>NC_050575.1:391891945-393091945 GCF_011100635.1 Trichosurus vulpecula
GTTTTCACCCACCCTCTCTAGTTAATGGAGTAGAAGGGAAGTTAACCATGCAGGGAGGGACATCTGGAGAAACTGATTCTGAAAATATGGAGAAGATGGGGGTTGGGAGGTGACCTCAGGCGATTAACACCAGAATGGGACAGCATAAAGGAGGAAGGAATTCAGGGTAGTGGAACAAAAGCAGAAATGGTGCCTGAGCCACTGGGAAATCGGTCCTAATGCGATAATAAGCAGCAAGTTCCAGTGGGGGAGGGAGCTGGGAAATGGAAGTGTTGGGGAACGAAGGAAGCCCCAGGTTGGCCGGGCTTCCTTCCCACTTCAAACTGGAGGCCCATTCCAAAAGCCCCCTCCTTCCCTGGCATAAAGATGTAGACTATACTAATACAATAAACTATAATTAGCACCATGCCAGGCACTGGGAGAGACATAGAAAGTTCAGAAAAGACAAGGTCCTTGTCTTATAGACTCAAGGCTGAACAGAGAGAGCTGATTGGTTATCAGGGCTTCAGGGTCAACCACGATGAAAGTTCCTCCCCTCTTTTGCCAGGACTGGGCTGGGAAACCCAGCTAGACAAGGGAGAAACAAAACTCTTCCTGTTTAACAAGTCTGAGGTTTCTCTGAGTTGAATAGCTTTCCCTGAAGCTTCCCTGGCTCATTAATCTGAGCTCCACCACCTCCCACCGCCAGCTCAAGAACCCAGGAGTTGGCTTTCTTGACGGTATGAAATAGGATCTTGCATTGGCAGCAAGGCCATAACAGTGATCACAGGTTTAGAGCTGTAAAGAATTCAGAGGTCATCTAACCCAAGTCCCTCATTTTACTAAAGAAGAAACTGAGGTACAGAGAGGTAAAAAGATTTTCCCAGGGTCACAGAGGTATCAAGTTGCAGAATCAGGACTTGAAACCAGACACCGAATTCAGATTCATCACTTTCCAATGTTGGGGAGAGCCATAATAGTTTGGGTCCACATCATAGCATCCCTAGAAAGACCCCCCTATCCCCAGGCTGCCCGGTTGCCATTCTCTTTGTCTTAAGACAAAAGTAAGAGCATAAGACTTCCTCCTGCACTGCCTGGCTGTCCTGTGCTGTCACCAAGAAAGCATTCCCAAGCAATATTTTTCAGCCACAAAACCTTATTCCTGTAGTCCACAGCCTGCTGGCTGTAAAGAGGCAAGTATACGGGCAAAGTGTGCAAAGACGGATGTTTTTTGAGCCCTGGCCCAGGGAGGTTTAGCCCATAGCAAAATTTAGCTTTCTCCCTGGGAGCTGGAAGTGAAATGAACCAAGTTCAAGGACAGCACTGAATGAGTAGAGTTGTCAACCTGGTTGCTCAACTGTTTTGCTGATTCCAGAGACATTTAAGTCAGAGGGCCATCTCGAACGTAGGAAGCAGCAAACAAACAGCTACCCTTCTTCTAAATCCAGCACAATCATCCACCCTCTGGTCTATGCAAACAGAAGAAGGAAGAGCTGTGTTTCATGGGTCAGAATGCCGCACTGGGCGTACCCCAACTTTGGGCTCTGTGTTGACAAAGATGATTTCCATCCCCAACTGTCCTCGACCTCTGGGGAGGAGGCTGGGTAGCAGATGGATTTCACGAGAGGATTGATTTCTGATAGGAACGTATTAGTTACATTTGTGCCCATGATGCTGACCTATTTTCTTCATCCTTTGTGCTGGGGTGAAGGGGGCCAGGGGCCAGCTGGGTTGGCTACTTAGGAACATCACCAGTTTGCTAAGAGGGAGATGGCCATGAGACTGAACCTAAGACTCACTCCCTAGGGAGTGGTGAGGAAAAGACCATTAGAGGTGAAGATGGAAGAACAACTTTCTGGGCTGCTTGGTGAACAGCAGTGAACAGCATTACAGAAGGAGAGCCAAGTCTAAGGGCTCTGACTCTCCGTCACCCTCACCCACACCTTCAGCCTCTCAACTCTTACTGCCCTTATTCTCAGGACCAGATTCTCATTTCATCTGTTCATTCATTTCTTCTTGTCTTTCCAATTAGACTAAAAGCTCCCTGAGAGCAAGAACAGTATCCTATAGTACTAAGGTCAGTACCAATTATGGGCACAGAACTGAAGCTCCATACCTCCTGCATAGGTCCATGGTATTTAGGCAACAGCTAATGAACATTTATTGAATGCTTATCAGGAGTAAGGCACTGAGAAAGAAGGCGCTTTAAAGATCATCTGGTCCCAGTACAGATAAGGGAACTGAAACCCAGAAAAGGGAGGTGACTTGGCCAGGATGGATTCGAACCCAGGCCTCCTGATGACCCATCCAGTGATCTTTCTATTTTCACCATGATGCCTGTTGGTTCATCAACTCTTCCCTGACTCCTCTACCTTTCCCTGCCCTCCAATTGCAAGATGACACCCTTCCCACGTCTCCATTTTTGCTGATGTTCTCATCTGAAATGTGCCCTCTTGTTCTCTCCACCTCCCCAACTTTGACTCTTCCTTCAAGAAATGTGACAGTTGCATCTATGTGCAAAGATTTCCTTGACTACTCCTAGACACAATGACCCTTCTGAATTCCTAAAGCACCCATAACACAAAATGTCGAGCTTAAGTCTCTACTGCTTCCATTTTCTAGGGTTCTTTTCATGCATCAACAAACATTTATAAAGCAACTACTAAATGAAGGTGCTGTGCTAGGCACTGGAAATACAAAGATGGGGAAAAATGACACAGCCTTGCCTTCAGGGAGTTTGTGATCTAATAGAGAGGTTATGACAGGTTCACAAATTAGCAGATGCAGGGTAGAATGTGATAAGGGCAAAGAAGAGATCCAGACAAAATGCACTAAAGAAACCTGATGAAGGAGAGATCCCTTTCTTTTCTGCCCAGCTGGACTTTGTTGAGGCAGGGACTATGCCTTCTATCTCCTTGTATGCCCTATGATGCCCAAAGAACAGTATGTTCTTATCAAATCCTTTCTTGGTTTGACATATGGGGGTCAACTGTAATTAGACTGTAGGGTGTCCGGCCAGCTGCTGAAAGTCCTTCTTGCCATCACTTGGAAAGGTGCCAATAGTCTCAAACCCAACCTTTGCCTGTGGTCGTAATCTGGAGCCATGAGAGAGTGGGACGGGTGTGTGTGTGTGTGTGTGTGTGTGTGTGTGTGTGTGTGTGTGTTGAATAGCCTTTTAAAACTGGCCTTGCTCTTTCTGTGTCTACTGCTCTCCAGTTTAAATGGCCTCTTCCAGGCAACATGATCTGGTGAAACAACTGCCCAGGGCAGTCATCTGAGGGATGCCAGTGGTGCGGAAGATAGGGATGGACTTGAGAGAACCACCTCAGACACTCACTAGCTGTGTGACCCTGGCCAAGTCACCATGCCTCAGCCTCATCTGTAAAAAGTAGGCATGATAATGGCACCTAATTCACAGGCTTGTTTTGAGGATCAAATGAGCTAACCTAAATGGAGTGCTTTATAAGCCTTAATGTGCTATATAAATGCTAGCCAGTGTTATGAAATGTGGACTTGAGGCACTGTAAAAAGGCATAAGGGGAATTGGGAATTTTGACTCATGCCCACACTCCAGTAACCATATTTCTCCTACTCCTCCCCCCTTGGGCTCTAGAGAAAGCTACTTTTCAGTGATATTCCAGGGCCACAGTGAAGCTGAAAAGGATTTCTAACTGTAGCCTCTCTGTTATCACCTCAAGCTGTCTGGGGGCTTTATGGGGTAGAATGACATCTTCCTAATGATGGTGCTTCATCTTTTACCTGTGGAGCCATCCAGACCTGAATCCAAGCTTCTCAAAGTGAAAAACTGAACATTCCTCGGAAGCTGAGAGGGCTCTTTTTGTCACAGAATCTTCCCCCCTCCCACCCACCCACTTCAGAACATGCCAGTGGACTGCCTAACAGTACAAGAGCAGCCAAAGTTAGGTTTGGGGTGGGGGGAGGGCCCACAGATGCATCATGGATGATGTTAAGTCACCGGGGTCTAAAACAGTTGATAAATACTAAGTTTGGGAGGGAGGATGGCCTAAGCTTTTGTGTGAGGGGCATTCTTCCACACCTTCCTGACTTCTCAGAAGCCTAGGGTGGTCAGGCTGTTCTCCTTCTGCCCCACTGTGGGAGCTGCAGGGCCCCAGTTTTTTTTTCTGGGACTTCGGGCCCCTGAGCCCCACCCTGTGCTCAGGCAACTCCCCTAGGACAAACACAGGGAAAGCAGCACTCACCCTGGAGGTATGCTTGATCCTACAAGTCTCCCCACATGCTCTGAAGGCCCAAATGCAAGCAGGCTTCGGGTACTCAAGGTCCAACCAGGGCCTTTCCCCTCTGCTTCTGAGAGTCTCTTACCAGCCTTTCAATATGGTTTCTAAGCAGCTAATGTGCTCCAGAGCTGGCTTCATTTCTCTCACCCTCGCCTCTCCCCCAGGGCTTTTTGCTCTGCTCTGTCGAGTTGAAAATAAAAGAGCCAGAGAAGGGAAGGGAGGCTGTCAATTTTGGCAGCTTTGCCCACCAGACCTTGAAGGTCCCTGACATGGAAGTGGCCCTTCTTGTAAGGTCTCTTATCCAGCCCAGTCAAGCTCTCATCTGCCCAGCCTTCCTCATACTGAGCACCAGACAGAGAGCCATCAAAGGAGATTTGGTTTAGACTCCATAATGAACACCCCGGAGATGGGGAAAAGGTCCCCAACTACACAGGCCACAGGCACTGGATACCAGACAAATCTGGGGTATCAAGATCACTGCTCTGCCCTGAACTTAGCCCCGAAATTCTGCCTAGGTCTTGCCCCCCTAAGGCAAGAGATTGGGAGAGTCACTGGAAGTTACAGAAGCAGCAGGATTGATCAGGGCCAGATTCTCTGGTCCAAAGTGACTGTCTGGAAAGCATCATCACTGTCTCATGTCCTGAGGTCCAGCTGGGCTGCCATAGTTAGAGAAAGGTTAATTTCACAACTCGGGGTCTTTGGGGTGTGATTCAGTGAGAGCATGACAAGGAAGCCCGGGGCAGACATACCTAGAGGCAAATGGCATTGTCCTTGGAAACAGGGTAGGGTAGTCAGGCTACTCGCCTCTGACCACACTTCGCAGACACATCTCCCCCACCCACCAAGGGCTGGAAAACTCAAGCTACCTGGCCTGGGAGCCCCGGTTCTGAGTCGTCTCAAGGATGGGTGGGTCACAAGCCTTTACTCCCCTGCATGGGAATAAATGAATGCAGAGGAAGGGCAATAGGCTGCCTGGGGGTAAGAAACCCCATCCTTGGACCATCGGGGAGGGATGAGGAAGGGACCACCTTGCTCCGGTCCCACCGAACGGCGGGCTTTGGGATCCCTGCAGCACAGCTGCTGGTTCTGTACGAGTTGCCTCGCAAAGGCAGAACTTTTGGAAGCTGCGGGTGATACCTCCGGCAGGGCACCCCGAGCCGGAGCCGTTCCCTTTCAGAGAGCATCAGGGCCGCTACCCCGCGGTACCCAAGCAGGCATCCGCGGCAGAGTGCAGGAGCCCGACGCACTCACCTAGGATGCCGGCCCCGTCTTGAGCCTCCATTCGGCCGGCCGGTGTGGGTCTCGGTTCCGCCCCTCGGCTCTAACTCAGCGGCGAGAGGGGGACAGGGCGGTGGCGGCGGCAGCGGCAGTAGTGGCGGCGGCTTCAGCCTCCTCCTTCAGGCGGCCGGCCCCAGCCTCCGCGTCCCTGCAGCAGGCAGCGACTGCGCCAGCGGCAGGAGCGCACATCGCCGTGCCAAAGGAGACGGTGCGCGGCCGGACGATCACTCGCCGGCTCCTCCGCCGCAAAGTAAGCATCGCATTGCAAATGAGCTAGGCGGGGTGTGGGCAGAGGGAGCCAGAGCTCGCGAGCCACAGCGAGGGAGAGACACACTGCGGTGAGGGAGGAGAGGGAGGAGAGGGAGGAGAGGGAGGAGAGGAGAGGCGCCGGGAGGGAGAGAAAGTGAGAAGGACGGGGGTGTGCGTGTGCGGGTCTGGGTGCGCGCGCGCTCGCGTGTCTGGGTGCGCGCGGGAGAGAGCCACGCTGGCAGGCTGCCCGGGAGGAGGGCGGAGGGGACAGCAGCCGAGTGCCGGGGGCCCCGCGCCTTGTTGCTAGGACGAGTGTAACCTGTTCCCCCGAGGGAGGCGAGGGAGAGCGCGCTCAGCCCCTGGAGACAGGTGGAGGCTGGATGTGGAGAGGCCTGGAGCGCTGGCCCTGTTGCCCTCCTCTCTGCTGGCGAGCGCCAAAGAGACAAGGCAGGCTGCCTGGCTATAGAGCTGGTGTGTGCCCAAGCAGCACGGGCAGGCTGGCTCTCTGCAGCGGGCCCCTAGGGCCCTAAGGCTATGGGGCGCTTCTCATCCGTTTTGCAGCCCCCACCCACCTTTGCAGTTCTCCCAGGGCCACCTTCACAGCTCCTAGCGGGGAGCTCCTAGGTGGGCTCATTCCCCTCTGGCTTCCCCTTCTTACAATCCTCGTCCTCCTCTCCTCCCTATGCCCTTTCACCCCAATTTCTTTGTTTTTGTATATAGAATGCAGTTCTGTGGCCGGCTTGGACGGTCCACACTACTCTTGGGTGACAGCAGATCGTGGAGGACAGGCAGAAGAGTATGGCTGCTCTGATGGTCCGTTGGGCCCATGCCTCAGGCTGCACTGGCAGAGGTTGCTGAGGGAAAAGGAGAATGGGGAGGCAGAGGGCAGGTGCCAGACAGAATTGGAGCAGGAGATAGGAGAACTACAGGGGGAAACCTGGCATGGGTCGACAGGATTACAAGAACCGTTAGGAGTGCTGCCTCCCTCCCTGCCCCACCCCCAGCCCCTCCTGTGGGCTCTGGGCTCTGCCACCTCTGGTGCCAGTCACTCAGTTGTTGCATTTTTCATAACACCCACTGGAAAGACTGAGCGATTCTCTCACGCCTTGGACTAAAATGGGAGCAAGAATGAATATTATGGGGTTTTTTTTTGGTGATTATGTGCAATGCGAGGTGGAATGGAAAGAGTGTGAAAGACACACAGATACACGATGGACAGATAATAGAGATAGATGGATAAATAGAGATAGATATAGCTAGATGGAGATAATAGAGATAGAGATAGATGGATAGATAGAGAGATGGAGAGATGGAGAGATAGAGATGGAGAGATAGATGATGGATGGATAGATAGATGGGAGAGATGGATGGATAGATAGAGAGATGGAGAGATGGCTGGAGAGGTAGATGGATAGATAGATGGAGAGATAGAGAGATGGAGAGATGGAGAGATAGAGATGGAGAGATAGATAAAAATAGATATAATCAATAGGTACTTAGCATGTGCCACATGCTGTGCTGGTATAGGATTTAGAACTGATCACAACTATGCCCTAGTCCAGTCACTCTGGTCAAGTTACCCCCTCTGAGCCTCAGTTTTCTCATCTATAAATGGGATAATAATGCCCACCCTACCTAGGAAGTTGCAAAGAGGCAAATGTAGGCTTGAATTCAGGAAAAATTCCTAACAATTAGAATTGCCCTAAAGTGGAATGATGGGCTGCTCAGAGAGGTGGTAGGTTTCCCCTCCTTGAAGGTCTTCAAGGAAGAAGCTGGAGAACCACATATTGGGCATGTTATCTTGGAGACTCCTCTTGTGTACAAGTTGAGTCTAGATGTCCTCTGAAGTCAATTCCAGCTCTCCAATTCTATAATACCATGAACATTCCAATATACACCCCTTCTCCCTCCCAGTGCCTCTTCGAGAATGTCCCCTAGGGCAGAATTACTATGGTTTTCCTCTGAGTAAAAGTCATGTCAGAGAGCAAGATCCTTCATGAAAACCACAGAGCCTGATGTGAAATGAGAAGTAAAGAGGGGATAGAATAGCAAAGAAGCATATTCTAGACCTCGTGAGACCCAGCTCTAGATCTAGGAATCTCTTTCAGCATCTTCCTAGGTGGAAACCAGGGTCTAATGACAAATCCCTGGGGACTGGACCGGCTGTTGGCAAGCCGCTTTTCCTTCTTTGCACGTACCTCTGCATGCTGCCTCACTGTGATACCTCCTTTCCTTTTCTTGCCTGGACATTTATTTCAATTTGATTTCACTGGGATACAGATGTTAGGGTACACCCAAGGTACACCACACCCATACACCAGGAAGGTCATGACTATTGCTAGCAACACCCCTAATGAGAACCATACAAGGGGTGATTGTTAGCACTGGGATTCAGCCAACCAACTAGACTCTGGATGGATCATCTCAGGTTTTTCCAGGCCTTCTACAACAGGCGGGAACTTTTGACCAGATCTCCTTGGAACCTTTCTATGGTTCTGAAATTGTGCCTCAGCAGGATGGATGTGGCCAGGAAGGAGCCTTACATTTTACAGGTACATACCCCTTCTTTACCTGGGTGCTGCAGCAGCAACAAAGTTAAGGAAACTTCCTAACCTCTGTCTCCCAAGCCTGGAATATAATCCCTCTTTATGATGACATTAGATTAGATTTTGTATCCTCCCTCCTTCAAGATTCAGCTCAGGTCCCACCTCTTCCACAAAGCCTCCCTTGACCACATTCCACCTCTCTGAGTTGTTGAGGCCTTCTTCAGCCTTCAATTATTTGTGTACAGAGTGTATTCCCTAGTAGACTAAAAGCTCCGAGGACAGAGAATGGCTCATTTTTGTCTTTGGATCTCCAGTTCCTTTCATAGTACCATGCACAGAGTAGGTATTTTTAATACATGTTTGTTGACCTAAACTTTTGGACAGAGGAGGAAAACTGACCACTATAGGAGATTCCAGCTCCTGAAATGCTTGAGGGGGGGCCCAGGAACAACTGCCAGGCTGTCACAGTTGGGAAGGATGGAAGGGGGTAGGTGGTAAATGAGACTTTAAATCATCAGTTCCTCTGAATCTAAAGAAGCTCAAAGTTGGGCTCTTACCTGCCTTACTAGATTTATTTGGTTGATTCAATAAAACAAATATGTGTTGAGTGCGTGTTATGTGCAAAGCCTGGGCCAGGCTCTAAGGACATAAAAATAGCACAAAACATAAAAAAGAATAGTCTAGTATGTGCTGAAACATATATGTGTGTGTGTGCACACACGTGTGCGTATTCAGTATTCCAAGGACCAATAATTTCATTAATGTTGGTACTCCTTCCACCAGCTCAGACACCAGCCTCTCTCTAGTTTAGTAGACAGGTATTCTAAAGTTGTTGTGGCCCCAAAATTCATCCTTCTATAGCCAACCCAGAGATGAATATTTAGCTAGTTTGGTTCTCGGACAACAGATTCAGTTGGTTACATAACAGTAAAACCCTTCTGGGCTGACAAGACCTGCCATGATTTACCCTTGCACAGCCTAGCCTTCAAGGACCCCTGGGTCACTTCCACATTGTGATCAGGTATCACAAGAGGAGCGAATTGGTACTGTGGCTAGAGCACCAGACCTGGACTCAGGAAGACATGACTTCAAATGCGGCCTTAGATATTTACTAGCTGTGTGACCCTGGGCAAGGCATGTAACCTCTGACTTCCCCAGTTTCCTGATCTGTAAAATGGGGATGATAATACCACCCAACGTTATTATGAGGCTAAAACAGGGGCAGCTGGGTGGTGCAGTGAGTAGAGCACTGGCCCTGGAGTCAGGAGGACCTGAGTTCAAATCCGGCCTCAGACACTTGACATACTTACTAGCTGTGTGACCTTGGGCAAGTCACTTAACCCCAATTGCCCTGCTCTTTGTGAAGCTCTTTGTAAACCTTAAAGCATTAGATAAATGTTACCTATTATTATTACAAGAGTACTCTAGTGAAGTGTGCATGTCATTTATTCATTCTTTCTATATGATTGTGTTAAGTCACTGAGGATAGAGATCATGGCATATTTATTTTTGCATCAACAAGCAAAAAAAAAAAGGGATGGAAGATATTCAAAGCACAGGAAACTCTGGCCCTCCTACTTTGACACCAGCCTTGACTTTCCTGCACTGGGCTTCATCACATGGTCCCTCCTGACCTGATCTACATACCAATATGGCTATTCCGCTCTTCCCATCCTCAGTGCCTTCCCAATTCTTTTACTAGACGGGAGTAGAGCCAAAGAGATATGGTCACAAAAGCCCAGAATGGGAGAGGGACCAAGTAGTTTTCCTCTGTGTCAGAAACTAAGCCAGCCAGAGGGCCTCAGCTAAGGAATCGATGATGAGGGTGATGAGTCTAGCCTGACAGATTAAGAGACGAGCTAACCCGGTTTATGCACCTTTATGTCATTCATGATCTCTCTTAGTGAGATTTTTAAAAATCTTTGTATCTTATTCTTTAGCACATAAGGAGGTATGTAATAAATGTGTCCTTATTTGAATTGAAGGAGACGTATTCGGTATTTATCTGGATTTCTGGATACTAACGTGTGAGCATCCCAGTTCTATTCCAAATAAAATTTCCTGATCTCTACAAGTGTAAATAGAGTATCTACTTTAACATTCTGAACCAAAATCTAATATGAAAAGCAGAGAGGTCCCTATAGGATCCCCGTCTGGATCCAAGGGGAGTCTCAGAGCTAGGCTTGCCTAAGCTCCTTGATATATTAATCTCTTTAATCCACATTGATATGAACCAAATAAACCTCTCCAACTGTTCTGTGATAACATTAATTCAGAACCCTAGCTATCCTGAAGCTGAAGAGTCACTTACCATAGGATGAGCAGGGGGGGTTATTTTTCATTGTCCTTATCATTTAAACAGGGACTCCAAGGCAGATTTTTTGAAACAAAAGGCCAATTCTTTGCACATCAGTCTCAAAGCACCTAACACATTGTGGATGCTAAGTCAGTGTTAAATAATAATAATAATTAGCTCCCTGAGATTTCCAGCTGCACCATCTCTCTCACTGCCAGTCCTCCAGGGAGAGGGGGAGCTACTCTCTTTACCATGCCAAGTAGACCCTGGCATCCAGAAGTTGGCACAGTGACGGCCCCTTGTTTGGGCTTCTGACTGCATAAGACATGGTGACACCATCAGACATCACAAAGACCAAGTTGCCGCTTATAAATGAATCACTACTCCTCAAAAGGGGACCTATCAGGATGCAACTGCGTGAATCAAGTCAGTTTGACTGGTGTAGCCCTTCCAATGAGCTCCCCCTCCTCCTCCTCCTCTTCCTCCTCCTGCTATTCCTCTTCCTCCTCCTCTTCCTCCTCCACCCCCTCCTCCTCTTCCTCCTCCACCCTCTCCTTCTCTTCCTTTTCCTCCTCCTCCTCCTTTTCTTCTACCTCCTCCTTCTCCTTCTCCCCAAGGCTAAGCTTCTAGATCAACCAGTGTTAGGAAGGGAGACCAGAAGACTGCCTCTTAGATCCATCACATTCATTTGCCAAAGGCCCAACTTTAATTTGGTGACCCTGCCCTAAACAAATACATCTCTCTGAGCATACACTGCAGGGCTTCCAGCCCCAACTTTCCTGGTGGTGAAGAGTCCTTTGAAGAGCACTTTGTCCAAAGTGCTTCTTTTATGACTCAGTAGCAAGACCAACAGAATCAGAGGATCTGAGTCCAAGCCATGGTTGTGGAAGAGCACGCCAAAGAAGATCACAAAATGGTGTGTACACACACTTGCCTATTTTGCATGGAGGCATTTGGTTTGTGTTGGAATCCATGAAGCTGGCACATTGTATTTCTCTGTGATGTATATGATGTGTAGCTGCTCCTGGAGTCCTGAAGATCCAGGTTCATATCTTGCCTCTGACACTTCCTAACTATGTTATCATGGGCAAGTCACTTACTCTAAGTTACAGATGGGGTTACTTGGGTGGAGGGAGTTCTTACCACTGGTAAAATGATAGATCTGGTATGTCACTCAGTCAATCCTAACAAGCATTTATTAAGTACCTACTATGTGCCAGGCACTGTGCTAAGTATTGGGGTTACAAGGAAAACAAAAAAACATCCCCTGCTCTCAAAGGACTCATAATGTAATGGGGGATACAATATGTAAGCAACTATGTGCAGACAAGCTATATAAGATAAGTTGCAGGATAAATTGGAGATAATGATCAGAAGGTTTAAGGGAGAATCAGGAAAGATTTCTTATAGAAGGAAGGATTTTAGGTGGGCCTTGAAGGAAGTCAGAGAAGCCAGGAGAAGGAGAGGAAGAGGAAGAGAACTCCATGCATGAGGGACAGCCAGTAAAAAAAATGCGTTGAGTTGGGAAATGCAACATTCTGTTTAAGGAACAACAAGAAGGCCAGTGTCTCTGGATCACAGAGAATGGGGGGGATGAGTACGGTATTAAGGTATAAGAAGTCTGGAAAGGTGGGAGGAAGCCAGGTTGTGAAGAGCTTTGAATGCCAAAGGAGGTTTTTATATTTGATCCTGGAGGTTGACAGAGAGCCACAGGAGTTTATTGAAAATACTTCTGCTCTCAAGAAGCTTACAATCTAATGTGGGAGACAAGATGTAAACAATATGTACAAACAAGCGATAGACAGGATAAATTGGAACTAATGGTCAGAGGGAAGTCACTAGCATAAAAGGGAATCCAGAAGGCCTTGTTTTGGAAGGTAGGGTTTTAGCTGGGTCTTGAGGAAGCCAGGATGAAGATGGAAAGGAGGGAAAACAATCTAGGCATGGGGGACAAGTCTAGAAAAATGCCCAGAGTTGGGAATTGGGGGGAGGTATATCCTGTCTGTTGCCCAGGGGTGCTATGGGGATTTGACATGAGCTTTGGAATGGAGCTCTAGGGAGTAAAAGGTCAGAATTAAGATGTGTAAGCTGCAAAGTGTCACATGCCAACTCCATGATTGGTAGACAGTAATGGAAAGAGAAGAAACCACCCACTGAGAGAAGCTTATCCTGCCTTACCCAAGCTAGCTACCAGAACAGTTTGGGGCTTATTAAGGGTCAACATGAGATCACTTTGCTGACGTCTCTAGATTGGTGGCATTTGCCTTCTGGGCTACCCCTGCCGGGCTATCCTTTTGACAGCTGGTAGAATGAGGATACCTTTGGGCCTGATACCAGGGAAGAGAATTTCTGTTTTAAAATCTGGGCCAGACACCAGAAGCAAGGAAAGAGAATTTCTGATTTCAAGTATCAGGGGAGACTAATTAGAGGTGATGAGAATATGCTGGCCTTTTTTTTAAGACACATATAGACCCCCTTACTCAGATGTTACAGACGGTCTTCTGGCTCTTTCCATCACCTCTCTGATTTAATGCTGTGACAGCCGCAGGCATGGATCTTCAAAGAACTAGCAGGGTTATATATCATCTCATTTTGTTCTGGAGAAAAAAGAAGCAGATTCTTGTCTCAGTGTTCAAGTTATATAACAGGCAGCTGGCTGCAGGTGAGCAGAGCCAAGACTTTAGATCTAATTTGAGGAATCATCTCTGGCCTGTCACCATTTATAATGTGGTTGGGGCTAACCAACCTAAGGAGGCTGGTGCAAAACCAGTACACAAAATGCTAGGGTCCTCAAGAGCAACTGCCCCTCTAGACAGACACAGACGCATATGTGTAAAGGTAATTTTGGAGCAGAAAGATTGTTAGATCTAGAGAGTCAGAGGACCTGGATTTGAGTCTTGACTTTGTCACTTATTAGCTGTGTGATGTTGGGCAAGTAACTGAAATTCTCTGAGCTTCAGTTTCCTCATCTGTAAAATTGGAAAGGCAACATGGAGTAGTAGAAAGAGCACTGGACTTTAAGTCAGAAGGCTTGGGTTTGAATCCTGGTTCTGCTACTAACTCCTTGTGTCTGACTTTGGGAGAGTCAATCAATTCACAAGCATTTAATTAAGTGCCTGTTAAATGCCAGGCACTGACCTAGGACCTGGGCATGCAAATATGAAAAATGAAACAATCTCTATTCCCAAGGAGCTTAAATTAAGATGATTTCTTGACCTGAGGTTTTTTATCTACCAAATGACGACTAAATGCTGTCCAAGGTCCCTTCCAGCTCTAAAAACATGATCCTTATATGATCCTTATAGTCCTCCTTACATCTTGTTAGACCATGTATCTCACATGGTTGTTTTGAGACTCAGAGGAGATCATGTATGGAAAGGGCTTTGTAAACCAGAAAGTGCACTGGAGAGGACATAGGAAAAAAAAGAGTTGTTATTCACACAGAGACATGCATTCATTTTATACGAACATGCACTCCTGATGCATACATATGCAGCAACTCATAAATCCTATACATTCCTGGCAAGACTTTGACTGGCTGCTTTGCAAGGGGGCCAAAATAAAGACCCAAATCTCGGGGTCTTAAGCCTCTTGGACCTTAAAGCAGTAAGTCCAAGACTTACCACGACAGGCATACACACACACGTGAATCGGCATGGCAGAGGAAAGTGGCACCGGGTTTAGAGAGAGTGAGAACCCTTGAGTTTGAAACGGGGGTCTGCCTCTTAATTAACCTGGGGACCTGGAGCAAGATCCTTAGCATCTCTCCTCTACAAGATGAGGAGCGTGGGAGTGACTAAATGATCTTCCAACCTTCCAGCCTTAAATCTAGAATCCTAAGTATCAAACAAGCCCATGTATGAAAATCGCTCTAGAATGGCATTGCCAGGGTGTCCCCCAAATCTTAGCGCAATTTTAAGCTTTAATAACTCAGAATTACATGGAGAGTTTGGGGACACCTGGAACACAGAGGCTACTTTGATACGGTCATTTCCAAGCTATCACAGCGCAGACTTATACGTATATTTCTTTATGTGTGTGTCCACGGAATACATCACATCAGTATGCAAACAGACAGGGGACAAAAGAGGTCCTAGGAGGTTCGTTTATTTTTACTGCGGCATTCCCTTAAAATCCACGCTCGCCTCCCGCTCCCATCACAAAGCGGCCCGGCCTCCTGGGACAGAGGAGCAGGGGTCTTGCCCAAAGGCTCCGACCTAAGCAGCCTCCTCGTGCCCCGGGGACCTGCAGCAGCGGCTCGGGAGCCGCCTGGCCACGCCTAGTCCCAGGCCTCCGTTGCTAGGGACTCGATTCCGGCTGTTGCTAGGGCTGCCGCCCCCCGGGAGTCGGAGGAGCTATAGGGAGAGGGGCGGGAGGGAGGGACGGGCGAGATCTCGCGATTTCGGGCGAGATCTCGTAGGGAGACTCCGGCGGCAGTTGCTAGGAGACGGAATTCATTTCCCCAGCTCCGGGACCTGAGGGCCTGTGCTGGAGTTTGCGCGTGTGTGATCGCAGCGGGGCCCACTCGGAAGCAAGATGGTGAGGATGGGGGCGGGGGGAGAGCGGGGAGAAGAGGGAGAGCGGGGTGTCCTTCCTGAGGCCCAGAGCCAGCTAGGGAGCAGAGCGGGTGGGACTCGAACCCAAGGCCTTCTCCCTCCCACGTGACGTAGCCCGGTCCACCGCGATCGTGCTCATCCCCGTGACAGCGCTGGTTAATGATGATGCTAGTAGCCACCCTCTAGATAGCAGGGCCCATATTTTACAGATGAGGAAACCGAGGCTAGCAGAAGGTAAGGGACTTGCCCAAGGTCTCACAGCTGATGACTCGTAGGAGGCAGGATTTGAAGTCAGGTCTTTGGAGTCCAAGCAGCCGTCCGGCACATTTATCCCTGTGTTACAGATGATTACCCATCTATGCATACACGTATATACAAATATACATAGTTCTCTGCATGGTAGATGACTCATGGGAATGCAGTGTTTCTGTGTGTGTGTGTGTGTGTGTGTGTGTGTACATATATATATGCACTGCCTATACGTGCACATACCATATGGATGTATATACTTGTATGTTGTATATACACGTCCATGTCCATGTATGTATGCACATGTGTATCTGTACTTTTATATGCATCTCTACAGTTACATCAATCTATATCTGTACATAGAGATAGGATACAGATAGACCTCTAGAGCCATCTCTAGATAGATATAGGGATGTATATAGCCACAGATAGACAGCTTAAGTAATATCTAGATAGATATAGATATATGTAAATATACATACATGTGTATATGTACATGTATGCATAGGTTTGTGCAATATGACATACACACATGCATGTATACATATATGTATATATTTAGCCATCGATACACATATAAGCATATTATATGACATCTAGATAGATAAAGTGAGATATATCTATAGATATCAATCTAGATATCTAAAAAAAATCTAGATATCTGGACATATAGCTGTAGGTGTATAAGTATATAATATGAGAGCTCTAGATAGAAACAGAGATGTATCTCTAGATGTCTATATACCTGGCTATAGATATACACATGTATGTAATATGACCTCTAAGCAGATATAGATATACCTAGATAGAAATAGACCTATCTTCATATATATATGTATATATAGCCATACATATTTATGTAATGTGACATCCAGGTAGAGAAATAGAAACAGATATATCTCTATCTCGATATATGTAGCTATAGAGATACACATATGTATAGAATGACATCTAGACAGAGACCTCTACATCTGGATATCTATATAACTATAAATATGCATATGTATGTAATATGACATCTTGATAGAAATAGAGATATATTTAGATAGATGACTATAGAGGTGCACATATGTATATAATATATCTAGAAATAGATCGAGATATCTTTAAAATTTGCAAAGCACTTTACAAAAAAAGTTTTCAGTTTAAAACTCAGCTTAGTTTTAAGCTCAGATTTTTGGCATACTCTGTATTATCTCACTTTATCCTCATAACAACCTCAGGAGGTGGGGCTATTGTCGTCAGCATTTTGCAGATACAGAACTTGTGTCAGATGGAGGTTAAGTGACTGGCCCAGGGTCACAGGGCTATTAGGTATCAGAGGCCAGAATCAAACTCAGGAGGACTTCCTGACCCCCAGGCTCAGTGCTCTGTCCATGGTACCAGCTAGCTGCCTGTCATACTGTCCCCGTTTTACAGATGAGAAGCCTGAGGCACCCAGAGTGGAAGGGACTGGCCACAGAGCTCATCTAATTAGGCAGAGCCAGGATTCGAACTTGGGTTTGCTGTTTCTTTTCCAGCACCATGTCCTTGGAGCTCTAAAGCCTATGATTCTCTGATCCCTTGGCTCCAAAGCAGGACCCCCTGCCAGCCAGCAGAGCTTCCTAAACAAAGGGCCTCATGTGCCTCATTGCCACCTTTGGGAAGAGTGAAAGACCCAGTTTAAGAAAAGAGGGAGTATAGTCCAGTGAACAGAACACTGTATTTGGAGGTCAGGGACCAGAGTTCAGATTCTGAGTTTGCTTCTCCTGCAAGATCATGCGAGTTCCTTTCCTTCTTGGTGCCTCAGTTTCCTTGTCTGTAAAGTAAGTAGGGAGTGGACTAGATGGTTTTAAAAGCCACTTCCAGTACTAAACCCTATGAAACTGCGTGAAGATGACAAAGACCCAAGAGTGCTGTGTGCCTTCCCTGTTCTCACTTCCAACTGTCCCTTTCCAAAGGGTGCGTGTCCCTGTCTGCCAGGAGTCAGAACTGCACTCTCGTCATGCCGTCGTCTCTATCAATAGTATTGCTTCTGGGGCAGGGGACATTTAGGGCTGGGTTGGGTTCTTTGATACTGTACTTTTAGCACACTCAACACTGATGACAGACTACAGAAGGATCCTCACAAGTCTGGAGCATCTTGGAGTGAGGGTTGGAGGATCAGCTAGCCCTGAGCCTGTCACCACCTAGTATTAGAGAAGCCACCCAGAATTTGTCGCCAGACTCAGAATCAAAAACCATTGTTCCTATCCTAGCTTTACCGTTTAACTAGCTGAATGACCCTAAGGCTTATTAGGTAGTATCCCAGGGCTTCCATTTCCTCGGCTCTAAAATGAGGGGGCTGAATGAGGCGATTGCAAGTCCCTTCCATATTTAATGTTCTGTGACTCGGCTATCCAAAGTGGAATAGACGTAAGGAGAAATGCAAAGGAGGGTGCACGAATCCAGGTGAGCTGACGCTTTGTGGTGTTTAAGAGGCACTCTCCATAAAGCACCGTTAAGAGAAGGTGTTTGAGGCAGTGAAGGCAAGTGAAAAAAAGGAACGCGGGATCCCATTCTTCTCTTATTAAAGTCATTAGTGATCCATCTGGTTTTCCTGGCATTATGCTGTGGGTGATAGCTCACCATTTCTAGAGGTGTAGGTTATTTCCTTCAGATTCAGCAAGTTGACAGACTTTTATGATGTCCTTACTGTGGACCTCTGAAGTTCACGGTACTCCTGCGGGGCAGAGGGGCTCAGAGTCACAAAGTATAGAAAAGGCATGGTTCTCTGCCCTTACAGAGTTTACCATCTAGTAGGGGGACAAAAATCACACATACATAGGTAATGATAATATATGATAAAGTATGTCAAAGTGTTGCAAAACAAAATGCTATCTAAGTTCCAAACTTCTTCAGAGTGGTATTCTTCGAAGCTGTTTTAATCGCAGTTGTTCCCCCTTTTCTTTCCTTGGAGAAGTAAAGTGACCATAGATGGAGAGTACTGCATTTGCTGTTTGGTTTTTTTGAACTGTGTGTGTGTGTGTGTGTGTGTGTGTGTGTGTGTGTGTGTTAAATCTTTCTTACAAGGGAATGTTCCCTAGGTGGGGTATTCAGAAATGACTGTGGTATTAAAACAAAGACATTGATACAATTTGAAAAATAATTCCTCAAAGAGAATGGAGAAATGGGGCTTTTTATCCCCTTCAGTTTCTACCATTTTAATGTTGCTTTTTCCTTGACCTATTAAAATTCCTCTTGCAGTTTTTCTGCCTTGGAAACCAAGCTTTATATGCTCATTAACACTTCCCAGTACAGTCGGTAGTGATTAATGGAAGTAGATTAATTGCCAGGTCCCCAAGCAAAACTGTGCACTGATCTGAGATAGACATTTGCCATCCATCATGGCCGGGGCTGGAGTCGCTCTCCTTTCATTGGTTTTCAAGCTCTGTTGTTATATTTATAAGAATAAGATGGTTTTCTTCCTGTCTGAGAAGGAATCTATCATCAACCTGAAAGTAGAGTTCTGAACATTTGCTAATGGCTTCCTTATTAAAATCATAATACATTTCTACTCTATGTGCTTTGAAAGTTAACAATGAGCTCTTAATCAGCAAATCAGACGGACTTTCCTCAAACCTCATTTTTTTCAAAAAAATTCTTAATTTTTGTTATGCTGAACTTTACATACTCTGACAAATACGAGCATTTACATAAACAGTATGATATGAAACAGTTTGGAACTTAAAATGTAACAAAAATGTAAAAAACTTGTAACAAATAAGCATAGACAAGAACCTCCCGCCCCCACCGCAGTTGGCCATGCCCCAAAATGTTCCATTGGTCTGCTGGAGTTAGAGTCGGTAACCCTAAATTGATCAAAGTTCTGAAGTCTCTCAGAGCTGTTTGGCTCTACCGTGTTGTAGTTATTGTATAAATTGTTCTGGTTTTGCTCACTTCAATCTCTGTCATACAGGACTGCCCAGGTTTCTCTGAAACCATCCCTTTGATCATTTCTTATGGCACAATAATATGTTCTCTTACATTCAGATGCCACAGTTTGTTTCCTTTCCCTGTTGGTGGGCACCCCTTCAGTTTCTGTATCTTTCATTCAACAAAAAGTGTGGTTTTAAATATGTTTGTGCAGTTTAAGTCCTCTTTCTCGGTCCCTGGGTCAAAGGGTATGGACCATTTAGTTTATTTCCAGGATAGTTTCAAATCACTTTCTAGAGTGGTTGGACCCAGCTCGACCAACAACAGTGCTTTAGCGTACCTGGCGTCCCACAGCCCATCTAACAATTGTCATTTTCACTTTGTAATCTTTGCCAATCTTCATTCTTCTTCCTTCTAAAAAATTATATATTTTTTCCATCAGCAAAAATCCACCTTCTTTCCCTCCTACCACAAGCTTACCTCTTCTCCATTGAGAACAAAGGAAAAACAAAACCCTTATTGCAAATGTATATAGTCAAGCAAAACAAATTTCTGTGTTATCCATGTACAAGAAAATATGTTTCAATTTATGCTCTTGAGTTCATCACCTATTGTCAGGAAGTGGGTAACGTGTTTCGTCATGAACCCTCTCGAACTGCAGTTGGTCATCGTGTTAATCAGAGTTCCTAAATCTTTCAAAATTATTTGTTTACCATATTGTTGTCTTTGTATAAATTGTTCTTCTGGTTCCATTCACTTCCTTCTGTATCAGTTCATACAAGTCTTCACAAGTTTCTCTGAAATTACCATTTTTAATAGCACAATGGTATTGTATCACATTTATGTACTATAATTTGTTCACCCATTCCCCAATTTATAGGCGTCCCCTCAGATTCACGTACTTTGTTACCTCAAAAGATACACACGCACACACACACGCACACCATAGGGTTTATTTTTCTTAGGATGAATCCCTCCCTTAATTTACCCTCCCTTTAATTCCTCTTTTTCTCCTATTTCCCTATTAAGTGAAAACAATTTTTGCATCCATCTCTGTGTGTATTCTTCCCTCGTTTGATCTATTCAGATGAGAATGAGGTTCAGGTGTCAGCCACTCTCCCCCATAGAAGTAAGGCTGGGAGAATAAGTCATTGACTTCTCTTTGGTCCATTTTAATTTTCAGGGAGTTTGTTGTTTGGGTAAGGTTTTGTACCTGTTGTGCCAAGCTGTTAATTCAGTTTTCAATTCCTTCTTCTATAGCTCTTATTTCTTTTCCAATTTTTCCCTCTAATACTCTTATTTATAAAAAACATTTTTAAACTCCTGCTTTATCTCTTCCAGGAATTCTAGTTGAATATGTGCCTGTGCTGTTTTTCTTTGAGGCTTTGCTTGTAGATGTTTTGGAGAGTTTATGTCTTGAATGATCCTATCCCATCATAGCTTTTTATCATAGGATCTTTTTTTGTTTGTTTGTTTGCCAGTTCTTCCAGACTTACTTCCTGACTTCACACTTGATGTTAGGCCTGGGTTCTGTGCCTTGGTGTAGGGAAAGTCTGGGCTGGTCCTCCTGCTGCTTTCTTGGAGTGTTGGATGTTGTTTTACTGGATCTTCCTCCATGTCAGGATCTCAGGGGACCGCTTTGGCTTGAGACCTGCGAGGTTTCAGTGTTCCCGAAGGGGTCTAATCCAAGGCAAAGTCTGATTTCTCCCCCAGGTCTCAGCTTTGCAAATTACCAACAGTAGACCCAGCCTCAGTCTGCTGGCTGGAGAGCTCTCCTGGGTCAGACTTCCAGGTCTTGCTTGGGTCTTGGATTGCGCCGTGGTTCTCCATCTGCAGGCTTCAGACTGGACTCTTCTGCTCTGGGCTCTGAGCCACAAGAACCTGCTTGCTGCTGAACTTGCTTCTCCCTCAGTATACCATTTAGGGCCGGAGACCCCTGAGGATGGGGAAGGGAGGGAGGGACGGGCCCTCTCTCAGTCCACCCTGGATCTGTGACCTGGGAAGGCGGTATGGGCAACAACGCTGCCCACTCACACCTGTCCCCATCGCGGTGCCCGCTGCAGTATGAATCCATGGGTGCCTCCTATGGGGCTGGGACCGCTTCTCAGCCCCTCTCTGGGCACTGGTGTGATCTGGTGGCATAAGAAGGTCGTGTTGACCGAAGCTGGAAAAATTATTCACTGTAACTTTTTCTTGGGTTTCTCCATTGGGATTCAGTCTAGTGTGTTTTCTCGATTGGTTTGGAGGAGTCCAGGGGGAGGGAAGGGCAGCACTTCATGGCACTACTTTCTGCTACTCCGCCATCTTGGCTCTGCCTCAGCCAAACCTCCTTCTTCCTGCCTTCTTTACAGCATTTGACACTATCAACCATCCTTTCCTCCCTGATATTCTCTCCTTGTCTTTTTGTGACACTGCTTTCTCTTGGTTTTCTTTCTACCCGTCTGACTTCTCCTTAATGTCTTTTACGGGATCTTCCTTCATGTCACATCCCTTAATTGTGGGTATATCCCAAGACTTCATCCTAGGCCCTCTTCCCTTCTCCTCCACTCCTCTGTCCTCCGCCCCCATTCCTCTCTTCTCCTCGCCTTTCCCTCCTCTTCATCTTGTCTCCTCTCCTCTCCTCCCCTCCCTTGCCTTCCCGTCTCCTTTCCTCTTCATATCTTCTATGATCTTGTCAGTAGTTTAATTATAATTTTAATGTAGATGCCTCCCAGATCCAGTCCTAGTCTTTCTCCTGAGCTATTTTTCAAACCATATGTTCCATAGCTATGTCAAGCTCAATATGTCTAAAACAGAACTAATTTATCTTTCTCCAGACTCCCCCACTTCTGAACCTCCGTGTCTCTGTTGAGGACACCACTGTCCTCATTCTCATGGCTCACAACCTCAGAGTCACCCTCCACTTCACACTCCCACTCATCCCACACATCCACGTAGCTGCCAGATCTTATTAATGCTCCCACCTCTTAGAGTCTGTCCCTGGAGCTCAGGCCCCAGACTATGCAGCAGCCTTCTAACTGGCCTCCCTGCCTCACGTCTCTCCCCACTCCAAAACATGTGCTCCACAGTGGCCAGCATGATATTCCTGAAGCACAAGTTTAACTGTGTTACTCCCCTGCCCCCCAAACTCCCATGATTCCTTATTCCCTTTAGGATAAAATGGAAGCTCCTCCATCTGGCATTTAAAGCCCTGCACGACTTAGCCCCAACCTCTTTCCAACTTTATGATATCCCTGTGTGCCCTCCCCCATACAGCCAAACCAGCCTTCCTCCTCCTCTTTGTGCAGGCCATGCTATCTGTCACCTCTATGCCTTTGCCAACACTCCCTGCATCTTCTGGACAACCCTCTCTCCTCTTGACCTCCCCAAGCGTCCACAGTGACCCTCAACGCCAGGCTCGTATTGCTTCCTGCACAGAGCCCTTCTGTGTCTGTGTCTGCTTTCTAAGTTACTTATTTTGTAGACAGGGATGTGTGCATGCTGCTTCCCCCAAGGCTTCTCCAAGGGCAGGCCCTGTTTGCTTTTTTGCCTTTTTATCCCAAATGCCAGCACAGTGCTCGGCACAGAGTAGGGGCTTAATAAATGCTTGACTGGTTAAGTGACCACATGCATGTGATGAAGTAGCATTTGAAGCAGACCATTCTTGGAGTCGCTGTTTCTGTTGGGAAGAATGACATCCTGAATCGCAAGTAAGTGGATATCGCCCCTCTCTGTGGCCTATCAGAAAGCTTCTCCATAGAATCATCCAGAGACTGAATCCAGAGCCCGCCCCATCAGCCAGGTGACCATTTGTGCTTATTTGTGCTTTTCCATTTATTTTAGGCACCCAAAAAGAAGGGTGGAGGAGGAAGGAAGGGAAAAGCCAAAGCTTCCCCCATCGTCGATGGCATCCCCCCAGAAGAAATGAACAAGGAGCAGGTAGGAGCCGAGCTTGGACCGTCCTTGCCAGCCCCGGGCGTGAGCCCAGGGTTAGCGCCTCCTAACGGTGGAGTGGGGAGGACAAAGCACATTCGTGTCACCAGCACTGAGCTCCTTTAAAAACCCCACACCCCCTTCTCCCTCAGCGCAGTAGTTCTGCTAAGTGCCACCTGCGGGGGTGGCACTGTGTGTGCTGCCGGAGACAGTGAAAGAAAAACACGGGCCGGGGGGAGAGTATAGGACAAGTCTGTTTATTGAGCAGAAGCGGTCAGTTTATATACTCTATGAAGTCAGATAAGTGGACCAAGCGTTGCATTGCTTTGTTACTTTACTGGAACATCCTGCCACGTGGCTCACGTAGCGCATGGGACATATTGTTACTTAGTTCCATAGATGCTAACTTTATTAAAACATCACTGTTCTTTCCCATGCGGATCACAGCTGCGAGGGCATTTCCAGACCATGTCCTCTTATCTTTGTACGGTCTTGCCTTGCAGAGACCTTGCCTCAGATGGCCTTGCCTTGCACAGGCCTGGGAGGCTTAAACAAGAAAAAGCTGAATCTCCACATGCCGTTCTGTGCATTCTCAAGGGTAGCTAGAACAGGCTCAGGCTTAAAGGAAAACCTGGCATGTGCCTTTCTCACCATGGGCTATCTCAGAGCTGGCCCTCTACAGCTAAGTGCTCTGGTTTCTTGCTCTTATGCTGCAGAGTACCCTACTTGTATTTCACGCCAGTGATTCAGAAGCTCTGTTCTGTTCTTCCTGGGCCCTTACCTCCCCACTCTGTTTGATTCTGCAGGTGGAGGAGCACATTATGCGAATTCGGGAGGAGTTGGACCGGGAAAGGGAGGAACGCAACTACTTTCAGCTGGAGAGAGACAAGATCCACACCTTCTGGGACATCACGAGGAGGCAGCTGGAGGAGAAGAAGGCTGAGCTGCGGAACAAGGACCGAGAGATGGAGGAGGCTGAGGAGAGGCACCAAGTGGAGATTAAAGTGAGAGATGGCCCGGATGCTGATGCTGGCACCGGGGCTCATTTCTGTGTACCGGGAGCGCCTCCGGTGTGTTGGGTGGATCACCCCTGGGGTGAGAAGGTTGGGCTAGGTGGCCGTCTGCCCTGGTGCCGGACAGGACCTGCCTGTGCCAACGAGATCACTGACCCGTTGGAGTTGAAGTGCGGAGAGAATGGGGATTGTCGAGGCAGTCCTAACTAGTTTCTGTCGTGTGTGGCCCAGGCATCCTCCGGAAGGGCTCTTGAAATTTAAAAAAAAAAAGAGAGACAGGACGTGGGCTTTGAGGGGAGAACTTGGACTGTTACTTCTCTCTCTCTGTAGGCAATAGAGAGCCATAGGCTCTATGTTCTCTGCATTTTCTTTTAGGTTTACAAACAGAAAGTGAAGCATTTGCTGTATGAGCACCAGAACAACCTGACGGAGATGAAGGCCGAAGGGACCGTGTCCTTGAAACTGGCGCAGAAGGAGCACCGGACCCAGGAGAACGAGATGCGCAAGAACATGCGCTGCCTCAAAGTGGAGCTAAAGGAGCAGGAGCTGGCCAACGAGGTGGTGGTGAAAAACCTGCGGCTGGTACGTGGGTCTGCCCAGAGGAAGTGTGCAAGAGTGGAGGTGCCGGGGAGCCCAGGCAGGCTAGCAGAGATCAGCCAGGGGACCTTGTTTCTGAGTCGTGTTGATGTTCATTTTTGTTTTGAGATTGCGGTTGGGTAAGGAGGAGCTGGAAGTGTAGAATGAAGAGTGCAGTCATAGGCCCAACATGTGGGAACCGCTCCTGGGAACGGAAGCAGTTCTGAGCCTAATAAAGAAATCAAAGGATATTAAGAATGTAGGTAATGCTGGTGTAGGAGGGGGATCACTCTGATGGGCCCCTAGCCCCCTCAGGAGATGCAGGATGCGGCCTTCGTTAGAAGGGGGCATTTCCCATGGAGCTGGACACACGCCCTGCCAGAGCTCCTCAGGAGGGCTCATCACAGTGACCGCCCTGCTATGCTATCATCAGTAAAGCTCACTTAATAATTTAGATCGCTAACATTGACGATCCTGAAGAGGCCTAGTGCGCTGAGTGCTGGAGCTAAAGTCAGGAGACTTGGGTTCTAATTCTGCCACAGATGCTTCTTAGCTGTGTGATAACAGGCAAGTCACTGAAATTCTTCTCAGAGTTAAGAAGAGCCTCAGTGTCTTTATCTGAAACATAGAGATAATAATGCTTGCCTTATCTATGTCACAGAGCTGTTGTGAAGAAAGCAATTTATAGACCTTAAAATGCAAAATCTGCGGAAGTTATTCATTGCAGCCAGATAGATAGGAGGAGTAAAAGAAGGCCACTTCACTTAGTATGTATATAACTTTGTCACCAGAGCTCATGATTCTCCCTCTTAACAGCATCCTATAGCATGCTGATATAAAATGGATTTTGGAATCAGTCATTCACTTGTTTAATCTAGAACATGGGCCTGGTGTGGCTAGACAGACTGAAATCTGCTGCTTCATAACTAAATGGAGAGCAGGTTACTATGGGATACTTAAGAAACCAGGGGCAAAGAACCATCTGCTTTCAGGAGAAACACGACATTGCAGATAAAGACGTTCTTTTCCAGTTTGTGAGAGGGACGGGCCACACTGAATATGCTTCTGTGTGCGTGGGAAATCAGCACCTCTTGATAATGTCATCATAAATCTAGGTGTCACTTTCTCTTAGGACAGTAAAGCTTTGGAACAGGAGAATTCTCAGAATCATTGTACCCAACATAATGTACACTCCCCTAACACTGAGGGGACACTGACTCACCAAAGTGAAGGGGTACCTGGTTGGCCTGAGGATGACCCTTGAATTGACCTTGATCTTTGTGGTGCTGCTGTAACACTGTCATTTTTCTTGACAGAAACATGATGAGGAGATTACTCGGATGAGGAATGACTTTGAGAGACAAGTACGAGGTACGTTGCATAGTCTTGTCGATCTCCGTCTCTGCTGTGCCAAAATGGCCTGACGAACCCAGCTTCCTGCCCAGAAGGGCATCTGTGCTGGGGGTTGCTGTAGTGAGGCCCCCATCATTGAGAGAAAAAAGGGGCAGGGTCATTTCCAAGGCTACCCTACTTCCTCGCTGCTGCAGGGCGGATTATTTTTAACAACTACACAAGAGTATGGAGACCTTGTGAGATGCCACACCCCCCTGTGTCAGTGTCCAGCAGGACATTCGTCCGTGTGTGGTCCTTCTCCAGAGCCATTCAGACAGAATCCTTCAAATGCCTTTCTCCCTGCTTCGGGCCCTTTGCTCAGCTGTTTGGGAAGGCTCCTTGGTCAGTTGTCCACGGGTGTCACTCAGTCTAGAGCGTGATAGTTCCACTAAGTTCAGTATTGATTCAGTACCGATCTCCACAGCAGTAGCAGGCAAGGGGCCTGGTGTTCTGGAGTCCAGAGGAACTTCAGAGTCCAGAGCCTGATCCATTGTCCCTGATACAGGCCCGTTAGTCCTTGTAGCCTCCGTGGCTCCTTGTCTGCCCCTGCTGAACTACTCTGTGCACTGCTTTCCTTCAGAGATTGAGTCCAAGTATGATAAGAAGATGAAAATGCTTCGAGATGAGCTCGATCTTCGGAGGAAGACAGAGATCCATGAGGTGGAGGAGAGGAAGAACGGCCAGATCAACACCCTGATGAAGAACCACGAGAAGGCCTTCAGCGACATCAAGAACTATTACAATGACATAACGCTCAACAACCTGGCCCTCATCAACTCTCTCAAGGTACCCCACTCCTCGGCCAGCCCCCAGAACTCTCCCTGCCTCGAGAACCTCTCTAAGACCCAGGGAATGAAGCCTCATGGGATGTGTGTGTGTAATGGCAAGTGCCGGGGACCGGCTGCAGATATACGGGTCCTAATGCCTGCTAGCTCTGTGGTCCTGGCCAGGTCTGGCCTCTGAGCCTCAGGCTTTCCAGCTGTGAATAGAAATAATGATCCCTTGCGTTACCTGCCAGGGAGGAGGAGCTGTGAGGTTCACATGAGATGATGTTACAAAGTGCTGTCCGTTCCCACTGAGGGCCTGTAAGATCCTCCACCAGCACAGATCACTCCCTACCTGCTGCTTAGGAGATAAGTCAGAGGCTGGATTTGAATCCAGGTCTTCAGCACAACACCCATGATGCCAAGCTGTCTCTAAGCTGTTTTATAATTGTTCTTTCTTTCCCAAGCACATTTGTGTTGATTTCCCACTGAAACACTGATTAAGCCTGTTTTTCCTCCCACATTCTGACCAGTTAATTCCCCAAAAGCTGTGCAGGTGCTAATTGGAAATGTTCCACCTGGAAGCTGAGGGTTCTCTGCTTCCCCTGGCCTTCTCGTGTCAGTGTCCATTCTTTTGTCTGCAGGAGCAAATGGAGGATATGAAGAAGAAGGAGGACCACTTAGAAAAAGAGATGGCAGAAGTGATGGTCCAGAACAAGAGGCTGGCGGATCCCCTGCAGAAGGCCCGCGATGAGCTGCTGGAGCTCCAGAAGAGATTAGTCAACTACGAGAAGGATAAGCATGCCCTAGCTGTGAGTCTCCTCTTGAGGGGTCTGAGTGAGTGCTCATCCCAGGGCTCACTGGAGCAGAGGCGGTCCTGACTCAGTGCTCTGTCTGAGGCCTGGCTAGCCCTTGCTTCTTCTTCTCTGAGCTCATGGATGAAGAGGAAAAGGGGAGCCCGGGGACCTTGGCCGGTCATCAGGCTCTCCTGGTGTCCCGCTTATTGCCCTCTCCTTTCCCTGGGGGTCCCTGTAGGGCCAGTGAGGAAGCCTCCTGGATTATATGAGGGAAATGAGTCTAGCCTGAGAGGGGAAAGGCCCTGCAGCCCTTCTTTTGCAAAGATGCTGAGCTTGATCTGGGCATCCCTTGTTGTGCCTGCCAGCAGATGCTGCCTCGCTTGGGCTTCAGCTGTGCACGTGTTTGAGCCTCACCTTTCTGGTGCTTATTTTTAGCTTTGCCAACTCTCGGGAGTCTATACGGCACTGATGCTGATTAGGCCCAACCACCTTTTCTGCCTCTTTCCCTCTCGTGTTCTCTCCAGAGCTCAAAAGCCCGTTTGAAAGTCACTGAGAGAGAATTAAAAGACCTTCAGTGGGAGCACGAGGTGTTGGAGCAGCGGTTCAGCAAGGTGAGGAGGGGGATGGGAATGTCCAGGCACGCCCTCAGGGGCAGGGGAGGACTACAGGAGGGGTGCATAGCCTCTGGGAGGGTGACAGCTGGTGCATCCTCGGGGGCAGGCAGGAGACTTTGTCTTTTCTGTTTGGATTTTTCCCTCCCCTTCCCAAGACCCAGCAGGATCCATTGTTGTCTTGTCATGAGTAAACCTCTCAAAGGTCACTGCCCGTGACCATCAGAGAATGACGCTCACACCTTCCTGAATGTCATTCTGAGTCATCAGACCATTCCCCTGATCTTGATCCCAGCCTGTCGTTTTAGGGGAGTCTTAGTTGTTCTCTGTGCCACTGTCTCTCCATTTGTGGACCTACTCTTCTGTAGATCTTGCATGTTGTTATTAAAAGATAATCAATGGAAGGCTCTGAGTCCAAAGAAAGTCAGTCCCCAGTTAGTGAAAACTTGGACCACTTGTCCAGTGAAACTGTGAAACTGAAACTCTATCCACCCCTTCGCGATGTGGAAGGGTGGCCTTAGGAGGTGCTGCTCGTCAGCCACGATTGTTAAGTTCTGGCTGATCTAGTGCTTGACTGCCTCTGTGTCTGTTGGCAGCCCTGGTTCCTCCTGTGCTCGAGTTAGTCAGAAAGCATTTATATGTGCTTACTATGTGTTAAGTGCTGTGGATACAAAAAAAAAGGCAAAACATGGTTCGTGCCCTCAAGAAGCTCTAATGGGATGACAATGCACAATGACTATGTCCATACAATATAAATGGAAGGTAACAGCTGAGGGAAGGCACTAGCAATGGGGCAGACCAACAAAGGCTTCTGGTGGAAGGTGGGATTTGAGCTGAGTCATGAAGGAGGCCAGGGAAGCCGTCTTAGCAGATGGAAGGAGAGAGAGGTCCATTCCAGGTTTGGGGAATGGAGGAGAGAGATAGAAGGCCAGTGTAGCTGTATACAGAGTATAAAGAAGGTAGAGGGGAGTAGAGTAGAAGAAGACTGGGAAGGTAGGAAGGGGCCAGGTGATGAAGGACTTGGAATGCCAAGTAGAGCATTTCGTATTTGGTCCTTGAGGTAATAGGGAGCCATTGGACTTTACTAAATAACATGGTAGAACCTTGCATTGGGAGAATTCCCTTGGCAGCTGAGTGGAGGGGGAGGATAGCTTGGAGTAGAGGGGGATTTGAGGCAGGGAAACCTGCAACAGTACGAGTGGAGAGAGAAGGTCACTTATGGGAGACGTGCTGGGAAGGTAACAATGGACAGCTTGGAGGTGCGTCATGAGTCTGAGTAACGGAGACCAGGAGGATACTGGTGTTGCAAGCCCTGATCAGTAGTAGGAAGGTCAGGAAGACAGGGAAGGTTTGGGGGAGATATGATGAGCTTAAATTTGAGGTATCTTTGGGTCATCCATTGGAGGTGGTAATACAGGCCTGGGGCTCAGAAGAGCGTCTAGAGCTGGGTGTGTAGGTCTGGGAATTATCTGTATCCAGAGGATAGCTGAGCTCTTGGGTGCTGTTGAAATCTATAGACAAACATGGCTTTATATGTTTTTTTTTTTCTTTTTTGCAAGTCAGGGTTAGGTGACTTGCTGAGGTCACACGACTAGTAAGGGTCAAGTGTCTGAGGCCAGATTTGAACTCGGGTCCTCGTGACTCTAGGGCTCTATCCACGGCACCACCTAGCTGCCCCCCATGTTGCTTGATTGAACAATAATATATGGCAGGTGAAGGCTGTCCTGGCCTGTGCCTTTCTGAATTTCCTGGATTGTGGTTATGTTTCAAAATGGTGCTTGAACCATCATCACAGACTACAGAAAGTGGACAGTTTTCTGTGTTATAGTGAAATTTTTGCTTCAGAAATGTTCCTGTTACATATGGTCGGTTAGTGCTTTGTAAGACATTCTAGGGGAATTAATTTCCTTTTAAACTAATTAAATTTGTGACATTTGAATATAGCCAATTAGAGATTGATAAAGAATCCCCAGGAACAGGTTCTCCCTTAATATTCATCACAAATACAGCGATTGATCGATAGATATAAGTAGATAGAGATAGTTATATCTTCTTCAAAGAATGAATTAGCCACCACGTCTTAATTAGGATAGTAATGGACTTAAATGATGGGATGTCCCAGGATATCGGATCCATTTTCTTTCGTTGTAGATGTAGGGAGGAGACTCCCGGGCCCCCCAGCTGCTAGTGTCTTCCTTTCTGAGGTCACCTTCCCTCTAGATTACCTTGTATGTACCTAGTTATTTTCGTGTTATCTCTCCCATTAGAACATCAGCTCCTTGAGAGCAGGGATCTGTTTTGCCTGTGTTTGGATCCCCAGTGCTAGGCACATGCATCGTTGGTTCATAGTGGGCAGTTCCTAAATGCTTGTTTGTGGTCTTACCGCCTTAAGCAAGAACAGGATGGGACCTGGGAGGGAAGGCTAGTTTGGCGATGGCTCTTAATGTTAAGACCCTGGGAGGCTCCTTCCCTACTTAGCGCACAAGTGTGGACTAATGGAGAAGAAAGTGAGTTAGGAGTGAGAAACTTTACTGTCATGTGGCTTACAAGTGTAACCTAATAGAAGTTTGATATCTTTCCCTTGTTATTTGATTTTAAAAGGTTTTTTTAGCATCAAATATCAGAGAAAAAAAAAAAAACTTTGTCCCGATAGAACTAAAGACACATGATTTAGAATTTGGCAACAAATTTCAAAGAGAATTCTAACCAGCGAGCCGTCGTTGTTGGGTTGTGTCAGCTCTGCCTGACTCCATGGACGACCTTGGCAAAGATACTGGAGTGTTTGCCATTTCCTTCTCCAGTGTGTCCCCATTTTAGGGGCTAAATGACTTGCCAGAATCACACAGCTAGTGTGTCTGAGACTGGATTAGAACTCGGGTCTTCCACTGCGCCACGTAGCTGCCCAGCAAGCCCTTGAGCCTGTTTGTACTCAGTTTGAAGTTTGTGAACTTTAACCATTTACAGGCATATAATAAAAATAATTGTTCTCTAGTAGCAGTTCTCCTAAGAGCCCAAGGCGTGTAACAAGTACTTGTGTAAGATATTGTTGTTCATTCGTTTTCAGTCGTGTCCAGCTCTTCGTGACCCCATTTGGGGTTTTCTTGGCAAAGACATTGGAGTGGTTTGCCATTGCCTTCTCCAGCTCATTTTACAGATGAGGAAACTGAGGCAGACAGGGTAAAGTGACCTGCCGGGGGTCACGCAGCTAGTAAATGTCTGAGGCTGAATTTGAACTCAAGATGAGTCTTCCTGACTCTGTGTACTATGGTGCCCCCTAGCTGCCCCACAGTAAGTCTTACAGTCCTGATTTTAGCTGGGAAATTAAGGCATGGGAAAGCCCCGTGGCTTGCCCAGGACCACATGGTAGACAGTGATGAAGAGAGAGGAGGAAGCCCTGGAGTCTTCCCTGAGATAGGGCTTAACCCCCCATTCTACTCTTACTCTGCCTCTTATCTTTCAGAGTGGGGTTCCTCTCATTTTCACCAAGTCCACCTCTTTTCACGGTGTCCATTTGAAAGAGAAGGGCTTGATGCTGATTCTGTGTGCTAGAAATTTCCCTGTGTACCCCACCTTAAGGGCAGTCGCATATCACTGGCCACTGCGGGGGGTGGGGATGAGGTACAACTGAAACAGTGGGATGAAATGTAAGACTTGGTTAGTGTGATTACACCCAGAAACCATAAGTCTCTTCTGTTATGGCCATCTCCCACTGTTATTGGAAAGAGGACAGAACGCATGTCATTCTCTCTCCATCAAATCATGAGCATTCTGTGGGTCTTGTTAATGAACGGTTTCCCTGAGACATGACTTGGTTTCTCCCCATGTCCCTGTCTCCTGAGCCAGGTACAAACCGAGCGAGATGATCTATATTCCAAGTTCGAAAAGGCTATCCAAGAAGTACAGCAGAAAACTGGCTTCAAAAATCTGATCCTGGAGCGCAAGCTGATGACCCTCTCAAACGTGATGGAGAGGAAGGACGTGCAGCTGAACGAGATCCTCTCTGCATCCAACCTTGACCCTGAAGCCCTCTCGGTGGTCTCCCGAAAGCTGGAGGTACGAGCTTCTCAGAAGGGTTTCTTGGCAGTGAAACAGGACGCGGGGCCTGACTCGATGTGCTTTCCCATAAGAGCAGGGGATTTAGGTGATGCAACAGTGATCCACTGTGGCCCTGTCTTTGAGGGTTCACTACAGACTCAGTCCTGCTCTATGCATTGTTTTCCCTATCATATCCATTGGAACTTCTTGGCCAACTGTATCTCTTTGACAGTTGAGTGATGATAGGTTGGAGAGAGAGATCCTAAAAGTCTCTTTGATGGTCTGCTTTCATCCTGGCTCCAACATGGACTCCCTCCATGGCCTTGGGCACATAAATAATGCATGGAGGAGCAAGCTGTCAGCTGGCTCTGTCTGTTGAGATCCAGACTGTTGCCATTTTTGACGGGGCTGGGAGTGCAGGTGGGGGGCGAGATCGATGCTCCTTCTGGAGAAGGGACCACCAGCTGTGTCATATTGGCATGGTGGGGTGATCACACAGCTGGCTGCATAATGGGACAGCAAATGACATTTATGAGTCAGATAGGAGTCAGGATCCCAGTGCTTCCCCTCTGTGTTTTAGTCCCTGGTTAAGGGGTGTGAAAAGCGTGCTCACTAACCGAGCCAGAAGCCCTGAATCTATTCCCAGCTTGACTGCCTACTAGCTGGGCAAGTTAGGTGTCTGCGGGGCTCAGTTTCCCCGTATGTGAAAGATGCAAAAGTTCGACAAGATGGTTTCTAAGGTTCCTCTGAACTAACTATGCAGTCCTAGGATTTCAGAGAAGAAGCAGGTGAGCAGAGCAGGGGACTCTGCAGTGCTACCACAGGAGGTTGCAGACATTGGAATTCTAGGGTTGAGGGGGAGAGACTTTTACAAACATTTTTGTGACCTGCTTGTTGCTGAGCAGCCCCATGCATTGTGGGAGGGACCGAGGAGTCAGAAATAAAGGAAGGGAGTGACCCCCGTGACCCTTCAGGATAGCACCAGCTGCTGCCTTGCAGTTGGGACACAGCTGCTCTGAGTGCCTGATGTTCAGAGGCGGGCAGTGTTTGATCTCCAGATGGATCCAGAACCAGAAAAACGATGCCTTTCCCCACAGGCCTTTCTGAGTTTGTATTGCCTCCCACGAATAGAGAGGAAGCCTTCGCTCTTTGTCTGGGGAGGTGCTTTTCTGTCTTCATAACCATTAGAACTTGCATTTTAGGGTCACTTGAGGTAAGAAAACCTTGAATATGTTTACTTAACTTTAATGCTCTGTGGGTTCACCACTGTGAAAGCTGCCTTCAGTCTCCTCCATGGTTTTCTACAAGTGTGTGGGTGTCCTGCCATCTTCCTGTGCTCATGTACAAAGCTCTCTCCTCTGGCCTTACCCTTGAACCTCTAAAACCTCTGGAAGGGATGAAGGCAGAGGACGATCAACATATTCAGCGTTATTCTCTGGGACTTACTTGCTGGCTTGTCTCTGCCTCTGCACCAGTTTTATCTAAATGTGCATAAACCTATGTGATTTTTGCATTGGGCTAGCTGCCATGGAAAAATGCAAGAGAAGTGGAGAACTTTCCCCTCTGTGGAGGGCATGTTCTGGCCCCCTCCCATATTTAGAAAGCAGAATGGAGCTCATTCTGATGGTTCTTGGAGGCTGTTTCCTTTAGAGCCAACACAAAATGTGTCTGACTAAATGGATTCCCATCTTTTCTCTGAATCCATCTATTGATATAGACAGCTTACTACAGAAGATGTCCTGTGTGGTGTAGTGGGAATCTGCACTGGGTGGAAGGAGGCAGAGAACTTCTGGTGAAGCTCTGCTTGGAAAACCTGGACTCCTGGGTCTGATAGGGAGGAGGCATCTCAAGGGCTTGGCTGACTGGCTGACATGTCCACTACCTTCAGGGAGTATGTGGTGGTTTTATCCTCATTTGACAAATGAACCATTTTGAGACTCACAGAAGTCAAATGATTTGTCCAGACTTACCCACTGTTCAGTGGGAGAGTGATGCCTAGAGCCTACTTCTGCTTTTCTCATTGCTGGGACTCTTTTCCCAGCCCAGCCTGCTCTCAAAGTGAAGAGTCCTGGAGGGCTAATTAGGCAAAGGAAGCTGTCAGAAATCATAGCAGACAAGAGTGTGCTGGTACATAGGACACATTCACATTCCTGTCTCAGAGGGGAATACAAGTACGAAGCAAGTTCCATTCTTGCTAGAGGAAGACATCCTGCCTCCCTGCCCCGCCCCCTTCACTCTCAGACCAGTGGATTTAGTTGTAACAGCTGTGGGCCAGTGGTCAGAGGCTTCCAGGGCATTGCTCTGGTCTGCTTGACTGCCTGCCCATGCCTGAGGTCCTCTTTAGTGCTTAAACCACAACATGTTTTGGGCTTAGTGCTCTCGCTCAATTCAGTTGGCTCAATTCTCATGGCCAACCTTTGATTTCCTCTTCAGGATGTTCTGGAATCTAAAAACAGTGCTATCAAGGACCTGCAGTACGAACTCGCCCGGGTTTGCAAGGTGAGATGGTGATGGGTGAGGGGCTTTGGGGCAAATAAGAGAGAAGGGAAGTGCACGATGACAGTCTGAAGAGGCAGTGGGTCCTCCCATGCTGGCACCACCTCATTTCCCAAACCTCCTTCTGAGTCTTACCCAGGTCTGACTGGTTACGTGAGAGCCGTTGGTGCCCATGAAGAGCGCCCTTGGGTGTTCAGTGTTCCCTGTCCTTACAGACCTCCCACACCACCCTTTGCTTAGGTTCTCTGACTTGGATTTGGAGTCAGGGGTCTGGAATCGGATTCTAGGTCTGCCGTTTAATGCCTAGGTGACATCAGGCAAGTCACATGAGCCACTGGGACACAATTGCCTCATCCAGACTGGTCCCCTCCCCCTCCACGTCCCGTGATCTTCTTCCCTGTCCGGGAGGTGTGTGACACATCTGCCAGAGTTGGGCAGTCTCCCACTTAGCTGTGTGACAGTCACCTGCTCTCTTGGAGAGGAGGGACCAGTTCTACTGGAATCTCACCCGTGGCCAGTGGCCTTCTAGAGGCCATTTCGCCAAGAGATTTACCGGGAGTGGACTTTTTATTTCTTTTTTGGATTGAATTGGGTGACATTTACTGATGAATCTTTGTCTCCAAGTGTCCAGCAGCATCATGCACAGAGATATCAGTAAATGGGGTGATTGTTTTATACATGGTCCAGGGTCTTCCCACAAGCACCTGCTTCTGGCTAATCAGCTCCCACAGGAGATTCTCCATCTCATCCCTGTCATTGGTTTGGGGTCCTCTGGCATCCACCTTGAGTTTCTGCAATTTCTTTTGCTTCTCTATCAGTTTTCCATCTTCTGCTCAGTCTCCAGGCCCATGGTCATAACTCTGGCCGCCTCTCACTGACCTTTTGGAAATATGCTCGTTCATCCCTTTGCCCTTTATTCTCTTCCTGGCCTCTTCGGGCGCTGATCTCTCTCTCAGGTCACAGCCAGATTTGGGGCCTTCTCCTCCTACAGCACATTTTAGGAATTGTCACTCTAAACTTAGAATAATTGGATGCAGCTGCTTTTTTTTTTCCTTTGGATAGAGGAAGGCAGGGCAGTTGGGGTTAAGTGACTTGCCCAAAGTCACACAGTTAGTGTCAAGTGTCTGAGGTGCTCTACTCACTGCGCCACCTAGCTGCCCCCTGCTCCAGCTGCTTTTAACCACTTCCATTTGGCCCACTGTTTTTCTCCCTCCCTGCTGTTCAGCAGCCAGTGACTTAAGCCCTGGGAATGTCAGGCATACGAGATTGTCTCCTTGCAGCTGGGCTGAAGGATGGCAGAGGGATTTATGGAGGGGTGACCTGCCGAAGTAACTCAGTTCGGGTGAAGGGTTTAATCCTCTGAGGGTGAGCAGTGATGCAGGGAGTTTCTCTGCTCTGGCTTTGTATGGCACCTGCCAGCCCATTGGGATCTTTTCATGACACTTACTCTCAAGGACTTTTTGTGGGTTAAAGTATGCCCCCAGAATCCTATGGCAGTGTGGAAAAGTCTTTGCTAGTGGAATCCCAGCTCAAGCAGGTCCCCTAGAGCTAGAAAGTTTGTTTAAAGGCCCAGTGATAGACAGATGTCTGATGTTTGAGGACCAGCCTGAATAAATCAGAAGGCCCATGACCATTTGGTACTTTTGGAGGCTTTTAGTCTGCGCCAGTGAAGGCAGTTACCCATATGGATGGAGTCTCCGACCCTGGAAGTGCTGAAGTAAACAGACGAGGTGCCCCACTTTAGCCTTTTTACCCACCAGAGATAGGGGTGCGCCTGCTGGCTCTCCCTAGCAGATCCCTGCCACCCTCTGCCTTTTTTTCCCCAATTCTGCTCTCATATTGCATCTGTACCTATGGCTCCATCTCAGCCTTCTCACGTATCAACCCTTCCCTCTTTCTTTCCCGCCATTCTGACCTACTTGCCTCGCATGGCACCAGTAAAACTGCCCTTGTTTACTCCCCCAGACCCTTTCCCTAACCCCTGACGTTTCCCTGATGCCTTGGCCTCAGTATGCTTTCTGTCTTGTCTGTCTCTTGTGTACCACAGGAATGCCCTTTGGTTCTTTTTCGAGGTGAAGGGAATTTTTAAGATGAGGCATATCCTTTATGGGAAGACCCATAAACACATACATACACACGTGTGTGTATGTATTATATACACACATATATACATATATACATGTATGTGAGTGTATGTATGTATATATATGTGTATGTGTGTATATATATATATGTGAGATTATCAAGCCATGTCACTCTCAGTTACTCTCATTATCTTATGCTATAAACAATGTAATTTATTCACACCATGCCCTAGAGAAAGCCACACCAGGTAACTAAGAAATAGGTAAGTACCAGCGGGCCTACCTGAGTTTCCAGAAGTTCTCACCACATTTCTGACTGTAGGTCTCATTCCTTGTGGCCACATTGTATGTAAACCCAAAGGTACGCGTGGGGGTGATCTGGAAAGATCATGTCCCAAGGAAGACTGCAGTCAGTTCTTGCTCATCAAGGGAGCAGGAGACTGCTGCTTCTCTCAGTCTTCCTCCATTTTGGCCATTTCATCGTTCACTTTCCCCACATTCCAGGCCCCCCTGAGACCTGGGGGGAAAATAAGACAAAAATCTACATGGGGTTTTTTGACTGTCTGGTAAAAAATGCAGCAGAGAGAAGGTTGAAACACTCCCACCAGGGTTTGGGATTACCTGGATTCCAGTGATCCAAACTTCCTGTCACATGAGCATTGACAAATGAACATTAGCTATATTACTTTGAGAACAAGCCAACCCCAGTTGAAATGTGGTCAAAGGCTAGGAACAGACAATTTTCAGAAGAAGCCAAGACCCCAAATCCCTATGAATAAGAGCCATGCGAATTGAAAAATCCAGAGGTCTCACCTCTTACCCAAAGGTGACGAAAGAGAAAAATAGAAATGTTGGAGGGGCTTCGGGAAGATGGGAACAGTAATGGTGATGGTGTTGCTGTGTCTCGGGCCTGCCGTTCTGGAACGTGGCTTGGAGTAATACTAAAGAAGTCCTTGAACCACATGTCCCTTTGAGCCACTGATAGCTGCTGCCAAGTAGATGCCTCCAAGGAGATCAAAGAAAGGTCACATAGGGTACAAAAGTATTCCTAGCAGCACTTTTTAGAGTAGCGAAAACTGGAAAAAAGGGAGTACTGATGCACAAATTGTGGTGATTGAATGGAACAGAATATTGGTGTGACACATGGAATCTGTTTTACTTGACTGAGTGTCTTTGAAACAAGGGTTTTGTTTTTCTTTTTTTTCTCTAAATGGGGGTGGGGTGAGAGGATGAGAAGATATGTCTTTGTTAAGTAAAAAATAAAGAATATTGATGCAGTAAGAAATGATGAATATGAAGAATTCAGAGAAACTTGGAAAGACTTGTCTGAACTCATGTAGAGTGATGTTAGAACAACTTGCACAATGATCTCGGTAACATAAAGAAAACAAAACAAAAACAGGTTTTTGCAAAGGAAAAAAACCCAAGCAAACAATGAAGACTTCCTAACTGATCAGTGCCCTCCATGATGGTAACTCTAGAGGTGTCATGATGAAATCGATCCCTGGCCTGGGGGATGGTGGGCAGGAGGGCACAGGAAGCCTGCTTTTTCATCCGAGGCCAGGCGCTTGATTTTTCCTGGCATATATCTATTCTAAGGGAGGGTTCTTTTAGGTTGGGATGGAGGAGCAACTGGGAGCAGAGAGTACTGTTTAAAAAAAAAGGGAAAGCCACAATGACCAAACAAAGTCAAAGTCAGCTTAACAATAAAAGAAGGACCACAGTGGGCCCCCAGAGCTGCCCGTCTGACCTGCCTGGCCTTTCTTTTCCTGTAGGCACACAATGACTTGCTGCGAACCTATGAAGCCAAGCTCATTGCCTTTGGCATCCCCCTGGATAACATAGGGTTCAAGCCTCTGGAGACGTCGGTGATAGGACAGAACCTGGGTCATGGCCCTGCCGGGCTGGTGTCTATGCCAACGTAGCTTGGATGGATCATGGCCTGCTCTTCCCTCCCCAGCCACACATTCTTTAGGCCCTGATGCTGCGCATGGCTGAGGGGCTGAGGCCTGCTGAAGCCTCCAGAGATGGTTGCTCTAGATCGCGCCCCCTTTCATAGACTTAAGGTCGGTTATTTTTAAAAACTGTATCATCAACAGATGAAAAAATTTTAACTTGTCTATGCTTCTTTGCCTTGTTCTGTCTCAAGGCTGCATTAAAGCGGGCCCAGGTTTAGGAGAGAAACTATGCAATGTTTTCTGGGTGAATGGTTCCCTATCTGAGTATCTTCAAGGGCCTGCCCCTTTCAGATTCACCCCAGACCCTCCCTGCACACACTTCTCCTGGGCCTGCTCTCCTGTCATCTCCATGTGCCCTTTGGCTGTGGCCTTCCCCAAGATCTCCTGGGACTTTTGGGAACCTCTTCCCCTGCCTCTGGGCAGAACCAGCAAAGGGGAGCCTCTGCAGCCACCCACCTGCCTTGCTCTGGGCCTCTGTCTTCAGGGTCCTGTGGGCAGGCTTGCTTTCTCGTAAAGCCTTAGTCAGAGAGGGCCCTCAAGCCCCTGGGGAGGCAGTGAAGGACTGAGCAGCCCCTGCCGAGACATCAGCACAGAATTTATTGATCTTTTCAGCCACGTGATCACAGCTTGTTGGGGAGCTACCAGATGGGAAGGAGCTGTGTGGCTCTTGTAGAAAGTGAGAGTTAGGATGCTGGACAGAAAGGGCTGGGGGGCTGGCAGGCTGGCAGTGAGGTGGGGCGGTTGGGCCAGCTCACTTGTCTTTCTGGTTCTTGGCTGTCTAGCTTCCTCTGTAGGTGGTGTAGGAGAATGGACTCAACAGCAGGGGCACGTGGAACTTTTGGGCCTCGTTTGTGATGGTGAAAACGACCTGAGAGAGAGAGAGAGAAAGAAGCAGTGGGCGGGCGGGACACAGGTAGGTGAGTGAGCCCAGGTGAGGGCAGATACCTAGACAACCCACTGAAAGGGGCTTCTCCACAAGGACAGGGTGGGACCTTTAAGGTCCAATCCAACCCCAAAATTCTGATCTGCTTCCTCAGAGCCTCCCCAGGGAGCAGGAACCTCACTGAGGATGGATCTCAGGACACGAAGAGGACTTTTCATATTGAGGGAGGAAAGCTCGGCTTTGATGAGCTTTGGTTAATAAAGAGCATGCCACAGAATAGCTGGAGAGAGCAAAGGGCTGGGCTCTCCCCTTCAAAGGGGAGCATGAGTAAGAAGAGCCTCTTCCTTCCTGTCCACAGAGTTAACCCTAAGCAGGCCAGGGGTGTGTAGATGAGCTGTGTCTCCACAGTCTGGGGGTGGGATGGCACCCAGCCTAACTGTGTCTTGGCACTCTGTCCAGTGCCTTTCTTCTGGGAGTTCAAAGGTCTTTGGATGCTTGTGTTCTCCCATATACTACTGGAGAGACAGGCTTTAATATGCCCATTATGCAGATTTATTATCATTATTTTTTTTGCTTTCTCACTTGGATAAAGATCTGCCAAGGGAAAATGAGGAAGGCTTCCAGCCCAATAGGTACCCTTGGAAAAGAGTCACTGAGGACAGGCAAGCCCTCCACTGATGGCCTCTGTGGACACTTGTGGAAACTGACTGACAGAGAGAGAGCTCCAGGGATTTTTAGGATCACACAGTGGGCCAGAGGCAGCTAGGTGGCTCATGGGGTAGAGTGCTGGACTCAGTCAGCAAGACTTGAGTTCAAATCTGGCCTCAGGCCTTCCTGGCTTGTGCGATCCTGGGCAAGTCTCTACCTCAGTTCCTTCATCTGTAAAATGGGCATAAAACTACCACCTACCTCTTGGGGTGGTTGTGGGGATAAAGTAAGCTTAGATATGCAAACTTTTAAGTGCTGCGTAAGCCCTAGCTCAGCGCTCCCAGGTCTCACCACTTCTCTGCCTCTCATCCTGACACCTTCTCCTTCCCCGTCATCAGCTTTTACCTCCACATATGGGTAGAAACTGGTTTGTCCCATCTTTTTCCAGTAACCTTCCGTGTCAAAGAACAGCTTGTAGGTGCCGGCTTTCATTTGTTCAGGAGTTAGAAGCCCTGGGCAGCGGCCGTCAGTGTTGGTATAGCTAGAGAAGGGAAATGCCACAGGGGTCAGAAAAGGCAGGGGCTCCAGCCTGGCTCAGGCTACCTCAATGATCACAGGACTCCCAGGAGTCCCCGGAGATCTTGGGGGAGGCCACAGCCAGGGCCTGGGCTGACCTGTGACAGGGGCATCGAGAAGTGAGCCAGGAGCGGTTCCCTGGGGAAGCGGGCAGAGGCAGGCCAGGGGAAGCTGTCTGCAGCAGGCATTCTGGGGGAGCTGCCCCACTATGGGTGGCAGGGTGATTCTCATCATCACACCTCCCCTGGCCCAGTGTGCAAGGTGATTTTCTACATCAGGTAGGCTTTGGCTCTTCAGCCCAGCGTTAGCAAAGCTGTGACTTCTCTGATCTCCCCTCCCCACCACCACCAATGGTAATGGACGCTTTAGCCCTTAATTGTTGAAACCTAACCTAAATATTAATTTTTTATAAACTTGGAGCCAAAGCAAACCATTCAAAAACTGGGAATCATTTCAGACCCAAACTGCACTATTGTCTTTTCTGAAACAGTGAAGCTCAGTCGAGAACCAGAGGGTCAAAACTTAGTTGAGTGCCAGTCCCCAGAAGTGGTGGCCTGTCCCCTTGTAGCTGAGGATGCCTCCCTCTGTCCTGATAGCACCGTGCAGGGAAGGGAGCTGCGCATTCTGCCAAGGCCTGCTGGAGCTCCCTCAGACAGCCTGGCCTCCCTGGCTTCTTCCTGCCATACCCCTGGTCATCAGAAATGACCACTAGAGGGAGATAGATGACTTCACAGATGAAGAAAATAAAGGGAACAGGAAGGGAGGGACCTTGAGGCCCAGTCCCTAGATTTTCATCATGTTCTCAAGCGCAGGTAAGCCCTAATTAGATTTAGCCCCGTCCTGTGGTCATGGGGCCTAAACGGCCGAGAGGGGCCGGGGATGCATCGATAATGCCCCTTCCTGCCGCAGTGCCCTGACTTCACCTCTCTGGGCCTTTTCCTCTCCTCTAACAGCAGGGCTGGGGTCTCTGAGGTCCCTTCTGAGCTCTAGAGCCAAGGATCCAAAGCTCCTGAGCCCCTTTGGTAGAAAGCCAGGGCTCCTTTGAAATGGACTCAGAAAAGAGCAGTGGCCCCCGAGACCTCAGCTCTCAGGCCTGAAACAGGACTGACCACCCAGGGTGGCCCAGCCAGCTCATCGCCTGGGTGGGGAGAAAGAGGCAAGGAGCAGATTTAGGGCCATCCCATCACAGCCTCTGCAGACCTGCCATCTTTGCATTACAACCTGGGAACTTAGCCCAAAGTCAGGGAGGAGGAGAGGGGCTCGCCATGGCCCCTGCCCTTGGCAGGGGTCCCATCTTCCTTTCCCTCCTGCCCCCTCCTCACACAGTGGTGCTCAGAGAGCAGGCCCTGCCGGGCAGCTGGGGCAGAGGCTCTCTATTACCTTTTCCTCAGCTCAGTCCATCGTTGGTCACAGTCTTCTAGCCTGAAGAGGCGAAGGCAGAGGCCCCGGGCTGGCAGGCCAGAGGCAGTGTCCAATACATGTGTGGTCAGTGGGCTGTTCACCACCTCCATGTCTTGGCTCTTCGTGGTAATCAAAGGATGAGAGAACAGCCGAGGATGACTGCCCGCCCCTGCTCCCCACCCCCGGCCCAGCCTCCAACCCGGACCCATGATTGGGCAACTCTTCAGAGGGCAAACAATGTCCCGACTTGTCGGGGCACACACTCCCTGGGTTGGGAAAACCTGATACGGTGATTCTTGGGGCTTAGGCCCAGAGTGTTTGCTAAACACTGGCTAAAAATGAGAGAGTCCTCCCCCTCCCAGGACAGCTTGGACGTGGAGCCAGAAGAGATCCAGATTGGAAACCCAACTGTGACATTGGCTGTCTTTGGGACCTGGGGCAAGTCACTTAACCTCTAAGCCTCAGTCTCCTCGTCTGTCACATGAGGGTGATGACAGTACCCGCTTCACAGGGCTACTGTGAGGAGCAAATGAGGAGCACAGGGCTGTGTGAACAGCTTTGTTATTTCTCATGCTAGGACAGGACCCGTCCTCAAGGGAATCTCCTCCCACATTAGAAAGAGCAACCACCTGCCTAGTAGCCTGGCCTGGCCCGGCCTCCCTCCCCTGGTCCATTGGGCCTTCTCTGAGAATGGCAAGCACCCAGCAGCTGGCAGTGGGTGCACTTCTGCAGGAGAAGCAAAGCCCGGGGCTGAAGTTTAGGTGACAGGTTTATGAAGAGTTACAGAAAGGGGCCCCTGGCCAAGGGTGAGGCCATCCTCCACCAGCCCTGTGAACCTTTCTCCTGCTCCATGCCCATGCCGGCCCCGGGCTACCTGGTGATCTGTTCAGCCTTCTCCTCCTCCAGCCCTCGGACATCCCTCTTACCTCTGTGGGGCAGAGATGTCTCTGGAGCAGGTGTAGCCGCTGAGCGCTCATGGGACAGGCTCTGGGAGGATCTCTAGGGTCCTGCCCAGCTCAGGGCTGGCTCTGAGTCAGCAGGCCCAGGCTCAGAGAGGTCACCTTAGAGGCGGTGCCCTGAACAGCCACTCTTAGGACAAGAGCTCAGAGGCCAGAGGTCAGCACCCCCAAGCTTTGTTTCTCAGAAAGGGCCCCAGAGAGGGGAAGCAAAAGCCTGGTTTGTGCTGGGACTTCCACACATGAGAGATTAAAGCATTTCCCCCAATTCATCACTCCACATGTGCCCCAGGAGAGAGAACTTGGGGGGGGGCAGGCTTCAGTTTTCTGCCACAAGCATGGTTTATCACCCAGAGTTATTACTAACATGCCCGCTCCATCTGGGTCTGCGTCCCTCTTCCTTTTCCCCCTGGCCCAGCCCCCTGACATCCTAGCATCAGGAGCCTCTGTTGTACCCACCCAGCTGTGAACAAATGCAGAAGGTTGCAGTGAAGTTTTCCCAGCAGAAGGAAAATCTCTCTAGGGAGAGAGGCCCCAGGACGACGAGGAACAGGCTCCTCCCCAAACTTACTGGATGTGAAGGCCAGTGGGAGGGATGTGGCCCAACCAGTTAGAGACACTCCTGCCTGGGTCAGGCTGGGGCACTGTGGGAGGGGCTGGGGAGGGGCCAGGTTGGAGGCCTAGTGGGGCCCCTCCTGGCTCCGGCTGCCCGGGCTGGCACCTCTGCTTCACCTTTCCTTTGGGACATTTCATTTAGCTGATCGTTCTGATGGGCCCTCTTGAAGTCCCCTCCATGACAGTCACCCAGGCCTTGTGCTGTCTGGCCCTTAGATGGACAGGTTAGAGGTTCCGAGGCAGAAGGAGAAAATTACAAGCAATTGGAAACAGATCAGAGTAACATCTGTGAGAATGGAAGCTTTAGGGGAGAGACCGAGGACAAAGAAGCTAAGAAAGAGAACAAAGCAGTATTGACTCTTCTTGGATTTTGTCCCTGTGAAGGAACCTCTGGCTGATGGAATCTTCTCAGACTGACTAGGGAGGGGATAATTGTAAAAAGGAGGGAGTTTCCCCAAAATGGCACTAGATGCCATGGGGATGTTCATTTAGAAACCGTGACTGTCTAGAGTGGTAGTTCCCATCGACACTGCCCATTTACCCCACCTATTTTCTCTTCAGCAGAAACACCCCCAAAGGTGATGATGTCTTTTGACCTACTCCAATTGATCTGAAATTATGCGTCAGATGGAATATCCTTCAGGAGACCTTTCTGGGCCTCCCTTTTTCATGCCTTTCAGTGATAGCTTGTCTCAGTTTAGGATCATGGAGAAGAGAGGGTGTTCCTGATAGCAACAAGAGTATACTATTTTTGTCCATTGCCCCTAAGTTATATTTTCCAGATTTCCAGCTGTAGAATGACTAAGAATAGTTGGCCCTTCTCCCTCTCCCTCTCCCTCTTCCTCTTCCTCTCCCTCTCCCTCTCCCTCCCTGCCTCCCACCATAGCTTGGCATCTCACCTAAGTGGCCCATCTTGGGCCAGCCAACAGACAGATATCTGAAGGCCCCCAGTCATCACAAGTGGACAGAGACCACACTCCAAAAACCACTAATAACTGATAAAAAGAAAAACGTGCTCTTAACGACTATGATAATAGAGGAATATTTAAGGGTCACCCACATCTCCAGCCTTCCACCCTCCAATTAAGTGGGTACTCTTGACTCAGACAACTACACCCTGAACTTACCTAATCTACAAATATTCACTGTACCTGGAAGGGGGAGATATTGGAAGATCGATCTGAGGGTTTGGATTTTCTGGCAGATGTCTCACTCTCAAGTTTCTGGTGTGGTCATGATCATCCTATGTCTATGGCAAGAAGAGAGTTCTGAAGAAAGACCAGGTAATCATTTGGTGTGTGTGTAGGGCCGGGGGTGGGTAGAGGACAGAAACATTCTGCTCTTGGAGTCACACTTAATATTTTTCTCAATATTTAATCAGCACATGTGGAGCTGAATTTACCTGGAGTAGTCCTTCCCGTGGAGAGAGAGAGAGAGAGAGAGAGAGAGAGAGAGAGAGAGAGAGAGAAAGAACCTCATTACCTATGGTGATTAAAGGTGTCAGATTCTGGCCATATAAACCTGTGGTAGTGGTTTAATGATAATAATTCATATTTATATAGTACTTTCTTTACAAGATGAGGTAGAACCAACCTCAGAGGCTTTCTTGCAGTTATATAGGATTCCTTACCCTGCTTCCCTAATCTGGGCATGCTACTGGTTGATAAAAGATCTTACCAAATTCCTTTTCTATGAACAGGCCTAGAATTTGGGGTAGAGTTCCCCCAAATGGGGAAACAGGATCTGGAAAATTCAATAGAATAATAAGGGTTTTCTGGAAATTACACATATTCAGTCACAAGCTAAATATAGTCTGATAACACACAAACCCTCCATGGTTCTATGATACCTGAGTTAGCCTGTTAACCATTAATGTTATAGGCTTTGTGCGTTTTTGTCACTGTCTTCTATTCAGAATGTCCAGAGTAGAATATGACCAATTTTCTGGATTAATGTCTAGCCAGTTGTTTGGTAAAATTCCATTCCCAGTAGAATGTGAGTTCCTTGAGGGCAAGGGGTGGTTTGTTTTTGTCTTTGTATCTCTAGTACCCAGTGCACATAAGTTTAATAAATGCTTACTGAATTAAATTGATTTGAATTGTAATCTGTCCCTAAGAAACCACAATTAGCTTAGGGTAGCAATAGTGAGTAGCAGCACATGGTAAATGGATATTTATTTCCATTACACCCTGACACAAACTTTAGCTGAACTGAACTCAACATTCTGCAAACTTCCCTGATGTTTTCCCACCCTTGTACCTTTGCTTATGCAATTTCCTCTATCTGGAATGCCATCCCTCCAAATCCATCTGTCAAAATAATGCCCATCCTTCATGGCCCAGCTTAAATGCCACTGCCTCCATGAAATATACCTAGATTCCTTCTGCTAGAAGTGACCTTTCCTTCCTTTGGAATCCTAGTAATGCTGTAAGTCAACTTGTGCCCAGCATATATGCCTCCATTGGCCTTTGGGTCACTCTTTAAGTTTTTATTCTTTGGAGATTGTGGTACTCCATGATTTATAACAAAGGAATATTAGCATTAGATATCCTATAGGCATCTCAGACCAAACATGTCCTAAAGAGAACTCATTTTTTCCTCCCAAACTCACTTCTTCCAAACTCCACCAGACACCACCATTCTTCCAAATGCCCTTAGCCCACATATCTAAATTAGTTGCCAACTCTCATCACTGCTTTTTCCATAGCATCTCTTGTGTCTTGTCTCTTCTCTGTATTCATATGGTGTTCTACCCTAGTTCAGACCTCTTTCCTGTCTCCCTGCCTCATCTCTCCAATCCATCCACCAAACTGCTGCCATGTTTTTCTTAAGGTATAGATCTGACCACATCACTCTCCTCCTACTCAGCAAACCTGAGGGGCTCCCTCTTCTTCAAGAAAATATAAACTACTCTGACAGGGAAAGCTGCTCCCATCTTGTCAACCTGCCATGCCAGCCAACACTCCATCCAAACTGACCTCATGGTACTCATGCCTCCATACCTTTGTCCTGGCAGTTCCCCTCACCTGGCATGCACTCCTTCACTCCCATCTCTTAGAATCATCTTGTGTTTCCTTCAAGGTTCACCTTCAACATGAGGCTCATCTCCCTAACTGTTAGGATTTCCCCCCTCAAAATTACCTTATACTTATTTTATACATATTTTGTTCTTAACTATGTATATGTTGTTTCCTCTGATAAAGTGTAGGCTTCTTGAGGGAAGGGGGAACTTCAATTTTTTCTTTGTTTCTCCTGTGCCTAGCACAGTGCCTGGCACATAATAGAAACTTAATAATTTCCCTCTTGATACCCATCAATTGGGGAATGGCTAAACAAGTTGTTGTATATGATTGTGATGGAATACTCTTGTGCTATAAGAAGTAATGGGCGGGCAGATTTCAGAAAAACCTGAACTTACACGAACTGATGCATTGTGGAATGAGCAAAACCAGGAGAACATTGTACTGTAACAGCAATATTGTAAGATGATCAACTGTGAATGACTGAGCTATTCTCAGCAATACAACTATCCAAGACAGTTCTGAAAGACTTATTTTTTTTAAATTTTATTCATTTATTTATTTATTTAATATATTTAGTTTTCAGCATTGATTTTCACAAGAGTTTGAATTACAAATTTTCTCCCCATTTCTACCCTCCCCCCCACTCCAAGATGGCATATATTCTGGTTGCCCTGTTCCCCAGTCAGCCCTCCCTTCTGTCACCCCACTCCTCTGCCATCCCCTTTTCCCTTCCTTTCTTGTAGGGCAAGATAAATTTCTACACCCCATTGCCTGTGTATCTTATTTTCTAGTTGCATGCAAAAACTTTTTTTTTGTTTTTGAACATCTGTTTTTAAAACTTTGAGTTCTAAATTCTCTCCCCTCTTCCCTTCCCACCCACCCTCCCTAAGAAGTCAAGCAATTCAACATAGGCCACATGTGTATCGTTATGTATAACCCTTCCACAATACTCACGTTGTGAAAGACTAACTATATTTTGCTCCTTCCCAACCCTTCCCCCTTTATTGAATTTTCTCCCTTGACCCTGTACCCTTTCCAAAGTGTTTGTTTTTGATTACCTCCACCCCTATCTGCCCTCCCCTCCATCATCCCCCCTTTTTTTAATCTTCTTCCCTCTTCTTTCCTGTGGGGTAAGATACCCAATTGAGTATGTATGGTATTCCCTCCTCAGACCAAATCTGATGAGAGCAAGATTCACTCATTCCCCCCTCACCTGCCCTCTCCCCTCCTCCCACAGAACTGCTTCCTCTTGCCACCTTTATGCGAGATAATCCACCCCATTCTATCTCTCCTTATCTCCCTCTCTCAATATATTCTTCTCTCATCTCTTAATTTGATTTTATTTCTTTTAGATATCTTCCCTTCATCTTCAACTCACCCTGTGCCTGCTCTCTCTCTCTCTCTCTCTCTCTCTCTCTCTCTATATATATATATATATATATATACACATACATATATACATACATACACATTCACTTATATATATATACACACATAAACATATATATATATGCATTTTCCCTTCAGCTACCCTAATACTGAGGTCTCATGAATCATACATGTCATCTTTCCATGTAGGAATGTAAACAAAACAGTTCAACTTTAGTAAGTCCCTTGCAATTTCTTTTTCTTGTTCTTTTTCTTGATTACCTTTTCATGCTTCTTTTGATTCTTGTGTTTGAAAGTCAAATTTTCTGTTCAGCTCTGGTCTTTTCACTGAGAAAGCTTGAAAGTCCTCTATTTTATTGAAAATCCATATTTTGCCTTGGAGCATTATAAGTCAGTTTTGCTGGGTAGGTGATTCTTGGTTTTAATCCTAGCTCCGTTGACCTCTGGAATATCGTATTCCAAGCCCTTCGATCTCTTAATGTAGAAGCTGACAGATCTTGGATTATTCTGATTATGTTTCCACAATACTCAAATTGTTTCTTTCTGGCTGCTTGCAGTATTTTCTCCTTGATCTGGGAGCTCTGGAATTTGGTGACAATATTCCTAGGAGATTTCTTTTTGGGATCTATTTGAGGAGGTGATCTGTGGATTCTTTCAATTTCTATTTTGCCCTGTGGCTCTAGAATATCAGGGCAGTTCTCCTTGATAATTTCTTGAAAGATGATATCTAGGCTCTTTTTTTGATCATGGCTTTCAGGTAGTCCAATAATTTTTAAATTGTCTCTCCTGGATCTATTTTCCAGGTCAGTGGTTTTTCCAATGAGATATTTCACATTGTCTTCCATTGTTTCATTCCTTTGGTTCTGTTTTATAATATCTTGATTTCTCACAAAGTCACTAGCTTCGACTTGCTCCAATCTAATTTTTAAGGTAGTATTTTCTTCAGTGGTCTTTTGGACCTCCTTTTCCATTTGGGTAATTCTGCCTCTCAAGGCATTCTTCTCCTCATTGCCTTTTTGGAGCTCTTTTGAGTTAGTCTATTTTTTAAGGTGTTGTTTTCTTCAGTATATTTTTCAGTATTTTTTTGGGTCTCCTTTAGCAAGTCATTGACTTGTTTTTCATGGTTTTCTCGCATCCTTCTCATTTCTGTTCCCAATTTTTCCTCTACTTCTCTAACTTGCTTTTCCAAATCCTTTTTGAGCTCTTCCATGGCCTGGGACCAGTTCATGTTTTTCTTGGAGGCTTTTGTTGTGGGCTCTTTGACTTTGTTGACTTCTTTAGGCTGTATGTTTTGGTCTTCTTTGTCACCAAAGAAAGAATCCAAAGTCTGAGACTGAATCTGGGTGCGTTTTTGCTGCCTGGACATATTCCCAGCCAACTAACTCGACCCTTGAGTTTTTCAGTGGGGTATGACTGCTTGTAGAGTTTAGAGAACTATGTTCCACACCTGGGGGGATGCGCCAGCTCTGCCACACCAGCACTCCTCCTTCCCCAAGAACCCCCAACCCACACTGGACTTAGATCTTCAGCAGGCTCTTCACTCCTGCTCTGATCCGCCACTTAATTCCTCCCACCAGGTGGGCCTGGGGCCAGAAGCAACTGCAGCTGTACTTCTGTAGCTGCCCCACCTCCGCTGCCCCGGGGCGGTGGCCGAACCTTGAACTCCTTCCACTCCCGCAGCTTTTTCCTCTAACCTTCTCCGCTATCTTTGGTGTTTGTGGGTTGAGAAGTCTGGTAACTGCCACAGCTCACTGATTCAGGGCGCTAGGGCACACTCCGCCCAGCTCCTGGTCTGGTTGGTCCGTGCTGCTCACGCTGGGCTCTGCTCCACTCTGCTTCCAGCTCCGTACGGGATAGACCTCACCCAGAGACCATCCAGGCTGTCCTGGGCTGGAGCCCTGCTTCCCTCTGCTGTTTTGTGGGTTCTGCAGTTCTAGAATTGGTTCAAAGCCATTTTTTATAGGTTTTTGGAGGGACTCGGCGGGGAGCTCATGCTAGTCCCTGCTTTCCAGCTGCCATCTTAGCTCCGCTCCTGAAAGACTTATTGATGACAAATGCTATCCATCTCCAAAGAGAGAACTGATGGAGTCTGAATGCAGATTGGAGTATATTTTTTCTTTATTTTTCTTGGGTTTTTTATCTGTGTTTTATAACATGACTAACATGGAAATATGGTTTGCATGACTGTACATGTATAACCTATATCAATTTGCTTGCCTTCTCAATGAGGGGGAGAAGGGAGGAAGGGAAGGAGAGAATTTGGAACTAAAAAAGTTTTTTAATCAGTGTTAAAATTGTTTTTACATGTAATTGGGAAAAAACAAATTATTAAATTAAAGAAATTTTCCCTCCACAGCTTTTGTATTTTACAAAGTGATACTGTTGTCACAGTCCTTATAGGAATTTCCATGTTTTGGGACAGCTAGGTGGCACAGTGAGTAGAGCACTGGCCCTGGAGTCAGGAGGACCTGAGTTCAAATCTGGCCACAGACACTGGACATACTGTGTGACCTTGGGCAAGTCACTTAACCCCAATTGCCCTGCCTTCTCCCCTCCAAAAAAAAAAAAGAAATAAAGAATTTGCACATTTTAATATTCTAAAACAGTCCTTGGCTGCTGTATTTTTAGCAAGAAAATAAAATATTTGTAACTTGAATTGATTTGTAGATTCTTTTTCCCCATCAGACAATGGTTTGCATTGTTAGTTAAGCGTCTTTTTGAAATGGTGATAGTCTATATGGATGTCTGTTCCTTTATACATTTTCCATTTTTCAGCATCATTTGTTTAGCTTGTTTAAACAGGTCAGAATCAAGGCTATTTTAATTTCATGCTGTATCTTTCTTTCTTAAACTTCTAATTTGGTGTTTATTTTTATCTTTACTTGGATGGTCTCACTGAACAGAGCTGATTGAGAACTGATACATTGGTAATCAGACATTCTTCTCAAGATCCAGTAAATTTCATTTTTAAAAATTATGTTATCTAACATTTGCCATGTCCAGCACCTTTTGGCCCTCTTCTTGGAAAACAGTGTTCATGATAAAAAAAGGTAAATGACAAATGTTGGAGGTGCTGTGGGAAACTAGGCACATTTATGTTGGTGGAGCTGTGAATTATTCTAGCCACTCTGGAAATGAATTTAGAACTATGTTCCCAAAGTCACTTGGATATAACCTTTGACCCAGTGACAGGTCTAATTACCCAGAGAGACCAAAGGAAGAGAAAAAGAAGCCATGTGTACAAAAAATATTTACAGTAGCTTTTTTTGTAGTGGCAAAGAACTAGAAACTAAAGAGGCCAGCAACTGGAGGAATGATTTGAACAAATTATGTAAATTAATGGAATATTGTTGTACTGTATGAAATGATTAAAAAGGATAGTTTCAGAGAATGCTAGGAAGATTTGTATACAAGCTGAAATGAGTATAAACGGAAGAAAAATTTAAGCAAGAACATTTTAAAGACAACAACCATGATTCCAGAGGATTGATGATGATGAAGCATGCTACTCACCTCTTAAAAGAGATATCATAGATTCTGGGTGCAGAATAAGACATATTTTTGGACATGGACAGTGCAGGAATTTGTTTAGCCTGACTGCATTTTTTTACGGAGGTTTTTCTTTTTTTTCTAGTTGGGGCAGGGAGGGCAGAGAAAATAACTTTTTATTAATTAAAAAAAATTTTACCATATATAGACATGGTTTCTGTATAATCCACAAGTCTATGAATGAACTCTTTCATTTCTTGATCCTAAATCATGTTTCACAACCTATTTTTGTTTTGTTTTTTTGGTCATCCTTTCCTATACTCATCTTTGCACTGAAGTCCCCAAGTATTTAAGTATATATTGTATATACAGTTATCCCTTCCACATCAAGCCTTTCCCCATTGCAGTTTCAATATATTGCAGGTTAGCAAAAGAAATTAAATAGAAATTTGGGGAGAGTTTTGTGGAAGCCGCAGATGTCATACGAAGGCCAGCAGACGACACAGAAAAGTTTGGAAACTCAGAAATGTATAAAATATCTATGTGTATACACACACACACACATATAGTATTGTATAATATCAACATATTGTATCTTTTAATACCATAATAATTAAGACATTTTCTTTGGTACAAAGGGAGGGCCAAAAAATTTTATGGGGATTTTCCAGATCATGGGGGCAACACACCTGAAATGTGAAAGGGATAACTGTATTGATTTGGAGGTTCTTATTGAGTCCTTCATAGAATTTCTCTTCTGTCACATGTTGTTATATAAACTATAGTTATTTGGGAAGGGGGGGTGCTTTTTTCTTATGACTATCATAAGCACTATAAGACAAGATGATCCATGAAATTCTTGTTCCCTTTAGATACGTGGTTAAAAACCATTCCCTTTATTTGCTTGTCTAAGAAACATTTTAGTCAGCAGCATCCTCTGGTTTTCATTTCTAGTAAGAATATTTAGATACCAACAGATAAGGAAAAACCTCACAGATTAAAACAGGAACAATGTGTCCCTGTGGAGGCAGCTTGATGTAATGGAGACTCCATTGAACTTAGACTCAGAAGAGCTGGCCTCCAGGTGCTGCCATTTTACTTAGTATATAGTATGTAGATATTTGTGTAGATATTATGTATGTATTTAATATATACTTTAATTTATTTAATATTTAAGTCTTCGGTATTTCATTTATTATGTATATATTTAGTATATCTATACCAACTTATTTAGTATTTAATTTGTTGTGTATATATTTGGTATATCATACCAGCTTATCTAGTATTTAATTTATTATGTATCTATTTGGTAGATCATACCAGCTTATTTAGTATTTAGTTTATTATGTATATACACAAATATATATCAGTTTATGTATGTATTTCATATATTTATATATACGTATACTAGTTTGTATTTAAATATTTATTATTTAGTTTATTAGGTATATATTATGTTTCACTCTATATGTATGTGTGTAATATATAAAGTTTATTTAGTATCATCTCATTATCTGTTGTTAGGATTTTCAAGGTGTATTCCTTCTCAGCACCACCAGGGGGAGGGATAAGGCCATCCAATTAAAAGGTAGGACAGGCCACTACCCTGAGCCCTGGTCTCAGGTCTGTCCTAACCATCTTCCAGTGCTCATGCGAAAGTTTAGAACTGAGTGGTAAATTCCAAGATATTAGATCTTAGCTTTTGTCTCTCATGCTCAGTCCGGACTCTGCTGTTACAGACAGTTTGTCATCTACTTATCTGTGGCACTTACCTCAACCCCTCGGGGCACAAGCCCTCATTCAGCCAGGGTGAAGTCAGTCTGACAATTCACAACTTGTTCCCACACATCTGACTCTGGGTGAGAATACCTTTCCCAGAAGCCCCTGAGTCCCGGGAAGGGAATGCTGATTCCTCCTTGTTCCATTTTCTTCCTCATTCTTTCTGGGAAGGAGAAACCAGAAGGTAGAGCCCCTCCTTGCTGCTAGGCTCCATGTTGCTCCAGCCTAATAAAGGATTCTGTTTTAGTTCTCTTTGGGTCCCCCCCTGTCCTCAGTATACTTCCCAAAAGCTTCCTCCTGTGGAAAAGGCCATAGGACGGACTGGTTTGGCTCATCATTGACCTATGTCCCTTCTTGAGCACTTTCCTGGCCTTGAGTCTGGGACTGGGGAAAAGCAGGTCCTGTGGTTATCCTTCATCATGAGAATGGCCTCCATCAGCCTTCCCTTTCCTGTCAATACTGGAAGGGGTTTTTGGGTGTCAGGTTGCATTTATGGGTAGAGAAGTTATTCTGGTCAGGGAGATAACTTTCAAATGAGCAGCCAGGGACATAATCAAAAAGTAATGTGATTTCAGGTACATGGGGAATGCCTTCTCTACCTCAAAAAATATTTTCCGTCATTCCCGGTGATGCCCAAAATTCTGCTCCATCATAGGATCATAGGTTTAGAGCTAGAAAGAGCCTTAGAAGTAGGTCATCAAATCCAACCCTCTCGTTTTATAGACTCAACTCATTACTTCACTACTCTTACCTTATTTGAAGGCAAGATTTGAAGTCAGGGCCTCCTGACTTCTAGTCCAGCACTGCTATCCAGGATGCCATGCTGCCTCTGGCTTATGATATGATGGAAAGTATCAGAAGTGGATAAGAGAAGCAGAGTTCAAATCCCAGCTCGGTCACACGTTCCTTGTGTGATGTCGGTCATTCGATTTCTCTGGGCCTCAGTTTGCTCATGAGTAAAACGAAGACATTGGGTCAGGTGATCTCTGAGCCTTAAATCCAAGAGGCTGTGCAAAAGGCAAGTGTCATAAGGCTAGACTGATATCCACCATGGACTACAAAGAGGAGCATAAAAAACTCTATCAGGAACATGTATGTTCACTACAGGTGGGTCCGTCATGTAGTGAGAACAAAATATAACAGATGGGCAACCTGAGTGGTCTGCTGGAATCCATAATAAATGAAAAAATCAAAAATGCCTTTGGGTAGATAAACTGGGGTATTTATTTCAAGGTGTGGACAAGAACTGTAGAGGTGTTGTGGAAAGAATATTGAACCAGGGTCAGAAAAAAATTTTGAATCATATTCTAATTCAAATACTTATTGGTTGGGTGACCTTGGACAAGTCATGTCAATCCTTTGGTATTTGTACCTACCAGGGTACTAACCCTACCTCCCAGAGTTATTGTGGGGAAAGTATAAACCTTAAAATACTATGAGTTATTGTTGGGGAGGAATGGTGATGCCCCTCCATCCTTATCATGGGAGCAATAAGCTGCATCTCTGCCCTTTAGATTGTTGAGGTTAGTTGGAGGTAAAGCTTTAATTCGGTTAAGTTCTTGGCCCACCCCAAGAAGGCCATTGCTTCCAGTCTAGACAGGCATATAGAAAGCACCTGAATTCAGTGATTATGACTTGTCCCAGAGGATGGCTGAAATCTGCTCTTCCTCCTTCCCTCCCCACCTATTTCCAGCACCTAGAGTTTTGAGATTCCCTTCCCGGATTTTAGAAGATGAGTCAAATGACTCTGGTTTCTAGAAGGTGGAGAGACATCTATAGCACCATTTATGGAGTGTTTACTATGTGGGGAAGCATATGGAGGATGGCTTCATCGTGAAGTGACCCTCTCCAACCTTCTCTCTGCAAGAGGCTGGGTCTGTGGATAGGCACCTTTGGGTGATGGCCCTAGGAGGACAGTGGGAGGGGAAAGTCACTCCCCCTGAAACCTGAGAATGTTCCTTTCTCCATAGAACACTATAGCCTGCATTGTCCTCAACTCTCTCCCTGTGCCTTTAGGGCCTGGGGGATGGAAAGAGGGAAGAAAGGAGGGGTTCTGAGTCATTCTATTTGTTTCAGTAATAACTGATTCTTTTCTTCCTAGAGCTTGTTTGGTTGAAATAGTAAGTCTCCAGAGTTCACCCATCTGTATTATCAAGCAAAAGGAGAGAGTGTGGTATGGTGGAAAGCTCTAATCTTTGCTGCTAGCTTTGGAAAAGTCACTTACCTACACTGGGCCTCAGTTTCCTGATCTGTAAAAGGAGGGAGTTGGACTAGATGATCTCTGCAGCACTTTCCAGTTCTCAGATTTCATGATTCTAAAGCCATATGGACGGCAAAACTTTGTTTTCCCCCACATGTGGCAATGCCAAGGAAATACTTGGCACACCCCTATTCCCACTCCCATCTGCCTATCCCAAATTGTATAGGAAGCAGGCTTGGTTAATTTGAAGAACGATACCCAACTGGAGACCAAGGCACTTTCAATAGTCAATGAACTTTTATTAAGCCCTACTACGTGCCAGGCGCAGTGCTTAGCACTGAGGATAAGAAAGACAGTCCCTATTGTCAAGGAGTTTACAAAGTAATGGGAAAACATGGAGATGTGGGGGGAGTGGCCATAGGATCATAATAACTGGATGGAACCTTAAAGCCATCTAGTCCAATGAAGAAGTTTCAATGAAGAAATTGAAGCCCAAAGAGATTATGACTTGCTCTATATCACACAGGCTGTGTTGGAGGCAGGACTTGAACCCAGTTCTCTAACTCCAGAGCCAGAACTTATTCCCCCGTAATGATTAAAAGTACCAAATACAGATCCATGCAAGGTATTGATGTGGACAAGGCGGGTACTGTCTGTACACTTGAGGAGGGAGGGACCACGCAGACCTAACTTGGTATTGGTTGGGTGTATAGAGGCAGAATGTTCCTGGCTACTGGAGAAGGTTCTTGAGGCTTGTATTGGTAATTAAGGTGGGGCTTTTTTTACTGTTTTAGAATGTTAAATTAATTAAGTGCCTTTGATTAAGTCTTACTAGGTGCAAAGCTCCAGCACACACCCTTTTGCTAACTAGGCATAAATCCCCAAGCTCACACCCTTTTGCTGATTAGGTGTGGATCCTTTCAGCCCTGAACAGAGCATTAAAACTCAGAAGTTAACATTTTGTCTAGGGCTCACTCATGGAGGAGTATTAATGTGGAGACTCTGGGCAGCTGTTGTTAAGAGCCCCCTGGCTTTGAAGAAACCCAGATGTTTTGTTTGGGGGCTCTCACTCACTGGCGTGTGAGTGGCGTGTGACTTGAAGAGACTCTGGGCAGCCATTAAGAGCCCCCCCCACCCCAGCTTGTAAACCCAGATGTTGGGACTTTGTTAAACCCTGACAACTATGCATTGAAATTTGAATCAGACAAAGTCTGTCTATTGATGTTTGTAATTTGTATTTGCTCTGAAGTTCAGGCTGCTGGCTTTTCCTCCTGAACTAAGTGAGTTATGTTTGTATGTGTGATTAAAGTAAGATTGTTAACCCCTTAAAGCTACTTTCCTTAGTAAAGCAGATCTTGTTGCTGGCAGCTCTTGTTGCTGGTCTTGGTGGGTTTTACACCCCTAAAGCAGCTGCTAGCTGAATTGTTGTTACAAGGCTAGAACTTAGTCAATAAATATTTATTAAACACCTACAGATACTATGCTAAATGCTGGGGATATAAAAAAGAGGCAAAAGACAGTCCCTGTCCTCAGGGAGCACACAATCTAATGCAGATGAGCAGAAATAGAACCCCAGAATGGGGACCCCCTCATTTGACTTTGCATCAACATTTGAAGGTAGTGAGGTTAAATGTCTCCACCAAGATAAGGGAACTCTGGAAGACATCGCTTGGCTATGGGACTGATGCCTGAGTGGGATACTTCTAACCAAGAGTGGCAGAAGAGGGCCAATGACCAGTGGGGCTAGGAGCCCTGATGAGGAGTGGCAAGTGGCATCCCCTTGCCATCTGTTGGGAGCTATAGGTGATGGATACTGTCTGTGTAGCTGGCTGACGGAGCTACCAACAAAGAGTAATTATCTACTGCTTCATAGGAGACATGCACTATGGGCAACAGCAGCTGGGTGGCTGGCCATAGTATGACTAGAAGAGACTGAGGCTCTGGGAGACCATTGACCAGAAGTGGGTGGTATTGTTTTCCAGCTACTTTCTGTGAACTCTATTTGTCTGCTTGGACTTGTAAATAAGGCGATTCATTCTTGTGAATATTGCATCTCTAGGATTTAGGGCATCAGATAATAAAGTTCCAAGATTATCTTGGTGGAGGCAATATACCGGAGAAGTGAGAAATTCCCCAAAAGTGAACTTGGAGGCTTCTTATCATGTGAGGAAGTCTTGGGAGAGAGGTACACTGCTGTCCTTTGATGGGAGGCATGATCTTCAGCCACCCTGACCTCTGTAGGTCTTAGAGTGGCCTCACAATGTGCTCTGGAGTCTGGAGTGTAATTCATTCATCCCTTCACTCCAAAGAACATTTCTTGAGTCTATTCTGTGCAAAACAGCGTGGGGACACAAAGACACTTATAAATGATCTCTAACTTTGCTTTCACCTTTTGTTCTTTGATTCCAAGATGGTGTAGACCTTGTTCTCAAAGATTCCACAGTCTAATGGGGGAAACACATGCACTCAAATCAGTATGACACAAGGAAGTAAGTATGATAAGTGCAAAGGAGAGGTCCGAATAAAGCTCTATGAGCATTTCCAGGCAGGAAAGATCACTTTCACTTGGAAGAGTCAGGGAGGGCTTCGTGGAAGAGGGAGCCCCTGAGTTGGGCCTTGAAGGAAGGGAAAGAGTGTCGATGGAAGGAGATGGGAGAGGTGTGGAGGATCTGTCCCCATTGAGAACAGAGGTTAGAGAGTTATCCAGTCTGGCTGAATGAAAAGTATACAAAGGGATAAAGCATGGGATAAGGTTGTTAAGATAAAGTGGAGCCAGATTGTGGAAGGTCTTTAATGCCAAGCTCAGGTTATACTTTATTTGCAAAGGCAATCAGGAGCCACTCAAGATTATTTACTAGAAAGGCAATACGGAAGATAGCAGAGTAGCAGGAAAAATTATAGTCAGCTTCCCTCTACTCACTTGCTCCCAACTCCTCCAAACATATCTAGAAGACACTACAGACTAAATCCTAATTCAAGCAAGCAAGTGTCCCAGTGAGTTACTTTTCTAGTCCGGGTCAGCATTGAGAGACAGAGAGGTCTGAGGGCACGTGGGGATAAGCCACCTGAGGACTCTCAAGTGCCGAGAGACTCTGCCCAAGAGTAAAATGAGGTCCTAAGCCCATAATGCGACACCACCCCAGGAGCAGCTGGCAGCTTTGTCACCCACTACTCTGTTCTGGGTCATAGATGCAGGGAGGACTAAAGAGGCAATCTGTGCCCAAGGGTGATAATTCTGGGGTAAGAAGCAACTGCAAGGTCCTAGGTGAGGAAAGTGCAGAAGCAAACTGTAGCTGTGTGGCTCAGATCCTAGGAGCAGAGCAGGATCTCAGTTCTAGTTTTGAGCCCAACCTGAAGAGAGAATAACCAGGGCAGGAATCCCAGACCAAAGGGAAGCCTGCAGTTCTGCCACTTAGAACCAATAGAACTTTCCAGCTGGCTGATAGGGGCTGTCTAGCAACATCTAGGTGGCAAAGTGGTTAGAGTGTTGGGCTAGGAACCAAGAAGACTCATCTTCCTGAGTTCATATCTGTCCTCAGACCCTTCCTAGCTGTGTGATCCTGAACAAGTCACTTAACCCTGTTTGCCTCAGTTTCCTAATCTGTAAAATGAACTGGAGAAGGAAATAGCAAACCACTCCAATATCTCGTCAGAAAACTCCAAGTGGGGCTATGAAGAGTCAGACATGACTAAAACAACTGAACAACAAACTAGCAGCATCCACTGTTGCTCAGAACCAAAATCGGGTCAGAACAAACTTGCAAACTCAAACTAGGAGAGCAACAATCAGCTTTGACCTGGATCAGACCACTTAAAACTTGCCAATCTCAAGCTAGAGCTGTCTCTGAGATCCTGGAATAACACAATACCAATACCTTAAAGAAAACAGCAGGACCAGCCTGGACCTTCCCTCCAGAAGTGTGCAGAGCTTAGCCCTAAAATAAGACCGAAGTTAAGAGGCAGGCTGAAAGAATAAGCAAACAAAAAAAGATCCACCACAAAAAGTTATTATGGTGACGGGGACACTTAGGATGCAAAGCCAGAAGAAGAAAATCATTACAAATCATTCACAAGCAAAGCTTCAAGGTAAAACATATCTTGGGCACAAATTCAATCAGAACTCCTGGAAGAGATGAAGCAAGAGTTAAAATATTTGCATATGAAGAGATAGGAGATGACAACTCCAAGCCATCCCTTTGCAATGTTGGACATTGCACATTTCCAGGATTTTTTCAATGTATTCATTGGTTGGGCTGATTTCTTTCTGGCCCCCTTTTTTTGTCTTTAAAAAATACCACTTGTTATGTGGGATGGCTCTCTGGCAGAGGTAGAAGAGGGATAGTGGGTAAAACTATGATGATGTAAAAAACAAAAAACCTCAATAAAAACTTATTTTAAAAAAATGTTTTTGCCAAGGAAGCACCACAGCCTCTCATCTCTTACTTTTTCCATGGGCCTCTGTCCCTAGGAATAAACAATGCCTTGTGCAAGCAGGAGCCTCCCAGGTGGCCCCCTTTCCCACTCCCAGTCACCAGGCATCTCCAGTGAGAACTGGACTATTACCAACAGGTCACCCTCTGGCAGCAGCCCCACTATCTGCAGCTGCACCTCCTCCTACTGCCCTCAAGGCAGCCAAATTTGATTCCCCAAATGGCTACCATTATATCAGGAGTAGCTGTGGGCTCAGCTCTTGAGCATATTCTTGGTCATGTATGTGGTCCAAATAACACTGAGCTTTCAAGGCCTGATTATCACTTACCAGGAACCCCAGACAGGGTACCACCAGCAACAGCAGTTCAGCCCCTGAGACTACAAGATGAAGCAATTCTCAGAACATACCCAGAACCAAGAAGACCTCAAGCTATTTGAGAAATTCAGTGAGATGCTGAAGCAATGTAGGTTTGCAAATGATTAGCCTAACTGAGACCTTCAAAAGGAAGAAATGGAAAAATCAGCTCTGAAGACTGAGCTAATTTAGCATAATCCATAAATGATAGTGAAATGATAAAGAAATCCGAGACAACCAAAAAGTGGTTTTTTTATAAATTAAATAAGAGTGCTAAATGAAAAATTGGAGAAATAATGAGAGCTATGGAAGAAAGAATTAGAAAGGGATTAATAGCTTAGCACAAGAGGTACAAATCCTTACCCAAGCAACAAACTCCCTGAAAATTAGAATGGACCAAATAGAAGCCAAGATTCCATAAGACAACAGGAAATATTAAAAGCAAAATCAAAAGAAAAAATAGAAAAACATTTAAGGTATCTCAAAGCAAAAATAACAGACCTGGAAAACAGGAGAAAAAAATTAAAAATCATCAGAATACCTGAATACCATGGCCATTCAATAACTGAATGTCAGAACAAGAGACTAGGCATCCTATTTCAAGAAATTTTAAAAGAAAACTGTCCAGATCTCTTAGAACCAAAGGGCAAAGTAGAAACAGAAGTAATCCACTGGTTGCCATATAAAAGGAACCCCAAAATTAAGACTTCCAGGAACTTTATAGCCAAAGCTTTATATCTAGACCTTCCAGGTCAAAGGTCTGCAAATTGCCAGAAAGAATTCAAGTTTTGAGGAGCCACAGTCAGGATCACACAAGGTTTAGCAGCCACCACTGTAAAGAAACAGAAAACTTGGAATATGATATTGCAGAAGACAAAACATATGGGCTTATAGCCAAGAATAACTTACCCATCAAAATTGAGTTTGCAGGGGAAAAAATGAATCTTTAACAAAATAGCTGACTTGCAAGCATCCCTGTTGAAAACACTAGAGCTTCAGAGAAACTTTGAGGTATGAACACAGGAGTGAAGAAAAAAATAAAAGTGTAAACACAAATGAATAACGATAAAGGATAACAAGGATAAAGTGCTTACTTTCTAATATGATGAGGTGATACATGTGTCCCCTCTGAACCCTATCATCATCTGTTATAGAGGGAGTCTAATTAGATTCAAGAACTGGGGAATGGTTCTATTATGTCTTGATGACTTTGAAAGAAGAATGTAAAGAAGGAACGGAGGAATATGCTGGGGGAGGGAGGGAAAAGAAAGGAAAGTTAGGGAAAATTATCTTATATAATTAGGGTGCTCAGGTAGACATTTAAATAAACAAAGAGGAGAGGGTAGGAGGGATTAGCTGACACTTGAACCTCATTCTCATAGAAACTGATCAAAGGAAGAAAGAATATACATATACACAGAGTTGGGTTCAGAAATACATTTTGTTACGGGCTCCCGAAGCCTCAGCCTCACAACTATACTCGGGGGTCCCCCCAAGCCCCAGGCCTTTGCCTAAGCAAAGAACCTGATCTCGAGGACAATGAATGGGGCGGGAGCCGAAAGATGGTGAAGGAGTCCATTTATTATTTCAGCAAGCAGCACTTTTATATCTTTAGTGACTTAGGTACATTCTTTGGTTACATGGGTGAAGGACAGGTAAAAATCAATACACCTGGGTAACTAGGACCACCCTGACTCCGCCTACTCTCCTCCCCTTCTCTTCCCAAGCTAACCCGAAGCTCCCTGCGGGCAGGCAGTCCAGGCAAAGAACAGAAACTCCATGTGCTCTGGCAAGCCCGGGCAGAGAACCGGAAGTTCCACGTGCTCAGGCAGGTCCAGGCAAAGACCTGGAATTGCCAGGGAGGCAACAAAGGCGAGACCCCTCCTCCTGGCTCCACCCACATCCCAAAGCCCCGAGTCTATCTCAGCCGGCCCCTGGGCCTGGAGGTCCGAGGACGGCAGGGCTCAGCTCTAACTCGGCCCCTAACAACATTTCACTTAACAGGGAAAGTGGAGAAGGGAGAAGGGGAAATTAGTCAGTACAATTTTTTTTTTAGCTAGGCACTGTGCTAAGCACTAGGGATACAAAAAATTAGGAGGGTAGATTGGGGAGGAATTATTCTTAAGCAAAATAAACTCTAAAGATGTAGAAAAATGTTTAGAGCTCTTTTTGAGGTGAGAAGAATGGGAAACTGAAAAGGTATCTATAAATTGGGGATAAACTTAATAAGTTACGGTGTATGAATGTGATGGAATACTATTATGCTATAAGAAATAATGAAGGATATCTAAAATATACAGGGAACTGAGTCAAATTTATAGGAATACAAGTCGTTCCCCAATTTAGAAATGGTCACAGGATATGAACAGGCAGTTTTCAGAGGAAGAAATTAAAGATATCTATAGGCATATGAAAAAATGCTCTAAATCACTATTCGTTAGAGAAATGCAAATCTAAACAACTCTTAGGTACCACATCTCTCTTGTCAGATTGGCTAACATGACAAAACAGGAAAATGATAAATGCTTGAGAGGATGTGGGAAAATTGGAACATTGTTACATTGCTGGTGGAGTAGTGAGCTGATCCAGCCATTCTAGAGAGCAATTTGAAACTATGCCCAAGGGGCTATAAAAATATGCATACCCTTTGACCCAGCAATACCACTTCTAGGGCTGTATCCCAAAGAGATCACACAAGTGGGAAATGGACCAGTATGTACAAAAATATTTATAGCAGCTCTTTTTGTGGGGGCAAAGAATTAGAAATCAAGAAAATGCCCATCGATTGGGGAATGGATAAACAAATTGTGGTATATGTATTAATAGGATACTATTGTGCTATAAGAAATGAGTAGCAAACAGACTTCATTATAACTTGGAAAGACTTATATGAACTGATGCTGAGTGAAGGGAGCAGAACCAGGTGAACATTATATACGATTACAGACACACAGTCTCTGCAAGGACTAACTTTGATAGACTTGGCTCTTCTCAGCAATGCAAGGTTCAAAGACAGCTCCAAGACTCATGATGGAAAAAGCAATCCACATCCCGAGAAAGAATTACAGAGTCTGAATGCAGATTGAGGCAGACTTTTTGCTTTCTCTCTCTCTTTTTCTTTCTCTCCTTTTTTTTTTTTGGTTTCATTTCTTCTTTCTCATGATTCATTCCATTGGATATAATTCTTCTTTACAACTGAACTATTATGTAAATAAGTTCAATGCAAAGGTATATGTAGAACTTATATTGGATTACATCCCGTCTTGGGGGGGGGCGGAAAGGGAGGAGAAGAGGGAGAGAAAATTTGGAACTCAAAAACTTATGGAACTAAGTGTTGTAAATGAAAAATTAAAAATAAAGTAATTTTTAAAAAAAGAAATAATGAAGGATGTGGTTTCAGAGAAACCTGGAAAGACTTGTATGAACTGATGCAGATTAAAATGAACAGAATCAGGAGAGCACTTTATAGAAAGACAACAATATGGTAAAGGCAAACAATTTTGAAAGAATTAGCCATTCTGATCAGCATAGTGAACAGTCATAATTCCAGAAGACTAATACCTCCTGATAAAGAGGTGGATTCAGAGTGCAGAATGACACATATTTTTTCGACAGTGCCAATGTAAGCAATTCTTTTTTGCTTGACTATGCTTGTTTATAGCAGCATACAACAAAGGGGTTCTGTTTTTTGTTCTCAACTTGAGGTGGGAGGTTATGCTGGAAGGGAGAAAAAGTGAATTCTTTCTGATCAAAAAATTAAATATAATTTTAAAAAAAGAAACATGGTCAGAACAAGTGCCTTAGGAAGGTTAGTCAGAGAGATTGTGAAGGACAACAGACTGGAGAGGGAGGAAAGAGACTGGAGGCAAGAAACTGAAAATAGGCTTAGATATAAGAATGGGGGAAATCTAGAGCTTCTGAGGATGGGGATCAGGAGTCTCTCTCATTGTGCCAGAAGGGCCAGTAGAGTCACAGCAGCCTCACCACCTGAGTAGAGTGGGCGCTCAAATCAAGAAAAATTTTACTCCCAGGTTTGTGTAATCACTACTACAAATTATAGGCCCCAAACCAGGCCAGGACAGTGAGCAGAAAGGAACAAGGACAGAAGAAGTAGATATCCTAGCAATGACAGCTTTACGGAGGTGCTTAGCCTTTGAGGGATTAGTACAAAAACAAAGGTGTGCCCTGCTTTATACAACACTTATGCTCCTGAAGAGTTGTTTGTAAACCTGATATATTCGAATGCACAGGAAAGAGCATGCTATTGAAGAAAATCAATTCTCTTATAAAGTAAATAACCAACCCTTAATTTATCCATTTTGTGGTTATTGGTTTTCCTTTCTCTGGTTGGCTTAAAATAAGGCACAGGTGTTATAGATTAACCTGCCTGTGCTAGGAAACCAGGGATGAGCTCCTTATCTCTTTTCTGTGCCAAGAATCTTCTTTCTGCCCTCGAGGCACCTTTTTGGGGTCCTTCCATCTAAAGAGCTACTATCTCCTTAGGATGATCTTTCCTCATTTTAGAAATAAGGAAAATGAGTCAGGGAGAGGTCATGCCACTGGCTTCTATTTCCAGTCCCAGTGACCCAAGATTGTGAAACCTGAGGGGCCCTAGCGTCTACCAAAACCTGGAGTTGCCTGATGTTTCAGGAGTGGGAAAGGACATCCCTTGTGATATGTGCCAGACAAGCATTTTAAAGTTCCTCAGGATTGTTGGTTTGAGGCTGGAAAGGACCTTAAAGTTCATCTAATTCACCCACCTCATTTTTACAGATCAGAAAACTGAGGCCCAGAAAGAAGTGACTTTCCCAGTCACAAAATAGTAAGTGACAGGGGCAGCTAGGCGGTACAGTGAATGGAGCATGGGTCCCGGAGTCAGGAGGAGCTGAGTTCAAATCCAGCCTTGGATGCTTACTGCTGTGTGATCCTGGGCAAGTCACTTTACCACCCCAATTGCCTCTAAAAAAATATAATAAAGTAAAATAAATAAAATAGTGACACAGGTAGAAGTAGAACCCAGGTCCTATAACTAAATCCAGCAATCTTGCTGTTGTAATTCATGTCCTCCCAACCTGAGGTTCCTTTTACCTTCTTCTTCCTTAGGAATTAAAAAAAGTTTCATATTAAATGATATTAAAGGTTACAGTCGGAGGGGGGGGGGGGGGGGCGGAGCCAAGATGGCAGCTGGAAAGCAGGGACCAGCCTGAGCTCCCTGCCGAGCCCCTCCAAAAACCTATAAAAAATGGCTCTGAACCAATTCTAGAACGGCAGAACCCACAGAACAGCAGAGGGAAGCAGGGCTCCAGTCCAGGACAGCCTGGATGGTCTCTGGGTGAGGTCTATCCCGCACGGAGCTGGGAGCTGGGAACAGAGTGGAGCAGAGCCCAGCCTGAGCGACTTGGACCATCCAGACCAGAAGCCGGGCGGAGGGGGCCCTAGCGCCCTGATTCAGTGAGCTGCGGCAGTTACGGCAGTTACGAGTCTTCTCAACCCACAAACACCAAAGACTGCTGAGAAGGTTAGTGGGAAAAGCTGCGGGAGTAGGAAGGAGTTCGCAGTTCGGCTTCCAGCCCCGGGGCAGTGGAGGTGGGGCAGCTACGGCTGCTGCTGCTTCCGGCTCCAGGCCCACCTGGTGGGAGGAATTAAGTGGCGGATCAGAGCAGGGGTGCACAGCCTGCCGAAGATCTGAGCCCAGTTCGGGTTGGGGGTCCTTGGGGAAGGAGCAGTGCTGGTGTGGCAGAGCTGGCACCTCCCCCCCAAACGTGGAACATAGAACTCTGTAGTCTACAAGCAGTCATATCCCACTGGGATTATGGCCAGGCAGCGAAAATGCACCGAGATTCAGTCTCAGACTCTGCATTCTTTCTTTGGTGACAAAGAAGACCAAAACATACAGACAGAAGAAATTAATAAAGTCAAAGAGCCTACAACAGAAACCTCCAAGAAAAACATGAACTGGTCCCAGGCCATGGAAGAGCTCAAAAAGGATTTGGAAAAGCAAGTTAGAGAAGTAGAGGAAAAATTGGGAAGAGAAATGAGAAGGATGCGAGAAAACCATGAAAAACAAGTCAATGACTTGCTAAAGGAGACCCAAAAAATACTGAAAAATACACTGAAGAAAACAACACCTTAAAAAACAGATTAACTCAAATGGCAAAAGAGCTCCAAAAAGCCAATGAGGAGAAGAATGCCTTGAAGGCAGAATTAGCCAAATGGAAAAGGAGGTCCAAAAGACCACTGAAGAAAATACTACTTTAAAAATTAGATTGGAGCAAGTGGAAGCTAGTGACTTTATGAGAAATCAAGATATTATAAAACAGAACCAAAGGAATGAAAAAATGGAAGACAATGTGAAATATCTCCTTGGAAAAACCACTGACCTGGAAAATAGATCCAGGAGAGATAATTTAAAAATAATTGGACTACCTGAAAGCCATGATCAAAAAAAGAGCCTAGATATCATCTTTCAAGAAATTATCAAGGAGAACTGCCCTGATATTCTAGAGCCACGGGGCAAAATAGAAATTGAAAGAATCCATCGATCGCCTCCTCAAATAGATCCAAAAAAGAAATCTCCTAGGAATATTGTCGCCAAATTCCAGAGCTCCCAGATCAAGGAGAAAATACTGCAAGCAGCCATAGAGAAACAATTTGAGTATTGTGGAAACCCAATCAGAATAACCCAGGATCTGGCAGCTTCTACATTAAGAGATCGAAGGGCTTGGAATACGATATTCCAGAGGTCAATGGAGCTAGGATTAAAACCTCGAATCACCTACCCAGCAAAACTGAGTATCATGCTCCAAGGCAAAATATGGATTTTCAATAAAATAGAGGACTTTTAAGCTTTCTCAGTGAAAAGACCAGAACTGAATAGAAAATTTGACTTTCAAACATAAGAATCAAGAGAAGCATGAAAAGGTAATCAAGAAACAGAAATTGCAAGGGACTTACTAAAGTTGAACTGTTTTGTTTACATTCCTACATGGAAAGAGGACATGGATGATTCATGAGACCTCAGTATTAGGGTAGCTGAAGGGAATATGCACATATATATATATATATGTTTATGTACATATATAAGTGAATGTGTATGTATGTATATATCTATGTGTATATATATGTGTGACACAGGGTGAGTTGAAGATGAAGGGAAGATATCTAAAAGAAATAAAATGAAATTAAGGGATGAGAGAGCATCATACTGAGAGAGGGAGATAGGGAGAGATAGAATGGGGTGGATTATCTCACATAAAGGTGGCAAGAGGAAGCAGTTCTGTGGGAGGAGGGGAGAGGGCAGGTGAGGGGGGAATGAGTGAACCTTGCACTCATCAGATTTGGCCTGAGGAGGGAATACCATACTATACTCAGTTGTGTATCTTACCCCACAGGAAAGAAGAGGGAGGAAGAAAAAAAAATAAACGGGGGGGGATGATGGAGGGGCGGGCAGATGGGGGTGAAGGTAATCAAAAACAAACACTTTGGAAAGGGGACAGGGTCAAGGGAGAAAATTCAATAAAGCGGGATGGGTTGGGAAGGAGCAAAATGTAGTTAGTCTTTCACAACATGAGTATTATGGAAGGGTTATACATAATGATACACATGTGGCCTAGGTTGAATTGCTCAACTTCTTAGGGAGGGTGGGTGGGAAGGGAAGAGGGGAGAGAATTTGGAACTCAAAGTTTTAAAATCAGATGTTCAAAAACAAACAAAAAAAAGTTTTTGCATGCAATTAAAAAATAAGATACACAGGAAATGGGGCGTAGAAATTTATCTTGCCCTACAAGAAAGGAAGGGAAAAGGAGATGAGAGGGGAGGGGGGTGATAGAGGGGAGGGCTGACTGGGGAACAGGGCAACCAGAATCTACACCATCTTGGAGTGGGGGGGAGGGTAGAAATGGGGAGAAAATTTGTAATTCAAACTATTGTGAAAATCAATGCTGAAAACTAAATATGTCAAATAAATAAATTTAAATTAAAAAAAAAAGGTTACAGTCTTTGCTGTAGGGTACTTCATTTCACAATCAAATATTTCTATTTGATTCGTATGTGTAATTTTCTTTTTTGAAGGTATGTTGTCCAGCATCTTCTCATGCTCACCATTTTTAATTCCCCTCTCTTCCTTTAGTAACCTTAAAGCAAACGCATTGCTAGGCACAGACAGGCAGAGGGGCTGCCTTTGGATTGAGGTGAACTAGGCAGGTTCTTTTCCTCTCCTGGTTGGGGGAAGTGATAGGGAGGCAAGAGACAAAAGTCATTTCAGGGGATGAGAAGGTGGTGACAGAGAGAATGTGAACACACTTGGGACCTTCTCTCCTTACTCCTGTGAGAGAGACAGAGACAGAGATAAAGACAGAGAAATTGAGAGATAGAGATTGAGAGACAGACAGACAGAGAAATTGGGAGAGAGATTGAGAGAGAGAGAGAGAGAGAGAAGAGAGGAGGGAGGGAGGGAGAGAGAGAGAGTTAGTTTCTGGCTCCCTAACCTGAGGGAACAGTGAAGGAGTCAAGCCAGGGACTTTTAGGATTTGGGAGGGGCTGAAACAGGTTGAGGCCTTGCTCTGTTTTGCCATTAAAGGGGCTTTTCAACCCCTGCCCCAGGTATGAAATGGGTGGAGGGGGAAGAGGCCTCTTACCAGAAGCAGGTAGCTGGAACTTTGGCATTTCATGATTCTTGCTTTCCTATCTTTTCTGGGAACTGAGAATAGGGAAAGAGTCCCTTACAACCCAGGAGAAAAGGGATCTTAGGACTTAGAGCTACAAGAGAATTTAGAGATTGCTTAGCCTTAGTCCAATTCTCTCATTTTACAAAGGAGAAGAAGGTGGCCAAGAGTTTATTTTATTCTATTTTATTTTCAGTTTCAAATTCTTTCCTTCCCCCACCCATTGGTAAGGCAGGAAATACAATACCCAATATGAAGTTATGCAAAACATATTCTGTATTAGCCATGTTCCCCCTCCCCCACAAAAAAGAAAAATTTTAAAAGAGAAAAAAAATATGCTTCAATCTTCACTCTGAGTCTGTCAGTTCTCTCTCTGGAGGTAGATAGCATTCATCATGAGTCTTTTGGAATTGTGGTGGATCGTTGTATTGATCAGAGTTCCTAATTCTTTCAAAGTTTTTTGTCTTTACCATATTGTTGTCTTTGTATAAATTGTTTTCCTGGTTCTCCTCACTTCACTTTGCATCAGTTCATACAAGTCTTCCCAGGTTTTTCTGAGACTATCCCTTTCATCATTTCTTATAGCACAACAGTATTCCACTGTACCTTGACTCCAACATAGTGATGTCATTGTGGTCCACTTCAAGAAGGAAGGACAACAACCATTCCATCACATTCATGTACCATAACTTCTTCAGCCATTCCCCAATTGATGTGCATGTCTTCAGTTTCCAATTCTTTGCTATCACAAAAAGAGCTATTAATATTTTTGTCCTTTCCTTTTCCTTTGATCTCTTTGGGACATAGACCTAGTAGTGGTACTGCTGAGTCAAGAGATTTTTAAGTGACTTGCCCAAGGTCACATAGATGGTAAGTAACAGAGCTAGATCTTCCTCTGCTGTTTCCTGTTCCCATTTATGGACTAACAAATTCACTTCCCCGAGTAAAGTGAATCAACATCATTCACCCAGATCCCAAGTTGGCAGGGAGGGAAAAGCTGAAAAGAAAAGCCAGACCTGAGAAGACTTGTATGAACTGATACAAAGGGAGGTGAGCAGAACCAGGAGAACAATCTACACAGTAACAGCAATATTGTAAAGATAATCAACCATGAAGACTTAGTAACTTTGATCAACCCAATTCTAAAAGACTTATAATACATTCTATCCACCTCCAGACAGAGAACTGAAGGACTTTTGAGTGAAGATTGAAGCATATTTTTTTTTCTTTCTTCTTGGGGGGGAAGGGAAGTAGAGAACATGGCTGATTCAAAAATTTGTTTTGCATGACTATGCATATTTGAAATGGGTTTTGTTTTTCTTGCCTTCTCAATGGGTAGAAGAAGAGAGAATTTGGAACTGGACATAAAATAAATTTTATTTTATTTTTAAAAAAGAGAGAGAGAACCGAAGCTTCCTGACTCCCAGGGCCAAGCTCTCCTAGACCACAGGACCTCTCAAGCTAAGTATACCCCAAGACATGAATAATTCATGCTTAGCATTTCTACAGCTCTTCATATTTTCAAAGTACTTTTATCATCATTAATTAGTAAGAACTTGGCAAGAGCAGCCGCCCAATAAAAAAAATGTTTTGGTTTTTTTTAATCTCTCTGCCACCTTTACTTAGGATCTCAATGCACTTTACCAACCTGGGGCCTTTTTTCCTTCTATACCACACTCATCTCCCCACCACTAACCCAACCACTTCAGCTGGGACTGTGGGTTTACACTTAACTTTTGGAATTGAAGGCATTACCTGACAGCCTTTTCAGCTACTCAAATAACTCATTTCTCTCCAACAACCACCCGATCCTCTCCCTCCCCTCTGCATACTCCAGGGGAGTTAGTTAGCTTGTGGCCATACCCATTCTACAGAGGCTTTGCTATTCCCTGATTTAATTTGTAGGCTAGTCCAACCCTGAGCCCCTTTTGATATCCCTTCCAAGAAAATCCTTGTTGGTTGTTTGATCTTTACTTAGTAAACAGGACCTTAGAGAACACCCAGGTGCGGCTGTGGTCCCTGCCCTCCGGGAGTGACGGCTGACTTGGGGAGACACCTACAAGGCTCGTGCCAGCACAGGCATCTACTGGCTCCTTTAAAGTGGCTGTTTCATCTCTTGACTTCTTTCAGTTTTTTGGAGTTTAGACATCTTTGCTGTTACTATTATTGTTCAGTTGGCTTGAAGGGAACTCCACCAGGTGGTACAACTGTTAGGCCAAGGTTTAGGTGAAATGCTCTCCTCCTGTTCAGTCACCTCCCTCCCACCTCTCACTCCAGCATCGTTCCTCCAAATAGCAGTAACTGAGTCTTTGTTCTATAGTTCACAGATCACTCGTACTTCATTACACACCCTCTGGAACGGGCCTATTTTGTATCATGAGCCTCTGAGGTGAGGAAGGGGGGGAAGGGAGGAAAGGCATGAGGAGAAGAAGGTGGGGGAAGGGAAGGGAACAAGCATTTATAGAGTGCCTACTATGTGCCAGGTGCTGAGTAAGTGCTTTACAAATATTATCTCAAATGACTCACAAGGAGTAGGTGGTAGGTGGGTGATGTTATTAACCCTGGTTTACAGCTGAGGAAACTGAGGCAGACAGATGTTAAGCAACTTGCTCATGGTCACACAGCTAAGTCTGAGGTTGAACTGGAACTCAGGTCTTCCTGTCTCTAGGCCTAGCTCTCTATTCACTGTGCCCCTGAGCTGGTTAGAGGCTAGAAGAATAAGAGAAAGGTTAATCAATGCAGGCAGTGTGGTTCAGGACAACTCTTTGGGAATGAAGGCTTAGCCTGAACTATCTGGTACATGGCCCTTCTTTCCACTCATGACCAAGCCTGGATGTCTTCTTTATTCCTAACCACTATTATATTATATTATGTTATAATCTTAATTACGTTATTCTTCTTTGTGTATCTGCCTTTTTCCCCTGGCAGAAAGTACCCTATTTGATGGCAGGGACAATATAATTTAACATCTTTGTAGGCCAAGAATAATTATAATAGTATTTATATAGCGCTTTGAGGTTTGCAAAGTGCTTTACAAATATTATCTCATTTGATCCTTACAACAACCCTGGGAGATGGGTGTTATTATTCCCATTTTACAGATAAAGAAATTGAGGCAATTCTTCTTTACAACTGGACTATTAATGTAAATAAATTCAATGCGAAGGTATATGTAGAACCTATATCGGATTACATGCCATCTTGAAGAGGAGCGGGGAGGAGAGGGAGGGAGAGAAAATTTGGAACTCAAAAACTTGTGGAACTGAGTGTTGTAAACTAAAAATTAAAAAGAAATTAATAAAAAAAATTTTTTAAAGGAATTGAGGCAAACAGAGGCTAAATGACTTTCCCAAGGTCACACAGCTAGGTGCCTGAGGAAGGATTCAAACTCGGGTTTTCCTGACTCTGTGATCAGTGTTCTAGCTGCCTCTGTAGTACAGATCCTTTTTTACATACAGTAGGTGCGTAAATGTTTAGTGAATGAATGAATCCCTGGATATAGAATCAAACCACCTTAGGGTGCAAACGGAGAGTATGAACTTTCACCCCAAATAAGATGCAAACAACTGGGGTCCAAAGCAGACAGGCATACAAGGACCCCAATTACCCGAATCCTTACATTGGTACTAAATCTATGGCCCTAGGTTCCATGATCTCATGCCTGTGGATACACCATCCATACTTTCTTTTCCTGTATGATTCTTATGCATGGCCTTTCACAAACCCTCTCCCCTGTATCTGCCTAGTACGTCCAAAGAGTTTCCTCTGGGTTGCTTCACAACATCAGTCAGTAAGTCAATAGGCATTTATTAAGCACCTACTATGTGCCAAGCATTGTGCCGAGCTCTGGAGATACAAAAAAAGACAAAAGATGGTCCTTGCCCTCAAGGAGCTCACATGGGAAGACAACATGCAAAACACTAGGTACAGACATGATACAGACAGGATAAACGGGAGACCATCAACAGAGGGAAGGCACAAGCATTAAGGGGAATTGAGCAAGCCTTCTTGTAGAAGGTAGAATTTTATCTGGGACTTGAAGGAAGCCTGGGAAGCTGAGATGAAGAGGAAGAGCATCCTGGGTATTGGGGCCAGCCAGTGAAAATGCCCAGGGCTGGAGAGTGTAGGGTCTTGGGAAGAACAGCAAGGAGGCCACGGATCACAGAGTATGTGCAGCTGGGGGACATAAGAAGACTGGAAAGGGATGCATGTGGGGTGGGAGGGCAGATCATGAAGGGCTTTGAATGCCAAACAGAGGATCTTACATTTGATACTGGAAGTGATAGGGCACCACTGGAGCTTATTGAGTGTGTATGTCTGTGGGGAAGAGGGGGCAGGGACATGGTCAGATCTGTGATTTGGGAAGATTAACTTGACAGCTGGGTGGAGGGTAGTGGACTGCAGCAGGGAAAGGCTTGGGCAGGGAGACCAAGCAGTGGGTGCTTTTGTGGGGACCAGTTTGGCTCACTGGCTGTCTGCCCAAACACCTTGCCCTTTGGTCCATGAACAGCCCACCATCTTTTCTGATCGTACACTCCCAGGATGGTATTTCTCTTACCACTACTTGCATGTAAGTCATTGTTGGTAACAGGACACCTAGGTGGTGAAGTGGATAGAGTGGTGGCCTGGAGTCTGGGAGACTCATCTTCCTGAGTTCAAATCCAGCCTCAGACACTTCCTAGCTGTGTGACCCTGGGCAAGTCACTTCACCCTGCTTGCCTCAGTTTCCTCATCTGTAAAATGAGCTGGAGAAGGAAGTGGCAAACCACTCCAGTATCTCTGCCAAGAAAACCCCAAACAGGGTCACGAAGAGTTGGATGTGACTGAAAATGACTGAACAACATCGTTGGTAATGTTATGGCTACTCACACTTTCCCTTGCCCTCTGGGCCGCCTCCGTTTGGTTCTTCAGAGATGGTGGTGTTGTGGCAGGCATTCCTGGGAAAATATCATTGTTAAAAAAAGATGAGCTTTTGTAATGAAATAAAAAGAGCAACAATTGAAAATGAGTGTTGTAAAGTGGTGAAGGTGAAGTTTGCCCCCAAAGAATTGATAGAAGGGGGCACCTTCCCCCCTTCTTTGTAGAGGTGGGGAACTGTGGGTGCAGAATGCTATAGGCAATGTTGAATTGGGCTGAGGCATTGGGTGGTTTTTAAATTGTCTTTGTTTTCCCTCTATGTTGCTGTTGCTTAGTCATTTTTCAGTCGTATCCAACTCTCTGTGGCCCCATTTGGGGTTTTCTTGGCAAAGATATTGGCAGTGGTTCACCATTTCCTTCTCCAGCTCATCTGACAGATGAGAAAGTGACTTGGCCAAGGTCACACAGCTAGTAAATGTCTGAGTGCGGATTTGAACTCAGAAAGATGACTCTTCCTGACTTCGGACCTAGTGCTCTATGCACTATGGCGCCACTAGCTGCCCCTTTCTCTCTCTCTCTCTCTCTCTCTCTCCCTCTCTCTCTCTCTCTCTCTCTCTCTCTCTCTCTCTCTCTCTCTCTCTCCCCTTTGCTATAGAAGGAATGGGTTTCTGAGAGGAGAGGGGGGAGGGAAATGTTAAGAAGTATAGGTGATATAAAAAATAATTTTTAATGAATTAAAAAGAGATGAATTTTTGTTTCAGGGAGAAATTTGGGGCTGTCAAAGGCAAATGAACTCCTCTGCCGTGAATTTAATTCAAGGTCTAGCTCACCGTTCATCAGAAGTGCCTGTCCAAGAAACAGGGAATTATGGGCCTGGAGTCAGGAAGACCTGAGTTCAAATTTAGCCTCAGATACTTGCTAGCTATGTGACCTTGCGCAAGTCACTTAACCTCTCTTCTCCTCAGCTTCTTCAACTGTAAAATGGGGATAATAATAGTGCCTCCCTCCCAGGGTTGTTGTGAGGATCCAGTGAAATACTACTTGTAAAGAGCTCAGCACAGAGGGAGAAGGAGAACACAGGGAAACTTGGTAGGAGGCCATTGTAATGACCTGATGGTAGGAGATGTGCTAACATCCAAAACTTGGCAGTGGAAATGGGGGAAAAAAAGAATGGATAACAAAGTGATTCTGAAAGAAAAACATCAAAAAGAAAGAGAAAGAAAAAGAAAGGAAGGAAGAAAAGAAGGAAAGAAGCATGGAAAGGAAGGAAGAAAGAGAAAGAGAGAAAAAAGAAAGAAAGAAAGAGAGAGAAAAAAAGAAAGAGAGAAAGAAAGAGAAAAAGGAGAGAAAGAAAGAAAGAAAGAGAGAGAGAGAAAGAGAGAAAGAAAGAAGAAAGAAAGGAAGGAGGGAAGGAAGGAAGGAAGGAAGGAAAAGAAGGAAGGAAGAAAGAAAGCAAGAAAGAAAGAAAGAAAGAAAGAAAGAAAGAAAGAAAGAAAGAAAAAAAGAAAGAAAAAGAAAAAGAAAGAAAGGAAGGATCAATAATATCTAGTGAGCAGTGATTGAATATGGATGAGGGAAAGACTGAGTTTGAGAGCACGAATAACTATTATGAATTGTTGATTTGTTCACAGAAATAGGGAAGTTAGAGGGTGAGCTGGTTTGGTGGGAGAAATTGATTAGTTCCCAAAGTCTTAAGCCTGAATGACAATCTTCCAGTCCCATTTTAGGCATCAGATATCCCGACTGGGGGAGACACACACCTCCAGCAATAAGATAGAGCCAAGGAATCGTGATGAAGGGGTGGGAGGAAGGCATCCATCCCCCACGGTTCCTGGTGCATGCTGGTTCCAGGGGCTGAGTTTCAGCGCTGAATGTCTTTCTGTATCAGCAATTTGTACTTACTGCTGCTCTGGCCCATGTCTTGATTGATTGGGTAGGCTTAAAAGTCTGGGTTGAATCTGAGAGCTCAATTCTGGAGCTTCTACAGGTCATCTGCAGAGACCAGAAGGCCTGGAATGCACATAAAGTTATAATTCACTTGACAAGACATTATAAACCACAACAGCGCAACCCCAGCAGACAGTAATGGTAGCTGAGCTCCACAGACAAGCTATGTCCTGTTACTCCCATCCAGAGTGATTCATAATTAAAGCTTCCGGCAGCAAGCCGAGAACGTTGGAATTTTCTGTGAAACCTCATCAGTTGCTGTCAAATTCATAGGACTTTAAATATAAGTCCTTGGCAAATCCTGATCTGTTCACAGTGTTTAAACCAGAACCGTTTGTTCCCCTCCCGCTTTCCCCACCCACCAAGGGACTACCCTAGAAAGAAGATCCCAAGTGTGATGTGTTGTTGGGTCACAGGTATGAAATGTAGTTGGCAAAGCCAACCAGTTAAGACACTTCCCTAGCACCCACCCATGTTTGCAGTGAGGAGAGAGCCCCAGAGAATTTCTTGAACCTAGATTTCTTGACTTCAAATAGAGCAGGTGTTCTTAAACCAGAGCCTCTGAACTTGGTTTTTAAAATATTTAGGTAAATGCATTTGACTATAATTGGTTTCCTTTGTGTTTTATTTTATGCATTTAAAAACATTACTCTGAGAAGAAATCCCTTGACTTTACCAGACTGTTCACTACACAAAACCTATTAGGAACCCCTGAAATAGCAGGATTTTGGTTTCTAGTTGGTGACTTGAAGCCTCATTGATGCCCTGGTCTTGAGCTCTAAACTTTGACTAATTAAATGATGGACTAAAAGATCTTAACAGGCTAGAGCAATGTGTTGTAAATGTAATTTATATACATTCATAATGTAATTGTAAATGTACAAATGATATATTTGTAAATATAATTTGTTATTTACAATGTAATTGTAAATCAAAAAATATTTATTAAATATCTACTATGCTAGTTGGTGCAGTGGATAGAGCACCAGGCCCGGAGTCAGGAAGGCTCATCATGCTGAGTTCAAATGTGGCCCCAGACACTTCCTAGCTGGGTGACCCTGGGCAAGTCACTTAAGCCTGTTTGCCTGAGTTTCCTCATCTGTCAATGGGCTGGAGAAGGAAATGGCAAACCACTCCAGTATCTTTTCCAAGAAAACTCCAAATGGGGTCACGAAGAGTAGGACATGACTGAAATTAAAATGACAACATACACCAAGCACTGTGCTGACGGCTAAGGATACAGAGAAAGGCAAAAGATATTCCCTTTCTCCAGGAGCTCACAGTTTAATGGGGAGGGAGAGGGACAACATGAAATAACAGGGTATAAACAATATGTAGATAGGATAAATTAGAGATAATCCTGGAGGGAAGGCAGTAGGATGAAAAGGGATCAGGAAAGGCTGCCGGTGGGAAGTAGGCTGTTAGCAAGGAATTGAAGGAAGCCAGGGAAGCCAAGAGTTGGAGATGAAGAGGGGGAACATTCCAGGCATGGAGGGCAGCCAGAGAGAGCACCTGGAGTCAAGAGATGGAGGGCCTTGTGGGAGGAATAGCAAGATGGCAGGTACCACTGGGTCACAAAGTACATAGAGGGAGTACAGTGTAACAAGACTGGAAATGTAGGAAGGGGGACAGCTTTTGAAGGGCTTTGAATGCCAAACAGAGCGTTTTGTATTGCATCCTGGAGGGAGCCAATGGAGTTTATTGTGTGAGAGATGACTTGGTCAGACCTAGGCTTTAGGGAGAATGATTCAACAACTCAGCGGAGGGCGATCTGGAATGGGGAGAGATTTAATGCAGCAAGACCAACCAAAAGGCTATTAGAAAAGGCAGGTGGTGGCCCAGTGGACAGGGCCCTGGATCTGGAGTCAGAAAGAATCTGAGTTTGAATCTGCTTTAGCTGTGTGACCCGGGGCAAGTCACTTAACTGCCATCTGCCCCAGTTTCTTCATCTGCAAACTGGAGGTGATAATAGCACCTGTCACCCAGAGTTGTTGTGAGGATAGAATGAGATATTTGTAAAGTACTTTGCAAAGCTTAACTATAAAACTGTCGGTCAGTGTAGTCTAGGCACGAGGTGATGAGGGCCTGTACCAGGGTGGCGGCAGTGTCAGAGGGGAGAAGGAGATGTATCCTTGAGATGTTGAGAAGGTAAAATCAACAGGACTTGGCAATAGCTTGGATGGGGGTGGGGATAAAGAAAGAGTGATGCGTTGAGTATGACACCTCGGTGGCAAGCCTGGTGATTGGGAGGATGGTGGACCCCTTCACAGTAGCAGGGAAGGTCAGGAGAGGGGAGAGTTTTGAGGGAAAGATGAATTATGGACATAAGACGGTTAAGCTTAAGATGAAACATCCAGTTTAAGACGTCCAATATATATTTGGAGATGTGAGTCTAGAGGTCAGCGGAGAGAGTAGCTCTGAGAAACATTAAAAGTGATAATTGAAACCATGGGAGTTAATGAAATTGCCAAGAGAAATAGTATAGGGGACAAAGAGGAGTGTGTCCAGAAGAGAGTCCTGGGGAACACCTGCCTTTAGTGGGCATGACCTAGATGGAGACTGAAAAAGGGTGGTCAGAGAGGGAGGAGGAGAACCAGGTGTCCTGAGAGCCTAGAGAGAAGAGAGGGTCAAGAAGAGGGTAATCCACAGTGCCAAGGGCTGCAGACAGGTCAAGAAGGGTGAGGATTGAGAAAAGGCCATTAGACTGGACAGTTATGAGACCGTTAGTAACTTTGAAGGAAGTGGTTTTGGTTGAACGATGAAGTTGGAAGCCAGACTGGGTAGCTGAGTGAGACGAAAGAACCTATTGTAGATGGACTTCTCCAGTTTAGACACCAAAGGCAGGAGCAACATGGGAAGAAAGGTCTTTGAGGGCGGGGGGGGGGGGGGGGGGAGACATGGGCATGTTTGTAGCCAGTAGGGCAGCAATCATTAGACAGGGAGAGATTGAGGACAAGGGAGAGAATGGGGATGGTAGAGGGGGCCAATCTATTGAAGAAGAATTTCACTTGGGCTTGTAGAGGGATGAATAATAATAGATTGAAACTTGCTAGGGATAAATGTCAAGTTTTACACTTGGGTTCACCAGAAGAGGCTGGGAAAGTGTAATGTTAATGGAATGGGAAGATCTTCCCCATCCAGTAATAGGCCTATGTGACCACATGTGTTCAATCACAGATGTCTTGCTGCTTTGAGCTGTGGCCCAGCTCACAGCTGTGATACATCCTGAGTCACATAGAGCCCATTGGGGGAGGGACTTGCCTAAGGAGGAGCTTGCTTAGGGGTAGGCTTGCTTGTAGGGAGGCTTTCACACCTTTTGGTACTAAAGTAATTAGGCACAGAGACAGGAGGGTCGTGATGCCTTCTGGCTCTGAGAAGTGTACATATATTCTGAGGTTAATATTTTGATTTGGGAATTTCACTTATGAGAAGGACCTTTTAATTCCCTAGATGGGACTCTGAGTAGCTGTTTTTTAAGAGCCCCCAAGTACTTAGATGTTGGTGCTCCCTCAATCTGGTGGTATATGTACGTGGTGCTATTACTTTGTTCAGACAGTTAGAGCCCTGTCTGTTGATCTTTGTGCTAATTTCTCTGTTTGTATTTTCTCCACATTCAAGGTGCTGACCTTTCCCCTGAACTAGTGAATGTAATTAAAGTAAGATTGTTAATCCCTTTAAAAGGTATCTTTCCTTTAAAGGCAGTTCAAAGAACCTTAGTTAGCAGGCCATCCTGGGTGTGCAGAAAGGGATAGTTTAGAGAGCCTGGCAGTATGGGAAAGGGCATTGCAAATTTATTTTGTGTCCGCAGAGTGAAAAGGCAGCCAAAAAGGTGGATGCCATCTTGGGCTATATTAAGAGAGGAAATAACTTCCAGAAATAAGGAGGTGATGGTCCTATTCTGTACTTTCCTCTTCAGACAATATCTAGAGTACGATTCTCATTTTTAGAACTGGGGTGGGGGAAAGGAAGACAATGTGATAGCTATCTTCAAGAAGAAAGGAAACAAGCATTCATTTAAAAGGCCTATATGTGCCAGGTACTGTGCTTAACACTATACAAATATTATCTCATTTGATTCTCACGATAACCCTGGGAGGTAGCTTCCCCATTTTACAGTTGAGGAAGCCGAGACAGGCAGAGATTAAATTACTTGCCTAGGGTTACCAGTTAGCCAGTAAGGGTCTGAGGCTGTATTTAAACTCTGATCTTCCTGACTTCAGGCACAGGGTTCTATCCACTGTGCCACCTAATAGTATGTGTGTGTGTGTGTGTGTGTGTGTGCGCGCGCGCACATTCTATCCTGTAACTGCTTCCAAAAATCTGCAGGATTGTCGTGTGGAAGGGGGATAAGACTTGTTCGTTTCCAGAGGGCAGGACTAGGAGCTAAGGGAGAAATTTAGGTTCAATGTGAAGAAAGTTTTCCTCATAGAACTGGCCCAAAGTGGAAGAGTTTGCTTCTGCAAATGAGTTCCTAGTCGTTGAAAGTCTTCAGGCTGGATGATCATTTGTAGGGTATGTTATAGTGGAATTTCCTTTCTGGGGTGTGGGTTGGACCAGATGGCTGCCAAATTCCTCTCTGACTCTAAAACTCTGGGATCATTGGGGAGGGCTCATGACCAACCATAACTAGAACTCAAATCTGGTGTCTAGCCCAGTGCTAGCCCATACAACTGGCAAAAGAACTTTTTCCCCCTGAAATCTGATGGAAGGCCCAGAATTTCTAATATGGACCCTTACTTAGAGACCAAGATGGTAAAGGACTTTGTAATAGACTAACTCAAATTTGTACCATTGGCAGTTGAGCTGGGATGGGTATATCCAACATCACCACCTGGTCCCTGTCTTGGAGCCAGGCCCTCTGCTCAGGCTTGGCATCAGGCCTTCAGGCAGACTGATGGAGCTGCCTCTTTTGATCTTTGAAGGGTATCTGATAATTAATCTAATCCGTATAAAGATATTCTGTCTTCCCACCCTTCCCACTGGCAGACCTGGAATGAGTTAACCCTCACAAACAAACTTCTAATTGTAGACCCTGGGGAAGGAAGAAAGAGGGGGAAGAATCCCTTACTACCAACAATTTCCTAAACCCCCAGCCCATAATGCTAGATGGAGAAGCCAGAGCAAGCTCTCCAAGGACCCCCTCTTCATTCTCCTCCTTAAACAGAGGAGCCTCCAGAGTAAGCGTGACTGGCTCTGGAAACATCCCACTGTCTTCTTGGGAAATGGTAAAAACCATAGTTGCATAAGGAATGATTTAATAATAGCACATTGAGGACCCTGAGGGCCAAGGAATGGGGTTCAATCTTGAGCTCTGAGCCCAATGGAGAATACCTCAAGTGGAGGGGCTCAGCCTTCTTTAAAGAGATGTTTGCTGATCTGCCCGAGCTTCTGAGGCCTGCCAGGACCTCTGCGGGATGGTGATAGTAGAAGCAGGGACAGAGGCATCTGGGGGCATGCTGAAGAAGTCACAGGTTGTGTGGTGCTGTGGGGCTAAGACTAGGGGCCCAGCTTGCTACACTGGAGGACAGAAATCTCTACCCCCGGTGATGAGTATTAGCAAGGCTAGAAGAGGTGGTTAGGAGGCCTCTCTTTACAACTGCTCTTATGCCCTTAGGAAATATGCAGAATTATTTGCGTGTTACACTATCCATGAGCAGTATGAATTAATCTTCTTTCTTTAAGGCATGCCTCATTCTGCCCTCTGTCCCCATCATGTTTTGTGGTTGTTTAGTCATTTCAGTTCTGTCCAACTCTTCCTGACCCCATTTGGGGTTTCCTTTTGTTTTAATTAATTTATTTATTTTTAGTTTACAACATTCAGTTCCACAAGCTTTTGAGTTCCAAATTTTCTTTTTGGGTTTTTTTTTAAGCTAATTTATTTACTTTTAGTTTACAACATTCAGTCCCACAAGCTTTTGAGTTCCAAATTTTCTCCCCCTCTCCCCTCCCCAAGATGGCAGGCAATCTGATATAGGCTCTACATATACATTCATATTAAATATATTTTCACATTAGTCATGTTGTAAAGAAGAATTGGAGCCAATGGAATGAACTGAGAAAAAGAAGAAACAAAACAAAAAAGAGAGAGAGCAAATAGTCTGCTTCAATCTGCATTCGGACTCCATATTTCTTTCTCTGGATGTGGATGGCATTTTCCATCATGAGCCTTTTAGAGTTGTCTTAGGTCCTCGCATTGCTGAGCTAAGTCTACAAAGTCATCACACAGTGTGGCTGTAACTGTGTACAATGTTCTCCTGTTCTGCTCCCTTCACTCGGCATCAGTTCATATACCGTATTTCCCCATGTATAAGATGCACCCTTTTAGAAAAAATTTGGGGTCTAAAAACTGGGTGCGTCTTATACAGTGGTTGTAGATTTTTACTTGCATTTCCCACTTTTTCCCGCTTGATGTCTTTGTGCTCATTGTTTCGCAATTGTTACTGGTATATTAGGTTACATTTTGCCATGTTCTGCCCAGAAATGGCTCAGAAAAGATTTTCGTACAATGCTGAATTCAAGTTAAAAGTGATCCAGTTTGCAAAAGTTAATGGAAATCGTGCTGCTGAACCTAAGTTTGGTCCGCCTCCAACTGAGAAAACAATCCGAGACTGGCTATGGGAAGAAGAAACCCTACTGAGAATGCCACGGCAGAAGAAGGCCATGAGAGGCAAGAGTGAAGAAACCAACTATAGGAAAAGTTTGTACCTGGGTGAAAAGATCCTGGGATAATATTGAGATTGAGGTCGTTGTCAAGTCATTTAAGAAGTGCGGCATTTCAAATGCCACAGATGGAACTGAGGACAAGGCAATATATGAAGAAAGTGATTTGTCATCAAACGCAGATGAGGACAAGCTAATGGATGGGAGTTTTGACGGTAATGAGGAGTTGTATGAATTTTATGATGAATAAAACATGACTTCAATAACTTTATATAATACTTTTTTTTCAAATTTCGGGCCCCAAAATTAAGGTGCGTCTTACGCATGGGAACGTCTTATCCATGGGGAAATACGGTAAGTCTTTCATTTGGGGTTTTCTTGCCAAAGATATTGGAGTGATTTGCCATTTCCTTCTCCAGTTCATTTGACAGATAAGGAAACTGAGGCAAACAGAGTGAACTGACTTATCCAGGATCACACAGCTAGGAAGTGTCTGAGGCCAGATTTAAACTCAGGAAGATGAGTTTTCCCGACTTTAGACCCAGCACTCTACCCACTGCACCACCTAGCTGGATTCTATCTAACAGTGGCATTCCTTTCTCCACTTTGCTTCTAGACTATTCTCTTTCAATCAAATCAACATTTATTAAGCACCTGCTAGGAACTCTGCAAGGCTCCTGGGGTCCATGGATACTATGGACAGATTTCAGGGAGTCTGTGACATGTTTATTTCACTATGATTGCTTTCCTTGTAATCCTCTTTATTTTGTTTTGTGTATTTAAAAGCATTATTCTGAGAAGGGGTCCACAGGCTTGACCAGACTGGTCCAGCACACAAAAAAAGGTTAAGAATCCTTGCACTAGATACAAAGACAAAAATGAACTGGTCCCTGCTTTCAAGGAGCTTACATTCTTGGGAGGGTGGGGAGGGGTCAGGGAGAAAACATATGTATATAAATAAGCATACACAAAAGAGATAAAAGGTAATTTTGCGGGGGAGGGGAGGACACTAGCTCGTAAAGGAATCAGGAAGGTTTCGTCACGTAGGTAAAAGGTACTGCTTGAGGAGAATTTAGAAAAAAAGGAAGGAGTCTCAGAAGTGGAGGTAGGATGGGAGTGCACGGAATGCGTGGGGCATAGCCAATACAAAGGTGTAGAGTGGGAAATGGAGGATTATATGTGAGCTATGGCTCAAAATATAGAAAATAAATAAAATTTATTTATTTTGAATTAATTGAAATTATTGAATTAATAAATCTAATTAATAAATTGAATTAATTGAAAATTTTGGGGAGGGAAAGCCACTTAGAGATATAGGGAAAGAGAGGATGAATTCCAGGCCGGAGCTGGCCAGTGCCAAGGTACACAAGCGTGGCCTCCTAGCCCTTCATCCCATCAGCCTGATACCCCCGTGCCACCAGCACCTTGTCCTTGCAGACTGAACATCTTCCCTGTGTTTTGGCACTGAACTCTGAACAGAAGTGGTTAATTCTTTTATTGCTAGGATTTATCGCTAGTAGGGCTTGGCTTCCTATCACTGTGGAAAATTGGAGTCTGGAAAAGCAAAATTTTGTTAGGGGAGGAGGAGGGGCATCGCAGAGGGTTTAGGGTTTCCTGATTCCTTTTCAAGTGACAAATGGTTTTCACTGAGGGCTCAGAATAAGAAGGGCTATAGACTCCAGGCACACACAGACACACAGACACACAGACACACACACAGCTGAAGCTGCATGGGTTCAGGGCTTGCGAGAGTCAGGAAAGTCAGTGAACCTGGAGAGTTGAGTGTTTGAAGGGTCAGAAGTGAGAATACTGAAGTCACCCAGGATAGGGGGGAAAGCCTGTGTAGATAGGAATAATGGAAAGAATAGTGGCTCTGGAATTTGAGGACCTGGGTTCAAATGCCCTCTCTGATGCTTATTACCTTAGGCAAATTAAGCTATGTGCCTCAGTTTACCTCAAATGTAAAATGGGAGGGGTGGTTGTAGGACCAAAAGGCTTCTGATGTCCCTTCCATGGACTGTACATATCCTTTGACCCAGAAGTATTACTACAAACCATATCTTTTAAGAAGGTCAAAGACAGAGGGAAAGGTCCCATATCAGTAAAAATATTTACATTCCTTTGTGTTCCGCTCTCCTTTAGCCAGATTAGTTTATATATACTGAATGCCTTCCTGCTCCCCTTTGCCCTCCTAGTTCCTTCTATCCAACTCTTCCCTTTTTCCTCTCTGATCATCAGACCCCATCAGACCCCTAACTAGGCTCTGCAGCCTCGGCCAAGTCCCTTCAATCTGACAAACATTTATTAAGCACGTGAGAAAGCCCCTTCTCTTTCCTTGCCTTCATTGTAGAAGGAGGGAGATGGACCAGATCCCTTTGCTCCCCTAACACTCATTCTTATTGTAATCTTTTCTCCCTCTGTCCAGGGGTGGGGAACCTTCAGCCTCGAGGCCACATGTGGCCCTCTAGGTCCTCAAGTGTGGCCCTTTCGCATGTGGTCCTCTAATCCCTTTGAGATTTGTTCTGTGAAGTTTAGATTCAGTCAAAGGGCCACACTTAAGAACCTAAAGAGCCACATGTGGGCTTGAGGCCACAGGTTACCCCCCCCCCCCGCTAATATTTCGTGTAATTTCATCAGCTTCCATAGATTCAATGACTCAGATGTATTTGTCCAGCACTGACGTCTCACCTAATCTCCAGACTTACGCCTCCAACTATGTATTAGACATCTGGAATTGGGTGTCTCGTAGTCATCTTAAATTCGACGTGTCCAAAACTAAACTTCTTTTCTTTCCCCCCAAACCCTCTCCTCTTCTAAATTTTCCTATTAGAGTCTCAGGGACCCAGGTTCAAAAACTAGATGTCATCTTCTCCCCACTCCAATCCATTCTCCTCTCAGCTGTCAAATTGCTCTTCCTAAAATGCAGCTCTGACCATGTCACCCCTTATCCAATAAACACTGTGGCTCCCTATTACCTCCAATATCAATATAAAATCATCTGTTTGGCTTTTAAAGCCCTTCATAAGCTGACCTACCTTTTCAATCTTCTTAAACCTCATTCCCTTCCACATAATCTGTAATCCAGTGACACTGGCCTCTTCACACAAGACACACCATCTCCCAACTTTAAGCATTTCCTTTAAAAACGAAAAAGCAACCCTATTTTATTTTCAGTTCCAAATTCACTCTATCTTCTTTCTCTATTCCACTCATTAAGAAGGCAATAAAAACCAAAATGCATTACAAATATGTATAGTTCAAAAAACCAAATTTCTGCATTAGCCATGAAGGAAGGGGGAGAGAGAGAGAGAGAGAGAGAGAGAGAGAGAGAGAGAGAGAGAGGAAGGAAGGAAGCAAGGAAGGAAGGGAGGAAGGCAGGGAAGAAAATCTGTTTCAATCTGTACAGACCATTTTCCAGTTTTCCCAGCAGTTTTTGGGGAATAGTGAATACTTGCCTCAATTTCTCAGATCTTTGGGTTTTTCAAATACTAGATCACTATATCCATTTGTTTCTATATACTGGGTACCTAATCTGTTCCACTCATCACCCTATTTCTTACCCAGTGCATTTTTTTTACATAGATTTTAGTATAGTTTGAGATCTGGTGCTATTACGCCTCCTTCCTTCTCCCCTCTTTTTTCATTGTTTTCCATGATATTCTTTACCTTCTGTTTCTCCAGATGAATAATTTTTTCTAGCTCTATAAAGTAATTCTTTGTCAGTTTGGTATGGCACTGAATAAGTAAATTAGTTTAGATAGTATCATCATTTTTATTATGGTGGCTCAGTCTATGCATGAGCAATTAATATTTATGCAATTATTTGGATCTGTACTTGTGTGAAGAATGTTTCGTAATTGTGTTCCTATGGTTTCTGTTTGTCCCTTGGTGGGTAGGCTCTCAAATATTTTGTATTATCCATAGTTACTTTAAAGAGAATTTACATCTCTTTTCCTGCTGGGTTTTTGTTAGAAATACACAGAAATATTGATGATATATGTGGTTTGATTTCATTTCCTGCAACTTTATTGAAGTTGTTAGTTATCTTAATTAGTTTTTTAGTTGTTTCTCTAGCATTCTTTAAATAACCCATCATATCATCTACAAAAAATGATAGTTTTATTTCTTGTTTGCTTAAACTTATCCTTTCTGTTTCTTTTTCTTGTTTTACTGCCATAGCTAGCATTTACAATATAACATTGAATAGTAATTGTGATAACAGACAACTTTGCTTCACTTCTGGTCTTATTGGAAAGGCTTCTACCTTATTCCCATTACAGATAGTACTTGCCCTTGGTTTTAGATAGATATTACTTGTTATTTTTGGGAATTCTCTATTTATTTATGTGCTTTCTAGTGTTTAAAAGTAATGGGAAAAAATTAATTGGTATTGTATTTTGTCAAAAGCTTTTTCTGGATCTATTGAAATAATCATATGCTTTTTATGTTTTTGTTATTGATATGCTAAATTATTTCCTAATATTGAACCAGTCCTGCATTTCTGGTATAAATCCAGCCTAGTCATGGTGTATGATCTTTGTGAAATATTGCTGTAATGTTCTTGCTTGTATTTTATTTAAAATCTTTGCATCAATATTCATTAGGGAAATTGGTGTATAGTTTTCTTTCTCTAGTTTGACTCTCCCTGGTTTAGATATCAAGATTACATTTGTGTCATAGAAGAAATTTGGTAAGACTCCTCTATCTATTTTTTCAAACAGTTTATGTATTTTGGAATTAATTGTTCTTTAAATTTTTGGTAGAATTCATTTATAAATCCATCAGGTCCTGGTTTCTTTTTTGTTGGGAATTCATTTATGACATTCAATTTCTGTGTCTAAAATGGAATTATTAAGTATTCCAAAAAATTTTTATTTTTGTAAATATTCACCCATTTCATTTAGATTGTCAGTTTTATTGGCACATAGTTGGGTGAAATAGCTCCTAATAATTGTCATCATCACTGTTATCATCTTCTTCTTCTTCTTCTTCGTACTAGTCTCTCTTGTAGACTAAGATTTCACTGAAGGCAGGACCTGGGTCCTCTTTTATGCCCATTTCCCTAGTGTTTATCCAGATTATGAAAGGCAGCTGGATGAACATCGATCTTGGAGAGACCCTGAAGTTGGGTGAGGTATTTAATGGGGAGAGGATGGTGGGCTGGATTGTCTGTGGAGAATAGTTCCATGCTTTTAATGATTCCAAGCCTCTCCCAGATATATAAGCCCCCCTTTTAAACATCACTATTCTTCCAGGGATGCTCTAGGGCTGCTGGTCACAGAATAAAATAGTCTTTGAAGAATTAAAGCTTCGAGTCACCCAAAGGATTGTGGAGGAACATGTGAGTGGCAGATATGAGCAGGTTCTAATACACTGCCAGAGAACTGCTCAAGAGAATCTGCAAAAGGGAGATCATCAGAGAAGTATATGCCAGGAAAAGATGTCAGTGAAAGGAACAAGGTCTAATCAATGAGGGAGCCTGCATGAAACATCATTGTCCACTCAACGTCAAGAGAGCTAGAGAAGGGCTTTATAATTCGTTGAGGGGGCAGGGTATGGAAAATTTACATTGGAACATGGACAAGAGTCACAAAGGATAAGAAGAAATAAATGGGTCTGCACCCCTGGAAGCAGAGCCAAAAAGTAACAATTTGAGTGAAGAAGGAGAGGAGGCATCACTGACGTTTCTACTTTGTTGAGGGAGCTAGTGCTGCTGAGGATAGAGTAGTTATGAAGAGAAAATGTTCCCTGCTCCCCCTCCCCAACACACACCCAAAGTAGCACAGGGTCATTTCAATTCAAAATTCAATAAACATTTATTAAGTATCTACTATGTGCCAAAGGGACAGTTAGGTGGAGAAGTGGATAGAGTGCCAGGCCTGAAGGAGTTCAAAGCTGACCTCAAACACTAGCTGTTTGACCTTGGGCAAGTCACTTCACCCTCTTTGCCTCAATTTCCTCATCTGTCAAATGAACTGGAGAAGGAAATGGCAAACCACTCCAGCATCTTTGCCAAGAGAACCCCAAATGGAGTCACCAAGAGTCAGGCATGCCTGAAATGACTCAACAACATGTGCCAGGCATTGCGCTAGGCACTGGGATTACAAATAAGAAAAAGAAAGACAAAACCTACACTCAAGGAGCTGATAATCTAATTGGTCAGGCAGAGGATGAGCTGGGGGTGGGGACAGGGAAACTCAGAATAATTTTTTTAAGTTATTACTAGATTCTAGTTATTACTAGTAATTTCTGGAGCCCTCTAAATTCTCCACCCTAGTTATGGCTGAGGTTGGAGGGAATCCTTAATCAGGGCATCCCTAGCACCCAGCCTGACAATATGTAGAGCTTTGGAATAAATGTTTGTTGAATTTTAATTTGTCTGTTTCTCTGGGGCAATGATTTGAGGTCACTCATGATTTTGATCTCAACATTTGCCCCACCAATGGGCAGTGGGAGAACTGATCATTAAGTCATTTGCTTAGAAAACATTCCATTGGGGAGTTCAGCCCAGCCCCGGGTCCAAGGGCAATCAGGTGCTCCATACATGAGAAAGGAAGCCGATAGAAAGGAGAGAATTGGGAAAGATCTCATCTTTGTGCTGTACCATACCAGTACTTTTTCCTAGAAAAGCTGGCAGTTGAAAATGATTGGGAAATGCCGATATTTCTCTGGCTTGACCTGAAAATTTCTTCTCCATATATGTGATAGGTTGCCCATTTTTTTAGTGTAGGCTCTGCTGTGTGGGACAACTGAAGCCCTACTCTGTGCCTTAAGAAATAGGCTTCATGAGAGGTAGTGTGGTACAGTGGACTTGGGAGTCAGAACACCAGAATCCAATGCCTGCTTTGTGATCTCAGGCTCTCACTAAGACCTTGCCAGCTCCTGATGGGACAGATTCCCTGGCCCTCCTTTCCAGGACTGGCTATACTTTCACTCATTCTCCTGAACTCATCATCGCCACTATTGCCACTTCCAGGTTTTCCCCCTACCACCATCAATCAGCAACTTCTGCTCCTTTGAGTTTCACTCTATCACCCAGTCAAAATCCCGGGAGCTGTTATCTACTGACCTCCAAGACATTCTTCTTCTTCCTCAATGAGTCCAGTGCCTTAGCCTTTTTACCTTCCCAACTCCTGCCCTCATACTAGAAGATATCGATGTACATATTGATACTCCATCAAATACCCCAACCTCACACTTCTTCCACTTACTCATTTCCCATGACTTCTCTTCCACCTCAGCCACACACAATGGCCATACTATTGATCACCCACAAATGCACCACTTCCATGTTTGTGAGCTCTGAAATTCCCTTAGTTGATCATAATGTATTGTTAGTCCACCTGTCCCTCTGCCTTGCCCACCTCCAACCCTGTTCTCCCACCCACCATCCCCCCAGGACCTCCACTTCCTTGACCCCTCAGTTCTTCCTCAGGCCATCACACGTGCACTAGCTGCACGCTCTTCCCTTTCTCGTTTTGACCCTTTGATGAGCCAGTTCAACACAATGCTGTCTTCTCTTGAGTCCTTTGCCACCTCATAATACTTCAAATCTTGCTTGGATCATTACCACCATTCATTGCTTTTGCTCTTACACACATGCCGCTGAATGAAGCTGGAGAAAGTCATGAAATCATGCTGACTGGGTCCACAACAGATTTATATTCCATGACCCCAATTGGACCCTCATCATTGGCAAATGGTTTTACACTTCTCTAACTCATTTCCCACTCACAATAGCAGGTCTTCCAAACCTTTTCATCTCCCCTTGAACCTCCCATGGTTCTCCCTCTGTCTACCCTCTCAGCTGGGAACTTGCCTCATATTTCACTGAAAAAAAATGGAAGCCATTCACTGATGTTCCCTCTTCTCACTAATTCCTCATCTCACACCATCCAGAAGCCTTTGGCCACCATCTTCTTCAACCTTGTCTCACATGAAGACATGGCCCTTTTCTTCGTCAAGACAAACCCTTCAAGCGATCCCATTCCATCCTGTCTTGACTAGAAGACTGCCCCCTATCACCCCTCTTTTCTCACACTAATCTCCAATCTTCCCTGTCTCCTGGTTGCTTCCTTGCTGCCTGTAAACACATCCGTGTCTCCTCCCTCCTTAAAAAAACCCTTCATTGGATCCTTCCAATGTCCCCTATCTCTCCTCCATTCTCTGCTTCAACCTAGAGAAGGCTGTCTATAATAGGTGCCTCCATTTCCTTTCCTCTCTTTCTCTTAACTCTCTGGCCTTTGACCTCATCATTCTATTGTAACTCCTCTCTCCAGAGTTACCTCTGATCTCTTAAGTGCCCAATCTAATAGCCTTTCTTCAATCTGGATCCTTCCTGATCTCTCTGCAGCTTCTGACCTGGTCAATCACCCTCTTCTTCTTGATACTTTCTTCGGTCTAGTTTTCTGTGACCCTGCTCCTTCCTGGTTCTCCTCCTACTTGTCTGACCACTCCTTCTCAGCCTTCTTTGCTGGATCTTGATTCAGGTCTTGCCCACTAACTGTGGGTGCCCCCTAGGACTTTGTCTTGGGGCGTCTCGTCTCCTTCTATAGTATTTCACTTGGTGATTTCATCAGCTCCCATGGATTCTTATGTCATTTCTGTGTCAATGATTCTCAGATCTAATTATCCAGCCCTAACCTCTCTCAGCCTCCAGTCTCACGTCACCAACTGCCTATTTGACATTTCAAACTAGATGTCTCATAGACATCTTAAACTCAACCTGTCCAAAACTGTACTCACTATCTTTCCTCTCAAACCCTCCCCTTTTCTAAACTTCTCTATTACTGTCAAGGGCAACACCATCCTTGAAAGCTCCTATGGAGTACAGAACCTAGGACCCAGGTATGTTATTCTCAACTCCCCTCTCTCTCAACCAATCTGTTGTCAAGTCCTATGGAATTTACCTTTGTAACAACTCTTATATATATCTTCTCTCCTCTAACACCACCAGCACGCTGGTACAGGCCCTCATCCCTTCATGCCTGGACTACTACTGCAGACTTCTGGGTGGTTCCCCCACCCCCTGCCCCAAGTCTCTCCTCACTCTAGTCCAGGGGTGGGGAACCTGCAGCCTTGAGGCCACATGTGGCCCTCTAGGTCCTCAAGTGTGGCCCTTTGACTGAATCTAAACTTCATAGAAGCCACATGTGGCCTCAAGGCTGGCAGGTTCTCCACCTCTGCCCTAGTCCAGCCTTCACTCACCTGTCAAAATGATCTTCCTAAAGCGCAGAAATAACCATGTCACCCTCTATTCAATAAACTCCTGTGGCCCCCTATTATCTCCAGGTTCAGTAGAAAAATCTTTTTTTTTGTCATTCAAAGCCCTTCATAACCTGGCCCCCTTTTACCTTTCCAATTTTCTTACACCTTATTCACCGTCACTATTCTGAGATCCAGTGACACTGGTCTCCTCACACAATCCATCTCCAGACTCTGGGCATTTTCTCTGGCCTGTTCCCCATGCCTAGAATGCTCTCCCTCCTCCAGTCCACTTCCTGCTTTCCTTCAAGTCCCAGCTAAAAGTCATACCTTCTACAGGAAGCCTTTCCTGGTATTCCCTTAATGCTCACACCTTTCCTCTGTCAGTTATCTATGATTCATCCTCCATATACCTTACTTGTACAATTATTCTCTTTTACCTTTGTCTGTATCCCCAGCACTTAATCCAGTGCCTGGCATAATAGGTGCTTAATAAATGTTTATCGACATGCGTGTTGTGTGATTCCTGAGGATGGTAAGCATGGAGAAAGGAACGATGCAGCCAAAAAGGTGATTTTTCAATTTATTGGTGTGTTAAATGGACCTCCCATCTGACCGCTGAAAAGGATGCTAAGTGTCTGGGAGGAAGTCAGGGCTCTCAGTTTCTTTCCAGCAGGGCGTTTACTTAATGATGGCTATTTCACCAGGCCCAGTTTATGTTTAACTATCTGGCTAATGGCTTCAGCACCTCCCCCCAGAGGACGGAGGCAGGTCAGGAATAAGCAAAGAATAACTGCAGGGTCCCACTCCTGGAGGAATGGACTTAATGGAGAGGATGGGGCTACTTTGCATTTATTTAACATTTTTCTCGGCTCATAAAGCTTGCCCCAGGTGGGAATGGGAAGTAGACAAGTTTTCTGCTCACTTTATAGCTAGCATTCTGTGCTCAGACACCCTGTACAAACTTCATGAATTTAATGAGGCTGCCTGCAAGCATCCAATTTTACCTCCTCCCCAGAAGGAGGGATTTGTGAGGCTTTCTCCTGGGGCCCACTCAGGATCCCAGAACTGGAGCCTCAGAGTTGGAGCAGATTCTGAAGGTCACCTAGTTCAACTAGAGGATTTCTAGGGATCCCCTCCATAACCCTTCTCCCCTAAGTTGTCATCCAGTTTCCATGGAGCTAGGTAACAAGTATTTCAGTGGAAGTTTCAGTGTATTAAGCCTCCATTTAGTCAACAAGTATTTATTAAGTGCTGACTATGTGCCAGGCACTGGCCTAAGCACTGGGGATACAAAGAAAGGCAAGATCACCAACCTTGCCTTCAAGGGACTCACATTCTAATAGAAGAGACAACATTGTTCATGTATACACACACACACACACACACACACACATATATATATATATGCATATGTATTTATTTATTTATATTAGTACATATACAAGATATATATAGACTAAGGTGGGCTCAAAAAGGTAGCCATTAGCAGTTCAGGGCATCAGGAAAGGCCTAGGACAGAAGGTGGGATTTGATTTATAGTCCATTAGGTTGTAAATTTCTTCATTAGATTGTAAACTCCTTGAGGGCAGAAACTGTCTTTTCCTCTTTTTTGTATCTCTAGTATTTTCTTAGCACAATACCTGGCACATGGTGGGCACTTAATAAATGTTTATTAATTGATTGACTTGAGTCCAAGGAAAGCAGGGAAACTAAGGTTCCTATCATCCTTCACTTTCCAGACAATCAGTCATTTAACTCTCACTTATTAAGCCCCTACTAGGGAAGCAGCTAAGAGGCCCAAAGGATAGAGTGCCATGCCTGGAGTCAGGAAGACTCATCATCCTGGGTTCAAATCTAGCCTCAGAGACTTATACTAGCTGTATGACCCTTGTCGAGTCACTTAACCCTGTTTGCCTCAGTTTCCTCATCTGTCAAATGAGCTGGAGGAGGAAAAATGGCAAATCACTCCAGTATCTTTGCCAAGAAAACCCCAAATGGGGCTGTGAATAGTTGGACATAACAACAAAATATACCAGGCACTGGGGATATAAAGAAACTCAGAAACAGTCCCTTTTCTCCAGGAGCTCACAGTCTAATGAGGGAGACAATTTATGAGCAACCATGTACAAACAAGATCTGCGACATAAATTGGGGATAATCTCAAAGTAAGACACTGAGACTAAGAAGAACTAAAGGCTTCTTGCAGAAGGAGGGACTTTGGCTGGGACTAGAAGGAAATGAGGGAAATGACAAACATTTCTACAGGACCTTAAGGTTTGCAAAGTACTTCGTGTAGATTATCTCATTCGAAGTAGGTACTATTATTATCTCTCTTTTACAGAGGAGGAAACTGAGGCTGAAAAGTTACATGACTTGCCTAAGGTCACATAGCTAGTAAGAACTTGAGAGTATTAGGGAAGATTAGAATTGAGGCCTCCCTGTCTTTCCAGTCTAGCATTCTATCCACTACTCCACCTTGATGCTGGATTAAAGTTTAAATCTACAACTGATCCATACACTACTGGGCCTACTATGTTTCCAGAGACAGTGCCAGTGATAAAGCATGCTACCTTTCTCCTGACAAAGAGGTGGTGGACTTAGGGTACAGAACGGAATGCAGAATGCAGCACTCTTGGACATCAGCGATATGGGAATTTGTTTTGTTTGCCTGTACATATTTGTTTCAAAGGCTTTGTTTTTCTTTTTTCTTTTAAATTGGGGTGGGGGGAGAGGGAGAGAAAATGCATGCTTGTTCATTGAAAAAATAAAATGGAAAAATATAAGGTTAAATCCACAGATAATCCCAAAAACTTCATGTCAGGCAATAATAGTTTCAAACTTTTCCCCCAGAGAGCTATATAGATGAGGGGCTAGCTTTTCCCCTTCTCTCCCTGCTGAGGTTAACTTAGAAGCATAGATGTCAGTGTTAGTTAAAAAGGATTGTAAAAGGTCTTCCAATTTTTAAGGCAACTCTACGGAGGTGTGGGAGCAGCAAGGTGGGGCAATGGATAGACCACTGGACTTGGAATCAGTAAGACATCTTCCAGAGTTCAAATCCAGCTTCAGACATCATTAAGCTGCGGGATCCCAGGCACATCACTTCCCCGTTTGCCTCAGTTTCTTTATCTGTAAAATGAGCTGGAGAAGGAAATGGCAAACCATTCTAGTATCTTTGCCCCCCTCCCCCCAAACCCCCCCCAAAATGGCTGTGGAAGAGTTGGGCTAAAACAAATGAACAAGGAGGGCATGGATCCTGCCTTAGCTAGACGTTTTCCCTCTGACTTTCCACATAGTAAATGCTTGTTGAATGAAGCTAATGAAAACTCCCCATTTTAAAGATGCATCTGGGAAAGAGGAGCAAAAGGCAGCCTTCCCCTTCTTGAATCTCCCTGCCCCCTTCTGTCACTTAGGGAAGGGAGTTTCCTACAGCCCTGACCACTGAATTCTTACTTGTTAAAGGATTTTAGAGCTGAAAGTGACTCTCTCACTTTAAGGATGAGGAAACTGAAGCCCAGAAAAGTGATGTGACTTGTCTAAGGTCACTCAGGTAGCAAGTGATTGAGGAAAGGTCAAATCCAACCCTGAGAATCTAAATCTCATAGAGGTAATTGATTAATTTTATTTTTTTTAAAATTCTGCTTAACACCAAACAAAATTAGCAGCTCTATATCCATAATTAACTGAAAAAGAGGATTGTAAGTGGAACTAAGAATCCCTATTACATGGTTTGCTTTTCTTTTAAAGTATATTAAATAAATATGAATGTAAAATTAATAATATAAAAAAAACACACTATAACTTCAGTATGTAACTTTCAGAGCTGTCCTGCTTGCCTGTGATTCTTTCTGGACTTCTGTTCTCTTCTGTGCATTTAAAAAAAATGCTTCAATGATGCCCTTTTTTTTTTTAATTTTCTTTTTGTTTGGCGACCCTGATCCCTCCCCCTCGTCTTCCTTTCCCCTCCCCCACCGAAATAAAGAAAAACAAAACCCCTGCAAATAAATATGCATAGTCCAGCAAAACAAATTCCCACACTGGCCATGTCTGGAAATGTGCGTCTCCTGCATCTTGAGTCTATCACCTCTCCGGCAGGAGGTAGGCCATATGCTTCCTCGTGCTTTAGAAATCCTGGCTGATCCTGATCCGAGTTCTTAGGTCTCTCGAAGTTGTTGTTACTGGATTGCTGTGTTCCTGTTCTCTTCACTGATACAAGTCTTCCCAGCTTGCTCTGAAACCACCCCTTTCATCATCTCCTACAGTACCATCATACTCCTCACATTCACGTACTATAACTTGTTCAGCTATTCTCCAACAGAAAGAGCCCTGGCTTTGAAGCCAGGAGGCCTGGATTCTAATCCCTTCTCTGCTATTAAGTAGCCCAGTGACCGTGGGCAAATTGCGTCTCTGTGAGCCTCGGTTTACACTAGCGTAGAACGGAGGTGTTAGATCCGGTGGCTTTTCCAGCGATCAATCCCGCGCTGATCTCGCTTCGGGAGCCTGGGGAGGCAGGGATGGTCAGTTTAGAGATGGGAGGGGCTGGGGTGGCGGTGGTGCCTCCTCGGAGCCCAGGATGGCTACGAGCCTGAGAGACTACGGAGAATCCACGCCGCCCGGCGAGGGATAAACCCATCCTAGCTCTCCTCCCTACCCTCTCATCCTAAGACGCCTCCCCCAGATTTAGCGAGTTACCTTTCAGCCGCCGAGGCTGCGGGGAGCCAGGCAAAGGGCCGAGCATCCCGCTCCTGTCCCTGGGGACCCAGGTGGTGGCCCCGGGGACCCGGCAGGGATAGCTGGGAGGGGCTTTGGGGCGGGCTGCTCCGCAGCTTTCTAAGCCCTCTCTCCCCTCCGCCCAATGCCCGGTCCCCGCCCCTGGGCCAGCCCCCCGAGCTGGGGCCCCACCTGCGGACCCCTCCATCTGGGGGCGGGGCCTCGCGGGGCTGGGCCAATCAGCACACGCCTGGGCGCTTACCTGGTTCCCTCCTTCTCCTCATAGTCCTCGCTGCTGCGGAGAGCTGGAGCGCGGTCGTGAGGCGCGCAGCCTGACTTCTCGGCGGGGAGCGGAGCGGATTGGAGTGGAGTGGCGCCTGAGCGCTGCGCCCTGGGGCTAACCCCGGAGCACCCATCGCGCCTCTTCCCTAGCACCATGAGGCTTCTCTCCCAGGGCTGCTTCCTGCTCGTCCTCCAGGTGAAGAAAGCTGCTGCCCCATGGCCGGGCTGGGGAGGCTCTTCCCTCGTGGGCTGGAGGGCGCTACCCCCGGGTGGCCCCATCGAGGCTCCCGGCTCCTTCGGAGCAGTCGTAGAAAGGAGGCTGGGGTTAGGGGCTCCACAGAGCCCAGGGAACTGAGGAAGGTCTGAAAACCTCTGGGGGCTAGGAGCAACCCAAAAGGCGCGGGGAAGGGGGGGGTCGAGGGGACGAGAAGAAGCCAGGGGGCGCTAGAGGGGGAATATAGTTTGAGGGAGCCTGGGTTGGGCTCTAATTTCTGCCCTTCTCCCCCAACACAGTTTTGCGGGCTTCTTTGCGCGGAGTCCGAGCCATGCCTGGAGGGCTTCAGGGAGACGGAGGTCACCTTTGCTGTTGGACAAACGGGACTGGAGCGGGGCCAGGAGCTGGGGCAAGGTAAGAACCCCCCCACCCCTTGATCCATACCCAGACTGGGACCTGGACCTTCACCAGACGCAGTCCGAGGCCGGGGAGGGGGGGGATAGGGTGTGAGTGGGACCTGTTTCACACCTGACACAGGTGCCCCAGGGGTGGGGGTGTAGAGAAGACTGCTGGTGTTGACTCCTCTCTTGCCCTGTTCAAAGCTCCCTGGACTCCGCCCCTGGGAGGTGGCTGCTGTCAGCCCCTTCCTGCCCTATCTGCTGCTCAGGGTTGGGGAGGTGGGGGGGGGGGAATAAGAACCAGACACTGGGGAAAGTTAAGTCTCCGGCTCCAGCTCTCCCCGCCCCCCCCCCCCATAATGGGGAGTGAGAGCTGGTTCTAGAGGGGGCCCTTGGAGCCACCGCTTTGGCTCTGGCCGTTGCACCCCGGGGGTCCTGCCTTTCTCCCCCAACTAGGGGAACACCTCGGGGCAGCCAGTCTGCTTCTTTTGCAAAGTGCCGCTACCAGCTTGGAAGGTCTGTGCCCTCTTCTCTCCTCGACCCCCGTAATCCTCCCAGCCCACCCCAGTTTCTGGGTAGCTCTTCCAGGCATTGGCTCTAGCCCAGGACAGCCTGGCGTGGGCCTGAGCTGAACCTCCTTGGGCTTTGATCCTCTGTAGGAGGAAACGGTTTATCTTTGCCTCGCCCTCGGGGTCTGGCTCGGGCAGTTCTGCCCAACATTCCTTTCGTAGCCTCCAGGGGCGGGCGCAGACCCAAAGTGCAGGTGTGGAGATGAGCACAACCAGGCTCCCCTACTAGGCTCCTAATTGCCACAAATGGGGGCCGGGGCTTTGTGAAATGTGCATTGTGTTTGAAACAGAGGAGGTCTGTTTCTACTCTCTGCACCCCCTCCTTCACCAGAAGCTGGAATGCACTTTTAACCCTACCCTTGCTGGAGTGGCTTCTCACCCCAAAGCCATCCCTGGAAACTTGCAACAGGACACCTCTCCCTGGGCCTGGGCGAGAGCAATTACTCACCCAGCAGATCCCTCCAGTGGCTATGGTTTGGTCATGTTATGTAAATAGCAAGGGGTCTGGAAGGTTTCTGGGGAGGGCTTGCCTGGTAAGAGTGGTTAATGTAAAGAACTGAAGATCACAGAACACGTTTGATCTCCCAGTAGTCATTGGGTCACCCATACCTAGTACAGAGCTGGAATTGAAGGATAGCAGAAAGCTTGTGGATCAGAGCAGAGGTCAGCCCTGGTGCTGAGAGCCATTGAGAGGTGTGAACCCCCCAAATCACCCCCCAGGGAATTGAAGTTGTTCTTGGTTCTAGTTTGGATTTATGGTGTTGGCATCTTCTTTTGGAATTCGTATTCACAGATTTAGAGCTGAAAAGGACCCTTGGGGACCAACTGCCTTATTTTACAGAGAAAGAAACCTCTAAGCTGGTGACTGGACCAAGATCATAGGGGTAGTAGGTAGCTCAGTTGGGATTTCAGCCCAACTCAACTGATTTCAAAGCTAGAGAGCTATAACACCACGTTGTCTTGAGTGTTCCTGTCTCTCCCTTCCTGCATCTTGTCCCAGAGAAGCAACTTGCTTAGGATTTTCCTAGGTTCCAAAAAGCTGGGGAAGGAAACTCAACCTCAGAAACTGTCTGTTCTTTTTAATACTAATTCACAATTCTGAAACACTTGAAGGCTTCCCAAGTACTTCTCCCATAACAATGCTGAGGTAGGTTGAGGTAGTGGTGATGAGGAGTGTTGCATTTTACTGAACAGGAAACCAAGGTCCAGACAAAAGAATCAAAGTCAGCCAAGGTCACACAGTAGCAAAGCTGGTTTCAGATGCTCTGATGCTTCTGGCAGCTAAAATATGACTGGTTTTCGTGGGTGCCCTATGTAGGAGAGATCAGAATGAATATATCCTTTGTCTTCTAAACATCCAACTGCAAGCCTTTTGAGTCTCTGCAAGCCTTTCCCTAAATAACTTAGCAGATTGTCGGAACAATTAACACCCTTGCTAGGAAAGTTCTCTAAACCCTCTGCTGTGGGGTCCAGAGGAAAGGCATTAAGAGGCCATGCCTCATAAACTTTGAATTCTTGAGTGCAGGCTTATTACTGGCGGGCTAACAAACTGTAACCACGCCAACCTGTAAAATGTTAACTTGGGCAACGTCCCAAATCAAATTCCGGCTCCCCATGGAAGCTTTATTGCTAACCAGTCTAAGGCTTTGCCAAATCCCTGTTCAGAACTGCAGATTGGGTCCTCAGTTTTTTTCTTTTTTTTTCTTTTTCCATCCATGGAAGTACCAGGGAGTGTGCTGGTGTCTCCTAATAGAAACCCATGTTTTATCTACCTACCTTATCTTCATTACTCACCAGCAGGAAGTATTTGGATAACTGTCTTTTCCTATAATTTGGAGTTTGAGGCTATGCTGGGAGGAGGAGGAGGAGGACCTAGGGGAATCTAGGTGTACATTTCACACTTGGCTAAGAGAGGGAGGGAGAGGTTTGTGTGGAGAGAACCTTACAATCACGTCAGGAATTTTATACCTTTTGAGGAAATACAGTATTCTTAATTGTCTGGTTTGTGGTGGTGAAATGGGTACCAGCTGCCAGGAAAAAGGCTTTGCAATAAAATAAAGACTTGTCCAGCCAGTAAGCTGGATTCACTCCGCCTTACCTTAACTTCTCCTTACCGACAATGAGATTCTTATGGAATTCTGGGTGATCCTAGGAACAGCTTTGTCCCAACCTAGCTGTAATCTGAACACACGTCACATGCTGGCCTTCTTGAGAAGGAAGGAACAGCAACTACTCAGGATGGTTTTAAAGAAAGAAGTTACTTATTTGGTTAATGGAACAGGATTCTAACTTTTTCATCAGAGTACTTGGGCACAGAGCATATTAGGAATAAAAACCAAGGATCTCTGCGTGTGTTTCTTGGTAGATAATAAGTCTTTGGGATTTTCTTGAATCTCATGTTCAGTAACTTATTCCCTGGTCACACAGCTAGGAACAGGTCAAGTGTGGTACTCTATTGATTAGGCTACCCTGCCTCTCTGCTAGGCACAAAGTGGGTACTTGATGGAGGTCCTTTTCATGACTGATCAATTTGTCCAAACTCTCCATTTCACTAATAAGGGGAAACAGAGACCTGACTTTCTCTAGGTCACATACTCAGAACTCTGGTTCCCTCAATTCTACCCCCATGTTCTTTCTGCTCCTATTACGTGGCCAACTTGTTAATTAACTAACTGTTAGAACAGCCTATTCCTAGTTCAAAGTGATTATGAAAGCCTGAGTTCCCAATTTGGCTCTGAAAAGCTCACCTGTTACCCTTCTAGCAAGACAGGTAGAATAAATTCTTTGGTTCCTGGTAGCCTGGAGGCTGCACATGCCACCTTTGTTCCACAAATTGAGCTGAAAGCCTTCTCTGGTATAATAATACCTTGCATTTGTATAGTGTTTCTTATTTTCCAAAGCTCTTTAAGGGCTGTGATCCTGTTTTTTATTTCCCCAGCTTCCCCCCCCCTCCCCCGCCACCAACCCCACCAAAAAAAAAAAAAAAACCCTACAGCCAGGACATAAAAATTAGAATTCAAAAAACTTGGTCTAGGTGATAGCTAAAGTCTTGTTCCAAATTCTGTGCTTCCCCTGTCAGGAGTACATGGAACCTTTCCCGCTGCCCTGATTACAGATCCCTGAACTTTTTAAATTAAAAGATTCTTTTCTTTGTTCTGTTAAAGCAGTAGTTCTCAAACTTTGAGGTCTCAGCACCCCTTTAACTCTTAAAAATTATCGAGGACCCCAAAGAGCTTTTCTTTATGTGGGTATGACCACTATTTATTAGAAAATAAAATATAAATTTTTAAAAGATTTATTCTTTCGTTTCAAAATAATAATAAAGCTATTACATGTTAATGTAAATAAAAACATTTTTAATAAAATTAACTTTTCCCAATCAAAATTTAGTGAGAAAAGTACTATCATTTTAGATATTTTTACAAATCTCTAATGTCTGGCTTAATAGAAGGGATAGCTGAGTTTTCATATTTGCTTCTGTATTAAATTTAGGTTTTTAAAAATGTAGTTTTGGTTGCAGTACAAGAAGAAAATCCAGCCTTATACTGATGTGTTGTTGTGGTTGAAGTATATGAGGAAAATGTGGCCTCACAGATACATAAGTTAGAAAAAGGAGTATTTGAACAGGCAAATGAGGTCTTAGCATTATTATGAAACTAGTTTTAACCTTGGGACCCCTGCAAGGGTCTTGGTGAACCTCATTTTTGAGAACAGAACAACAGAAGTCAGAAGGTTAGCACTGGGATCCTTATCAGTCATTGACAACTTACTGTGAATGAATTTATCTTTTTCTGAAGGTAGACCCTGGGAGGGGGAAGAAAAAGTCCTAGAACACAAGGTGCTTGTGTTGGGAGGGAAGAAAGCAGGCTGGGGGTGTACTTTTTTTTTTTCCGAGAAGAGGGTCTCTAGAAATAATACTCTTCCTGAATGTATAATTCTCACTGACCCAGATCAGGAATAGTTATACATTTCCTAAGCAGAAGAGGGAGTTGGGAGTTCTAGATTACACTTGGACTAGGGTCCAAGTAAAACCACCTATTCCTAGGGTTTATAAAAAACTGTCCCTTCTATACTGCTGTTGAGTTACTGAGATTTTTTTGGTTAAGAGCATGGACCTAGAGGCAGATACTTGTCCCCATGTCTATAAAGAGACTCATAGAGAGCTGAGGGCAGTGAGAGCAGTGAATTCTGGTAGGCTGTTAAGGTAAACTTGGAGTGATCCAGGCTGTATTTTAGAGCCCATGAAACAAGTCAGAAGGAAGAAAGCTGATATGAATTGATTATACTCTGATTGAGTAATATGTCTTTTGATAGACCCAAAATATTATCTCACCAAGACAGAGGGGAACTCCAGGGAAATTTTTCATAATAACAGTATTTTGCTGAATAGTGGCTCTTTCCCTGGCTGGCTGGCCTCGCCAATATCGGGTTAGTGCATTATCATTGAACACGACTGTATTTGGCCAGAGGCCTCCAGTCCTAAGAACAGGAAGGAGCTTCCAAGGAGTTCTTCCAAAGCCCCCCTGGAATAGGAAGTCTGCCTTCCAGTGTTGGACAGCTTCAAGATGCATTTGCTGCCGAGCCTGAATTTTTAACAGAAGAGTAACTTTGAGTGCTGTCAATCTGCCATGTGGGAGACCACACCTTAGAAGGTATTGTTCTGTAGCTTTGCCATGGGAAAATCATGCTTTTTAGCAGCGCTGCTGTTGATAGTTCTAAACTCCTTCCTGTCTCATCATGAATTGGCACCTCTGGGAACAGATCCCAAACCTCTGGTCTCCCTTCCCGCCCCATTGCAGGGTTTCCTGTTTCTAAGCTACCAAGTCCTGGGTGCCCTTCATTTCCCATTGGGAAAGAAAGGAAGGAGTTTCTCCGGAACTTATGAAACTGGGAACTGAGTAGGAGCCTACATAAAAGAGGCCCTGCGGTATAGTGAGTAGAATACTGGCCCGGGTTGAACTGGGTGCTTGCCTTCTGGTTGTATCTCCATCACTGAAAGGTAGAATCTAGGACTCCCAAATCCCACTTCTACTTAGAAAGATTTAATATTCTACTTTTTTAGTAATTTTTTTTCCTAATTACATGTAAAGACAATTTTTACCATTCTTCTTTTATTTTTTAATTTTGAGTTCCAAAGATCTGTTATTCTCGATCAGGGTCAGTGAGACCCATCACTCTAGGAAGACCTGGCTTGTAAATCCCCTGTTGGACATTTTACTAGCTATGTGACCCTGGGCAAGTTCCTTGCCCTGTTGGTACCTCAAACAGAGCTAATGATGCCTCGCTACTACCTCCTTCCTAGGGTGGTTTTGAGGTTCAAATAAGAGACTGTAGCTGAAGCATTTTGCGAACTTTAAAAATTTAACTAAATATTGGTTATCACAAGAGGTATATAGGAAGATAGGGAGGCAGGGAGAGTGGTTTTTTTCTCTGATATTATTTCATTTCAGAGTATTTGGTGCTGAGGACAAATTGTCTCCATTCAGAGAGCTGTGGTCTGAATAGCAAAGGATGATTTTTTAATGGTTTTTTTTCCTATGCTCCTCCTGGCTGAGGGCCATATGCTAAGAAGGGTTTCAGCCCCCAGTCTGGCTGTGTAGATTTATTTTTTTTCCTCAATTCTACAAAACATTCTGACCTTGCCTCTCTTTACCCCACCCCCATCTCCCCAAGGGTGTGTGTTCAGGTCCTTGTTTACTCTGAAGGTGTCATCTTGTCTTTAGGAGAACTTAACCATTACTTTCAACTGGCGACCTGATATTAATAAGAGTTCTGAGACTTTCCCTAAAGAAGAAAAGTCATTCTCATTCTTAAGTGGTCTTGAATATTTCTTTTCAGGAAAAAAAATTTTTTCCTAAGTGAGACGTTATCTGGAGATAAGGGCTGTTTTGCTAGTGTTTCTGGGAGGATTGCTTTTCTCTCACTCAACCACAGTAATTGGGAGAAAAGACCTACTTAAATATTCTCTGTCTCTTGTTCCTTAGTGTCCAGATAGGGAGACTCCTGGCATGGCTTTCCCTGTCCTTTCCAGGCCTTCTCCACTAAAGATGGTCCAGGCAGCCTGGGACAGCAAAAAGAACACTTTGCTAGATTCCAGAGACCTGGATTCTAGGCCAAAATTTATTGCTAAGTAGCTAGGTGACCTGGGCAACCTGCTTCATTCCCCTGGCCCTCAGTGTCCTTATTTGTGAAACAGAGGGTTAGATTAGATCAGGGGTTTTTAACCTAGGGTCTGTGAATTTTGTAAAATTGATAACTTTCAATGGTTTCCTTTGTAATCCTAGGTATTTTTATGCACTTAAAAATGTGATCCTTCAAAGGGGCATTAGAGGACTCCTAAAGGGGTTCTATGTCACACAAAAAGTTAAGAACCAGGGCCCTGTCTCCCATTAGATGTTCTCTAGGGAACATTTTAGCATTAGAATTTAGATTTTAAGTACAAGAATACATTCTTTACTTGGTATCGTTGCTGGCCACTAGCAGCCAGAGCTTCAAAGTCAATAGCTCTGTGGTTTGGACAAGTGGAGAGATTAAGCTAGTTTCCCGCAGTTATGTGCTTTTCCCATACCATCTCTTAAGGTCTTTAATAGCACTAAACAGCCTTAATTGTGTCTATACCCACCCACTGGTTTGTCCTTCACTACAGGCTAGTGTTTTCCTTCCCTCCACCCCCATTAGTCACCTGGTGCTACCCACCACAGTGGCAGAGATGCCAATCAAGGACTCCGGTGCCAGTCCTACAACCTCAACCCCTTACAGCTCTGGGAGTTTCAAGGTGGAAAGCCCCTGAGATGCCGTGGAGTCCAGCTTCCCTCACTTTACAAATGAAACAAACCGAGGATCTTGAGATGAACTAACTTTATCTAGTAGAGGCTGGTCTTGTACGTGTCAAATAATGAGACATACGAGGGACCTTTGGAGAATGGAAGGGGAGTTGGGGGGAGAATGAAATCAAAGTCTGTTATCTCTCCAAAGCTAGGCCTGAGAAAGTGAGAGAGACTATTCTGAAAGGTTGGAAATGGTTAACTTTTGGCTTGAAATTCTAGCCCTCCTTGGCCCCCTGACTCACATCATGTCCCTTCCACTTAAGGCATGAAAACCCCTGCATTCCACTTTCTTGGGCTTGGGGATGGGGTTGGGGGGCCCTACAGACATTTTGTGCTTATCTTGGGAACCATCAGCTGCAGGGATCAGATTGCTGAGGAGAACAGGTCAAGGGCTATTAACCTGGGGCTTATTGTAGTACCTGGGGACGAAGGGGGTGGGCTAGGGTGAGAAGGGTAACTGGTCGGGAGTTGAGGCTGGATCCCACGGCTTGACAACTACTTAAACTTGCATTTGTCATCCATGCCAATATCTGTCCCTCCAGAGTAGTATAGGAATGTAACCTCACCGCTCCCTCCCACCTCCCCCTCCCCTCTCCTCAAGGACACCATGAGAGAGTTCTTGCTGACATTTGAGTGGAAGAGCAGAATTCTAGTGTGGGGGTGGGAGCATGGGCACCAGGGAACCGAGAGCAAGTTCATTGTCCTTCTGCCATTCATTTCACTGATGGGATGCCCATCAGACCTGGTCTAAAGGGGCTGCCAGTGAGGATGCTTCGGATTTGGAATCCATCTAAAGATGCTTGGAGTTCTGTGGCAAACAAAAGGAGAGCCAGACCCCTCTGCTTGGAGTAAGAGTTAGATGCGACCATGTGGGAGTCTGTCTCATGGTTACTTCTAAAAATGGGCATTTGTGTTTTGGGGTATCTGTGTGTGGGGTCAGCTTTAACCCAAGTCCGTTTCTAGTTGTACCCTCCTGGGGAAATTAAAACTTGTCTCCTGTGGAAAAAAGTTTTAAACTAAGGAAGTGGCAAAGTTGGTTATCATAATATGCCAGGGGCATATCATAGTATACCATATTATGTACACTCTTTTTATATCATGTAATTGTATATGTTATAACTACATAAATGATAATATAATCTATTTGCTCACTTGCACAATGGATCTCTCATAAAATTGCAGATTCAGGGCTGGAAGGGTATTGAGTCCAACTGCCCTATGTTATAGATGAGGCAGACAGAGGTTACGTGACTTGCCCAGGGTCCCACTACTACTAAGCATCCAGGGCAGGATTTGAATTCGGGCCTTCCTGACTTTAGGTCCAAGGCTCTATAATAATGCCAACCAACATTTGTAGAGCAGTTACAATGTGCCAGACACTTTATAATTATTTTCTCATTTGATCCTCTCAACAGTCCTGGGCGGTATTACTATCCTCATTTTGACAGGTAAAGAAACTGAGGCAAACAGGTAAAGTGACTTGCCCAGAGTCACACAGTGTCTGAGGTGAGAATTGAACTCCAGTCTTTCTGATTTCAGGCCCACTGAGCTGGCGACCCTCTGTTGGTATAATGGCACGGGGGAAGAATTTTGGACCGGCAGTCAGGAAAGACCCATGTTTGTTTTCTGGCTTCCATCACTTTCAAGATGGGTGACCCTTGGCCAAGTCCTTTGTCTCTTTAAATCTTAAGTTTCCTCATTTGTAAAATGAAGATGGTAATCCTTGTATTTCCTACCTCACAGGGTTGTTTGTTTTGAAGAAAATGCTTTGTTGACCTTAAAATGCAATAGCCAGTTCATAAGCACCTGGGCCAGGTCCTGTGCTAAGTGCTGAGGTTACCAAGAAAGGCAACCAACCCCACCCCCCAAAAAAAAGCCTGATCTCTTCCCTCAAGGAAGGAGTGGGGGGAGACAACATAGAAATAATCATGAACAGACAGTAATAGCTAGCATGTATAGAACCTTTGCGGAAAGAGATAAATATATAGTCTATGGTACAAACAAGGGAATTGAGAGGGAGAGCCCTGAGGAAGGACTGGGAAAAGGCCTCCTGAGAAACTGGAATTTGTTCGGAGTCATGAAGGAAGCCAGTGGTTGTACATGGGGAGAGAGTGCAGTATAGACATGGCCAGAGTCAGGTAGGCTGGTGCAGCTAGACTGTTCAGAGTATGTGTGGAGGTAAGTAAAGGGTTAGAATACTGGAAAATGAAAAAAAGGAAGGGCTAGGCTTGTGAAGGGCATTAAATGCCAGAGGATTTGATCCTGGAGAGGGTAATAGGGAACCTCTGGAGTTCATGCTTTTTGTATCCTTTTGTATGCTTAGCACAGTGCCTGGCACATAGTAGGCACTTTAAGGAGATAATTGTAAAGTGCTTAGCAGAGTGTTCCACTTTAAGGAGATAATAATTGTAGTGTTTTAGCACAGTGCTTGACACATAGTAGGCATTTTGATGAGATAAAAATTATAAAGAGCTTAGAACAGTACCAGGCACATAGTAAACCCTTTAATGAGAAAATAATTATAAAGAGCTTAGCAGAGTACTTGGCACATAGTAGGCACTTTGATGAGATAATTATATAGTGCTTTAGCACAGTGCCTGGCACGTAGTAGGCACTTTAAGGAGATGGTAATTGTAATAAAGGGCTTAGAACAGTACCTGGCACATGGCAGATGCTTTAATGAGAAAATAATTCTAAAGGGCTTAACACACTGTGTGGCACATAGTAGGCACGATAGAAATGTTAACTGTTATTATTAATAAATGTCTTTTTAATTGATTGACTATTGGGTGGGGATGACAGGGTCAGACCTGAGCTTTAGGAAAACTTAGAGAAATGTGAGCTCTTTGTTATGGTTTCTCTGATGTCAGAGACTGTCTCAAATGAAGACTTTGGGAAAATTGTTTTTTACTTCTCTGGTGCCGCTCCCCAACTCCCTCAGAATCTGAAACCCAAAGTATCTGGTGTCCTCCTCCCCACCCCCACTCCCACTGCACCCCCAGGGTATCATCACCAACTCCCTTTGTAAGCCCGGGTATTGCAAAGACTTACAGGCTCATTATAAGATACTTGTCTCAGAGCCCCTAGAAAATGACCAGAGTGGCCAGGGAGTAACCCTTATTCCATCGACTTCCAGCAACACACGTTTCCCCTACAGAGGTTTTGAGGGTCTTACTTTGGGTTGGGTCCCATCCCCATGACTCAGCCTATACTCCTTAGCTCCCCATGCCCACTTAAACTTGCCCCGTCCAGTATGGAAAAAGCTCACTTTGGCTTTTCTGGATTGGATTTCCATCATCCCCATCTCAGAAGGGGCTGAGTGACAAAGGTTTCTAGAGCTTCTTTGTGACACACCCTCTAGATGTGTCCTACCATTCTGTGATGTACCCACAAGTATGCTGCTCCGGTGATCCCCACATACTAAAGCTCTGCGAGCCTCTCTTTCCCCAAACTGTGACATGCCCGGTCAACAAAAGAACCATACTTGTAGTGCAGTGGGGCAGGGGGCTGTCAGCGTCCATGTCAAACTCTTATTCTGGAGACTCTAAATCAGGAAGACCTGAGTCCAAATCCCACCTTAGACCTAATTTATTGGCAGAGTAACTTCACTGGATCCCAACCTCCTCATCTCTAAAATGGGAACCCTAATGGGGCCCTACCTCACAGTGTTGGGAAGATCAAATAACACGTAAATCCCTTTGCAAACATTAAAGCACTATATAAATGTTAGTTATTATTATTAATAATATTGTTATCTTCTCATAGCTTCTCCTAATCCCCAGATCCAGGAGCTGGTGGGAATATCTAGACAATCAAGGTACATTTCCCTGAAATCTGGCATAGTAGGTGGGGCTGGGGGAAAACCAAGTACTTCCTCCGTAATGTTCGAGGAACTTTTGTGTTGTCTCTTATATTATTTCGTAGTGCTTTAAAATCCTACTATTCATAATTAGCAAGAAAGTAGTGGAGCCGGGAGGTGGGGGAAAGGAAGAGGCTGCATAGTAGCGAGGACTCAGCTGAGGTCTAGATGTCACTTGTCCATGGTAGAATTCTTAAATCTGGGCCAGTGTTTCCAAACTTACTTCTTTGGGCTGGCCTCAGAGCAAGACGGGTCTCATCATGTTTCTGCAGGCAGAGGAGCAAAAAACCCATCAGTCTATCTGGCCCATCCCACGCAGGCAATTAAGAGAAACACGGCTTCCTACGCCCTTGCAACAGAGACAGCCAGGAGGAGAGCCAAGGTTCCGGTCCTTCTTACACAAAGGGGTCATGGATCCAGTGGAAGGCTGGACAGATTTCAGACAGAGGGGCACAATCCATGAGCTAGAATCTGACTTTGGATGACTTTCTTCACCTTTCCTCTTCTTCCCATCGTCTCTTCTCTTCTGGTTCTCCCTAGTTCCCCTGATTTCTCCTTTTTCTACTACATCCCTTCCTAGCGACTTCTTTCTTCCCCAAAATGCCATCACAATGATTAAGAAAAAGGAAGTAGCCAATTTTTAAAAGCCAGACTTGACTTTCCCACTGCTTCCATTTCCAAGGCCAGCTATCCCTTCCCCCACACGTGGGCTGTGAGGGTCGCACCATTTAACTCTTCTATCCCATAATAATGCACTGAACAAATATAAGTATAGAATTTTAGAGCTGGAGAGAATCTTAGATATCACCCCTTCATTTTCTTTCTTTTAAAATTTCACTGATGGCCTCTTGTTTTTACATTGCAGTTATTTCTGTAGGTACCCCTTCTCCACATGCCCCAAGCCCCACCAGGAGCATTCCCTTGTTTCAAAGGAAAAACAAGTTAAACAAAACTGATGGACAAAATTGACCGCATCTGATAGAATATGCAGTATTCCATACCTGTAGTCTCCCACCTTTTCAATTCCTCTTATTTTACAGGTTAGGAGGTCATGTGGTCTCTAGTTAGTAGGAAGCGTTGCATTTGATGTGAAGAGATGGGATTTGGATCCTGCCTCTTACTTATCCCTGGGTGATCTGAGGCCAGTTAATTTACTTCTCCAGGTCTGTTTCCTCATCTGTAAAATGGATAGTCTGGTCTAGAAGACCTCTAAGCTTTTTTTTTTTTTGAGCTCCGAATCCTACAAATTCAGAGGAGGGAAATCGGTCATGTAGCTAGTGGGGCTAGAATTCAAATCCTTTGACATCCCCTGTTCTTCCCTATATATCAGGCTTCCTCTTGGTGTTTTAAACATCTAGGTGCCTAATGAATGGCTCTGGTTTCCTCAGTCTTCCTAATCCCCAGCAAAGGCTGGGGCTGCAGGATGTGGGTCTTGCCCTGGAGAAGAGGCTAGTTACTAGACTTGCTGCAGAGCTAGGAGACAGCAGCAGTCCCACAGAGGCCAAGCCCAGCTCTGCCTGTAAGTCTCAACGGGCTTATGAACTACGTGGTTCAGTGTCTTCTGTTGCTGTCTTGGCCCCATCAGGGAACAGGAGGGATGGCCCAGCTCTCTTGGGATCTGAAAGGAACAGCAGTAAGGAGTGTGCCCTGGGGATGCCACTCTGGAAAGAAGAGGATCTTCCCAGGGAACCACCCTTCTCTTTCTCCCATTTTTCCTGTGCGCTAACCCAACTGACTTTTCTAATAGTTAAATTTTAATGCAGAAGAAATGCTCCTGTCAACTTAGCCCTGGGCCTCCTTCCAACCCTTCCCTCCCACCCCTAATACACCTTGTGTTGGAGCGAATCTGTCTGCTTGCTTGATAAACTCCTAATGGGAGCCACCTGTACAACCTGGCGTAGTGGGTGTGGAACACTGGACTTGGAGTCAAGAAGACCTAGGTTCAAATCCCGCCTCAGACACTACCAGCGTGATTTGGGGGAGTTATTACTCTCTCAGGACTCAGTTTCCCTATCTGTAAAATGAAGATAATCATCTTTCGTATCTCACAGGACTGCCGTGAAGCTTAGAGAGATGTATGGAAAGGGCCTGTGTAGATGGAAGCTCTTCTATGAAAGAAAGTCTCTGGTTGCTCTTTGCATCAACTGCTCTTCCTTAAATACTCAAGGCTTGCTGGGTTTGGCCCTATGGGTTATAATGGAAAGATTTGGAAACCTAGGGCCTGGGTTAAAACTATCTGAGTGACCTTCAGCAAGTTATTTAAACCTTCCCAGCCTCTGTTCACCTCTCTGTAAAATGAGAGGGCTTAGATTGTCTCTTAGTCCCTTCCTTCTAACCTGCTTGTCACAAGGAACATCATTTCCTTTCCTCTCCCTTTTCCCCCTGGGTAGGCTGGGTATTCCATATTCCAGCTGAGAAGATAGAGGCCTGGATACAGGAAATACAGTGCTCAGGATCCCAGACTGGCCAATTTCCTGGCTCTCCCTGGAGGGAACAGTGGGCGTGTTTGCGTAATGCCAGGATAAAAAATAAATCGCCCAAGAGCAGAGAGTTTGGGTGAGGTGTTGACCCATGGTTTTCCGTCCCGATAAGCTCATAGGCGCTTGGCACTTCCTTGGGGCTCTTTTCCTCCAGGGATTTCCCTTCTTGCCCAAGTTGTGTTCATGGCTCCTGTTCAGGATATGGGGCCAAATTTCCCTGGATGGGTGAAGGGAGCCCTGCATTATTTAAAGGGGAACTTTGAAAACCATCCAGGGACTTTCACGTTCCTCTGACTTCCCTTCCTGTTTGGATACAGAGTGCTCTGATTGTCCTGCAAGCCCGCCCAAGAGTTTTAAGAAGTAGTCAAAACGTTCGAATCTCAGGCCGCGAAGCCCCCATCACCAACCACCCTGTGTTTGTATACTGCATCTGACTCTTCATCTGTGGTCTCTAGATTGTATGCTTTCATTTCATGGGATCATAGATTTGGGGCTGGAAGGGACCAGCTGAGGCCACCAAGTCCAACCCCATCATTTTACAGACAAGAAAGCTGAGGCCCAGAGAAATCGAATTGTCCATGGCCACACAGCTAGTAGTGGCTGAGGAAGGATTTGAACTTGGGTCTTCCTGACTCCAAGCCCAGAGCTTTATCCACTGCAGTATTCATGACAGTTCTGTGAGACAGACAGGGCAGGTCGCTTTTTTTCCCCTCCCTCCCTTCTTTCCTTCCATCCTTCCTCCCTCCCTCTCTTTCTTTCTTCTTTCTTTAATTGAGGTTAAGTGACTTGCCCAGGGTCACACAGCTAACAAGTGTCTGAGGCCATATTTGAACTCTGTCCTCCTTCCTTTAGGGCCGGTGCTTTATCCATCGCACCACCTAACTGCCCTGGGGCAGGTCCTTTTAGCCCCATTTTATGGATTGGAATACTGAGGCATTATGCTATTTCATAATTCTAGAACAGGAAGGGAGGTGGTGGACTTGACGTCAGGAAGAGCTGACTTTAAGTTCACCTCAGTTACCTACTGACTGTGTGACCCTGGCCAAGTCATTTAACTCCTCTTAATCCCAGTTTCCTCATTTGTAAAGTGGGGATAATAATAGCACCCGCCTCACAGGGTCCTTGTGAAGATCAAATAAAATAATCTATGTGAAACGATCGCAAACCTTGAAAGGCCTATATAAATGTTAGCTGTTATGGCTGTTGCAGTTGAAGAAACGGAGGCTGAGAAAATAGAGGCTTTCCCTCTATCTGTATTTGTCTTGTATGTTCAGGTCAAATGAAGTATTTGTTAAGCTGCGGTGCCTGGCACATAGTAGGCTCTATATGAAGTACTTGTTAAGCTGCGGTGCCTGGCACATAGTAGGCTCTATATGAATGCTTCTTCCCTTCTCTGATTTATGTGCTTTCTCTCCCATTAGAACATAAGCATTTTGAGGGCTTTGTCTCCAGGGCTTAGGGCAGAGCCTGGCACATAGGAGGTGGATCCTAAGTGCTCGTTGATGGATAAAGTGACTTGCCCAAGGTCACACTGGTGCTGAGTGTCAGCAGTGGGATGTCTGCCCTGCTTTCCCACATTTAAATGATTAACCAGATCCCGAGCTCTCCTGCATCGGCGCCCTGTGGTCTAGCCCTGGTCCCATGCTCAGGGAGTGTTTGTCTCAGTGAGGAGGCAGAGCTCGGCCCCCGTGACTTCGCTATGGTCTGAGTGGGCTGACCGGACTTGCTTTTGCCTAAGGCTGCTGGTGAAAATAGAAATCCAACTTCTTCAGTGGCATTACATCACTGACTAGGGGGAGAAGGGGGATGAGTGATGATAAAGGTGGAATTCAAATCAATTTCATGTTTAAAGGGATGATGCAATCAGATGACAGGAAATGGAACTGGCAGAAAGGGTACTAAAACTGGCCCTGAGGCTTTGGGTTTACCATCAGCCTGCCTCACCAGTGACTCAGTGGTCGGCTGTCAGGGAAGCGGCTCCTGTTCTTACAAGTGTCTGAGCAAACATCCGGGGCAGGGCTGCTGCTCTAGCCACAACAGCAGCCCTGCCCCCGCCCCCATCTCCTCTGCCCTCCCCCAGGACCAGACCCAAATCCATGATCCTGGTTGTGCCACCCTGTTCTAGAAGCCACCCCTAACCCTCCCCGTATTTCAGGTTCTCTGGTTCTCCCTCAGGGTAGACCAGTACTCCCTACTTGTTGTCAAAGCAGAAGGACCAATTGTTTTTTTAAGTACCTGCTGCTTCTTCTGCTAGATGCCCTTCAGGAAAAAATTCCAACTCTTAGAGAGCCTAAGTGAATGGTAACTGAAAGTGAGAGAGCTGAATCCTGAAGCTTGTTAGGTTTGGAATGTTTGGCTTAGAAGAAGGAAAGGAGACAACACCCATCCTGCCCCGCCCCCCCCATCATCATCACTTCTTTTTTTTTTTTTTTTGAATTAGAATTGTTTTTATTTATTACTGTTTCAACACCAAAGAGAAATTTCTATACATAAAAACATGCAAAAATAGAACTGTATATGAAACTATGAATTCTGCATCATACCATTTGCCTTAAATATAATTCTATACTTTCATTTATCACTTCTATATCACGATGCCTAACCACTTCTGCCTTGTGGATCGTTGTCTGGGATGGGAGCTGTCCAGTGAGATACAGCTGACTGATGCTCTAATTTCTGTGTAGAGAAGGATGAGTCCTTTTATCTGAGCCAAGACTGTGGCAGTGGGTCCAAGCAATCCATATCTATTGCTTCATTCAGGCTGAGGATGACAGGCTTTCCCAGAAGGAGGCTGGGTTGGGCTCTGCTCTAATTCCTGGACTTTTCCTGGTCTCCTCCAGCTGGTAGGACCTTCTACTCTAAGGTTACTGGCCATCTACGCTGTAGACGTATCTATCTAATTGCTTGCTGTTTGTCCTTCGTTCTTGACATCAGGAAGGTGATTTCATGACACGCAAGTGAATTGGACTGAAGAGATTAATAATTAAGGATTTAATTCTTTATCTGTTGTTCTGCCTCCCTAGAATATAAGCTTCTTGGAGGCAGGGATATTTTTGTCCTTTTTGGGGGCGGGGTATCCACAATGCTTAGCATAGCGCCTGATACATGTAGTAAGGTCTTAGTCAGTGCTTGTTGATTGATTAATTAATTTACACAGCAGCAGGAAACTGTAGGTGTCTAGGGTCTACTGCCTGTAAGAGTTGGTTAATCCACTAACTTCCTGCTGGGAGACTTGATAAGCCAATTGGATAACCTCTCCAAATAGCCTGAGGCAAAGCATTATTTAGAAAAGAGATAGTTTTAAGAATGGAGAAGGTAACCAGGACTAAAGTATAAGAAGGGGCATCAGGGCACATTGGACAAAGAGGCCTGAATTCTAGGTTCTATCACTAACTAAGTTATAGAGCTATAACTAAGGTGGGGTGACTGAGGCTTTGCCCCAGAGCTCTCATATAGGGGGAGAACATTTCTTCCCCAAGAACCATCCCTGGTCTCCCAAGCTGTTCCACTCAAGCTACCACCCTCAGGATCCTCTCATGGGGTGGCTCTTTCCAGGGCATTCCCTGTTGGTAGCCAGCCATGTCTCAGGGGCACAAACCATACTCTGGGGAACAAATCCTCTTCTCTCCCATTTCACTATACCCAGAACATGCCATCCTCTATGCTGGCCCACTATCCACCCTCCTTATCTGAATTTCCCACTATCCACCCTTCTTATCTGAATTTGCCTGGAATTCTTAGCTGCTCCTCAGCAAGTTAGTTTGGGCTAAAGGATTTTAGACTTTTAGGCAAATCCTGTGTTTGCTCTCTTAACGGTTTTCTTCCTCTATTCAAAGATCTCTGATCTTTGCAGTAGAAATACTCCCTCCAGCGATCCTCATGAGTTGCTTCAGCCAAGAAATTCATTACCCTGTGGCCGACCTGGTGGTAAGCCTTTACCCAAACTTCGTTAGGTTGGTCCCCTGCCAGTAGGCATTGCCAGGCCCCCTCTAGAAGCCTTTCCAGCTTGGCCTAGAACTTGCCAGAACTTGTGTCCCCCTTGAGAAATCCAAAGCGTCTACATGCCAGGGTGAGGTAACTGAAGATTTTAATGGAAATCACCTCGCTTTAGTGAAACACTATAAATAGGAGAAGACTGGGAGCCTTTTGTAACTTCAGACTTTTTTTTATTATTAAGGATCCTGCCTGGGTAGAAACAATTTACGTTTCTATGTCCTTGTGAATCAGTTGACCAGCAAGGATTTATGGAGTGCCAGGCACTGTACTAAGTGCTGGGGATACAAAGAGAGGCAAAAACACAGTCCCTGACCTCAAGGGGCTCATATTCTAATGAAGGAGACAGCATTCAAAAAATTACAGACATATAAGATATATGATGTTTTTGTTGTTGTGTGTCCTTCGAGAATGAAGGTGATGCCATGATTGGCAAGTGAAGTGGATTTAAGTGAGGGAGGGCTACACATAAGATATGTACAGTATAAATGAAAAGTAATTTCAGAGGGAAGGTATTAGCAGTGGGGGAGGACCAGGGAAGGCTTCCTGCATAACATGGGAGTTTAGCTGAGACCGGAAGGAAACCAGGAGGAAGAGCATTCTAGGCACTGGGAACAGCTGCTGAACATGCTTGGAGATGGGAGGGATGGCGTGTTTTGTGAAAAGAACAGCAAGAAGTCATTGGATCAAAGAGTGTTTGGGGGTGAATAAGATGTAAGAAGACTGGGAGAGGTAGGAAGGCACTAGGTTATAGAGGGCTTTAAAAGCCAATCACATCATTTTATATTTGGTCCTGGAGGTGCTAGGGAGCCACTGGAGTTTAAGGAATATCTGTTTGGTAGATGAGTGGAGATTGGATTCGAGTGGGAAAAGATTTGAGGCATGGAGACCAACCACAGATCATTGGTCTAATCATGAGGCCATGTGGTCTCCATTAGGATGGTGACAGTGTCAGAAGAGAAGGGGCAGATATACAAGGTATAATGAAGGTAAAATTGACAGGACTTGGCAACAGATTGAATATGGCAGCCATCAGGATTGTTGAATTGAGGACGACACCTAGATTTCAAACCTGGGTGGCTGAGAGGATATTGGTACCCTTGACTAATAAAAGTTTGCGAGTAGGGAGGGTTTAGAGAGAAAGATAATGAGTTCAGTTTCAGACATGTTGAATTTAAGATGTTTATGAAGCGTGCAGTTCCAGATATCCAAAAGGCAGTTGGAGGTGCAAGTCTGGAGTTTAGATGAGAAATTAGTGCTGAATAAATAGATCTGAAAATCATTTGCACAGAAAGCATAATTGATGATAATTGAATCCATGGGAGCTGATTAGATCACCAAGTGAAATAGCTAGAAGGTGAAAAGAAGAACACCCATGGTTAACAGATGTGACCTGGATAAAGATCTCCCAAAGAACTCTGAGAAAGGTGACAGATAGGTAGGAGGAAAACCAGGAGAGAGTGACATCTAGAAAACCCAGGGAGAAGAGACTTTCAAGGAAAAGAGGGTGATCCAGAGTGTCAAAGAGAAGTCAATGAGAAAAGGGGCAGCTAGGTGGTGCAGTGGATAGAGTACCCGTTCTGGAGTCAGGAGGACCTGAGTTCAAATCCAGCCTTAGACACTTACTAGCTCTATGACCCTGGGCAAGTCACTTAACCCTGATTGACAAGGAAGGAAGGAAGGGAGAGAGGAAGGGAAAGGGGGCATTAGAGTTTGGCAATCAACAGAACCTTAATAACTTTGGAGAGCAGTGTCAGTTGAGTATAGAGTTAAGAGGATGAGAAGAAAGGAAGTGGAGGCACCTATTGTAGACACCTTTCTCAAGTAGTTCAGCCACCAAAAGGAGGAGAGATATGGGACAACAGGTAAAGGGGATGGAGAGAGGGAGGGAGGGATTTTTGCAGATGGAGGAGACATGGGTGTTTTTAGTCAGGAGGGAAGCCGCCAGGAGACAGATGAATGAAAGAAGGTAGAACTAGGAACAATCTGCCAGGGAAAATGGGATGAAATGGGATCACTTGTACCTGTAGAAGGGTTTGTTTTAACAAGAAGAACCACCTGCCTCTTCCTTCATGTGAGACAAGGGTGAAGGAAGATCGAGATGGAAGACATCTGAGTAATAGGAGATGAGGACGAAAAGAGAAGAGGGAATTCACAGCAAATGGCCTCAGGTTCTTCAGTGAAATATGAAGCAAGGTTCTCCGCTGAGAGAGTGAGGGTGGGGGGGGGCCATGAGTTGTTTGAGGAGGGATGAAAAGGCGTGGAAGAGCCGCCGTGGTGAGTAGGACAGTGAATCAACGAAGGGAAGTGTGAAAGGAATGCCTTGCTCCTTTTGGTGACGGCCCTGTTGAAATAACATAAATTTGGACCGGGTCATCGTGATTTTATGATATTCTCTGGCTTCGTTCAGTAGCAGCAAAGGGGAACAAAGTCAGAGGGTGATGTGAGGGAACAAGGCTGGGGCTTGGAGACCAAGTAGGTGATAGGATGAGGGGGCAAGGGACTTGAGTAGAGGACAATATCAAGTTGACCTTGCTCACCAAGGAGTCTAGGAAGGGAGGAAAGTGTAACAAGTGCCAGGGTGGTGGCCTGGGAAAGAAGGGTAGAAGGATTGGAAGTTTAGATGAGGATGAAAAACAGAGGTTAGGGCTGTTAAGTTAGAGAAAAGGAGACTTACAAAGCACTCAGGGTAAACAGTGAAGTCTTATTATCCTCATTTTATTTTTTAAAATTTGTTTTTTCCTCCCAATTTATTAATTTATTTATTTCAGTTTTCAGTATTCACTTCCATAAGGTTTAAATTTTTTTCCCCCTCTCCCTTCCCCAAGACAGCATGCAATCTGATATGGACTCTACACATACATTCCTTTTAAACACATTTTCACATTAGTCATGTTGCATGGAAGAATTATAACGAATGGGAGAAACCTTGAGAAAGAAAAGGAGGGGCAGCTGGGTGGCACAGTGAGTAGAGCGCCAGCCCTGGAGTCAGGAGGACCTGAGTGTAAATGCGGACTCAGACACTTGACACATTTACTAGCTGTGTGACCTTGGGCAAGTCACTTAACCCCAATTGCCCTGCCCCCCCCCCCAAAAAAAAGAAGAAGAAGAAAAGAGAGAAAGAAAATGAAACGAAACAAGAGAGAAAATAGTCTGCTTTGCTCTGCTACTCAAACTCCATAGTTCTTTCTCTGGATGTGGATGGCATTTTCCATCATGAGTCCTTTGGAAAAGCTTTAGGTCCTTGCATTGCTGAGAAGGGCTAAGTCTATCAAAATTAGTCCTTTATTATCCCCACTTTGCAGATGAGGCAACCAAGGCTCAGGGGATGTGACTTGGGGTAGTGAAGCCTTATTACCTCCATTTTATAGATGGGGAAACCAAGGCTCAAGTGATGTGACTTGCCCGCCAAGTAAGTGTTGGAGTTAGGACACAAACTTGTACTTGACTTAGAGACTAGGGCTGTGTCCTTCCAGATGTGAACTCTAAGGAACCTGCCCCCCCAAAATTTGACAGATCTAGGGGTAAAGAACAGAGGGAAGCTTGGCCTTGGAGCTTAAAATGGTAGCCCTCTTTTAAGTGTCTGCTTTCAGCCTAACCACCAAGGCCTGCTGGGACAGGCAGATTCCTCCTCAGGTTAAACGTAGCCAGAGTCCAGTTTTCCCCTCCCCAAGGCTACATGTTACACATAGCCCGGCACTCCCTACCATACCACGGGAGACATTGGCATAGAGGTGAAACTGGTTTCTAGGTGATCAGCTCTTTCCCAGAGGCTCATTCCAACCTTGTCAACCAAAAGGTCTCACTCTGTTGCAGATGTGAGCCTGTGGTGTTTTCTAAGCTGTGACAAGGGCCCATTAGCAGCACCACAGTTATCTGGGGCCTTCTCACCCCAGCCCGAGACAGAGACACGCTCCTTGGTTCTGTCTTTTCTTCTGCGCAGGGCTGATGGACTCAGAAAGCCAGGGTAGGCTTCATCTGTGGTCTCCTGGCTGCAGGTGGCACCTCCTAACTCCATAAACCTATGCCTTTGGTCATGAGGGAGAAGCAGGGTAAAGCCCTCTCTGTGGATGGGAGTGAAGAGTTGGGGGACAAACGCCTCAGATCTGGAGTCAGCAAACGCAGCTTTCAGTCTGGGCACTACTACCCACTTCTTTTCTGGACTTCTGTTTCCTTCTCTGTAAAATGAAGGGAGGGTGGGCTGGATTGGACTCTAAGGTCCAACCTGGTTCTAAATCTGAATCTGGCCCTTTGTTGCTTTATTTATGAAGCAATCTCCGAGGTTCCATCTCCCTCTAAATCCTATGAATGTGAGAAATTTGAGGATGAGGGAGGGGGGGGGCTGGGGGATGAATGAAAAAAAAAAAAGGACCTGAGAATAGGTCATTTCCTCTACATAGCAGTAGACAAATTTGTTTATGCTGCTGGCCTTCAGACTACCTAGCTTCCAATAATAATAATAGTTATCATTTATATAGCCCTTTAAGGTTTGACACGTACTCGATCTATTTTAACATGAATATTTATCTATCATTTAACAATGAATGTTATAAGAGCTAACATTTATGAAGCACCTACTATGTGTCAGGCACTGCACAGAGTGCTTTGCAAATATTATTTCATTTGATCCTCAAAACAACCCCATGAAGTAGGTGCTGTTATCGCCCCCATTTCGTGGAGGAAAAATTGAGGCATAGAGGTTCGATGACTCGACCAGTGTCGCACAGGAATAGCTGAGTTTGAATCCTGCCCCAGACTCCCATTTTTCCTGATTTCGAGTCAGAAGGACTCAGCTCAAAGGCCACTTCCTGCAGGAAGCCCTTCATGACCTCCCCCAGAAGCTAGACAGGGCAGTGGATAGTGCGCCAGGCCTGATGTCAGGATGACTTGAGTTCAAAACTGGCCTCAGATACTAAATATCTTTGTTACCCTGGGTAAGTCTCTTGACTCTTTGGTTCAGTTTCCTCATTAGTAAAATGAAGATAATAGCAGCCCCTATCTCTCCCAGGGCTGTTTTAAGGATCGAATGAGATGATAATCATAAAGCACTTAGCACAGTGCCTGACACACAGTAGGTGCTTTATAAATGTTAGCTGGCGTTATTTTTAGTGCCGTTCCCTGTAAGGTTGGCTTCCAATCATTCTGTACTTACTTTGTTGTTCTAATTTGTACCTATCATTTCCCTCTTTAGATTATGAGTGTCTTGAGGGCGGGGACCATTTTTGCATTTTCTTGGCCTGGAATCTTGATGTGCCTTTTGCTTAGTTTTGACTTTTGTGAGGTTTTTTGGGGTCAGCTAATCCAAACCTGTGTTTCAAAGTCTCTGGTCTTAAAAACTACGGAGAGACTTAACTAGGGTACGGTAACTTGTGTGTTGTCCGGGGGGCCACCTTTAGAAGGCTTACATCAAGAGTATGTGCACGCACCTTCCCTTCCTTCAAGGGAGGGGGTGGCGGAGAGAGGGAGAGGGAGGGGGAGAGAGAGAGAGAAGGAGAGATAAGAGAGGAGAAGAGAAAGAAGGAGAGAGAGGAGAGGAGAGAGAGATGGGTGTGAAAGAAAGAAATCCTTCTAAATGTGAGACCCTAACAAAGCATAGTTTACCATACCCTAGTTGAGTCTCTACATAGTTAAGGGGGTGAATCGAGTAACTCTTGGGTTATGAAGTGTTTTCCCCGAAGTAGCTCCAGCCCTGGGAACATCTCCCTCCCTTTCTTTTTTGTTTTTAAATTTTCTTTTTGACTATGAACCTCATCCACAAATAGGAGCATTTCGGTACACAAAGAACTAAAAAGATTACATATGAAACTGTGAACTCTTGTCGTGTTGGGTTTGGTGGTTCGGGGGTGGATTTATTCAATTCAACACGGCTGTAGCAAAGTTGCAGTTTGTTTTCCAGTCTGGATTTTTTGAATTTTCTTTGGAATCACCCTGTTTTCCTCTTCTCCTTCCTTTCTCAGTGGCATTGATCAGGTGTCCTGGCCAGGTGCTGGAGCTGCTCAGCACAGATGACCATTTCAGCGTGAGGAGCGACGGGACCATCCTGGTGAAACAGCCGGTGTCCCTGCAGGACAGGAGGACTTTCTCCATCTATGCCAGAGACTCAAATGACCAGAAAGTCTCTGTCATCGTGACAGTAATGAAGAGGCAGGACCCCTCTGATGAGGTAACAGGAGCATTCTCTTTAGATAGCAAGGACCTAGCTTTTGAGTTGTGTAGGGGTGGGGAGGGCAGGTATCTGAGCGCTGATTGGCTCTTAGCAGGATGGGCAAGTGGGAAGAGCAGGGAGGTGGAACACTGCTCAGAAGGCTGGACCTGGAGTCAGGGAGACCTGTGGCCTCAGGCACTTCCTAGCTGGGTGACCCTGGACAAGTCACTTGACTTCTGTCTGCCTCAGTTTCCTCATCTGTAAAATGGGGATAATAATTGCACCTACCTTCCCAGGGTGGTTGTGAAGTTCAAATGAGATAATAATTGTAAAATGTAAAGCACATAGTAGGCACTATATAAATGCTAGCTAGGTAGTAGTAGTAATAGTGGTGGTGGTGGTGGTGGTAGTAGTAGGGAGAGTGAGCTCGGAAGCTGTAAGAGTGCCTTGAGGGCATCTAGACCCAGGAAACAGGGGAGACTGTTACACAAAAATGCCCCAGAACACTTAAGCTGGAGGCCAACATCCAGCCTAAACCAAGATCTGGCTTATAGCAGGGGATTCTGGGTCCCTAGGCCAAACAACTCCAGTCATCATGGCTAGAGAGTCAGTTTTTGTAGCAGGATGCATGAAGCCCAAGGGATCATGGAAGGCCAACTCCCCAGGGAGTTCTGACCTGGAATTCTCTGGCCAGCGCTAGATCCAAAGGTCAGGGACCATGAAGAGGAAAAAAAAACTAGAAAAAGAACTGAAAGGTATTCTTGCCCGCTTGTTCACCCGCAAGGCAAAGCTCTGTCCTGACACCGTCATAACAAGCATTTCGTTAGCATTTCTGTGGCTTCTTTAGAGTTCACAAAGTGCTATAATAATAGCCTATCTATAATATACTAATAAATAGTGATAGTATTAGTAAAATATATGATAATTCTGGAAGGTAGCTGCTATTTTTATCCCTTTTTGTAGATGAAGAAGCTGAGGTAAATAGGGCTTAAATGACTAGAAAGGGTTATTATGCAAGTAACTGGATTTTCTAGGTTCCTTTCAGCGCTGGTAATGTCCTTTGGACAGAAAATATCAGAGCTGGGCAAGGAAGTGGGGAATCGGGAGGGGTATGGGAACCTTAGAACATAGAATGTCAGAGCTAGGAGGACCCCTAGAATATGGAATGTCAGAGCTGGGAGGGCCCTTAAAACACAGAATGTCAGAGCTTGAAGCAACCTTAGAGAATGTCAGAGCAGGGAAGGGCCATAGAACACAGAAGGTCAGGACTGGGAGGGGTCTTAGAACACAGATACCCTGTTCGCAAAATGAGGGGAAAATTTCTGGCCTCTCTTTACCTTCCTTTGGGAGCGGTTGAGAATAAGTGGAATGATTTATACCCTTCAGAAAAAGCCTTGAAGCTCTTGGAGAAAGGCCTGAAGTTCTCATTTTCCGGGGGAGTATGTTGTGGGGTGGGGAGAATACTAGGGAGACTACCTCGCCCCAAGTCCTGTCTCCATCCCAGGTCCCATGTGGGTACATAACCAACCTTACCTATTTACCTCCTTTCTCCTTCCTATTGTACTTTGCCCATCTGGGAAGAAGGGTGGGTGTGTGTGTGTGTGTGTGTGTGTGTGTGTACCAGCTATTTTCATGTCTATAGTAAAGAATCTTTGCCTCTCTTAGGAAAGACAAGCAGTGAAGCCTTCGTCATCCAAACGCAGTCTTCGGAGACGGAAGAGGGAATGGGTTGTTCCTCCCATCTCTGTTTCTGAAAATGAGAAGGGTCCTTTTCCCCGGAAGCTGAATCAGGTATGGATCCTCCTTCTTTGCAGATGCTCGATGCCGCTGGGACTCTGACCCGCCTTCCTGCATCTCATCCTAATTCCCCCATAATTTGACATCTTCTGTTAAGTCTCTATTTGGAAAGCTCTTTGTTCCTTCTAACGGGGAGATGATGAGGATTTGACATGGCAGCATCTGCTAAAAAACATCATTCTTGGGTTTTTATGGCTCCATGTTATGTGAAGGTGATTTAGAGCAACAGTTTGGTCTGGTTGTAGTAAGGCTTACTGGTTGAGCTCTCCACAATGTTTTGAGGTCTATATTTGTAGTAAGTATAAGAGTTTAACTGTCTATCCATGAAAGATGGAGAGTTTCTGATGGATCATTTAAGCCACCAGGGCATGCCTTGCTAGGTATTTGGCGGGTGCTGAATTTTTACCTTCTGTAGTGATGTCTGTTTCTTTGCATATTTGACTTTGATTACTAAAATGTACTGATTACGTAAGGATAATCCTTCTGTTGTTTCTGGTGGCAATGATTGGGTCCTGAATGGCCATTCTTAACCTGACTTGACACGGATCTCACCCATGATTACGTTTTTGGATCATGGCCATTCATAGATTCCATCCAGAGATATTTCACTTTGGGTTGCAATAGACATATCCAATGATGTCTGCCCATTTTCAGCCTTGATAGTGGCTCAGAAAAGCAATGTCTCTTTGTTCCAAAAATTACTTCTAAAGGGTGTTGACCTGCTCATCGTGTGTTCCAAGAAAGTCTGTCTATCTCTCATCTTTCTCCTTTTTGCTAAGGAGGTGTGTGGCTTTCTACGGCTGCCTGAGGCTGCTGGGGCCTACTCTCTGTTTCACAGATATCGTATAAATTATTGTCATTAATTATTATATCTAGTTGCCAATCTCATAAAGGGAGCTTTCTTACGAGGAGTTTCATATGTCAATGAAATGGGAAGTCCGGTGAATAATAATGATGACAATTATTGATGATGTTATGACTATCATTAAGGCAGATGTGGCTAGTGAAGAGGGCTGAGTGTGAAGTCAACAGGAGCTGCCTTTGACCTTTCTGGCCATGTGCCTTTCATTGGTGTGTGCCTTAACAACTCCCTAGGATTTACCTTCTAAGGTCGTTGTGGGGCAGATAGTGGAGTATTAGGACCTAGACAAGCCCAGATCCATTCCCCACAAACATCCCAGAAAAACTTAAAAATAGTTGAAATAGAAATAAGGAGAATCAACGGTAGGATCCTCCACTCAGCCCAGGTCTGCATGGAAAGATGGGTACAAACCTTTCAAAAGCCCTGAAGCAGACAAGGCAGAGTAGGAGGGAGGAGTTTTGTGTCAACTAGAGGGGCTCCAAGCAGAACCCAGCAAGAGAATGGTCCTAGAGCCCATCGGTGAGCACAAAAGCCCCAGGAAGAGCTCAATTTGTGGGGAGCCCAATGGGGGAGCCCCCCAGGTAGGCCCTGACTTGGGGAGTATAGCCCCAGCTCCCTGTGGCAAAAGAGAGACCCCAGGTGGAGGCCAGCATAGGATAAGCCCTAGAGTTCCGTGGCAAGAGCTCAGTGAGAGAGCAGCCCCAGAGGCTTGTAGAGGTCCGTAGGGAGAGAAGGGCCCCAGGCAGAGGTCAGTGAAGAGGCAGATCTAAGCCCCACGAGAGGAGAAGGATTGCCTGTTGTGGGAGTGGCCTGGGAGTCCTTGTAGCAGCAGAAGAAAAAGTCCTCAATGGGCGGGCCACCTAGAGCTCTGAACTACAGAAGAAATAAAGGCTATGAACATCATTCAGTCAGTTCCGGCCTAATCTAGCATCGGGCAGCCTGGGCCTGAACCACAAACAGGAAGCAAAGCCAAACAATTCCTGCAGAAAGTGGGACCATCAAACTCAGGAAGAAGCGGGACCTACTCACACTATTCAGGCATACAGGAACGGAGCTTGGTGCGTGCTCTGAGAATACGGAGATGAGCAAACCAAAGGAAACACCAAACACGATGAAGAAATACCTTCTAACTGAGAGAGACCAAAGGGAAAAAGCTTGCTGGGAACAGTCCTGTAGCAAATACGAGAAAAAAAATGCCCAGCCATCAGGATTACAAGAGGACCTGGGAGAAATGAAATGAGATACGAAATGGATTAGCAAGGAAAGAATGACCAGGGGAACTGATACCATAGATCAGATGGTGGGAAACCTTATTCACCTGCATGCCCTGAAAATCAGAGTGAACCAAATAAAAATAACTCAATGAGACAAGAAAGTTTTTGAAAAAAATTAAAAGATGGTAGAGGGAGATAGAAAAAGTGTAAGAAAGATAATATCAAAAACAATTAACTTAGAAAATGGATCAAGGAAAGATGATGTAAGAATTATTGGACTATCTGAAAATCATGACCAGGAAAAAAAAAAAAACTTGGATGCCATGTTTCAAGAAATCATAAAAGAAAACTTCCCGGCACTCTTAGAATGAGTGGGCAAAGTAGAAATAGAAAAAATCAGCTAGTCACCTCCTAAAAGAAACCTCAAAATGAGTGTCATACTTATGTGGAAATATGTTTAACATGACGTACATGTATAGCCTATATCAGATTGCTTGCTGTCTTGGGGAGGAGGGAGGGAGAAAAAAAATTTGGAACTCAAAATCTTATAAATGTGAATGTTGACAACTAAACAAAAAATGTCACAGCCAAAAGCTGTAGCTTCCTGGGCAAAGAAAAAATATAACAAGCAGCCAAAAATAAAACATTTAAGTACCAAGGAGCCACAGATAATAATCTGCCATAATAAAGGAGACTAGAACTTGGAATATGATATTCCAAAAGGAGAATGATATAGTCTTACAATCAAGAATAAACAACATGGCAAAACTAAATATAATCCTACAGGGGGAAAATGGATCTTTAATGAAATTGAAGATTTCTAAATGGAAACACAGGAGCCAAGAAAAATGTAGAACAGTATATCATTATGTTCGATTGGAAGGTATGTGGGGATGAATTAAGTACATGCTAATAGGAAGATAAGAAACATCTCATCCTAGATCCCAGTATCTTTAAGGGTCAAAAAGAAAGACAAATATGACAGACAGAAGGCCTAGGTGTCATTTTTTTAAGTTGTCTCTAGACATCCTGTCTTTAGGTTCAATATTTTGTTGTATGGAGATCATGCTTTCTTTTAATGTTATTCCTAATGTAGTTAATATTGGAAAGGAAACCAGTAACTGGGAAAACCTTTGCAGCAAATTTCTCTAGTAAAAGTCTCATAGCCAAGATATATAAGGAATTGATTCAAATTTACAAGAATAAGAGCTATTCCCCAATAGATAGATACATGGTCAAAGAAATGAACAGGCTATTTTCAAAAAAAGAAATCCAACTTATTAAGAACAATATGAAAATGTTCCAAACCACTAATACTTGGAGAAATACAAATTAATTCAACTCTAAGGTTCTATCTCACATCCATCAGAGTGACAGAAATGACCAAAAAGAGGAAAGTAACAAAATGTTGGAGGGGCTATAAGAAAATAGGCACAAAATAATGCTGTAGTAGGAGTGATGTAAATTGATTCAGCAGTTCTGGAAAGCCCCCTCAAATCATAAAGCTATATTCAGTCTTCCAACAGGATGTTTCTGATACATGAAACTGGACAACTTAAACTTCTTGAGAATCGTTATTTACTCAGAACTATGACTAAAAGGATATGGGGTATACGTACCCTTTGACTCACCAACCTCACCATGAGACCTGTACCCTAAAGAGTTCAAACTGCATATAGTCACTCTTTTAGTAGTAACAAATAACTGGAAACTAAGGGGATGCCTATCAATTGGGAAATAGCCGAACATATTATGCTATGTGAATATAATGGAATATTGTTGCATTATTAAGAAATGAAGAAAGAGGTGGCATCAGAGAATCCTGGTAAGACTTTTATCCGCTGATACAGGGAAGGAAGTAGAACCCAGAAAACAATTTATACAGTGGCAACATTTTAAAGGGGGAAAAAAACTGAAAGATTTTAGAACTCTGTTCAGTGTAGTGATGAATTATGGGTCCAAAGGTTGGTGATGAAGCATGCTACCTACCAGAGAGAGGTGTTGGGTTTCAGATGCAGAAACGGACATACGTTTTTGGACATGGTCAATGTGGGAATTTATTTTCCTGGACTGTGTGTATTTGTTATGAAGATTTCTTTAATTATTGTTCAAATGGAATGGCTGCGGGGAGGAAGAAATAATAAGTGCTAATAATAATAATAGTAGCTAACATTTATATAGTCTCTGTTATTTGCCAGGCACAGTACTAAGTGCTTTACAACTATTATCTCATTTGATTCCCACAACAACCCTGGGAGGTAAGCGCTGTTATTATCCACATTTTACAGTTGAGAAAACCAAAGCAAACAGAGGTTTAGTGACTTGCCCAAAGTCACACGTCTTGTAAGAGTCTGAGGCTGGATTTGAACTTGGGTCTTCTTGACTCCAGACCCAGAGCTTTAGAAATTAAAATTAATTAGAACAAATTAGAAATTTTTCTTAAAAATTGACATCACTAAAAAAAAAAAAAAGGTAATCAAGCATCCCCTAATTCCCAGCACACCATCATTAATTCTTATCAAATAATTCGGGAACCAACTGAAATTCATAATCTTTTATATCCCAAACTGAACCTTTATTGATGCTCATATTGGGCTAGATGATTTGATTCAATTCAACAGGCTTCTCCACCCCACACCCAATTTATTTACTTATTTATTTGTAGTGTTCAACATTCACTTTTATAAGATTTTGAGTTCTACATTTTTCCCCCTTCCCAAGACGGCATGCAATGTGATGTAGGCTCTACACAACAGGCATTTTCTAAGCACTTACTACATGCCCAGGTACTGAAGATACAAAGATCGTTTTAAAAAGAATAGTCCCAGACCCCCAAAGAGATTACATTCTAAGCTGAGGATGGGGTGAGGTGTAGGGGTGGGAAATAGCCTATATTAAGTTAAAGGGATTTTGGAGGGGAGAGGGAAGAGGAGCCCTAACTGAAAAACAAAACAAAACAATACATAAGCTGTGATCTGCCTTTGTGGATGGGATTCCCACACAGGGAATTTCATTTCCTGACAAAAGTCACCCAGCCTTCCAGTATTTGAATGTTATTATGGCTGCTCATATTTATAAATGGAGAAACTCAGGTATGTGCAGTTAAGTGATTCAGTAAGTGGGAGAACTGGCTTTAGAACCCAAGACATTTTTACTCCTAATTTGACACCCCCCCACACACCCAAACCATCATTTTCCAGGTGTGTGATTTCTGGTGCTTGGGCTACAGCCTCTGGGGTCTAGAGCTGTTTTTGCTTAGTTTCTCTCCTGGCTCTGCCACTTACTAGGTATGTGACTGCCATTAAGTTGCCTCAGTTTCCTCGTCTTTAAAATGGGCATGATAACACTTGGTAAACCTTTCAGCCCCATGTCAATGGGAGCTGTGACTCTCCTGCCCCACCTACCCCCTTCAACTTCTCTCTTGCCTCCAGCTCAAATCCAACAAGGACAAAGCCACCAAGATCTTCTACAGCATCACAGGACCAGGGGCTGATAGCCCCCCTGAAGGGGTCTTCACCATAGAGAAAGAGACAGGATGGTTGCTGGTGAACCGGCCACTGGACCGGGAGAAAATCGCCAAGTATGAGGTAGGTTACCTGGTTGATCTCAAAAAATCCCCCACCTAGAGGAATGGAATGAAGAGCATCTTCAAGGGGGGATGCTTGGAATCTGTATCCTGGACCCGAGAGCTGATTTCTAGCCAAACTTCCCTACCGCCTGCTGCCAGCACACGGCGTTTCATCTCTTAACCCCATGCCTTTGCTTATGCTGTTCTCCATGCATGCAATACCTCCCTTCCTCATGTCTGCCTCTTAGACGCCTAGATTCTTCCAGGTCTCAGTTCACATACCACCTTCTATGTGAGATCTTCCCAATTGTTAGTGATCTTCCTGATCCCTACCAGAAATCATTTTGCATTTATTTTTTACATAGTTTTAAATTGTTCATGTGTTATACACCTCCCACCCTCTGAAAAAATGTGAAATCCCTGAAGGCAAAGACTATTTTCTTGTATCTGTGGAGTACAGCAAATGGTCAATAAATGCTCGTTGGAATGAACTTACTACAATTTCAGCCTTAGGATCAGAGTAGCAATTCTCCAACTTTTTGGTGTCAGAACAGACCCCTTTTATATTCTTGAAAATTATGGAGAACCTTCCTCCCACAAGGAGCTTTTATTTATGTCAGTTATATCTGTCAATGTTGACTATTTTAGAAATTAAACGTCTTAGTAGCATTATGAAGATAGTTTTGACCTTACAGATCCCCCTTCAAAGGGTCTCAGGAGCTCCTATTTCCAGACCATACTTTGAAGACCACTAGCTTCCAGAATGGGAGAGCTGAAGTGACCATCTAGTGTAGCACCATTATTTTCCAGAAGAGGAAGTGACATTGTATCTTCTCTCCCCACAGCTGTTTGGACATGCAGTGTCTGAGAATGGCGCCTCCGTGGAAGAGCCCATGAACATTTCCATTGTGGTGATCGACCAGAATGACAACAAGCCCCAATTCACCCAAGAGGTCTTTAGGGGAAGTGTCACTGAAGGAGCCATGCCTGGTAAGAAGGAGGAAGGGGAAGAACCAGAAGCATACTGTTGGTCTAACAAGTTAGTTCCCTTGGGTGGAATTGTATTCCGGGTCTTTCTGGGACTGGGTGGAAGGATCCAGGGGACGGAAAGTTGTCCGTAGTAGTCTGTTTTCTCTCTCCATCTTTCTTCCCATCCCCAGTTCAGTAATTTACTAGCCAAGGACATGAAATCTCTCCAAGCAAAGGTGGCATCACAACCCACTTCCCTTTCTCCCCCAGGTACCTCTGTGATGCAGGTATCAGCCACGGATGCGGATGATCCTGGCACTCACAATGGAGCAGTCGCTTACTTCATCCTGGACCAGAATCCCAAAGAGCCTCATGACCACATGTTTACCATCCATAGAGAAACTGGGGCCATTAGTGTGATTGCCAGTGGTTTGGACAGAGAGGTCAGTCAGTCATGGTGGCCCTGGACCCTTAAACTCATCAACCTTTTTCCTGAAGAAACTCAGCCCAGTGACCTAGAAGTGCATTGACTTCCCTGCTAGAAAATGAGGGTGTTTATGCCATTACCTGGTGTTTCCCAAATTCTCTAGGCTGTCAGTTGATAGGCGATAAGCTTTCTGGGGAAAGCGGGGATTGCTTAACATAGCCCCCTGCTGGCCTAATTAGTTGGTTGCTAAATGAGCCCTCCAGAACTTTGGAAGAGGAAGCTGTGAAATGATTGCATATGGTATTTTCTCTTTAGGCATTCTAATCCCTCCCCTCCACTCCCATTGAACCATCACCGTATCACACCTCAATTCATAGGTTTGTCTCAAATGAATAAATAGATGTATAGTTACCCCTTCCACGTCACAATGGGATTTCAATATATTGCGGATGGGCATAAGAAATTAAATGGGAATTTTGGGGGAGTTTTGCAGAAACCATAGACAACACTTAAAGGCCAGCCGACAACGCAGAAAAGGTTTAGAAACTCAGAAATGTGTAAAACATATGTATAATATTGTATGATATCAGCACCTCATTAAAAAAAAAAGAAAAAATGTAGACTTCTTCTGTGGTATGAAGGGAGGGCCAAAAGTTTTACATGGATTTTCCAGATCACAGGGGTCCTGCACCCCTAATCCCCCCACAGTGTGGAAGGGATAACTGTAACTACTCTGAGAACATTATCCCCCTTGTGTCTCTCAAGACTGTAGTTTAGTCTTGGACCAGAAACCAATGGTCAGTCTGTCTTCAGGGCAGGTCCAGGATGAACTGTTTCTGTACCTAGGCCAGCCCTTGTTCAGAGGGGAGGAGAAGCCATGAGAACAGCTCTTTTGGTGGGGTTTGAAAGTTGTGACCACCAAGGAACCAGGAATGGGGAAAGGAGGGTGGTGGGGATGGGGTAGTAAGGTTATGGGTTCAGGACATGGGTTTGAATCCTGGATCTGCCCCTTATGCCCGTGTGACCTCACGCAAGTCAAGTCAACAAGTCTTTGTTAAGCACCTACTATGTACCGGGCACTGTGCTCAGTGCTAGAGATACAAAGAAAAGCAAAAGACAGTCCCTGCCTTCAAGGAGCTCCCCGTCTAATGCGGGAGATGACATGCAAACAACATTGTACAAACGTGATAGATTCAAAATAAATTGGAGATTAATCAACAGAGGGAAGGCACCAGCATTAAGGGGATTAAGAAAGGCTTCTTGTAGTTGGTGGGATTTTAGCTGAGCTTGAAGGAAGTCAGGGGAGCCAGGAGGGCAGAGGTGAGGTGGGTGGGAGACAGTACCAAATATGGGGCACAGCCAGAGAAAATGGTCGTAGTAGTCAGGAGATGGAATGTCTTATTTAAAGAACAGCGAGGAGGTGAATGTCACTGCACAGTAGAGTACATGGTTGACAATAAGAGTAAGGACAAGTCACTTCACCTCTGTGGGCCTCAGCTTCCAAATGTGTAAATTGGGGGGATTGGGCTTGGTGTTCTGTAAGGCCCTTCCCAGCTCTCAATCTAAGCCCCATGAAAACCTTCTCTAACCACAGCTGGGATTGGGCTCTTTACCCTTCCCTTCTCCCCCAACAGAGGGTAGCTGAGTACACACTGACCATCCAGGCTGCAGACATGGAAGGAGAAGGCCTCACCACCACAGCATCAGCTGTGGTGGAGATTTCGGATGCTAACGATAACGCGCCTGTGTTTGACCCCCAGAAGGTAACATCTTTTCTTCCTCACCAGGAAATGGATTGAAATTTTCCAAACCAGCCCTCTTGTAGTGCACGGTTCTGGAATCTCTGTGTCAGTGGCAATGCAGTTGAGTCTCCTGAAGAGAGCCCTTCACTGGGAGTCTTAGGGCCTAGGCTTGAACCCCCAAGTCTGCTGTTTATGACCAGTGTGACCTTGGATAGGTCACTTCCCCCCTCTTAGGGCTTCATTTTTCTTATTTGTAGAAGGATGGGCGTGGACTTACTGACCACCAATGTCAATCCTAGGAGTGATACCTGTGACCTTCCTCTTCCTATGACTCATTCTGAGCCAAGGTCCTTGGAACTCTTGACTCCTTCACTTTTGGGCCACAAGGTGGCATGTGGTCATGGATCGAGTGGATAGGCTGGGAGTTACATCAGACATTTCTCATTTGTGTGACCCTGGAAAAGTCACCTAACCCCTGCTTCAGTTTCTCCTGTAAATAGAGGGTTTGGTCCTGATGGCTTCTAAGGTTCCTTCTATTTCTATGCCTGTGATCCTTCAGATGCCAGGGGGATGTTATTATACCAGCCCTTCATTCTCAACTCCTGTCCCCACGACTCTTGTCTTATACTTCGGGCCAAAGCTGAGGTGGGTAGGAGAGGCTGCAACTGACCAGAGAGCAGGCCTCAAGCTCCCAACAGAGGAAACAGAAGCCTGTTGGTGATCTGAACCAATGACCCTCCTACCATATAGATATCTGTACCCCAGGAGGCTTTTGGTGATCTGGACCAATGACCCTCCTACCATATGAGGTATCTTTATCCCCTCAGGAATTCAGGTCATTTGTGTCTCCTTCCTAATGTGGCAGAGGGACAAGGCTCAAGAGATTGGGATCAGGACAAGAGAAGTGGCTTCCTCAGGGAAGGGGGAGTGTGTGTGTGGTGGAGGGGAGGGTGTGGAGGCCACACTTGGTTCCTCAAGGTAAGTGGCCACTTTGGGTTTAAAACTACTCCAAACTCCTTGCTCTTGGCAGTATACAGCTGAGGTGCCTGAGAACCAGGTTGGGGTTGAAGTTCAGAGGTTGACTGTGATGGACCTGGACGCTCCCAACACGCCAGCATGGAGAGCAGTTTACCAGATCACACAAGGAGATGAGGGGGGCCACTTTGCCATAACTACGGACCCAGAGAACAACCAGGGCATCTTAACGACCAGGAAGGTAAGCGTGCCTGGTATGGAGCAGCCAAGGTTAAAAGTCTTTTTTTCCCCACATAGAGCCAGGAGAACCTGTTCTCAGACCATTCACCAAGGAGTGTGATTTTTAGATACTTTTCAGGAGCTTTACAAAAAAATTTCTGGACTAGATGTGAAAAGACACTTCCCCTCTTTTCAGAGGTGAGGGCTTATGGGTGTAGACTGTTGAAAATCTATTTTAAAAAAACTCTTGACCAATATATTAGAAAAGAAAGGTGATTTAAAAATAAAATTTTCAAAAACCTCATAAGTTCCTTTAAGATAAGGTTCCTTTCATTTTTCTCTTGAATTCCTAGTATTAGGAATCTGTCCTCAGCACAGAATGGGTACTTAATAAATGTTTGTTTAATCAGAAAAAAAATTGTCTGGACAAAGTTCTCCATCTAGTCTATGAGTACCTTACATGTGTTATACCTAAGTAGAATCAGAGGTGCTTTAGGGAGCAAAGGAAGAGTATCAGCAGGAGCCTCTAGGGTCCAGTGGTCTCAAAAATGCAATTGCTTCCCTTTCTCTCCAACCAAAGAATGCTGGCAAGGGTTACTTGACCATGACCTTGTTTCTTCTTGACAAAGTCCTGACAGAAGCAAGAAATAGCAGAGGGTACTTCCCTCAGAGTGAGGACCTTTTATTTCTCCCCTCAGGGATTGGACTTTGAGACCAAGAACCAGTTCACTCTTCATGTCGTGGTGTTCAATGAGGCTCCTTTTGTGGTGAAGCTGCCCACGTCCACAGCCACAGTCACGGTGCACGTGGTGGATGTGAATGAAGCACCTGCCTTCCTCCCACCCACTAAAGTTGTGGAAGTCCATGAGGGTGTACATATGGGGGAAAAGATCTGCACCTATGCTGCCCAGGACCCTGACAGACATCAAAGTCAGAAGCTCAGGTACTCCAGAAATACCCTTAGCCCAGAGCCATGTGCTGGCAGCTTCCACCCTGGCTGAGAAGTATCCCTTGCACTGCACCCAGCCCTATCCCTTGTTCCCAGCTCCTGTTGAGGAAGGGAATGGAATGTTCTAAGCATCCCCGTTCAGCTTTAAAACTCCTCACACCCTGGCCCCAACCTATCTTTCCATACTTCTTTCCCATCACTCTCCCTTTCACACATTTGTTCATTTATTCATTCATGGCATTTTGTATCCTTTTGCACAGGCCCAACCCACATCTAGAATTCTTTCTTTCTCGTCTCTACCTCTTGGAATGCCTGGGTCCATGTAAGGCTCAAATCCTATGTGAGGCCTTGTCTGATTTCCTCCATCCTCCAAAATTACTTTTTTTTTCCCCTCTGATTTAATTGGTGCACGAAACTCCTTCTTCAAGTGTGTTCCAATTACCAATCATCATCTTAGAGAGTGGCCTGAGGACACTCAGGCGTTAAGTGATCAGCCCAGGATCACACAGTCAATATGTGTCAAAGATAGGATTTGAACTCTGGTCTTCCTGACTCTGAGGCTGTGTCAACCCACTATGGAACTTTGTATTTACTTTTGTTTGTACATGTTCTGTGTTCCCTTCCTCCTCAGTCTTCACTGAGGGATGGCACTGTCGGACATTTTTATTATTGTAATTCAGTGTTTGGCACATAATAAATGCTTAATTAGAGCATAGTGCCCGTTAGATTGTAAGCTCCTCGAGGGCAGGGACTATTTTTGTCTTTCTTTATAACACTAGAGCTTAACGCAGTGTGTAGCACTGGTGCTTAGTAAATGCTTGTTGACCCGGCATACTAAATGCTTGTTGAATGGAATAGGATTGAGCTGAATCAAATCCCTGAAGTAATTTTGCTTTTTTCTGTCCCTCACCACCACCCTTGGGGTGAGGCAGGGTAGAGCTGCTAGGTGTGGGGGTGGTTACAGCATTGGACAAGTTTGTGGCTTTTGGTCTCTTTCCAGTGGAGTTTCTGGGCCTGGCTAAGGTTCCTTCCCCCTCCTTCATTCTCAACAACCAAGTAGCCTGAGATGCCTTCCAGGAAGATTCTCTTACCCACCATTATGCTTTCATTTTCCAGCTACCATATTGTGAGTGACCCTGCGGAGTGGCTAATGATTCATCCAGAGAATGGAGATATCACCTCCAATGGCCTCCTAGACAGGGAAGATGAGCAGTTTGTCACCAATAACACCTACAAAGTCGTAGTCTTGGCCACTGATGATGGTAAGAATCCAAGAATCCCCAACCATATAAACAATTCTCTCTCTCTCTCTCTCTCTCTCTCTCTCTCTCCCTCCCTCCCTCCCTCCCTCTCTCTCTTTCCCTCTCTCTCTTTCTCTCTCTCTCTCTCTCCCTCCCTCTCCCCCCTTTTCTCTCCTCTCTCTCTGTCTCTCCTTGTCTCTTCTCTCTCTCACCCTCTCTCTCCCTTTCTCTCTTCCTCTGTTTCTCTCTCTTCTCTCTCCTCTTTCTCTTCTCTCTCTCTTTCTCTCTGAAAAAGGCATATGGTGAGAAAACGAGAATTCTGGATCAGTTAACAATTCTCAATGTCTGTTCATAAACTATTGCAAAGGATTATTGGGGATTTCCAAGGTTGTATGGGGGGCATGGAGATGTAGCAGTTGGTAAGCTAACATTAGCATGGTCTTCTCCCTACTGATCATCCCGACATCCTGGGTACAGTTATCTCCTCGTGTAAGTGCTGGAGTGAGGATAAGGAGGGTATTTAAGGATCTGAGAAATGCCAATGCAGTTGGTGGGGAGGGATGTTTCCCTAGACTAGAGTTTTTTCTGGAGACTAAGACTAATGAAAGTATCCTAGGAGGTAAGGGCCCAAACCCAGAAACTGAACCCACCGTGAACCAAATAGGAAGGTGAATTGGCCCCCAGGCATAGAATATTAAAAGTCACTCGTGTACGTGTGTGGGTAATTGTAACCAGGAAACCCTCCTGCCACTGGCACTGGCACCCTCCTGCTGACCCTCTTGGATGTGAATGACCATGGTCCTATCCCGGAGCCTCGCCAAATCACCGTCTGCAACCAAAACACCGTGCCCCAGGTGCTAAACATCACAGACAAGGACCTGCCCCCCCATACCACCCCCTTCCGGGCCCAGCTCACTCATGATTCTGATATTTACTGGACTGCGGAAATGAATGAGAGAGGTAAGTTAATGACCCTGACTGGCATGGGAGCTGTTGGCACTGATAGATGTTGCAGAGAGGTCATATGCATCATCCATAAAACCTTGAGTTTGCCACTTGACTTGAGCCTCTTCGTCTTTAAATGGGAGTAATGATGCTTATGTTACTCATTTCACAGGGGCTCATGGGTGGGAGGTGCTTTGTGAATAGGAAATGCTGTGTCAATATTCCTTATCCCTACCCCCAAGTCTCAGAGATAGGAGGAACTTCAGAGACCATAGGGTCCAACCTATACCTGAACACAAAAATCTCCTCCATGGCATCCTTGACAAAGGGCCAATCAGGTTTTGCTTGAAAACCTCCAGGAAGCTGGAAGGCCTCATCTCTCCAGGTAGCCCCATTCCATTTTGTTTTTTTTTTTTTTTTTTGGATAGCTGTCATCCCAATGGGATGGAGTTTTTCTGGCTATCTATCAAGACAAGATCCTCCATTTTGCTACGAATCCACTCACTGTTCCCTACCTACCTCTTGTAGTCCTCCCTCTGGGGCCCAAGCAGAACAAGTGTAATTTATCTTCTATAAAACAGCTCTTCAGAAACTTGAAGACAGGGATCCTGCCTCCCAAATGTCACCCACCCACCCTCCAGGCTCAACATTCCCAGTTCTTTCAACCTGTCCTCTTATAGCAGGATCTTGAGGCCCCTCGCCGTCTTGGTTGTCCTTCCCCTGGATGCCGTCCAGCTTCTCCTCATCCATGCTTTGTGCGTTTGTGTTTAGATATCTGAGGCTATGAGTTTATTGCCTTATCCATCCAAGTGAGGAGGATGGCCAACAATTGGTAAGCATGATGTCCCTCTACAGGAGATGCTGTGGCCTTGTCGCTGAAGAAATTCCTGAAGAGTGATGATTATGAACTCCATCTTACTCTGTACGACAACCACGGCAAAGACCAGCTGACCGTGATCAAGGCAAAAGTGTGCGACTGTGAGGGCCACATGACCATCTGTCCAGGGGCCTGGAAGGGTGGCTTCTTCCTGCCTGTCTTGGGAGTTGGTTTGGCCTTGCTAAGTGAGTGCTCCCTGTGTGCAGTCTCTGAGGGGAGAGTGGCTGAAAGTCTAGGAACATTCTACTCCCAAATCATACTGATTTTGGCATGAATTTTGTATTTTATTTAATCAATCAACAAACATTTATTAAGAATCCACTATGTTCCAGCCTCTCTACTATATGCTGGGGTATAATGGAATATTTAATCATGAGGCAGCCTTCAGAGCCTGGGAGCCCTGGGTTCATGTCTTACCTCTGACCTGTGTTGGCTGTATGACCCTGGGCAAGTCATTTGGCCTTCTAGCTGCCTCTGTTCCCTCCTCTGTAAAACATGGATAATAACAAAAGTTACCTTCCGGGGTTGTTGTGAGGACTAAATGGTCAAGTGGTTAGCACCATGCCGGGCACATAGTAAACGCTATGTAAATGTTAACTGCTATCATCACCATCATCATCATCGTTATTAGTGCTATTATCCCTATGGGATTTGGAGTCATGCACTCTCTCCCTTCCAGTCCTACTGCTTGCCCTCATGCTGTTGATGAGAAGGAAGAGGAACGTGAAGGAGCCCCTCCTGCTTCCCGAGGATGACACCCGGGACAACGTGTTCTACTATGGAGAAGAGGGGGGCGGTGAAGAGGACCAGGTTGGGGATTCTGATGTTTGGGGAGTTGGGATTGAGGGAGGGCCCTCCCTGGCTCAGCCACCCCTTCTCCCCTCCCCCAACCACTCACTGCCACAGGGACCCTCCATCATGGCCTTTGAGCATCTCTGGGGAGTTTTCTTGTCAGGGAGGGACTTCTGAATTCATTGGCCACCCCACCATAGAGATCATCCCCATATAACCCAAAGGTTTTCCTTGTGATCTCTGCCAACACCAAAGGTCAGTTTTCTGGCCTCTCCTTGTCCATCCCAAGGTCTTCTCTGTCATGAATTTGATGGAGAAATGACCAAGACTTCAGAAATCCCACACCCACCAAATGAGCCTCATTACATAACCCAAACAAGCAGGCAGGTGTCAGGGTTTGTAGGTCTGGGATTCAAAGGTGGGTCCCCTAATTCATATGCTCTCTTTCTTCCCCAAAAGGACTATGACATTACTCAGCTTCATAGAGGCCTGGATGCCCGACCAGAAGTGATCCTCAGGAATGATGTGGTACCCACGTTCATCCCTCCCCCCCTGTACCGGCCACGCCCAGCCAACCCAGATGAGATTGGCAATTTCATCATCGAGGTGAGGAAGGGGCTTACCCTACTTCCCCTAGGTTATCCATTAGATGAATGTAGGACTCCAATTTCTCTTCTTTTAAAAAAAATTATCTTTTTAATTTTTTTATTATTTTTGTATCACCTGCATTTCCCCATATCTCTCCCCCCTCCCCCCCAATCCCCAGTTCCCCTCCCAGAGAGAATCATCCCTTATAACAAAAGGGGAGGGGAACAGTTGGGCCAAACTGGGCCACACCTCAGCCATGTCCACCATTGTCTGCAGCATTCCACTTCTGCAAAGGGAAGATTCCTCCCTCCCTTTTAAAGGGACTTGTCCATATCTGAGGCTATGGGACCCTTGCAAGCAGACCTAGTATGAAGAACCCAGTGTCCTTTGTTGCTTGGCCACCTTAGTGAGGCTTGTTTCTTGCCATTTGGCCTCAGCTCTAGCATGGCTCAGGTAAAAAGGAAAAAGCTCAGTGATGGATGTGCTCAAAAGGACACATCCTTGAGCTAGACCCCCACATGCCTCCATTCTGATCCTGCCTTTGCTGTTGATTCTCATCTCCCTGCCACAGTGGAAGGGCCTTAGACTTGTAGTCAAGAGGCTTGGGTTTGAATCCTGGTTCTCATTGCCACCTTTGGAATATTGGGCCTCTCTGCATCTCAGTTTCTTCATCTACAAAATGAGACATTTTGGGCTAGGTGACTCTCAAAGTCACTTTCATATCCATAGGATCTTTGCCACTCCAGTTTTCCAATTTTTGCAAAGTGGAGGTTTTATCCTTTGTTACATGGGATGGTAGGGAGCCAGGATGTCAAGGTGAGAAAATGGCTGGCCCCTTGACCCTCTGAAAGGATGTGGTTCACAACAACTAGGAGGCAGGAGACCCCATGGGAATGCCAGCAGCCCTTCTCTCCAGGTGCGCCAAACTGTTATTCTGGGAGGCCGCCACTTGCCCCAGGACTAAGTAACATACTTTGGTCCCAACTCTACTGTACACATACCTACCGGAGGAAAGAAAACAGCAAATGTCATTTGAGACAAGGCTTTAAGGAGGCTTAAAAGCTTTGTCAGTCACCCTCTGTCCAAAGGGGAGCTTTCATTTGAACTTTTCCATGAAGGTAAATGGAATGGAACATTCGCCTCCTCCCTCCCAAACTAAAAGCACTAATGGGGCTCCTTATGACCCTGACATTAGGAAGTCACTTTTCCCTGGCTCTTACCTACTTTATTTGAGTCTGTCTGTCTGTCTGTCTGTCTCTCTGTCTCTGTCTCTGTCTGTCTCTCTGTCTCTGTCTCTCTCTCTCTCTCTCCACCTCTCCCCCCCTCCCTCTCCCTCTCTCTCTACCTCCCCCTCTCTTCCCTTCCCCCCTCCTTCCCTCACTCTTTCTCTCTCCCCTCCCTCCTTCCCTCTCTTTTTCTTTCTCTCTCTTTCCTCTCCTTTCTCTCTCTCTCTCTCACACTGTCTCTCCCCCCCTTCCTCTCTCTCCTGTCTCTGTCTCTCTGTCTCCCCCCTTCTCTCCCTCTCTCTCTGTCCTCTCTCTCTCCTTCTCTCTGTGTCTGTCTCCTGCCCTCCTTATTTCTCTTTCCTCTTCTCTTCTCCCCTCCCTCCTTCCCTCTCTTTTTCTTTCTCTTTCCTCTCCTTTCTCTCTCTCTCTCTCTCCCTCTCCCCCTCTCTCTCTTTCTCTCTCTCTCCCCCTCTCCCCTTCTCTCCCTCTCCACCCCCTTCCCTCACTCTTTCTCTCTCCCTCTCTCCCTCTCCCCACGTCTGTCTGTCTCTAGTATTAGGCCATCATAATATAATATATACTGTATCATACATGATATATTTATATTTGGTTAGTTTGACTTTCTAAGTATCATAGGCACAACCAATCTAGGAAGAGAATGGGGGGGGGGGACTTCTTCGCTCCCCAGGTAATACACAGTTTGAATAGCCATTCTCCAGGCAATGGGCATCTGGCTTCTTGGGTCCTTCCTGCTCTAAACCCTAGGATGCTCCCTGGGGGTTGGCTCTGCTGGGGACTGGTGGAAGGCAGAGGCTGCCTCTACTGTGCCCACCACTGGGGTCAGTGATTTGGGCTCGCTAACTTCCTGGATGCTCTGTTCTGCAGAACCTGAAGGCAGCCAACAATGACCCCACGGCCCCACCCTACGACTCCCTGCTGGTGTTTGACTATGAAGGAAGCGGTTCGGACGCAGCCTCCCTGAGCTCCCTAACATCTTCCAACTCGGACCAGAACCAGGATTACGACTATCTGAATGAGTGGGGCAGTCGATTTAAGAAGCTGGCCGACATGTACGGCGGTGGGGAGGAAGACTAGAGGGGCCTTCTTGCCCTGGACAGAACTAATTTCTTGCTCTCTGGACCCCACTCCTAGGAGCAGGTAGCTGTACCTCAGAGACAAAGTGACTCGCCTGCCTTGAGAGCAGATTTCAATGTGTCATTAGGCCTGAGATCATGTTTCAAGCCTCCTGAATTTATCAAGAAAGTGACTTTAATGTGAGTGCTTTCCTGACTTAAAAATCCGGCTGAATCTGATGGAAATTCAGTTTTGACCCAGAACAGCCTAGACCACAGATCTGCCTCAACACAAGGAAGGAGAAAAGGTGGCATGGGCTGGGATTCTCCTTTGAGTCTATAGATAATGGACACCCTGCCTACTATAAATACCCACCCACGGTTGCCTCCTGGCCATTTATCCAGTGCCTGTTTCCACTAGAGATGGTCTCTCTCTTCTCCCTTCTGAGCCATGTTTGGAGACAGCAGCCAAACGGTGGCCAGAGAGAAGCGGGTGTCTAGTTCTTTCAATTTCTTTCTGCATTTTGAGGAAGGGGATGGAGCCCAGAAGATGATGAAATCATCCCGGTCACAGCCACAGGAGGTTTTGTTTCTTTTTCCCCAAGACAATGACAGCATTTTTTTATATAGAATACCCATAGTTACTTTTGTGTTTTTTTTTAAATATATATGTGTGTGTATGTGTGTGTGAAGTAGGTGAAGGGTCATGCTAAATGCTGATCATGGTGTAAACATACCAAAACTTTTTATTAAAGAAACTTAACAAAAATGATGAGAGGAAGTAGAAGAATCTCCTCCAAGGGGAACTTCTCTTTTTCTTTCTCTCTCCACTAAGTCAAGAGGGGAAGTGAGAGTCTAAGCAAGTGATTTTTTTCCCTGCAGGTCTGAGAGGGTCCTCTAGCCCTTAAGTGTTTACAAAGCTTTATTTACAAATGTTTACAAGTGCTTTTCTCACTACAACCTGGGAGGCAGGTAATACTGCTCATCCCCCTTCTGTTTGCTGTTCTGTGACCCCTGTGGAACATATTGTTCATGGGGTTTTCTTGGCAAAGGTATTGGAGTGGTTTGCCATTTCCCTCTCTAGTAGATTAAGGCTTGCCCAGGGTCACACAGCTAGTAAGTGTCTGAGGCTGAATTTGAACTCGGGTCTTTCTAACTCTAGGTCCAGGGCTTTATCCACTGTGCCACCTGGCCACCTCTATCCCCTTTCTACAGGTAATGGAACTGAGGCTTAGTTAAGAGACTTGTTAATAAGGATTAGCCAAGATTCAAACCCAGGTTCCTTAACCTCTCTGTGGGTTTCTAATTAACTCATTGGTAAAATCAGGGGAGGGGTTGTTCAAGATGATAATACTTAGTAACTAATATTACCATAGATTTTTACAATACATTATCATTTTATTTGATCCTTACAACATTGCTCCCTTCAGAGCCATGACTCTGGATTCGGGGGACCTGGGCTCAGATCTTGATTCTGATGCTTTTTACTGCCTTGGTGACCCTGGGGACGTCACCTAGCCTCCCTTAGCCAGAGTAAAATGAAGGCCTGGGCTAGTTGGCTTCCAAGGTGAGGTGCCCTTCAGCTCTAAATCAATGGCCCTGTGTACCCCCCCATCCTGTGAGCTTAGACACCATTGATTTTTCCCTTTTGGGCTCAGTGATGTGCTTAGCGTCACACAGCTAGAGTCTGAAGCAGGATTTGAATCCTGACCCATAAATCCATGCTGCCCCCTTCACTTCTTGGCCTCTGAACCTCAGAAATTCACCCACATAGGGACTTTTGGTGAGTGGGTGGGGTGTTGGGTTGCAATGGGGGGTGGGAACACCTTTTGGGGGGATTGTGCTCTAGCTTCTTCAACCTGAGGAGGGGCTAGGGCTGCCCCCCCCCCCGCCCCCACCCTAATATATTCTTCCAGTGTCTTACTCCATCACCTGCCAGCCTCTTGGTACCAGGGTACTCCTGATAAGACTCCATTCCTGGAAATCCCCCTCTCTGGGGCCTCTGATAAGATTAGGAAGGGATTAGGTGTCTTTTCTGAGGATTTCTGGGGCTGCCTCACAACAACAAAAGTCCCCGATCTTTGCACAGTCTTTTCACACCTGCATCCCCTTATCTTGGGCTCTTCCCTCCCCTTTCCACAAACCCAAGCAAAGGAAGAAACTCTATCTTTCCTTGTACAAACTGACACTCGGTAACTTGAGTTCCAAGTCTGAAGGAGATAAGGAAAACCTCAGCTGCGGTTGAAGCTGGCCTTCCAGACACATTGGGTATTTGGGGGTGGGGGCAGAGCAGATGCAAATCAAATTTTCTGTGGATTGCTCTAAGAGGGAACTAGAATGAAATGATTATAAGTCAAGTCAGGAAGCATTTGGTAAGTGCCTACTATGTGCTAAGCATTGTGCTCAACTAACTAAATTCAGCTTTGTTTGGGATTGTAGTGCCCATGGTTTAGATGAGACATCACCAAGGGCTTTGGTGTAGAGGCATAGAGGCAACCTGGAGTAGGGAAAGGGGACTGGGCTATGTGGGAGTGCAAAATCTAGGTTCTGGTCCCGGTTCTGTTTTACACAAGTCACCACCTCCAAGGCTCAGTTTTTTATTTGCAAAATTAGTCTAAAAGATGACTTCCCCCTTCCACTTCGGGATTTGGGTGTGGTTTGATTCCAGAACTGTGTCTGAGGCCTAGCTCTGCCCTTTCCAAGCCATGGCTGGGTTTGTGTTACCTACGTCTTGGGGTAGTTGTAAGATATGTGCTGTTGTCAAACAAAAAGCCCTATAAACCAGGGCAGCTGGATGGCACAGTGGATAAGAGCCCTGGACCAGGAGGCAGGAAGACTCAAGTTCAAATCTGGCCTTAGAAACTAGCTGTGTGACCCTGGACAAGTCACTTAACGCTGTTTGCCTCAGTTTCCTTGTCTGTAAAATGAGCTGGAAAAGGAAGTGGCAAACCTTTGCCAAGAAAACCCCCATTGGGGTCACAAAGAGTCAGAAACAACTGAACAACCACAAACGTGTGTGTGTATGTATACGTATGTAGTTTTTTATAGGTATCTATATCTGCATATTTACACAACATGCAAGGGGAAAGTGCATTGGGGGAGGGGTAATCTTGGTTCTGTGTTCCCCAAAATAACTCAATCACAGAACACTTGAAAGATTATGTGCCCTGATGGATCCCATCAGTCCAGGCTGAGGTCTTCCCTCCTAGGCAGAAAGGGAGGGTGAGGGAAATTTTGGAGCAATGTCATGGTAGATAATTTCGATGCTGCAAAATTGCCATGTATTGTAGATGGAACCGTGGAACACTTGCTGTAACATGCAGGATTTCAATCCAGTGATTGATAGGGTGAAACCTACTATGTGATCACCATCGATACTCGGGGTCACTTGCGTTGGGAGTTATTCCTACGTGGCGTTTCATGATTCCCAGCTATGTAGCACATCAGCAGGTGAACGATTCTATTCTACAAAGTGCTCTTTGGCATTGGAAAAGCCCCAATTTCCCAAGTGAGACCCAACTGTCAGTCACTTACCCCTCTTCAATTTTGGGCCCCTTTCCTCATTCACCTATAGTTCCATCCAGGGCATATGGGCCAACTTAATGGGCTGCCTATCTAACTTCATGTCATAATCTGGCCAATGGGCGTTTAAAAATACTTGTTTTCCTGTGTGGATGGTTATGTCAAATTGACCCATGAGATAGATAATGCAAAGCAGGGTTTGAATGATGTTTTATTTATTTTGGGGAGGAACATTTTGTTTCAATAGGACACTTCCAAACCAACACACACAAAACAACCTTTTGGACAATGGTTTAGTAGGAGCATGTCATAGTGGCTGCTAGGTGGGTGCAGTAGATAGTCAGGAAGACTCATCTTCCTGAGTTCAAATCTGACCTCAGACGAGTCCTAGCTGTGTGATCCTGGGCAAGTCACTTAACCCTGTTTGCCTCAGTTTCTTCATCTGTAAAATGAGCTAGAAAAGCTAGGAAATGGCAAACCAGTGCAGTATTTCTGCCAAGAAAAGCCCCAAATGGGGTCAAAGATTTGGACATATTGAAAATGACTGAACAAGTGGTTGGCCTCAAAGACCCGGGATCAAGTCTCCCTTTGCTACATACAGCTTTGTGACCTTGGGTAAGTCATTTAACATCTCAGGACTCTATTCTTTATAAATTGCAGAGAAGGTGCTGACCTGCTCGGGTAGGTCCAGACTCTATTCCTCTATCCCTGTCCCACAAAACGTGCTGAGAGAAACTCCCGCACAGCATTGGATTTCAGACCAAAAGTTGTACAGGAGTAGGTGTTTATGAATCTTTATCTCTGAGCAACCCTACTTTTAAAAAATCATTTAAACAATTTTATGGATATCTTTTTTAACACCACAATCATTTTCTAACAAATTCATCCCAACCCACCACATAGGGCCCTCCCCAGCCACAGACAAAATCAGATCTGTAGAAGCCATGCCTATTAGGGTAAAGCACATTGCACACCCATAGTCCCTTATCTCTTTCCCGAGAGACGGGAAGCATTTTCCTTCCCTTGATGAACAGCTCTATTTAGCAAAGCAAAAATTGGCCTTAACCAGGACTTTTGGGACACTGTGTATTTGGGCCAGAGGGAAAGGGGTCTAGGAAACGTGATTCAAATAGGATTTTCTCTCCCTGGATTGATGCATCCCCCTTACTGAGAACCTCTTCCTGTTCAATAAGGGACAGCCCACCCCCAACCCTGCCATGTCCCAGACTCCACCCGCCACCATGAGCCAGGTATTATACTTCTTAATTGCACAGGAAGAGGCCCATTAGGGAGAAGGTCACTGGGAAAACGTGTTTTCTTTGCTGCTTTTTCATCCTCCACGAGGATCTACATCAGCAATGGTCCAAAGTACTGTGTACCCCTATGAACAGATTAGGGTCCATTATCTGGAAATTCTAGGAAGTGGAAAACTTTCCACCCCTTCTATTTTCTGGTTTCAGAAACTCCCTCCATTCAATACCCAACCAAGAAGCTTAATTAGCTCCTCCCTGGTTTTAAAAGAAAAAAAAAAAAGGGAAAAAATCCACGCCCTCCCCACCCCTCCACTCCCACCTCCTAATGTGCTCCTCTTTCTCATTCCTAGAGTTTTCTGGCAAGGAATTTCTGCAGTTTTCCTCACGCACATTTGGGTTCTAAACATTTCAGCACCTAAAGCCCTCTTTCCTTCCCCTCGCCGCCACAACTCTAAAAGCACAGTGCCTGAGTCAGTAAGTGCTTAATAAATTCCTTTTATTTAAGAGAGCTATCATGCCCTCCCTCGATCTGACCAGTAGAGGGCAGAAGAGGGCAGCTCGCCTTAGCAACACCCATGTAGGTGCTTGTAGGTGCTTAAGGGGAAATATCCCAGTTTGTGAAAGCAAAGATCCTTCACTCGGAGACCATGGGTAGGTTTCAGGAAATACTCAATGTCAGTTTCTGTGTTGTTGGGGGAAAAGCACATATCTTTATTTTTTACCAACTTCCAACTGAAATTTAGTATTTTCTTCAATTTATGTTATGCCTTTAACAACAGTGCCCTGAGAACTGGTCTCAGGGTCCAGGACACAAAAAAGGTTAGGACCCCTACTTTTGTGTATTCATTTTACAAATAAAAACTGGAAGGAGTCACTTGCCCGCTTCTCATACCACCACGTGGCTTCTTTTAGGAGATGAAGGGAAAAGGAGAGGCAAGACTACAGTATATAAATTTAAAAGTATGTCTCCCCTCCCCCCCCATCAGCATTAGTAGTTGTTCAGGGGGTTCCCAAAAGAGGCCCCTGAATCAGTGCAGGGTCTTCTACACTGGAGGACTCTGCGACCTCTGCCCCAGTTCAAAAGTTGTGAAATCTGATCCCTTTCGTCTTGTTTATATTTGAAACTGTTTGCTTCTGAAACCCTGAAACCTGGGCGTGTACAGACCTGCAGCTGCACCTCCTTCAGGAAAGAAGTGGGGTGGGATTGGCAGGTAGTCCAGGATTTGGGGTATTTGTGGAAGGAGTTATAGGGCTCAGTTCTCTCCCAGACAGCTGCTGGGCGGAGGAAGGGCGCCCAATTCTAGTTGTCCTGGGTCTTTGGCACCGTTTTGGAGACAGCGGCCCATACCTCTCCTGACCTGTGGAAGGCATGCCTGCAAAGAGTCAGGAAACCCTCGGCAATGATCATCTGGTAGCATAGGGGATAGAAGGTTGGATCTGGAGACATGGGCTAGCTGTGTGACCGTGGGCAATTCATTTAACCTCCATTTTCTCAAATAATAGCACCCACTTCTTAAGGTTGCCATGAGAATCAAATGAGATAATATTTGTAAAATATTTCTTTTTTAATATTTTATTATTTATTCCCAATTACGTGTGAAAATAATTTTTAACATTCATTTTTTAAAATTTTGAGTTCAAATTCTCTCCTTCCATCCCTTCCCCCAGCCCTGAGATGGTAAACAATTTGATATAGGTTATACATGTACAATCATGCAAAACATATTTCCATATTAGTCATGTTGTGAAAGAAAACAGACCAAGAAAAACAACACGAAAAAAAGTAAGTGAAAAACAGTCTGCTTCCATCTCCATTCAGACTCCGTAGTTCTTCCTCTGGAGGTGGATGGCATTTTTCATCATGAGTCCCTTGGAATTGTCTTGGATCATTGTATATCATTGTATCACCGAGGAGAGCTAAGTTAATTGTAGCTGATGGTCGTACAGTGTTACTGTTTCTGTGTACAATGTTCTCCTGGTTCTGCTCACTTCACTTTGCATCAGCTCATGTAAATCTCATGTAAGATGTTGCTCTATATCTAGTTTCTGCCATACTGTTTGCTAGTTTTCCCCTCAGTTTTTGTCAAATAGTGAGTCCTTGTCCCAGAATTGTGAAGTATTTAGCATGTCTGACATTTAGTACGTGCTATAGAAATGCTGGTAGTTATTATTATCATCATTATTGTTAAATTTCCTTCTGCCCTGAGTACCAGCCAATCCTTATGAAGTAGAAAGAATACTGTGTATTTTTAGTCAGAGGGGCTGGATTCAAATTCTGATTCTGCTAATTAGTACTTGGTGGCCACTCTCTGTTTCCATAGTGATGAAATGAGCAAATTGAACTAGATAATCTCTAAAATAGTTTCCCCTGCTAAATTCTCCCTTCCCCAGCCCTGTTTTCCAGCTCCCCTTTATGTGTGGCCTTCACTCATTACAATGAAAAAAAAAATGAGAGTAGGGACTATCTCTTGTGTTTGGATCAATCGATAAACTCTCATTAATTGACATTTATTATTAAGTGTTCCAGGGACTGGGCTAAGAGCTGAGGATACCAAAAGAGGCAGAAGACAGTCTCTGCCCTCAAAGAAATACAGATAAAGGAAGTTATTTACAGGGTAAATAATAATAACAGTTAACACTTATGTGGTGCTACTATATGCCAGGCACTATGCTAAGTGTTTTACAATTATCTCATTTGATCCTCACAACAAACCTGTTTTACAGATTGGGAAACTGAGGCAAGCAGCAGCTAAGTGACTACTTGCCCAAGGTTACACAGCCTGTTTGTGAGGGCAGATTTGAGCTCAGTCTTCTTGACTTCAGGCCCAGTGCTCTAACCACTGCACTGCCTAGCAGAGAGAGGATATGAGAATTAAGACCCATAGTAAGTGCTTAATAAATGCTCTATTTATGAATCTAGTGCCGGAATAGATATTAGAGGTCACTTAGTCCTACCCCTTCATTTTACAGGTATGGAAACTGAAACCCAGAGACTTTAAGCCCAAAATACCACAGGTATTTAAGGGACAGAGGCAGGTTTTTAACTCAGGTCTGGAGAGACCGAATTCCAACCTCGCTAGGGTCCCAGTCCCCTTTAAGGCAATTCGGTAAGCATGTGTTCACCTACAGACCTGCAGCCCCTCCCTCGCCTAACCCTTGGAACCCTGGACCTAAAACCTTCTGGAACACTTCCTCCCTGTGGACAGATGATCTACTCAATTTGGGAGCAGAATTGACTTGGACAGGGATTAGGGGGTCAATCACTTTTCAAACCCCACTATAACTAGGCAAGTCCCAGCGCCCTTCCAATGACCTCTGCCTAGACCAGCATACATTCAAGGGTCTGATACCTCCCTGCCATTTCAGCCTTATCTCCTATCACTCCCCACCAAGTATGAGTCTAGCATATAAGCTCGGGAGTAGTGCTGTGGATGATTTAAGGACAATTGAAAAATTCATGATGGGAGGAGAGAGGGGATGATGTGTAGGCAGCAGCCTATCAAGAAATGAATGAATGAATGGAATGAATGAATAGGCATTTATTTAGCATTTATTACATACCAGGATCTGTGCTAGGCATTTGGGATAAAAATACAGAAATGAGACGGTTCCTGCCTTCAAAGAAGATGACCCATAGAGCAGAGTGGTGGCCATGGAAGGGAGTTTTGTCTGGGGAGTCACAGAATTGATGGGTGGAGCCATTGGGGCATTGCCAATCATACCCTCCTTCGCTGTTATCCCTTTCCTAGTGTTAGGACAATTTTCTCTCTTATTGTTTTCCAGTGTTTTTTATTCTTTATATATTTTGATTTTTACACTGCCTAAATTTTCACTGTATCTATCCCCTCCTCCCCAGAGCCATCCCATATAACAAATAATTTTTAAAAAGAAAAAACAGTCAACATGTTGAAAAAAAATCTGAAAATATATGCAGTATTCTATAGTTATGGCTCTTTCACTTTTGCAGAGTGGTGGGGGGAGGGTCTTCTCATGTCTCTTTTGGGTTAATACTTGTTCATAATTTTATAACATTCAGTTTTATTGTTTTGTGATGATGGTTCTTTCCATTTACGTTGATGTCATTCTGTATGCTGTTTTCTTGTTTCTGCTTACCTAATTTTGCATCTGTTAATTGCTTTCTATGCTTCTCTGTATACATCATGTTCTTTTGTTATAGCACAATAATTTTCCATTACATTCGTGTACCACAATTTCCCAAATGATGAGCATCTACTTTGTTTCCACTTCTCAGATTCACAAAAAGCACAGCTATAAATATTTTGGTACATTGGGAAGACTTTCTTTTTAGTTCTTGGGACATGTGCCCATTAGTGGAATCTCTGGGTCACACAATTCCAATTTGCTTTCCAGAATGGTTATACTAATTCACAGCACCGCATTTAGTGTGCCTTTCCTCCCACATCCCCTCCAACATTAACTATTCCCATACTTTCGTCATCTTTGCCAATTTGTCATGCCCTTTCAAGAAGCAATGATAATGCAATGGTTATAAAGGCATTTATATAATTGGTTAAGGCTTGCAAAGGGCTTTACAAATATTATCTCATTTTATTCTTCTAACTACTTGGGTGGGTAGGTGCTATTGTTATCCCCAATTTGCAAATGAGGAAAATGAGACAGTTTAGGTGACTTGAGCCTGAGTTTGGCTTTAGGTCTTCCTGACTCCAAGACCAGTGCTCTATACAATACGACATCTAACTGCCTACAGCGGTAGTATATGATTACTGTTTTTACAGGAAGAAACGAGAAGGGAGATAGTTAAGGGGATAAATAAGTGGAAGAAATAGTTAGATATCCCAAGATGTCCGGAGTGCATAGATGTAAAGGCTGGTCCGGGCTAGCTAGCAGCTAGCTAAAAAATATTATGTGAGTTTATATTCACTCAGCCATCAGCTCAGCCTCAGGGCAGAGTTCCAAAACTGAGTGGGTTAACTAACCTGGGAGGGAGGGGTGGGTGAGTGGCAGGCAGATAGCTAAATGTTTAAGTTGTCCAGGGGTAGAAGGATGTGGTTTACAAGATATCGTCTTGAGAAATGTATGATCAGATAAGGAGGCACGACATTCATGAGCTACCTTGTACCCTAGGAACATTTTGGGTTTTTTAGGTAACCTACAGGAAAATCTGCAGCGCATTGGCCAGATCTCCCAGATCTTCTATGGATGTATGTGGGCAACATGCGTATAGACAGATACAGAAATGTAAGATCGAGCCTCTCACTTCAAGAAACCACCACCAACAATAATAAATAATGGTTGAGCACTTTTTTCTTATTTCTTTATATAAAGCATTTTATTCTTACATGAGCTCACTGTATCCTAAAAACAACTCTATAAGATAGAAGCTACAGTGATTAATTACCTTCACTCTATACATGATTCAGAGAAATTAAGTGACTTGCCCACAGGTATGGCAAGTAAGGGATAGGGATGGGGCAGGATTTGAACCCAGGTTTCTCCTGAATCCAGGGCTTTTTTTTTTATTAAACCATATAGTCTCTAATTTAATAGGGAAAACAAAAATAACACTTATGAAACAAGGGCAAAATTGTGTAGTTTTGACCCCTAAGGCAACCAGCATGGAGTGGAGGTGGGTGGGAGGAGGGGAGAGCTTTTAATGTATAGTGAACTACAGACAGATCACATAAAAGGCTGGAGGGGGCTTGAAAGATCACCAGCAAGTCTTGCTACCTTGTCGTCTTTGTTGTTGTTCAGTCATGTCTGACTCTTCATGACCCTTTTGGGTTTTTTTTGGTAGAGATACTGGAGCAGTTTGCCATTTTCTTCTCCAGCTCATTTTACAGATGAGGAAACTGAGGCATACAGGGAAAACCAAGGAAAACATTTAAATATGAAAAACAAACAGGTATATGAGGGAGTCACAGTGCCTTGCCCAGGGTCACGCAGCTAGTAAGTCTGAGGCCTGATTTGGACCCAGGTCTTCCTGACTCCAGGCCCAGCACTCTATCTGCTACATCACCCAGCTATCCTCCCCATCTAATAGCTTCTATTGTGTCCCTCACTCCAAACCATCCTGCATGCCATGGCCAGATGCATTTTCCTCATGCACAGACTCCTCTGCCCCAAACCCTTCAATAGCTCTGAGCTGTCTGCTGAGTCAAATTCAAACTCCTTTGCCTGGCATCTAAGACCTCTCTCTTCGGAGCCACATTACTTTTGTGGTCCTGTTTTGTATTCTTCCCCTTCAAGTGCTCCACAATCTAGCGAAACTGGAATGTTTGCCATCTTCTCCCCTTTCCCTCCCACACCCAGGTGTCTAGCACCTTCCCACCTCTGGTGCCTCTTGATCCCGGTGTTCTTTATCTGGAATGTTTTTTTTCCCTTCCCCACCTGGCCTATAGAATAACCTGTATGAAAAGCAGCTGGCATCCTGTTGTCTCCTCCTTCCCCTCCTTCCCCAACCCACTAATTGACGGATTGGCTCCTATTTTTCAGATACATTTATACAGCTATACTTAATATCAACTAATATAACCACTTGTTACAGAACGTACCCTTTGACTAGATTGTAAGCTTCGTGGGGGCAGGGACAATCTTATCTGAATTTTGTATCTCACAGCAGGCACTCAGTACGTGTTATAAATTAGTTCTAACCTGATTATTTTCTAGATGGGGAAACTGAGGTAGTCAGGGAAGATTTTATGGAGGAGGTAGAGCCCAAGTAGGGCTGTGAAGGATGGACAAGATGGCTAGGGGGAAAGGAGAGGAGAAATACACAACAAATCAGATATTCTGGGTTTTTTTTCATTTTATTTTCTTTTTAGTCTGAACATAACAGATGCCAAATAAAATGGGTGTACATATGTGTGTGCCCATACACACACATATATACATATACCCACATATTTACATATACACATATATATTTCTATATATACATACATATTTACATATACATATAGAGAAGGGGAGGATTGTATATGAAAGTACAAATCTCTATTATGTACAGCTTGGTTTTCTTTTTAAGTACATTATTCAGTATATAATGTTGTTCTGCTTGTATGATTCTATTTTCTTTTCATGGGGAGGAGGAGTGGTAGAGGGGGTATGTGATGACCTACGCTTCTCTTCCCTACCACCTCCTACAATGGAAAAAAAAACAAAAATAAAAACAAATCTCTTGTCACAAGTAGTCATGGTCAACCAGCAATACTGTTATCAGACCTATATGCCAAAAAGATCATAGAGGAAAAGGACTCAAATGTACAAAATTATTGTTAGCAGCTCTTTTCATGGTGGCAAAGAAATGGAAACTGAGAGGGTGACCATCAACTGGGGAATGACTAGACAAGTAATGGTATCTGGATGTATTAGAATACTATTGTTCTGTAAGAAACAATGAAGGTGATAGTTTCAGAAAAACTGGGGAAGACTTGGATGAACTGATGCAAAATGCAGTGAGCAGAAGCAGAAGAACAACTTACACAATAACTGCAATATTGGAAAGATGGTCAGCTCTGATCAACATGATGATGAACTGTGATGAACTATAATTCCAGAAGTCTCTTTCTCTCTCCCCACATACTTGTGTGTATATGTACATATGCATATATGGCATGGCTAATGTAGGAATTTGTTCTGATATATTTGTAATAGATTTTGTTTTTCTTGTTTTCTTGGTGGGTGGGAAAGGAAGAAGAGAATTTGGACTTGAAAACTGAATAAAATTAAATTAAACATTTTTTAAAATATTAGTCAAAATATATTCCTATATTGGCCATGTCCAAAAAAACCCTATGTTTTATTCTGCTTCTCATGTCAGAGACTGTTAGCATCTGGCATCTGAAAGGTCATGTAGTCCAACTTCCTGAGTTTACTGATGAGAAGACAGGTGGAAAGGTCTAGGTGGGGAGATGTATTAGATAAGGCTGGGGAGTTAAGATAGCTCCAGATTGTTGAATGCTGAGCAAAGGAGTTTGAATTTTATTCAGTGGGTAATAGGAAGCCAAGGGAGATTTATTGTAGGAATAACGTGACTGGATATCTGTGTAAGGATAATTAGTTTTGCACACTTAGGAGAATAATTTGCAGGGAAAGTGAAAGCTTGTACTTGGTGGCAATGGGAGGAAAAGGATAGGGAGGACAGATGTAGTTGAGGTGGAATTGACATGAATTACAAAGTCCTAATTAGAAACTCTTTTTGCCAACCCGGAAAAAAAGAGCATGACTATTTTTATCATCATCATCATCATCATCATCATCATCATCATCATCATCATCATCGTCATCGTCATTAAAAAGTCATTCCTGGACCTGATCCCACTGCTGACTTGCTCTGAAGCTTTGACCTGCTCCACTTCATACTGGGCTGCTTTGCCTCTGCTTAGGCAGCCTGGTGGCCCTTTACTCATAGGGGCTCACCATATTGGTGCTGGATTTAGTACAGAAACCCAATCAGCTTTAGTTGCAGCTTGGAATTCCCCAACTCAAGTGACCTGCCAGCCTGAGCCTCCCTCCCTAGCAGGAGAGGTTATAGACATGCACCCAACCTTCTTCCTTGTGAAGCCACAGCTCTTAATGTTCTCCATTGGGAAAACCCCAAAGAAACCTTCTGACTGAAGGAGAAAGAAGAGAGAATGAAAATAGAGGATGTGGGTTCTCCTCATTGACTTAGGAGCAGCCACTTCCGTGCCAAAGGATCACCTCCTCCTGTTCTTGAGCCTTCCTCCATCTGCTTCGGCTATGGGCAAGTGGAGGAATTAGATCCTCTCCTTTCTCTAATGAAGGAGCTCCAGTTCCAGTGAACATCTGGGAGCAAGGCAACTGCTATGCACCAAGTGCTTGTCCCCATCCATCCTTTCCCTGTAGACTCTTCACAAAAGCACTTTGCTTTGTATAACTAATGCCATCCAAATGTTTTATTGGTGCTCTTAAAAAAAGAAAGACCAACATTTCTATCACTTCCAGTGACTCCCTCCCTCCCTCCTTCCCAGAATCTTCTTTGTAATAAAGGGAAGTATACTAGGAACCAAGATTGTAGAGGAGCAAGTTACAGCCCAACTTCCCGACTACACCTCCCCCACAAAGATCTAGCAAAGGCACCAGACTAAATCTTGATCAGGAAATCAAAGAAAAAAATCATCCTGAGTCATTTTTTCCAGTTCAGTTTAGCACAGGGAGATAGGCAGAGAGGTGAGTGATGGAATCCTAATAAAGCTGCCCCCAGCCCCAAAATTCTAACCTCTAACTTCAATGGGCCCCATTGAGCAACAGGCATGTCCTGATTTAACCACATAATCTGACTTTAACCACACCACAGGCCCCCAGACTCAATACAGCCACTGCCCCCAGATCTAATTCACATATTTGAACAGGTGTGTTTTTATACTCAACCACAATCACACCATCCATTTAACTCAAGACAGGACCACAATGCCTAACTATCCATCTTGACCAGACAAGACCACAATAGCTAGCCAATCAGAAAGCAGCACAACCAGGAAGTTTGACCACTGAACCATAGAAGGGACCCCTCCCCCATTACCTAATCCTTTAACAAACCCCTCCTGCCTTTTTAATATTCATAATTTCTGTTATGCAATTGCATCTTTACCCTATAAAAATCCATCTTGCTTTCTCTGAAATTCCTCAGGGGCATCAATCCTCAATAAATGCCTGTACTTGGGTTAGAGGTGGTCTGAATTCTTTGAGATGGTGCCATCACAACATCATGAAACCACTACAGTTTTTGGCATCCCTGGGTAGGCAGAGTCTCAGCTCCTATCCTACAGGATAAGGACACTGGAGATGGGGTCTGGTCATAAGTGCACTATATAGTCTTCTTCCAGAGCCCAGGGCCTAAAAAGAAACAGGCTGAGCACTGGAACAGGGAGAGATATTCCAAGGCAGGGTCCTGAAATCATGTAGGCTGCTGGAACAGGTGCCATCTATCACCTCTCTAACCATTTTTTGGTCACAGATCCAGAACTGAGGAGGGGTGGTAGAAAGGAGCAGTGACTGTTTAAAGAGTGAGGAATAAGTTGAGCAAACAGTAGCTGTGTGGCTCTGATCTCCCAGCAGAGCAAGAACTTAGTTCTATGAAGCCTATAGTGAAATATCCAGGGCAGGAATCCCAGACCAAAGAGGGGGTATGTGTTCAGTAACTCTAAAGCTTCCCAGAAGTAGTCTGGTTGTTTGTTTGTTGTCTTTTGTTCTCAAAGAGGACCAAAATGACATCATATGTTGGTGTCAGGATACAGGGTGTTCAACCATGGCCAATCAGACTGATAAGAGTTCGGAAGACTCTACCACAGGTTGGGCACAAATAGTTCACATGAACACTTAGAGTGGAGATGTCTCTAAATTTGCACATCTCACGTTTCTTTTGAGCTACTACAATTCTTCCTTGTAGCTGTCTTCTGGAACTCCAACCAGGGCCAAGCCACTCTAGGTTTGCTCTGACCTAAACCTAGTTCAGGAACTTTCAGAGTTCAGACCAAGAAGGTAACGGCCAGTCTTAACCCCACACCACAACACTTTGGGAGCACAGAAAGCTTGCAGGTGCCCAGCCTGAGCTGTCACAGAGATCCTAGAATAACACAACTCTATATTCCAAGAAAGCAGCAGAAGGACCCAAGAGGATAAAGGATGAACCCAGACATTTCCCCCTAGAAGTGCTCAGAGCTGAACCCTACCATAAAGTCAGGGAGTAGAGTGGAAGAATTAGCAAACAAAACAAAAAACGTCTCCCATAACAGGTTCACAACCTAGGTGCCCTCCTTGACTCTACTCTCTCTCATCCCTCATGTCCAATCAGAGTGGTCAAGACCTCTCACCTTGATAACATCTCTTCTATACCAGTCTTCTTTCCTTATCACTCACGCCTGGACTATTGCAATAGCCTGCTACTTGGTCTACCTGCCTCAAGTCTCTCCCACTCCCATGCATGGATCACTAAGCTGTCAAATTAAAGCACACATCTAACCATATCATCCCATTATTCTACAAACTTCAGTGATTTGATATTTGATCTTCTGTTTGGCATTCAAAGCCTTGCCCCTTTCTACCTTTCCTGTTTTCTTACACCTTACCCCTACATAGTCTGTGATCTAGTAACACTGGTCTTCTCGATGTTGTTCCCAGGTCTTCCTGGCTTCTTTCAAGTACAATTTTTCACAAGAAGTCTTTCCTAACCCCTCTTTTGTTCAGTCATTTTAGTTGGGTCCGACTCTTCATGAGCCCATTTGGGGTTTTCTTGGCAGAGATCTTGGATTGGTTTGCCATTTCTTCTCCAGTTCATTTTACAGATGAGAAAACTGAAGCAAACAGGGATAAGTGACTTGTGTCTGAGGCCAGATTTGAACTCAGGAAGATGAGTCTTCCTGGCTTCAAGCCTGGCACTCTATTCACTGCGCCACCTAGTTGCTCTCCCTCTACTGATTATCTCCAATTTCTCTTGTATATACCTTGTCTGAACAGTTTTCATGTTGTCTCCCACACTAGATTGTGAGGTGCTTGAAAGCAGGAATCGTCTTTTGCCTTTCTTTGTATCCCTGTGTATGTTACTGTGCTATAAGAAACAATGAATATAAAGAATGCAGAGAAGCATAGGAAGACTTATATGAACTGATACAGTGTAAAGTAAGAAGTAGGAAAACAATATAGACAATGATTACAATAATGTAAGTGGAAAGAATTTTTAAAAACAAAACTTAATGCCGAATAATTATAACGACTAAGCCTTCTTAGGGGAAAAGAAATAAGAAAATATACCTCCTTCCCTTCATCTCAGAAGTACATACATGTACATAATTTTCAATAAAGTTAATGTTGGTTTAGTTCTTCTGCTCTTCCCTCCTTTTTTTTAAACTCTGTGTTTCAGGATAGTTTGCTAGAGAGAGGATGGAGAGGTTATGTATTCAAAAATTAATTGCACAACCAAAAGGCATCAACAAAGACATAAGAAAGAAAGAAAAAAATACAGGTACTAAGGGCAGAAATGAGTTACAGCTAATATCACCTTTCAGCCCTTCTGGTAGTGAGTGTCTTTAAATGGAGCTGAGTTAATCCTCAAATGACAGGTACATAGTCCCTTACTGGACCCACCTTAAGACTTTTTCAACTAGGACCAGCCAAAGTCTACAGTCTTCTGCCACAGGTTTGGAGAAGCTAGTTCCATCTTCATGCCATGATGAAGCCTCCTGATAGGACCTTATTGGTGGTATCTGCAGCAAGTGGAGAGATATTTGAATCCAATCAACAGGGTGATAAATCCTCTAGCCAAAGCTTGGAAAAAACCTATTTCTGTGGTGGGGCAATACTATGCAAAGAGCCTATAAGAGGTCATTAAGAGAATCTGAAGAGCTGTAAACAGGGGCTCTTCAGCTGCCTTGGGAGGCTATGGGTTCAGCAAATGGATGACCCTCTTGTCAGAGATGTTCCAGGGATTCTTGTTCAGGGACAGATTGGAGCTCAAAGGTCTTTGATTTACTTTCCCACTCGGAGATTGTTTTTCTCAAAGCGCTCGCTCTCTCTCTCTCTCTCTCTCTCTCTCTCTCTCTCTCTCTCTCTCTGACATCAAGAAAATCTTTGGGGGTCAGAGGAAGGCAGAAGGGAGACAACACACTATTTAATTCAAGCTGAGTATTTATGTTTTTGCAATCCCTACCATGCCCTGGGCATAGATTCTTCTTTTTCCATGAGGGAGGATGCAGGGCCAGCTGGACAGGGAGTGTCCCACACTTGAGCCTTGCTATCTGCAGGAATGAATACTTTTTGAATTGAATTTGGAAGCCACCCTGAGATATCAGCATTTCAAGTTCCACTCTCCTGCACAGAAACTAACATTTCTATTGCCTTCTCAGGTTTATAGATCACTTTAAATATATCTGGTTTGATCCTCACGGTAAAGCTGTGAAGTAGGTTCTATAGTCAGTCAACAAGCATTTATTAAGTATTGGCTTAAAAAATATAACTAATATTTTATAATTAATAAAAATGTGCTGGGCATTGGACCAAGTATTGAGGATACAGAGAAAGGCAAAAAACACAGCCTCAGCTCTCAGGGAGTTCACAATCTAATAGTGAAGATGACATGAAAACAATGATGTACAGATAAAATATATACAGAGAAGATGGAAGCCACTCTCACTAGAAAGGCATTATTGGTGCGGGGGGACTGAGAAAGACCTCTTGTAGAAGCTGGGTTCTGAGCAGAAAACCAAGGGAAGCCAGGAAAGGGGAGCTGAAGGGGGTGAGAACATTCCAGTCGTGGGTATTATTATTTCTATTTCACAGAAGTGGAAACTGAGGCATAAGCTGAGCCCCTTGTTACATAGCTAGAAAGCACTGGAGGTGGGGTTTGAACCCAGCTATCTCCTGACACCATGTCCAGAACTCCTCCAATTGTAAATCTAGGGCTACTGGTAGTCTGCCTACGGAAGGCTTCTTTTAAAGGGGCATCCCCAGGAGCCTGTAAAAAAGGATGTTTCTTAAGAATAAGGAAGTGTTGGGTACATTGAGAATGAGGAGAGCTTCCCAGGGACAGTTTTTGAATTCACTTCTCTACTAAAAACCTATGGCAACACAAATATTTGCTATAGAGATTCAAATACATTCCAGCCAGGGCATGTCTCCAGAAGCAAACCACATACAGAACAACACTGCTCTTCCCCCCTCCACCATCAGAGAGATAAGATAGTCCTTCTATCATTAAAAAGACTTTTCCCTTTCCAACTTTCTTAAAGAACTTTGTTTTTCACCGTCTAATACCCTTATCATGTATGATTCTGTATTCACATTATGTGTGTTACCCCCAATTGTCCTGTATATATATCTCACTGCTACATAGCTTTTTGCGTGTTGTCTCCCTCACTAGACCGGAAGCTCTTCAAGGACAGGCACTGTCTTGCCTTTCTTTATTTTCTCATCAAATAGCATAGTGCCTGGCACATAGTCGACGCTTCTTAAATGCTGGGTGACTGATTGACTCTCCTCCAACCCTTTCATTTTATATAAGTAAACTGAGGCCCAATGGTGAATCAGATAGCATCTGATGCAGGATTCAGACTCAGGTCCTCTTGATTCTAAATTCAAGGCTCTATGAGCTGCACCCCACTGCTGCTCAAAGACTTTAACTCATCTAAACTCCGCATTTCCTCAAGTGTGAGCATGGGGGTTCTGGACAGAGTAGGCACTGAATGAACACTTGTTGGATTTGAAAATTATCTTCATCACCATCATGGTATCCTATTGCTAGATGGGACCTTAGTCCTCCCCCTCATTTTACAGGTGAGGGGTCTAAGGTAACAACCCAGTTTGAGAAACCTGCCTCAGATGAGGGGCTGCTTTTGGTTTCAAAGAGACAAGGAATCTCACAAATGGCGTACAGTTAGCATTAGCAAAGGGGCTATTTTGGGCCTTTGGGCTATTTTTTTTTTTAAAGATAATCATGACTAAGTATTTTCAAATAAGAGGAACATCTGCCTAGGAAGCTCTTATTACCTCCATCCTTTAAGGGCGCTGAGAAAGGGGAGGACCAAAACTTAGTTTGGGAAAGAAGAAGTGATTGTGAGTACTGGTGCCCAAGATGGGGCTGACTCAGTCAGGCAGCTTCCACAGAAGCTCTGACTTGTATTTTTGCTCCCAAACCAATGGTAGGCAGCTGGTGGGGCCAGGGATGTGGGACATGGGGGCAGAGGACCAGGGGGATTGCAGCCAAGTGTCCTCAACCTTCCCTCTGTACAAGGAAGTCAAAGAAAAACCATCATGCCAACTAAGGGGCAATTTCTACATTGGCCTCCCTTTGAAGGTGTCCCCAGTGGCAACTTATCAATATAGTGTTGAGTAGGAAGAACGATGAAGATATGGAAGTTAGGAGTATGCTATGACAGAGGAAAATAGCATAGTACAGTACTTGGGTTCCCAAAGTGAGCAGTGCCTGCCTCATAGGGGGGACTGGAATGATCTGGGGGGCCAGTAGTAGCCTCAGGTACAATTGGGGGGGCATTGAATAAAAATAAGTGGGTGGTGGAAGCGTAAGGAAAAAAGAGAAGAAAATTTTGAAAAACTGCACATGTTTTATCTGTTGTGTAACAGAGTTAAAGTCATAGTGATTACGTTATTTTCCAAATAAATACACAAAATGAAAGCTATAACTAGTGGTCAAATCTGCTGACAGGTCTTAACAAGCAAGTGTGGGCAGTTGGGCATGTCACACATTGTCAGGAAGTCCATCATCCATAGGCAGGAATATGTGCGTGTAATGATTTGCTTACAGTAAGACACTACATGGTTACGTGATACAATATTGCATCATCAAAATTTCAATGACAGGAAAAACCCCACAAATTTACAATAAACTATTAAATTTAAGATGCATCATTTCAAAAAATATGTAAAATATTTTTTGAAATGATGCAAATTAAAAAAAACTGTTAAATAGTTAAAGAAAGTAGATAGATATCCAGGGGGTGCTGAGTAATTTTTCTTTTTGAAAAGGGGGTGGTAGGCCAAATAAGTTTGGGAACCTCTAGTGTAGAAGAAAGAATACTGGCTGTGGACTCAGGAGACCTGAGTTCAAATCCTGCCTCTGACACTTATCACTTGTGTGATACTTAGCCAAGTCCTTTAGCTTCTCTGGGCCTCAGTTTCCTTGTTGGTAAAATGATGGTGATGGGAGTATACTAGGTGGGCTCTGAGGTTTCTTCCAGTTCTAGATCTCTGAAAGGGCTGGTTATGCCAGGTATAAACTTCTGTGTCCTTCCATTAAACTTTTGCTTTTTTTTTTCTATCTATTAGAACTCCTTGAGAGCAGGGACTATTTTCTGCCTTTATTTGTATCCCCAGGCACTTAATAAATGCTTGTTCCCTTTTCTCTTTCCCACCCCAGAGCCTTATAAAACCACATGGGTTTTGTTTATCTTCACTTATTTCCCCTCAACTAGACTTTTACTGTTTAGAGATTGAACTTTCTGCTCTCAGTACTTATCATAGAAAAGAGACACTACTATGGTGGGATCTGTCCATTTCTTGTCTTAGTTCAGCAACTGAACTGAACTACCAGCTTCTAGCATCTGGACAATGTCGTGACAAAAAGCTACTGTTTTATAGCTCTACAGAAATTACATGAGTGATGTCAACACATAGACAAGTGAAAAATATTACTGCTATATGGCTAGAGGAAAAGATGAAAAGTACATGGTCTGTGTCAACACAGACACATATGTGTATGAAATAAGGGTCTGTGGCAAAAGTTACTGTTATGTAATTATATGAAAAAAAAAACCAACCCAAAAAACTCAAGAGCTATGTTAATAGCCAGACATATGTATAAGTATAAAAAAATTATGTGGGACAAGTATGTTTTCTCTGATTATAACCATCTAAAACATAGGTGTGGACACAAAGATTCATTCAACATACTTTTATTTTTAAAATTTAAATTTTTTATATTTCTCTTTTTTTTACATTATCTTTATTTACAAATATATTACAACTCATTCCTTACCCAGCAAGCTATCCGTTATAACTAAAGAAAGAAAAAAAGAAATAGGAAAAAAAAAACAATTTAGCAAAAAAAAACCCAATTCAATAGTCTACATGGGGTTCCATACTCATTCTCCCACACCTCTGTTTTAAATGGTATATTTTAGGAAGGATGTACTGTCAAGCTGGAGGGGATCCAGAGGAAGACAACCATAATTGTAAATAGCCTCAAGTACATGCCATATAAGGATCAGTTGATGGAATTAGGAGTGTTTCATTTGGAGAAGATGGGGAGACATGATAGCCGTTTTCAAGTATTTGAGTAACTGTCATGTGGAAGGGGGATTACTCATTTGGGAACTAGGATCTATGAGAGGAAGTGACAGCCAAGTAAACCTGGGCTAGATAGAAGGGAAAACTTCGCTAATGGAGCTGTCCAAAGGAGAAATGGGCTGCCTTAGGAAGTAGAAGGCTTCTTCTCACCAGAGGTCTTCAAGCACCTCATCAGATATGTTGTGGAGAAGATTCTTATTTAAGTATCCATTGATCTACATTGAAGTGCCATTCAACTCTTACGATTCTTTGATGGGCCATAACAGGAGAGGGGGAAGACTCAAAGATGGCAGATATGGAAGACGGGTAAATGAACGGTGGTGCCACAGCGGACACGGCAAATTCACAAAAGTATAGCAAGTACTATCAGGTCAGCTATAAAGTTTGTTTTGAAAATGAGAATTTGATTTAACAAGATTGATATATTAGGGAATGATTTGAGTATAACGTGAATTTTGTGTTTGCTTATGCATGATTTCATCCTGCTCGTAGGCTGTGACTCCAGCTATGGGCCTGCGGGAACTCAGGTGCAGGGAGCAACCCCGGGCTATGGACACCACCATTATTTATGGTAGTACTTAGTCTTAACCATTTGACATGTATGTTACCATTTTTAGTAGGTTCCTCTCTTTTTCTAATGTGTCACCAATGAAGTTTTTGAGTGTTATTCCTACAATCCCCAAGCTCTGCCATTCCCATTACACCATTCTACATAACTTGGTGATTTTTAGAAATGACTATGTAAGGGAAAGGCCAATGTCCCAGCAGTTTGGAGTCACACTGAGTTTGAGGTTACAGTGGGGGATGCAGGAGGAACTAACTACCCTGTAGAGAGTTGGAGGTATGGATCTGGATGCATCTTAGAAAGAGGTGAGAGACAGCTAGAGATTTGGGCGTTGTCTGCATGGAAGTGATTGTTGCTCCTAGTTGCTAGTACCTTCTCCTCAATAATGAGTTCATATGTACTTTGGATTTATTTGTGTGCATAGATTTCTCTTCTAAAGAATGTAAGCTCCTTAGAAGTCATAATAATAGCCAACATGTATATAAAAAGCTTATGAACCTTAAAGCACTTTACAAATATTTTCCCATTTAATTCTCATAACAACTTTGTAAAGTAGGTGATGTTATTATCTTTACAGATGAGGAAACTAAGGCTAAGAGACACATAGGGACTTGCCCAGGGTCGCACTTTTTGTAGGTATCTGAGAGGCACGATTCAAATTTGGGTCTTTCTTACTCCAAGTCCAGTCCCTACCTACTATGCCACCTAGCAGCCCTACATGAAGAGATTATTGACTTTTTGGCTTTTTTTATCCTTAGCACAGTACACATAGTAGGTGCTTAATAAATATATATTGAGTTGAATCAAAGTCACTGGAGTGAATGAGATGGCCAAAAGAGAGACTATGTAGAGAGAAAAGAACCAAGAATAGACTTTTGGGAAGGCTCTTCTGAAAGAACAGTGGAGAATGTGGAGGGATGACAACAGCGAGAGGGTGGTACTCAGGGACCTATTCTGTTTCGTTTATTTTTTAAAACATATCACCTTTTGTCCATCAATTGGGGGATGGCTGAACAAGTTGTGGTATAAGAATGTAATGGAATACTATTGTGCTAAAAGAAATGATGAGCAGGTGGACTTCAGAAAAACCAGGAAAGACTTTTATGAACTGATGCTGAGTGAGGGGAGCAGAACCAGGAGAACATTGTACACAGTTACAGCCACATTGTGTGATGACTAACTTTGACAGACTTGGCTCTTCTCAGTAATGCAAGGTTCTAAGACAACTCCAAAAGGCTCATGATGGAAAATGTCATCCACATTCAGAGAAAGAATTGCAGAGTCTGAACGCAGATTAAAGCATTCTATTTGCTCTCTCTCTTTTTTGTTTCGTTTTGTTTTTTCTTTCTTGTGGTTCATTCTATTAGTTATAATTCTTCTTTGCAATGTGACTAATGTGAATATATGTTTAATGTGAATGCATATGTAGAGCCTCTATCAGAATGCATGCCATCATGGGGAGGAGGGAGAAGAGTGAGGGGGAGAAAATTTAAAACTCAAAATCTTATGGAAGTGAATGTTGAAAACTAAAAATAAATTAATAATTTTTAAAAAGACCTCAAAAAAAGTATCACCTTTGAAAAGGACCTATGTGTACAAAAATATTTATAGCAACCCTTTTTGAGGTGCCAAAGAATTGGAAATTGAAGGGATGCCCATCAAGTGGGCAATGGTTGAACAAGCTGTGGAATACTGGAATAATGGAATACTATTGTGCAATATAAAATGACAAGCAGAATGATTTCAGAAAAACCTGTAAAAACTTACATGAACTGATACACAGTGAAGTGAGCAGAACCAGGAGAACATTGTACATAGTAAAACAGCAACATTGTATGATGGTCAGCTGTGAATGACTTAGCTCTTCTCAGCAATATAATGATCCAAGACAATTCCACAAGACTCATGATGGAAAATGCTATCCATATCCAGAGAAAAAAACTGATGGAATCTAATACAGATCAAAGCACACTGTTTTTTACTTTATTGTTTTCATATTTTTTGTCTGTTTCTTCTTTCACAACATGAGTAATATGGAATTATGTTTTACATGACTGTGCATGTATAACCTATTTTGAATTGCTTACTGTCTTGCGGAGGGAGGAAGCGTGGGGGGATTTGGAACCCAAATTTTAAATAAATGATTGTTTAAAACTGTCTTTATATATAATTGGGGAGAAATAAAATATTATTAAAAAGTTTTTAAATCATCTTTATTTTCAAATGTATCCTTTCCCTTGTCTTCTAATCAAGAGTGCTAAACTTGGAATCGGGAAGACCTGAGTTTTAGTTTCCTCACCTACAAACTGGGGATATTAATAGCACCTGCCTTATGGATGTGTTGTGAAAATGCTATGAGATGACATGGAAGACCTAGCTATGTAAGTGCTAGTAATTATGTACTATTATTAAAAGAAAAAGAAATGCAAACTAACCAACATAGCCACATTCAACAGCATTTCTTGTGCACACCTGTAGCTCACTTCCTCTGCAAAGAACATTCTCGTATCTGTTCTTTGGGCCCAGATTTAGTCATTATCATTACACAGCATTCAGCTTAAGCTTTTTTTTCTTTATTTTTCCATTTACACATTCCTCCTATGACCTTATGTCAGTAAGACTACCTCCATTCATCCTAAGTGCAGGATTCTTTACTGGGAAAGCAGGTGGGGGTGGAGAGTGTACCCGTTTGTGTCCTTTCCCTGGGGTGTCAATTCTTGGAGCTGGGGGAGAGGTGTGAAAATTCCTTTCTGCTCGAACATCCAAAGCAGTGATCCAATCTCTAGAACACTAGACAAAAATGCTTTCTGTTTTGGAGGGCGTTGAGTACAAGTCCCCGTTAGTGTATTTGTTTGACAGGCTCCTGTCATTCCTTCTTTGTTTGCCTTGTTGGGATTATTTCATATTTCAGGTAACATTACTCTCTATCAAGAACAGCAGACCTAGCACTGAAAGTCAGGTAGAGGAGGGTGGATCCATGCCATGGCAACCTGAGCACAGCCCTAGACTTTGACCATATGATCCTATGACCCACAACAGCATCCCTGGGACCTTTATTTACTCCCATAGCTATTTACACCAGCCACCACCAAGCCCAGAGCAACTTTCATGCTTAGCCCCAGATTTCCAGGACCCGACTTTGGACCTTGTCCTTGGGTGGATTTTTTTTTTAATTGCTTAACTGTCCTCCGCCTCTATCATTCTCCACACCTGGAAGGGCTCCATTTCCTGCTTTGCTAAACTCAGGAGCCTCCCTTCATTCCAAGTCCTGAGGTCTAGGAAATGCTTCTGGACTAAACTGAGTCGGGGTAGACTGCCCCCAAACAATCACTATACCTGGAACCACACTTCCATGAAAATACACACCCAGGCTTCAGAAAGTAATAATATCATGAAAAGGTATTTGTGACTTTCGAGTATAGCAAATATGAAGTACTTCCTAATAGCAAGGTAGGGAGGCAGCCTGGGGTAGAAGATGGGGTGGTGGCCTTGGAGTTTAGAATTGCTTTAAAAGCCCAACCCTGACAATGACTGGCTATGTGCCCATGGACAGCTCAAACTGGGTGTAAAATCAAGATATAAAGAGTGAGAGGGGAGGAGGGAGAGAATTCTAGGCATGGAAGACAGAGGGAAATGGAGTTTGGATCCAGGTCATGAAGGGCTTGGAGTTCATATTCGATCCCAGAGGGAATAGAGAGTCACCCGCATTGATTGAACAAAGAAGTGAAGTGGTCAGACCCATGCTTTGGGACAGTCATTGTGTGGAGAATAGATTGGAGATCAGAAACAGACTGGAGGCAGGGAGACCAATAGAAGGCCATTGAAATAATCCCGGTGAGACATGATAAAAGCTGGAAGTAGGAGAGTGTTCATGAGAGTAGAGAGAAAGGGACAGATGTCAGAGAGGCTTTAGTATAAGGAAATTCAACCAATCAACATTTAAGTCCCTACTCTGTGCAAAGACTGTTCAACTTTTTCACTCCCAAATCCAAAGACCTCTTCTTCTCTAGGTTAGGTTAAATTATTCAGGGAGCTTCCCCTCTGTTCATTTAAAAAAGCATTAAGTATGTACTATGTGCCAGGCTTGGTTCCAGCTGATGTGGCTACAGAAGACAAAGTAATTCTGCTCTGATGGAACTTACGTCCTTTGAGTCGGGGGAGGAACAACACTTATACAAATAAATCAATTCGAAATTTATAGAAAGTTCCACCTCCCACTGTGTGATGTGGGGCAAGTCCCTAAAATCCTCTGGGTCTCAGTTTCCTCATCTGCCCAACGAGAGGCCATCTAAGGGTCCTTCTAGTTCGAAGTCTATCATCCTGAATACAAGCTTGTCTTGGGGGCAAGAAGGAATCGCTGAATGTCCTGGAGGAGCCTGCATTTGAGATGAGGCTCAAGGACAGCTGGGGATTCTAAGAGGCAGAAATGAGGAGGAAGAACATTCCAGGCACTGGGAACAGGTCCATACAAAGGTGTGGAGAAGGGAAAGAACACTGGGTATGGGAAACAGCAGATAGGCCGGTGTGGCTGACAGAGAGGGCGAGGGGAGAGATCTGATGGGTATCCCTCAGGTGTGTGTGGGTTAAAACATTGCCTCACCAGCCACTCCACGTGATGTGTTCTGCAGTGGCTGGAACAGGAGTGTTATTTCCTCTTAGCTTTTCCTGAACAGTACAAAGTCCCAAGAGGTTGTCACTTATAGGGTGGGCCCTCAATCCGTATGAAAACTGACTAATATGTCACCAGATGAAATTGTAGAAATAAAAACCAGAAGAATGAAACCTTACATTGCGGCAACACTTTCCTTACAACAACCCTGTGAGGCAAGGAGTATGGATATTAACCCCATTTTAAAAATATATGACAATATATTAATATTTAATAATATTGAGGTTAACTCTCACCATGAGGTCGCATGGTGAGAGTTACAACTAGGAATGTCATTTAAGTCTCAAGGATTTAGAGCTGGAAGGAATCTTAGAAATAATCTAGCACAACCTCTCCATTTCCCAGATGAGGAAATTGGGGCACAAAGAGGCCATGAAATTTGCTCCAGGTCTCACAGTTCCAAGCTTCCCATTTTACAGACGGTCAGACTCAGGCTCATGATGATTAGGGGGCTTTTTCAAGGTCATACAGTAGCTGATCCAGGATTCAAAGCCAGTGTCTCTTACTCCAACTTCAGTCCTCTTCCTGAACTTCTTTCTTGCTAAGTTCCCAATGGCTGGACAACTTCCACCAAGGAAGCCAACCAACTTTCATGTCAGGTTACTGGACAAGATTTGCAAGGACTGGGAGGGCACCCCAACTTCAGTTTCTCACAAGTCATTCACTGGGAAAATGCTCACCCACCTGCTGGCATGGATCTGCCTACCATCTCATACATGGTTTATATGATCAAAAGTTTAGTGGTTTTTAGTCATTTAGTTCAGAGGGAGGTAGAGGGAGAGGGAAGTAATATTCCCCTTTAGTCTCCACCCAAGAATTGTTGATTTTGATTGCAGAATATAGAGGAGAAACCTGGTTTCTCAATGACACAGAGAGGAAACAGGTGTGCCCAGGCAGAATTTCTGGTCTGGGACCCGCTGACAAAGTCCTTTATCTTGATTAGTACTGACATCACTCAGCAAGTCTAGACAGATTTCAATGAGCAAGTCTTAGGACAAGGGATAAGGCTGAGGCTTTGCCACCCTCACTAAGAAGGTGGGTACCTGCTGCTAAGGAACAGGGAGGTGAAAGGTTCAGTTTGCTCCACCTACCTGACAGGTGTCTAGCAAGCTTTCTTATCTGGCATTTCAGAGACACCCAGCACCGAGGTACTTGTGCAAAGAGACAGAACCCAGCCAGGGCTGGGGGGAATCGATTTCTTCCAGGCTGCTATTCCAATTGACTTGAGCAGAGTAAGGGAAAGAAGTGGCAGGTGGGGAGGAGAGGGGTGTTATCAGCCTCGGAATGGCATCTTAACATTTTCTGCCTTGTTAAGGAAAACAGAACCATCTAATAGAGATAGTGATTAGCCCTGGTGGGCAGGTGAATAGGAGACTCTCAAGGACCATAGGCAGCTGATTGGTCATTGGTTCTCTTATGGGGCATAGAGGATTTAAGTATGATCCCAGTCTTTAAAGGTTATAATTTTCTTTTAAAAAAGCCTAAAAGTTTTTTAAAGTATTCATGTCATCTTCCAATGACTTTCACTCACTCAAGAGAATGCTCCTGTGTTAAGGAAAAAAACCCAATGTGTTGGCCATGTCCTACAATATATACCTCACTCTGCACCACCTAGCTCAGGGCATATTCCTTTGCTGTCCCCAGGCATGGAAGAGGCTCCCCCTTCTCCAAAGGCTCCACTTACTAACCTTCATGGCTTCCTTTAGTCAAATCCCTTCCTTCAGTGAAAGATTTTCCCAACCCCTCTTAATTCTAATGCCCTCCTAATTATTTCTTATTTATCCTGTATATAGTGGTGCTTTGTATATATTTCTTTGCACATTCTCTCCCCCATTCAATAGTAAGCTCTTGGAGGGCAGGGATTGTCTTTTGCCTCTTTTTGGAGCTTAGCTCAGTGCCTGGCACATGAGAGGAGCTTAATAAATGTTGATTGATGGATTGATTTGATTACCCAGGGAGGTGGGAAGTATGTCAAGGTGATTATTTTTCAATAAGAGCTGAGGGTGGTGGTGGGGGGTGAGGATGGGAGTGGGGACATTAATCTTGGTGAAAAGTCCACCTTTCCATTTCATTTCCCCAGACTGAACAGGACCAGTTTCATCTAAGACTTTTCATTCCCTGGTGGTTCCTTACCACTACTAGGTGGAACTGTTTCTCACTGCCTAAGCCTCATTATCACACCTGCTTAGCCTGATCAGTTGGGTCAGTAGGAGCAGCTCTTTGGGTAATTACCTAGTGCCGGAAGGCCAGACACCCCAAGAGTGAAAGTCTTGGCTGATACACCTGACTACAATGCACATGTTGTGGCTTTTTAGTCCCTGAGGTGACAGTCATTCTTTAGGGCTGTGGCTTGTCTAGTGAACTGTTGGGTTGGCCTCAAAAAACAAAAAAGTCAGAATCACAGGACCACAGCTTTATCTTAGAAATCCAGCTAGCTCAGAGGTGTCAAACTGGGGACCAGTGAATTACTTGTAGCCTGCAAAACTCTCAACTGCAGCTGGAAACAGATTAAAATGTAACTGGGAAATATTAAGCAAAATAAATAAAAATGTAATGCAACATAGATAATGTTAATTTGTGGTTTTCTAAGTAAATATGGGCTGCAGGGATCTGTTTCTTTTTGAGCTTGATGCCCCTAGATAGAGCAAACCCCTCGTTTTACAGATGAGAGGTCTTTTGTTGTTATTTTTGAGTTGTCTCCAACTCTTCTTCACCCCATTTGGGGTTTTCTTAGTAGAGATACTGGAGTGGTTTGACATTTCCTTCTCTAGCTCATTTTATAGATGAGGAAACTGAGGCAAACAGGGTTAAGTGACTTACCCAGGGTCGCACAGCTAGTATCTGAGGCCACATTTAAACTCAGGAAGATGGGTCTTCCAGACTTCAGGCCTAGCACTCTATCCACTTCACCACCTAGGTGAAGTCCAGAGAAGTTGTTAAAACACTTCTCTAAAATCACATAGATCTTAAATGTGGCAAAGCTGGGATTTGAACCCAGGTCCCTCTGCCTCCAAATTCATCCCACTTTCTGCTGTACAGCTTTAGAAGGGATCTAACCCATCCCTGATTAAGTCTCCACAGCAGCTCACAGAGCTGTCAAGATCTCCATTGAAGAGGAACCCACTACTGCCTGAGAGGGCCATCTCTAGTCATCCCGATCTATATCTGACCACTGGACCCAGCTGGCTCTGGAGGAGAAAGTGAGGCTGGCGACTTTGCACAGTCCTCCCTCACTTAAAACTAATTCACTTGTACATCACAGCATCATCTCCCTGATATCAATGTCCTCTTTCAGAAAGGACCAACAGCTACTACTACCACTGCCTCCTGAATCATCCCATTCCATGCTTGCACAGTTCTCATTGTCTGTAGTTTTTCTTACATTGAGCCCAAATTTGCCCCTTTACAACTTCTACCTATTGACTTTAGTTTGTCTTTTTAGGGCTTGAATGATGAATGTTCAACTTGACAGTTCAAATATTTAAGGACCTCTCTCACGGTGCTCCCCTAAGTTGTACCTTGTCCAACCTAAATAACGTTGGCTTCTTTAACCTTTCTGTGAATAGCGTGATCTCAAGGTTCCTCATTGTTGAGGCTGCTTTGCTCTGCATACACTAAATCTTGCCAATTTCCTCCCAAATATGTGGCACCCAGAACCAAACCAGGCACTCAGACCCAGCGGCCTGACCAGGACAGAGAAGAGCAAAGTGGACACTTCTCTCTTTTAGGATAACCTTGTCTTCACATAGCCTATGACTGCATTAGGAATTTGACTGCTAGCTTGCACTTTTGACTCATTCGGAGCTTGAAGTCAGTGCCCTAAAATTCCCATGGCCTTTTCATGTGAAGTGTCGAGCTGTATCTCCACCATCTTTTGTTATAGTTGGGATGTGGATTTTCTGAATCTATGTGAAGGACTCCATGTTGATCTCTATTCATTTCACAGTTACCCAACTGGTAGGATTTGAGAGGCAAAGACCCCGACCTCTCCCACTAACCCTAAATTTCACCATTAGCAATTCCTTAGACTCACAGAGCTGGAAGGAAATCTACAGATTATCTAACTCAACTCCTTCACTTTACACATGAGGACTTATAGAAGGTCACACCACTGAGACTAGGACTGAAGTCTACTAACCTCCAGCTCTGTCCTTTTTCTACTCCAACATGAATCCATGCTTTGGAGTTAAATGCCTCCTGGCCTTTTTCACATGACTGTCTCCAGACCTGGCCTCTTCCCACTAGTGGAGGATCCTTACTTTGTGCAGGGACAGAGAGATACCACTCCTTTCTACCCTCTCAGTCCATTTCCTGCCCTGCCCTGCCCTGCCCACAGGGATAGGAGACAAACAATTTTCAGTTAGCTCCTCCCATCCAGGCTAAGACACACCCTAAGACCAAACCCCCAGTGCTGTTAAAAACCCTCCGGAACTCATTCAGCAATGATGCATAAATATACTTTTCTCTCCAGGCCTAGGACCTCTTATCTTATGGTCTATTTTTCCCCGCCAAGTTTCAATCTAATTAATAAACTTGCACCTGGCTATATGTACCCTATCCATCCCAGTGATCCTGAATCCCCATCTGTCATAATACAAACCTCTAAACCTCATTCTCCTTCCCTTACTCCCATTCAGCTCAATTAAACGTACCTCCACCCTCTCCAAGGTGATACTTCTAAAGCTGCCCACCCCTTCTGGAATACTATTTGGTAGATTTTGGTAGACAAACTTTTTTTTAAATTTTTTCTTTTTGGAAGGGGGAAGGTAGGACAATTAGGGTTAAGTGACTTGCCCAAGGTCACACAGCTAGTAAGTGTGTCAAGCATCTGAGGCCGGATTAACAAAGTTACTTTCATCTTAAATCTTTTCCTTTCCCACTCCTTTTAGGGCTCCCATGGAGACCTGGCTCTAGGAATGTGGTGGTAAATGTTTAACAACCAGCTCCCACTCCACTCCACCCCCAAAAAGTATCCATCACATGCTTCAAAGTCTAATCTGCATTATTAAAATTTTCTCCACCACTTTAAATCTAGACAACAAAACATCTAAGATCAACAAAACAATGAATCAAAGCCTCATTTGTAGCATTGGCCAGTTTCAGAGGTATAAATGCCCACAGTGAAAATTTAACAATTGAATCTTTCGAGTCAGTTTGAGCTGACCTCAGCACACCCTTCCCTAGCTCCCTCCTGATGAAAGCCTCTCTGGCCACCCTTTCCAGCACTGGCAGCACTCCAGCTCATTCTCTGACTCACTGGTTGTGGTGGGGGAGTTGGAATTCCCTTCGTTCCCCATTGCCAGGGTCTCCCTCTACCTCCATCATTCAATAAGCTGTGGCTCACTCCATCCATATCTACCACCCTGTGTGCCCACCTGTGGTAGAGCATTCCAAGCTCCTACTGGTCTGATCAGCCACAGCTGGACACAATGTACCTTGATCCCAACATAGGGATCTCATTTTGATCCTCTTTGAAAAAGGACCACAACCATAACCATCTATCATCCAATCGAAATTCTAGTGGCCATTGTCTACTGACCTCCAAGAGACTCACTTCTTTCCAGAATGAATTCAGTGCCCAGCTCACGGTCTTTCCTCCCTAACTCCTGCCTTGATGCTAGGTGACTTCAGCATCCATACTGATGCTTCCTCAGTGCTAACCTACCTCTGGATTTCCTGAACTTGTTCATTTCCTATGGCCTGTACCTCCATCACACCTTAGCTACACTTCTTTAAGAGGCCTATTCACTGAACGGGCGTTACCTCACTCAAAGTGAGAACCTGAAAAGGCCTTAGCCAAAAAGGGCCAGGGTCTCCCAGTGCATCCTGGGTCAACTCCAGTCACCCTGATGAATATCTGGCCACTGGACCCAGATGGCTCTGGAGGAGAAAGTGAGGCTGGTGACCTTGCACAGCCCTCCCTCAATCAAATCAAAGTCAACTGCAAGTCATGTCATCATTTCCCTGATGTCATGGTCCTCTTCGGGAACGAAAGACAAAGATAAACACACAACATGTAGGGACTGAGAACAAAGGACAAACACAAACACACAACATGTAGGGACCGGCACACTTTTGACCTTGCCCTCACCCACAATTGCTCCACTTTTGTGTTTGTGAACTTTGAAATTTCCTTATCTGATCACAATCTGTTGTCTTCCACCTCTCCCTCTGCCTTATAGCCTCAAACCCCGTTCTCTGTTCTCACTGTAGCCACCTGCCCCTCAATCCCTGATTTCCTCCCCAGGCTCTCACCCTTGCAGTGGTTTCACTCTTCTCCCTTCCCCATCTTGACCTCTCGGTGAAACACTTCAGCTCTTTTCCCCTTCTCTCCAGAGCATTGACTCCTTTATCTTATTGCCTATATTTCTTTGACAAATCTCAGTCCGAGAATACTTCCACTATCCGATGCCCTCACTCCTACTTGTGTGCTGCCAAATGAAATTAAAGAAAATCAAGAAACCGTATATAATCACAGCTGGGCCCTCTCTGTAGCAAAGCAATCATTTTACACCGACATTTTACATCGACTCACTTTCCCACCCACCACAGCAGCTCTTTCCAAACCTTCTCATCCCCCATGCCCCATCCCCCACCCCCATGGTTCTCCTGCCACACCCTCTGAGAACCCTGACTCACATTTCACTGAAAAACTGAAGTCATTGGTCCAAGGACTTCCTCTTCCCCCCTCCTCAACTCACATTTCACAGATATACCTCCTGCCACAATTTTTGCCTTCACTCCTGTTTTACATAATGAAGGGGCCCTTGTGGCTGAGGGATCTCATTCCATGCAGTCTTCTCCAGCAGATTTCTCTATCATTCTCATCCCTCTCTTACTTTCTGTCTTCTTCTATGGTCTACCAGCATTCCTACATCTCCCCATCCTCAACAAACCCTCATTTGACCTATTGCTGTTAACCATTGTCCTGTTTCTTTCTTCCTTTTTGTGGCTCGACTCCTTGAGAAGCCTTGTCACCAATAAAACATCCTTTGGTCTTACTCTCTTCTTAATTCCCTACATTCTTCCTCAGACCTCATCATTCAACCGAAACTGCTTTCTCCAAAATTACCAAAAATCTCTTTTTAAAATGTAATATTTAATCATTTAACTTAATATTTAATATTACAATAAAAACAAGTTTAGAATTATTTTGTCAAATTTTGAGCTCCTAATTCTCTCTCCCTCCCCGCCCCCATTGAGAAAGCAAGCAGTTTGACATAGGTTATACATGGGTAGTCATGCAAAACACATTTCCATGTAAGTCATGCTGTGAAAGAAAAACACAGACAAAAAAAAAAAACCAAGAAAAATAAAGAAAGTAAAGAAACAGTATCTTCAGGATCCACGAGTTCTTTCTCTGGAGATGGACAGCATCTTTTATCATAAGTCCTTTGGAATTGTCTTGGATCATCATATTGCTGAGAATAGTTAAGTTACCTTAGAAGGTCGTCATACAAGACTGCTGTTACTGTGTACAATGTTCTCTTGGTTCTGCTCATTTCACTTTGCATTGGTTCATGTTAATCTTTCCAGGTTTTTCTGAGAGCATCCTGTTTGTCATTTCTTATAGCACAATAGTATTTCATCACAACCATGTACAACAACTTGTGCAGCCGTTTTCCAATTGATGAACATGTCACCACTAAAAGAGCTGCTATAAATATTTTTGTACTTATCCTTTTCCTTTGTGGTTTTTTTTTTTCTCTTTAGGATACAGACCTAGTAAAGTGGTATTGCTTGGTCGAAGGCTACCAATCTCTTAATTGCCAAATCTAATGGTCTTTTCCCAATTTTCATCTTTCTTGACCTCTCCCTAGCCTTTGACATTATTATTCTCTTGATACTCTCTTCTCCCTAAGTTTTCATCATAGCTCTTTCCTTTCTGACCAATCTGACCCCTCCTCAGTCTCCATTGTTAGATCATATCCTGGTCACACCCTGCTAAAGGTGGGTGTGACACAGGATTTAGTCAGGGGCCCTCTCCTCTTTCCTCTTATCTCTCTATATAATTTACATAGGTGATCTAATCAGTTCCCAGGGATTCAATTATCTCTATGCTGATGATTCTCAAATCTACTTATTCAAACTTAAACTCTCTCCAAACATCTGGAACTGAATGCCTTCCCCATTACTGAGGAAACCACCATCCTTCTAGTCTCCCAGTCTTGCAACCTAGATGTCATCCTCAGCTCCTCATTCTCTCACCCTCTATATCCAGCCTGTTGCCAAGGCCTGTCAATTTTATGTTCACAACACCCCTCTTCTCCCCTCTGACACTGCCACTCACAGCTGGACTATGGTAATAGCCTGTTGGTGGGCCTGCCTGCCTCAAGTCTCTCCTCACTCCAATCCATTCTCAACACAGCTGTCAAAGTGATCTTGATGGGGTGCTTGTGCTTGGACCCCAATTCCAAGATCGCATTTCTCCCTAGCTTCAAAACACTATCCCTGACAGTTCTCTCCCCAGCCCAAGGACACTATGCCTCGAAATAACTCATGAGTGGGCCCCAGTAAGACAAACTATCTTTCCCCATAATTAGTCATGAGCAGGCCCCGGTAAAACAAACTATCTTTTTCCATCACAGGAACAAGCTGACCTCTGAAGAAATTCTCTTGTAAAAACAGGATTATGTTGTAACCACAGAATTATCGTGTATTGATTACCAAAGTTATCATATACAATCCAGAAGTCAGGCTGTAGTCATCAGCTCTCAAAGCTATCTTGCTACAGACACAACAGACCAAAAATACATCCCTGAGAAACCCCCTTCCCCAGGTCTCCAGTAGTGAATGACATCAGTGACCAAGGTTGTAAATTAGCACCTATTTAGCATATCTGGCACATAATCTACTACTTTAGCATCATCCTGTGTGAGGTAAATAAAATGTGAAGACTTCACAGGGAAGATATGTATAAATATATATCTATATCTACACTAAGAAATGTTTAAAAATCAAGAAATAGGAAAGTGAAAAAAAAATTCTGAGGCCATGAGAGTCTGATGGCTCAGCCTCTGGGAAAGTTTACCTTGAAATTTTTTGTTCTTTCTTCTGGTTCTGGTTTAAAGATTTTCTTGGTAAGAATAGGGTCACTGCGACCTGTTTTCCTTTACTGTAAAAGTACTGTAAGAGAATGGAGAGGGTTTCCCCCTCCCCTTAGCCTATTCTCCTTCTTTAGATTTATAGATGTCACCTCAGTTGTAATTATTAACCAAGGGAATGGGAATTGGAGTTTCTGTGCCTCAATTTCCCGGTTCTTTGTCTAGCTTTCATGCTGAGATTGTAAGCCCACCTCCCAGCCAATGGTGAGAAGGGTCAGAGGTGGGTGGGAATCTCTTGTGTTAGGTATAATTATGGGTGCCTAGCCCTTGTAAAGTGCCTCCCTTGCTGGATTTGTTCTAGCGGGGGATGCCCAATTCTCGAGAATTGAATAAAATTTATTTCTATTTCCACCCTGAGATGGCTCCTTATTAACTTTTAATTGGTGAGGGTCCTATTAAGTTGCAATTGGCATTACAATAAACCTTTGCCACCTTGACTTAAAGAACGCTTGAGTCTGTGAATTCATGCCAGATGACCCTCTCCTGTACTCCAGTCCTTGAGGGGTCCCTGAAACCCCCCTCAAACCTCATCAATCTTAAAACACAGGTTTGACCATGTTATCTCCCCACCCCCACCCCCTTCCCACCCAATTAAATGAACTCTTACGGCCTTCTACCATTTCCAGGACCAAACACAAAATCTTCTATTTGGTATTCAAAGTCCTTCATAACCTGGCCCTTTCCTATTTTTCTAGTCTTACTTCCTTTTCCATATTTCTTGCTCAATATAGTTCCATTCAGTAACAGTGGCCTCCTTGCTGTTCCATGAACTAGACACTCCATCTCTTAGCTGCAGGGATTTTATCTAGCTGTCCCCCATGCCTTCTCATCTTTGCCTCCTGGCTTCCTTCAAGTGCCAACTAAAATCTTATCTTCTACAGGAAGTCTTTCCCAATCCTTCTTAAAGCTAGTGCCTCCTCTGTTGATCATCTCCATATTAACCCATATATACCTTGTTTGTTCATAGTTGTTCCATGTTGTCTCTCCCATTAGACTGTGAGCTCCCTGGGGGCAGGGATTGCCCTCTTGCCTTTGTTTGTAACCTCGATCTTAGCACAGTGAGGGCATATTGTGGTTGTTAAAAGGTTCAGTCATACCCAACTCTTCATGACCCTATTTTCTTGGCAAAGATACTGGAGTGGTTTGCCATTTCCTTCTCCAGCTCATTTTACAGATGAGGAAACTGAGGCCAACAGGGTTAAGTGACTTGCCCAGGGTCACACAGCTAGTAAGTGTCTGAGGCTGGATCTGAACTTAGGAAGATGAATCTTCCTGATTCCAAGCCAAGTGTCCCATCCACTTTGACCCTAGCTACCTTAGGGCACATAGTAGGTACTTAATTGACTAACTGACTGACAAGATACTTCTGGGAGAAGAAACACATTTACTAACCTCTTAGGATGAAGATTTTATTGGAATATTTATTTTTGGATTTGACTGAAAAAGTAGTATAAACCCTACCTACTTAATAGAAGTAATAGTAATTGCTAGCATTTATTAAAGTTTTCAAAGTGCTTTACAAATATTATCTCATTTGATCCTTACAACAACCCTGGGAGGTGGTACTATGGTTATCCCCATTTAGGTTGGTTGTTATCCTTCATTCCAAAATGACATCACATGTTAGAGTCAAGGTATCATGATACCTACTGTGGCTGACCAGTCCAACACAAGCTCTGCCATAGATTGGGCACAAATACAGTCATCCCATCCCATCACAGGAGTTAGGGGTGTGGCAGCCCCCCCCTCCCATCTGGAAAATCCACATAAAATTTTTTGCTCCTCCCTTTGTACCAGAAAAGAAGTCTGAATTATTATGGTATTAAAAGATAAAATATGTTGATATTAAACAATACTATCTATATATTTTATGCATTTCTGAGTTTCTAAACCTTTTCTGTGTTGTCTTCCACAAAACTCCCTCCAAAATTCCCATTTAATTTCTTATGCCAACCCTCGATATATGGAAGCCTCAATGGGGAAAGTTGTGATGTGAAAGGGATAAATGGATTCCACATGAACATTTGGAGTTCATCATTTTACAGGTGATGAAACTAAGGCAAATAGAAGTTAATTGATTTGCCTAGTCACCTGGCCAGACCAGTATTCTACCCACAGCTGTGGCCACCCCCCCACCCCACCCCCCACACCTTCTTTGCCTCCAAACCATAGAAGGTTATTGTGTCTTGCTGGTAGGAGCTTAACGAATGCTTGTTGAATGAATTCTCCTCACCCATTTCTTTCACTAACTGTAAAAATGCACATTTAAAGCCCAGTACAGGCTGGCTCCAGACTACCACCGCAAAGTTATCTCACAATATGAGCTTCTCTTCATTCTTAGGATCCAGCCAAACTTGACCTTTGTCCAATGCCCAAACCCATCTCTCCTACCTCTCTACTCTTGCATGGCATGTCCCCTATATCTACAATTAAGTTTCTCCTACCTTCCACTCCTTAGACCCCCAGTCTCCTTCAAGGGTCAGTTTAAGTCTTACTTCCTATGGGATGCTTTTCATGATTTCCTCAGCTTGTATTTCTCCCTCCCTCTCCAACTTGATTTGTATTTACTTATTTGTTGGCATGTTGTCATCTTCTGTAAAATCTAAGATCCTACCAGGCAAGAACCCTTGGTCATTTCTGTCTCTGTATCTCTGGTGCCTTGCACAATGCCTTGCACATAGCAGGCATTTAATAAATGCTTCTTGAACTGAATCAATGATACCTTTGGGTCATCTCTTAGACAGTTAGGTGATGCAGTGGATGGAACCCTGGAATTGGAGTCAGAAAGTCCTGAATTCAAATTTGGTCTTAGACACTTACTTGGCTGTTCACTTCTCTCAGCCTCAGTTTCTTCATCTGTAAAAATGAGGCTAATAATAGCACTTAGTTCACAGAGTTGTTGTGCTCTGCTGCCTTTAAAGCACTATATAAATGCTAGCTATTATTTATTACTGCTGTCGTTGTTTGTTGTTATTAATATTAGGTTTAGATTTCTTGACATGTAAAAAAGAAGTTATGCTTGTCAGGTGCTTTAAAGAGAATATTGAGTACAAGCTGCCAGAATTCATATCTAATTGTTTTTTTAAAATCCTTTTTATTGAATTATCAGTGTACAGGAAAGGGTTGATGTAAGTCACAAAGGAATTAGAACTCCAAGGCTTTTCGGAGCAAAGGAAAGAATTGATGGCTTAGTGGGCAGACATCATATAAAGTACATATTTTTATATAACTGGAAAAAAATAAACCGGCCAGCTAGCCTCTTGGGGAACAAGTTTCTCTCGTCATTTCCATTATCTTGTTTAATGCAGGAGTCTTGGCGAGAAAGGAAATGTACTGTATCTTCTTCCCACTGATCTATCCTAGTGGTAGCCAGTGCTAAAATGTAGAAACCCAAATGGCCTCAGCACATGATCTGAAATCCATTAATAAGGAGGGAATGGGGTTCGAAGGAACGGGAGAGTTGGTAAACAATTTTAACTCGGTTTGCAGCCATCTTTTCTCCTTATAGGTTCTTAAATGAAAAAAGAAATTCACATAGCAAGGCCTTTTTTTCCCCATAAAGATTTTGTGGAAAGAACTCTCAATTTGTTTTTTAATTGAATATAATTTTATTGCATTTTGGTCCATAAAAGATGTATTTAATATTTCTGTTTTTCTGTATTTATTTGTGAGGCTTTTATGCCTTAATATACAATAAATTTTTTTGTGAAGGTAACATGCGGGGCTGAGAAGAAAGTTTCTATTGCCTTTCGATGTTCTCCAGAGGTCTATCATATATGACTTCTCTAAAACTCTATTCAAGCCTTTCATTTCTTCTTTTTTTTTTTTGGTTAGATTTATATAGGTCCAACAGAAATAAACTGAGGTCTCCACTATTATACTTTTACTGTTTACTTCTCCCAATAATTCATTTAATTTTCCTTTAGGAATTTGGATGCTATGACATTTGAGGCACATGTTTAGTATTGATATTAATTCATTGTCTATGCTACCTTCTAGCAAAATGTAGTTTCCCTGTTTATCTTTTCGAATGACATTTATTTTTGTTGTTACCTCAAAGTCCTATATAAATGTTAGCTATTGCTATTCTAGAGCTATCCCCAGTTAACTGAATTTACCCTTTTCCTATTTTGTGGCTTGTTCCTTAGATAATAGGATTAGCCCTTCTCCAGACAGTTTCATTCCCAGGATTCTCTAAGCTGGAAGTGACCGTGGAGATCTCCCTCATTTTACAAGTGAGGAAATGTAAGCCTTGAGAGGGAATGACTTTCTGAAGGTCTTGGGGCCTTTAAGAGCCAAGGCAAGGCCAGAAACCAAGTTCCTTTCCCACTTTGCCATGTTTCCTGGCACACACATGTTCCGTGACCCCTTTTGGGTTTTTTTGGCAAAGATACTAGAGTGGTTTGCCATTTCCTTCTCCAGCTCATTTTTCAGATGAGAAAACTGAGGCAAACAGGGCTAAATGACTTGCTCAGGGTCACATAGCTACTAAGTGTCTGAGGCCAGATTTGAACTCATGCAGAGAAATCATTCCTGATTCCAAAACTGGTACTCTATGGACTGTACTACCTACCTGCCCCTAGCCTCTAGGATAAATGTCTCCAGGATAAACAGAAACTTCTCTGTTTTACTTTTTAAATTTCTCCCTACCTCACACCAATCTATCTTTTCAGCCTCAAAGTATGTTTCTCCCCCTACCACATTCTGTAATCCAATCAAACTGGCTCTCTGTTCCTAACATACTTGGTACCTTTCCACCAACCTTATCTCCAACTCATAGAAGAAGGTCGAGCATCATCTTCTATGTGAAGCCTTTCCTGATCCACTCCCCTCCACTCCATAGTGCCCTTCCTACCAACTCCCTGTCCCAAAAGTCTCAGTGCAATTTTAAAGCTTTAATAAAGCCTATGTGTATAGATATATACATACATAATATAGACATACACATATATAAAATAAATCCAAAATAAATACAGGGTATTCCAAAAATTTCAGTGTAGTTTTAAGCTGAAACTGTCTATATATATTACATATATGTACGTGTATGTTCATACATCTATCCATCAATTTACTACCTAGTTATCCATCCATCCATTTATCTACGTATCTACTTATCACTTCCTACAAAACCTAAGTTTTTTTAGAATAGGGGTTTATTAATTATATTTTTATTTCTAGCTCCTAATGCAATGCCTGGCACACAGTAGGTGCTTAATAAATGCCAGCTGACTGATTAATGAGGGCATGGTATTCTGGGCATTATTTTAGATGCTTGCCCCATATTAAACTTCCTCATCTGTTCCTGTTTCCTCTTTCAGAATTTCAAGCCTTCAATCCCACAAAGAGCAAGCTGAAAATGCAAACATGCCATTGGGAGGTAACTGTAAAATAAAGTGGTGGTTGATAAAAGTTATTGAAATGGGAAGTCTACACTGCAAAGACCCACCAATAAAATATGCCACATCTTCTAAGTGCAGCTGATAGGAACGGTATTGCTTTGGTGTTGGCTAATATCGTGAATTTTGTTTTAAAGTAAAAGTAAAATCTGAATCACTGAGAAGAAAACTGGCCTTGCTTCTGACATCTGCCCAAATGGACTGTCCAGAACAAATCTGGGAGAGGAAGCTTGGAACACCGGGAAGAGGGCTGGAGTTATCCCTTCCAACACTAAACTTATGATACTATATTCATACTTGAGTAAAAATTACCTGATATCAAGCTCCTTCCAGATTTAGAAGACAGTCTTAGGATTCATTACTGGGAGTGGGTTTAGAAATCATCCAGATCAGGAATTCCTAACTTATGGATGACAGCTAGCAAGGGTTTTTTCAAGGGATAGGGGAATCTATATGCCCCCCAAACTGTCCTTTTGATTTTTACTTAACACCAATCTCTCCAGGACTTGTTTCTTGACAAAGTTCCAGTGGTCTAGCTTGGAAGATGTCCAGCCACCACGCTCAAAAGCATCCTTTTTACTGTGGGAGATGGCTGTACCCTGCTGCCATCTCACTCTGGGAGATACCTGTACCTTGCTGCCTTCTCACATTGGGAGATTCCTTCTTCCCTTCTTCTGATTGGTTAGTTTCTCCTGAAACCTTCATTTTAAGGAAGAATTCAGGCCAGCCATAGTGCTTGCTCTTTCATTCCTCTGAGCTGATTCTAATTGTTTTCACTCCTTTCTCCACAGTTCCTTCTCAGTAGGTCCCTTCTCTTTTCCCCTCCCAATAGCTTTTAGCTTTCTTTTAGGTGAGTCTTCCTTCCATTCAAAAGTAAGCTCTTTGAGGGCAAGGACTTTCTTTTTTGCTTCTATTTGCATTCCCTTCTTGTAGTTCCAGGGCCCTAGCTCTCAATCTTTTCCCATTTGTATTCCCAGCTCTTATGAAAGTGCCTGGTATATAATAAATGCCTAATATTTGTTGGCTTGACTCCAAATAATGCACTTGACAAATATGTAATTTGCCAACCAAACATTGTCATTCGGATTTTTTATTTAAGTCCAACTAATAATATACAGCTTTTTAGAATTATGTGGACGCTGTTGCAAAGAATACATTTGTATTTTACTAATAACATTAAAGTTGCTATGAATGATCAGAAAGTTTTTTTGTCATTAATCGTATAACTACAATCACTGGTCCTCTGCAAATTTTTTATACTTAAAAGAGGTCCTCATAGGCAGAAAGGTTGAAGACCATGGATGTAGCCCAGTTTCGCCCATTTTAGAGAGAAGAAACTGAAGCCCACAGTACTGGCATGACTTAGGTCACACACCAGTAAGAGCCCCAGGCAAGGAGCAGGAAAACTGGGAAAGGGGAAAGAAGGGGGTTGGGAATTAGTAATAAGTTCTTTGCAGGGACACTGAAGAGAGGGTTCCTACTTCAGAAGGGGTTGGATTCTGAGGACCGTTTTCAGACGTGGGAATCTACCATTCTATAAAAGATGAACAAAATAAATTTCCCAAAAGGCTCGGATGCCTGAGTTTCTTACAATGTAAGGAGATTCCTGGTTCAGAGCTCTTCCTGCATATTGGAATTTTTCCCCCTACTTTCTAGCAGATAATATGGGGAGGAGGGAGTAGATATCGAGAGCTTCATCGTAATGAGATTGTCTCCTACACGCAGCCGGCTTCCCACCAATGCCACTCATTAGAATGAAACCTACCCCTCGGTGTCCGGCTGTGGGCAGTGCGGGCTCTCCATGATGCAAGAAGCCAAGGACATCAAGCACCGGTGACAGATCGGAAGTTCAGCTTCTGAGCTAGACATGGGAAGTCACTACTCCGAGGGCTAGAAAGGGGAGTGATTAAGTTGCCCGGGGTGGGTAGACAGCCCACGTCCAGGCTGAGAACTCCAGGGCAGAGGAAGGAGAGAGAGCTGCCTGGGCTGGGCTAGGCCAGGCCATCCGGACTGGCTCATTGGCGCCTCCCGGCGCAGGTGTGCGAGGGGGCCAATCAGCAGCTCCGGGGGGCGGGTCCCTTGGGGCTCACCTGGCTGCCGCTGGCTTGGAGCCGCAGTATTGGCCCCTGGAAGTGACTGAAAACCTTTGGTCCACCTGTGCCTCCGACGAGCTGCGCCGCTCGGGCCCCAGCCCCAGCCGCATTACTGCCCCAGCTGCGGCCGCACCCCCGGCGCCACCACCATGGGCACTACTCAGAATTGGTCTCTAAGCCTCACCTTGCTCTTGCTGCTGCTGCAGGTAAAACCCCGGAGCGAGCGGGGGATGGGGCATTTTTCTGGTGGGTGAAGGAGAGGTGTGGGGAGACGCTGATCCTTCCCCTGGAGGGAACTTCGGTTATCACGGGTTCGCACCCCCTACCCCAGAGCAGCCGCCTCACGCCCATCCCTTTCTCCGATTCCTCCCTTAACTTCCCCTAAACTCCCCCAGCCTTTCCTGCTCCGTTCCTCTTCTCCACGGGTCACCAAACTAACTCCAGCACCCGGGACCTCTCCTCGGGAACTGAAGTTTGCTTTCGAGGGGTATACCGGCTCTAATTTCGCCCTCGAGCTGGCGCAGTGCCCCACGAAGGTGCAAGTTGGGAAACGCATGACTTAGGGGACCCTAGCGCGGATCCGGCACCTCCCTCGGTCCTCGCCCTCCCCCTCTTCTCTGGGGTCTGTACGTGTGTGTGGGGGGGGAACTTGGTACTTAGTACCCCAAGTTTTAGGAGAGAAATCTGAGCTGGTCCTGGGGTCAAACTGTAAGTGGGTGTGGGGTGGGTCTGGGCAGGGGGGAGATAAACCTGGGGAGAGCATGGTGGGGAGGGGATATCTCTAGTGTATTTAGGTTAATTGGGTCTGTGGTTGAAAGGGGGATTTCTGGGGGTGGAAATCTTCCAGTAAGAGTGAGAGTTGGGGAGCCTGTGAATGTTTGGAGGAGGGCAGATGGATAGAGGGGAGGGTGACCCAGGGATTCTGGCTGGATGAGATCGGATTGCGAGGGAGGGGATTCTCGTCGCTTTGATTTGGGAAGAATGACCCATCTGGGCTGGACTGAGCTGATTGTCGTCCGCTTCTTCTCTTCCCCTCTGCAAAACTCTCGGAGTCCCCTGGGAGCAGCTGGCTATGTGGATCTCTGGTGGGGTAGGGGGGAGCGGCTAGAGCCCAGGACCAGGCCGTCTTCACTCCCACCCCCACTGGGGCGAGGCTGGCAGGTTTCGGTGCGGGGGAGGAAGGCAATCCCCTCCAGCTCCCAGTCACCCCAAATCCCCTTTTCTTCCCCCTCAGGCGTCGTTATGGAGTTGCGAGGACACGGGGCATTGTCTTCCGGGCTTTGCCTCCGAAAGTTATACATTCGAGGTGCCCCGGGCACACCTGGAGCGAGGCCGAGTCTTGGGCCAAGGTAAGAGGCCTGTGGGGGAGGGGCTGCTGTTCCGGTGCCCAGCCCCAGGGGGTGGGTGGGGAAATTGATGACCTAGGAAAGTGATCTGCGGGTGAATTGGGGGCAGGAGCAGCGAAAGGGCTGTCCCGCTCCTGTGCCAGCAGGAGTTTTATGCTGGGTTCCCTGGGTTGAAATTAACCTGTGTGTAGGAATCCCTTTTCTCTTTGAAAATTATTCGCACCCCAACACTTACTGAACTTGCTAAAGTCTTTACATTTCTTTTTGCCCCATTATCTTGTATAAGACCTAAATCTAAGTCTTAAATTATTTAAAAGCGTTCTCCGCCCTCCGTCCCCCCCCCCCCCCCCAACTTTGCAAAGTATTGAATTTTTCTTCTTAGGGATAAAAATGGAACTGATACTATTCCTATAGGTATTGATTTAAAAAAACAAAACCCTGATAACTGACTCAGAGGAAAAGCATGTGAAAGACTTGGTCATTTCTTGGGCTTATCACAGTGCTATCAGATTGATGTTTGAGGTTCTTTTCTGGCTGGCCAAGTGAGGAGGAAGTTTGGAATATTATTCACTGACTAAATGATTGAAATATGGCATCTTCTAGTTTCACTGTGAGAGCTGCTGTTTCACTTTAATTTTCTCCATTGACTTCTAAAAAAAAACTGGGGATCTGTGATTTTTATCAGCTTTGAAACTCCTCCCCCCACCCCTTTCTGAGCAATTTAACTGTGACTTAGTTTTAGACAGTTGCCTCAAGACTGGCCCTTGGTCACACTGAGAGTAAGTGCTTAGATGTAGAAGGTCTTCTCCACTCCCAAGGTCAGCCCTAAAGTGCTGTATTTGAAGTCCAAGATTTGAGCTCATATCCCATCTTAGACACTCATTCTTTGTCCTTGCTTTCAATCAGTTTGCAACCTAAGTGGAGAGGCCAAATAAGCACATGTGAAATAATTAGGGAATAAATACAATTTAACAGTTAAATTGTGTGATACAGCAAATGCTCTAGGAATTCAGAGGAAAAGAGAGTTCCTAAACTAAATTGCATGAGCACAGGGAATCCTGTCTTATTTACTCGTATTTTTTCCTTGGTACATAGTAGAACACTGTAAGAATGGGTATGTGTGTCTCTTTATATACAGTATATGTAAAATATTACCTGGACCTGTGAGTTCATCAGTAAAGGGAGTTTTTACAAATGTAGATCAGCAGCTATTTTGCAACTACTGGTCTTAGTTGCTTATGAGCACTGAGAGGTTGTGATTGGTCTATGGAACTTTAACAGGCAGGACTTGAATTCTAAGGTCGGGTCACTATCCATTGTGCTATACTGCCTCTCTTTTCCATTGCATATGGTTGCATAAATGTTGAAAATTTAGGAGGATAGTCAAGGAAGGCTTCCATCTACTAGTTCTATAGCTGTTAGCAAAATTTGAAGAATTGAAGTTATTTCCCGTAATACGGTATATATATTAGGAATATAATAAATGTTTGCTAGAGGACTGGAATAGTCAAGGAAGATTTGTTGGAGGTAAGCCAAGTCAGATTCTGAAGGACACAAAGGATTTCAATGGGGGAAATGGAGAGATAGATAACATAACAAAATAAAGAATGAAAGAAATATTTATTGTTCATGGTTGGACCATACCAATATAATAAAAACAGTTGTATTACCTAAATTACAGACTACTTCTACCAGTTCAGCTACCAAGTGCTTACTTTATAGAGCTAGACAAAATAATTCTTTGGAAGAAGTAAAAGCTATAGAATATTGAGGAAATAGTAGTGGAACAAAAGTAGAAACAAACAAAGGGAAATATTGCTTGTAACCCCCTACCCTCCAGCCCTTTGCAGCCTCATTTTTGCCTCAAGATTTTTCTCTGCTCTTTGGAAATACAACAGAGCATCATCATTCCTGTTGGTAGAATGAAGACTTATGCGTTCCATTATGAATTTAAATCTGTATGGAAATGACTAACTTGTTATGGAGCTGCAAATACAAGGAAATCAGACAGTCCCCTCAAGGAGCTTACGTTCCAGTGGGGCAAGATCACATGTAAAGGGCACTCAGAAAGCCAGATTTTAATAACATGAAAAAATTGTAACTTGGGAAATGGTTGGGCTTACCACTGTGCCCCCTCAGATTTTTCTCCTGGATGTCTTTTCTTATAGAGAAAGTTCTTTTTCTTTCTTTCTTTTCTTTTTTTTTGGCTTTGAGCTTTGGTTGCCTTGTTCTTCTGCCCACAGGTCCACAGATCTCCCATACATCATCCTCTATCATCGATCCCCCATTTTTCTCACTTTTGAAAGATTCAGTGAAAACTGATAGAATCAATATGTCTGATGCCTACTTAAACTGGTCTAAGAAAACTAATCCTGTATCCTATTTTGAAATTCCTTTCTGTCTTCTGTAGTCAGTGTAACTGACCCCAGACTTTTCTTTCTTCCTCCTATTACTTGAGTCTCGGACAGATATTGGTAAAAGATGCTAGCTGCCTTAAAGAGAAGGTAATTAAGAAACTTCCATTCCTCTTTCTCTTGCCATACAGAGAAAGGGAGAAATCGAAAAAGGGTAAGCCCTATGCTTTCAGGTACCAGGGGCTGTTCACTGGCATTTAAGGAAGACCAGAGGCAGGCATTAGAGATATGGTTGCTAGACTGCCAGACTTGAAATTAGGAAGACCATGGTTCAAATCCCACCTCAGATACTTAACTAGCTGTGTGTAAGTCATCCTGCCTCAGTTTCCTCCTCTGTAAAATAGGAAGGTTGGACTTGATGTCCATTAAGGTCCCTCTCAGCTCTATCTCTATGACCCTATGATCCATGCTACTATAGGCAACACTTTGGGGCATTCTTCCACCTTTTTTGTTAGATGCTAGACAAATTACATATAACTGATGTATTTTTTTGTTGGGCGGGGCATAGCTTTTCATGTTTGTCTTTGTATATCTAGCACCTTGCCAGGTAGGTGCTGAATTAATGTTGGCTCAATTGAATTGGGTGAACCTTCAGCCAAGACTAGAGAGGCACAGTATCTATTGCAGATTCCAGTGAGGAAAACCAGTGGTAGGTGCCTCCCTCCTCCATCCCCTCCTTCCTTCCCTTCCCTCTCTACTTCTGTCCCTCAATCCCTCCTCTGAGTTCCAGCTTTATCTCAAATTACTCCCCTCCATGGGCTCTCCATTGCAACCATATTAGACTATTGTCTGTCCCTTAGATGATCTTCCTGTATACCCAGAATGCCCTCTTTCAATCCCTTTTGATTTTTCTGCCTTTCTCTTAAAGCCCATCTCAAAGGCCCCCTTCTTCAGGAAGCCTTCTTTGATTACCCACCACCATTTCCCACCACCTTTCTCCTCCTACTTCTCAGAGCACTCTGCATGCCTCCTCCCTAATGCATTTATGTACCACTCTATCATAAGACTGTGCAGAGGATAACAGTGTCTTGTAGAGGTACCCTTTTCTTTGGTAAAGGAATGAGGCTTAGCTCTTCCAACAGAAAACTCTAATGGGCAAAGAGAAAGAACAACTTAAGCTTTGAGACAGGAATTGTAAAAGTTGGCTAGTAGTTTCAGAAATGTTCCCTTGTATTTTTTTTAATAGACTTGTCCTCTTTTCCATTTTAAAATCCAAATTTGCTCCTTGCCCATCACGACACTGTAACGATCAGACATTTCTTCCTTCCCTTCCTCACCATTCAGGGCTCAGAGCATAACATACAAAGTGCTTCATAAATTCTTGTTTCTGTATTGATTATTTGTTAACAGATGAGCCCTTCCGATGTGTCCCCAGCTTCTGTGGCAGAATTGGCCGCCCTTAAGAAATCCTGCCTAGAATTTTAGGAGTCTCTTGAACATATATTAGGAAACTATGGTGAATGTATTTTAAGAAGCAAATTTAGGCTTGAAATAAGGAAAAAATTAGTGGGATTCCTTCTCTCTTGAGGCATTCAAAGGACTAGATGACCACTTAGCTCCATTGTTATTGTTTAGTTGTAGTATAGATTGGACTAGATGACCATTGGGGTCCTTTCCAATTCTGAAATTGTGTGCTTCTGTAATTTTGAGAGGGGGAACTCTTAACAATTGGGGATGGAGTGGGGAGAGAGGATGAAAAAGACGTGTAGAAGGAAGTTACAGATCCGAAGAGATATGGGCCAGGTGGCGGTGCACCATAAGCATGGGAGATCTGAATGTTTTCTTTGAGGGAACATCACATCTTGATTGGAATGAAGAATAATTAAACCAGAAGAGTACTGAAAAGTAGGTGAGCATCAAATTGTGGGGGGCTCTAAATGCCAGGCTGTTTGAATTTTGCCCTCGATCTGAGGCATTTTTGAGCTGAGTAACATGGTCAGATCTGGGTGTTGGGAATATTAGTTTGGCAGATGGGTAAAAGGTGAATTGGAGGGGGGTGCCAGTGTTGATTGTAGCAATCTAGGTGAGTAAGAAGGGCTTGAATTAGGGCAGAGACCATGTGAATAGAGTTGGGGGGGTGGAGTGATGCAAGAGATTTTGTGGAGTTGGGATCCATAAGATTTGGCAGCTACTTTAGTGATTTTTTCATGCTTTAGGATCCCCAGATATGTGCCTCTTTGGGCTCCTTTCTTTCCTATCTCTCTCCCCCTCTTAGTTGATTATCAAACAAGCTAGGCAAGTTCCCTGCCTGACTCCCCATGTGTGCTAAGCAAACATCCTTCAGCAAACATTACCATAGACCAGAATGCCTTTCATCAGAAAATCAAATTCCATCTGCTTTTTCCCCACCACCCTTGATTAGTACAGCCTATTGAAGGTGGGTTTTTTTTTTTTTAGTTCATGCTTTAGATTAGGAACACAGTCTGATTTTATTTTGAAACCTATTGGGAAGGAGGGAAGGAAGCAGAGGAAGAGTGTGCTACTTCCTTATCTTTCTAGTTGGTCAACGGCTCTCAATTTCTAGAGACACTTTACAGCAAAGATCTTATTAGCATCTTAGTCAATAAGAATGAACAAACACCTACTATGTGTCAGGAACTGCTAAGCACTGGGGATACAAGGAAAAACAAGAGATATTCTCTACCCTTGGAGAGCTCACAATTTCATGAGGGCGACAACATCCAAACAACCTATATATGCAGGGTAAATTGAAAGTGATTAATGGAGGAAGGGCACTAGAATCAAGAGGGATTGGGAGAAGTTCCTGTATGTGAGATTTTAAGGAACTGAAGGATGCCAGGGAAGCCAGTAGGCTCCCTCATTAAAGCTGGAAGTGGGGGGCCACCTGTGACTCTGAACCCATGGCTGACATAAAAGCTTTGCCCTGATCTGTTTCCTACCTGGGCTTATTTGTTCCCCTTTAGGAAGCTAGGTGTTCCACACTTCCACGAGGAAGAGGGGGAGAGATGAGGCTGTTGATTTAGTGGGGACAGCCAATCAGTTAACCCTCAGAACGCCCAAGCTCAATCAGTCCACCAGCCTCCCTCAGTAGCAAGGATTGCAGCCATACCTGTGCCCACTTTGGATATTTTTTAATCAGTCATTTTTGAATATGCTTCTGGATAGCCTTGGATATTCAATTTAAAAAAAACAGTTAAATAAAACCAAGCACCATAGTGACTGTATCTGACAACGTATTAAACACTCCACACCCATAGCTCTCTCACCCCATTTCTACTGGAAGGAGGGAAGAGCTTCCCTTCTTCTCCAGTGCCAGGATTGATCATTACAATCACTTGGCCTTCAGACTTAATTTTTCCCTGCCTTCTTGTAGTTCTTGGCTCCAGTTGCTCTGCTCTGATCAGTTCATACAAGTCTTCCATGTTTCTCTGGAATTTCCCCATTACACTTTGCTTCAGCGCAGTGATATTCCATCCCACTTACACACCAGTATGTGCAGCCCATGTTGATGGGCACTCACTTGGTTTCCAGTTTTGATGCCACAAAGAGCACGTGGAATCTTTCTGTCTTTACCCTACTTAGGCGCTCTGGGTAAAAGGATAGGAACTGTTGGCTTTTTTCTATCATTCTAAATTCCCCCACACCTAAACTTAAACTTCCTCTCCTGGGCTAATTTTCGTTCAGACCTGTGTTCAGTGAGATTTTACTCCAATTGAACTCATGCAACCTGTGAATCTCTAACCTGAAACAATGAGGTCTTGTTCCCTTAGACTCCCTAATGGGGGTGTGTGAGAGAGAGAGAGAGTGTGTTTGTGTTCCACTAAAACGTCGGGAGAGGAACATATTGAAAGGTTTGAACTTTCTTTTGAAAATCTGGTAAACTTAGGGAGAGGGGAGGTGAGAGAGGGAGAACATTTGGAACTCAAAATTTTAAAAGATTGAATGTTAATTGTCTTTACGAGTAATTGGGAAAAATATGTTATTTAAAAGAAAACCAGGTAAAGTTTCAGGTAAACTAATTGGTCAACTTCTCAGGATTTAGTGGAATAATTGGCTAATGTAGCATACAATAATTAGAATAGCTCGTAAAATGCTAAAATACTTTCACACTTTTGAATGCATTTAAGTTTAGGGTAATTTTTGGAGTAGGAACTTATACCTCTTCCCTGTCCGCTGATCACATCTCTGGAAGATTGGCCTAAGAAGGTATTGTCATTGAGACAGATCCCCTGTGGTGAAATACATTGAAATTAACCTTTTATGGCATGCATGCCTAGACTGTTAGGGCCAGAAGGACCCTTAGGCATTTTAGTCTAATCCCTTCCTCTTATGGATGAGCAAATTGAAGACCTAGAAAGAAAGATACTTGGCTAGAACTAGGGCTTCCTGAGCCCACTAGCCAGAGGAACTTGCCTCCTTAGAGGGAAATGATTGTAAAGTGAATTTTGTTAGGAAAGGGTGACCTCCCTGTTATTAGATGGAATTAGAGGCTGCAGCCAGGGCAGTGGATTTCTATAGCTAGGCCTGTGTCGATTGATGCTCCAGGAGTTATCCAGGTAAAGTGGAACCCTTTGTGTGCCACCTCACTTAATCCCCTGGCTCTGGTTCCCAGCACAGGGCTGCTCATCTGCATCCCAGGTGTGAAGATCAGGTGAGGCATCTTGTGTTCCACATGTCTGAGTAAGGAAGCACCAGATGAGAAGTTAGATTTTGGAGGTTGAGAACAAGCAGATGGCACTGGTGGTCGATCACCTTATGCTGCCCTATGGGACATGTCTGTCTCTCTCTCTCTCTCTCTCTCTCTCTCTCTCTCTCTCCCCCTCTCTCCCCCTCTCTCCCTCTCACTACCCTCCCTCCCTGTTCTCTCTCTCCTCTCTCTTTTTCTGTTCTCTCTCTCCCCCTCTTCTCTCTCTCCTTCTTCCTCTCCCTCTCCCTCTCCCTGCCCTCCCTCCCTGTTCTCTCTCTCCCCCTCTCACCTTCTCTTCCTCCCCCCCCCCCCCCAATATTTTGATCAAAATTCTCCTTCCAGCTGATAATCTCCGTTTTAGGAACTTCAATTCTTGTCATTGGCAAAACACCTTTATAGAAGTTAACGACTCAAAAGAAACTTACTATTCGTGTTTCTTGCTTTATTTCCGCCCAATTAATAATTCTCATGCATTTTTGTTTTTTAAAAAAACACCAGGATCATTTCCCACTCCACTGCCCATTGCATCTTCCATTGTAATAAAGAAACACTTGGTCAAAGCCATCCTGAAAAAACGATGGTGTCTGAGGGTATATGCATCATTTCCCACATGCAATTCCTCACCTCTCATATTTTTTCCTCAATTCTCTGGAACCAATATTGGTCATTGCAACTAAGCCAAATTTGTAAGCATTTTATGTCAGTGGTGTTCTTGGTTTTGTTAGCGCTGTCATTGTGAACATTGCTTTCGGTTCCTCATTTCTTGTGGTACGACAGTATCCTATTACTGTTGGTCATTTTCCAGTTTTGAGCAAAATGCCACCCAGAATTCCTTTAATTCGAATGAACCCAGAAGTGTTTGCTTACTGTGTGCAAGGCACTCACCCCTGCTGGGAAGTACGGGACATTGGAATATGATACAAAAGCAGGCAGATTCCTGAGGCAGGGATGGGGTTGGAGTTGGCATGGTGGTGGTGGTAATCCTCCAACTGGATCATAAGATGGCTCGGGAAAATGCAACTGATAAGTAAGACCTAAAGGGAGGTGTCCTGGAGGGGCCTTAGGAAGAAGGTTGAATTTGAACTGTACCTTGAAGAACTTAACAGCCTTGATTTCCCAAGGAAAATTCTTTTTAGTTGGCCATAGAATGGAAATAGATATTTAGGTGGTTTAGCGGATAGAACATCTGGGTCCTGGAGTCAGGAAGACTCATCTTCATGAGTTTAAAATCCAGCTTCAGACATTTACTAGCTGTGTGACCCTGGGCAAGTCACTTCACCCTGTTTGCCTCAGTTTCCTCATCTGTCAAATGATCTGGAGAAGGAAATGGCAAACCACTCCAGTATCGCTGCCAAGAAAACCCCAAATGGAGTCAGGAAGAGTAGAACATGACTGAAAAAAACCCAACTAAACAACAACAAGAGAGAATGGAGCCTTTTGTGGCTCTTAAGCAAACTTTTTGATCTGGTACCAGTACTGGTGAACTGAGGGGCATGGGGTATAGTGGGAGGAGCACTGGATTCAGAATAAGGTGAGACCTGGGTTTGAATCCTAGCCTTCTTAGTTCTGTGAATCCTGCCCAGGTTACTTAATCTCTCCAGGCCTTGGTTTTCCCTTCTGTCACCTGGAGACTTACCACCTCCCAAGGTTGTTATGAGAATAAAGGGCTCAGGGAAAACTTTAGATTATAGGCAGCCCATGACCAGAGATGATCTGATCTCTTGATGGTCCACACTGCTAGCAGACAAGAGCTTCCCAGGTCAGAACAGCAGCTAAATTCAGTGTTGGATTTGGAGTGATTCATTCAGTTTCTGGTTCTTCCACTTAGTTCTATGGTGACAATGGGCAAGTCATTTAAGGTCTCCCGGCCTCCCCTGGCCTGTAAAATGAGATCGGGAAGATCCTGAAATCTCTAAGATTCCTTCCGGCTTTAACTCTGTGTTCTTAAAATCCACCTCCATCCCCTTGAGGATTCAGGTGTTATAGATAGTGTCCTGTGTCAGGAAAGTGACTATATTTTCCCAAGCTTTCCTGCCTTGGTGAATTACTGATTCCTTAAATCTAAGTAGGCCTCTGTGTTCTGAGCTGGTTTGGAGATATGACTTTCCAGTTGGGATATTGGCACCCAGGGATCTTGTGAACATCTGCCCACCTTACCACTGTTATTGAGTTATTTTAATCATTCTTGATTCTTCGTGACTCTTTTTGGGGTTTTCTTGGCAAAGATACTGGGGTGCTTTGCCATTTCCTTCTCCATCCAACTCATTTGACAGATAAGGAAATTGAGGCCAACAGGATTAAGGGACTTGCCCAGGGTGACACAGCTAGTGTTTGAGGCCAGATTTGAACTTGGGTCTTCCTGACTTCAGACCTGGCCCTCTATCTACTGTACCACCTAGCTGCCCCCTTCCTATGTGGTTAGATCTCAATATTAGAATATCCCCAATTTATCCTGTATTTATATAGTTTGTACATGTTGTCTCCCCCACTAGTTGTATGCTCCTTGACATGGGAACTGTGTTTTGTCCCCCTTTTTTTGTATCTCTAGTATCTGGTACCTGTTTGACTGACAAGAAGAGAAAATTTCCACCCCCACCCCCCTTTTTTTCTTAACCACTTCTGTATTCTTTCACAGTCATTTCCCCATCTCTCTTGACTCTTCTGTAGGATAGGAGTGTTCTAGACTCCCCTATCCTAACTCAAGAGTTAGTGTTTGGGAGTGTATTCAGGTTCCAGTTCTCTTTAGACAGCCTCACACATTCTATTGGTTCTGGAGGGCACTAGAAACATAACTCATTCTATTGATTCTGGAGGGAACAAGAAATAAAATCATAAATTCTTTTTTTTAATATGTATATGTGGGAAAGAGGGAACAGAACTCTGATAAGGAAGTTAGATCATAGCCCAGTTGTGAATTTCCTGTTTGAAATGAAAGCCAGCCACTCTTAATTTTAGGTAAGTTGGTGACTCAACTGTGGAATGTTAGTAACTGGACATTTAATATTGACAGGTGGTGGAGGGAAGTCAATTGAGTCACTGGCACCTGATGGGCTGTCTCCTTTTTTAGTGCTTTTAGTAGCTGAGAGATTGAATCAGCTCTTGGTGACTTCATCTTTTCACTGGAACAGGTGCCCCAGCCCAACCTGATCCCACTCAAATCCAAGGGGATTGGCTCCAGGCCTACTTTCTCCTTCCCCAGTAGGAAATAGGACCCTCTGGAGAAACTGAAGGACAACTGTATTCGATAGCTGGTCTGTTACCATGGCACCCTTCTTCACTGCTGTGGTTTGCTGGCTTGTGGAATAGGGCCCTAGGAAGGTGTGTGGTATTCCCTCAGTTTCCTGAGGCTCAATTCTGTGTTAAAACACCTCTTCCCAACCCCTGGCATTTTTGAAGTTTTGTAGGTTAATGTGCTTTTAAAAAAAATGCTTGATACCATCTTCTGGGTCATGTTCAGTAAGCCCAAGTTGTGACTGGCCAGGAGACTTGTTTGGCCTCAGGATTAAGGGCAAGGGAGAATTTGTCCAGCTGTCAGAAGGGCCACCTTTTGCAAGCCAATTTCCTGAGAATCTGGAAGACCATTTGTCTGCTTTAAACATCATCAACTGCTGAAGGGGAAAAAAAATTAAGAAATTTCCCTCACTATATGTCTCTTGGTTCCTCCGAAGAAGTAATATTTGTTAAAATAGTCAAAAGCCATTGTAAGTGGACTTATGTGCTGTAAGGTTGCAAAATAAAAAAGATGGTATGATAGAGGTTTGGCACCATTCTACCAAGCAACTGAAGCAAATTTCCCATGGTGCTGTTTCCGGTGCTCTGACTTTGTTCCTGTGGTCAGGATGGTCCTGTGGACCCTGATGGGTCAGAATTAGGGATGAACCACAGGCAAAGTTTTTCTAGAGGAGTTTTCAGCTTAGGCCAAGAGTGTTGGATACTTGCCTCATTTCATCTGGGGTTAGTCTGAGGCAGTCACCGCTAATCCCTTAAACACATGCTTGTTGTGCATAATCAGAGGCAGCCAGGTGGCACTGGACTAGAGTCAAGACCTGACCTAAAAAAACGTCTACCTCAGACACTCATTAGCTGTTCAAGCCTAAGCAAGTTACTTAACTTCTGTTTGCCTCAGTTTTCCTCATCTGTAAAATGGGGGTGATAATGGCACCTACTTCACAGGGTCATTGTGAGAATAATATGATATTAGCAGATGTAAAGTACTTTTCAAAGCTTAAAGCCCACATAAATGCTAGCTATTATTATAACATTATTATAACTAATGGTAATAATCTTTGGAAGGACCCACTGGCTTGGACCTCTCTCCTTCAAAGGCTGCCTCTTCTCCTGTGAGTTTGAACAATAAAAGGCTAGAGAAATTAATCTATTCTGTTCATTATTTTTTTAAATTTATTTTTAGTTTTCAGCATTCACTTCTGTAAGATTTTTGAATCCCAAATTTTTCTCCCTCTCTTCCCTCCTCCCTCCCCAAGACAGCATGTAATCTAATATAAGCCATACATGTGCAATCGTATTAAACATATTTCCACATTAGTCGTGTTGTGAAAGAAGAAACAGAACAAAAGGGAAAAACCACAAGAAAGAAAAAGAAAAAAAAGAGAAAATACTATGCTTCAATCTGCATTCAGACTCCATAGTTCTTTGAATCCACATTTAGCACAAATAGCGTTTTCTGTCAATGAGTCTTTTGGAATTGTCTTAGATGCTTGCATTGCTGAGAAGAGTTAAGTCTACCAAAGTTAGTCATCACGCAATGTGGCTGTTACTGTGTACAGTGTTCTCTTGGTTCTGCTCATTTCACTCAGCATCCATTCATATAAGTCTTTCCAGGTTTTTCTGAAGTCTGCCTGCTCATCATTTCTTATAACACAATAGTGTTCCATTGCATTCATATACCACAACTTGTTCAGCCAGGGGATGATTCTCGAAGGAAGTATTGGAGCCATCTGAAGGCAGGGAGGTCACTTATTTATACACACAAACAAGAAGTAATTAATTGTCTAGACAATAAGGACTTTGACTTTGGTGGGTGGGAGGAAGAGAGGATGAATGTGACCAGAAGAGTTAGGAAAGGCTTCCTTTAAGAGATAGCCCTCAAAGCTGGGCTGAGTTTACTCAGGAAGGAGGGAAGGCTGAAGGCTGAATGGGAGGGGATAAACTGCTTAGGCAAAGGTCCTAATGAGGATAGGGTGGAGGTCCTTGTCTACTCAAACTTGATAAATATTTTAAGGGTTGCCTGGCCGAGCAGGTGGGGTTATGTCTGTAGGAAGGGTGTTTTGGGGAAACTGTTCTACAGGGTTTTGTAAGCCCCCTGGCTGGTGCTGGAATTGCAGTTTTCAGAGGCTGAGTCAGGAATGCATTATACTATCAAACCAGGCATTCTGGAGAAGCCGGTTTGGGGTGCCCCTCCTCCCCCAGAGGGTGGAGTTTAGGGAAAAACCCGAAACACAAAGAGAAAGGTCTTGGGATTGTTGGTGACTTGTGCTGCAGAGATTTCCCTTTGATCTCTCGCTTAAAGCTATGAGGGAGACACCAAAGAGAATGTGCTAGGGGTGTGGAAACTTGTGAAGTTTCAGTTTGTGAAGATTCAAAGTGCCGCACTTGAGGACTTAGAGGGCCACATGTGGCCTTGAGGCTGGAGGTTCCCCACTCCTGTTAGGTTCATCTTGTTTACCTTGGAAGAGCATTTTTCCTTGGGAAGACCCAGTAAGTGCAGTGGAGAGAGTGTTGGGTTTGTTCGGTCTTGGTGGACCTAAAGCTTTTCTGGGCCAAAGTGTCCTCAACTAAAAAAGTCCCTTTTAGCTCTAAATCTAGGATGGTCAGATTTGTGTGCTTTTCTCTCCTGACCTTTCTATGGTTCTTGAGTAATTTAAGTACCTGTAGGCTCCAGCTGGGTGGTACAGTGGGTACAGAGCTGAGCCTGGTGGGGAGAAGACTCGTCTTCCTGAGTTCAAATCTGGCCTCAGACCCTTACTGTGTGACCCTGGGCAAGTCACTTAACCCTATTTGCCTCAGTTTCCTCATCTGTAAAATGAGCTGGAGAAGGAAATGGCAAACCCTTGCAGTATCTCTGCCAGAAAACCCAAAATGGGGTCATGAAGAGTCAGACATGACTGAAAAAGGACTGAACGACAGCCTTGCGGCGGGGTTGTTATGAAAATCAAAGTAAAGTGGTCAGGGTAGTGCAGAAATAAAGACCAGCCTTGCCCTCAGAAAGTTTTTTCAAGGGCAGAGTGGCAGAGAAAGTCCAGAGTCTATAGAAGGAGAGGAAGAAATACATTTCATGAATATACAAAGATGTAAAAGGCCAGAGATGGACTGTTATATAGGGAGCCAGGAAGTAGGCCAATAGATTCGGACTGTAGACTATGTTTGGGGAGTGGGGAAAGGGTAATGTGAAGTTTCAGTGTCAAACAAAAGAGAAGTTTTTATTTTTCTCCTAGAGGCATCAGGAGCTTTTTGTTCTGGGGACAGTCACGGTCTGACCTTTGCTTTTTTTGTTCCTGGGGTCCCCCCACACCCTCCCCTCCCCCCTCCCCCAAGCTAGGGAATTTGTTAGAAGCCTCCTGATCCTGCCCCTCCCTCATTACTGGGCATTCTCTAGTGCTCCACCTCTAATTGATCAATCAAACCAGCTGAGAATATTAGAGTTGAAAGACTTAACTCACATTTCATCTCGTCCAGTCTAATCCTCTTAGTTTAGGAATGAGGAAGGTGAGGCTTTTGGTGGGGAAGTCCATGGTTCAAAGCTCCTGGTTCCCATTCCCAACCCCTTAGTTAGTGGGAGGAAGGAGTCCTGGTTAGTACAGAGGAAGATAGGGTAGGAGCTCATATCTTGTAACATACTTGGATTGTAGGACTCATGAACATTTATTGCCCTTGGAAATGTTGATTAGTGAATTAATCATTATTCGCAGGTTTTAAGCTGCTCTAGACTATGATCTAGAACCTGAAGGGGGACATCTGGTCCAATCCCTCATTTTACTGATGAGGAAGCTGAGGTCTAGGGAAATTTAAGTGACTTACCCAAGATCACAGAGCAGTCTCAGAGGTGAGATTTGAATCAACGTCCTGTCATTGCTGAGCCAGTGTTCTTTCTACTGTACCTATAAGTAGGGGTTGGACTAGATGACCTCTGAGACACCTTCCTCCAGCTTGAAGCCCAATCAGAGCACTTCGTTGCCGTGGAAGTCGTTATTTGGACAGCAATGAACAGACACGGGCAGCTAGGCAATAGAGTGGAAAGAGCGCCTGACCTCGAGTCAGGAAGACCCAAATTCAAATCTGGTCTCAGACACTCACTAGCTTTATGACCTTGGGCAAGTCATTTAACCTTGTTTGCCTCGGTTTCCTCATCTGTAAAATGAGCTGGAGAAGGAAATGGCAAACCACTCTAGTGTCTCTTCCAAGAAAACCCCAAATGGGGTCACAAAGAGACTGAAAAGATTGACAAACATCAACAAAAGAGCAGAACAGCACCATTCTGATTGAATCGTTGGGCCTGTCTTAAATGTGTCATGGGCTGTGGACAGTTAGACCTTCAGTGTGCTTGTGGACTGACTAGTGATAGTAGATACGTCAAGCTGCATGACCATAGTGACAATTTCTTAAACATATACAGCCTATGAGATAACAAGTGTTTTAGGTAATCCAACATAATCAATGGCTGAACATTTTCTTACTTGATTTTAGAAACGAGAGAGGTTTTATTTGCATTCACAAACTAACCTTTTTAGCTAATTTTTTGAGGACAGTATTCAAACTAGCTTGTTTTCTCTATTGGGCCTAGCACAAACCTACAGACAGCAGGTAGATGTGGGGTGGCAAGGAGAAGTCTGCATGAGAAGATAATGGAGATGTATATACAATTTTTTTGTATTGAGCTTATTAAGACTCTGTCCAGAAGGGATGCATTTGCTTAGAGGAATAAGGCTTCGCTGTATGTCTATGGAAAGGAATATATGGATTTGGCATTAAAATTTAAATCATCTGGAGTTCGAAAGATGTAAAAAGCATTTTAGAGATAAAGCCAGCCCTCAACTGGGACGTGGCATTTATTCAGTCATGCACCTGAAGAGATCTCTAGCTTTCTTGCCTCTAAGCATAATCCACAAACTAGTTCTCCATTTTCTTTTAATCAGTCAATGAGCATTTAGTAAATAGTTGGCACTCTGTCAAGTGGCTGGGGCTACAAAGACAGCCTCTTTTTTCAAGGATCTCACTTTCGATCTGGGCCCATGACAACACTTACCACCTAGAAGGAAAAACAAATATATAACCAGTCAGCCTCTTGGGAGAAGACCGATCTTGTGCCGAGCTTTGAAGGAAGCTAGAGATTTTAAGAGGTGAAGGGGAGTTCATCTGGAGTAATAATTCTATCTTGACTTGGAGTGGGGGGGAAATTAGAATTTTAATAATTGTTTCCTTTGTAATTCTATGGATTCAGTTTTAAGCATTTTAAACATGGTTCTGAGAACAGGTCCATAAACTTCACCAGATTACTACTGCCCAAGGGGCCCAGGACTCTGCTTGGATCCTTGTTCATCTTCTATAAGCCTTAATATAATCTCTGAACATAAAAAAACCTAGCAGTTCCCTTAAAAGCATTAAGCACCAAACTCAGGTCTGACCGCTGTAAGTGATAAGTTATCTGCTCATACCCCCTCAGGTGGGTAAATAACTGAAGGTGGGGAGATCATTCTCCAGTAGCAGTGAAATGACTCACCATCAACTAATGAAAGTATGGAACATGGGAACCGTGAAGTGGCTAAAACAGAAACCTAGTGCTGACTCATGCTTGTGGCCACATAAAGTGTCTCTGGGGTACTAGCAAAGGGAAAACGGAGCTGAATATGAAATGTAGGGGGAATGTATTTGTGGTTTTTGAGAAGATGAGGAGTACACAACACTAGGTCCAAAGCCTGGTTTCATTCCATAAAGCGGCTATGTAGAAACCCTTCTTTGAATTTTACATCTTTTCCCCTGATTTTTCTCATTTTGAATATACTCCTTCTAGAAATGTGGGTGCTTTGCCTCAATGATTTAGGAGATAAGGTCTTTTAAAAACTGCCCTGATTGAAATTCATCCTGTGGTCAATGAAGGGGGATGGGTTTGGGCGAACTTTGGTTGGCTGGTTGTTCTTGCCTGTACGCAGGCTTTCTGCTCACCAAGCATATGGTCTTCTGGGACCCAGGGTTCCTTCCATGCCTCAATGGAACTTTGGAGAAAAGAACTGTAATAAACTATTTTAAAGCAAACATCAAAAAAAAAAAAGACCCTTCCTGGATGCCAAAGGAAGGAAGGAAAATTGATGCAAATTAGCTTATACCTCTAATACCCTGACCTCAGCAATTTCCATAAATATACTTCTATCAAGCTTTCTTTCACCACTATCCTGATATAGTGATATGTCCATGTTCTAAGTTGTATCTGGTTTCGTTTTTTGCCCAAATATTTGAGTGAATGGGCTTCAATCGTGTCTGACCACTTCAGCCCACTGTGATCTGGCCTGATAGCTTTCATTGTCTATACCAGCACTTCTTCACCCGGGGCCCATAAACATGGGGTTTTTATTTTTAATATTTTGATAACTTTTTTTCATCATAGTTGGTTTCCTTTGCTATCCTGTGGATTTTGTTTTCTGCATTTAAAAACAGAGGTCTGAGAAGGGGTCCAGAGCCTTTATAAGATGGTCAGGGGGGTTTGAGGGCACCCCCTTCAAGAGTTCAAAACACTCAAGTCTTTACCATGACCTATAGCAATGATTTATGTCTCCTAATGTTAGTTTATTTTTATTTTTGTTGGAATAACTGTTCTCTCCTTGATTCTGATGGCAGGAAAAATCCAATATTATTTTACACCTCCCTCAGAGTCCTTCAGTGCCTGATACAACCTGTTGAGTCGTTTCAGTCATGTCCAACTCTTCATGACCACATTTGGGATTTGCTTGGCAAAGATCTGAAGTGGTCTGCCATTTCCTTGTCTAGCTCATTTTACAGATGAGGAAACTGAGGCAAACAGGATTAAATGACTTGCCCAAGGTCACACACTTAGTGTCTGAGGCTGGGTTTAAACTCAGGTCCTCCGGACTCCAGGGCCAGTGAGTATCTACTTTGGCATTCTATCCACTGTACCATCTAGCTGCCCCTCACATAACACAGTAGGCACTAAATCTTTGATTTAGTCTATTTAGTGGATTTAATGAAAACATAGCCTTGCAGACTCACCTGTAAATTTATTTTTTTTCACCTCTAATTTAATAACAACAGTAATAGTAGCTAGCACTTTAAATGTATAGCTGTATGTATATATGTACCCATATATATATATTATATATATCTTTATATAATGTATATCTCCTGAGTCTGAGAGGTTAAATGACTTTGCCTAGGGTCACAGAGCTTGTGAGGGTCAGAGGCAGGATTCAAACTTTGGTCTTCTTGACTGTATGTGCTCCCAACGTTTTATCCACTGTACCACCAAAGTATGTCATATTTAAATTTGTCAATAGATGGGACTTGCGACATTTCTAGGATGGGCTTCTGTCTCTTCTGTCCAAGGCATAGTTCCCAAAGGTTGAAGGTCGTGGTCATAGGCTTCAGAGCTGGAAGTTCTGTAGCTATGCAGTTTTTTTTTCATTTATTCGATCCTGTTCCCACATGTTACACATGAGGACAATGAAGCCTGCAGTGGTGGGAAGTAGCAGAGATGTTTTGAAGTCAAGTCCTCTAAAGCCAGATCCAGTGTTCTTGCGACCACATCACCTGTCTGTCCTCAGGAGATGCCAAGGAGGTGGGTCTAGCCTTCTTCCTCTCCCCAGGATCATCCACAGGAATTACTTGTTGGCAAGATCCCGCAGAGGAGTCCTTCCCAGCCTGTTCAAAACATGGCAGCACCTTTGCCTTTTAATTAGCTGCCCCATCTCTCTCAATTCTGTTCCGCCGGACTTATGCTCAAATCTGTAGGCATCCGTGGGATTACGGAATCAGTTGCGGCATTTCATATGATGATGTGGGCATTTATAAGCACATAAGCTTTTCTTTATGTAAGATGCTGGATATGAGGTTGCTTAGTCATGCACACACAACCCAAGTGTGTAATTAGGACACTTAATTGGTGGAGCTGTGTCACATTTCTCTCCCCTTTAATAAAGCAGGGCTGGTGTGGAGATCTGATGAATGGCAACCTTCTGCCTTCAGCTGCCTTCCAAAGGTGGTGTTTTGTGTTGTGGCCACCTGGCATTTCATCCGTGTGGAGTTTCTCCTGGTTAGGAGACTTCCTCTTTACCAGGGCAGGTCAGCAACAATTCTACAACTTCTGGGGAAGCCTATGGAGCCTTTCTCAGAAGCATGTTACTAAATGCACAAAAAAATAAAACACAGAATTACAAAGGAAATCAATGGTTAGTGAAAATAAGGATGCATTTTTTTTTATCCTAAGTTCATGGACTCCCTAAAATCTATAAGTTTAGATTGCAAGTACGGTATCCTTTGTACTATAATTCTCTAGGAGTTGTATAAGGAAGATAGGTTTTTTTTTAAAGCTTTATTCATATCTTGTTTGACTTTTAAAAAAAAAAACAATCTGCAAGCCATCCCTTATAACAAAGAATCAAAAGTAAAAGGGAAAGGGATGGGAAAAGAACAGTATTCCACACTGATAGTTCTTCTACCTTTGCAAAGGAAGGAAGGAACATTTTCTCAGATCTTCTTCTAGGCCAACCCTGGTCATTATAATTATAGACAGGGAAGTGCTTTTAAAAAAATAAATCACTGGCCAAGATTAAAAGGGGGAGGAGTGGAATATAATGGAAAATCCTGGCTCTGCTACATAACCACCTGTGGGACTTTTCCCCTAAACTCAGTTTCCTCACTGTAAGATGAGGGGGAAGGGAGGTGTTGAGCTCCAACATTCTTTCCAGCACCAAACCCTGTGTTTAGCATTTTAAAAAACATACTCTTCTCTGTAAGTTATTTTTTGTCCATACTTAACAATTGGAAAATTGTCCAGTACTCTTCTGGATTAATGGTGCTTCCGTGAGCTTTGCAGAATATTTTCCCTGGTGACCCTCAATGGAACAGCCTGGTATGAATGACCTTGCTATGCATACGGTTTTCCCATAAACCAGAGGGATTCTGGGAACCACAGCCACCTGACTCCAGAAGAAAATGGACACTTAGAGATAACTGACGTATTATATAATCAAAACTGTGGCTTCTCAAAGATCTTTGTCTAATGGCTTAAAAGGGTGTTTTTGAAAGAGTACCTGAAGCTCTGTAGGTCCTAACCTCCCCTGACTCTTGATAGATGGTAACCTCTGTCCCCTGCCCACTAAGCAGAATTCAGGCATTAAGCATGAGAAGAGAAAGTATTTAAATCTGGCATTGATAGCCAACTGGTTGCTTCATCCCACAGCATGACTGCCTTTGCATTTAGTTAATGCATAATTCTCCCCTGAAATTGATTTTCTTGGCAGGAATCTTTGCTTCTGGCCCTCTTGGCTACTTTAAGCATCCTGAGATGCTCTGGGTGTTAACACTTACAAAGGGGTGGGGGAACTCTAGCTTAGACTAATTAAGGTTTCTGGTATCTCCCTGGTGGACCAGAAAACCTGTTTTGTCAGGATAAAACCTGGGAGCAAACACCCTAGCATTTCCAAGGTGTTTAGCTGATTTTATTTACATAAAGCTCTTGCAGGGAGCTTCCTGTGCTATTTAAATTCCCCAAAGGCCTTGTATAAATGGGCCTTGTCAAGTGTCAACATACTAACTGCACTGTCAGCGATTCAGTCCATCCAGCTGCTGCTGAAACATAATGAGATGCCGAGTGGTTATCTGTCTCAGACAACAAACAACTCCCATCTGGAATATGACACCCACTCTGGCTTCTTTTGTGCTGAAAATGAAAAGGTAAAGAAAGGCAAGGTTGGGGAGGGAAGGGGATGTGTCTAGGACAAAGAACTGCCGGAGAGAGGATGAGAGCGATGGGCAGAATTAGTCCCAGGATCGGTAACAGAATTTGGAAATGTATTAATGAAGAAGCAAGTTGCGATGGGCTGTTTTTCCTCAGCGTTTTTTAAAGTATATAATACATCAAACATGGTACTTTCAGAGCTGTCCCACTTGTCTGTATTTTCTTCTGAACTTCTTTTTTCTTCTGGGCATTTTAGGAAATGCTTTAATGAGCCAGTCCCCCGCCCCCCTCCCCTCCCCACCGGTATTCTTGACCCAAAAATTCACCTTTCTCTAGAGTTTTAAGGTTTACAAAAGCACACAACCATTGGACAGAGTTGTCTTAGTGCCGGTATTGGCACCATTTTATGGATGGGGCAAATGGACATTCCCAGTAGAAGTGACTTGACAAAAGCTTCACACAGGTGGTGTTGGAAATTGGACTTCAAAGCCATTTGACTCCCAAGTCTAGTGCTCTTCCCACAATGAATATGACATCTATAGGTGCCTTGGCCACACTGCATCCATCGCTGGATTACATGTAGAGATAATAGCTAGTCTTTAAGGTTTGCAAAGCCCTGGACCTCCTCGGTATATCTTTTGATCCTCCCAATTGCTCTGTGACAAAGATGCAATTCACTTTCCCATTTCACAGGTGAGGAAGCTGAGACAAAGAGAAGTCAAGTGATTTGCTCTCAGGGTCTCCGAGTAAAGGTCGTGAGCTTAGGTCTTCCTGACTCCAAGTCCATTTCTCTACTGGGCCACCACTGCCTGCCATAGGGCTCAGAGGAACAGTCACTTGTCCTATATGTTACAAGGAAATAATAGTTTAACTGAAAACTCCAAGGTCTGTCCCCACTATGAAAGGCCATCTCTATGGTATTTAGTTTGGCTTAATCAGTTAGCAGTGAGTCAGTCTCTTTGTCTCTGTCTCTCTTTCTCAGGGCTGGGTAAAGCAGCCAGTTGAACTTGGTTCTTTCCCTCCCCTTCCCTACCCCCCTCATTTATTTTAGGAGGGAGAAGCGTGGGGGAGTTGTGACCTAGGGCCATTTGGGATATTTTTAGAAGCAGTGATAAAAAAAAAATACTGTTGACCTACCCCCACCCCTGAAGGCACTGATGAGAAGGATATGTGGCCAAGCCCCTGCTTTAACTGTACTGTAATAGATAATATTCACAACTGCCTGGAAGAGAAGGAATCTCAGGAGAGGCGCTGGGCCCACACCCACCCTGATTTTAGTAATGCCGAAACTCTGGACACAGGTGTGCTTTCATTGCTATTGCTGACTGAATCATGACAACCATGAGATGGGGAGGGCAGGCAGGTGGCAATTACCCCATTTTTCAGATGACGCTACCTAACATTTGGAAAGTCTTTGAAGTGACTTGCTTGCCTAGAGTCTAGTGAATGGTAAAGATGAGGCATAGAACCTAGATCTTTGGGCTTTGCTCCACTGCCAAAAAGAGAGATCATCAGCCAAGGTTGTCTGACCACAATTAGGGTATGCCATAATGAAGATTTTTTTCTTCCAGTTATTGGTCGACCTAGCTGACCATTGAGATTTCTGAAATTTTCCATTACTGAAATGTGATGCTGAGAGGCAGAATTACAATTCCTAAAAGAAGATTTGAAAAAGCCCATCCTCTGAGTTTTGAATCAGGATAAAGGGGAATTTTTCTTATTGGACAAGGAATCATGATTAGAAGATTATTCCTAGATGCCAGCATAGAAGAGGACACACAACTTACCTTCACCATTTAATAGGGCCAGCCTTGATCGGTTTCAGGAAACCTACTTGAGGCAGATCAGACAGTCCAGGGGCAAGAATACAGCCCAGAGCCATAGCAATTTTCAGAAGAGATAAAGGGGAAGGGTTGTGACATCAGCGATGAATGCCCCAAAGCCCAGGGCAGGGATATAGTGGACACAGGTAAAGAGCATTCATCCAAGGAGCTCTTGGAAGTTAAGTGAGAAGAGCAGTTGGACTAGGAGAGAGAACACCTGGATTCAAGCCCAGTTCTACTACCAATTAGCTGTGTGACCTTGGGCAAGTCACTTAACCTCTCTGAGCCTCATATATAAAATAAGGATGATGAACCAGATGATTACTAAGGTCCCTTCCAACTTGCCAAAGCCTTTCCTTTGAAGTAGGTCCGAGGTGCTTAATGTAACATTCAAAGCCCCCCCCTTCTTCCTCTGCATGGGTATCCTAGGTGGGCAGGCTACCATCACTTAGGTATTCCTGAGTGGGAGAGACCGACCTCCTTTTTGTTGGGTTCTTGCCTAGACTCTGTAGCCTATTTTGTTTTTGTTTTTTATGATTAATTTTTAGTTTTCAGCATTCACTTCCATAAGATTTTGAGTTTTATATTTTTTCCCTCTCCCTCTCTTCCCGCCCCTCCCCCCGCAAGAAGCATGCACTCTGATATAGGCTCCACTTATACATTCATATTAAACATTTTCACATTAGTTACGATCTAAAGAAGAGTTAGAACTAATGGAGGAACTGCAAGAAAGGAGGAACAAAGCAACCAAAGAAAAGGGGAGCAAAAGTCCGCTTCCATCCACATTCAGACTCTTTCTCTGGATGTGGATAGCATTTTCCATTGTGAGTCTTTTGGAGTTGCATTGCTAAGCAAAGCTAAGTCTAACAAAGTCAGTCATCTCACTGGTTGTTCCAGTGTACAGTGTTCTGGTTCTGCTTACGTCACTCAGCATCAGTTCATATAAGTCTTTCCAGTTTTTTCTGAAATCTGCCTGCTCATCATTTCTTATGCGACAGTAGTATTTCATTGCATTCACTTGTTCAGCTATTCCCCAATTGATGGATATCTCAATTTCCAATTCTTTGCCACCACAAAGAGCTGCTATAAATATTTTTGTATATGTGGGTCCTTTTCTCATTTTTTATGATCTCTTTGGGATACAGACCTAGAAGTGGTATTGCTGGGTCAACGGTTTTATAGCCCTTTGGGCACAGTTCCAAATTGCTCTCCAGAAAGGTTGGATCAGTTCACAACTCCACCAACAAAGCATTAGTGTTCCAATTTTCCCACATCTTCTCCAACATTTATCATTTTCCTGTTTTGTCATGTTAGCCACTCTGATAGGTATGTCTGGAGCCTATTTTTGAAATAACAGAGCTGATAGAACCAAGCAGGGAGCTCTTCCCATCAAAAACCAAACATGACCCAGGCATAAGTGCCAGAGAGCTGTCCCCTAAGCACTTAGAGCATTCTGGTGGCCATAACTGCCTCTCCTAGTTGGGGAGCTAGGGCATGGCAGATTAGTCCAGGTCTCCTGAGTAATTCTGAGTCCATTCAGTTCTTTCTGGTATCACATAAGACTTGCTGCTTGGCCCTCAATTTGGATTCCCCAGGGCAGTGTCTGTAGAGTCCAGTGCTGAGTAATCCCTGAGGCTGGCAGCCAGAACTGCCTGTCACTCAGTCCCATAATCTGCTAAATCCCTGGAATCCCTGCTTTTGTCATCTTTTCGTCCTTGTGCCTGGAGTGAAGAAGTATCATTATTATTCATGCTTTCATTCATTTCAATGGTTTTATTAAGCTTTTGATTATGTGAATTGTTAACTTGTCAGCTCTATAAGGTTATTAAAAGAGGTGTGGAATACTTTCAAAATGCTGTAGGATATGGAAGAGACCATAGCATTCCAGCTCATTTTACAGATTAGGAAATTGAGGCCCAAAGAAAAAACAGAGAGGGGGAATTACTTGCCCTAGTTATTCTAATTTTTATTAATGTCATGGTGGATTTCTTTTACATCACAATTTCCCTTTGTACCCTCCTTTGTAACAAAGAATAGAATTACTTTTTTTCCTAAGTAGTATAGCCAGGCTAGAAACCCTGGTCTTTCCTTTCTACCACACTGCTGAGAAGGGACTTGGCCACAGTGGAAGATAGGAATGAGGCCTTTGTGACCATCCTGCATTCTCAAAAGCCTTGATCTTTTTATATTCTTTTTTCCCCAAAGGAATAAAGTGTTAAAGTCTCTTACCCTTGAGGCCTACTAAAGCCAAGCTGTTTCTGTAACTATTAGGAAGCAATTGCATTTCATATAAATGCTCCATTGTTCTGAGTAGTAAAAAGTGATGCTAACATGCATTTTAGAAACTCCTTTAAAAGTTGTTGGACAAGCGAGTACTTGTTCTGGAGTCATCTGCAAATCCATGTGACCTAAAAAAAACCCAAAGCATCATCTGTGGGAAACGCCCAGCTTCTGTAGCTTTCTTTTCCAGCTGTTCCGTTGAATTGTTGTGGAATTTTGCTCCAAATGTCAGAAGCAGGGGGACCATACTTTCTCCCAGCGGGCCAAACTCAAAAGCGTTTCAAGCGTCTTCTATATTTTGTTGAGGAAATGTTGATACTTTGCAAAAAAAAAAATCATCGAATAGTTCCAAGATTTCTGAGTTCAACAAAAGCCTTACAGTTTTTCTGAAATGAGTGTCAGCAAAATTCTTTGTCACAAAAGTCCATTAACTCTTGGGGAGCTTCTGTTCTGGGTTAAGGCATGTTTGCATCGTGATGTTGTATGGGCAATACAGTACGACCACCCCCGGTGCTCATCATAAAGGTTAACAAAGGCTTTACCTGGCTACTCCTTTTAAAGAATTAGTATGTGATCTTGTTTTTCCTTTACCACTACTTTTTTTCCCCTCTAAATTTTAATGAATATCTAGTTGTCATTGGTTTGGTTTTATTTTGTTTTTTTACATCATGAGTTCCCCTTCTTCGTCGAGGAGAATTGGCCAGTGGATCCACCAACCCTCTTTTTCCATCTGCTGTAAGCAGCATCTGTTCTATGGAAAGATGTGGAGAATACCAGCTCTGAGGAGCATAGACTGAGAACTTGGAGGCCTCACCTAAGAGGCAACATGGGAAGAGTCCTTGAGTTTGGAATCGGGGAAGGCCTGTGTTTGAATCCTGCCTTTGGTGCTTACCAGCTGTTCACCACACAGCTTCCCAGCAGCGCATTAGGGTTTAGAAAGTGCTTTACATCTCTTGCCTCATTTAATCGTCACCACCCTGTGAAGTAGGCCGTGTTATGGTCCTCGACTTACGGATGAGGAAATGGGTGAAGCTACTAAGCCACAGTTTTGCTCATTTGTAAAATAGGATCTTCAGCAGGGATAGATGAGAATCAACTGAGGTTGCGTTGAAGTGCTTTGTAAACTTAGCTATCTTCAGTTGGTCCAGTATCTTGTTTTGTTTTTTTTAAACTGATGAAGGAACGAGAGCCTTTTTAACTGGTGGAAGTACTGTGTTTAAGATTAATATCAGAGTCATATCAGGACTAGAACCCGAGCCTCCTGATTTACAGTCCAGCTGATTTTCCTTCACAGTCCTAATCTACAGTTTAGGGAGGGGTAGTCCCCGAGGAGATGGGAGAAGACGGGGAGCTTCTCACTCATGAGGTGATTCTGGGAGTTTTCCCTCAGAGTTTCTGCTCATGATCATCATTGCTACCTCATTGCCTAAAGGTTTGGCATCTCTAAAGTTTACTCACTCTCCTGGAATGTGTGACACAGGAGTCACCCTGAACTGCCTGGAGATCCAACATAAAGGCTCCTTTAAGGGTTAGCCAAGAAAAGGTAGGAGGAAAAGGAAAGAAGGAAAAGGCTAGATGAGAGAATTGGACAGCTCTGAAGGCCATACAAGGTAGGGAATGATGAGGCAGTAGGCTTGGAGAGCAAATCTTAGGCTTTAGAGCTGAAGGGACAGAAGAAATCCTTCTATTGATCAGCAAACCAAGGCCCCGGCAGGTGACCTGCCACTGCTGGCCAGGTCCAGATGCTGGAGTCCAGTTCTTTCTGCTGCCTCTCACTTATCCATCCATCAGATGAGTTCTACAAATAACTCCAAATATACAGCTTGTACCAGCTAGAGTAAAAAGAACGGCTGAACCGGATTACAGGAAATCCATCCCTAACTATGGTGTGGTACGATAGAGACAGTTTAAGCTGGAGGACCTGGATTCCAATCCCCCGCTTTTCTGTTAACCAACTTACTGCATATTTGCCCTTGGACACATCCATTTAAACTTTTCTAGCTCCCAGTTTCTTGTTCTATAAGATGAGAGTTTTTGGACTGTTTGCTCTCTGAGGCATGCCCCCCCCCCCCCGCCCCCCCAGGTTTAAATTTAAGCATCTCTGCTTGCGGAGTGATGTGAAGTCTGTTTAGTTTACAGCTTTTGTGAATGATCTCTTGAGGGTTTGGAGGTCGCTATACCTAACATGGGAACCATGCAGCCCTGAATGGAGGGAGGAAGAGCCTCAGAGTTCCCATTTCCCATTCATTGTGCTGTTGCACAACAAAGTAAGCACATAGTTTCCCCCCCTCCAGCAGAACAGGTGTGGTGTCTGAGGATGACTCTTCGGTATTGGTCCCAGAACAAACCACTTTTGGTTAGAGAGAGGGTGGGTAGATCTCTGACGTCAAGTGGTGCCAAACAGACGGAGTAAGTGACTTAATTAAACTTTACTGAGGAGGAGAAGAGGGAAACTTGATGTAGGAATCCCTAGAAGAAGGAAGGTGGTGCAGTGGATAGAGCACCAGGCTTGGAATCAGGAAGACTCATCCTGAATTCAAATCCAGCCTCTGACACTTAATAGCTGTGTGACCCTGGGCAAGTCACTTAACTCTGTTTGCCTCAGTTTCCTCATCTGTAAAATGAACCGAAGAAAGACTATATCAGGAAGATACTCTAGTATTTTTGCCAAGGAAACCCCAAATGGGGTCACAGGAAGTCAGACATGACTGAAAATGACTGAAGAACAATAAAAGAAGAAGGAATGGGATTGTTTTATTAGTGGCTTCTATCCTAATAAGTGGGCTTCCTTCTTGTACCTTGTATAAGGTTCCTTTAGCAATTGTTCATTTAACAATTAGATAGACTGATGCTCTATTATGGTGGTGATGGTGGTCTTGGGATCCTAAATTTAGAGCTATCGGGGATCTTACAGATAGATCAGCTTTATTTTACAGGTAAAGGAAGTAGAGGTCCAGAAGGGTTGTGACTTGCCCAGGGTCTCACCACTAATAAATAGCAGAGCTGAGATTTGAACCCAAATCCAGTATATTTCCCACTAAACCATAACATGCTGCCACTGGTAGCAGTATTAATGACATCTCATCTCTCTATAAAGATCAAACTGCTTTCATATTTGATTGTGGAAATAAAGTAGGTAGTGATATCCTCATTTTACAGATAGAGAAACAGACCTACGAAGTTGAGATTTGCCCAAAGGCTCACAGCTAGTAAGTGCTGGAACCTGGACTATTCTCATCCCAGCCTGTAACAGCCGTATTTATAAGGAGTTCGGTCCGTTTAGACAGGCTGTTGATTCATAAAACAATAGGCCTTTATTGATAGGGCTCCTCTTTGTTTCTTCCTTTTGCATTATGACACTTTTAAACTCTCACCCTTGTGAAGCTCCCCTGGGTTGGGAGCAGGGGTCAAAGGGTAATCAGAGCAGTGGTAGAACCAAGGAGATTGGCTGAACTCCAGGCACAAAGGTCTTCAGGCCAGTAAAGGGAAGAGGGGTCAGCAGGCCAAGAGGCCAACTTTGGGGTTGGCACGCCTGAGTTTTGCCAGATCATTCCTCTTTGTGAGCATGTGGAATGCCTGGGTCCTTTGGCCACCTTCAAAGTAGATGGTTGGGGGAGAGGGTTTCTCAATCAAGTATGTCTCATTGATTTCCTGTCTCCAGTGGCACAAGTATACAGGCAGTAGGGATTACCTGGTAAGGCCCCAGGTGTCCAATGACCTTTGTAGAAAAGGGAAGGAGGAAAGGGGGTGGGTATCACAAAGTCCCAGTAGGTGGTCCAGGGGTTTGGCCTGTTTTATGGCCTGTTTTTCCCTACTGCCAGATGGTTTTCCAATTTGCATTACCAATCCGCTCTTATTAAGTACCTACTATGTGCCAGGCACTGTGCTAAGTGCTGAGAATATTAAGTTTAAAAAGAGAACTGGTTGCTAGGGAGATCACATCCTAATTTTTTTGAGTCACAGGAAGGTAGGTGCAGGTCTGGCACTGTCATTCCCTCTTGAAAAACATGTCCATGTGAAGCACTGATTGGTTAAAACAAACTCGTTGGCATGTGGCAGTTAAGACTGACCACCCACTTTATTTTCATTACTCTCTTTCATAGACCCTATGTTCCAGTCACACTGGACCTCAGTATAGAGATTCCCACCTTGTTCAGTCCATCCCCTCTGCCTGACTTGCATTTTCTCATCTCTGTCTTTCCAGATTTTCTTCTAGGCTCAGGTACTACCTCTTCCAAGAAGTCTGCCCCGATTTCTTTCTCTTGTCTCTATAAGCCTGTGCTCCCTGCTTTTTTCTGCTATTTTTCTGACTCTCTCCTTTGCCCCAGTCAGTGCTGACTTTGTCACATACTTATCTGCAGGGCTATTGTATTTTCCACCCCCTAGTAGCCTATGAGGTCTTTGAGAAAAGAGCCAGTCATATTTTTTCTTGGTAGTGCTTTGCACATTGTAGGGGCCAAGTTAATAAGTATTTATTAATCATAGTATTAATACTGAATGAATTGTTTGATAATATTGGCTGACAATGATAAGCAATTAGGGGGTGTAGTTAATAGGGCACTGGACTTAGAAAGATCTGGGTTCAAATACTGCTTCACATACTTATTTACCCAGTGATCCTGGATAAGTCAACTGACCCTGCTGTGTCTCAGTTTCTTCATTTGTTAAAATGAAAGCGTTGAACTTGATGGTCTCTCAAGGTCCCCTTCAATTTTAAAGCTACACGTGTGTGTGTGTGTGTGTGTGTGTGTGTTGGTTTTTTGTTTTTTTTTTTTTAATTTAAAGCACATGGCTTTCTGCCGATTATTCCTACTTTTCGGATGAGAGGCGGAGGTTAAATGAAGCTGGAACCCTGCCCAATAAAATAAAACCAGCCAGGCATGAGTCGGAACAGAAGCCTGGATGGTGAATATCGCTGCCAAGGGTCAGTGATTTCATCTGTGTGGAGCTTGTTCTTGCTAAGCAGATTGTGACCACGCCATGCCCTGACAGGTGGCACTCTGGTTATGAAACTCACCTGGCAGCAAAACTTAGGTTGGTCCAGGGATGAGAGAATCAACCTGGCCTGGTCGGTAGGAGCCGTGAGCTTTAGGGATCCAGGTTAGAGGCTGTGGGAGGAGGCCTCCTGGCCACAAAGACTTGCACTTGACCTTTTTAAGATGAACTGAGGGATCACACCCTGGTTGAGAGGGAAATCGTGCTCCCAGGGATCATCGAAGTGTCAGCTAGATGGGCTTGGCCACATTCTCTAGTCTTTCATTTTACTCTTTGGTATAAGCATGATGACCCCCTAGTCCTGACCACCTGCCCCAATTAATAATAATAAAATAGCGCTTTACAAAAATACCTCATTTTATCTTCACAACAACCCAGGAAAGTAAGTGCTATTAGCATTCCAATTTTATTGATGAGGGAACTGAAGCAGACAAAAGCTAAGAGTGGCTTTCACAACGTCACCTAGCTTATAAGTGTCTGAGGCAACATTTGCACTCAGGTCTTCCTGACTCTAGTGGTCCATTCACTGCGCTACCTAGAAGGCTCAAGTCACAACCCATGGTTTGTCAATTTGGATGATTCCCCCCAAATGAAGGATTTCTGCTTTATTTTATTTTGAGAAGCAGTGTGATATAGTGGGAAAAGGAATAAGTTTGGAGATCTGGAGACTGGATCTGAATTATATCTCAAAGGCTACTAGCTATATGTGTATCTTAAGTACACGTACCATGTTTGTGGTATGACTGGGTAAGTCGGTAACTTCTCTCGGAACCTTAATTTCCACATCTGTAAATGGGGGCATAATAGCATTGACCTGCCATGCTTATTGTGAGGCTTAAGTAAGGTGATGTGTAAAACATCTTGCAAACCTTAGAGTATTACATAAATGCTAACTATTACTGTGTTTGGTTTTTGTCAAATGAGCCGCGTTCGTGCTGGGGTGTTTTTGGATTGGAGCTGATGTGGGTGGTGGCCATAAATAACTTGCTTCATACTGGATGGTTTTATAAAACTTGTTAAATTACGCAGAAAATAAACTCCCCATTCCCAAGGTCATGTGGTTGCCTTCTGTCAAGGGGGAGGTTTTGATGGGGTTCAGGTGGGTTGCTCATGAGAGTTTCTAAAAAGGCAGCTTTTGTATGTGCTGGGGAAGAATTCCTTAGGTGTAACATGAGATTCCAAGTGGCTTATCTCAGACTGGAAAAATGTTTGGGGTTAAAAAGCTGGATGATTGAGAAAACTTTGATTCATTTTTGTTTATAAAACATGGTGACCTAACGTGAATATCCTTGGATCCCAATATTGGATTCCAAAGCCAAACTCTTCCATTTGTGTGACTCTCTGGCTTTTCTTATCACCTCCCTCCCTAAAGTAGGGTTTGGTGGTCTCTAGGGCACATCCCAGGAGGTTGCAGGGTGGGAAAGGGGTGACCTGTGCTTTAAATTTTTTATTTAACTTCCTTTACTTAATTTACTCTCACTACAAGAGTACTCTCAGAATTGCTTTTCCAGTTACTACCTTGGAAATCTTTTTTTGGGTGCTCCTCGGGTCCATGAAATTGGGTCAGAATTATCAGGGGCCTTTTCAAGAGCTAACACTTTCCAAGTCTACCAATTTTTTTTCAAAACTGTATGCTAGAACACAGTCTCTGCTGAGCATTGATATTCAGTAAGTGTTTAGAAATCATGGGGCCATCCACCAAGAGAGACAACTGGGTAATTAGTTAGATCAGTTTAGTCTGGCAGGAAATTTAACTGGATTTCTGTTCACAAAGGGCCAAAGTAGTTAGATGACCTACATTTGAATTCTGGCTCTATTATAACCTGTATGGCCCTGGACAAGTCACTTAGTTTGTCTGTAAAAAATCTGTAAAAAAGCAGGGCTTGAACCTCCAATGAGATATTTGTAAAGTGTTTAGCCCAGTGCCTGGCACATGCTTACCAAAGGCTATTCCTTCCCTGAGCTCTCCTCTTCTGTCCAGTTCTCCCTTCCTGTTTATCTTAATATGAATAATGTTAGAGAAATATGTCTTTGCTTGTCACTTGTACAATTTCAAGGTGACCCAGATAAGCTTCGAAAGCTGGTCTGTGTCTGGTAATGCTCTGATCTTGTCTTTCAGGTAATGCCTGTTCCTTTTGTGGATGAGGCTATGAGTTTAAGTGTTAAAGTGCCGGGAAATTCAACGGATTCTTTTATGTTTGTTGTGGGAAGACTCTCCTAAACCAGGCAAAACCAATAAATAATGCAAACCTCGTGTGTGGGAACTGTGCTGAAGTCACTGCTTCCAGGAGACTCCATTATTCTTCCTATATCCCTTCTCCACCTGGTCGTGGAAATAACCCAAGTGGTTAGCAGGCTTTCACCAGGCTGGGTCCAGTCCATCCTTTCTTTCTACTCATCCATCAAGTGAGGCTAGGAGCTTGTAAATGGACAGAGATTTGGGTTGCTTGCTCATTCACATTCCATTTGTGAGGAGGAACTGAAGGTTAAATTCAGAAAGTAGGAATGTTTCAAAGCCCCTCCCCTTGACCAAAAGACCTTAATTAACTCCCGTGTCACTGTTTTAGATCAAGATAATTTCTCTGCCTCTGATGTGTTCAGCTGAAATAACTTGAGAAATTTCAAGTAATTCAGTTTGTATTCGTTTAAGGAAATAGGGGGTGGGGAGGTGGACTTTGCCCCCAGCAAGTGAAGTGATTTGTACATCCCAAGTGTGCCTCTAAAGGATCTCTGCTGTTTAAAAAATAAACCTAGCGCCTCATACGTTGGAATAGACTGGATGATAACAATAGCTAGCGTTGATATAGTATTTAAAGGTTTGCAAAGGACTTATATTCTGTTGATCTTTGCAACAACCCTGGGTGGTAGTGCTGTTTTTTATTCTCCCAAATTACAGATGAGAAGAGTGAGGCTGTAAGAATTACCTGCCATTAAGTATCTAAGTCAGGATCTGAACTTGGGTCTTCCCATCTCCGCTCCCAGCAAGCGCTCTTTCTATTATGTCACCCAGAGGCCTAATAACTAGCATTGACATGATGCTTTAATATTTGCGAAGCCTTCCACATACATATATCATCTCCTTTGTTTCTCTCAACCACCCTGTGAAGTAGGTGCTATTATTATGCTTGTTCTACAGATAAGGAAACCAAGGCACGGGTGAAGTGACTTGTTCAGGGCTAGACAAGTGTCTGAGACACAATGCAGACTCAGTTTTCCCTAACCCCACCATCCACTGTGCCTCCATAGCTACCATCATTTACAGTGGGATTTCTCCACTGAAAACTGGTAGTGGTAGATTGTGGGGATCCTATCCCCTTTTTACAGATGAAGAAACTGAATCTCAGAGAGGGGTGAAATGATTTGCCCAGCCAGGCTTCAAACCAGGCTTCCCAGCTTCCAAGTCATACCCTTCTCTCCAATGGACTGCATTACTGTTGGTAGTTTTAGAAAAGGCCCAACCCCTTGCTGGCCTCCCTGGCCAGCAGCCTTTGAAGCTGTGGTCCTTCCCTGGGCAGGGTTAATCAGAATTTCCCCACAACTTTGGAGTCCCTCTGCTCTCTTCCCACCTATTTCTTATCTCCCCAGCCATCAGCAGAAAAGGTTCAGGTTTCTAGGAAGGGCGGTTCCCACACTGGATCTGGAAATTCCAGTTGAGGCTGCTCTCTCCTTGGGGCTGGGGGGCAGGGTAAGAGACTCCTCTCTCCATTTTTCTATGGGGTGGGGCCTTTGACTAAGGCTGAAAAGGGCTGTAGAGTTAGGTGCTTCTTTCCAAAGCCATTGCCTTTTTTGGGACTGTTGGTTCCTGAACCACCTAACAACCACAAGGGTTCCCTCTAACTTTCATTTCCCTCCACTTCTGGTTGTGGCAGGAATCAGCAGGCACAGCTGGCTTGGCTGGTATGAGAAAGCTATCAGGTGCGGTCCTGTGGCCCTTTCTAATGCAATGACTCTCACTTGTGAAAGCTTCTGCCCACAGCCCGGACTATTTCCTCAAATCCTTCTTGGCAACCACTTCAAATTCAAAATCTACTGGTCCACTTTCTAGGGCCTATTGCCCCTTCTCCTGGCTTAGTAGCCCTTCCGCAAACAGCAGAGAAGTGAAGGGAATTCCAGAACTAGGCTGAGCCATAGACAAATTCACAGCTAATATGGGATACAAGGCATGGTTTCTGACTTGTTATAAATTATGCCTAATGAAAGAGACCCAAGGACTGGTGGTAGACAAATTCAGGGCTAATATGGAGGACAGGGTAGAATTTCTGACTTGTTCTAAGTTTTCTTTAATGAAAGAGCCAAATCATTAGTGAAGGAATTAAGAGATGGATGGGGCCAAAGGTGCTTAGTTTGAGGTTAAGAACTTAAAAAAAACAACAAACCCTTTGATAGACATATTTCAAAATGATTGGTTTTCTTCTTGTGTATTTGATGGATTTAAAAACACGATTCTGAGATGGGGGTGCGTAGGCTTCAGCAGGCTGCCGGAGAGGGGCCCACGACCTAAGAAAGGTTGAAAACCCTTGACTGCTTCATGTCCTTCTTTTCAGAGCAGCAGACAGGCCCCAGAGATGGACTTGGAGCAGGATGCAGAACCCAGAATCAAACCAGTTTCTTTCCTCTGTAGTGTTTCTCTTGGTCCCATACAATCTCTGCCTTCAGAGGCCGGCCAGAAAACAATGCTGAGGATGATTGTGAGGTTAAGGGGTCAGGTCAATCCTCGCGTCCAGATTAGAAATACTACAGGCCAAGGAGCAGCATGTGATGAGGAAAATACTGAACTCGAACCCAAGTTTTCTGACTGTAAATCTTGGCACCGACACTAGCCAAGTCCTTAACTTTTCAGGGGCTCCGTTTCCTCATCTGTGTAAATGAGGGAGTGGGACAAAAGAAAGGCTTGTTTTTGCTATGGTTGGAGAGAAGCATGATTCTCTGGCATCCAAACTATTGCCTAGAGGGACACCAGGTGGGAGAAAAAGGAACTGCAGCCAAAGCTTTTCATAGGAAATTTTTTTTTTAAACAAATTCAGCAGCACCTGGCCAGGTAATAGAAAGAGAAAGGGCCCTCAGAATTAGAATGTTAAAGCAGTTTAATTTAGCAGAAATTGCAATGCAGAGAAGTTACAAGTACTTAGTAGCAACTTAGAGGGGGAAAATATCTCAGAAGTTCAGTTACTTCAAAAACAAATAACCCTTGAAGTTAAGAACCCTGAACAGAGACTACATTGGAACTCCCATGTTGATACGGTCCAGCCATGTGATTTCTTTGGTAGGTGAGAAAATTCTACAACTATATAGAAATAGTTTTCCACCTTAGAGTCTGAGGATGTCATCTTGGGTACTGTGAGTTTGTAACTTTGGAAGTGTCACATGTGTCACAGGCAAGGCTTGAACCCAGGTCTTCCTACTCTAGCTTTCGAGCCACCAAGTGACATTACATATCATTGTACATAGATAGGTTGGATCAAATCAATGTCATTTAAAAAAACTAATTAACATGCATTTTGTTTTCCTGTTTCTCCCATTACCAAATGAGATAATACTTGTAAAGCACAGTCAGTGCTTAATAATTATTCCTTCCTTCCCTCTTCCTCATAGAAAGGAAAAATATATGTTAAAAAATTAAAGTCTTCCTAAATTCTCTAAAGCCCTCCTGTTTATCATTTCCCATCTCACAATAGTATTCCATTACATTCATGTACCATAGTTTGTTTAGCCACTCCACTGCTGGTATGGCTTCCCTTAGTTTCCATCACAAAGTCACTTAACCCTGTTTGCCTCAGTTTCCTCATCTGTAAAATGAGCTGGAGAAGGAAATAGCAAACCTTCAGTATCTCTGCCAAGAAAACCCCAAATGGGGTCATAAAGAGTCAGACACAACTGAAACAACTGAACAACAACAGAAGTTTGTTTGTGGAGTCTTCTATCTCAAACATCCTGTTGGAAGACTATCTGTAGCTTGATACTTAAAAGTACAAGCCCTTTACTTATTTGTACCCTTTTTTGCCCAGTAATAAATGGTGTATTAAGGTTTTGTTCTTGATGGGTGGATGAATTGATTGTTCTTGCCACTCAAAACTCCCTGGAAGGGTATGGTATCATCTGTTATCAATAAGTCTTTATTAAAAGCTTCCTATGTGCCAGACACTCTGCTAGACTGGGGATACAAAGATCCTCCCCCTAAAATGAAGCAGGCCCTGCCCTCTAGAAGCTTCCACTCTATACTGATCTGACAAGTTCTCATCAGACGTGTATGTACTTTGCAGTTCACTTTGAAAGCTGTTCTGGAAGAAAGCTGAATGCCTATTACTCCGATGATTCAAGATTCAAAGTGACTGCTGAGGGTGTTGTCCTCGTCAAGAGGTCTCTACATCTCCATAATTTAGAAACAAGCTTTAATATCTATGCCTGGGATGCTGCAGGTAAAAAACTCTCAACCAGATTGACCTTGAAGAGACCATCAATGCGCCATCGACGACACCACCACCATCACCACCAGCAAGGAGAGGTATGTTGGAGCATTTGTCTGTTAGTTTAGGGGTATTTTAGTCTGGCTCTGATGTCTTACCTTTTGACTTCATTCTTCCTACTGGACAAATAATTAGTCCTCTGTGTTTGCCTTAAGCTTCATAGCATCTTAGGATTTAGAGTTGGAAGACACCTTAGAGATGTCTCACTCCTTCAAGAAACTTTCATTCTACAGTTAGAGACAATCATGTGTAATCATAGGAATTACATACGAAATTCTTGGAGAGGAAGGAGGTGCTACCAGCTGAGGGGGGAGCAAGACAAGGACCTCATGGATGAGAGGGGTTTTGAGCTTTGAAGGGACTCTAGGAAGAATCAGTATGGTGGCAGATGCGAGGGATGGAATGTCCTATGTGAGCAATAGCAACAAGTCTCGTTTGTCTGCCTACAGTAGTGTCAAACTCATATAGAAATAGATCCCCTGTGGGCTACATATTAACTTAGATAACCACAAATTAACCATACGTTTTATTGCATTTTTATGTCATTAAACATTTCTGTTACATTTTTTAAACATTATTTTCATTTTCAGTTTCTCCCACCCTCTCCCCCACCCATTGAGAAAGCAGGAAATATGATACTACCGTCATGGAAAAAACATTTCTGCATCAGCTACGTTCGGGGGTCAGGGGGAAGCAAGGGGGAAGAAAAAAAAACTTTTAATCTGTACTCTGAATCCATCCGATCCCTATCTGGAGGTGGACAGCATTTTCTATCATGAGTCCTTTGGAGATCATTGTCACAATTACATTTCAATCTAATTGTAATTTAAGTTTTGTGTTGTGGCCACTGGCTGAGTATTTGACACCTCTGGGTTGGACCATAGATTGTATGAAGGAAAGTGATGTATATAAGCAAATCTGCAAAAGTATATTTGAGCCAGATTGCAAAGGTCTTGATGTGACAAATTGAAGCATTTGTATTTGGTCGTAGAGAGAGGTGATAGGGAGCTTCAGAAGTTTACTGAGCACAGGAGTGGCGCAGTGCTACATGTGCTTTAGGAACATGACTCTTGCTGTATTGGAGGAGGAACTAAAGAGTTTAGAAAGGCCCCAAAGCCCATGTTAGGTTGCTAGAGGCAAGGAGATTATTAGGCTATTGAAATAGGCTTAAAGAGATGATGATAAAGACCCAAATTCAAAGATGCTTGAGGTCCCTTCTGGCTTTAAATCTGTGATCATGCCATCTTCCTTCCACAATTATTTGTTGTCCTCACCATAAATTTTGTTTGGATAAAAGGGATAGTTAGCTATACCAGTAGCTTTGGCTGACGTATTCCTTGAAATAGAGGACCCAAGAGCTTACCAGGGAATCTGGCAAGGGTAAATCTGGGAGGTTGTGATCTCAAGCAACATCAGATTCTGGCAGAACTTCTATTCTTTGCTGGCATTTGGTACCAGAAAGTCTATTTTGGCCCAGGGATATAGCCTATGCCTGGCTTTATGTCCAAAATGCACTAGATTACTTCCTTCTTTTCTCCTAGAAGACTCGATACTAGGAACTTGATAGCTCTTGATGGTTTTCATTCCCCATTTTGGGAAAAGGATAGAGGAAAGAGAACCTGAGTGGTACCACATGACCATTGACGCTTCCAATTCTGCCATTCTCATCTTCCTCGGCCCTCGATCTTTTCTGTTCGTCACTTAGTGAAATTGACCTGATTACCAGTTTTGTCCTTTTTGTGGTCATATTAGATTTTTCTTTATTTGGTTGGCTTCATTTCTATGGATTTAAGTGGACTTGCTGGATTTTATTAACTGGTCTATCTTTCTTTTTTTCAATTCACATTAAAATGCCAATAGGAATGTGACAATACTGATCTACCATCGGACAATGCCTTTAGAGTTCTTTTCAGTCATAGTAATGGATTTGTGCTGATCTATATACACTGACTCACCCATTCTTGAGGGTACAGCACCAAGGAAAAAAAACAACAGGGTATTGACCTGTGTGGTGGCACAGCACAAGATTACTGTAAGTGCTGGTCCAGAGACCAGGTGCTTTTTTTTTTTAACTATATTTTTTTCCTACATGAAAACACAGTTTTAACATTTGTTTTTTACAATTTGGAATCCCAAATTCTTTCCTTCCCTCCCTCCTGGAGATGACAAACAATTTGATATAAGTTATACATGTGCAGTCTTGCAAAACATTTTCATATTAATCATGTCGTGAAATAAAACACAAACCAAAAACCAACAAACAAGCAAACTCCACGAGAAAAATAAATAAAGTGAACAATAGTCTGCTTCGATCTGCATTCAGACACCGTCAGTTCTTCTTTCTCTGGAGTTGGATAGCATTCTTGATCATGAGTCCTTTGGAATTATCTTGGATCATTGCATTGCATAGCTAAATCATTCACAACTGGTCATCACAAAGTGTTGCTGATGCTGCATACACTGTTCTTCTGGTTCTGTTCACTTCACTTTGCATCAGTTCATGTAAGTCTTTACAGGTTTTTCTGAGTGCATCCGTTTGACATTTCTTATACCACAGTAGTCTTTCATTATAATCATATACCACAACTTGTTCAGACATTCCCCAGAGACCAAGTCTAAACTAGGAACCTAAGAATTTTTTTTCTGTTAATTTTTACTGCTCTTTTTTGTTTTGTACTAATATGTGAAGGTTTTGTTCCTATCAGTATTTCCTTTGTTAAGAGAAATAGATTAAACTTTTTAAAAAACTTGATTGTGGAACCAAATCAAAGAACATACTTAGGTATTTTAATAGATCTCATTGGTATGGGCGTCGTCTCTCTTAGTGCGGATTCCTCCATTAGACTATAAGTTCTCTGAGGGGTGGAGACTATTACTTATTTGTTCTGGTCCCTAGAACTTAGCACAGTGCCTAGGACATAGTAAGTGCTTGATAAATACTTTTTAAATCATTAAGTGGACCTTTATTCAGGTTGTATATGGTTGGGGGGAGGGTGTCACTCCCTCCCCCCGCCACATCCCATGTAATAGATAAGTATATTCACCCAAAACAAATTTACACTGTGCCTATGTCTAACAGTGTACATGTCTCATTCTGCCCCTGGAGTCTAGTTGGTAATTACATTGATCAGAATTCTTAAGTCTTTGAGTTGCTTTTCTTTACAATGGCATATGAATTGCATAAACCTTTTTACCTGGCTTTTCTCATTTCACTCTGCCATTGCCTATACATTCCTCCCAGGTTTCTCTGAATACTTTTGTCATTTCTTTCTTTTTTTAAAACTATTTAGTATTTTATTTTTCTCCAGTTACATGTAAAAACAATTTTTAACAATCATTAAATAAACTTTAAAAAAGAGTAGACTTCAATCTGTATTCAGACACCAACAGTTCTTTCTCTGGGGATGGATAGCATTTTTTATCATAAGTCCTTCAGAATTGTCTTGGATCGTTGTATCACTGAGAATAGCTAAGTCAGTCATGGCTGATCATCTCACAATGTGGCTGTCACTTTGTATACAATGCATTTCACTTTGCTTCAGCTCGTGCAAGTCCCTCCAGGTTTTTCTGAGAGCATCCTGCTCATCATTTCTTATAGTATATAATAGTATCGTAATCAGATACTACAGTTTGTTCAGCCATTCCTCAATTTCTCAACTTCTAATTCTTTGCTCCCTCAGAAAATAGCTGCTATAAATATTTTTGTACATATAGGTCCTTTTCCTTTTTGTTTTTTATCTCTTTTGGGATACAGACCTGGCAGTGGTATTGCTATGTGAAAGGGTATGCGTAGTTTTATAGCTCTTTGGACACAGTTCCAAATTGCTCTATAGAATGGTTGGATCAACCCCACCAACAATGCATTAAAGTCTCATTTTTCCCACATTCCCTCCAATTTTTGTCATTTACTTTTTCTGTCCTATTAGCCAATCTAATAGGTATAGATACCTTTGATGACTTCATCGGAAAACCATTCATATCTTTTGTCATTTACCAATTGGGGAATGGCTCTTATTTTTATAAATTTGACCTAGTTCTCCATATTTTTGAGAAATGAGGCCATTATCAGAGAAACTTGCTTCAAAATTTTTTTCATAGTTATACCTAATTGTATTTCCCTCCATTTTATTCCCTCCCCCCATTTATTCTATTCGCTCTCTCTCTCTCTCCCCTCGCACCCCCTTTTTCCACCCTGTCTCTCTTCAAAAGTGTTTTGCTTCTGACTACCCTTCCCCCAATCTGCCCTCACTTCCTTCCCCTCCTACTTTCCTGTGTGGTAACATAGATTTCTATACCCAATTGAATTAGCTTCACCCACTCTCCCTCACCTCCCCCCTCTTATCCTCCACTGCTTTTTCTTGCCTCTTTTAAGTGAGATAATTTACTTCATTCTATCTCTCCCTTTCTCTTTCTCCCAGCACACTCCTCTCACCCCTTATTTTTATTTTTCAGATATCATTCCTTCATATTGAACTCACACCTGTGCCCTCTGTCTATATATGCTCCTTCTAACTACCCTAATAATGAGAAAAGTCTTAAGTTACAAATATCTTCCCATGTAGGAATGTAAACAGTTTCAGCTTACTAAGTCCCTTTTGGTATCCCTTTCCTGTTTACCTTTTTATGCTTCTCCTGAGTCTTGTATTTGAAAGTTAAATTTTCTATTTAGCTCTGGTCTTTTCATCAAGAATACTAGAAAGTCCTCTATCTCATTGAATATCCATTTTTTTCCCAGATTATACTCAGTTTTGCTGGATAGGTGATTCTCGGTTGTAATCCCAATTCCTTTGCCTTCTGGAATATCATATTCCAAGTCCTCATATCCTTTAATGTAGAAGCTCCTAAATCTTGTGTTACCTTACTTTGGCTCTATAATACTTGAATTGTTTCTTTCTGGCTGCTTGCAGTATTTTCTTCTTGACCTGGGAGCTCTGGAATTTGGCTATAAATATTGGGATCTCTTTCAGGAAGTGATTGGTGGATTCTTTCGATGTCTATGTTATGCTCTGGTTCTAGAGTATCAGGGCAGTTTTCCTTGATAATTTCTTGAAAGATGATATTTAGGCTCTTTTTTTGATCATGGTTTTCAGATAGTCCAATAATTTTGAAATTCTCTCCCCTTGATCTATTTTCCAGGCCAGTTGTTTTTCCAATGAGATATTTCACATTGTCTTTTTTTTTCATTCTTTTGGTTTTGTTTTATCTCTTGTCATTTCTGACAGTGTATTCCATTACCTTCATAGACCTGCTCAAGCAATTGGTTGGTACCCACATTATTTCTAGTTCTTTCCTGCTATATTTTTGTTCATATGGATGGGTTTCTTTTTTTTTGATCTCATTCCCTTCTCATTAAGAAGACAAAAATCTTATTGTACAGAGATTATTTGTGTCTCTATGAAATTTGTGTGAGAAAGTAGAATTGTGAGTTAATAGTTACTGATCTTAGTCAATTTCTTTTAAAAAAAAAAAACCCAATACTGCTTGTAATCTTTTCTGTTCTTTGGAATTTTCCCTTTGCCCTCTTGAGATGAAAATTGAGCCTTTGAGTGTCTTTAAAATTGTGCTAACTTAACCACTCAGAACTTTTGGGGGTGAGAAACCACTTCAAAACATGCCTCTCCCATCTATATTTTTGAGCCCAAGTATAAGGTTTTATTTTTGTCTCTACTTCTGATTAGATGTTCTGACCTCTAAAGATCTTGAATTACAACCTTCTGTACCAGTGTCTTAGCTACCCCACCCAATTTTTTTTAGTTTCTTTTTTTTTCTTTTAATTTTTAATTTATGGAATAAAACAAGCAATTCCATAACATATGATATAAAAGATGATTGCACATGACACTGCAAATCTATTATGTACAACTTGCTATTCCTTTAAGGTCCAGAATTCTCCTGGCTGGGGAACCCTGTACCCCCCCATAATCATAGAGTGTTCTTTTTTTGGGGGGTGTTCCTTTTATACCAAAGGAAGAGGCCACAGAGCTCTAGGTTGTAGCCCAATCATTATGAATACTTACAAACAGGGGCGATCTTTGGTGTGGGGAGGCAGCCAGACTATTTTGTGGGTAGAACACCAGCCCTACTAAAGAACCCCCCCCTGAATCCCCATGGTAATTATGGAAATAGAAGGTGCTACAGAATGCATCACTACTGATTGGTGTATATTTTAGGTTTTTTGCTTAGTAATGGGCTTGGGAATTAAGCCAATGTTATGCCCAAACATAAGTTTGTGTATGGATCATGTGTGGGTCACAATATTCTTGTTATGACTTTCATAGGTAATAGTATCTTAAGTTTTGACCCAGTAACTAAAATATAGCTGTAAACACTTCACCATGTCCAGGCTTCCACCTTTCACTGAGTTTAAGTTTTTGTGGCTTTTCACTCATTACTTTATTTTAGGACTTTTCCCCCAATATGAACCCTACAATATGTAATAAAGTTATCACGTAAATTTCTTGTTTCTCCTTCCCCCTCTCCCCCACCCTGCCATGGCTACCATTAGACACAAATATATGTTTATATATATAAAGTTATTTTATACATCTACTTATCAGTTGTTTCTCTGGATGCAGATAGCATCTTCATATGTCCTTTATAATTAATTTAGGTATTTATGGTAGTCAAAATAACTTAGTTGCTCAAAGTCATTCATAAAACAATATTGCTATCACTGTAGACAATGTTGTCTTGATTCTGTTCATTTCACTCTTCGTTATTTTGTGCAAGTCTTTCCATATTTTTCTAAGATCATCATTATCCCACCCAATTTTGTGTGCTTCATAAAGCAAGCATCTGTTTTACAAAGATGGGAAGCTACTGAGCAACTCTCAGACTGCTTTGATTTCTTATTGGCCATATTTTTCTTTTTTTCTTTTTCTTTTTTGGAGGGGGGAAGGCAGGGCTTGCCCAAGGTGACCATATTCTATATTTTTTTCTGTCCCCTTTAGGACAAATCCCCTTGGATAGGCAGGATTATTTGGTTTGGATATATTTAATGGCAGGGTAAAATCTTATTCATTTATTTGAAAGTTTCTTTCTCTGTCATAGTATTATGTTTGTCACAGTAAGAATCTCAAGATCACAGCAGGAGCTCTAGGTAAAACCCAGTTAAATCAGGTCTTTCTTACTAGGATGGACATCGTTGAAGAAGCTTGTCCACACCCAGAAAGGTAGAGAACCTGGCATTCGTTGTGAGTTAGAATTGTTAGCCTTCTGGTTTCCATCTTGATTGACAGGTCTTTGGAATGTCTGTCCTTTTAGGAATCTGTCCCAGCAGAACCAAGAGAAGTGCTGATGTTTCGTGGCTCTCGCCCTGGTCTTAAGAGGCAGAAGAGAGACTGGGTCATTCCTCCCATTAGCTGCCCAGAGAATGAGAAGGGTCCATTCCCAAAAACCTTGGTTCAGGTACGGAGGGAAGTCCCTTTTTTTTTTCCAGTGGAGTGAGGGTGGGGAGGAGTTGTCTTGCCATGAAGAAATAGCAAAGGAAATTGTTGATGAATGAGAGGGAATTTCAATCTCTGTGGCTTAAGGACTGTTTCTGTTTTTTTCTTTAGATCAAGTCCAACCGAGATAAAGAAACAACAGTTTTCTATAGCATCACAGGACAAGGAGCAGATGAGCCTCCGGTAGGAGTCTTTACTATTGAAAGAGAAACCGGGATCCTGAAAGTGACAGAGCCTTTGGACAGAGAAACCATTGCAAATTACACCGTGAGTTCCTCCAGCATCATTTCAGTAGAATCATGGTCCTGTTTTTCTAAAACATTTTGGATTAACAATTTAGAATTCCCCTATAATTTAGTCAACCAACAAACATTTATTAAGTGCCAGGCAATGTGCTGAATGCTAGAGATACAAAAAGAGGCAAAAGACAGTCTTTGCCTTCAAGGAGCTTACAATCTAATAATTGTGGTGTAGCAGCAAGATCATGAAACCTAGAGCTAGGAAGGCCTGAGGTCCAACCTTGCCTCAGATACTTAGTAGCTATTTGACCCAGACAAGTCACTTAATCTCCCTTCCCTTCCCTTCCCTTCTCTTCCCTTCCCTCCCCTCCCCTCCCCTCCCCTCTCCCTTCCTCCCCTCTTCTGTTTGTCTCTCCCTCTCCTCTCTTAACCACTTCTTTCTCTTTCTCCTCCTTTTCCCCCTCTACCCCGCTGTTTCTCTCTCCTTCCCCTCTTTCTCCTCCTCCTCCCCCTTCTCTGTCTCTGTCTCCCTCAATTTCCTCATCTGGAAAACTGGCATAATTGTAGCACTTTCCTTCACAAGGTTATTGAGAGGATGATATGAGATATACCATACGTGAAATGCTTTGCGAATCTTAAAAAAGTTTGTGGGAAATTTGGGCAGATGTGAATTGATCTTCTGTACATGCTAGTTGCTGCAATCATTCTTAGTTATTCTTATAATCCTATTCTGATGTTTGTTTGTGGCATAGAGGTGTTGATGAGTTATATAGCTATGTCAGGGGCTCCCTAATTCATTCTGTTCATTCCAAACTAGGTCTTCAAGTATTGGCCTCACATGGGTCTGTAATCCAGAGACCAGACTAGCTTTCCCCCATCTCCTCATTCTCAGTCAGCCCCCATGTGACTCTCTTACTTGGAATTTACAGCTTTTCTCCCATGCTGTGTCTTCAAATGGCCAACCTGTGGAGGAGCCCATGGAGATAATGATTAGAGTAACAGATCAGAATGACAACCGTCCTCAATTTATACAGGAGGTCTTCAAAGGGTCTGTGATGGAAGGAGCTCATCCAGGTATTTTTTTCAAAAATAAGACAAATTACAAGTGAGTCAACCACAAACTAAATATAATAAAAGAAAAAAACACAGAAAGGAGATTGTCATACCCTTTGCCCCTGGAGAGGGGATAAATTATTAATTCATGATTTAAAGATAGGTGATTTAATAGATGAGTTTGATTATAAAAAATGATGTACAGAAACATAAAAATATGTCTAGTATAAAAGGAAAGAAACAAAATAGGGGGAAAAAAAACTTTGCTTCAAATACTTTTGATAAGCCTCATATCCAAAATTTATAGGACACTTTATAAAAATAACCATTTTTTTATAGCAAAGGAACATTTTCACTAATAGAATACATTGGGAAATGAAACAAACTGAATGAAAGGAAAATAAAATAAATAAAAGTTACATTAAAAAGTTACATTAAAGTCAGCCACTATGTGGAAAAAATCCACTGATCTCTGGTAATCAGAAAATGCAAATTAAAACAACCTGAGGGTCATCAAATTGACCAAGATCAAATGACAAAATTCAATGCCGGTATGATTAGTGGTAAAGCAGGTGTGCAATGCCAGTATGTGATGAACTAGAATTGGTTCAGTGTCCCAATCACTGGGGAATGGACAAGTAAATTAGAATGTGAATGTTATGGGATGTTACTGTACCCTAAGAGTCAAAGTTAAGAATAATTAAAGAAACTATAGGGATGCATGAAATGATGGTGTAAAGAAAGCAGAGCCAGAAGAACTGTGTAAAGTAACTCTGTAATTAAAACAACAGTAATTCTATTATAACAATAAATCTACAGTTGAATACAAGGAAGGTCAAGGTACCATAAAAATAAGAACATTAGGTGCTATTGACTTCAAATCTGTATCTGTATCATATGGATTGAGTTTTGATTTTTGTCCAGATCCGTGATAGGAGAGCTCCACATAGAAACTCCCTTGTCTCCTGCCAATCTGTAACGTATAAATTGGTTGGGAGTGAGAGCTTAAATGACTTTCCCATGGCCACAAAAAATGAAAAACACCTGAGCTCACATCTTTTATACAACCTGCCTTTCGCCCACCTGGTGAGATGCTAACCACTATATCATGTTGCTTTCATTTGGGGTAGGATGACAGTTAGTGAATAAAACTTATATGGATATGTCTTTTTTTTTTTTTTGCTTTTTTGAGTTTATTTTATATTATTATAAACATAAGTATGTGTGTATAAATATATATATGAATATGTCATAAATAGAATTATAATATATTATTAATATAAATAATATGAGAGTATATTACTATATTCTTATTTATATGTTTAAATGTTTGTGTCTATTGATAGAAGTTAAAATTTGTGTTAGAGCAAAAATCAGGCAATTAGTAGCACATTCCCATTAAAAACCCAGAAAGATGCATAGTTTTTCACATCAGGTCTTGAATAGGTTTTAAGGGGTTAAAAGCAACCCACTTAAACTGGCCCTTTAGCTGGATGGATTCCCATCTTTAGATGCCACAAAAAGTGTCATCCAATCAACAATCATTTATTAATCCCCACCTGTGTGCAGGACACTTTGCTAGTTCCAGTTTTGCTTCTTGACACACAGTAGCCGTGTAACCATGGGCTTAACTTCTCAGTGCCTCCAAGTAACTAATAAGCCCCTGATCTGTACTAGAGGAGGAAGTTTCTACAATGGAGCTTACTACACAGATGAAATCACTGAGTATGTTAAAAAAACAAATAGTCCCTGCCCTTAAGAAGCTTATGTTCGTTTCTAAACAATTTAAGGCTAGCAGACCTTCACATGTCCTCACACTTCTCTCTTGGTTCTTGTTATTCGTTATGAGAGCTGATGCCCAAACCTTCTGTGAAAGGAAAGCTTTCCTTTGCATTGTGCATTGCATCTCTTAAAATTCCGAATTTAGTAACAAAACATTCAGATAAAATTTAAAATGATCTATAAGCCCTAAATCATTTTTTTTGCAATTTTAAAAATTTATACAAATTTATTTCATACAAAATTTTTACAATTTAAATTTATACAAGTTTAATTTATACAAAAGTCTGCTACTCATTTCTATTTGTAGGGATTAGAAAACAGGGTACCTAATCTTATGCTCAGATCCTTCTGTTTCTGCCTCTACTTAAAGATATCATTGATGGGGGAAATGTTGCGCAGATAGCTTACTGTATCCTGAGTAGTACGTGTGCCTTAAACTCCTCTGTCCTTTCAAATTTCCAGGTACCTCTGTGATGCAGGTGTCAGCCACTGATAAAGACGATGATGTGAATACTTACAATGCTTTGATTGCTTATTCCATTCTCAGCCAGGAGCCCAAGGCACCCTATGATAATATGTTCACCATCAACCGGGGAAATGGAATCATCAGTGTGGTCACACCTGGCCTAGACAGAGAGGTGTGTATGTGTCTGTGTGTGTGTGTTTTGTCACAGCCAACATTGTTTCTGAAAGCCTAAAGTGTTAGGCAAATGACCCTCTCTCTCCTGAAGCTCTCGGGGGTGCATGACTTAAGCTTAGAGAGGAGGAGGGTTACTGATTTCAGAGCAGACCATGATTTGCAAAGGAAGTCCCCTTGACCTCCATGAGCACAGGGCTTATCACCATTCATCATTGTCTGTCATGGATGCCATTTTTCTGGGCTGGGAACAGGCTTAATCATTCTTTGTCAGCCTTTAGCAATCACAAAAACCCCAGGGTGGCCTCAGTTTCCCTGTTTGTTCCTTAAGTCTGCCTCCCCATTATTTATGATCTGTATGACTTATTAAAATCCAGTGAGATAAATCTGAATATTCAGGGCATTATTAAGAGTTTGATTGTTGAGAGTCAGATGTCAATTGATCCAAATTCCTAGGGCCAAATGGAATCCCTGTTGAGCCATATTATGAGTTTCTGAGTAGGTATCCAATAATTTGCTTATTTAGAAGACTGATTTGGCCCATACTTTGCTGTCTCTGTGCTGGCGTCTCAGCTTAAGAATTATTAGAAGGAAGGGAAACATGAATGTCTTTGCTGACATGTGAAAGGGTTTCAAAAAAAATTTGATACACTGTGAGTAATGCTGGAAGTTGGTCCTGATTATTGTGTGTTTGTTTTGCAGAGCTACCCAGAATATACACTGATCGTCCAAGCTGCTGACTTGGATGGGGAGGGTCTAAGCACCACAGCCACAGCGGTGATTACGGTCACGGACACGAATGACAATCCTCCTATTTTCAACCCAACTACGGTAATTCTGGAGCCCCTCGTGGTTGTAGCTTGTGATATTCCAGGTAGCTTTGTGTGGCAATGGCAACAGAGCTCAGCAAAGTTACAAACTCACTGACTGAAACTGAAGAATAGGCGTGTGTGTGTGTGTGTATATGTGTGTACATACCTATTTATGATAGGAGCTCTGTCTTCCTCTGCTGTCATGTTGAAGATTTGTTCCACTTGGCCTCAAGGAACTGGAACAAATAGGTGGAAGTTAGAGGACGTTTTGAGCTAGTATATGGAAGAATTTCTTAATAATCAGAGCTGTCTCAGAATGGAAGCCTTCGGTGAATTCCCAGTCTTTAAGAGCAGCTTGTAGGACCGCTTGTTGGAGTCCATAGATTTAGAACTGGAAATCACCTTAGAGGTCATTTAGTCCACTGCTTTCATTTGGCAGATAAGGCAGCTGAGGCCCAGAGACTTGTCCAAGGTTCTGCAAGTAATAAGTGATCAAGTCGGTCTTTGAACCTTGTTCCACTATTCCACATCGTAAGGAGGATTCAGGTGTTAGGCTTGGCAACAGGCTGGCTCCTGTCAACTTGACTCTGTTGCTATATGGGAGTGTCAGAAGTAGCCTGAAATTTTGTGAGACTTAGCTTCATCCAGGCATTAACATGTATGGATGATTTTATTTCTAGTATAGAAATCTGGATTGATTTAGGCAGCTTTTGAATTTATCTCTGTGAAGACTGCTCAGATTTGATAGCAACATGAGACCTTCAGCTCTCGAGGTGTTCAGCTTCGGTAGGTCACTGTTGACCTGGTTCTCTCCTTTGCTTTGCAGTACGTGGGTGAAGTGTTGGAGAACGAAGTGGGCGCAGTCATTACAAAGTTGAAAGTGACCGATGCGGATGTTCCTAATACCCCAGCATGGATGGCAGTCTATTCTGTCCTAAATGATGAAAAGGGCCTCTTTGCTGTTACCACTGACCCAGGGACCAATGAAGGAATTTTGAAAACAGCCAAGGTTTGTGTGTGGTTTGGGGAGAGGGCAGAGACAAAGAAAGTGGCCGTGGGTTGTCCTGTAACCTGGGCTTTCTCAGCCCAGATTTGGTGAGGGTGAGTTTGGGTTGTGGTCATCATTGGCATGATTATTTTTAATTCCAGGTAAATTATTTTTTCCAACAAAAAGTTGATTTTATTATCTCTCTCCCCTCTCCTTTCTTTATCAGGGTTTGGATTTTGAGACCAAACAGCAATATATTCTTCACATAACGGTAGTAAATGAGGTTCCATTTGTTGTCGGCCTCCCTACCTCCACAGCCACGGTCACTGTGGATGTCATGGATGTGAACGAAGCCCCGGTCTTTATGCCTCCAGTTAAGAGATTGGAGATTCCAGAAGATTTGGGGTTGGGCGAGGAAGTTACATCCTACACTGCTCAGGATCCTGATAAGTTTCTGTCACAGAAGATAATGTAAGAGTGAAGGATGATATGCGCGCACACACACACACACACGTACGCACGGACACATGCACACCTGCATGTTTGTGATAACCAAATTATTTTGTGTGTTAATAGATTCAATTTTGGTAAAATGGAAGGGCACTAGAATTAACATTTAGAAAACCTGGGTAAATAACATTGGAATGTAGTGTTTGTTGTGCGTTATTAGGTGGTGTTTGTTTTGCAGTGGTTCAGATAGGTTGAAGTCAGTGTATTTTTGCCCGGGTGACCCGTTACCCACTGTCTCTCCTCTACCTCTCCCCCACAATAAGAAAGAAAAATAAAACCCTGATAAAAACATGTATGGTCATACAAAATAAATTTCTGCATTGGTTACATGCCCTTCCCTAACCACTCTTCCTCTAAAAAAATGACAACTCCCTGAGTCCATCCCCTCTGTTAGGAGAGGGGTAGCATACTTCATTGTGAGGACCCTGTCTTTTAGAAACTAGTTCTGGCATGAGATCCATAGACCCTGAAGGGTTTTATACCCTTTCTTCATAGAAGGAGCTTACCTTCTGTTCACCATTACTTACACTTACAAGGTCACGAATAGAACTTGATAGAGATCGGCTCTCCTTTGGTGTGGTGGCTTCTTTGTATTCACTTAGTTCTCTCTCCATTCGCCTGCTATAGAGATAGGGACGTGAAAAGGCAGTAAGATGTAGTGAATGGAGAGCTTCCCTTGAATGAAATTAGAGGTCTAGTTTTTGGTTTTGTTTTTTTAAAGTGAATAAACAAGCCTAGACACTAAGTCTTATCTTTGAGCTATTTTGGTTTCTTCACTATCTTAGGAGGATCAACAAGAGTTCACTGGGGTTGTATTTAAATGGACTAATGTAAAGACCGGCTCAGGCTCAATGATGTACATGTTCCTTGTCATCCTTTCAGATATCGAATTTGGAGGGATCCAGCCAATTGGCTGGAGGTCAATCCTGAGTCTGGGGTCATTTCTACACGGGACAATCTGGATAGAGAGAACTTTGAGCATGTGAAGAACAGTACCTACACAGCCGTCATTGTGGCTGTGGATGATGGTAGGGATGTCATTGCTTCTTTTGCTTTCTGTTCTTCCCTCACCCCTAGTTCTTCTGCCTCCGAAGGCATCAACTGGGTAGCCTTGGAAAAAACAGATTTCACTGGATACATAATTAGCATGTTGTATAATTGTTTTCAATTTTTTTTACCTTTTTGAAAATTAAGATCATCAAACATAGGTGTATATTTCAACATAAAAAGAATTTTAAAAGAGGATAGTGTACATGAGACCAAGGACTTCTGCTGTGTAGTTTGGGTAACAAAAGTTTGGTAGTAACAAAAGTTGCCCCTTCTGAACTTTTACTTCCTTATATGTATTTTTGATGTTGATTTTTCCCTCCCTTTTTCTATATCTATGTCTATAGCACTACTCATTGACTCCCCTTTGCCCCTTGTAACAAATAAATATAGTCAAGCAATGCAAATGAACACATTGATGCTGGCCATAGCTGAGAGTGTATGGTCTTATCCTGTACCTCTAGTCCATCACCCTTTCTGCCAAGAGGCAGGAGGCACATTTGATTGTCAGTCTTCTGAGGTCTGCATTGCTCTGAGGACCTTCCATATGTTCTCTTTACCTCCTTGCGGCGGTCATGCAAATTGCTATCTTGGTTCTGTTCATTTAATTCCATCACTTCATTCTGATCTTTACAAATAATCCTGAATTTGTCATACTTAGGGTTTTTTTTTAAAATAATGAAATTATAGTCCACTAAAATAATGTTTTCCATAAATGTTATCTGACATGTAGTCACTTAGTGTTCTTTACAAAACTCCTTCGCATGTAGTGTGAGCCTGATTTTAAAATCTTATCTCAGATCATGGAAGTATTGTTTCCTTAAATAAAGAGTTGGATGAAATCAATATTTAGAGCCTATTACTATATTACTTTAGAGCCTATTAGAGCCTAGTTACTATTTAATCTTTTAGGGTGGGGGGATGGCTGAATATAGGTGGGCATGGTTTATTGTGGGAGGGTGGATATGTCTGGAAGATAGTTACTGGGGTGTTTGGAGATTAGAGGGTGTTGAAAGCCAGATAAAGTAAGTAAATAATAGGGATCCATTTCCTCAAGTTATAGGGATCCATTATAGGTTATTGAATGAGGTAGTGCCATTTCTTAACTTCTTCCTGCTAAGATGTCTTTCTCTGCTCCTTTCCTTAGGTTCTCCTCCAGCCACAGGCACAGGAACCCTTCAGTTGTTTCTCTTGGATGTAAATGATAATGGCCCAGTACCAGAACCTCGAAACTTTGACATTTGCCAGAGGAATCCAGAGCCTCAGATTATAAATATTGTTGATCCAGACCTTCCGCCAAACACTTCACCCTTCATGGCAGAATTAACACATGGGGCTAGTGTTAACTGGACTATTGAATTAAATGGTAATGGTAGGTATCCAAGTCTCTTTGCAAGCTGAGGATTGGGAGGGCATGGCTCAATTTTCTGTCTACAGTAGTCAATACTAGTCAGTAAACATTTATTAAATGCCTCCTATGTGCCAGATACTGTGCTAAGCACTACGGATACAGATACATAAAAGGAAAGATAGTCTCTGACTTTCATGATCCAGCTGAAATGTTGGACCATGGTGGAGATTTCAGAGAAGTCCCACCATAGGTTTTGCTTGGTTTCCATTTGGGAATATCATGCCTACCTGAAATCTCATCAACATGAAGATTGACTTAAGTTAATTCTCCATTTTCCATCAGCAGCTTATGTCCTCTGGTACCCCAGCCCCACTTTTCAGTTTCCTTTTATGTGTTGTGTAATCCCATTATATTGTGAGCTCCTTGAGAGCACAGGCTGTTTTTCCTATTTGTGTCCCCAGCACTTAGCACAGTGTTTAATAAATATTTTTTGAATTAATAAGTGTTTAATAAATATTTTTTGAATTAAAAACAGTATAGCCAGGTGGGAAATCCCCTCCTGGGGAATTCATGGCTCCACCCTCCAATCAGAGAGATAGAAGGTGGTGATAAGGTAGAATCCCAAGGCTGATGAGATTCTCCCAACAAGGAGCTTCCTGAGCTATGGTACAAAAGGCAGTCATAGAAATCCCAAAGTAGTGTGGCCAGGTGAAAAATGAGATGCTGTCTCCTATTTTTCTTGCTCGCCTACTACAAACAGGGAAAAGTGTTGCTATGAATATTTTGGTCTACATGGGACCTCTCTGTCTTTTGGAATCTCTGGGTCCATGGGTCTGACTGGTTTTGTGACTTGTCTCTCATACACCTGCAAATCAATATCTTGGATGGTTGGGTCCTTTTATAGGGGTTAGACCGGAAAGCATTCCAGGTCCAACACTGTTCTGTAACAAGCTAAAAACAGTTTTTCATGGTTATAGAAGCATAGAGCTAAAAGGGACGTTGGAAGTCATGTGGTCCAATCTTAACTTGAAGCAGGAACCTTCTACTTGTTAAGAAATTTTTTATTGAGCACCTGGGTCTGCCTTTCAGTGGCTTCCACTTCATCCATTAGCCCAATTTCTACTCCCCAAAGCAAATTAGTGTCTACTACTACCCTGATGTCACTTGAATTTGAGGTCAGAGGGTGGATTCTTGCTGCCATCCTTTGCTACCCCTCCCCAACGGTGTAATATAATGCAGGACTGGACTGTCTTTAGAGCTCAAAGGAGCAGAGATGGGAGAAAGTGTACTTCATGATCCCAACTATGTCACCATTCCAATGCTGGTCACAAAACACAAGTAGGTAGTTTGTTTATCAATAGGAAGAACTCTACTAAAACTAGAAATTGGACTCTGGTTTTGCATTTTGGGGGCAAGTAGTCGCTTTTCTTTGAGTCTCAATTTATTCAGCTGTAAAGTGAAGAGATTGGATTACTCACCTAAGTTTGAGGGTCCCTCTCATTTCTAAAGTTTTCCCTTTGATGCTTCTTTTATATTCCACTGAAATATGGTTAGCTCCTTTCACTTTTTACTCTAGAACAAAGATTCTTAACCTGTGTGTACTGAACCCCCTTACAGAGTATAAATTTCAGGGAGTCTATGAATTTGTTTTTTATTTTGGGAACTGCATTTCCTGTGCTTTCTTAACAGCAAGAGAGTCTCTGACTTTGAAGCCAAAGAAAGAATTAGAATTGGGAGAATACAAAATAAATCTCAAGCTGATAGACAACCAGAATAAAGACCAAGTAACCACTTTGGAGGTGTACGTGTGTGACTGTGAAGGTGCTGTATCCAAGTGTGTGAAATCAGGTGTGATCGCCCAGACCGGCATGGATGTACCAGCCATCCTAGGAATACTAGGAGGAATCCTTGCATTGCTGAGTAAGTGGTTAATTAAAGGTGCCATCTTCTAGGAGTTCTTGGACTTCATAGGCTCATCCCCTACAAATGATGGAGGTTATGTCAAGTTAACAAGTACTTTCTGTCTGCCAGGCACTGTGCTAAAAGAAAACCTCTCCTCTCAAGCAGCTTATAGTCTAATGTAGGAAGACATAGAAGGGGAGGTGAAGAGCAGGGATGGGGGAGGAGGCAATCCTGTTGGGGGTCACAGGGGCAAGAAGATAGTTGACTGACACATGGTAGAGATGTTCAGAGAGGCAGGTCTCCAAAAAGCTGCTTTGACTTAACCTTGACATCCATGGAACACTGGTTCAGTGCTATAGGAGTTGAGAGAAGGAAGGGGGGTGATAACAGCGTGGGCTGGAGTAGTCATGTAGTAGGACTTGAGCCTTGAAGGATGGGTAGAATTTGAATATGTAGAAGATCTAGCATTCTAGGTATGGAGGACAATGTGAACAAAAGCACAGAGAGGAGATGCTCCTTTCCACTGCCGGTACCACTATCCCTAAACACCTTACCCCATACCCTGCAAGTCAGCCAGACTCTAAACATCAGTGTCTCTCAATGCTTCATAGTTTCACTTCGACAAGATCTTACATCTATCCCTTCTCAACTGCTAAAAAATTTGTTAAGAACCTCTTAACTCATCTCATCAGTCTCTCTCCTCTTAAAGCCAGTCTTCATACAGCTGTCAGATAACCTTTGTTAAGGGATGACCATGGCATTGACCTTACCAAAAACCTTCGGTGGCTCCCTATTACCTCTAGGAGAAAATACAGGCACCAGTCCAGGTCCATCCTACCTTTCCAGTCTTCCCTCGTCACTTCATTCAGCCTGTCTTGCAGCCAAACTTGGCCACTACCTATTCCCTGAATTCAACATGCTCATTTCCTCTGTTCTCATGCCTGGAACATATTTCCCCCTTATCTCCACCTTTTAGAATCCTCTTTTCCCAAGTCTCACATCCAGGTACCTGATTTTCCTGATTCCCTACCCTATAACTGAAAGTTTTCTTCCTCTTGAATTTCTTTAGAGCTTCTTTTTCAGATCATCCCCATGGGGTGCAGCTAAGTGGCACAATGAATAGTGCACCAGCCCTGAAGTCAGGAGGACCTGATTTCAAATCCGGCCTCAGACACTTGACACATTTACTAGCTGTGTGACCTTGGGCAAGTCACTTAACCCCAATTGCCTTCCCTTCTCCCCTCAAAAAAAAAAATCAAACCAGATAGTCCCTATGATACTCTCCCTTGAATTATTTTTTTTTTTTTAGGTTCTTAACCTTGGATTTATTGATTTTTAAAAATATATCTTATGACTATTTCACTGTAATTGGTCGCTTTTATAATCCTATATATCCTTGAATTATTCTTATTTGTGTACAGGTCCTGTTCTTTCCACCAGCCTCACACCCACCCCCATTATATAGAATGTTGACTCCTAGGGGACAGAGATCATGCCATTGGTTAGTTTCCTTCCAGTAATTAGCGCAGTCCTTTGCAACACATAATGGGCATTTAGTAGACATCTTGAATTGGTTGTTGATGGGAGGATTTGAGGAGTAGATAGGTTGAAAGCAAGTTATATTGAAATTAAAGCTTAAATTTGGAAATAAGAGCAAGTGTTTTGTGGTTGAACGATCATGAGATGTGATTGTTTGCCCTAGAATGTGTTTCCAGTACTTTGACCACTGCTGGTCTGCTCAGTACCTTAGACCTTGTATCTTCACGGTATTCATGTGTTAAGGTGCTGTTTTTTTTCTGTGTTCAGATATCCACTCTCCCATGCTGTCCTGCCTCTGAGGAAGTTGGAAAGTTCTTCTGGGTCTGTGGATACCAGATCTCTACTGGGTACCCCCTACACATGCAGAACTCATCATGTTTCCTTATTCCGTGATAAACCCTGCACCCTCTGAAAGCAGGAGAGGTCTAGGATTGGCAGCTTCAGGATTTGGAGATGCCATTTCTAAGTCAGAAAAGGGGCCTTTAGGTCAATTTGTGAGGGGGTCTGCCTTGGGAATGACAGGAAATCCCAATGTTGACCAAGCACGCCATGTTGTGTTTTTATTTCAATAGTACTTGGTTCAGTCTGTCTACGCGTTTATTAAGCACCTACTAGATGTCAGGCACTGTTACTAGGTACAGTGGGGATATAAGTAGGAAGAAATCTATAGGGGCTATCAGTCCAACAATGGGAACAATAAGTATACACTGAAGTTTAAACATTAATGATTTAGCCAGTCCTATGTCCCAGGTGCTTTCTCCCATGAAACAGATCACAGCTTCTCTGTAGAGGATTGGCTGATCCTTGAAAGAGTGGGTATGGCCAGAAACCTCATTATGTTATAGGATAACAATAGAGAATATTCACATTGCACTGTTAGGTGCTTCATACACATTATTTGTGTTGATCTTTGTGATACCCCTATATAAAGTAGGTTGTCTTTTCTTCATTTGACAACTGAGGAAACTGAGGTTAAGAGTTTAAGCAACTTACCTAGGGTTATATCAGGTGAGTATCTTAAAGCCAGGCTGAACACAAGTTTTTTTCTTTTTTAAATTTTTAGTTTGCAACATTCAGTTGTTTTACATTTTCTACCCATCCCTCCTCTCCTCCTTCCCCAAGACACCATGCAATCTGATATAGGCTCTACATATACATTCATATTAAACATTTTCACATTAGTCATGTTGCAAAGAAGAATTCTAACCAATGGAATGAACCACAAGAAAGAAAAAACAAAACAAAACAAAAAAGAGAGAGCAAATAGTCTGCTTTGTTCTGCATTCAGACTCTGTAATTCTTTCTCTGGATATGGATAGTATTTTCCATTATGAGCCTTCGGGAGTTTTCTTAGGTCCTTGCATTGCTGAGAAGAACCAAGTCTATCAAAGTTAGTCATCACACAATGTGGCTGTAACTGTGTACAATGTTCTCCTGGTTCTGCGGTTCTGCTCCCCTCACTCAGCATCAGTTCATATAAGTCTTATCAGGTTTTTCTGAAGTCTGTCTGCTCATCATTTCTTATGGCACAATAGTATTCCATTACATTCATATACCACAACTTAGACATAAGTTTTTCAAAAAATCTTCTAGTAGTATTTTATTTTTTCTAATTATATGTAAAGATAGTTTTTTCTTCCTTCCCCCTTCCCAGGAGGGTGAGCAATCTCATGTAGGTTATACATGTGCAATCATGTTAAACATATTTCCACATTAGTCATTGAACCTAAGTTTTGATGGCTCTACCCACACCACATCCTATCTTGAGATGAGCTTTTCCAAATCCAATAACTTATACTAGGGCTCGTGTTAGAATCTTTTCCTACTTGGTAGGACCAACAGGAGCTTACGTTTGACTCAGGATCACCATCACACCCAGATAATACATTGGACTGGGAATTTAAAGTTATGTGTGTATTAAGACGCATTTCACCTAGTTGTTTCTTTGGTCAGTAATAAGGTTAGAAATGAACTCAACTTGGCCACTTCTCTTACGAATTCAGTATAATTTTATTTTTTTAAGGTGTCTTTCAGGTTTGATAGGGATAAGAGATCCTTATTCATGTCCTCTGTGGCTTATTTACAGTGAAAAAATAACTGAACCTGTGAAATTTAGTGTTGAGATAAAAAAATCGAATTTGAAATATGATGACATTCCTTAATTTCACATTTCTCTGAGCATCCTTGATTATTCTCCCACACGGCCCATTCACATGGGCTTGGACCAGATTCTAATCTCATGGGTTTGGGTTTTCTTTTTGCCACTTCATTATTCTTTGGTGCCCTTTGCTGTCCTCATTATTCTGTTCCTTATCACTTAGTTTTACTGCTGCTCCTGCTCCTCTTTATCCGAAGAAGGCCAGCGGTGAAAGAGCCTTTACTGCCACCAGAGGATGACACCCGAGACAATGTCTATTATTATGATGAAGAGGGAGGTGGAGAAGAAGATCAGGTAGGTCTAAGTGGCTCCTCAAAAAAAAAAGTTCAAAGGCAGAGGCCAGTTATGTGTCCCTACTACCCCTTAATTAAAGTCTAGGCTAGTAAGCAGCCTTGTTGGGCCTTTATTTGTTCAGTTGAATCTGATTTTGTAACTAGGCTGAACTCAAGGCCAGGTCCTTTTTCTGCTTTGCTAGAAATTACCTAGACAGTCCAGAATCCCTTCCTAAGTACACTTTCCCTCTGTCTTTTTAAAAATTTGTCTAGTTCTAACATAGAGAAAGGATAGTTGATATTCCTATTATTTATTTATATATATGCGTACACACACACACACACATAACTTTAAGGCTTTTACAGCGCTATCACAGTTAGCCACCAATATCTCTCTCAAGGTAGTATATATAGGTGGAGTCCCATTTGACAGACAAGGCAATTGAGGCTCACATGGCTAGTATATGTGAGAAGCAAGATTTAAATTTTGGTCTCTGCTGACTTAAAGCCTAAGACTCTTTTCATCTCGTGATGTTGCCTCCCTAGAACTGTATACACAAATATTTAGCAATAAGTCGGCACTGATCATTTGGTATTTATATACATCTTAAGTGCTATAGGAACTCATCATAATTAACTTTTTATGCCTTAATTTGGTACGCCCTTTTACTTCCTAATGAAAACTTCTCCAGAATAATCCATGATCTGTAATCTAAAAGTTTACCCTTGACATACTTGGTTCCTTTTGGAGTAATTCCCTGCTTATACTTTAGTATTTTAGTACTTGTTTTCCACTTTTTTTCTGTAAAGGACTTTGACCTGAGTCAGTTGCACCGGGGTCTGGATGCTCGACCAGAAGTGATTCGTAATGATGTGGCACCAACACTCATGAGTGTCCCCCAGTATCGCCCTCGCCCAGCGAATCCTGATGAAATTGGCAATTTCATTGATGAGGTAAAAGAACAGTTCAAGAACCACAGTGTAATTTGTGTTTAAACTTAGTGATTGTCCTTTCAGCAAAGAGGAAGGAAGGAAGAGCCCAAGTTGTCTTCTCTCCTCCTTTCTGTGGTTTCTCCTCTCTATGTAGGACCTTAAAATTACCTCATCTTAATGGGGATTTATTGAACTTCAGATCAGCCTTAGAGAATGCAGAAAGTCTGCATGGCAAAAATAAGAACTCCTCAAATTTAGAAGCATCAGAATATTCATTCACCCAACAGCACAGGGCTAAGTGGGGAATGCCTGGGGAACCTTGGCTGAAGGCCCAGATGGGCATTTTCAGATGGTACCAGACTGGGATATTGTGTGACAGTTATGATTCACAGACATCCTGAGAGTCTAGAAGGACACACTGAATTGGATGGTGAAACTTATTAGTGTCTATGCTGAGGTTTGAAAAGATGAATCCAAATGAGATGAGGGAAGATATGGCTAGAGAAGGGTTCCACAGATAGACACAAGAAAAGTTAAGAACTCCTGCCTTTTTTTTTTTAAAGCAATCAGGGTTAAGTGACTCAGACAACTAGTAAGTGTCTGAGGCCTCATTTGAACTCAGGTCCTTCTGACTCCACTCAACCACCTAGCTGCCCTGATAAGAACTGCTCTTAACCTAGCTCCTTCACTTTACAGTTGAGGAAATCTGAGCCTCAGGGGTCAAATAACTCTCTGCCAAGGTCATTAAGTAACTGAAACTGAATTTGAAGGCAGACCTTCTGGCTCTGAATCAGTACTTTGTCCACTGTGCTACACTGCCAACTTGGCTTAGTCCAAAACCCCAGAGGGAGAAGGCAGTGGGTGTGATGGAAGAAGGACCTACCTGTGTGACCTTTGGCAAATCACATAAACTTACTGAAGCCTCGTTTCCTGAATGTAAAAATGAAGGTGTTGGACAAGCCAACCTCTCAAATCTCTTCCAAATCTCAGTCTAGGATCCTCCAATATTTTGGTGGGAATGTAGGTGTTCAATTAAATATAAATATATACATGTGTATGTATATCTCTCTATATATGTATAGATAGATGGCTGGGATTTTCTGCAGTGACTCCCAGAATTCATTACTTAACACCTATCACAGAAATATATTGATGTCCATACCAATAGCCCCCCATTTTTTGCAAAAAAGGGAGGGCAGTATAGAGGCATCTAGAATAAGTCAGGTACCTTCACTTTATGGGAAGCTAGGTGGTACAGTGGATCGAGCACTGGGCCAGGAATCAGGGAGACTTGAGTCCAAATCCAGCTTCAGATACTTAATAGCTTTGTGTGACCTTGGGCGAGTCACTTAACCTCTGTCTGCCTCAGTTTCTTCAACTATACAGTGTCTTCCTAAAGTCTGGACACATAGGCAGAAATGCATATTTTCAAGAAACGAAATGAATGAAATTTTCAACCACATTTTATTTAATTGAAATATTAGCAAATAACATCTTCAATATGATTTCCATCATTTGCTTTGCAAGATTCACGTGAACTTGATGCAATAACTCCACTTTGCCGTCAGTTTTCCTATGTGTCCAGACTTTAGGGACACCCTGTAGAATGGGAGGAATAAAAAGCACTTAACTCCCAGTTGTAAGGATCAAATGAGACAGTATTTGTAAAGCACATAGTAGGTGCTTAATAAATGCCATTTCCCTTCCCCTTTAGCTGTTTGGAAGGATAAGTAGGAGGGTGTTTAATTAATGCCTTTTGTTAATGAGCTTGAGGTTTTTTTTGACTACAAGATCTATTCTCCACCTTGCCCTAGAACCTGAAGGCTGCCGACAGCGACCCCACAGCACCCCCTTATGACTCTCTACTGGTGTTTGACTACGAAGGGAGCGGCTCCGAGGCAGCCTCTCTGAGCTCCCTCAACTCTTCTGGCTCAGACGAAGACCAGGATTATGATTATCTGAATGAATGGGGCAATCGCTTTAAAAAGCTGGCCGACATGTATGGCGGAGGGGAGGATGACTAAAGGCCGAGCCTGGGGCTCACAGAGTCAAGAAACAGTCTCCGGGGGCTGTGACCCCCCAGGAAAGGGGCATGTGTTTGATCACTTCTATCTGTGCCTCCCTCAACTGTATAACACAAATAGGAATTACTGCTAATTTACAAGGTTAGTTTTCTATTTTAAGGCTAGTATCAATTCTCTCTGTTCCCACTCTTACCCCTTGTCTTTAATTTCTTGCGTGACCTGAGTAAAGGTTTCAGCAAGTAAAGAAAATCTATTTCAGAGGTGATTTTCCAGTCTTAGGGCGCCATGCTGTTGGGCACTTCTTTGGGGCTCTGCCTAAATTGAATAAGGAGAACAGATGGCAGCTGGCCCCCTCTCTCATTCACCTCTGAACCCCCTTTTTAAATGTGTGTAATGTTTTTTTTGTTGTTTTGGTTTTTACTTTTACTTTGGTTCTCAATCGATTCCTTCCCTCTCACATCTTCCCAGGCAAGAGATCTCAGAAGCACATACCTCACTTGACATTTATAGGCAAGAGGTTTGTGACTAGCCACGGCCATTTTATAAACTCGACATCATGTTGTTCATGAGTTTTCCTTTATCACCAATTCACTATGTATAAATACGCCTCAAGTTTGTGAAGAATACTGGTCATGTAAATGTCATTATTATTGTTGGAATTCTGTTGGAGAGATGTCGCAGAAGGGGAAACTAACAGAAAATAGGGTGGGGTTTTTTTTTTCCATCTCATAATTAATAGAATGAAATAGCAATGCACCAAACCAGGGAAGTGTTGACGGTGCATTCACCAAAGACTGGAGATGATAGGTTAGAGTGGAAGCAATAGATGGAAACATCGGTGAAGGAAGCTTTCACACCTCCTTGGAGATGAGAATTCCATCCAGGAAGAGCGCTGCAGGTTAAACATTTGGTCTCAGAGGTTCTATCCTTCTGCACAGATTTCCCAAGTACCTACTTTGGATCATGTCTTCTGGATGCACTAGCAGACAGATAACAAGAAAAACTGAGAAAGTTAGCAAGCAGACATCTTTCCTGGAGATAGACTAAATTGGTTTGAAGGCTTCTCCCCCTTTCATTAGATCAGCAGGTTTGGTGCTGAACAGAGGAGCTTAGCCCAGGGGTGGGGAACCTGCAGGCTGGAAGCCATCTGTGGGTCCTCAAGTGCAGCCCTTTGACTGAATCCAGACTTCACAGGACAAATCCCCTTCATAAAAGAATTTGTTCTGTCAAACTTCCTCACCCCTGGCTTAGACTAATTGATGCACACAAAGGAAACATTTTGACTTGACGGTTTGGAGCTTCCTGTTTTGCAGTACCCCGTTTGTTGGGCCCCTGAAATGTCTTCGGTTTTTTTGCAGCCAAATAGTCTGTGATGATTTAGCACTGTTTCCTAGAATGTATCTGTTCAGGTCCTTTTAAATTTTGTACAGTGTGGGTGTGGAAGACAGCTGTGATCCATGTTGACAAGAATTAAACCCTTGAAAATGCATTTTTATAAATTTTATTAAATAATTTTGTTAAACTGTTGTCAGACTGTTATCTTATTGGAGTAGGCACCATGGTCCTGTGCCTCGAGGTGAAAGCAGTGGCTCCTGACCCCAACTTAATGGTGGGTCCAAGGCTCAGTTGTCCCTGAGAGTGTCATGAATTAATACTAATATTAAATTTCCTATGATTTAAAAAGTTCTATGTCCAACAGGATTTTTTTTTGATACATTTTGTTTTGCCACAACAACAGCAGCTGGTGTTGACACAGTGCTTTAAGGCTGGCAAAGCACTTGACAATCATCTCACTACAACCCTATGAAGCAGGTATTATCATCACTCCCACTTTACAGAGGAGAACGCTGATGCTGAGAGATATTAAGTGACTTGGCCAAGGTCACGCTGCTAGTAAGTGTAAGAAGTAGAATTTGAACCCAAGTCCTGTACTCTATCTGATTGGATGTTTCCCAACAAATACCCCTTACAGACTTATAAACTAACCCCTTAAAGACAATATATTTTATAGATAGCCATATATATAGCTAGGTGCTCAGTAGATAAGAGTGCCAACCCTAGAGTCAGGAGGACCTGAGTTCAAATCTGGTCTCAGATACTTGGTAGCTGTTTTACCCTGGGCTAGTCACTTCACCCTGTTTGCCTCAGTTTCCTCATCTGTAAAATAAGCTGGAGAAGGAAATGGAAAACCATTCCAGTATGTTTGCCAAGAAAACTCCCAATGGGGTCACAGAGAGCTAGATACATTGAAACAGTAACAGCATATACACAGGAATACATATGGATACATTACCTACAGGTAATCCCCCCTCTGATGCTTGATACCTTGGTGATCCTTAGGTAAGCCATCTAACAAATCAGTCTCTGGGCCCCCGTTTCTTCATCTGGGGTTCTACTTGATGTTCCCTGAGAGAGCAGTGAACCAGTAGGGCCACAGGGGAGCAGAGTGACACTTCCCTTCCAGGGGTAATAGCAGAGTTGAAATTACCGTGGTACCAGAACTGGAAGTGAATTGGGGGATCACTCAAGGACATGGTCAAAGGGCATGTATGTACGATTTAGTGGCTTTTTTGGCCATAGTTCCAGATTGCTTTCCATTATGGCTGGGCTAGTTCACAACTCCACCAACAGTGTATTAACATACCACCTCCTTTCCCCCCAAATCCCTCTGGCATTTGTCATTTTCCTTTTTTGTTAATTTTGCCAATCTGATAAGTATTAGGGCGGTACCTCAGATTTGCATTTATTTGCATTTCTCTAATTAGCACAATGCCTGGCACACAGTAGGTGCTTAATAAATGTCTATTGACTTAATTGTCAGTAACTTAAAGCACTTTTTCATATGGCTACTGATAGTTTTGATGTCTTCCTCTGAACACTGCAAATGATACTCATCTTTAATGTTTCTGAGGCAGTGGCCTGTATCTCACTACCACATAGCAATGAGTAAAATGTTAGTATTGAAAAGATCGGCTTTTGTTTTCTTACGTTCTAGACTCAGCTCAATGTCCATCTGTACAGTCTAGTCCAGGCATACGTACATCACTTAGAGGTATATAGAGGTTACATACTTATATCCCCACCTCTGATGGCTTGATATCTCTGTGATCCTCAGGGAAGCCATTTAACTAGTCTCTGGGCCCCGGTATTTTCATGCCCCCATCCAAATGCATGAAATCCGGACCATTGATATTCTTCATCCACTTGGTCTTTCCTTCCTACAAACTTTCTCTGAGAGATTACAGCTCTCTTCTAGGAGAACAGAGCAATCCTTTGGGATTTAATGTCATCCATAAACAAAACATTTGGAAGACTCACCATCCATACCAAACACTGAACTCTGACCCGAACTCTGCTCTGGATCAGCTCCAACATATTGGCAAGCATGGCTCTCCCTGTTTTATACTTCATCCACTGTTTATTACCAGCAGGCCTTTGCCCAGGGTTATTGGTAGCCTTCTCTCTTCCAAGGAATCTCAAATGATTTTGATATATGGATGGGAAATAACTTCCTGTAAAAGGGCCTCTGGGGCTGGACCAAAGGCCCTCCTTGATCTTTCCCTTCTCTGTTGAAACTCAGCCCGCCCCCCACCCTGCCACCTTTATCCTTTTGCAGGTGCCAGTGATTCTTTCCAGCTCAGCCCTTGAGATTCACCCCTATTCCTTTCAGTCTGTTCCTTTAAGACTCTTCTTTAAGATTTTTGTCTTAAAGAAATCCAAGGTGGGCTTTAACTTAGTTACTCCTGGCTCAAAGTTCCCAATGGTCCCAAATTACTCTCCAGGGTGGGAGGGGTAATGTTCTCCCTCTGAAAAAGAAATCACAAGATTCCAGTCAGGTCTCAACTCACACCAGTCTTTTTAGTACCATTTCTACTTTCTCTTTAAGCACACCTTGGACTATGATATTGGTGATTTCATCCTTCATGGGAAAACCAGTTTGTTAAAATGATTTTTAGAAATCTTTTTCATTTTTCTTATGTAGCCTTTCTTCCATTTTCATACTTAGATATCCTTGGGAAAACTTTGTTGAGTTACTAAGCTTTCTTTGAATTGATTTTTACCCTCTATAGTTTCTCTTTGCTTTATAAGGATAGTTCATAATTATCCATTATTTTTAAGCTTTTATAAATAAATTTATATTTTGCTTTTGTTTGCTATCTCTCTCCATTTGATAAGTGATCCAGATGTTCACATACTAAGGTGCTTTTTAGGTTCCTTTGGTCTCCTTGTGGCAATTCATTTCTTTTAAAATTAAATTTTATTTCATTTTCAGACCTGCATTCTCTCTCTTCCATTTCCCCTCCCTCCACACCCTCTACCCCCAACAAGAAAAGCAAAACATGTTTAGCAAAATAAATTCTCTCACTGGTGTGGTAATTAATTTGCATTGGTTGAATTTCTGGATGGAATTATTACAATTGGTTTTAGTCACTTCTGTTGTTTATTTCTTATTTTTGATGTTCAATTTATTTAAATGTTATTTCAATTGAACACCATATATTATCCTTAATATTCTGGCTTCTTCCTAATTTTGATCTTAATTCTAAAGCGTTGGTGGTCTGACTATACATTTGATAGCTGACTCGGGCATAATTCCCATGTCAATAACAAGTCTTTCTCTGTTAAAATGAGATCTATTTCATTCATTATCATATTTAGTCCTTGACATATCCCGTATCTAACACTAATTTTTTCAAAAAACATGTTCATGATATAGGGGCATGAAGCTTATCTATAAGTCTTGGACTTCTTTCTTGTTCTTTCTTCCTGCATCATGTTTGCCCACATCCCCACATATTTTGCCCATCCTTACGTTCAGAGTCCAGTCACCAAGTCTGAAAGTATACATTGATTGGATTTGTAGGGTCTCATCACATTCTTTGTAGAATTTCTCTACTACTTCATTCTCAGCAATGCATGTTGGGGCATAAGTTTCAATTATTTTCATGGCAGTCTTCTAGCAGATTCTTAGTACTAATATAGTAATACCTGATGACCATGGAAAAAAATGTTTCTTATTGGATTTTGGGGTAGGATAAAACACTGCCAAGTCCTTTCTTTGCCTTTCCAAGGAGTCCCTGCGAGCCATCCATCCTTCCACTCAGCAGTTATTTCCTTCTAGGATTCAGCTCCTCTAGGAATGTGCCCCCTTACTGGTCACTGAACAGCTGTTTCATGTTTAGATTACCAAATACCATATTACTGTTCATTGGTGCTCTAAAACTTGTATGATTCTTAGCTGTGTTTCTCCCCTTTATTTGGCTACCATCACTACAGAAGCAGAAGACATCTGTACCCAGATGGAGGGCCATTTTTTTTTTTGTCTCATGAGTTGCCATAGCAAGGCATGAAAGGAAAAAGATCAGTAATCAATACCGTGAGTGCGTTGCCCCGTATTGCCTTGCTAGTCTTTTATCAGTTATAATCGCTAGGATAAGAAATAACTGTGATTCATAGTAAGAACACAGTCCTGAGTAAGAAGCCTGTACAACTGATATGCTGTAGACCCAGGTAAATACCTGTGTTAAACTAGAGTGTGTATTAAGAAAATATACTGAGCTGCCCTAGGTTCATGAGGTGATTGGATGGCCTGACCTATTATGTAAAAGATGCTTGAGACCGACAAGATGAGTGATGGAAAGGCACTGACTTGCACCATAAACAAGCCCTTTTATACCGTACCCATAAATAACTGAATTTTGTATCTTGGAGTCTCAAACTGTACTGGTTAGACAGCACATCCCACCTTTGTTTCTCTTAATAAAGGTTGGTTTCTTTCCCCAGAAAGGCCTTCCCTTTTTCTTCTTTACAGGCAATATACATTGATTAAGTGCTTACTATGTGCCAGGCATTATGCTAAGTGTTGGAGATAAAAATACAAGCAAAAAGAAAGACAGTGCCCGCCTTCAAAGAACTCATGTTCTAATAGATGCTGATAAGTGGGGGTAGGGTTATACTTGTGTGAAGAGGTGATGCGTGCATGTGTGTATGTGTGTGTGTGTGTGTGTGTGTGTGTGTGTGTATGGGGCAGGGTGCCATGGTGTCAAAGTCTGGAAAGTCAGAAGTCAAGGCAGAAGGTGAATGAAGTTTGGCCAGACTGGGTCTCTCCCCAAAATGGAGACCCTGGGAAGACCTCACCAATGCCCTCCAGCAGTGTAGAGGGATATTTCACAGTGAGAGTTCCACAAGAGCAGATGGGTATTCCAGGGTGTGGAGGCCTCAGGGTGCTGAAGGATGTCCCAAGGAGAGACTGTAGCCAAGGCTATTGTCTCATTTACAACTATTGTCTCATTTGGTCCTTGCAACAATCCCTCGTCATTTTACATACAGGGAAACTGAGGCAAAGAGAAGTTAGACCACTTGCCCCGGGGGGCAACTTGCTAGTGCCTTTCTGAGGCTGCATTTGAACTCGGGTCTTCCTGGCTGAAGGCCCAGTGTTTTTATCCACTGCACCACCAATGTATGTGTCACATCCTGTTACTAGACTAAACTACATGGGGGAAGGGGCTCTGTCTCATCTAAACTATATGCTCCCCATCCAACCCAACAGCTTTAACCCCTGATGATTTTCACTACCTGCCTCTCCTGCTGCTACACTTGAGCTGCTGAACAGAGCTGGAGAAAATCACACAACCTGGTACACTCTAAGAGATTCAGGACTAGCCCAGGGGCCAGGACCAATACCATCAGAGGCAGTTTCTTGTTGTTGCTTTTTAATTGGCCATAATTTTATCCCCATAGGGCACCCCCAGTTAGGAACTGCCTCTACCAATATAGGCTGGTACTCGTTCAGCAATCTGTAACCTTAGCTGCCTGGGACACAGACAGATTACCCAGTTTGCTCAGGGTCACAGAGGTGAGGCCAGTTGGAATCCCCTGGTCAGCTCTCTATCCACTAAGCCCGAAGGAAGCAGTTAAGAACTGTTGGCTGACCAACAGGACTTGGAGAATTTGAAACTGTAAAAATCAAAGAATCCATCGAAAGAACAAGGAGAGAGAACCGATGGTGCAATGGATAGAGGGGATGGAGTCGGGAAGACCCTGGGTTCAAGTTCCACCCCTGACACCTATTGGCTGGGTGACCCTGGAAAAGTCACTTAACTGCAATGCCTCTGGCAACTAAAACCCTGAACCCTTCCTCCTCCTCTCAGTCCTCCCCCATCCTTCTCCTGCTCCTCTTCCTTACACTTCCCTTTCCTCCCCCTCCCTCTCCATCCTTCTGCCCCCTCCCCTTCCTTCCCCTTCCCATCTTTCTCCTCTCCCCTCCCCCCTCCTCCTTCTGCCCCTCCTTCTCTCAGTCCTCCCCATCCATCCTTCTCCTCCTCCCCCTTCTCTTTCCTCCTCTTCCTTACCCTTCCCCCTTCTTCCTTCCTCCCCATCCTTCTGCCCCCTCCCCTTCCTTCCCTTTCCCATCTTTCTCCTCTCCCCTCCCCCATCTTTCTCCTCTCCCCTCCCCCCTCCTCCTTCTGCCCTTCCTCTCAATCCTCCCCATCCATCCTTCTCCTCCTCCTCCTTCCCCTTCTCTCTTTCCTCCTCTTCCTTCCCCTCCCCCTTTCTTCCTTCCTCCCCATCCTTCTCCTCCTCCTCCCCTTCTTCTACTTCCCGCTCGCTCCTTCCTCCCCCGCTCCTGCACAGCCACAATGCAGGGCGGCTGCTCAGCCAGAGCAGTGATTGACAGCTTCCTCCTTCCAGGGGCGTGGCTGACCGACCCGCGCCGGAATCCTCGGGGACCCGCCCAACTCCAGCCCTTTCCTGGCCCCGCCCCGCCCCCTGGCCCCACCCCCGATCTCACCGCGCGGCCTCACTCAACATGGCGCCGGCGTCCGGCCCTTACGTTGGCCAGCGCAGAGGCTGCTGGGAGCCATAACGCCGCTGCAGCGATGGCGGCCCCCGGGGCCCTAGAACCCGTGGCGCTGGAGCGGATCGTGGGGGCCCTGAAGCTGCTGCTAAGCCCCGGAGGTACGAGGCCCGCGCGGGGCGTTGCTTGCTCCCAGGCCAGGCCGCTTGCCCCCTCTGCCCGTTCCTCCCTTCCCCGAGCTCCGCCGCCCTTCCCACCTCGCGTGCCTCGGCTCGAGCTGCGGGCCGGCGTCCCCGAGCGGGAGAGAGGGTCCCAGGGCCTCCTTGCAGCGTCGCCCCCTCGCGGACGGACGGACTGACCGCCCTTAGAGCGAGCGAGCCAGGCGGGAGACGAGTTCAAATCCTCCCCCGGACGCGTAGCAGCCGTGTGACCCTGGGCGAGTCATTCAACCTCCGCGTGTAATGGGGATAAAATCGCCCCTCCTCCCAGGGTTGTTGTGAGATACTAATTGTAAAGGGCTTTGCAGATCGTACCTGCCCGCAGCGATCAAATCCACATTCTGCCCGTAACTATTCTTGGCAGTAGAGACAGGGAACTCCCGGGGGAGGAACTCCCTTCACCAAGGGAGCTGAGCACTTATCTGCAGCCGATGGCGCTGGACAGCTGTGCACAGTTGTGCAGCGCCTGGGAATACAGACGCTGAGAACGAAACAGTTCTGCTCCCAAGGCTATGAGGATCAGAGACTAGACTGGAACACAGGATGGCTTCAACACCCTCAACACCTCCATTTTACAGACCAAAGACACTGAGGCCAGAAGGAAGGAAAGTTAGACCTCCTCAGAGTCAGCAATAGTCCATAAACATTTATTAAGTGCCTGCTGTATGCCAGGCATTGTGCTAAGCTCTGGGGATGCAAAAAAAGGGGCAGAAGATAGTCACTGCCCTCAAGAAGCTTACAGTCTGTCTAAGCAGGAGACCACAAGCAAATATGTTTAAACAAGTTACTGGCCAGATAAATGGGAAACAAATAAGAGAAAGAACAGGGTACAAGAGGCTTTGGTAAGATGCTAAATTACACAGAACAGGATTTAGATCTGGAAGGGGTGTGGGTGATCATCTTCATCTAATTCCGCCAATTTTACAGATGAGGAAACTGAGGTTGGGGGAGAAAATGATGGGAATGGGCCAAAAGGCAGGATTGGAACCCAGGTCCCTCTGAGCCCACATTCAGGGCTCCTTCCATTCCCCACCCCCAGCCCCACTTTGCCCTTTTTTCACTCTCCTCTTGGTCACGTTCATGTCTGCCGGCCCCTGCCTCTCATATCCTTAGAGAGAAGGGGGTGTCTTTATTTCATGTTGGAGTCCCCAGTGCCTAGCTGGGGTGGGTAGGAGCCCACTTTCAACGAGAAGCCTTTCCTTATTCCCCTTCAAACAAATGCCTTCCTTCTGTCCTTGGTCCTATCTATCACTTGTTTATGTTTACATGCTGGCTACCATTTTAGACTATAACCTCCCTGAGGGCAGGGATTGTCTTCTACATTTCTTTGTATCCCTAGTGCTTAGCACAGGTGCCTGGAACGCAGTAGGCGCTTAATAAGCAGACATGTCTCTTAGCATGGTACCTGGCACATAGTAGGCACTTAATAAACATGTGTGTCCACTGCTTAATAAAATTTTGTTGAATGAGGGCACTGTATGCAAGCCAGTTTAGTGTGGGGGGGGGGCGGGGGATGGCTTGGGAGGATGAATTGTTGGTGATAAGTGAAGACAGGTTGAAGTATAATGGTAGTGGGGTCTTGAATGTCACTTCTTATTATTAACCTGCACTTTATCTTGTAGGCATTGGGGAGCCATCGAAGGTTTTTGAGTAGGGAAGTGATGCTCAAAGTAGTATTTTAGGAAGATTAAGCCAGATGGTGTCAAACTCAGAGTAAAAAGGGTCACTAAGTGCATAGGGATCCCTGCAGGCCACATATGGACTTAGAAAACCACATATTACATTATCTTCTATTGTATTACTATTTATTTTGTTAAATTTTTTTAATTTTTAAAAATTTGTTTATTTTTAGTTTTCAACATTCACTTTTATAAGATTTTTAGTTCTAAATATTCTCCCTCCCTCCCCTTCCCCTCCCTCTCCATAAATATTTCTTAATTACATTTAAATTTGGTTCTGGGAGTGTTAACGGGCCTCCTAGGCCCGGCACTGGAGACCTCTGCTCCAGGCAACTCTTGCAATTGCTGATCTGCTTTGGTGAAGAGAGTTTTCTTGCCAGGAGTTCTCAAGGCCAATAAAATCATAGGTCCTATCCCCCAAAATGCCCTGTCCAAATAGGATTTGTAGCATGGTTTGGAAGTAAGAGAGACCTAAAGCACTGGGTGAGTATTGTCTCTGAAACTACTGATTTTATAATTTTAGGCAAATCTCTCAACCTTTCTTGGCCTCAGCATCCTTGTCTTTAAAATGAAGCTGTTGGACCTAAGGGGTAGGACCTGTGGCCTCAAGGCACGTCTGTGAACATCTGTGAAGTTTGAATTCAATCAGAGGGCCGCACTTGAGAACCTAGAGGACCACGTATGGCCTCGAGGCCACAGGTTCCCCTCCCACCCCCACCCCCCACTAGATGGTCTCTGAGGTCCTTTCTAGCTCTTAATCTTCAATCCCATGAGAGCAGATGGGAAATTAGTTCAGTTATCCATGCTTGGAGTAATAGCTAGAGCAGGGACAGTGGGAATGGAAAGCAGGGGTCGGTCAGGAGAATGATACTGTGAGTCTGGCTTCGCTCCACAAACCTTCATTATTAGCTGCCTGCCTGGCCACGCGCTGGGGGACAGATTTCATCCAAGAGAAGACGGAGGAGTCCCAGATGCCTCTTAGCATAGAGGCTAGGATGACAGCAGCACCGTTGGCTGAAATAGGGGAGGGGGGCCCACTTAGAGGAGAAGGAAGGTTTATTTTAGACAGGTCGAATTGAACATAATGACAGTGTCAGCGTAGAAGAGTCCAGCAGGCAGTTAGAGGGTGAGGAAGGGAATTCCAGAAGGAAATCAGGACTCGAGAAATGGTTTGGGAGTTCTCTGCAAAGTCCTGGTAGTGACAGGCTTTCAGGCTTGGAGGGACCTTAGAAAGCATCTCTCCTACCCTCCTTAACCCCTCTGGGCCTCGGTTTCCTTACCTGTAAAATGAGGGGGTTCGACCAATCTTTGAGGTCTGTTTTAGCTCTAAATTCTAAAGGCCATGACCCTCATTTTGCAAATTAAGAAATATAATTAAAGCGGCGAGATCTCCAGAAGGAAACAGTTTATGAAGACCAAAGCAGGTTGTTGAGGACAGAACCTCGGGGTTTACCCACTTTTAGGAGATGGGAGTAGGAAGGGTAATGCTGTTGTAGGAGACAAAAAAAAAATAGAGACGTAGGATGGGTTTGTCGTTATAGTTCAGTTGCGTCTGACTCTTCTTGAACTCAGGAGGATGAGTCTTCCTGACTCCAGGCCAGGCATTCTATCTTCTGTGCCACCTAGCTGCCCCAAGTTGAGGGCGTCTTTGTGCAAAGTTGGCACTGGTCGAAGGGCTGTGAATATAAAGACAAAACCTAAATCATTCCTGTTCTCAAGCAGCTTAACATTCTTAACATTCAACTCCATCTTAGCATTCTTCTCTTTCTTCCCCTATTTCCATGACTCTTATCCATAAAAGCAAACATGAAAAACTGCTTTATGCTCAAAGAATTGGTTTCTCTGGATGGTGTTAAGTGGAATCTAAAGATGTTCAAGAATTTCAGTGGTATGTTTGTGGAAATCTGAGATGTTTATGTAACAGTCTTCCCAGGAAGCTCTAAAGTCAATAGGGATTCACCCCCAATTTGGCTCTCATTCTTTTTTTATAGTTATATTTTATTTATTTTTAACATTCATTTATTTTTTCTCAACTACATGTAAACAGAAATTTCTGACATTTGTTTTTTAAAATTTTGAGTTCCAAATTCCCTCCCTCTCTCTCTCTCCTCGTCTCCTTCCCTGAATAGGCAAGCAATTTGATATAGATTATACATGAGTAGTCATGAAAAACATTTTCATATTGTCCATGTTGCAAAAGAAAATTCCGACCAAAAAAACTCAAGAATAATAAAGTTTTTAAAAAAGGATGCTTCAATCTAAGTCCTGCAGAATTATCTTACATCATTGTATTGATCAGAGGAGCTGGGTCTTTTACAGTTATCATTGTATAATGTAGTTGTTACTGGGTATGATGTTCTCCTGGTTCTGCTCATTTCACTTTGCATCAGTTTGTGTAAGTCTTCCCAGGTTTTTTAAAAAATCATCCTGCCTGTCATTTCTTGTAGCACAATAGTATTCTATCACAATCATACACCATAACTTGTTTAGCCATTCCTTAGTTGATGGGCATCCCCTCAATGTCTATTTCTTTCCCACCCTTTTCTTCTTTTTAAAAAATCTCTTTGGGGTACAAATCTAGTAGTTGTATTGCTGGGTCAGAGGGTATGCATAGTTTCAAAGCCCTTTGGGCATAGTTCCAAATTGCTCTCCAAAATGGTTGGATCAGTTTGCAACTCCACTAACAGTGCATTAGTGGCCCTATTTTTCCACATCGCCTCCAACATTTGTCATTTTCCTTTTCTGTCATAGTACCCAATCTGATAGGTGTGAAGTACTACCTCAGAGTTGTTTTAATTTGCATTTCTCTAGTCAATAGTGATTTCGAGTATTTTTTCTTGTGACTATAGATAGCTTTGATTTCTTCTTTTGACAACTGCCTGTTCATATCCTTTAACCATTTATCAATTGAGGAATGACTCGTATTCTTTTAAATTTTGCTCAGTTCTCTCTGTATATATGAGAAATGAGGGCTTTATCAGAGAAACTGGCTGTAAAAATTTTCCCCAGTTTACCGTTTCCTTTCTAATCTTGGCTGCCTTGATTTTGTTTGTGCAAAAATTTAACATTCATTTTTAACAAAATTTAGTTCCAAATTCTGTGCATCCAGTCCCTCTCTCACCCTTTCAGAAGGCAAACAATATATCATTTATACATGTGAAGTCATGCAAAACATATTTCTATATTACACATGTTGCAAAAAAAAAAGACAAGAAAAATAAAGTTTAAAAATATGCTTCAGTCTACTCAGAGTTAATCAGTTCTCTCTCAGGAAGTAGACAGCATTTTTCATCATGGGTCCTTTTAAATTGTCTTGCACCATTGTACTTATCAGAGTAGCTACATCTTTCACAGTTGGTCACAGTTATGATATTACTGTTATTGTGTACGATGTTCTGGTTCTGCTCCCTTTACATTATATCAGTTCATATAAGTCTTCCCAGGTTTTTCTGAAACTATCCCCCTCATCATTTCTTATATCTCATCATATCTTCTATAAATAATAATGTTCCATAACAATCCCTAACTTTGTGAGCTTTTGTTCTTCCCTACCCAACTCTGCCAGGAAATCTGCTGTTTAGTGTCACCAAGTATATATATTTACTTTATACTTAAAATACTTATACTTAAAAAATCTCCTCCTCATGGCTCCATTTTACCGTGACCTGGAGCAAATTATTTTGGTGCCTTGGTTTCCGTAGTTATGGAATGACATGACTGGATGAGAGAATTTCTAAGGTTCTTTCCAGCTCTAAATCTTGTGATCCTAAGTCTTGTGATCCTAAAAGATAAAGATTGTTATTCATTAAAAGAATACCTGTGTTTATCTTCAACCAGATATTAATCTCCCACTACCAGCAGAGGGCAGAAAAACCCATTTTAATGTTGAGTTTTCTTGGTAGGCCATGAAAAACTTTAGTTTGGGGTTGTTTTGGTTTTTTAAAAATGTGTTAAATTGGTCCCCTAGTGCCCAACATCATTTTCATCTTAAATCTTATAAATAGTAATGTTTGTATAGTTCTTCTGTGGGTCTGCCATTTAAGTCCCCAAAGTTTGTTATGCTTAAAGGGCAGTCTTCTGCTACATGTGTAATTTTCCTTTTTTTGTTCCCCCTTCCTCTAAAGGATCAGATTCCAGTTCATTGCAGATTGCAAAACAGGATGTTCTGTTGGATACTTTAAAATCTAACTTGTCCGCTTTGGATAGAAAGTTTGAGGAGGATCCTCAGTGGGGGGAACTGAAGAATTTACGAGAAGAAATTACCACTAGGGCAGAATGGCTGCAGAACTCTCTGGACGTTACCTGGAGTTTCACTTCTCAGCTCTTAGTGCTGCTCTTGTGTCTGAAACAAAGCATGGTCATGCTGGTGGCTAACTTCCATCCCCCTGAGCCAAATCCTAGAACTGCAGAAGCCGCTCCTGTCTTAAGTCCTGATACACTCAGCATCTCTCAGCAGAAAACCGTTCAGTCAGCCTTGCAGTTTGTGGTTACCTTGGGCATTTGTCCCTTTCTCCTCTCTGGCGTTGGAATACCCCTGCGATGCCGCACGGAGTTTGGCGCCGTTATACAAGATGTGGTCTCTTTTGCCGCTGCCCCCAGTGCGATTCATAGATTATACACGAGTTGCATTGTACTGCTGGATATTGCAAAACACACGTCTTTGGGCAGCTTGATTCTTAGTCGTCATTTTGGAGACATTGCAGCAGGGCTCTGCCAGCTAGGATTCTGCCCCATGAAAAGAAGAGATGAGCCAGAAAAGCCTCTGCAAGAAGTAAGTATATAAAGAATATGGTGCATGTGTGGAGGGGGGCGGTGGAGTGTCTTGGGATAATGCCAACATGGCACCCAATTCAACCTTCTCTCTTCTCCCAACTAGTACCCTCGCTGGCAGGTCGCAAGGTGTCTCTGAGAGGAAAACCAGCCAGGGCCATCATGCTCAGAGTTGTAGGTGCATGCTCTTGTAGATGCACAATGATACTGAATGATCCCCACTGATGTGCTTCCCATTTATATAAATCAATCACAATGATGGCATTAACTCTTAATCATGAAACATTTATTAAATGAGAAGGCAAAATCAAGGAAAATCTTAATATAGCATTGGCCAAATAGAAGAAATTTGATAATAATCGAAACGTAACAGTCCACCATAGCTCTCAGTCATATCTCCCACCAATTCACACAGAGTTTCTGGGCTGGAGAGTGGATTCAAACATATAGAAACCTAGCAGGGAGGCAGGGTAGAGAAGTCCGTGTGGGTGTGGGCAGCTTATGACTGCATTGGCTCTCTTGTCATCTTTTTAGGGAGCAGTCTGCACTACTGCCCCTTCTCTGAGCCTCTTTGTGTTCTTCTGCTGGGCACAACCACCTCTCTGCACCTCCTGGGGAGCTGACACACTATTAAGCTTTTTTAGCTAACAGGAGCATTAAGCCTGGCATCTACAGACTTCCTCTAGTCTGCCACCCTGGCTTAGTATAGAAGAAGTGTGACACTCTTTAAGAGTAGTTCCCTTTACATCTGGAATCTCCAGCAGCCTATTGTCTCTGGGCTTTGAGGTATTTCTCCTCTCTCAAGTTCAGAATGGTGCTAAGGAGCAGGTCTGCCTTTCCTTATCCAGCTCTTCCACCTGCACCAGGAGGCTGCTTTCTCTAATCAGCTCCCAGCATCTCTAGTCAACCGATCTCACCTGTGCCCAGCTTCTGTCGGCTTTTCCCTTCCATTGGGCAATGTGTCTGGTCTTCCATCTTCTGTGTCTTGCTTACATGATCGGCTTCTCTCGTGGCTTCTCGGCCTTGTCGTGTGTTTCTCCGGTTTAGATTGGGAACACCAAATCCACAGTTCTGTCAGTCATGATACAAACAGTGGATATACAGTAGTTCCATAATCCTAAAATAGCTTTTTTGAATCATTTCCCAGAAATAAAGTTCCAAGTCCTAAAAACGGCCATATGTGAATTAGCTACTGGGAAACATAGCACTGCCGCCATCTTCACAGCCAGTCAGTACTCTCGCCACGAGGGACGTGCTTGCACCTCCTCTCAGAACCCTCTATATCTTTTAAAATAATCCGAAGGGCAACTTTCCTCTCAGGTTCTTTGAGAGCTCTCATTCTCCTCAACCTTTTGTCTCTGTTTCTCATTATAAATGTTCTTTTTTTTTGACTCTTTCAGTAAATAAAATGACCACATAAGAAAGGGGAAATACCTTGCATGGATATTAAGTTAAAGAAATAGAGTCATTTCAAGATATATCTTCTGGGCAAGGACCAACAATGTCTTACGAAATCTTAGGATACTGTCGCAGCTCAGTCACACTGCTCTAAAATTTGAAGACAAAACAACTACTTAAGAGAAATGGATCCTCTTATAGACATTTCCAGATGCTAGTTGTTGGCCCTTTCCTTTTATGAACTGAAACATCACACCCTAGCTAGTGATGGGACAGTAGGCTTCTGTCATCTTGATGACCGATGGGGGCCATGATGAATGCAGGATATCCTTTGGAATCTTCCGGTTTCTTGCAGTCAGCCGATCAGCAAACGTTCATTCATCACCCTTCTGCATACTCAGTACTGCCTCAGGTGCCACGAGGAATAAAGAAATAGTGCAAGCCAGGGATGGGGGACCTGCGGCCTCGAGGCCACATGTCACTGCAGGTTCCCCACCCCTGGTGTAAGTTATAGCTTTTACTCTCAATTAGCTTACAACCTGTTTGCCAAGAGAAGGTACATACACACATATCAAACATTGCCATTTTTTTTAAATTAAGATTTTTAAACCTGTTTTTAATCTTCTTAAGGGTACTGTTATGCTTTTAAACTTATTTAAAGTTTTAAAGTAAGTGTATTTGATATCAGTTCATTATATGTGTGTGTGTGTGTGTGTGTGTGTTTGTGTGTGTGTTTAAGGCTTACTGAGAGCTTCCCAAAGAAGCTCTCATTATCTCATTAGATCCTTACACTAAAAGGCAGAGCACTTATTTTCATCCTCATTTTATTGCTCGAGAAACAAAAGCTGAATTAGGTTAAATTACTTGCTCAGTTGGTAGTGTCTTAAGGCAGAATTTGAATTCGAGTCTTTCTGACTTAAGAGTCCAGCACCTTGCTGCTGTGTGAATGAACTTGTCAGTCTGAAAAATCTCAAAGCAGGAGTAGAGACTGGCTTCAGGCTACATGCTTAGTCTTCTTAGGCATTTAGCTAAGATCATAAAATTGCCTTCTGATAATTCATAAGGGACATTTATCCATTCATGGCTCTATCTCATGAGAGCTTTGTAGAGCTAAGGTCTGTCCTTAGTTCTGTTGGGAGCTGATTTTGAAAATCCTGCCTTAAACAGGAGGCCTCACGTCTCCTGCCTGTGCTTCTCAGAGCCTAGAGGACCTCCTATGTCAAGGTTGAGGGCCCCAGCTGAGGAATGCAGCACCCATGAGGATGGCTGGCCAGGCCAGTCACATTTAGGAGAGAAAGCGCAGGGTCCAGGAGAGAGACAGAATAGGAAGGAAGGAGAGCAGGAAAGCCAGCTAGGAGAAGGCAGAGAGGGAGAGGGCTAGGAAGGGAGAAGCAGCGAGTGCCTTTGGGGAGTGCCTCCCCTGGGACTTCTCCGTGGCCAGCGGGCCATCATGGCCATGGTGTCATAGACCAGAAACATCGCTGAACCATGTTGTGAGATCAGTAAAACACTAGGGGGAGACATCACCTCATTGCAGGCCATCTCTAATAGTTATCTGGCCTGGAGCAGAGTAGATATTTTGTTTTGAAAACCTTGACTTTTGTTTTTTAGGGTCTAAAGGAAGAAGAGAGGACCCGAGCCAGAAAAGCTTTGCAGAGCATTTTAGATCAAGTCTACCAGCCCCTGGTTGTTCGGGAGCTGATTATCCTCCAGGGAGGACCTCAACAGGTGCTTAGACTCCAGCCTGGGAGAATTCCGTTAATGGGGACGTGTGCTGGGCCTTTTCCCCTGTGGGTGATAGGAGACTGGATAATTGGAGTACTCTGTTTAACAATGTATAATTTAGCGGAGATGCCGTACCCTTCAAGGTCACTTAATGATATTTATTTAACTTGTTCCAACAAGGAGCAAGGGACAGGAAACTTGAAACTAATTAAAATGGAATCTTCTTTTAGGCGAGTAACAGTGTTGTAGATAAGAGAACTTCTCCCAAGGGGAATATCAGGACCATTTTTAAAAAGACTTATTGATAAGATTTTTATTTAAAATTTAATTCTCACTGAAACTAGATCCTCTGTTTTCACAAAGAGTTAAGATATTTTCAAATAATAATTCTTTGCTGGAATTATTTTGGGGATATCAGTCTGATGGGGAGTTTGGCTGCATTAAAATCAGATAATTAAAAGTACTTCTCTCATTATGAACCAAACAGTCCCAAGTTTAAGAAGGGTCCTGATAAGCCTAAAATATTTTTCCTTATTAATTTCTGAGTCCTGTAAAAATATTCTTTTATTTATTATATATTATTTAATGGAAAGATGTTGTAGTCGGTTGGGACTCTTTGTCTTTAGTTCCTGAATACGTTGATATGTCCAGCTAGGTGAGTGTAATTGGAATGGTGGGTATCAGGGTTTTGCCCGGAGAATGCTCTGCTTCTGGATTTGATGTTGCCATTGCTTAATATGGCCAAGGTTCTGTGTTTTATTGAAGATGAAAAATGAGGCAACTGGTGCTGAAAGAGTTCTTTTTAAAAAAAAATTAAAAATTTTAAATTATTAAAAATCTCTTTTTTCTTGTTCCCCCAGTAGAAAAAGAAATTGAAAAATAAAACCTTTTATAACAAAAATGTAGAGTCTGGGGCAGCTAGGTGGTTCAGTGAGTAGAGCACTGGCCCTGGAGTCAGGAGGACCTGAGTTCAAATCTGGCCTCAGACACTTGACACACTTACTAGCTATGTGACCTTGGGCAAGTCACTTAACCCCAATTGCCCTGCCTTCCCCCCTCCCAAAAAAATGTAGAATCTCGCCAAACTAATTCTTGAATTGACTGTGTCCCAAATAAAATATGTCCTATTTCACACCAAGTCCGTCACCTCTCTGCCAGGTGCGGATAGCATGCTTCAATCATGAGGGCACTGGAACTGTGGGGGAATCTCTTTGATCCGTGCCATTAAGCCATTCAGAGTTGTCTTTACGGTGTTGTTACGGTAGAAACTGTTCTTTCTGGTTCTTCTCACTCCACCCTGCATCAGCTCATACTTCCCACGTTTTTCTGGAATGTTCTCTTTTCATCATTTCTTACAGGACAGTTATCTTCCATCACATTCAGGTACTATAACTTTTCCAGCCACTCCTCAGTTGATAGACATCCCATAAATTTCCATTTCTTTACTACCACAAAAAGATCTGCTACAGATATTTTTGTATAATATGAGCCCATTTCCTCTTTGCTGTCTTTGCAGTATTGGCCAAGTAAGGATATCAATGAGCCAGAAAATAGAGCTTAGTAACTGTTGGGCCATGGTTCCAAATTGCTTTCCAGAAGGGATAGACCAGTTCACAGCTCCATGAACTGTGCACGAAGGGAACTGTTTTCCCTCAGCCCTTACAACTTTTAGTATTTCCTTTTTTCATCTTTGCCAGTCTGATGGGTGTGAGGTGGAATCTCAGAATTGCTTTAATTTTCATTTTCTAATCATTAGTGATTTAGAGCATTTTTTCGTGTGGTTATTGATAGTTTGGATTTCTTCCTTAGAAAACTGCCTGTCCATATCCTTTGAGAAGGAAAGAGAAGCTTTCACTGATTTCTGTAAAGGGCTTTTTCTTGTTTTTAGAAAAGGAATATACAAAATGTCCCAAAAGTCTTCATGTAGCTTTAAACTTTTAAAGCTATTGAGGCTGACAGGTGCACTAAGACTTTTGGGATACCTTGCACATCTCATCATTCTGTGTCAGGATATAGTACGGTGTTTTCTAAGTTTCACATCTCACTATTGTTTTTATCACATTCTAAAGCTATTTCCTCCATTCCTTCAGACAGGCTCAGATATGAAAACACAGACTAGTGCCCGGACCCCAGCCTGGCTCCGACGTCTTTGTGGACAACTGCTTTCAGAAAGGCTGATGAGACCCCATGGTGTTCAGGCTGTGGTCCGGGGCATCCTGGAAGGAGCCGGTGGTAAGAAACCAGATATTTCCATTTCGCATTCATTTTCTTTTGAGTTTACATTTAGTATAGGTCATGGGTCTTTCAGCATTTATCTTAGACTAAGTGCAAGAAAATCAACTGAAATAATTAGCTTTTGTACTTTGTGGGTGTAGGAAGAAGCAAGTTAGGAGTTCACCTGGATATGTTGTCTCCTTGACACATATCTACCATCTGTGTGACCAGGGGCAAATCACTTAACCTTCCAGTATCCCAGGCACTTTTCCAAGTCTATAAGCAGGAGGAGGGAAACCACCGCCTGCCTGTTATTGTAGACACAATAAAACTTTATTTAAAAAAGTAACAACCATCCTTAGTTCAGGCAGTCCAAAAATAGGCGAAGGGCTTGATTATAGATTGCTGATCTCTGTGGGTAAAGGTATTTTTGTACAGTGGAAGTTTTCCACATGGAAGAAATCACAGGTTGAGACGAAGACCAAAAAAAAAAAAGAGAGAGAGAGTTCTGTTTCATAATAGCTCATTTTTCTACTATTAATGTAAAGTAATCATAGATGTAAGCTATTTGAGCACACTGTTGTAGTGGTGATAAATCTGGATTTGGTTCTCAGCTTTGCCACCTCTTAGCTGTGATAGTCTGGATCAGTCACCTAACCCTTCTGAACCTCTTGTGTCCACAAAAGAGAAATAATACTGGCCCTACCGATTTCTTAAAATTGTGGTGAGGCTCAACTGAGATAATTGATGTGAAACTAATGTTTATAAACTGTAAAGTATAAATGTAGAACGTTCTTTTAATAATTATGTTTACTATTGTTCAGCTGTGTCCAACTTTTCCTGACCTCATTTGAAGTTTTCTTGGCAAACACACTGGAATGGTTTTCCATTTCCTTCTCCAGCTCATTTTATAGATGAGGAAACTGAGGCAAACAGGGTGAAGTGACTTGTCCAGGATCACACAGCTAGTTAAGTGTCTGAGGCCAGATTTGAACTTACAAAAGTGAATCTTCTGACTCCAGACTCAGCACTCCTTGCGCTGTGGTGCCACATAGCTGCCCATGTTTACTGCTACTGTTCATACACTGTAGAGCTGTGTATGGTACAGATGCAACATCCTCCTAGGGAAAGGCAGTTCCCTTTAAACTGGGGACCTACAAAGTTATTCAGGTATGCTCTCCGTAGGCTTTAAAGGAATTCCTCCTTTTGAGCCTTAGAGGTCAATCAAGGGAAACACAAGCAAGCCTTTGAGAGGTTTTTCCTTCTTTGAGCTCTAGATGGTGCTAGAGAGTAAGTTAGCTCTTCTCCAGCCCGCTCTTCAAACAGCACAGAAGACTAAGTTCTCTAATCAGCTCTCAGCATCAGATCTTTCTTCCAGTCCTGTCAGTTCCCTGTATCAACTGCAGAGCCTCAGAGCTCTTTGTTTTTTTTCCTTCAGGCTGCTTTTCTCTGTGTTTTATACAAATGTCCACATAAGAAAGGAGCAATGTCAACTCCTTATAGTTGCTGAGCAGTAGGTGAGCGGATATTAATAATTTACAATACCAGAGTAATTCATGACACAGACATTCCAGGGCATAATGCCAAAGGAACTGTGAAATTCTTTATGAAAAACCACTTTATTTGTGTAAGGGTGCTGAAGATGACATTACTTCATGACTAAAGAAACAATTCTTTTTAAGTCTCTTAGGAACATGTCTTTTTAAAGTTTGGAATCTTGAAGACTCCTATGAGATACTGTTTTGTTCTCAGACTTCTGAGTGAATATTTGTATTCCACTAATCTCCTTAGTTACTTTATTTTTAATGAGTAGAAATTAAATACTTTGTTGAGCAGGTGACTTTTTGATGACTTTTAGAAACTCTTCAGTAGTTAAATAAGAAAGAGGTCATGGGAGTAGCAAATTGCACTTGACAAAAGTGAGTAGGACTCACAAAATTCAGTAGTGGTAAATGTGCACCCTGTTGTGCATCTGGGAAGGGTGAGTGTCCAATGAAATAGGAAAAAGTCAGTGTTGGCATGCATTTCATTAGGCAAATGGATTCTACACTTTTATATGATTGAAGAACTTCCCTGTGAACATCAGTCCTCTTTTTCCCCTTTGATCTTAAGTACTTTCCTTGAGTTTATCTGATGTTTTCATCCATTGGGAACAGCTGGAGCGGCTGGTGGTGCTGGTGCTGAAGCAGCTGCTGCTGACTGGAGGAAGTGTGATATGGTAGCCAAGATTCTGGCCTCCTGCCCCCAACAATCCCTTTCCATAGAAGATTACTATCAGCAAATCTGCCCTCAGGTAAATCATTATTGCATCTTACCACCTGAAGGCTCTCAGCTCTTTTCATGAAAGGGGCTTTGAGCATCCCAGTGTATCTTCTGTTGGGAATGGGGGAAAGAGTAGAATAATACATTAGTCTGTTGTGAAAGGGCACTCACTGTTCCTTGGGGGCTGATGGATTCCCCTGGAAGGTTGGCCATTATGTGAGAACCCCCAATGAGGCATACTTGAAGGACTGATTAGTTTTTCTTTGGGGTTGGAATGTCAAATGGAAGTTGTCATCTTATTTCTGATCTTTTGAACCTAGAGATTAAAATTTCATTTCAGTAGATAGAATGACCATCTTTTGGCATAGCTATCTGCGCTTGATCCTGAATAGTCATAAGGCACTACAGTGACCTGTCAGTTGGAACTCCTTGTAGAGGAGGCTGTGCTCTTGGGATGCTCCATTCTTCAAGGTTCCCAGCTACTGAAGAGTACACTTACAGACTAAATTGAAACGCCTGATGCAAATTTTTTAAATGTATGAATTGTATACATGTGTCTGAAAATGAAGATAAAGTTGGCAGTTTCTAAACGGTGGCTAACAGCTAAAATAACTTGGGAGCTTAAAAATTTATTAGCAGTTTTTGTAATACCTCTAGCTGTCAATCAGCCTTGGTTATTCAAAGGCTTGAAGATCTGGAATTTTTCAGTGATTCATATGATACCTCTCTTTTCTCCTTCCAGATTCTAGATTTATTACACATTCAGGATAAATTGGTAGCCCGGCAGTTTCAGAGAGTTGCTACCACTACCTTCTTGACCATGACGAGAGAACATCCTCAATTGGCCACAAAACACTTGCTTCAACCAATGTTAGAGCCAATTCATCGATGTTCCAGTGCGGCAGGTAAAGGACCCATGGCATGACTATCCAGCCAGGAGAAAATGACTGGTTATTCCTGCTGCATCTTATCTTATAGCACAACACCTTGGGAATTGCCCCTCACAGCTTGCTTTTTTTGGATTAAATGTTTCTTGTATACTCTTTTTTTCAATAGCTGTCAGTTCCCACTGCCTTCTCCTAAATGGAATCTTTATTTGTCATGAGGAAATACTGTGAGGGAAAGCAAAGAAACACACTGACCATGTCTGTGCCCCTGCGAAAACTTGGTGGAAGGCATATTTCATTGTCAGTCCTCTGATCACAATTAGTCACCACATTGATTAGAGAGAGTTCCAGGCATTCTTGTTCTTTACACTACTTTGTTCATTGTGTAAATTATTCTGCTTTTTATTACATCCTTCTGATTATGAAGCTTCCCAAGTTTATCCAAATTCTTCGTATTCATCATTCCTTAGAGAAGAATAATAGTCCATCATATTTGTCTCTTACTTTTATTTGGCTGCTTCCTTAATTTTTTTCCCACTTTTTTGCTACTACAGAAAGTGTTGCTGTGAGTATTTATCAGTATTATGGGACCTTTCCTCTGTCTTTGGCCTTTTGCCGGTATGGGTCCAGTATTGATATCACAAGGTAGAAATCTGTGTACTGCTGCAGCTTTCCATAGTCAATGGCAAAGCACGGTAAAAAGTGACATGAGTAGGTTTAAAAAGGTCCACTACCTTGAGAGGGCTTTGGTGGGAGTGTTCTCTAGTGGCCTTGAAGTCAGTCAAACAAATGTAAATTAGAAATAAATATACTTGTCCTACCCCACAGGGCTACTGTGCAGAAGGAGCTTTGTAAACCTTAAAGCGCCATTTAAATGAGTTATCATGGTATGGTTCAAGAATGAATTAAATTGATTTTTGAACTCCCGAGGGGTTTTAAAGTCCATTTCACATGTTTGGTTTCTTTGAGAGGCAGTGTCCTTGTGGACAGAGAGCTGACTGAAACCATGGGAGACTTAGATTCAAAGCCCTCCTGTGATATATGCTGACAGTGTGACCCTGGGCAAGTCTCATAACCCTACAGAGAAGCTTTGGGCACCTCTTCAAGAGTTGAGCTTGTAGAGATGGTGCTAAGCTGCATTGATGGAGGGAGTTTCCATTACAAGTCCACCCAGACCCTGTCCCTGATCACACATGTCCTCCCCAGGGGAGTCTGACTGTTCTGACTTGTATGGTGGGAGGAAATCTACGTAACACCTACCAGTTGTAGAGTAAGCTTGCAGATAATTATGAAGTGTATATTAGCATACAATTAAACTTTTAAAAAGCTGCTTCTCCCTCTTCTGGAAGCTATGTACAGCATAAAAGCAAAACAAAACAAAACTTTTAAAATGAAAGACAATCAATTCTTGGTCCTCCCTCACTCGGCCCTTGGCTGGCCCTGGGTGGGCAGGCCCCTGTTCCCCTCCTCTTACTTTCTCTGGGTGCTTGATCCTTCTGAAGGGGGGCCTTCAGTCCACTCTTTACTCGACTCACATAAGTCACTTAAAAGCCCACCTAAAACCATTTAGGTTGTGAAACGGTTTCTTTGGTGTCTCTTTTTTCTTCTGTTCTTCCTTTGGAAATATGTTTCCTTGCTATTGAATGTCCATTTTAGCAGGTTAAACCCTGGACCCTGGCGTGGGGGAGAGAACACCTCTAAGGAGAGGTTGCTGTGCTTCTGGGGTTTGAAGAAGGAACAATTTGATGTTTCGGTTGAATGAAATAGTTTCTTTTACAACGTCATCCGTAGCCTAACAGTGATGATCAGTAGAACCAGTCATACCTCATTGATTAAAGAATTGTAATAATTCAGACACAGGGTATACTTTTTGAGTGACAAATGTGAATTTTCAATATCTTAAAAGAAGTGAAACATCTAAAATCAGCTAAGTGGCACAGCAGATAGAGCGCCAGGCCTGGAGTCAGGAAGACTCATCATCCTGGGTTCAAAGCCCGCCTCAGTCATTTCACTGACTAGCTGTGTGGCTCCTGGGCATGTTACTTAACCCTGTTTGCCTCAGTTTCCTCATCTGTCAAATGAGCTGGAGAAGGAAATGGCAAACTCCTCCAGTATCTTTGCCAAGAAACCCCCAAATGGAGTCACAAAAAGTCAGACATCACTGAATAACAACAAAAATGTTCTCCTCAGAACAAGAATTCAAGACTCTTAATTTTTGCATCACTGTAGGCCTGTAGTATAACATAGGCCTTTTGTGTAATGTAGGCCTATAGTGCTTGTTTAATGAATAACATATTTTTAGCATAAGGTCAGTTAGGTGGCCCACTGAATAGAGGATAGGACTTGGCATAAGGAAGAATTGAGTTCAAATCTTGCCTCAGACACTTATTAGCCATATGTCCCTGCTTACGTCATTTAATTGCTCTGTGCCTCAGTTACTTCATCTGTAAAACGGGAATATTAATAGTATTATTATAATAACAATAGCACCTACCCTATGGGGTTGTTTTGAGGATCAAATGAGATAACATAAGCAAAGCCCTTTGCAAACCTTAAAGCAAAATATAAGTGGGTAGCCGCGGTCATTGTTAATATTGCTGCCAAGGCTTGTGAGTGACTGATAAGTTCAGCTGGTTTGAACCTTGGGCTAATGAGGCCAAAACTGTAGGTCTCATTTCTCTGTGCCTGTTCTGTTTTCATCTTTTTCCGCAGTCACGGGCCTCGTTTCACGGTTAATGCTATTGCTTACATGGGTGACTAAGGAAAAATGTAACTTGACTTAGTGTAAACTCATTATCACTACTAGAAAAGTAAAGTTTAATCATGAGCAGGATTTTATGTTATTCATATATGCTTTGATTTTTAGCAACATGAAGCTGTTAGGTCAGATTCTTTGAGTGCTGTCAGTTTGGGGAATGGCGATCATGTAGACTGGCCTATTTTAACTGCTCCTTACTATTGTTGTAGTAAAGCTTTCTTGGGTAGAAGCAGTTCCTTATCTTTCTTATTTTCAAAAATAGGTCTTAGTGATATCTTTTGTTTTAACTTCAGTCATTTCTAAATATACCTCCCTCCAACTCCAAAATCTGTCCCTAGAAATTGAACCATCATGTATGACAAAGAATAATATTAAGCAAAGATAATTGATACAATGATTAAATTTGACAGTGTGTGCAATATTTTCCCTTCATAGTCCTGTGTGTGTGCATGTATGCATACATATACATGCATAGACACACCTATATCTACACTCACATATACATACATGGACACACACATACACACATATAATATACATACTTGCTTTCAAACTCTCTCTCAAATAAAAAATGGCTTTTGTTTTTGTCTCCCTAGCCCTAGCATGGCGCCTGACCTAGAGGAAGCACCTGAAATGCTTGCTGATTCACTGAGATCAGAAAACTCTCCCTCAATTAAAAAAAAAAAATAAAAATTTGATCCTTATTCAAAATGAGCACTATTAGAGCAAAACAGATCCATATGGTTAGTATACAGAATGTAGGTATCATTTTACACCTTGGGTTAATCAGGACATGGGCAGCATACTTTATGATCAATCTTCATGAAAATAATAATGAAATGTGATATCTGTAAAGTGCCTGGCAGTATAATATGCATTTAATAAATGGTTGTTTCCTGCCTTGCCTCCCTTTGGAGTCTTAATTGGTCATTGCATTGATCAGCGTTTCTAAATCTTTCAAAGTTTTTTTTAAAAATAACAATCTTTTTTAAAAATTATTTTATTATTTATTTAATATTTTAGTTTTCATCATTAATTTCCACAAGATTTTGAGTTACCAACTTTCTCCCCATTTCTACCCCCCCACTCCAAGATGGCATATATTCTGATTGCCCCATTCCTTTCTGTCACCCCACTCCTGCCCCCATACCCTTTCCCCTTACTTTCTTGTAGGGCAGGATAGATTTCTATGCCCCATTCCCTATATATCTTATTTTTTAGTTGCATGCAAAAACAACTTTTTCTTTCGAGCATCTGATTTTAAAACTTTGAGTTCCAAATTCTCTCCCCTCTTCCCTTCCCACCTACCCTCCCTAGGAAGGTAAGCAATTCAACACAGATCACATATGCATCATTATGTAAAACACTTCCACAATACTCATGTTGTGAAAGCCTAACTATATTTCCCTCCATCCTATCTTGTCCCCCTTTATTCAGTTTTCTCCCATGACCCTGTCCCTTTTCAAAAGTGTTTGCTTTTGATTACCTCCTCCCCCTATATGCCCTCCCTTCTATTGTCCCCCATTTTTTATCCCCATCCCCCTACTATCCTGTGGGGTAAGATACTCAATTGAGTGTGTATGTTATTCTCTCCTCGAGTCAAATCTGATGAGAGCAAGATTCACTCATTCCCCCTCATCTGCCCCCTCTTCCTTTCCAATGAACTGCTTTTTCTTGCCACTTTTATGTGAGATAATTTACCCCATTCTATCTCTACCTTTCTCCCTGTCTCATCCCTTAATTTGATTTTATTTTTTTAGATATCATCCCTTCATATTCAACTCACCCTGTGCCCTCTGTATATATATATATATATATATATATATATATATATATATATATATATATATATATATATATATATATATATATATATATATATATATATATATATATATATATACACACATACATCTATTCCCTTCAGCCACCCTAATACTGAGAAAGGTCTCATGAATTACACACATCATCTTTCCATGTAGGGATGTAAACAAAACAGTTCAACTTTAGTAAGTCCCTTATGATTTCTCTTTCTTATTTACCTTTTCATGCTTCTCTTGATTCTTGTGTTTGAAAGTCAGATTTTCTATTTAGCTCTGATCTTTTCACTGAGAAAACTTGAAAATCTTCTATTTTATTGAAAGTCCATATTTTGCCTTGGGACATTATACTCAGTTTTTCTGGGTAGGTGATTCTTGGTTTCAATCCTAGCTCCTTTTGACCTCTGGAATATTGTATTGCAAGCCCTTTGATCCCTTAATGTAGAAGCTGCTAGATCTTGTGTTATCCTGATTATGTTTCCGCAATACTCAAATTGTTTCTTTCTGGCTGCTTGCAATATTTTCTCCATGATCTGGGGGCTCTGGAATTTGGCGGCAATATTTCTAGGAGTTTCCTTTTGGGGATCTTTTTCAGGAAGCGATCGATGGATTCTTTCAATTTCTATTTTACCCTCTGGCAATACTCCTTGATAATTTCTTTAAAAATCATATCTAAGCTCTTTTTTTGATCATGGCTTTCAGGTAGTGCAATAATTTTTAAATTATCTCTCCTGGATCTATTCTCTAGGTCAGTGGTTTTTTCCAATGAGATATTTCACATTGTCTTCCATTTTTTCATTCCTTTGGTTCTGTTTTATAATATCTTGATTTCTCATAAAGTCACTAGCTGCCACTTGCTCCAATTTAATTTTTAAAGTGGTATTTTCTTCAGTGGTCTTTTGGACCTCCTTTTCCATTTGGCTAATTCTGCCTTTCAAGGCACTCTTCTCCTCATTGACTTTTTGGAGCTCTTTTGCCATTTGGATGAGTCTATTTTTTAAAGTGTTATTTTCTTCAGTATTTTTTGAGTCTCCTTTAGCAAGTCATTGACTTGTTTTTCATGGTTTTCTTGCATCACTCTCATTTCTCTTCCCAGTTTTTCCTCTAGTTCTCTAACTTGCTTTTCCAAATCCTTTTTGAGCTCTTCCGTGGCCTGAGACCAATTCATATTTTTCTTGGAGGCTTTTGATGTAGGCTCTTTGACTTTGTTGACTTCTTCTGGCTATATGTTTTGATCCTCTTTGTCACCAAAAAAAGATTCTAGAGTCTGCATCCTTTTTCACTGCCTGGCCATGTTCCCAGCCAATTACTTGACCTTTGAGCTTTTTGTCAGGGTATGACTGCTTGTAGAGTAGAGAGTGCTTTGTCCCAAGGTTTAGGGGCTGCGCTGCTGTTTTCAGAGCTACTTCTACTCCACTGTCACAGCCAGCTCTGCCACAGCAGCACTGCTCCTCCCCCAAGAACCACCAACCAGGATTGGGACCCAGATCCAAGCAGGACAAAGCAAGCCCTGTGCTCCTGCTCTGGTCTGCCACTTGATTCCTCCCACCGGGTGGGCCTGGGGCTGGAAGCAGCTGACACTGGAGCTCTGGAAGCAGCCACAGGAGGTTCTGCGCACCACCCCTTCACCCCCAGAGCTGGGGCCAGATTGCTTTCTAACCCTGTCTAGCAATTTTCCTACTAACCTACTTCATGGTCTTTGGTGTTCATGGGTTGAGAAGTCTGGTAACTGCCACAGCTCAATGATTCATGGTCCTAAGGCCTTCACCAGTAGACTTCCAGTCTGGTTGATCCTGGCGTGGCCCACGCTGGGCTGCGCTTTGCTCCCAGCAATAGACGCTTCCCAGCAACCATCCAGGCTGTCCTGGGCTAGAGACCTGCTTCCCTCTGCTATTTCATGGGTTCTGCAGCTCTAGAATTTGTTCAGGGCCATTTTTTACAAGTGTGTGGAGGGGAGAGCTTAGGCAAGTCCCCGCTTTCCAGCTGCCATCTTGGCCCTGCCCCCTTTAAATAACAATCTTGTTATTGGAGAAATTTGTTCTCCAGTGGAGACTCTTCAGCGGTTCCTTTATTGTCTTCCCAGGCTCCTCTGAAATCATCTCTTTTGTCATTTCTTATGATACAAGTATTAGTCCATTACATTCTTATAGCACAGTTTTGTTCAGCCTTTCTCCATTTAATGTGCCTCCCCTTCGCTTCTAGTTCTTTAACTAAAAGAACTGCTATAAATATTTTTGTCTGTATGGGTCTTTGGAGCAAAAGATATTTGGCCATGATGGTTTTTTGGTTCTTTCCAGTCCAGTTCCTTTCAGTGATCTTTTCATTTGTATGGCTGTAGCCTTTGTGAATGTTGTTTTGATTCAGCACACTTCACTTCATATTCATCTTCCCCATGTTTCTCTGAATTCCTGTATTCCTCATCTCTTACAACACCGTAATATTTGATTATAATCACAGACTATATTTTGTGCAATGATCCCCCTATCAATGGAATCCCAATTTGTTTCCATTTCTTTGCTACTACTTAAAAGTGCTGCAATGATTATATTGGCCCTTTCTTTATATTTTTTACTTCTTTGGTATTTATGCCTGCAAGTAGGATCTCTGGGTCAAAGTGTATGAAACATCTTAGTCGTTTTTCTTGCATAATTCCAAGTTAAACTCCAGAACAGCTATGCCAATTCTTTGTTCTCCCCACATTATGTTAGGGTGCCAGTCTTCCTGCAGCTTCTCCACCATGATTGTTGATGGGGTTTAGGGACATCTTTGCCAGTCTGAAGAGTGCAAGGTGAAACCTCCTCTTGTTTTAATTTGCTTTTCTCTTTTTATTAGTGATTTGAAGCTTGTTTTTACATGGTGTGTTTGCAGTTCTTTTCAAAACCATTCATGTCTTTGGATCACCTATTTATTGGGAAATGCCTCTTGGTCTTATTATTTTTGTGTCAACTCCCTCTATAGCTTACATGTCAGACTTTTATCGGAGACATTAACGTAAGAACTTTTTAACTTGAGGTAACTGAAATGGTCTCTTCTGTGTTTTGTGATCTCACTGAATCAGCAAGCATTCAGGTGCCTCCTCTGGGTTGGGCACCATGCTAGGGCTAGGGAGACAAAAACAAAAGCCATTCTTAGACCTGAAGTGATGGACTTGGTGTTCTCATGGGAGGAATGTTTGGAAGAGGATTGGTTTTGGGGGAAAAGAACATGAAAATGATATTCCTTTATACCTTGTTTGGTTAAGAATTCTGTCTCTAGTTTTGAAAGGCACCTAATCTTGCACTCTTTTTTTTTTAATTATATGTGACCTTTTATATTCAAGGCTCTTCTCCATATGGAGCTGTTGTTGTTGTAGTTTTCTTAACAGTTAGTTCTTATCAACCAGCAGGGCCTTCCTCCAGTAATTTATGTTCTTGTGTTATATCAAACACTGGTCTACTGTTTGGAATGGCTTTTGTCAGAGAAGTTCTTAATTAGCAAGTTATGGAGTCTTAATTTCCCCATTTTATGTTCTCTAGAGGTATCATCAGAGTGGGAATTACCTCCAGGAACCATCGTGGTAAAGGAGGAAGAACTGAGCCGCTGTCTGGAAGACGTGTTTAAGGCAAGTAATTTCATAATAATAGTTCCTTTTCGGACGACACTTTAAGACTTGCAAAATTCTCTCCTCATAACCTGATGAAGTAGGTACTGTAAGTATGTCTATGCCTGTTTTACAGATGAAGAAACTGAGATTCAGAGGGATTATTAGTTGCCCAAAGCCAGTAAATGGTGCAGTGAATAGAGCACTGGTCCTAGAGTCTGGAAATCCTGAATTCAGTCATTGACTAGCAGTGTGACCCTGGGCAAATCACTTAACCTGTGTTTGCCTCAGTGTCCTGAACTGTAAAATGAGGGTTATGATAGCACCTGCTTTGTAGGGTTGTTGAGGGGATCAAATGAGATATTTGTAATAAGTACTTAGCACAGTGCCTGGCACATAGTAAGCATCATATAAATGTTTATTCCCGTCTCTTCCCGGTCCCCCTCCCTCAGACTCCCAGGGTCATGTAACTGGGGTCAGAGTCAGAATTTCAGCTCTGTCCCTTGTTCTGTGTTCTTTACATTACATCGAATTACACCCCGACTTAATTTCTTCATCTGATGCTTAGAAGTACAAATGTGGGTATGGTCTTTAGAGTAAATGATTTGTCTTTTTTCTTGGGACCATGAGAATCAGGGCTGCCACAATCTAAACCCCAAACTGCCTCTGAGGCATGAACATTGTAAAACTGTCCTTTTTAATGACATAATTGAGACATGCCTGTTTTAGTAACAGTTTTTTTGCTGTTTCACTGCTAAGGCGGGCTCACAGCATTGATTAAAGTACTGTCAATGAAATGCAGACTTGAAGTCTGGTTTTTGGAATATGGCTTTCTCTTACATGACCATCTTAAAGGATTTGCCAGAGGCATTTTCATTGTTGTTGAAGTCTCCTTTGTATTCTGTTAAGGGTGCATTGTGAATGAAGTTTGAAAATGAGCTCTTGAATTTTGAGTGTTCGCATTTCAGGAGATTTGATTGAAGCTTGGAATGGCAAATTGGAGCCATCTTGTAAAGGACCTTAAATGCCAAAAAGGAGGCATTTGTAGTTGATTCTAGAGGTAACAAGGGGCCACGGGAACTTACGGAGCAGGGTAGTGACTGAGTTAGACTGTGATTTAAGAAGAACACTGGCAGCTACTGTTGGAGAAGGGAGTGACTTAAGGCCAATTAGGAGGCAATTATGAGAGTCCAGTATGATAAGGGGCTGAACTAGGTTGGTGGCCCTGTGCTAGAAGGAAGAGAATGGATGAGAAAAACTGTGAGAATTGGATTAATTGATTAGAAACCAAGTTATTTTCTTCTTAATATTTTTTTATATTTTTTGTTGGGGTGGCAGCATTTTTGTAGTCGATGGAGAGCTGGCCTAGGAGTCAGGAAGACCTAGGTTCATGTCCTGGCTTTGTGACTCTCCTTTTAAAACTAAAAGTAGCAGGCAAGTGCCAGTTTGCATTGGCACAGGAATATCTTTTCCATGAGCACCTGGAACTGATGGAATCATAAGTCCAGTAAAGAAAAAACGTTCTGTTTATTACATCAGCTTAACTTCTGAATAAGATCCTCCTTCTTCTTCTTGGAAAGTGACCGTGACCCTTTGCCACAAAGACTGAAGGAGAAAGAGAGGGAGGAAAAAGGCAGTTCAGTAAATCTAGCCAACATATCAACTAAACCAGTTTAAACAAAATCCGAATTAGAACATGTAAGGTATTTGTTATAAAAAACAACTGATACAGAAAACAGTCAAGGACAGATCATTTAAGAATCACTGGACTGCCTGAAAACCATCACCAAATAGAAAACGTGGGTACCATATTTTAAGAAATCATAAAAGAAAACTGCCCAGATCTGTTGGAATCAGAGGGCAGAGTAAAAATATAAAGAATCTACCAGTCATCTCCTGAAAAAAATGACAACAAAAAACTCAAATTGAGAGTATCCAGGAATGTCAGCAAAACTCCAGAGCTTCCAGGTCAAAGTAAAAATACTGCAAATAGCCAGGTTCATATACCAAAGAACCACAGTCAGGATCACACAGGACCTGGCAGCTACCACCTCTAACAGAGAAAAGAGCTTGCAATGTTTTACCCCAAAAGGCAAAAGAAAAAAATCAAGAATTTCCTGTGAATGCTAAGTTGATAATAACACCCATAACCCATAATAATAAGCGATTATAACGGTTCTTGGCACAACCAAGAATAATTAGCCCTGTAAAACTTGGTGTAATCCTACAGGGGATGTTGCCTCTGTTCATAGATAAAGTACTTTCAAGCATTCTTGATGAAAAGACCACAGCTAGATAGAATCTTTGAAATGAAAACACAGGAGACAAGAGAAACCTGGAAATGTAAAAACATTTAGCATTTGGAAGTGGTTAAATGATGATTAAGTGTTTACCTTCTAATGGGGAAAGATACTTGGGTCCCTTCAGAATCCCACTGTCGTCAAGAGTCACAGAAGGAGTAAAGGCAAACACAGGATCTAGGGATGGTTCTGTTCCCTTTTTTTGGTTTTAAAAGAGGGAAGAAAAGGAAGAGAAAATAGAATATGTTAGAGAAGAAAATGAAGAAGGGGAAGAACTTATTATATCTCATGATTGGAGTGCAGAAGAATAGTAGATGTGTGTGTGTGTATATGTCTATCCATACACACACATATATATATATTCATATACATATACACACAGGTGGGTGGGAGGGGATCTGACATCTTGTGAGCCTCAGTCTTATCTGAACTGGATAAATAAGGGTTGAAAACACACATGCGTGCATGCACGCACACACACACACACACACACACACAGTTTTAGAAATATATTAAATTCAACAGGGAAAGGGGAGGACAGTGTTTGAGAGGGAGGGTAGGGTTGGGAATGAAAGAGTCATAAGCAAAATAAACTTCCACTTTGAAATGTGTACCACAAAGGGGAGATTGAAAGTGTAAAAATCAGTCATTGTTATCTTGGTTTTATGAAGAGAAGACAAGGGGGGCAGAGGAAAGGGATCAGACCACTTCATTTATAGATTACTAATGTGGATCCTGTTGCTTTTCTTTCCCCATCTTCTTTTTTTGCAAAGAGAGTGGTAAGGCAAAAGAGGGGAAAAATTATAAGGGAATTTGCTATTAGTAGTAATATTAAGTAATAATATATATTAATTAATATATAATGTAGTAATAATAAGACTATTAATAGTAATAACTGCAATTGAATCGAACTCATCAATTAAATAGAGAGTAGAAGAATGGTTAAGAAAGCAGAATACAATGATATATTATTTACGGGAAACATATTTGGAACATGAAGATTCATGCAGAATTCAAATGAGGAGTTGCAGCTAAATTTCTTATGCCTCAGATGAATTACAGGAATGTTATAAATATTCATATTTAAAAGAGATAAGCAGGGATACTCCATTATGCTTAAAAGTAGCACCATGGCTACTGAAACAGTATCAGTGCTTAACAGAGGACATGCACTGGATAGCAGAGTCCTTGAAGAAAATGCTCAAGTTACAGGGGAAAAGAGAGAGCAAAACTAGAGTAGTTGGAGACCTCATTGTGCCCCCTTCAGACCTACACAAATCTAACAAAAAGATAGACAAGGAAGACGTTGGGACTTGAATAGAATTTTATAAAATTAAATATTTTATATCCCTGGTGATTACTGACTGGGAATTGAAAAGGGTATAGATATCCCTCTGCTGTGCATGGCGGCTTTACAAAAATTGACCATCAAAGAAACCTCATAAAATATAGGAAAGTAGAAATACTAAACACATCTTTATTTAGTACAGTGCAATAACATTAATCAATAAGGGCATTTGAAGAAAGCTTTCAAATATAAATACAAGCCAAAAATTATCCTGAAAAATATGTGGGTCAGAGAACAAATCCAAAAATAATAAATAATTTTATCAAAGAAATGACAAGAGCAAGACAGCACATCAGAATTTGGGGGAAGTGGGCAAATGTCATTGGGGAAACTGTTTCATCAACAAAAGAGAGAAAATAGATCTTTGAATTGAGCGTGCACCTGAAAAAACAACTACAGTTATCCCTTCCACGTCTCAGCTTTCCCCATCGCGATTTTGAAAAATTGTTGGTCAGCATAAGAAATTAAATGACAATTTTGGGGGAGTTTTTCAGAAGTGGCAGATGACATGTGAAGGCCAGCAGACGACACAGAAAAAGCTTAGAAACTCGTAAATGCATAAAACATATGTATAGTATTGTATAACATCAACATAACTTATCTTTTAATACCATAATAATTCAGACTTCTTTGGTACAAAAGGAAGGTCAGAATTTTTATATGGATTTATCAGATCATGGGGCCACCACACCCTTCACCCCCATGATGTAGAAGGGGTGACTGTAATTTAAAAACACAACCAAATAAAAAAACAAATTCTGAAGATTAGAGATATAAACAAAAAAGCCATTGAACTGATAAAACCAAGAATTATTTTAAAAATAATAAAATAAACCATTACCAAATTTGATTTTAAAAAAGGAAGAAAATCAAATTACCAGTTGTCTAAAATGGCTAACAAAAAGAAAATCAGGGAAATTAGAAGAAACAATATTGTCCAATCATATGCCAACAAAACTATCACTTAATGAAATGGATGAATATTCACCAAAATATAAACAACCCAGGTTAACACAACAAGAAATAGAGAATTTAAGTAACATAATCTCAGAGAAAGAATCTAAATAAGTTGTAAATTTATGCTCAAAGGGAAAAAAAGCCACCTTAAAATGATAGGCCTTGTCATCAGGACTAGAGGCCTAGGATCCTTTGGAATGTGGAGATTTAAAGAATTATTAATACAAATCTAGAAAATTGGTATTTTCAAGATCCAGAGGCCCAGGGGCTTCCAGAAAGGTCAGATATAGGTGTCTCCTATACATACAGGCTTATGATGAGTAGCTTTGAACATAGGGATCTGAGTTGACAAAAAAAATGGATTAAAATTCCTGCCAGCAAAGTAATATAACTAAGATGGATGGGATTTCAAGGTGGAAGAGACCTTAGATATAGTCTTGTCCACCTCCTTCATTGTGTACAAAGAGTCTCAACTAAAACCTGATCCAAATGCCTCAGCTGTCCCTTTGGAAGAAGGTAGATTGAGTGAGAAGGCAGCAGGATAAAAGAGCTGCCACCCTTCAGGTGAGTGCCGAGGGCCTCCTGGTGCCCTTTGGCACGTGTGAAGAAGAAAAGATCTCTCCCTCCTCCAGCAATTGCATTTTAAACCTGCCCAGCTCTTAGCTGGCTGTAGAAACACTTGGTAGCACAAAGGGTCTGGAATGTAACAAAACCAGGAAGGAAGTGGGGACGAGTAATTATTCCTTCAACAGGGTTTTGGCAGCTACTCTGCCTTGAGAAAACAGAGGGAGAGTTTATATTGGAGAAGAAGGTAAATATCGTGTAAAATGCTGCAACAAAGGACACATTGTGCCTGCTCATCGTTTGCTAATACTAAATTATAGAGTGTGGCTTGAGAGAAAGGAAATTAGGAAAGCATCTCGGTGGGTAGAATTGATCCAGTAACTCCGAGACAAGGAGAGGCATTTGATTTGAGAGAGATGATTGTGAGGATGTGGGGGTATCATTTCCAACTGTGGTTTTCTGTTGCTTTCTCTGTACCTCTTAGAACATAGGAATTGGATCTTTTTATCCTATTATTGTTATTTTAACTCAGCATTCATAGCAAACACCAATAAAACAATAATCAGAATAAATATAGAGCAAATCTCCAACCCAAACCCCCAAATTTGAACCATTTATATAGAGAGACCAAATAGGCACAAAACCAGATTATTACATACACTTTCCAAAATTAAAAAAAAAAAAGCCCACTGTTCTGCGGCCCTTCCTGAATCTCTGTGTACCTAAAAAAGCTCCACTGCTTGTATGTGTGTGTGTGTGGGAGGGGGCGGTGTAATCAATGTATGTTATTCTTGTCTTGCTGGTCAGTGTTATTCTGCATATGTAATTCTTGTATTTCCATGTTTTCCTCTGACTTAACCACATTTTTTAACAGCCTCATAGTATTCCATCTCATTAATATACTACAATCTATGCAGCCCTTCCTCATTATTGGATATATAGGTTGTTTCAGGGTTTTCATTTTTGCAAATAAGGCTAAAAATATTTTGGTGTAACTAGGATCTTTTTTTCCTTTTGTCTAATGTCGTCTTTAAGATCAAGTCTTAAGCAAAGGTGTTGCTAGGTCAGAGAGTATGATCAGCTTTGTGATTCTTTTCACATATTGCCAAATTGTCCACCATCAGTAATAATAATAATACTGATTTCTCATTAACTTTAATACTATCAAATCAACATATACTGTTATATCAGGTGATTTCGATGCAAAGGTAGAAAACATGAAGGTGGGAAAAATATGAGCGAAAACAGGGTTAAGGAAGCAGGAATAAGAGAAACCAAAGACTTGTAGATGACATAGAAACCTCAGGCCTCTATATCATGAATGGTTTTTTGGGTGGGGGGAAATTACTGGTAAGTGTTGGATGTGACAAGCATCAAATAACACCATAAAAAATAAAATGGATTCTGTTTTTAACAAAGAGAAAAAGACTTGTTAGTGATGTGGGAATTATCCCATAGTTAACTGTCTGTACACAGTCAGAGCAATCAACTACCTTGTCAGAACTAAGATCAGAATCAGTAATAAATAAGAAAAAATAAGTGTGAGAAAAAAGGTTGGTTTCCCATTGAAACCACCTAACCCTGAATTATTTTAATGAGTAATTAGAAATAAAAAACGAGAAAGGAACAACAGAAATGACTTCAGCACTGACTACAGTAATTTCATCCAGAAGTTTATCCAGTGTAAATTAATTGCCATCACAAGGAGACCAAAAGAATTTAGAAAGTGACTTAGTAGTCAGATATCTGAGCTGTTTGCCAAATGGAGAGAGATGGCAGCCAAAGGCAACACTGGGTTAAAATTTAAATTTGTTTATAAAAATTTAACACAGAGGGCTGATGGATGATTAGGACAGTTTTGTTTCATAAAGCAGAGAGAAGCAGTGGAGGGTCAATCCAATTTAAAGAAAGCTTGCCAAGAGATCCAACTGAGCCAAGTCATCCCAACACCATTGAAGGATGATTATGGAAGGAGAACTATAGACAGAAGAAAAATGGGAAAGACTTGCAAAAGCCATTTTAGTAAACTGTTTTCTTCATTGGAGATAGTAGAACCACCACACCTGGACCCTGACATCACCATCCAAGATGTGCTAATTAATAGAGGAGATAGAAATAGTGCCAGAGAGAGCAAAGGTGAGAAGAACAGCTGGATTGCACCAATTTTACTTCTTTCCATGCTTAGCTTTTCCCCCTTCTGCATTGAAGCCACCAAATATCAGTGTATATTGATTTGATTTGGTTAAAATTAAAAAGAAAAAAAAAACTTCAGTCACTTACTAGCTGTGTGACTCTGGGTAAGTCCCTTAACCCTATTTGCCTCTGTCTCTTCATCTGTAAAATGAGCTGGAGAAAGAGATGGCAAACTACTCTAGTATCTTTGCCAAGAAAACCCTAAAAAGAGTCACAAAGAGTCAGACACAACTGAAAATGACTGAACAAATAAAAGAAAAAAAACCGCCCTCTTATTATTAATGACTCAATTGTATAATTATAATATATAATTAATAATATAATAAAATAATATGTAATGAACTGTATACTGGTATATATTTGTTGGTGAAAAATCTGTCAATATATAGACATCTATGCTGGAGAAGATAAAATTAGGAAGATGCTGAGGGACCAATATAAAAGGTATCTCAATGAACAAATATACCAAGAAATCTCAAACCTTTCAATACTAAAAAATGACCAAGAAGACCTAAGTAGCTGCTGACCTATATGCTTTCTGTCCTATACATACCAAAATCTTTGAGAGATGTTATCTTTACATGAATTGAAGATATCTTTAGTGGGGTTATTAGTAGGGAACAAGAAAGCTTTCTCAAACAACATTTACTGATGAACCCCATCTTTACCATTTCACAATTAACTGAAAGGTAGAGAGAATATAAGGTTCCACTGTGCTTCTTTGTTGCTGAGGAGAGAGCCTTTGATTTTTCTGTAGAACAGAACTTTCCTTAACAGGCTCTTTTATAACCAAGTGTCTCCCATCCATCCATGACTATCATTTAAGATTCTCCGGGAGATTGAATAAGATAAGGAACCCTATTCAGTGCTCCCTGAGAGTAAACATCAAAGGAGGCCTAAAACCAGGAGGGAGATGTGTGCTAGCCAGAGCTACCATGATGGAGGTGAGCCAGTAGTGTCTGAGGGGATGAGGCCCTCCAGATGTCTCTGTTTGTGGATGGAAAGGCATTGTTCTGATTGCATTACATGTCCTGGAAGAGATCTGTGATCACTGTAAGAAGTCTGGGCAGTCTACCACACAGGAAAGATGAAGTGGATGAAGAAATACCTGTTGCCTAGATTTTAACGTGCAATGGGATGGACATCCAGCTGGATCTAGAGTTGAATGGGGGGAAGGGAATGGGCCAGATTGCTTTTAGAAGGCAGGGCTGTGTGCTTGCTCCCATGTTTTTTAGCATGATGTCTCAAGCAATGTTGTCAGATGTCTTCAGTGAGGATGAAAACAGCATGAAGATCAGCTGCTTCACTGACAGTAAATTATTTAACTTGAAAAGGCTACAGGGCGAGACAAAAGTAGAAGGAGAGTTGGTGCATGACTTTTTTGTTCACAGATGACTGTGCACTCAGTGTAGCCTTTAAAGCCACGATGCAGTAAAGTATGGATTGATTCTCTGCTGTTTGTGCTAATTTTGGCCCAACAGTTAACACCAAGACAACGGGTTCTCCACCAGCTAACCCCATATCATCCATATGTGGAACCATCAGTTACAGCAAATGGATAAGTATACCTTAGCAGTATACTTTTCAGGGATGTACACACATGCATTGCCACGGCTAGCTCTCAGTATGTGGGAGGCTCCAAAGGAAAGTGTGGGAGAGAAGAGGTATTAGACTGACTACCAAACCTCATTGTTGTGTGCCTGTGAAACCTGGACAGTCTGCCAGAGCCATGCCAGGAAACTGAATCACTTTCATTTAAATTGTCTTAGGAAGATTCTGCAGGTCACCAGGCAAGAGCAGGTACTGAGCACTGAGGTCCTTTCTGGAGCTAAACGGTCAAGCATTCAAACTCTCCTGCAAAGAGCACAGCTCTAGCGGGCTGGCCATGTCGTTCAGATGCCAAACATACATTTGCCCAAAAGACTATTTTAGGGAGACCTCACACAAGGAAGATGTTCACATGGTGATCAGAAGAAGTGATACAAGGACATTCCCAAGGTCTCTCTGAAGAACTTTGGAATCAGGTGTGTGACATGGGAGATACTGGCACAGGAACACCCGGCCCGGCGTGTCTGCATCAGTAGCTCAAAAGAAACTCAAGATGTGCACATTCCAAACATTCACACTGACCCTATGTGCCTGACCTGTGGTAGAGCCTTCTAAGCTTGCACTGGTCCGATCAGCCACAGTCAGACACACTGTATCTTGTTTTCCTTTTATTTAATGTCGTCTTTAAGATCAAGTCTTAAGCAATGGTATTACTAGGTCAAAGAGCCACAGTCAGACACACTGTATCCTGATTCCAACATAGTGATGCCACTGTGGTCGTCTCTGAGAACAAAGGATCGAAACCAACCAGGAGATTCCAAGTTCTTTTACTTACCTCTGGCTTCCTGTGAAAGCAAAGGCCCCTCTTTTCACTAGTAACACTTTACTAGTGTAGCTATGGCAGTAAGATGTGGAGCACCACCCCCTAACTAGGTATGTCTTTTTTTAATTAATTTTTATTTTTAGTTTACAACATTTGGTTCTACATAATTTTGAGTTCCAGATTTTCTTCCCTCCCTCTCCCCCTCCTTCCCCAAGATGGCATGGAATCAGATATGTCTTATACGTATAACTTCACATTGAATTAATTTACACACTAGTCAAGTTATGGAGGAGAACTGTGATCAATGAAAGGAATCATACGAGAGAAGAAACAGGACCAAAAAAACCCCCAAAAAACAAAAAACCAACCCAAAAACAAAAACAAAGGAGAGAAAAGGAAAAAAAAAGGGCGGGAGGAAGACTAGCATGAAGTGTGCCTCAATCTGCATTCATACTTCATAGTTCTTTCTCTGGATGTAGATAGCATTCTCCATCGTGAGTCCTTTGGTAACTAGGTATGTCTTAATTCTTTCTGGTGCTTAGTGGAATAGTCTGAAACCTACGTTCACCTTCATCCTTTTAATTTTATTTTACTTTTAACTTAAGATTTTAGTTTTTAAAGATAACCCAAATGATATCACACATATGCACATTACATCAGAGCAAGATTAAAACCTAATAATGGAATGGCATTCATAAAATGAGAGAGAAGCCCCAATCATGAATAAATGTCATTCCAATACTACTTAAAACTGGTTTCACATTTTTGGGCCAATAATATTAGAATGAAAAGTGCCAAACTATTTAAGGAACTGCAGAAACACTAATAATGAACAGAAGGGCTCTTACCTAATTTCTCTCCCTTTACCGCATACCACATCTATTTCACTGATGCAGGAGAAATGCTCTTGACTTTCAGACAAGTTGTACACATATGTAAACATGTAGGTATATGTGAACAAACTGCTTATGAGAAAATAGAAATATCTTACTAATACATAAAACTCCAAACTTGAAATTTAAGCATTTATTCATTTTCTTTTTTTAGTAGTATTTTATTTTTTCTGATTACATGTTAAGGCAGTTTTTAATATTCATTTTTTTATAAGATTTTGGGTTCCAGCTTTTTCTCCCTCCCTCTTTCCCCTCTCTCCTCCCTAAAACTGTAAGCAATTTGATATAGGTTATATATGTGTGGTCATGTAAAACATTTCTGTATTAGTCATGCCATCTATTTTAAATGACTTTATTATTGTTGGAAGTCTCACTGTTAAAATATGTATGGTAATACCTCATCTATCTGGAGCTCAGCTATTTGAAAACATATACCTAGAACTTCTGTAAGAATGAGGGAGGGACATTAGGTCAGGCCCCCAAATTAGGTGTCACAAAGTGTCCCTCGTGACAGGTGAGAGCTTTCTCAGGAACTCACTTTGAGCCTACTTACTTTTATTTTGTATATAGTTCTAACAAATTTGGATTCTGCTTTCTAAGCCTGAAGTAAATTAGAAACAAATACATTTTAATATTTAGGACCTCCAAAATATGCTGATCCTGAAAGCATTTGTTGCTAAATGTTTATATAGATGGGAGATGATCATCTATACAGATGGAATAGAATCGTGGGAGAAAAGACTTTTCCTGTCTCTATAAGCTTTCTCATTCTGGTTATAAATGTTAACGCCAGGAAGTGCCTGGAAAATAATAAAGAAAAAAAAAGAAATTATTTAATGAGTCTTGTATAGTGGTACTTCCTGGCTGAACTAGGAGGTATTGAATTTATTCATCTTTTCCAAGGTAGGATTAGGGAATATGTGCAGATCTTTCCTAACAAGTCCAGTGAATGGGGAGTGGTTGAGACGCAGAAGCTTACCCAGAGGCCTCCTAGAAGCTTCTGGTCTTGAGAATTCTCTCTCAGTAAGGCGCATAAATAAGTAAGGGCTGAGTGTAGCCTTTAAAGCACATTGGAACCCAACTTTGTGTAACACATGAAAAATCATGTGTAGACTGAATTTCCATATTCTGACAAGTTTTCTATTGACTTTAGCTACAAAAGTTGACTCTGTATTCCTTTATGGTAAAAACAGTAACAACAAAATCTGCCATCCTTTTACTTTCTTCCTGTCTTCCCCCCATCCCTTTACCATCCCCACCCCCACTGAACTGATAAATCACATTGAAGGTGTGCAACAAACCTTCATAATTAAAATATGTTTTTTAAAAGTAAGTTTTTCTGATGCCTTTTCAGGGGATTACAGCTACTTCTGGGAATACTTCCCCCAAGGGAAACAGTGAATTTTCTCTTGTAATAAAGAAAATAATTAAGCAGAAACAGCCTCTAGAGTGACCTTGCCTCTTCTGCCCTAGTTAGACACCCTCTCCCTCTCCAGCTCTCCACCTTGCATAGGGAGATGTTTTGTGATCTGTTTTCTGGGAACATTATTGTTTATTCCTCATCTTTTAATCTACATTGTTGTGGTGGTTATGTCTCTTATTATTTTGGGGCTACTTATTTTACTTTTCATATTTAAAGGAGAAATTAAAATGCCTGCCTTATTATTGTTAAAAATAATCAAATGAGATGTATGCAAAACACTTTGCAAACCTTAAAGTGCTACATAAATGTGAAATATTAGTAGGAATAATGTTATTTTTTGGCCTGGACATCTGATTTCATCAGGATTTATTACTAATACTATGATGCTCATTTTTGCTGAATATAATTGCAAAGTAGCTGAGGTTCTTCTTATAGCTGAGATAATCCTTCAAAGGTCTCCTGAGGGGAAAATGATAGCTTAATTAGATAGACTGCATTGGATTGAAAAGTCAGTTTCTCTCAGATTCCCCTCCAAAATATTCTTTGGCATGAAGGTAGGTAATTTTTTTTTTGTTCTCTGTACTGCATTTTTCTTTTGTGGAATCTCTGTTGATACCTAGAAATTAACAGGCTGGTCTGGACCGAAGCAAAGAAATAAGGGAGAAGCACAAGAAGGACAGCTGTTCAGAATGCAGCTATAAATGAACCAATAGGGAAGCATTTTCCCCAAGCCTGTATGATAGGAAATCATTGGACAGAGCATGCATGAAAAGATGGACAAGAGGCATGGGGAAATCTCCATAGTGTCAAATGTGTATTGGATTATTTGATTTATTAAGTTCTATGATAGCAGGTTTTTGCAATAATGAGCTGTGTGAGGTGTAACCTCTTTCATACTTAAAATCAGAAGCAGTTAGCACCTTTTCAGCAATAATTAATGAAAGTTTTGATTTCTTTCAACCATTCAGTCTTTGCTTCCTTTTCAGCCCATTTTCTATCTGCAAGAGTAATGCTCGCTATGACGGAAGACAGATTTATGGTGGGAGATGTTTTGGGTTATAGGTGAAGCTTTTTCTACAAATTTTGCGTAGGGATTTAAAATTTATGAACTGGGTCAGGATGGTACAGTTTGGACAGTGTAGAGTAATCAGACAATATAAAAGGTACCTAGTGCTAGTGGGTACCCAAATCTTATTGAATTGAGACCCTGGAAATTCTACCAGTGTTTTATTTGGAAATATAGAACATTTTAATCTTATCCATCCACATTTTATACTAGAGCAAAATTGTTATAGTCAAAAAGAGGAATAAGCAAGCAGGCTTAAATTAATTGGCTTCCAATATTATCTATATTTGGCACCAAATTCCCAGAATTCCCAAGTGTAGGTTTCCTGGTTTTTTTTCCCCTTCATTTAGAAGGGTATCCGGAGCTCCCATTTTTCACTAAGCTAAGTTTCAGAACTTAGAAAGGGTAAGACCACTTCATGGACATAGTTTTGTACCAGGAGAAAATTAACTACATTCTGAATTGAGAAGAAGTATCTTATTTTAGTAGTCCATCTACTGGGAGCCCAAGTGCCCCTTAAAACTGTTAGGTATTAGAAATTAAATGGTGGTAAAGGAAGAGAGGATGTAAGTACTCTTCTACCTTCTCATCTCCTGTGTGTTAGGCTATTAATTCTACAAAGTGTGGCCTAAGTGAACTGGGTCCTTTTTCTCATCCATCAGAATGAATTTGAAATTAAAATTATTTCATAAGATCCATGGTTTCTCTTTTTTCTGAATCCAAGCAAGTTTTTGCCAAATGAATTAAAATCATCCAATATTAGAGCTTCAAAGGACCCGTCTGACTTCCTCATCTATGAAGGAGAAAACTTAAAGCTAAAAGTAACCCTAAAGACCTGGGCCTTTGGGGGCATCTTGCTTTGTTTCCTTACGTGCCACTGTTCATCCCAGCTTTTAAATAGCTTCAGTAAGCACTTTATTAGAAGGACCAGAATTCTGCTAACCAAGGGATCAGATGTCAGATTGTTAGGTGTTTGAAGATAACACATGACTCATTTAATCTCTCAGTGGTTCATTCAGGTCCTAGCATGTACTTAATTTCAGTGTTTCGATCAAGACAGTGACTTAGATGAAGATGAAGCCTCAAAGGTTGAGATCTTGATGAGTTGTATGCCTTTGTCAAAGGAGAGGGTGAATGAATTGTCAGGACAGGAGGTTTTAGATGTTCCAATTTAATAAGTTGGTTGTGCTCTATCCATTACTTAGTTTCTTTAGTCGAAAGGCTCTTCACTTGGGGTCTGTGAACTTAAAAAAAATTGATAACCATATTTCAATATAATTTTTTCCCTTTTTAATCTCATGTATTTTGTGCATTTAAATACATTATTATGAGAAGAGGGTCTGTAGGCTTCATCAGTCTGTCAAAGGGGACCATGAAACAAAAAACCTTTTCTAGCTCCATCCTCTGTGTTCAGATGGGGTTTCTTTTTTTAAGGAAGTGACATCAGGGCACAAGATTTTTGAATGGCTTTTAGGAGATGCAGTAGATTATGATTCAGCATTGCAATAAGAAATAGTAATGAACTATTAACAATGTAGTAAAAGGCTATGGAATGGATTCTTAGATCAATACCTCTTTCTGGTTGTTAACTTAGTACTTTTTTCATAGATTTGAAATAAAAATCTAGTTTTTTGTGTTTCCTATCTCTTATCATCTTTGTTTTCTACTTTTATTTGTGTTTAACCATACTCCACAGAGATAAGTTCAGTCACTAGGTTGTTGAAGGATACATCTTTCCATAAAGTTCATCTCTGAAAAAGCCAACCCTTTTCTTTAAGCAGCTGCATATGTCTGTGACTTCTTCCAGTGTTTGAACTCTTCAGTGTGTCAGTCAGCAGTGATGGAGTAGGTCTGAATTATAACTAAAAGGGGAGATCGAAAATCGAAAGGAATGAGGAAACCCACAGCTGGGGCAGCTCTGACATGGGGGTCATCAACACCAGTCTGATTCAGCATGTTAATCCACCATATTCTCTGAGATTTCATGCTAATCCTCTGCTCTCCCTGTCTACTGGCTCCTTCTCTGTTTCCAACAAACATGCCCAGGTCTCCCTGCTCCTGTCCTTAAAAAACCTTCACTTGATTCTAGCATTCCCTTGAGCTGTTATCTTATATTTCTTGTTCCCTTCCCTTCTTCCTCTCCTCCTCCTCATTCCTTTTTAAAATGGTTCACCAATACTTTTCTTTTTATAATGTCATAGCTACTTCCCAATGACTCTCTCCCCTCAACCCCTCAGTAGAACTTTCCCATGTAACTAATAAATATTTTCAGACAAAACAAATATGTACATTGGTCAAATCTGAAAATGTATATCTTACTTTATACCTCTCATGAACCACTTTTATTCCAAGAGAAGGGAGGCATACTTTACTGTCATCAGTTCACTGCACTGATCAGAGTGGTGATATCCTTCATTGCTCTTTTCTTATACATTATTGCTGTCATCCTGTACCAAGATAGTCTTGGTTCTGCTTACTCTCACTTGCTTACTGCTTACTGTGTTCTGAAGCAGTTCATACAAGTCTTCCCACACTTCTTTGAATTCTTCGTATTTGTCAATTCTTGTATTTCTCATTATATTCATATATCACATTTTGTTTAGGCATCCCTCAAGTAATAGGTACTCACTTTGTTTCCAGGTTTTGACTGCTACAAAAAGTAGCAAATAAAGCATTTAAATAAATATTTGAATAAACAGAATAGTAATATAAATACTGCTATAAATGTGTGTGTATTTTTGTGGGACCTTTGACTCTCTTTGACTTGGACTGTATTCATATTAATGATATTACTAGGACAAAGGTTATATATAGTTTAGTGATTTGAGGGATATAATTCGAAAATGGTTTCTGAAATGGTTAGACCAATGCATAGGTCCACAAACAGTTCATTATTGTGTCTATTTTTCCCACATCCCTTCCAGCATTTATCATTTCTGTCTTTTGGTCATCTTTGCCAATCCAGTAGGGCTAGGGCCAAATCTCAAGTTGTTTTTGCATTTCTTGTATTATTAGTGGTTTGGTGCATCCTTTCATATGGCTGTTGTTGGTTTGCATTTCTTCTTTTGAAAACTAACTCTTCATATTATTGGACTATTTACTGATCCAGGTATGGCTCTTGTTCATATATATTTGTATCACTTCGCTGTATAAGTTAGATATCAGATAACAGATTTGCTTCAGAGGTTTTTTTCCCCTCTGATTTACTTCTCTTTATTCTAGTTGCATTGATTTTCTCTATGCAAAAGCTTTTCAATTTTAATTTTTTAATTTAAAAAAAATTTTTTTTTGCTAGGGGGAAGGCAGGGCAATTGGGGTTAAGTGACTTGCCCAAGGTCACACAGCTAGTAAATGTGTCGAGTGTCTGAGGCCGGATTCGAACTCAGGTACTCCTGACTCCAGGGCCGGTGCTCTACTCACTGCACCACCTAGCTGCCCCGCTTTTCAATTTTAAAGTAAAAATCACTCATTTTGATTTCTATGATCATCCCTCTCCTTTAAGTGGTTAAGATCTCCTCAGTAACCACAGTTGTACAAGGTACCTCCTTCTGCTCTCTTCCGATTCTTGAATGATGCGGCCTTTTATTTTTAGTATCTATTTGAGATTTATATCCTTCTCAACCTTTTGCAGTCTAGCTTGTGACCTTTCCCTTTAATTGAAACTGCTATCTACAAGATAACCAGGGTTTCTGAATCGCTAAATCTGTTGGCCTTTTTTCAAACCTCATCTTTTTTAACCTCTCTGCAACATTTTAGATAGTGCTTAACCTTTCCTCTTGGATAATTTTGCCTCCCTAGTTTTTCATTATATTACTGGGTCTCTCACCTATCTAACCTTCTTATCAATTTTCTTTGCTAGCAGTATGTCATGCACATCAGAGTTTCTCCCGAGGGCTTTCTGGCCCTCTCCTTTTGTTAGCCATCTGATAATTCTCAGATCTACCAATCTTGTCTCTCTGCTGACGTCCAGTCTTGCATCTCTAACTGCCTTTCAGACATCTCGAACTGGACATCCAGTAGACATCTTAAAACTCAGTCTGTCCAAAAATAAACTCATCGTCTTCCTCCTAAGCCTTTCACCTCCTCCTAACTTCTCTGTTACGGTTGAGGACAACACCGTCCTCCCTGTCCCTCGGGCTCACAACCTAGGAGTCATCCTGGACTCCTCACTATCTCGTAATATCAGTTAAGTTGGGTGTCTTTGATGATTGAGTCTTACTAGGTGCTAAACTCCAGGTCCAAATCCCTATCTACTAGGTGGTCAGCTTATTTGGGCATGAAGCCCTCTGGGTCCTGAGGGGAGTTGCTAAGATCAGAGCCAATAGTAGGAGCCTGAGTTCTGGTCGCTCAGGTGATGTTTGATGATGGCTAAAGAGTGTATAAAAAGAGAGAACAGAGCTATTTGTGGGGGACTTGCTCACTCTTGGAGGAGTGTTGATGTGGAGACTCTGGGCAGCTGTTAAGAGCCCCCCAGCTTGTAAACCCGAATGCTTGGACTTTGTTAAACCCTGGTAACTATGCACTGAGATTTGAGTCAGACAAGGTCTGTCTCTTGATGTTTGTAACTTGTTTGTATTTGCTGTGAAGCGCAGGGTGCTGGCTTTCCCCCTGAACTAAGTGAATATTTGTATGCTGGATTAAAGTAAGATTGTTAACCCCTTAATGTTGTTTTCCTTAGTAAAGCAGATCGAAAGAACCTGTGTTGGCAGCTTTCTGTATGCTAGTTTTTGGCAGGTCTTACACCCTTACAGCAGCTGCAGCCAGATTGTTGCTGCACTGGTCACCCCCATATCCAGGCTGTTGCCAAGGCCTGCTGATTTCACTTTTGCAACATCTCTTGAATACACCCCCTCTTTTCTCCTCTGGCATTCCTCCTTCAGGCCCTTATCACCTCACTTCTTGATTGCTGTACCAGCTTGCTGGTGGGTCTGCGTGCCTCAAATCTTTCCCCACTGCAATCCATTCTCCATTCAGCCACTACAAGTGATTTTCCCAAAGTGTAGGTCTAATCAATAAACTCCCCTGGTTCTCTAACATCTCCAGAATAAAATAAAAAATGCTCTACTTGGCATTTAAAGCCCTTCATCACCTAGCCCCCTCCTGCCTTTCCAGTCTTGCACCTTACTCTTCAGTCTAGTGTCACTGTCCTCCTGGCCGTTCCATGAACAAGACAGCCTGTCTCTTGGGGCCAGGCATTTTTGCTGACTGTCCCACATGCCTGGAATGCTCTCCCTCCTCATCTCTGCCTACTGGTTCCCTGGACTTCCTTCACATCCCAACTAAAATCTCATCTCCTACAGGAAGTCCTTCCCCACCCCCTCTTAATTCGTTTGCTTTCTCTCTTTTAATCATTTCCCATTTACCCTTTATATAGCTTGTTAGTACACAGTTGTTTGTTTCTTGTCTCTGCTGTTAGGCTGTCAGCTCCTTGTGGGCAGGGACTGTCTTTTGCTCTCTTTTTGTATCCCTAGTCCTTACTGGCACATAGCAGGCACTTAAATGTTTATTGACCCACTGGTCTCTCTTTATCTGCTTTCTTGATGAGCTCATGGGTTTAGTTACCATCTGGATGCAGATAAGTCCCACATCTGTTTAGCCATATTCTCCTTCTTGAACTCTAGCCTTACATGAACAGCTGCCTGATGTATATCTCTAACCTGGTGTCCTGTAGTGTTTAAAATGGAATTCGTCTTCCTTCCTAAACCTGCCCTTTCAACCTTTTCTGTTTCTATGTGTATCTAGTCACCCAGTAATCTCCACTGGATTTTGATATAAATAGAAATTATTTTTACTTTTTTCTTCTCTCATCCCAGACTTTGACCTGACTAGTAACCTTAATTTAGAAGAAAGGTTTGTTCATATTTTGATGATTTTTAAAAGGTATACAGAACTCTTACTCTTTAGTGAGTTCTCAATTCTGTTCATCTTTTTTGAAAAACATATGAATCTTATGTGCTGTACTTACGAAACATTGATACTAAAGCTGTAAAAACTTAGTAGTGGGACCTAGACACTAGTCATAGGACGTTGCATTTTTGAGGACTGTAATTGTTTTTAACTAGGGTTTCAAAATGTAGGAAACTATTGTGTCCTTAGGGCTGTAATTCATTTCTGCCTATTTCAATAGATGGACGATGCATGATTTCAGTTGCTGGGATATTCTACTTATTCAAATAGCAACCTTTCCACATCTTAGCTAAAGGTCTTTGCAAGGTACTATAGGTGAAAAAACTTAACTCATTTTATGTAGCTTCTCCCAGCTCATCTGTGCTGTTTCTCAGGTGACACCCGGAGCTTGTATTTAGCTGGCATAGTTTTCAGTCTGCCAGGGTCATCTCTATGTCCTGCTAAGACATTGTGCTAGGGCTTTGGTAGAGGCGTAAACATGTTCATTCATTATAAATGTCCGGATTAAATTTTTATTAAAGGAGGGGGTGGCCTGGATAAATGCAAATAAATGATGAGGATTTATCTCCTTCCATGGGCTCTTGCCCCTTCATATATAGGTCAAATAATGCCCTAGTGGAAACTGTTTTCTCATGGCTCCACCAGGAAGGGTTTTTTTGGTACAAAAAGTGATGGTAAGGAAGGATGGCTCCACAGGGATTACCATGGGAAAAATACCATCTATAGTCAAACAATGGACCCAAAAGTTACCAGGAAAATCTTGTCTTTTCCTCATGTAATTGGTGATCTCATAATTAGGCCTGAGTATTCTTTCTCAACCCTGTCATACAATACACTTCACTTAGCTGGGCTTACTGAGATTAGCTCAAGCACAAGAAAACAACTTTTCAGTCATCAAGCCTCAGAATGGAGTCTGGAGGCTTAAGGTCTATAAAAAAAGATTGGAGTTGGCTTAAAGGGACAGTGTTCTCTGGAAAGACTTAGAATTCCCAGCTTATCAGTAGTGATCCTATGAACTGTGATTTTTTCCATGAATGGGATTGATTCTTATCTTCGTCACAATAAAAACTGCTGACATTTAGATAATGCTTTTAGGTTTTACAGCGTGTTTTACATACATAATTACATTTGCTCCTGATTTTGTCTTAGTACGACCTTGGAATAAAATTTTTTTCCTACTTACGTTCAATTACTTTTATCTTTCTTCCTGCACACTTTCCTTATATTTGAGTCTTAGTTATTGTTATCACAACCATCTAATTTGTATTTATTATGATAATAATATATTGTAAAATATTGATATGATTGGTTGAAGTATTGACTTATGGAAGCCTTTCCAATAGGTAGAACTAGAAAGAAGTGGAAACATTCTTACATAGGTAGTACTGTCCTCAAATGTATGTCCTTTCACCATCCTGGTCACCTTCCTTTGGACATTCTTTAGTTCATCAATGTCTTTCTGAAAATGTGAAGCCTAGCACTGAACTTGGTACCTGAAATGTAGTCTGCCTAGGGCAGATTGCAGGGGGACTCTCACCTCTCTAATCCTGAAACCATTGTAGGTCTTTGATATAGCCTAAGATCACTCCCTTCTCCCTGGCCATCTATCTTAACAGATTTACTGCCCACACTAGAAGCATGTCCTGGACGGTTTAACTCTTTTATCTCTAGAACTTGAGCCCTGGGAGCCACTGTCTTTATTGGTGACTGCCTGAGTTGGCCCATTATTTCAGAAAGACCACAGGCATGCTTGGCATCACTCTACTCCCTAGTACACATCCAGACTATCTTCTCCACAGCTTTCCTGCCATGTGTATAACTTCTTTCTCTCCCTTTCTCTTCCTCTACCCCTTTCCAGTTCTGGAATCATGGTCTAATCAGCTCTGCCATTCTTTCTAGGAAGTGTGTGTAAATCTACTCCCATCTCTGTTCTTCAGAAAGGTTTCAGTGAACTTTTTCTTTTTGGGGTGGTGGGGAGGCACCCTATTGCTAGGTTTATCTTCTTCCACCTCCTCTCCCTCTGCCAGCAAAAGAAAGAAAAACAAAACCTTTGTAACAAATATGCCTGGTCAATCAAAGCCAAATCCCACATTGTCTGTGTGACGTTCTGCGCCATGAGTCTGTATCTTTCCATGAGGAGGTAGTGGGAAGCATGTTTCATCATAGGCTGTCTGTGGAATTCTTAGGCAGTTGAGGGCATTGTATTGGTCATAGTTCTTAAGTCTTTCTTTTTTTTCTCTTTTTTGAGGCAATCGGGGTTAAGTGAGTCACCCAGGGTCACACAGCTAGTAACTGTCTGAGGTCAAATTTGAACTCAGGTCCTCCTGACTCCAGGGCTGGTGCTCTACCCACCACACCACCTAGCTGCCCCCTCTTAAGTCTTTCAAAGGTGTTTCTTTACAGTGTTCTCCTGGTTCTGTCCATTCCACTCTGCATCAGATCATACAGGTCTTCCCAAGTCTCTCTGTCCCTTTTGTTGTTTCTTATGTGCCATAATATTCCATACCCCAGTTGATGGGCAGGCAGCCCTAATTTCCAGTTCTTTGGTACTACAAAAGGAGCCGCTATAAGTATTTCGGCACATATTGGTTCTTTCCTTCTCTTGGATCTCTTTAGATAATAGACCTCATAGTAGTGTCACTGTGTCAAAGAGTTAGCACAGTTTAGTTGCTTCTGGAGCTTAATTCCAAATTGCTTTCCAGAATGCCTGGACCATTTCAGAGCTCCACCATTAGTCCCTGTCCTGCTTTGTAACATTTGATCTTACCATCTTCTCAAAGTTCAGCCTTGCTCTAACTCCATGAGGTGCTGTAAGACCCTGTATCTCGTTTATAAGTGCTTACAGCTGTAAGTAATAATGAACATTGCCTCGATTTAGGCTCCAAAGCAGAGTACTCAGTCACATCTTCAATGTAGCTCATTACAACCTCTAGAAAATTTTCAGACTAATTGCTGGCTCTCTATATTCCCCCCACATTACACAATTGATTTTTTAAAGACCAAATCTAAGGCTTTACATTAATTCTGATGAGGACATAGCTTTTGAGTTAGAAGGGGCCTTAGAGACCGTCTAGTCCAACTGTACAGGTGAAGAAACTGAGGCCCAAAGATCCTTTGACCTGAGTACTTTTTCCATTGTACCATTCTGCCTTGATTAAATCTCACCATATTGGATTTAGCTCAAAGTTCTAGACTAGGGAGGGATGGGGAATCTGTGGCCTCAAGGCCACACATGGCCCTCTGGGCCCTCAATTTGAATCCAAATTTCACAGAAAAAGGATTTATTCTGTAAAACTTGGACTCAGTCAAAAGGCTTCCCCCAAGGACCTAACGGCCAGATGTAGCCTCGAGGCCACAGGTTCCCCAGCCCATGTCTAGACTACTGAGACCTTTTTGGATCCTGACTACCATCCAACATGTTAACTTTTCTTTCCAGCTTTGCATGATTTGCAAATTTGATAAGCCTGCCTTTTCTTCCTTTATCGAAGTCATTGAATAAAATATTACTCCAAGGGGAGGAATAGATCTCTGGGACGTTCCATTAGAGACCCCCTACCAACAAACATTAATGATTGCTCTTTGGGTCTAGTCAGTCAATCTTCAATCCACATCTCCTTGTTTCTTCCACAAGAATAGCATGAGAGACTTTGACTAAAATCTATATAAAATCTATCTACAACATTTCACTGATCTGCCAGTCTCCTAAACTTGCCAAAAAAGGAAACAGGATTAGTCTGGGATGAACTGTTCATGCTGGTTCTTTGTGATCACTGCTTCCTCACTAACCCTTCTGTTAATAATTCATTCTAGAATTTTGCCAGGAATCAAAGTCAAGTTTCTGGCCTGTAATTTTTGCAGACACTAATCCTTGGTTTTCCTTACCAACTTCAGTTCGTTCTACTCTTTCATGTTCCTGAGATTTTCCTCATATTGGTTTATGAATGAATGAATGAACGAAAAAGCATTCATTAAAGTACTTATTTTGTAGAGTTTTTTGTGCCATGTTTTTATATTCATCTTCTGTTACCTGTCCTTGCTTTCATCTTCTCTATATGTGTTTTTAAAATTAAACTTGGTCTGTGTGTTTCCCCTATATTCATATTGGTCTTTTTCTAGATATTCATGTAGTACTTGTGGAAAATCTGGCTTTTTTTCTCTTTTAAATCTTTTCTTGTAATTGTTATGGAGCTGTGGTCTCCTAATTTGGATTTGGGGGCATATTTGGATCTTTTATATTTTTTCCTAGTAGTTGATCTCTCTCTCTGCTTGCTTAACTCTCTAGCCTTAGTTCCTGAATAGGGGCTTTGAGCCAGGGTACATCTCTGTCCCCTGTAAATCTTTTGGGTGTGATGGTTGGTCTGCCCTAGATCCCCTGGCTTCTTGTGCTAACTCCTACTTCCCAGGGTTAGGACACTGGCTCATCAGTGGTCCTCTGTGATTGGTGTCTCAGGATGGAGACCTTGGTGCCATTGTTTGCCTGGGCTGCTACCCTGGTCTTAGTGCTGCCACACCCACTCTGCCACTCCCCCAGTGCTTCTGTGGTCCCCATGACCACCCTTGGCTTCTCTCTGGGGGCGATAGATTTCCACTCTTGTTTCCTCCAAACATAGAGCCCCATAGGCTTTACGTGTCTCTGACCCTTCTCTGATCATTCTGGGAGGATGCCAACTTCTTTGTCTATGCTATTGCTGATTTTGTTGGTGTTCCCTTCTCATGTTGCCTGTGGGATTCTGACTGACTTTTTTGTGTAGTTCTGGGGTGGGAGTCGTCCTTACTTTGTAGCTTGTAGTGGCATTTCTTGGGGAATCTGTTCAGTTTACCATGCATTTCAGTTTTTTTCCTGGATTACGTACACAGGGAGCAGAGTGGTCTGGATCCACCCAGGCAGCCATCTTGGCCAGATCATGTCAGTCTCTTTAGAAGAAGAGGTTATGGTGGAGAGTAGATATGGGAGGAAAGAAGTTAGGGAATTTATAAATATAACTGATTTTACCCGCCATTTCAAGTTTTTTTCAAGTAGTATATGTGAGAGTGCCCTGTTTGGTTTCCAGCATAGCCTGCTATTCTGTGCCAGGCTTTCTACTAGGGATCCATGTCAGGCTCCATCAAAGGTTGCTGGGTTTCTAGGACTCTGGTGTTGTGGAAGATCCTGGTACACCCTCTGCAGAGATAGGTTCTATCCTTCCCCACCAAGCTGATGTTCCAGTCCGATGTAATGTTGTACCTTTCACTCTCTTTTCTCCATAGGTGTTTGTGGTTGGGAATGAGCCTGTCACGGCCTTGCTGGAGTCCTTGCTTCCAGATCTGGGGATTGTTTTTTCTCTCTATTGCTTTACTCGGCAGAATGTGTCTCCCTTAAGGTAAGGGTCTTGTCTCACCTGGGAAACATCACACTATTACTCTGAGTGATTCCCCTGTTTGGTCTAAGAAGTGCACTGGCCATAGCTGCCACTTTCTCTCTTGACATCAAGAGTACATTCTGGAGGAGCCAGCCAGTCAGCACTTTAGCAAACACTTCATGCCAGGCACTGTGCCACGTGTGGGGGGAGTGAGTACAAAACAGTCAATAACAGGGTCTCTGCCCTCCTGGAGCTCACAGTCTGATGGGAGAAAGGATGTACAAACAACTACATATGCACAAGACACGGGCAGTGTAAGTGGAAGGCCATCTTGGAGGGACGGCACTAGACGCAGAGTGGACCTGAGAGGACTTCCTGTAGTCTGAGTCTCAAAGGAAGCCAGGAGGCCAAAATGAGCAGAGTGGGGTGGGGAGTGTGCCCGTCATGGGGGACAGACAGACATACAGTCATTAGATAGGGCTTGTGTGGAAGGAGCAGCCAGGGGGCTGACTTCACTGGATTGTAGAAAGGCATGAGAAGATGTAAAGGAAGAACACTTTGTCTGCTGTGTGGAGGATAGTTTGGAAAATATAGTTTTCTGTCCATTTGAAGAAGAAGGGAACATTAGTGGCTCATGAATAACTGGAAATTGTATTTACTTTTTCTTTGCCTTGCTAGCAGTGAGGGTTTTGAGGTAGTATTCCTCATAGGAAGGGCACTTTACATGTTCTCATGTAAACATGTCACTGCTTGACCAGCAAAAAATACAGGAATTAAATGTGTGGGAAGAAGGAAATAGAGATGGCTGATAACCATCTTGTTGGAAGAAAAAACCTGATAAAGGAATTTGGTCACAGTAGTGACAGTGTCTTATTTATAGTGAAGGAAATGCTCTTAAATGTCTACGAAATAATCTTCTGTGGTGGATTTTAAGTTTAAAGAGCTGTTCATTGCAGGGCGGGGGGGGGGGGCGGTGGCGCGGAGCCAAGGTGGCAGCTGGAAAGCAGCGACTTGCTTAAGCTCCCCCCACAAATCCTTCCAAACACCTATAAAAATGGCTCTGAACAAATTCTAGAGCTGCAGAACCCATGAAATAGCAAAGAGAAGCTGGGCTCCAGCCCAGGACAGCCTGGATGGTCCCTGGGAAGGGTCTGTCACACGGAGCTGTAAGCAGAGCGGAACAGAGCCCAGCATAATCCACGCCCAGACCAACCACACTAGGAGCCGGGCAGAACAGGCATGGTGCCCTGAATCAGTGAGCTGTGGTAGTTAGCAGACTTCTCAACCCACAAATGCCAAAGACAACAGATAAAGTTATTGGGAAAAGCTGCTGGGACAGAGTGAAAAGAGGTCATGGTTGGCCACTGCCCTGGGGGCGGCAGAGGTGGTACAGCTCTGAGGCTGCTTCCAGAGCTATAGCTGCAGTTGCTCTGGCCCCAGGCCCACCTGGTGGGAGGAATTAAGTGGCAGACCAGAGCAGTAGTGCTGGGCCTGCTTGTATCTGAGTTGTGGTCTGGGTTGGCAGTTCTTGGGGGAGGAGGAGTGCTGGTGTGGCAGAGCTTGCCTTGTAGAAGTAGCTCTGAAAATAGCAGCACAGCCCCTCAAGCTTGGGACAAAGTACTCTCTACTCTACAAGCAGTCTTTCCCTGACAGAGAACTCAAGGGTCAAGTAAGTTGGCTGGAAACATGGCCAGGCAGCGAAAACGCACTCAGATTCAGTTTCAGACTTTGGAATCTTTTTTTGGTGACAAAGAAGACCAAAACATACAGCCAGAAGAAGTCAACAAAGTCAAAGAGCCTACATCAAAAGCCTCCAAGAAAAATATGAATTGGTCTCGGGTCATGGAAGAGCTCAAAAAGGATTTGGAAAAGTGAGTAAGAGAAGTAGAGGAAAAATTGGGAAGAGAAATGAGAGTGATGCGAGAAAACCACAAAAAACAAGTCAATGACTTGCTAAAGGAGACCCAAAAAAATACTGAAGAAAATAACACTTTAAAAAATAGACTAACTCAAATGGCAAAAGAGCTCCAAAAAGCCAATGGGGAGAAGAATGCCTTGAAAGGCAGAATTAGCCAAATGGAAAAGGAGGTCCAAAAGACCACTGAAGAAAATACTACCTTAAAAATTAGATTGGAGCAAGTGGAAGCTAGTGACTTTATGAGAAATCAAGATATTATAAAACAGAACCAAAGGAATGAAAAAATGGAAGACAATGTGAAATATCTCATTGGAAAAACCACTGACCTGGAGAATAGATCTAGGAGAGATAATTTAAAAATTATTGGACTACCTGAAAGCCATGATCAGAAAAAGAGCCTAGATATGATTTTTCAAGAAATTATCAAGGAGTACTGCCCTGATATTCTAGAGCCACAGGGCAAAATAGAAATTGAAAGAATCCACCGATCGCCTCTTGAAAAAGATCCCCAAAAGAAAAGTCCTAGGAATATTGTCGCCAAATTCCAGAGTTCCCAGGTCAAGGAGAAAATACTGCAAGCAGCCAGAAAGAAACAATTTCAGTATTGTGGAAACACAATCAGGATAATACAAGATCTAGCAGCTTCTACAATCAGGGATCGAAGGGCTTGGAATATGATATTCTGGAGGTCAGTGGAGCTAGGATTAAAACCAAGAATCACCTACCCAGCAAAACTGAGTATAATGCTCCAAGGCAAAGTATGGAGTTTCAATAAAATAGAGGACTTTCCAGCTTTCTCAATAAAAAGACCAGAGCTGAATAGAAAATTTGACTTCCAAACACAAGAATCAAGAGAAGCATGAAAAGGTAAACAAGAAAGAGAAATCATAAGGGACTTACTAAAGTTGAACTGTTTTGTTTACATTCCTACATGGAAAGATGATGTGTATGATTCATGAGACCTCAGTATTAGGGTAGCTGAAGGGAATACACACACACACGCGCGCACACACACATACACACACATATGTATGTAGACAGAGGGCACAGGGTGAGTTGAATATGAAGGGATGATATCTAAAAAAATAAAATCAAATTAAAGGATGAGAGAGGGAGAAAGGTAGAGATACAATGGGGTAAATTATCTCACATAAAAGTGGCAAGAAAAAGCAGTTCATTGGAAAGGAAGAGGGGGCAGATGAGGGGGAATGAGTGAATCTTGCTCTCATCAGATTTGACTCGAGGAGAGAATAACATACACACTCAATTGGGTTTCTTACCCCACAGGAAAGAAGGAGGAAGGGGATAAAAAAGGGGGGAAAATAGAAGGGAGGGCAGATGGGGGAGGAGGTAATCAAAAGCAAACACTTTTGAAAAGGGACAGGGTCAAGGGAGAAAATTGAATAAAAGGGGACAGGATAGGAGGGAGCAAAATATAGTTAGTCTTTCACAACATGAGTATTATGGAAGGGTTTTACATAATAATACATGTGTGGCCTGTGTTGAATTGCTTGCCTTCTTAGGGAGGTTGTGTGGGAAGGGAAGAGGGAGAAAATTTGGAACTCAAAGTTTTTAAAACAGATGTTCAAAAAAAAAAAAGGTGTTTTTGCTTGCAACTGGGAAATAAGATATACAGGCAATGGGGCATAGAAATCTGTCTTGCCCTACAAGAAAGTAAGGGAAAAGGGGATGGTGGGGAGTGGGGTGACAGAAGGGAGGGCTGACTGGGGAATGGGGCAATCAGAATATATGCCATCTTGGAGTGGGGGAGAGGGTAGAAATGGGGAGAAAATTTGTAATTCAAAATATTGTGGAAATCAATGCTGAAAACTAAAAATATGAAATAAAAAATATAGATACCATTAAAAAAAATAAAGAACTGTTCATTGAGGGAGTTTCTCACTCATGCCCTTTTTGCTCTAGAGGAAATGACATCCACTCATTTACCATCAGCTTATTTTGCAACACACAATTCTAGAGTCTGGCTGAAATCTTGTCCTATCCTTTAGAAGTGATGACAGACTGTATAGCAATATGTACTTATGTTTCCCTTTCCCTCCTCCCAGTTTTTCATATTCAAGTCTTACAATAATAGCTTCTGCTTGTTTTCATGCTTTATTGTTTATAAAACACTTCACATCATCACAGTTCATCCTCACAATGGTTAGGTAGGGTGGGTATTGCCATCATTTTACAGCTAAGCAAAGTTATTAAATGATTTGTGCAAGGTTACGTAGTAAGTGCCAGATTTGGGACTTGACATGGGCAGAGCTGGGGTTGTAGGCCGAGTCTTCTGATACCCGTAGAGCCCAGGCCTCGTGACCCCTAGTCCTGTGTTCATCCTATCATGCCCTGACCCTCACCATCACCATTCAGGACTTTTTCTTTAAGAATTCTGGCACAGCCCAGAAGATAGAAGCCAAGTCATAGGAAGGCAGGAATGCTGGTGAAGGCATTAGAATGTCTTGGTATGCTCCTGCTTTTCAGGAGTAATATCAAATTGGTAACAAAAGATTACCATTTTTGTTTGGTGTCTTTGAGATGAGGTGCTGTAGTACCTTCGTGTCATCATCAGATTGACTGATAGCTAGGATGTTGTAGAGAGAGAACCAGACCTGGACAGAATAGACCTGGTAGAAAAATCAAAATTGATTTTAATTGTTTTTAAGACTTAGTCAAGCTAGATTTAATATTCTCCTTTGCCGTAAGTTTTACTTGGGTAGCCCCAGGTCACTTGTCTCATAATTCTTCTCTTGTGACTTGTATCTCCACCCCTGCAACTTTACCCACCACCCACATTCTGGGGAAAGGTCAAGCTTACCCTAAACTGTTGTAGACTCCTCTCATCTCCCAAGGTGATGGTGATCTGAATCACATGTCTTGTTTGTGGCTAAAGCGTTCTCAGAAGAAAAGGGGAGGTCCAAGCGATGGTAATATCAAACCAGTTTTTACTTTCTGGCCATTCAGAATAAGACACATCCATGTAACTCAAAATTTTGTTCTGTTGTCTTTTTCAATGCCATAAAATACCTTGGCATCCCTCCCTTGGGGTCTCTGCCATTATCGAGGTAACCATTGACCCATTTTGTTAGTAGATTTGTGCTCCACTAGTAAACTGGTAGTGCTCAGAAAGCTATTCCTCAGCTAACTTTGTTTACAGCTGGGACCCTGGGTTTGACATTTACCAGCTATGAGATCTTGGGCCTGTCAGACTTCTCGTCTGTAAAATAGAGATAAGGATAGCTTGTAATAGACATTGCATGTCTATGTTGAGAGGAAAGAGCTTTATTAACCTCATAGTATTATCTATAAGTGTTGAATTATCTGCTGGACTTTAAGCATCCATGAGAACAGGGAGCCAGTTCACATATAAACTTTGAATCTCCTCCAAACTAGCACAATACATGGAAGGTAATCAATAAAATATTTGTTGAATGACTGAGTGAATTTGGTTTGTTCTGGTATTTTCTTCTTTTCTTTTTATTTTGTAATTTTTTAATTTTTTTTTTGGAGGGGGGAAGGCAGGGCATTTGGGGTTAAGTGACTTGCCTAAGGTCACACAGCTAGTAAGTGTGTCAAGTGTATGAGACCGGATTTGAACTCAGGTCCTCCTGACTCCAGGGCTGGTGCTCTACTCACTGTGCCACCTAGCTGCCCCCAAAAGCCTATTTGGTTTCTGTTTGTTTGTTTTGGAAAACAGTTGGTTTTTTCCCTTCCCCCTTAGGCAATCAGGGTTAAGTGACTTTTATAAATTTTTTTTTTGGATGGGGGAAGGCAAGGCAATTGGGATTAAGTGACTTGCCCAAGGTCACAAAGCTAGTGAGTGTGTCAGGTGTCTGAGGCCAAATTTGAACTCAGGTCCTCCTGACTCCAGTGCCAGTGCTCTGCTCACTGTGCCACCTGGCTGCCCCACTGCAAGTATTTTGTTCTTCTTTTTTTAAAAAAAAAATTATTCTGCCCCTCCCACTACCATCCCTCCCCCCATCGAGGAAATAAAAAAATAATAAAGCCCTCGATTTGTACATGCATGGGCTGGCAAAACAAATTCCCACATTTGGGAAATGTACATTTCCTTCTGCACTTTAGGTTTATTATCTCTCTGGCAGGAGGTGAATGATAGGCTTTATCATCAGACTTTGGGACTCATCATTTATCATTGCACTGATCAGAATTCTAAAGTCTTTCAGAGTTGATTTTCTCTATAATGTTGTGTCATATAAATTATTCTAGATCTGCTGACTTTTCTCTATATCAGTTCATAGAAGTTTTCCGTGAAAGTATTTCATCATTTTGTATGGCATAATAATATTTCATCACATGAATATTCCAGAATTTGTTTAGCTATTCCCCAATAGCATACCATTTTACTTTACAATTTTTGGCTACCATGAAAAGAGCTGCCATAAATATATTTGTACCTGTCAGTCCTTTTCCTCTTTTTTTGGATTTCTTTGGGGCCTCATCTCATGGTGGTATAGCCGAGTCAAAGGGTAACTTCCTCCTTTGCAATCCTGGTCTCTTAATTCTTTGTTGAATTAATAGTAGGGAATTTTGCACCATAATCGTGATACTTCTTGGTCACAGGTTTTGGTCCCATGGAAGGCATGTGGCTTTATTACAAATATTTGCTTTCTTTTGGAGTACCCTATTTATCCAAAATGTAGGATTTGTGTTAGAATATGGGAGATCAGTCAAGTGGAAAAGCATCCATATGTATCACTTGCACTGGTGGTGACATGTGCCTGAAGTGTCCCTCTTTCTCACTTCCCCCCACCACTTAGAATCCCTGGCTTCCTTCAAGACTCAGTTCAAACCCCACCTAGCAGGAGGCCTTCCCTAGTGTCCTAGAGCCATGGTGCTGAGTCCAGCCTACTTTGTAGTGATTACACAACACAAATCACGTGGTCGGTATGTTTAACTGGTGACTACTGCCCTGTTAGCATCCTCAGCACTACTTTCCTGGTCTCCCCTAGCTGCTGATGCCTTCCCCTCACAGGTAACCTTCATATACCTTGATATTTCATGTTGTCTCCCCAATTTGATATACACTGATTGAGAGTAGGGACTGGATTGTTTTTTTTTTCTTTTTTTCACCTCTTTGCATCCTCAGCTCTTAGCCCAGGGCCTGATACTTGGGTACGTACTTGATAAATGTTCATCGACTGACTGATTTGCCTCCAGAGCCAAAGAGTAGTCAGTTATCTATGGAATGCTTCAGGGTCCTGCAGTATGAAGTCGATGAGCAGAGCCATCCTGCTCGATGGTGGGACCGACATTCTTTGACTCCGTAACTCATTCACAGCACGGTGTAAGGAGACAGGCTCATGCATCACTGTTTTTTCCTGCCAGGTCCTTCTGCCAAGAGATCTTGTTATGGATGCTGAAGAAGCTGGAGAGAAAGGCAGCGCTTGCTGCTCTGAAGGGATTGGCAGGTCTGGATAAGTCAGCGCCATCTCTCCATCCTCTGTGTGAATTCAGAGCTGCCAGTCAGGGCAGCACAATGGTGACCATCAAAGAGACAAGCAGGTGAGTTCATCCTTCTTCTTACCCCGTTCTGAAAATTTGATTTAACCCATTCTTTGGCTTAACCACTAAGGGGAGCCCATAGAAAGGAAACCTGGAACAGTCTCTTAAGTTATTGTTATCCTTGCTATGTAGTGTCTGAAATGTTAGCATTAAGAAAGCCTGGGTGGGGCTTTTCTCTAAGAGCCAAGGAATTGGAGACCACGCTTATTAGAACCTTGTAGTTCTGCATAGAGATGAACTCAGCTCTTTTGTAGAGTCTGCACATTAGTGAATCAGAATGAAGGACAGGCTTATGGCTAACGTCCACACTGCAGGAAACCAGATCATTCTCCCTGAAAATGAGTCAACTGTGTGCAGGGATAATACCTTAGGTTTGTCTGATAGCGTTCGTTTGTTATGTTTTTGAGTTCAGAAGAGAAAATCACATGAGTCTCCTTTCCCTGGAATTTACCATAGTACTGTGCCCAGCCTGATTTGTGGTGATCACCCAACTCATTATGTGTGTGTGTACATCTGGAATCCTACAACACCTTTGTAACATGTGTATTGCATGCTGCCCTAAAATAGACACTTCCAGTCCAGAAATCATGTTGTAAATGTGTTTAACTAATGGCTACCATGTTTGCTATTAGGGTCCTTCATCACATCCAACATGTTGGCATTTGTGGAATGAAACATTGTGCTCATGTCCTTATTTCCCAGGTTCATTTAATGACATTTTTAAACACCATTTTAGTGCGAAGGATTTTCTTTTAGTAAATAAATCAATGAAGTGAGACCCAGTCTGCAAATTGGCTTATTTTTGAGGAACATTATCAGGTTTTGTGATTGAAATGTGCACACATACTGAAATATTTAAATACTTCAGATATTTGTTTGAAAAATTCTTTGAACCACTTTTAACTGGGCATCCTACTGGATTTGGTATACAAGGGTTCTAAATACAGTTCCTTAAGAAGAGATGTCCAGATCACCAAGTGGTGATAAGGTTGTGTTGGTACTGATTGGAATAAATAGGTTTCCTTGCCAAGAGGGAAAGAATTTAATAGGCAGCTATTGAGGAAATAAATTCCTCTTTTACCACTAGAGGGATATGTCAGGGTTTTTTTCCTATCATTTATGTTTAACATTGCTGCTATTTCTGCCACTAATGATAATCTCTCTAGGGCATAATTCAGGCATTTTAATGAGAAAGCAAAAGGCAAGCATGTAGTAAGTAGTTAGCTTTACAGTGCCAGTTGGATAATAAAGAATTTATAAATAAAGACTCTATTTAAATAAATCAAAGAGAAGAACAGTACTGATTTCTTTTTGGCTTTATTATTTTTGGAACTACATATAAGCTAATTAGTAGACTATTTAGCAGCCAAGTAGTAACACAATAAAACAATGTTATTCAACTAGTTACTATCGTGCCCTTTTCTTTTAAATAAATATTCATTAAATTATTTTAAAAATATTTCTGTCACTTCTTAATGATGCCCACCCTTCCATAGAAACATGTTCTACACCTGTAATTCATAATCTTTCTCCTGTGTAGAGGAAGGCCTATCCCACCATTAGTTCTCTGATGCCAAGATTGACATTGCATTGATCAGAGTTCTCATGTCTTTAAATGTTGCTTTCTTTTATATTATTGCAGTGGTTGTGTAGCTTGTTTTCTTGGTTCTGCTTACCTTCTTATTCATCAGTTTGTCTGTATTCCTCATATTCATTGCTGCTAATGGGTCAGTAATATTCTATTACATTCATATACCATCATTTGTTCAACCACTCCTCAGTCTATGGATGCCCACTTTGCTTCCAGTTCTTTGCTACCAAAAAAGTCCTGCTACAAATATTTTTGCACAAATGTCTTTTTCTCTGTCTTTGATACTCTTAGAATATGTGTCCAATAGTGTGTTAGTGTTATCATGTTTTTTCAAATGTAATATTGTACTCAGATGTAAATAATGAGGCTGCTAGATAGATATTTGGAAGTGGCATAAATACACTTCCATTTTTTCTTTGTTTCTTTTTTAAAAACAATATAAATTAGGGAAAATGTGAGTAATCTAAAGGACTGTGGGCTGGCAAACCAGCTAATTGAGAAGCTGAATACGCAGATTACTCACTCTAGGTGTCTTCTGAGTGGGTTAGAGATGCTCGTTGGGAAGTATCTTGTTGCTGACCAAAGAAAAATAGCATAAAATCTTATCTTCTTCTGTGACAGGTTTGGAAAGATTTGCTCTCACACGTAACAGGGTAAAGTAGATGGATTCCATGTGTAATTGAGTTACACAGTCACATTCCTAACTTGTAGCTCACTTGTTCATGCCCATGTTTAATGTTATCATCCCAGATTCTAAGCTAATCTAAGAGTATGTTGAATATTTCCTTATTCACTATTAAAAATGTCAACATATCTGTCAGTCATTTAGACTTAGAGCCCCCATCCTTGTTCATCCAGACGTCTCAGTGATATAGTGTATATAGATCATTGGAACTGGAGTCAGAAAACCTGAGTCAAATCCTGCCTTAGATGTTTGTCATTGTGTGACTCTGGCAACCTTTCTCAGGATCAATTTTCTCATCTGCAAAATGGGACTGATACTAGCACTTACCTCACATGGCTGTCGTGAGGATCAAATGAGATAATATACGTAAAGCATTTTCATGCCTTAAAGCTACATATGAATATTCACTGTTGCTGTTATTCATTTAGTAAACTCAGAGAAAGCACCTTTCCTATAAGTAGGTACTCATATCTCTCTATTACAACTCTCAAACACCTAGGATTAAGTAAATAGAAAAGGTACTAAAAATATACCTGGCTAACAGTGAAATCATTAGTAATAAGCATAATAATTTGCGGTATTTTAGTAGTGAAAAAGATCACGGCCTCAGTCACTGCAAGTTATCACTGTAACTATATTAGACTTCTCTCTACTTCTCCTAACTTTTTAGGATAATAAACAGTCTCTTTGCAAGAATCCTCTTCCTCCTCTTCTTACTCCATCATGGGGCAGATCCATTTTTCCCATCCTTTTGTTAGGATTTCGTATTCACTTTTTAAACTCAATTGATCTTTTCACATTGCTAAACAAAAGGTATCATTCCCCACGTAAGATGACTGGATTTTGGAGAGTAGTAGTTGTGGAAATAGATCAGCACAGTAAAGCAGTGAAGGTCCGAGTAGTGAGTGTGAAGCCTGCCCTCAGGAGCTGGGGGCTTTGTGATCAAAGCTCAGGGAGAAATTCCCATTCCATCTTCTCATCTACCCCCCCTTTCCCTGGGAAGGACCAGAACAATAGATTGTCTTTGCCCAGTCACCAGTTGACCCCTCTTCTTACCACTCAGTTATAGTACAGTTTAAGTGGGGGCTCTCATACAGGGACCCCCTGCCATTCTTGTTTGAAGTGTCCAGTCATCTCATGAGGAGAACCAAGGGTGGCAGCGCCTCCTAGGCTGAGAAGCTAAGCTGCAGGGGTGGGGAACCTGCAGCTTTGGGACCATATATGGCCTTCTAGGTCCTTGGGTACAGCCTTTTGACTGAGTCCAAGTTTTACAAAACAAATCCTTTTATTAAGGAGATTTGTTCTGTGAAGTTTAGACTCAAAGGCCACACTCAAGGACCTAGAAGGCCACATGTGGCCTCGAGGCTGCAGGTTCCCTACTCCTGGGCTCGGGAATCAGGAGGAAGCCATATACCTGATTGGCTCCAACCTTAGAGAGGTGTGCTGATGGGCAGGATGGGGAAGTCTAGGAAGGATTCAGGATCTGTTAGACTGAGCGGATCATAATAGCACCCACCCCACAGAGTTTTTGTGAGGGTCAAATAGGATTTGTGTTTGTGTGTGTGTGTGTATGTGTGCACATACACGTGTACACACAGACACATAGAGACAGAGAGGACGTCAAAGACAGACAGAGACAGAGAAAGGGGAGACAGAGACAGAAAGGGACAGATAGGCAAAGAGATGGAGTGAGAGAGAGAGAACATTTTGCAAACCTTAGAGCAATATATAAATGCTATCTATTTATTAATAGATGTGTATTTCTTTAGGGTATTGTATTATATTGTGCAGATTAAAGCAAGTGATTATGTTTACAGGGCAATAGCCTGGTTATTGAAAATTAACCATTTAAATTTCCATCATGAGAAATAATGTTCATATGTATAGCTCACAAACTTACTGAAATTCCTCCCCAATTTGAAATCTTTCTGGATGATATTCTGTATAGAAGTAAAGTGTTGCTTTAGAAAAATATGGGTTGTTTTGTTTTTTGAAGTCCTGCCTGTAGGGGATACTGACAAAATAAATGTTGTCTTGCATTGCAGTGACGAGGATGAGGTTCTTTATCAGAAAGTCTCCTCGGAGCAGGGCCAGGTAGAGTTTCTGGTGGACCTGCTGTCTCAGTGTCAGGAGTGTGGTCTGGCAGGAGACTTCTTCATCTGCTGTTTGGAGGTAAGAGTTACATGCAGCACCGCAGCAGCAGCAGGGTACGGGGAGAACCCTTGAGTTTCGATGAGGTAGGATTCTGTGCCATCCCTTGTAGGGATGCCCACAATTATGGATTCCATGCACCACTAACAGGGTGGTTACCGGGGAGTGGGAAGGCAGGTCCGCAGGCAGCCCTTCATGGGGCTGGATAGGAAGGAAGATGATCTTTCTTCAGCAGCACAGATGTCATTGCTAACTTTGCTTCTTTCCAAGATTGTCTTAGTTCTGATTTTAGAATGAAGTCGACTCTTAGTCTGTGACAGGGTTAATCCTCACTCTGGGTGGATAGGAAGGACCTTTCTGAAGTTAATGGGAGGTTTTGAGGCTGCTAAGACCTGTTCCTTCTGACTGTCATTTTATCAGGGATTCAGAGAGGAACCCTAGAAGCTTAGCCTCTCTTGTACCGGCTTAGAACCTTTGAGGTGCCTGCTCCTGAGAGAGAGATGAGGGCACTGCCCCTCCTTTCATCTCAGCCACTCTTATGCCCTGAGGTCTTTCATAGTGTTTACACTGATAACCCAGAGCTGGGGGATCCTTCAGTAGCTTTATTCCTGCTCTCCCTTCCACCTTTCCTCTAGGAGGAAGCAGTGCTCCCTGGAGAAGCGTCCATGGGACATAGAGGGTTTGGGGTGACAGAAGGCAAGGACCCTTCTGGATTGGAACATTGCTTCAGCGCCCAGGGTCCACCTCACTAGGATGTGACATGGCCCTCCCGCATCTTCGTGGCCGTAGATTTGATTTCATTCCAGAGATTTTGTTCTCAGTTATTTAATCTAGATGGGGTCTTACCTGACTGGGACTTAAGGTTTGATGTTTGCATTTTAATGGGCAGCTCTGGAAGACACCTAAAGGAATGAATACCTAATGGTAGACTTGAAGGCCCCTGATGTTTTTGTCTCTGAGCCCTAGTAAATGTGGTGTTTTTTAGAAGTTGGTCTGGGGCACAGGAAGCATTTGAATAAATATCCTTAAGTGGCTCCCTGGAAGGCTAAATGATAGATTATACAGTATTGATATATTAAGCAGATGACTCAGTAATAGGGCAATTGGCCTAATTATGTGAATATATTCATTGCAGATTACTTAGGTTTACATCTTTGAAATGCTTGTTTCTGTCGGCTTTTTATGTCACTCTTCTTTTTGATCTGCTCTTCTAGGAGCTGACACATGTAGCAGCAGAAAACAAAGCCAAGCTTCGACCCGAGCCACTCTCCCATGAAAGCCTCTTGGCCCTGGAAGAATACCGAAGTTTTCTTGTCCAAGAGCAGGAGAAGAAGCTGCTGACCTTGCAAGTGGTGGCCGTTCTGTGCGAGAGAATGTCTGAGACGGTCTTCACCAGTATCACCCAGGTCAGTCAGGCCCAGGCCCTGGAGCCCCAACGGCTCGCTGCAGGGCTAGAGGAAGATGCCAGGTTGATGCTTGTTGGCTTATTTTGTTGTGAAAAGAGCACTGAAGGGGTGTGTGTGTGTGTGTGTGTGTGTGTGTGTGTGTGTGTGTGTGTGAGAGAGAGAGAGAGAGAGACAGAGAGAGAGACAGAGAGAAAAGCTTGCTCGCAGTGAGACTGTGGGTAAGACATTTGCCCATACTGACATCACTGTCATTTCCTCGTCTCCAAAAGGAGTGAATGATGCTGGCGCTAGCCACCGGACGAGGTTCTTGTTTGGAGAGTGTTTTGTAAAACCACAAAACACATACATTTGTAAAGTTACAGCTTTGGTTCCTGGGCATATTTTAGAAAATCTGATTTCTCTTTGTCACTAATGACAATAATAATAGTATTTTAGATTTTTAAATTACTTTTGCATCTCATGTTGTGTTTATACAGTTTTTATCTCCACTCTGTCCTATGAAAGCATTCTAAGGAAATGTTTGGGCGTAGGGCCGCTTTGTGAATGAACGATATAAAAAGTTTACCAATCCAAGGCAATTTTTGTAGGCACACAGGAAGTTCTGGTAGCACAGTTAGTAAAGGTGTTTTGTTCTCTGAAGAGAGGAGGTGTTCAATAGGTGAGGAGGTTTGCTATTTCATACTTTATCTAATGGTTGAAAGGTCCAGAAAATGGCATTGTATCTCTGACACAGTTAATACTTATCACTATCACGGTAATCATTGAAATGCGATAACACAGACTGAATAATAGGGCAGAATTAATAATGTAACAAATACTAGCGAAATGTTAGCTAGAATACAGAAATGCCATAATAGAAAGCTAGTGTGGTCTTGGACTAAACCAAGAGAGGCAACCTATGCAGGGTGGGGCAGGGGATAGTTTTTTGGTTGTATTGTGTCTAGTCCTGGGGACCATATTTTAGGAAGGATGTAGATATTCTGGAGAGGGTCTAAAGGAGACCCTCTGGAAGATGATAGGCCTTAGAGCGGAGGTCCAAGGAGCTGGGGATAAGGAGGACATAAGATCGGTTGCCAGGTATTTGAAAGGCTCGCAGGTGAAAGAGAGCTTGCTTTTACTTCTTGGTTCTGGAGGGAAGTCTGTTTTGGCCTGAGCTATGGAAATGTGTCCTTAGACTGACTACAGGCATCTGGCAGGGGAGGGGCGACCCCTCTGGGCCTTTACAGAGGACATTCTTGTTCAGGGAAGCATCATCCTCAGTGCTGGCCTTGGCTCATGTGTCTGTGATAAATTAATGTGCTCCTACCCCTTGACCAGAATGAACTGTATTGCCCTGCACCTAAGACTTGAGTTGTTGCTTGAAAATTTCTGAACCCCTGGTTCCTGCTGGGAAAATTTGTAGCCCCCCGTCAACTCTTATACCTTCTACCTCTCTAAAGAGAATAATTGTGATGGTTTCTTCTCCAGACAGGCATTCTCTGAATTAACTAATTCCCCCTAGGTGATTTTTTTCCCTACTGTATTGACATGAACTCTCTAGAGACTTTATTACCCAAACTGAAGATCTTTGTCTCACAGTACTTCTGGAAATGGAAACAGCCTAACAGTGCCATCACCTGATCTTAGGCATCCGTCCTTAACCCTTCATAGGAGAGTAGTAGCAATAGGAAGACAGCAAAGGTCAAGGCTCCTTATTCCTCATACCACCCATGGCTTTTTCTAATGTATGTGAGGCATCATCACCTCCTGGCTTCTTCTGATGGGACTCCCGTGCCTGCTTCTGCCCCTGCCTGCCTCAAGGTGGGACTCCTAGCACTTCAGAGGATAAAAAATCACCACCTTCCATTGGGTGAGACTCCAAGGGAGGACCTCAGACAGTCTAACCACATGCCTCCCCCAGTGGACCTCTGTCCACTGATTGGTGTTCTGCTGGTCTCACTCCTCAGGGTTTAGCATATCCCCATTAGTTTATGTAGTTATCTCTGAACCCCTGGCTGTGGAAGTACAAATTGTATTCCCCTTCTCCAATGTCCCTTCTTCCTATTCACCTCTTCCCATCCCCCATTTCCCCTCCCCCCTCTTCCCTCTCCCCCATCCCACTTCCAATCTGTCTGCTTTTGTGCCTTTTGGAATGCCTGCTCCGTAATTACCAAATTTTATTTTAAACCTCTTCCTTTCTCACTTCCTCCATCTTCTGGTATTCACTGAAGCCTGGCTCCCCCAATTAACTCTTTAATGCCCTTTTCTACATGATCTATACTTTCTCTCACGATGCCCCTGACTCACTGGTCATCATGGGGGATGAATGTCAGCCTTGCTCTTAGTGTCCCTTCCAGACTCTCCCTGTACCATATCACTCACTATCCAAATATATTACCCAGTCCGTATCCTGGTGGCCATTATTTATCCACCTTCCTTAGTCAGTGAGTTTAGTGCCTGGCTCAGTACTTTTCTCTTCCCCAACTCCTGCCGTCATTATAGGGGACTTTAACTTGTGTAATAATGCTTCCTCAAATATCCCTACTTCCCAGTTTCTCAGTCTCTTTATTCCCTGTGACCTACTCCTCTGTTCCACCTCACGCTGTTGAGATGACCATCCCCTACCAATGTCCCACTTCCATGTTAACAAACTGTGAAGTTCCTTTATCTGTTTGGAGGTAGAGGAAATAACGGAACTGACCGATTGGGTCTTTCCTTCAGTGACTTATGTTCTTGGGTTTATCTGACATTGGTCTACTATTTTTGATTGCTTTTTTTTAAAAAGTATTAGTTTGGGGTTTTTTTTTTTAATACCTTGAGGCCTCGAGGATACACACAAACTTGTGAATGGGGTTTCATTGATCAGAATTCTATTATGTTGATTCTTTGTCTTGAAACCTTGAGGGCATTAGAGTCTAGACAAACCTGAAAGGGGTTTTGTTAATGAGGTTTATAATGTCTGACATCCCCTGAGATGACAGGCAGATATTTTCATCTTTTACTTGGAATTTCCTGGTCAGATTGACGAGGCAGCAAAGTGATAACTGCTCTGAATGTTAAATTTGACAAAGTTTTAAGTGTTACATAAAAATAAGGTATTGCTGGTATGTACTCTTGCCCAAAGGGCCACAACCAGGGGCATTTTATAATAATTGTTGTTGATAGATTAGCAACAAATCACACTCTAGGAACATACTTCCTGGTGTGGAATAATTGCTTAATAAACGCTTGTTGACCTGACCCTTTACATCCTTCTGCTCAATGGTCCATTTATCTTGATTGTTCTTAACTGTTTTGTATGGTATTTAGTAGGTTTATAGTTGCCTTTTTTTTAAGCTTAAGAAGAGTTTCAGGAAGATTTTTTTAAACCTGCCAGTGATTCTAACTTCCTTTTCTGTGGCAGGTGGTGGAATTTGTAGCAGCAACATTGAAGAGAGCGTGTCTCAGCTTAACCCAAGAGTTAAAGAGTACTGTGGAAGCCCAGACTTTGAGTATGTCAATGGGCCTAGTGGCTGCCATTTTGGGAGGTGCTGTTCAGGTAAGTTCCATCAATTAGGATAGTTTTATTTGGAGGTGAAAGGGAAGGGAAGAAAGATATGACTTACTTCCTCACCCTCACTGAAATGGGAATGGCTATTTTGGGGGGGAGGGGCATCCTGTGTGACTTGGGTAAACAATCCTGACTCTCGAAAGAATTTCCTACAAGTTAAGAGAGTAAGTCCCTCCTGTTTCTTGGAGACTTCATTTGGTCTCAGACTGCCCCCTAAAGAGAGGAGAACACTTTGAAGTGCAAAGATGGGGGAGGGGGGGTTGAATGCAGGGTAAGACATTCTTGACTTGTGGTAAAATCCCTTTACTTTTCAGCCTCAGTTTCCTCAGTTGTTAAGGGACAGCTTGGCCTTGTAGATAAACCAGGAAGATTTGGGCCGAGGGTCCTGTCCCTCCCACATCTTGTCTTTGTTATCCTGGGCCGGTCATTTGACCTACCCTGGTAGAGAGAATTTCCTCATGGGGAGTTCCCTATACCAGTAAAACCTTAGAGCTAGGCCCTACCTCTGTCTCTGAAATAGGAATAATAATACCTGTACGTCCCAGAGTTGTTGTGAGGAAAGCTCTTTGTTTTCTTGTTGAGTTTTTTTTTTTTTAATTTTTATTTTCAGTTCCAAATTTTCTTTCTTCCTCCCACCCCTCCCCCACCCATTGAGAAGGCAACCAACCAATATGATGCTCATTATATGTATGAAGTCAAACAAAACACACTTCCACATGAGTCATATTGTGGAAGAGAAAAAGCAAGAAAAATAAATAAAATGAAAAAAATATACTTTGTGCTGATCGTTGGGACAATATCGCTGTTATTGTCTACAGTGTTCTCCTGGTTCTGCTCACTTCACTCAGCATCAATTCATATCAATCTTCCCAGATTTTTCTGAAACCATCCCCTCATCATTTCTTATAGCACAATAATATTCCATCACAATCATATACCACAACTGTTCAGCCATTCCCTAGTTGATGGGCATCCCCTCAGTTTCCCCTTCTTTGCCATCACAAAATGAGCTGCTATAAATATTTTTGTGCAAATATATCCTTTTCCCTTTTCTTTGATCTCTTTGGCAGATACACCTAGTGGTGTTATATAACCTTTTATAACCTTTTGGGCATAGTTCCAAATCATTCTCCAGAACAGTTAGACCAGTTTACAACTCCGCCAACAGTACGTTAGTGTCCTTCCTTCTCCATATCCCCTCCAGCATTTCTCATTTTCCTTTTCTGTCCTGTTAGCCAATCTTATGGGTGGGAGGGAGGTGGTACTTCAGAGTTGTTCTAATTTACATTTCACTAATTATTAGTGAGAGCACATTTTTTCACAACCATTGATAACTTTGATTTCTTCTTCTGAAAACTGCCTGTTCATATCCCTTGACCATTTATCCACTGGGAAATGGCTCTTATTTTTATAATTTTGCTCAGTTCCCTATATATTTGAGTAATGAAATCTTGATCAAAGAAACTCACTGTAAATTTTCCCCCTAAGTTTCCTGCTTTCCTTCTAATTTTGGCTGCATTGGTTTTGTTTGCATAAACAGTTTTTAAATTTAATGTAATCAAAATTATTTATTTTACCTCCTATATTCCTCTCAGATCTGACAGATCATTTTTGAGGAAAGCCCTGTGTAAACCCTAAACAGCTGTATAGATAGGAGTTATTTTGTTGTTATCCTATCTGTTTTTCAGAAGCGTTTTGGAAGTGTTGTTCTGCATTGGTGGGTATACACCTTAGTAGCAGTTGCTCTGGGGCCCATCTAGAACCCACCTCTTGTTCCTTTCATTACCGTCCAGAGACAACTTCAGCCAAAGATGCTGACCCTCCTGGCCTGCTGACTTCTTAGGGCTGTAGCTACTTTGGAGAGCCCAGCTGAACACTGGGGCTATTATCACATTCAGGATAATGTGGTAGCTTTGTTTCCAGCCACTTTCAAGGATGGGTGTGCCTTCGAGATGCCTAGAGGTGTGAATGATCAGTTAATTATATATTGGTATTAGGCTGTGAGACTGTGAGGAAGCATTTTAATGGAAGTGATCTTAAACATGACTGTACTCCAGACTGTACTGGAATAAACTCAGTAACCAACGTGGAGCTTTCTGTCAGTAAAATAATGTTCATTTTTGAAGGTTCTGATTCTTGAAATATTAGGATTTGCTTCAGTTTAGTTCAACACGCATTTACAAAGCACCAGCTTTTTTGGAGTGCCCTTCCTCCTCACATCCAACTCCTGGCTCACATCTCACCTTCTGCAGAAGTCCTACCTTGGTCTTGCTGTTAGAGCCTTCTTGTGGAGAGGTGGAGGAGAATAGGTGTGCATGTCTACATAGTAAAAATGGGAGAGAAGCTCAACGCGGGGTGTGTGTGTGTGTGTGTGTGTGTGTGTGTGTAGGTAGGTGTGTCTGTAGCATGTCTGTACGTGGTTATTGCATGTTCTTGCCCCCATTAGAACTTGAGCTTCTTCAAGGCAGGGACTATACTTTTGCCTTTCTTTGTATCCCTAGGGCACAGAGTAAGCTGCTTGTTGACTGACTATGGGGCTAGGCCTTCCTCTCAATCACTCAGCATTCTTTGCTTTATGTTTTTCCTGGAGAATGGGCCCTTTTAATCTTTCAGTTTAGGGGCTTCCATTTCAGAGTTTCCAGTCATATGTGAAATATACACACAATTTAGAGAATGACAAAATTATAGGGTATTTTGCCTTGCTTGATATATTTTTGGAACGTGTGTGTGTTTACTATTAGGTTGAAGAGGGATTGATTTTTGGGTTTGCCAGTTTGAACACTCTTGTTTTTAAGTTGTGTATTATATATTCCTCTTTTGCTCTTTTCAGACTTTGAGACATCTCTTTTTCCTTTCTGTATTTATTCAATTAAGGTGAATATCCAAATGGAGAAAGTAGTTACTAAGTAGACAACTCTGAACTCCCAATCTAATCTTCTAAAATCCCAGTTAAACTTCCTTGTCTCAGCCAAAGTACTAAATGAGTGAAGTCTTCTTGTGTCTGCTGGCAATATCTCATGAGATTTCCCTTGCCCAGTTGGTCTGTCCAGCCATCCCTAGACACTGATGCTCATCGCTATGCATCCCCCTCAGCAGGACTCCTCAGAGCTTCCCCGCTCCATGTCAGGACCCACCCACTCTCATCCCTGGGATACAGAAGCTGGCTGATTCAGAGGAGCTCGTCAGTAGCAGCTCGGCATTGCTTCCTGCTCCTGGCCTCACTGACTCTCTGCTCCTGGCTTGCCCACTCCCTGCCAGCCCAACTGACACATACTCTCTCCCCCATCCAAACTAACCACATCCTCTCCTCAGCCAGCCCCTCCCTGTGATGCCCACCAGAACCCTCCTCCTGGGTGTCCACTATCGGATGTCACATAGAGTTTCTTTAGGCTCCTCCATCACCACGCCCAGAGGCTGGTTGGTACCACATGCTGCTGTGACTCCTGAGTTGTCCTAAAGATGGTCTGCTGCTCTGAGCTGCCAAGGGTCCCTGTAGGTGCCTGACTGTTTCTCCTGTGGGAGAACATCTATGGGGTTCCCTTCGTCCCATAAATATTCTTAACTGTGTCATTCCCGTTTCCTAGTACCTAGGAGACTAATGCTAATTTGATAAACTGAGATGTTAATGGCATAATAGATTGATGGGTTCAGTAGCATTTACATTTGTAACAGGGATTTTTAATGCTTGACTTTAAAATAATGATTAGTTATGTGCATTTCAGGTACTTTGACAGGTTAATGGGCAGGAAGGTCAGGGGAAAACATTGTAACCACCCTTCCCCTCACAACCTGGTCCCTTCCCACCTTTCCAGGCTTCTTACACTTTACTCTCTTCCATATACTAAGGAATCCAGCAACACTTATGCTCTTTGCTGCTCTTTGAACAAGACCATCCATCTCCTGACTCAGTGCATTTTCACTGGCTGAGCCCCGTGCCTGGAAGGAATGCCTCCTGCCTCACTTCTGCCTCCTGACTTCCCTGACTTCCTTAAAGACTCAGCCCAGTTCCAGATTTTAGAAGGCCTTGCCCATTCCCCACTACTGCTAGTGCCTTCCCGCTGAGATCAGACAATCAGTCAATATTAATTTTTTGATAGTATTTTATTTTTTCCACTCACATATAAAAACAATTTTTAACATTCATTTTTAAAAGTTATTGAGTTCCAAATTTTTTTCCCTCTCTCCCTCCCCTTGTCCCTCCCTAAAAAGTAAGAATTCTAAATAGGTTATATATGTGCAATTGTATAAGTCATTCAACATTTATTAAGCTCCAACTGTGTGCCAAGCACTATGCTGAGAGGTAGGGATAGTGTACCTTTTGTACTGTGTATGTGTGTGTATTATACACACACACACACACACACACACACACACACACACACACAATATATATATGTATGTATATATTATATATGTGTGCATGTGTATATATGTACACACATTCATATATTATATATGACACACATATGTAAATAACACATATGTATATTGCATTACATGTACAATGTATGTGTACATACAATTTTGTGTACATGTAATACACATATATATTGTGCACGTGTATATACATATAGCATGTATACATATACATACATACATACATACATACATACATACATACATACATACATGTAGCAGGTCCATAGTTGTTTGATGTAGCACAGTGAATGAATCACTGACCCTAGAGTTGGTACAACCCAAGTTGTTGTGAAGACCAAAGGAGGTACTTTTTGTAAAGCACTTAGCACAGTGCCTGGTACATGGTAAAGGTGATATAAATGTTAGCTGTTAAATGGACGTCTATTCTAACCTCACATGAAGCTAACAAAATAGTGCTTGAATTTAGGGGAGCAAAGCATTTTGCCTGGCTCGTGCTCACTGTTCAGAATTTCATTGTTTTTTCCCAAAAGCTATTCATCGCATTAATTCACTCCTAGAAGTTGCTATGCTCAACAAATTCTTGGTGGCTGAATGATTGTTCCCTGTAATAAGCATGTACCTTGGCCTTTAACCACTGGACCAGAATTACTCCATAGAGCAGGTTGGGAATATTCTTAGAGTACCACATGATCATGTCACATTTGTAAGGGTAGCCGATCATTACTATTTCCTACCAGCCCCTTGAAAAAATTTCATCTATTCCATGGACAAAGGCCTGTTGTCTCTGCGTAGTAGACCTCGTACTGATCACAGCTTATGTGGGAAAGTGAGTGATGCTAAGCATCCATATAGGCAATCCGTCTGGTAGAAAAGACCCTGAGGGAGCTGAGGGCCAGGAGCAGCCGAGCCTTATTGGTCATTTAGGTTTCAGTGGAACAAGTGCCCACAAGTCCATTGTCTTTCCAAGTTCCTGGTAGAGTCTTAATTCTGTTTGCTCTTAGGTCGACTCCAGGGGCCACTGAGGTAGATTTTTATCTGTTTCAAATCACTGTAAGTACTTGGCAGGTTGTCTTAATATCTTCCAGAACTATGAACAAACACCTTCCTAGCAGGCACCAGTCAGTCCTCAAGTCTTGCAAAATTCAGCACAGGCTTAAAGGTTATTTCCCCAATGCCAGTCATTATAAAAACCCATTTTCTTTCTATTCCTTTCTATTCTATCCTGTATCCTGAGGTTATGCCCTGTTGGGCGATCTGGCTTCATTTTTTTCCTGTGCAGAGTATAGAATTCAAAACTGGCCAATATAATCTAAGAAGAAAGAATGTGCAGCTAAATTAGGTCACTACCAAAGATCAAATGACAAAATATTTGTAAAAAGCATTTATTACAATGCCTGGCACATAGTAGGTGCTTAATAAATGCTAATTCTCTTCCCTTTCCGAAAATCAGATTTAGGTACAAGATTTTATTTTTATTGTAGGGCTGTAGCACAGTGCTTTGGTGTTCCATAAATAATTATTAACTAACTGTAAACCTGAAAAGAGATTAACCTACCAATCTACACAGGAAGAACCAAAGAGATCAATGCCTATTGTCTAGACTGAGAGCCACTATGGCTTAGTGGATAGAGAGTTCTCTTGAAGTCAGGAGGACCTTGGCTTGCTTCCTGACCCTGACACGTCCAAGCCAAATGACCTGGCACAATCAACTTAATCTCACACTGTTCTAGGTAACCGTTGAAGACTGTAAGTTGTAAAGAAGTAGCATTCTGTCCTTGTAGAGGGCATTTCCTCACCTGGGAGTCTCCCCTACCAGTGATGTCGCAGAGCCACCGCCCTTCCTGTTGCCCAGAGTTCATCAGCTCTCTCTCTGGAGGTGGATAGCATTTTTCATCATGGATCTAACTTGCTGTGCCTCATGTATGATACTCCATCTCCTGCCTCCGTATTTTTGTCTGGGATGTCTCCTCTGCCTAGAATGATTTCCTTCCTAATCCCCAACTCTTAGAATCCCTGGCTTCCTTTAAGGAAGGCCACCTCCTCCAGGAGGCCTCTCTTTGTCCGCCTTCCCACATAAGGCTCCCTTCCATCCACTCGGCGTTTCTCCTCTATGTCCTGATTCCTGCATGTATACTTTTTCCCATTAGAATGGCAGCTCCATGAGGACAGGGACTGGTTTTTCTTTGTCCTTATGTTCTCAGCCCTTAACAACACTGTGCTTGGCACATAGTAAGAGCTTGATAGATGATTATTGATTGATGACATATCTTAGGATTATATATCTAAAGCTCGAAGGAACTTTAGAGGTCGTGTAGTTTGACCCCCTCCCTTTAGAAGCAAGGACCTCGTTGTGGCCCAGGGAGCTAAAGTGAGTTATCCAAGGTTATTACTAAGGATTCAGCAGGTTTTCTGATTCCAGATCAACTCCAGGTCTGTCCACCGCATAGCACTGACTCATTAGTACCACCACCTCTGAAGAATGGGAATTGTAAAAACACAGGATGGATGTCAGCAGCTCACAGCTGAACCACACCCTTTCGTGGCTGCTAGATGAAATAATGAATGGAGGTCTACAGAAGACCTGAGTTCAAATCCAACCTTAGATGTGTTTACCCCAGACAAGTCACTTAATCTCTGTCCCCCTCAGTTTCCTTATTTCTAAAATGAGAATGCTAATGGCATCTGCCTCCCAGAGTTGTGAGAGGATGGAATGAGATATTTGCAAACCCTAATGCTCTATATAAACGCTAGCTGTCATCATCATCGTTATCATATGGTGACTGCTTTGCAAGAAGTGACACAAGCGACATCATGTAGGAGATAGACACACGAGTGAAAATGAGTAAAAAAGGCACTTAAGTGTTTACTGTGTGCCAGGTACTTTGCCAAGCACCGGCAATACAAAAAACGAAATAGAGCTAGGTGCTGCCCTCAAGGAGCTTACAGTTTGACAGAGGAGTCGACACGTAGAGGAAAGTGGTGGCCAGGGAAGAGTAAAGTCACAGGTATGTAGGGGAGCCACTGGGCAAGTAAATGATGCACCTTTGCCCCAAATGGGGGTGTCCTTGATTTGAATATTGATCTTAGTGCAAGAGATTAAGAGTGGAAGGGGAAGATCTGCTTGGGAGAAAAATGGTCTGACAGCTGCCTGAATGTCATGAGCCCCACAATCAGCCTGGACCCAGGGCAGGTGTCCTTGGGGTATATGATCAGAAAAGCAGGCCAGAAAGTAGGTAGCTCAGGGGCTCTGCTGCCCCCATGGAATGTTAACACATCTAGAAGGAGGTCTCTTGCATGTTGGGGAGGATTCATGGGAGGACATTGAAAAGAATCAGCCAGAGAAGATGGTGTCTGTGTGCAGGGTTTGATCCAAACTGTTGGGGGATATGCCCATATCCTGATGATACAAGCCATTCATGCAGGCACCAGAGAACTTCAGGGTTTGCAAAGTTCCTGCCTCATACAGTCTTATAAGGTCCTTATTCTCATTTTGCCATTGTGACGGGAGGGAGAGGGCACCAGATGTTGAGTCCAAAGACCTGGGGCTGAATCTCATTTCTGCTCTTTGCACCTCGTGTGACCTTAGACACTTCTCTTACCCTGCCTAAGACTAACTTTCCTCTTCTGTCAGAGGAGCACATTTCCAAGGTTCCTTCCAGCCCTAAGTCTGTGATTCTCTGATAGGAAGACACTGAACCACCTAGAGGCCCAGAAAAGTTGCAGAGGCAAGATCTGTAGCTAAGGCTCTTCTGCCCCCAAACCCAGCATCCTGCAGTGCCATGCTGTGGGGCCAGCCAGGACCTGGGAAAGGGAACTCCCCTGGAAAACCCTCCTCTCCCAATGCAATGCCTCCCCTCAGCCATTTAGCATCTTCAAATAGTTGCTCAGAGCACCGAGAAATTAAGTGACTTGCCGCAGGCTCTTAGAGCTTGGGGCTTGAACCCAAGTTCTCCTGGCTCTGAGGCCAGCACTGTCTCCATTGTAGGAGACAGCCTGCCACTGAAGCATAACAAATTTAAAACAACACTGGCATTGTATATTAGCCAAGACTACACTGTGCAGCTAGGTGGTTCAGTGGATAGAGTGCTAAGCCTGGAGTCAGCAGGACCTGAGTTCTCAGACACTAATTGTGTGACCCTAGGCAAATCACTTCAGCCTGTTTGCCTCAGTTTCCTCATCTGTAAAAGAGCTGTAGAAGGAAATGGCAAACCACTCTAGTATCTTTGCCAAGAAAACCCAAATGGGGTCACCAAGAGTTAGACCAACTGAAAAACAACTGACCCACTCCACCACCTATCTGAGAAGGTATTAATTGATAAAAGTGTATGTATGGTGACTAGTAAAATCCATCACTCTTACTGGTCCAGCCATTCTGGAAAACAGTTTGAGACTATACCCAAAGGGCTATAAAACTGTATACCTTTTGATCCAGTAATACCACTAATGGGCCTGTACCTCAGAGGGATCAAAGAAAGAGGAAAAGGACCCGCAAGTACAAAAATATTTATAGCAGCTCTTTTTGTGGTGGCAAAGAATTGTAAATGTAAGGGATAACTATCAAGTGGGGAAGGGCTGAACAAGTTGTGGCATATGATTGTGATGGAATACTATTGTGCTATAAGAAATGACAAGCAGGATGGTTTCAGAAAAACTTGGGAAGACTTATATGAACTGATATAAAGTGAAGTGAGCAGAACCAGGAGAACATCATACACAGTTAACAGCAATATTGTAACGATGATCAACCATGAAAGACTTAGCTACTCTAATCAATGCAACTATTCAAGACAATTCCAAAGAACCCATGATGAGAAATGCTACCCACATGTAGAGAGAGAGCTGATAACCCCCAAGTGCAGATCAAAACATACTTTTTAACTTTCTTTATTTTTCTTCCCTTTTTTTAGCATCATGACTAATATCGAAATATATTTTGCATGACTTCATGTGTATGGTTGATATATTTCTTGCCTTCCCAATGGGTGGGGAAGGGGTGAAAGGGAGATAATTAGGAGCTCAAAAATTAAAGTATAATTATTTAAAAAAATAAAATCTGTCGCTTCCTGCTGTATTGTTCTTTTTGTGTAGCACACCATAAAATATGGACTCTTCTTTTCTGGTGCTGTGGATTAGCACAAGTCCCATTAGCAGATCAGTCAGCCAGTCAGCTAGCTTTTGTTAAGGGCTTATTATGGGCCAGGAGCTGTGGTAAGCACTGAAATCAGTTTTTTGCCCCAATATAAATAATGTGATGAACAAGTATCAGCTAAATCTTTAAAGAAAAATAATTATAGAAAAAGAGACTATGGAGAATAAAGGCTATTATTTCTAAAGTATAAGTTGTTTCGTTGCTGGAAGCAACTTTAGAGATTATTTATCCCAACTTTAAGTTTTTGAACTGATTTAAAAATGAGAAGATTAAAAAAAAACCCAATATTTCAACTTTCCCACCACCAGGCTTCCTAACAGGAGATAGGGCAGATGGGTATTCGATCTGGGTTGCAGTAGCTCTGCTCCTCTCTCCTGCTTGAAAATGCAAGCACAGCAGCAGCCAGTTAAAAAGGGGACCTGTCACCCATTGGCATACAGCCCCCTCCATCTGCAGTGGGTGTTAGAAGAATTCCAAGATTTGGTTATGAGATCTGTGCCGGAGAAATGACGAGAGCAGAGAGGATGGAAACCAAACCCCGAGTTGATTCTCTGTCTTGCTTTCACTGCCTCGTGCCTGACCATTCGTATTTTGTAGTTAGAGTTTATTTCTACTACAAATTATCCAGAATTAGGGCATGATTTGTGATAAATAATCAGCATCTAAATTCTTTTCCAGGCCTCTGGGCTTGTTCCATTTACTGCTCCCGATCATTTCACATAGTGAAAAATCTAGTTGTGCAATATTGAAAGTGTAAATTATTTATAACTAGCAGTGGGTGACTTCTTTCTCCTGAGTACTGCATAAATAGGGAGCTGATGCCCTTGGGCGTTAGAAGAGAGGCCACCAGCAAAGCCAGGGCTGGTGCAGGCAGCCTCTTGGTGCCCGCTTAGAAAGGACCAGAAATACATGTAGCCTGCAAGGTTCTCTTTCTGGAGGCCGGAAAAGCTTTTCCAAGAAAGCCCCAGACTAGTTGAAAAACCACGGCGAGAATGACCAGCATCACTGAGCATGGTAGCCCTCACACCAGGATAGCCATGGTGCCCAGAGGTACCTAGTATTCTGTCCTAAGACACCAGAGAGGTCAAGAGAGAAGGCGATAAATCTTACCCAAGTAACAGACTCTCTGAAAATTAGAAAAGAGACAGCAAGGAATATTAGAACAAAATCAAAAGATTGGGAAAAAAACTAGAAGAAAATGTAAAGTTATCTTGTATTAAAGAAAAAAAGATTGATCTGGAAAACAGGTCAAGGAGAGATAATATAAGAATATTTGGGTTTCCTGAAAACTATGAACAGAGGAAAGGCGTGGACACTATATTCCTGAGAAATCATAAATGAAAGCTTCCCAGATCAATTAGAACCAGAGGTCGCAGTAAAAATAGAAAGAACCTACCAATCATTTCTTAAAAGAAACCCTGAAATGAAAATTCCCAGGAAGGAGGATAAGACCGAGAAGGGAAGAATCTCAAGCAAAACAAACACAGTGATTTTGAAGGGGAGGATTAAAAGGAAAAAAAGAAGTTAACTGGAAACTAAGAGAGTACCCATCAATTGGGGAATGGCTGGACAAATTATGGTGTATAAATGTCATGGAATATTATTGTGCTGTAAGAAATGACACAATTAATTTCAGAGAATCCTTCCAAGCCAGCGACGTGGGCAGAACCAGGAGCACAACAACATTTAAAAAAAAAAAAACTTCGAAAGACTTAAGACCTATGACAAATGCAGTCACGTATGATGAAGTATGTCACCCACCTTCTGACAGAGAGGCGAAGAATGGACTTAGGTGCAGAAAAAGACACATAGTTTTGGACATGGCCACTGTGTAGTTTCATTTTGCTTTCTCCCTCCTCCCTTTTCTGTTTTTAATTGGAGAAGGATTAAGGGTAAGTTAGAAATAGTGGTACCAAAAAAAGAGGGCCATTGACACATTTCAGAAATTCACAAAAGCAAACAGAAGGAAGTTGAGAAGGAAGCACAGACAAGCTGTACAATTTTGAAAGTAACATTAAATTTGTTATAAACTTTTTTTTTAAAAGCAAGCGATATGAAATGGAAATTCACAGTTTCCTATACAATCGTGTGTGTGTGTGTGTGTGTGTGTGTGTGTGTGTGTCTTCTGCTGTATATATTGAAAATGCTCCTTTTTTTGCTGTTTAGAATTTTTAAAATCTAAAAAAAGAGGTGATAAGAGACTGTGTAGGCCGTAAATAGATGTAATATTTGCACTTCAATTGCTTAAGGAGAAGCCAAGGTATGAGTGAATGCTTAGGCAAAAATAAAAATTTGGCATGGCAAGACTAACAAAATTATTTTTGAAGGCTTTTTTCTAGTTTTATTATTACAAAAAAATCCTCCTGTCCCCGAGGAACACCCATATTACCCCACAATATTCATTTTTATCTCTTTTATTTTTCTGGATTTTTATAACATCAGCTTTGTCAGTTGTTTTATACATGAACCCCCTCCCCTAGATCATAAAAGCTTCTAATATGAATCCTTTAGCAGCAATCCTAGCAGTGGAGGGGGAGGGGTAAGTTACATCCTTTTGTCAGTTATTATACTGGTGTGATAGAAGGTGCTGTGCTCTATGAGCAAAGCAGAATGTAAGTAGCTCAAACGAAATGCAAGATGCGCAGGTTCGGAGAATCCACCCCAAATGTTCACATGGCCTATTTGTGGCAGAGCCTTCCAAGCTCCTATTGGTCTGATCAGCCACAGTCAGACACACTGAAACTTGACTCTAACATAGTGATGTCATTTTGGTCCTTTTCAAGAAGGAAGGACAACCACCACCACCACCTCATGGTGTTGGCAAAAGTAATCTGAGAAGGGTCTGCAGTGCAATTCTACCACCAATCTGACCTCCAGATTGCTTAGGGCATGGCAAGTCTTGATGTGTGAGGTGATTTAAAAGGCCCCAAACCTACGAAGGTTCAACTTTTGGGCCCCCCACAATACACCTCATCATATTTCTCCATTATTTTCTTTCCCCTTTAGTAACACCAAGTTTTATTGTTAAAAAATAGGAAATTAACAAACAGTATTTCTTCAGAGAATGCAAAGTGTTTTGTAATTCTCACCCATACCTTCAATCATAAGTAAAATGACCGTCACTTTGTACAGGATGACTTGGCTAGAAAACTCAGCCAGATTCGGGAAATTAAATTTGAGGGATCTCTCTGCCCCTTCCAAGCCTGTTTTTCTTATATTTTAATCAGCCGGTGTTTGGCACACATGTCTCATTTTTACTGGGCCATTTTAATTCTGGTTGTGTTGACTTGGGTTTCTCTGATTGTTTTTTCATAGTTGAAATCAAGTGACTTTGATGCCCTGAAGAAGCTGGTACCTCTGCTAGAAGAGGTCTCCTGCACATACCCAGAACCTGTCATTCAGGAACTTGCCACCGATCTCCGAATTACCATCAGCACCCACGGTGCCTTCTCCACCGATGCAGTCAGTGCGGCTGCAGAGGCCACAGTGAAGAAAAACAATCCAGGAGGGGGCGGGATGGAGGGACAGCTTCATACCAAACCTCAGAGAAGTTCTGAGGCTGATATGGTCCACAGCCACTCGGGCCAGCAGCCCCAGAGCGAGAAAGCCAGTCACACGGCGAGCCCCTCTGCTTTTCCACGCATGCCCCGTGAGGCGCAGGGAGCAAGCCCCAGGCAACAGCAGTGCTTCTCCGCCGATAGTGCCACTGCAAACCGGAGCCCCAGATGCACCACCCCAGAACAGTTTCAAGAGGTTCTCTTGTCAGCCTATGACCCCGAAATTCCAACACGGGCTGCTGCCTTGAGGACTCTTTCCTGCTGGATAGAACAGAGAGCTCCCCAGGCACTTAGAACCCAGGAGAAGCTTCTGAAGGTGAGCAGAGCACACTCTAGAAACCATCCAAGTGGTGGAGGGTAGCTTGAAAACCACTCCAGTTGAATTCCACAAACATTTATTAAGCGCTTACTATGGGCCAATCAAAAAGAACAGCCTTCCGCCTCAAGCACCCTACATTCTGAGGGGGCTGGGGGTGCCACAGCATGCACACAAGGAGGATAGTGCAGCAAATTGAAGAGGGAGAAAGCACTAAGAAATTGGGGGGATTGGGAAAGGCTTCATTTCAACAAGGATTGACTGACCATCTCCCTGGGGTCTACTGGACACTTGGGTGGGCTTGTTAATTCATCAGTGTGGGCACTCCCTCATAGGATGTAAATGGAAATCCCTTTTATCCTGGTCATATTATCCCAGAAATCCTCCACATAAGATTCCAGTCAGTGCAGCAGAGACCTTTCTGTGGTCCTCTTAATATGTGGGCACAAGGGTTTCATTGGGCTGTCCCACCTGTTACGTCTGCTTCTTGCTGTAAGATGCCTGGCCAACCTCCTTTTTGGGTTGGATAAATCCTCTATGGTGTCTTTTATACCAGGTTCTCATGGGCGACATAAAGAAACAGATGACGTGCTTTTAACAAGCTTATAATTGTGTTGTGGAGATAAGACCAACACACACAAACCAATTTGATAATTTTTTTTTAACTGGACTTGTGTCTTTGTTGGCATAGGGAACTCCTGGTGAGGGAACTCCCTTTACCAAGGCAGATTGGCTACTGTTCTTCAGCTTGCAATCTTAGAGAGCTGCCTATGCCAGTGAGCATTTAAGTGACTTGGCTAGGGTCATACAGCCTGTATGTGCCCCAGGCTGGACTTGAACCTGGCTCTTCCTAACTCTCAGACTAGCTCACTAGTCATTGCCTTATTAGAAAATAAGACAGTTCATTTAAACTCAGTCACAGTGTCCAAATGTGTAGACTGGGTAACAGATACTCCAGAGCATCATCAGGAGCTCCATGGTGTTGACTCTAGGCTTTGGAACTTGAGGTGGACTTGGAAGGAGGAGTTAGGATTTGGAAGGTGAAGAGAAAGGGTGTTCTGGACAGATAGCAGGAGCAAAAGAACAAAGACAACAGAAGACCCTTTTTTGATAGATGATTCTAATTTGAATAAAAGCATTCTCTGTGGATAAAAATCACCACTTCTATGGCTCTCCTGATCTCTTTCGCACCCCTCCCCCTTGGAGAGGTATGGGACAGAGCTGGGAAGTGTCCTATGTTGTCCCCAGCTCTCATAGTCCAGTGGATCTGTGATAGTCCGGAGCTGGGAGGGCCTGCCCCTTACCAGTCCCTCACTAATCAGGGTGAGAAAAAGTGACTTTTAGTTGTGCATTTGTTTAGGGACACAGCTCAGTTGTCTTCTTTGCTGAGTGTTTCCCTGACAACATATAACCCTCTTCCATTTACTTTCCCTTAGGGCTAGGAATCACATTAGTACTAACTAGTACTAGTCAGAAACTGGTCACCTTTTTAAGTGTTCCTACCAAGAATGTGCAGGCAGCATTCTGTCACTCAAAACTGATAACATTCTTGGCTCCTTTGGGATAAGCATGAAACAAAATGTCTCCACTTGTCATGAGCTCAGCTGTCACCGGAGATGATACTGTCACAGTACTGATGACTTTATTCCTTTGTCTTTTTTACCATCATTTTCCTATCAATATGTAATAGCATCACCAGTGATTTCATTCATTTCAACAGATTATTAAGTGCCCACCTGTGCCAGATGCCAGGGTGCAGGGAAAACTGTGTATCTGGCCTCAAAGGACTTGCCTCCTACTCCAGATAGTTAAGCTTTTCCTGCTGCAGCACCAGGGATGGGTTATCTTCCCGACAAAGGAACGTGGGAGAGCATTTGTTTATTAAATTTAAAAATTGGACTCCAGACTTGCATTTTGTCTATTTTACAGCACTCTAGAACTTCTACAGACTTCTTGGGCCCCTTGTCTAGAAAAGATAAAAAGAAGAAAACTAGTTGTTTTGTTGAAATGGCTAGTCTAGGTCTCATAAGTTTTGATTATTCTTTGTGCATTAAAACTACCGTGTTTTGTGGTTTCAGGTATTTTTAGAGAACATGGAGCATGAAGACACCTTTGTGTATTTGTCTGCTATTCAAGGTAAGTTAGTCCTGGTAAAAGGCTTTATCAGTAGGATCTTTCCACTGGTTTTTTGTTCGTATTTTCAAGAATTTGTGTTTGCCAAGAGTTTTGTACTCATAGGCCCATAGTACCATAGTTTATCCATAGTACCATAGACTTCCTCCTACCAAGTAGCCAACACTCCCTTTTACTTCAGCACTCTAATGGATATGTTCTCTCTAGTGATGCAGATAGCAACCCCTCTATCATGCCCATCCTGTGACTGCTACTCTGGTCCATGTCCTCCCATAGGTTCACTGCAGGGGTCTGCACAATGTGCTGGAAGCCTTCTAGCATTTTTCTTGACATCAAGAAGGTACCAGTGGAGCGCTTTGACTATACATCTGTCATTCTTTACCCATCTTCTCTTCCTGTCACACGTTTCCATGCTGACATCTTTTTCTCTTTATCCTCCAAGTTCTCAAGTGGTTATATTTTGCAGCCTGTTTCTGCCCATTTATGTGTCTCTCCATTCCTTTCTGTGTGATATTCATTTTTAATTCTTCCAGAGATAATATTCCATGTCTCACTCATACAGCAAAATTCCAATGGGTAGAATGTTGGTATTTCAAAAATAAACTTTTGTTTACATGAAAGAAATGACCCCAATGACCCTCATTGATAGAACTTTGTAGTTTCCCAAAGGCAAATCAGTCCTCTCTCCTCCTATTCAGGTCCAGGCCCAACTTGTTGTTCCTCTGTCCTTTTTGTCCCAGGCATACATAATGATAGAAAAGCTGTCTGGGTTACCCTTCAAAATGCATGTCAGAATCTGGGTAGTGGGTATTCTTCATCCAAGTGGGCTTTCTTGTGTGGGTGGATGGTTAGTCCAAACTCAAATTCTGAGTGGCTATAAGTCTCTTCGAGGAGACTCTGAATTTTATCAGGGCTTAATTTTTCTTTCCAAAATAATTGTGTTTCTTCTTTAATTATATATAAGTAGACATTTGTTTCAAAAAATTGCTGAAAATCTTCCCTTGTTTTTAAAGAGCAGCTAGGTGAGAAAGGAATTTTCCCTGGTTTAGCTAGATCACGACTAGATTCACAACTAACTATATATACTTTTAAAGGTCCATCTATATATGGATGCAAATGTGCAGACACATACATGTGTGTATTTATGTGTATACATGTGTGTGCACATTATGTTTATATGCATTGTGCATGTATATGTACACACACATATATACATACATATGAAAGAACAGAAATAAAAATCTTAGTCTCCACTAAATATGACCTAGGAACCGATTCTCAACTCACTGATTCAATTAAGAATGCTAACCAGAAGAATAGAACTGTTAAATGTTCCTACCAAAGGATTTCTGAGCTAATGGTAGAGACATATTATTTGGGTAAACCACTCCAAGCAGTTGCTTCATCTGATGGTTCAAAGTCATCCACAAACAGGAGCATATGGAGGACCCCTTCATCCACAGATAATCCCTCTTCAATTTATATTCTGCTCTGAATCTTCTCCATCTTAGACTACTATACACTTTGCAAGCTAGCTCAGTTTTACACCTCACCCAATATTTTATGATCAAAAGGGCAATGAATGAGATTATCTCTATTTTATTTCTTTCAAGGAGTCTTGAATTATTTTGATGCATAGGAAAGTGCCTTTAAGGCAGCATTTTTCTCTACCAAAATAGAATGTTTTTTCATAATCAAAAAAGTTAACACAATGGTATCTTATATTCTAGGCAGTCAGGTGAGAAATGGCAAAGATATGGTCCTTTGGTGAACATTGACTACAAAAGCCTGCTCCTTCCCTACTAATGCCCTTGATTTGTGTATAAAGGGAATTTCATGGCAGTTCTCTGTACGTGGGAGAGTTGGCAGATATATCAGTAGTCATTGATGTTTTTTTCCCAGTCTTCATTTTTTTGTATTAACGAGGTCCAAAATTCATTCCATGCTTCCTTCAGCTATTTTGCATATTGATCTGTTAGCACAATTGTCTCACAATTATCTCCTCTAGCACAGACTCTCTTTGTGTATACCTGGTTCAATCTGGCTACTTTTCCCATTTTTATTCCCTTTGGTGCCATTACTGACCCTCTGAGAAAAACACATATAATACTGTGAAGTCAGTGACCACCTTAATATAATACACTCTTCTTAAATTATTTCAATAATAATTTCAGAAGGGCTACAGAGGAGTAAATTCTACCACCTCCTTCAATAACCCACTCTCGTGTCTTGTAGTGATAAGGAAAGCTTTCTTTGTACTTAATTATTTAATAAGTCACTAGATTAAACCTCTTTACCATAGTTAAGCAGCAATATCAAACAACTTACACCTCTGACCAACTTATACGAACTCACACGTATCTCTTACGTGAGAATGACAACCCAGAAAGGATTGACTCATCCTCAGAGACAGCAGCGTTGAGGAGAAGCTATGAGACTTTGATCTGTTTTGTATCTCCTTCAGCTAGGGAGAAAAGAGAAATCTTAATTGCAAGCAATAGGAGGTGGTCGGGGAAAGGAAAGCAGAGAAAAAAAAAGAAGGAAAGAGCTGATAGCTAGTTTGGAGAAGATTCCAGGGGGTTACACAGGTAGAAAGACTCACTCTCCAAATTCTGGGACCCTCCATCAGCTCCTTAGGTCCTATCCATGGGAATCACCACCAGTGATTTGTCTGTGATAGTGGGGAAGACTATCTGTCTAACATCTCAAACTGGGATTTGGATCTGTTTTCTCATAGAAACTTCGTGGTGGTGATAGTTAAGTTCTGTAGTACTGTGGGCACAGTATGATATTTCAGCTACCTTACAGGTTAAAGTGGCTTTAATGCACCAGCCTGGGAACCTAACCGCTGTGTATAATATTATTTCTATGGAAAAACGAGTTCCAATTTACAGGAAAACTTTTGGAAGTCTGTTCATCATTTAGAGACTTGTCTGTATATGATATCCTTATACAGTGTCCTTGCAGATATCTGAATATTATTAATCCATTTCTTGAATTTCTTTTTAGACCAAATACATTCAAATCTTATAGTCTCTTTTTCTCCATTGGTTGTATGTTTTGACTAGTCAATCATTTAGTCTCCTGAATCTGTTTGCTATTCTCTACATTTCCATTAGTTTGTGGATCCCCATACTACATAAACTTTGATCTTCCATTAGGGGCCTTAAGAAAGGGCACCGTGTAATGAGGGCTTTATCTAAGAGGTCCTACAAAATATACTTTAATTTGATTTTTCCCCAGTATCATGACCCTTTAAAAAAAATTAACACCTCATTCTTAAAGTCAGGTATGTTTTAAGTTTCTTTGATTTTTCTTCCCTAGGATGCCTTTTACCTCTGTGGTTATTAATCTTTCCTTGTTGCTAGTATTATTTGTTAACTTTTATAAAGTTTATAACAACAATGTACTAATTAAATGCTGGTCAGCACCTAAAATGAGCTGAGTGGTTGGAACTTGTCTTTGGTGGAAAGCTTGGATTTACCCTAATTTCTCCTTGCTTTGTCACTATTTGGGGGTTGCAGAGCAGCAGTAGTGATTTGTGCTGCGTTTTCAGATCTATTACGGAGTTGACCACTTTTTGACCACTTTATTTGTAGACCTTATGGCCATTCTGTCCCGCCTTTAGGCCTAGACAGGCTAATGTATTCTCCTCAGATAAGTGCCTGCCGGTCACTGTGCTAAGGGACCAAAAAGAGGCTGAAGAGATCCGTCAAGGAACTTGCAATTTAATGGAGGAGACAATTTGCAAACAAATATTTACAAAGCAAGCTGTATACCAGATAAATAGGAAATAATTAACCAAGGGAAGGCATTAGAATTAGGAGGAGTCAGAAGATTGCTGGTAGAAGGTAGGATTTTAGTTGGGACTTAAAGGAAGCCTGGGAAATCAGTACTCAGAGCAGAGGAGGAAGAGAGTTTGAGGCATAGGAGAACAGCTGGAGAGAATGCCCAGAGCCAAGAGATAGGTGGGTCTTGTTTATGGAATAGCCCTGAGACCGGTGTCACTGGATGGAAGAACACATGGTGGGGAGTAAGGTATAGGAGAAGCTAGTTCTGAACTGCCTTGAATACCAAGCAGAGGACTTTGTATTTGTTCCCAGAAGTAGTAGGGAGCCACTGGACTCTATTGAGTAGGGGGTGACATAGACCTGGCCTTTAGGAAAGTCACTTTAGTGGCTGAATGGAGGATGAACTGGAGTAAGAAGAGAAGTGGCAGGTAGATGCCCCAACAGCTATTGACTAGTCCAGGTGTGAGGTGAAGAAGGCCTGCCCTGACATAGGGGCAGTATCAGAGGACAGAAGGGGGCATATTCAAGAGCTGTTGCCAAGGTGAAACCCATGGGCCTGGACAACAGATTTGATAAGGATGGAGGGGGAGAAGGAGAGATGATGCCTTAGGTTGTGAGTCTGAGGGATGGGAGGATGGTGTTGCCCTCTACAGTCACAGGAAAGGTAAGAGGGGGGAGGGTTTAGGGAGAAAGATAATGAGTTCAGTTTTAGACATATTGAGATTAAACTGGATATCCAGTTTGTGATGTCTTAAAGGCAGCTAGAGATGCAAGATTGGAGGTCAGCATAGAGATTGGGACAGGAAAGATAGATTTGAGAATCATTAGCATAAAGATAATAATTAATTCAATGGGAGCTGGTAAGATCCTCACGTGAAGTAGCATAGAGGAAGATGAAGAGAGGGCCCAGGACAGACTTCTGTGGCACTCCTATGGTTAGAAGGCATGATCTGGTGGAGGATACAGCAAAGGAGACAGAAGGAGAGGTCGGATAGGTCAGAGGAGAACCAGGAGAGAGGGGTGTCCCGAAAACCTAAAGAAAGAAAGCATCAAGAAGGAGAGGGTGGATGGCCTCTGGTGCCCTGTGTTCTTAGTAAAATTTGCTCTTAGCACAAATTCATGTTCAGAATTGCTTTGAGAAATTGATGTGATTTGAGGATAATTTGCATAGAGATGGTAGTTGAAAAGTTGAGTGACTGATAGAACATAGACGGGAAAAGACAGAGAACCAAGACTGGATTAGGGGGTTACCATGGTTTAGGTATAGGAGAAGAAGGAGGAAACATTAAAGGAAATGAATAATCATTGTAAATAAAAAAAAATGATGTAGGAATAGAGAGCCAAGGGAAGAGATTTCAGAAAAGAGGGAGAGCGATAGTATAGAGATGACCACGAAAATGTTCTGTGCTCAGGAAGGCCTGAGGGCAAGAAACCCAACCTCCTAGATGAAATAAAAATCTAAAATGCCTAGAATCAATTGGCTTTGGAAAACAACCCACTTTGTTCCCTTTCTAAGAAACTTAAAGGCTGATGAGATGCTTCCTGTTGATTTCTGGGAGTAGAGACTCCTGACAGGGTGGCAGGTCACCCCAGACAGGAGGCGCTATTTGTTGCCCATCAGCATTTGCTTCTTTAATGATTAGCCCATGGCTTGAGCATCCAAGTGAGATGTAACAAAGCATGTGTCTGTTGGTTTATGTTTGTTTTCATTCATTTTAATTAGTGTACCAATCATTTACTAGCTAATTTGGTTGATGGAGGACCTGGAGTTTTGGCTCTCCACTCTTCAAGATGGACAGTTTGAAGCTAATTGGTGTTTTTGGTACTTGTAACATGTACTTAGGGAATAATGCCGTGGGTGAATTTCTAATAAAAAAAGGTAGAGCAGGAGTTTCCTACCTGGTACCTGGCACTGTTAATGGTAGCTCTTCCATCCCTACCACCCACCTAAAAATGACTAAAACCTGCCAGAGGCAGATTTGATGATTTGGTCTCATAACCTGACAAGACCAGCCCCTTGTAAATGATCCCATACAACAAGGTTTACCATGTTGTGGTTCATGTAGCATTTATTTTAGGAATGGTAGTTTAATGGTTTTTATTTTATTTTTAATTTATCTTCTCAAATAGCCTAAATAAGTGGCTCTATGTGAAAAATAGACTTCTAACTGATTTAATATTTTGAATTTTTATTATAGTTTCTCATACTCCATATGGCAGGAGAACAGGCAGCAAGACTCTGACCCTACCCACGTGTTTTACTCTTCTTGGTTACCATTTAGAAAAGAGGAAACCAAGGTGGCAGCCCAACACCGCCCCCCCCCCAACCATTTTTCTCACGCTGGGGGCCCACTTTTGCTTTATCTCTGCCTCCTGAAACCTTTTTCTTCCTTCAAGGCCTCTCACTTGTCACCTCATCCATTCAGCCTGTGCCGATCCCTTTAGCTGAAATTGATCATTCTCTCCTCCAATTTTCCTAAAACTCTTTGCCAGGATCTCCTTCCTCCATGTCACATTCTGCCGCATCTCACATTATTTGTGTCCTTGCTGTTCTGCTTTCCACCTCCTCACCCCACTGTCAGCTCCTTACGACAAGGACTGTTGCAGTCTGGCTTGAGTGTCCTACACACAGAGTCCAAACTACTGTTTGCTAAAATGAATTTGCTATTGAATTCAATTCACTGGACCTAGGGACAATAACTAGTGTTGTATAGTACTTCAAGGTTCAGAAAGTGCTGTACAAAGATCTCATTTGATATTCAGCCCTGGGAGGTAGGGAAACTGAGGCAGAAAGTGGTTAAGTGACTTGTCTAAGGTCACCCAGGTAGGAAGTATCTGAGGCAGGATCTGAACTCAGGCTCTCCTAACCCTGGGTCTTCTATTCCACCTAGCTTTCTAAGAATCAGTGAGCTGTTCTGTTTATTGATAGCTGAGTTGTTATTGGGTCTATTGAATTAATGTACATATTTTGCATGTGTTTTATATCATCTTGGAACCTGGGAAGCCTGTTGGTGATAGAACATATGTGTAGACATATTTGTAGATTTATAAGAATATACGGGGTGTGTGTGTATGGGGTGTGTGTGTGTGTGTGTGTGTGTGAGAGAGAGAGAGAGAGAGAGAGAGAGAGAGAGAGAAGAAATAACGTTTTTAAAACAATTTTTGTGAATTTTCATTATCCATGTTCTAATTGGATAATTAGATGGATAATTGAGAACTACTTGTATTTTCTTTTGGCTACAATATGATTAAAAATAGCTCACATTTATATAGCACTTTAATGTTTACAGTGAATGAAAAAATTGAGGTGAAGAGGGACAAGAAAATTGGGCTGAAAATTCCCCAGCTGTTGGCTGAGTGACAGCCTTGGTTATGGTGTGACCCAGACCTTGTTTCTAGTAGTCAGAACTATAGTTGTTTTTTTTTCCCCCTAATTCTTTTTTGCTTTGACTCATTTCTTTCAGACTAGATTTTAAAGAAGAAAATAATGCATTTGATCTGTAACTTATCTGAGGACTGGTTCCCGTATAAATGTAGTTTTCAAGTCAGAGAATCAGAGAAAGTTAGAATTGGAAGAATTCTTGCAGATCTTTTAGTCTGCTCTCCTTATAAATGAGGAAACTGAGACCAAAAGAGGAAAAAGTGTCTTATCTAAGGTTACAGTTAATGCAAGAATTCCCTTTGCATGACAGCTTTAGATACAATCACTCTCAAATGAGTCCTTTCCTTTCTTTTGTGTTCATTAGTTTATATATTGACTCACATACTTAATCTCTCCTCTTGTCTTTGTTCTCCTTCCTGCTAAATTCTAAGAATTTTTCTGTAGAGGAATGGAGTGTTTGTTGCTCTGGTATTCCTCCCCCTGACTCAGGATCTTTGGAAATGTTTGCTGAGGTAGAGTAAGCACCATGAGTGTGCAAAGGTGGGTGATAAAATATTGAAGAGTTAAAAAAAAAAAGAAATTATGGCAAAGTTTAAGGAGTCCAGAAGAGCTGCGGATAAGCTGGATGAAAGAGAAAGCCTTAGAGAAACCAAGAAGGGGCCCTTGACCTGATGCCCTCTCCCTGCTCCTCAACAGTGGTCTTCCTTGCCTTCCACAGATCACGACTAACCCACCTTGTTGTAACCAGTCTCTGTGTGCTGACACCAACATTCTATGAGCCATGTTCTCTTTTACTTCAAGAGAGACGGGGGATGCTTCACCAAACGCTTGTCCTTAGATTCCACTTCTCTCTCTCATCTTTTTCACATTCTTCTGTGGGCTATTTTGTGGGAAAACCACTTTTACAGAACACACTGAGAAGAAGTTTGAAGGAACTCACCCCTCAACCAGGTGTCTCTGTGGACTTTACACACTTGACTAAAACCATAAAGATGGTGCTTTAGAAACTTTTATGTTAAGCATTCCAAGTGTGCCCTTTTTACTTTTGTGTGTGTGTGTGTGTGTGTGTGTGTGTGTGTGTGTGTGTGTGTGTGTATGTGTGTGAGAGAGGAGGAGGGGGAGAGAGAGAGGAGGAGGGGGGAGAGAGAGAGGAGAGGGAGAGAGGAGAGAGAGAGAGAGAGAGAGGGAGGGAGGGAGGGGTGGAAAGGAGAGGGAGGGAGGGAGGGAGAAAGAGGGAGAAGGTGTCATCCTTTGCCTGCTTGCAAAGCTGACTAAGCAATTCTACAGAATTCCTGTTACACTGTGTTCAAGGATCCCCTGAGGAGGTATGTGCTTCCTTTAGAAGTTACTCACATTTGGAGATTTCCATCATATTGTGTTGAATAATTAACCTTCTCCACACTTAGGCCAGTTCTGTTATAGAATTATTCATCTGGGCCAGTCCCTCCTATGGGTCCCTCCTGGGATCACGTCATTGGCAGTATTCATTGGTTATCAAAACAATTTCGTGACTACCTTGGATACTCACAGAACCCTTCTAGGTGAGGCTGACCATCACCTAAAAATGGTTCCTTGTGCCCTTTTCTTTTTCTATCTCCCTTGCTTCCTAATAGCTTCCCTTCCCTTGTGACAAAGAAAAAGTTAAGCAAAAACAACTACTGTGTGATATAAAGCATTCTGTGGCCACAGATCACTACTTCTGTATTGAGAAGGGAAATAAAATTCTTTGTTTGCTCTCTGGAATTAAGACTCTGATGACTGCCTTTTCCAAATACAACACAATGAACATGACCGAAACAGATGGTGATGAAAAGCATTGGATTTCGTTGAATTCAGCCTGGGCAGACAGACCAGTGTTTAATCCTTTCCAACTGTGTTGATCAAAATGTGAAAGTCCCAGAGGTAGTCGTGACCTTAGGGTGGGCACACTGCTTGTTTGTGTGCCCTACACATATGGGGGAAGCACTTTTCAGATCTGAGTTTAGAAACATATTAATCGCAAATGAGCAAGGCAAACATGGCATGACTTTTCAGTTGCAATATCCAGAATGTCACAGTGTCACAGTGAGGGTCTACCCTAAGACCTCTAGCAAGGACTGTTCCATGTTATTGAACATAACGTGATTTTCATTCTAGAAAGGGATGACTTTCTTAGATCCCTGTAGCTGTGTCATTGGGAGCTTTAGATGAAGATAGAGTGCTGATTTCTGAAACTGGAAGACAGGGAATGAGCCAAGCAAGTCACCTCGTGCTCTGTGTATCTATGGTGTAAAGCTGCTTCAGGCTACCAACATGCCCAAACGGATTACATGGATATTTCCACCCACGGCAGAAGGGCTGGGAGAGCTCAGTGAGGGGAGATTAGGTCCGAGGGGAAAGAAGTTCCAGACACAGCAAGTTTGCAAGCCTTAACTCCTCAGTGACCTACGGCTCTTGTCTCGTCCAGTTACAGCCATCCGGTAAAGTGGCTTGAGCAGTCATTTCTCTGGAAATGCAGAAAGTGCTTGTGGCTGTGACCTCAGAGGACCTGGGTGCAAATCCTCCCTGTAAAACTTACCCCTTCATCTCTCTGGGTCTCTTTGTCTCATCTTAGGGCTCTTATCATCTCCCCCTGGTTCAGTTAACAGGTCTATCCAGAAGACTCCAAAGTAGCTTTTGTGCTGTAGTCCTCCATCACCAACTGCCTGTTTGACATTTGGAACTTGATGTACCATAGGCACCCTGTGTGTCCATAACAGAATTCTTTAGCCCTCCCAAGCCCTTTTTTAGAGCTTCCCTGTTTTCTGTCAGGGGTGCTGCTTTTTACCCCCAGAGAGTTATCCTTTACTCCTCACAGTCTCTTATCCCCTACAGCCAGAGAGTTGCCAGGGTTGTCAATTCTGTGTTCACAGCATCACCTCGTGCCTGGATTGTTGCCATGGCTTTTTGGTTGGTCTCCCTGCTTGACACACAAATCTGTCCTTATCACTCCACTCCATTCGATAAACTCCAGTGGTTCCCTTTTTCCCCTAGGGTCAAATAGCAAATCTTTAAGGCTCTTCATAAGTTGGCCCTGTCCCAACTCTCCAGCCCTCTTGTACTTTATTGCTTTCCACGTTATGCAGTGTTGCTGCTCCTTGTACAAGGGCTTCCCAATTTTGTGCTTTTTCTCTAGCTGTCCCCCGATTCCTGGAATACTCCCCCCACCTTTTCTCTGCCTCCTGGCTTCCTTTGAGTCTCAGCTGAAATCCCACCTTCTGCAAAAAGCCTTTCCCAGTCCCCCTTGATGCTAGTGCTACCCTCCTTAATAATCTTCAGTTTAGTCTGGATAGGTCTAGTTTGTACATAGTTATTTGTGTTTTCTCCCCCAGGGGACTGTGAGCTCCTTGAGGCCAGGGACTGTGCCTTCACTGGCACATAGCACTCAGTGCATACCTGTTTGAGCGACTGACTGACCTTTGACTCTTCAGACACACTCGACTCTCAAGCATCTACAACAATTTTTAACCAGAAAATATGTTTTCTTTGGTTACCTAATGTACTTTCGATGCTGCCAGGAATTAATTAATTTTATTAACAGCCTTATCCAAATGTAACAAGGAATATAAATATTATGAAGCTACAAAAATGTAGTAAGTGGCTTGTCCACAGATCTTTTTGTTAAGTCCTGGGGAAGAGACAGGGAATTTGTCGAGCTTGGCTGGAGGGTTGAGTTTGTGGGGAAGTCAATGTAAAGATAAATCTACCTCCCCCATTAAAAATCTCTTGGTATCCTTCAGAGCCCCAAATCGTCTGAGTCATATGTCACCCGGGGTTCTAGACTATCTGAGCTACTATTTCCCTTCGTTAGCCAGAGGAAACAAGAGTTGTTTGTCCTCTCCCAAAGAAGGTACGGCACAAAAAAACCCACTAAACGCTTATTGTGTTTACATTGTAATAATCTTCAGAGCTAACACTGCTACAGAACTGTAAGTACTTTGTGGCGCTCTTTAGGATTAAAAAGCACTTTACATATGTTATATCATTTGAGCCTCACCACAGCCCCATGAAGTAGTAGCTGCTATTATTCCTGTTTCACAAATCAGGAAACTGAAGTAGACAGAGGCAGTGACCCATCTAGTAAGTGTCCTAGGCAGAATTTGAACTCATCTCTGCCTGACTCTGAAGCCTTGCACTCTGTCTACTGAGCCCCCTCTCTGGGGGAGATACATACAAAGTCTAATTAACACATAGTCCCTGCCTGATGGATTTTATAGTTGGGGGATGAGGTACCTCCACAGAAAACTTTTCTGTACAGGATTACATGGCACCCTCATCGGAGAGTTATAAAACTGTGTTCTGTGATGTCTGAGAGGAGGGTGGCTGCCCTCTGGGAAAGTGGCATCGGAGATGATGAATTTGATGGGTGAAGAGAACAGGCTTTTTGGGCCTAAACCCCAGCATCCTAGGAGGGCATCATGTGGGTGAGGGGAGGAAGAGTTGGTGTTGGGTGTGGCTGTTGGGAAGAGGAGATATCTCGAAGGAGGAGACTCAGGGATAGGGAAGGAGGCCCCCGCCCACGGAGGAGGAGGAGGAGGAGGAGGATGCTCACCAGGTAGGTGAGCCCCTCCATCTTGGAACAGCAGTGACCAGTATATAGGAAAAGGTCCAGGGTCTCCCCAGTTCTCTCTCCCTCGCCATCCCTGTCTCTCCTTCGCATCCCCCTTTCTTAGACAGGCCGCCTTGCTCTTGTCACATTCTCCTGTCTGCTGTATCAGACTCTTTTGTCTACGTACAGATCCCCTGAGCTGAGCTCCTTGGTGGGCAAGGACCAGGTGGTTTCTACCCCTTGGTTTCCCGGTGCCTTTGATATTGTATGTGCTTGTTGAATACTTGCTGCATTTAATTGAATTACAGTCTCTTCACGTTTTCCATTTATTGGCTGTATCCTTCCTAATAGACTCGGCGTTTCTTGAGAGCAGGGACTCTGCTTTTTCCTTCATATTTGTGCTCCCAGTGATTAGCACACTGTCTTGTGCATAGTAAATACTTAAACATTTGATGAATTTAGTTGAATTTCAGAGAGGTACTTTTTGAGTCATGGAAAGTGTATGGACTTAGGAACAGAAGGTGGGGTCCTCATGCTAGCTCTGCCACCTTCTAGGCATGTGGTTTTGGAAAAGTCATTTTCTACCTCAGTTAATTCATCTTTAAAATGATGTATTCATCATTCGTTCATATGTTGTTATTAAGAGAATAATGTAACCTACCCTATAATCTTCACAGGGTCTTTTGTGGGAATCAATTGAGGTAATTTATATAAAGCAGTTTGTAGACCATAAAGTCAGCATTTATTAAGCACTTACTGTGTGCTCAGCACTGTGCTAAGGGCTGAAGATATAGGAAAGGCAGAAGATAAGTCCCTGCCCTCAAGAAGCTCTCAATCTAATGGAAGAGACAGCATGAAAACAGCTCTGTGCAGACAAGGTACATACAAGATAAATTGGAGATAATCAATAGAAGGAAGGCCCTTGCAATCAGGTTTCCCGTAGAAGGCAGGATTTTAGCTGGAACTTGAAGGAAACCAGGGAAGCCTGAAGGCAGCAATGAAATGGAGGAGACATCTAGGCGCGGGGAACAGCCAGAGAAAGTGCCCAGTCCAGTGATGGCTTTTCTTGTCTAAGGAGCAGCCAGGAGGCCAGTGCCACGGGATCACCGAGTGTTTGGTGTGAAGAATAGGAAGACTAGAAAGGGTGGAGGTGGAGGGTGGGGACAGGTTAGAAGAGGCTCTGAACAACAAACAGAGCATTTGTGTTTGGTCCTGGAGGTAATGGGGAGCCCCTGGGGTTTATTGAGATGGGAGGAGTGACATGGTCAGGCCTACACTTTAGGAAAGTCCCTTTGACAGCTGAGTGGAGGGTGGCCCCGAGTGTCGGGCAGACTCTCTTCTGGCTCTTGTAGGGCAGGAGGGAAGTGATGAGGACCTGCACCAAGGTGGGGGTGGGGGCAGCATCACCAGAGATGGGGGGGTATATACAAGAGATGTTAGGAAGGTATAACTGACAGGCCTTGGCAACAGATTGGATGTGGGCAGTGAGAGAGAGTGTCATTGAGCCTGGGTGACTTGGCTCCTTCACCACAGGTGAGTAAATATGGCGGTGCCCTCAGCAGTGATGAGAAAGTTTGGAAGAGGGGAGAGGCCTGGGGGAAGATGATGAGATTGATTTTGGACATGCTGAGTTTAAGACATCCATAGGGCATCCAGTTTGGGATGTCTAATAGGCAGTTGGAGATGTGAGTCTGGAGGTGCAGAGAGAGGTTAGGGCTGGATAAGTAGATTTGAGAATCGTTAACGTAGAGATGATAATAAACTGGGGCCAATGAAATTTCGCTAAGTGAAATGTTATAGAGGGGTAAGAGAAGAGGGCCCAGGACAGAGCCCAGGGGACACCCACCTTTGGCAGGGTTGAGCCAGATGAAGATGCAGCAAAGGGTACCGAGAAGGAGCCATTGCTGAGGCTGGAGGAGAATCAGACAAGAGCAGTGGGGAATGAAGGGAGAGGAAGAGATCAGCAGTGTTAGAGGTTGCAGAGAGGTCCAGAAGGATGAAAAGGGTCCATGGATTGGGCCATCATCAGTAACTTGGGAGAGGGCAGTGTCATCGAATGATGAAGTCAGAAGCCAGACTGTCCGAGAGTTAAAAAAGTGAGTGAGAGAAAGCAGGGCAGAGGTCACTGGGTGTAGATGGCCTTCTCAAGGAGTTTAGCCACAAAAGGGAAGAGAGAGAGAGGGATGGCAAGGATTGTAGACTTATTCTGTTGTGCAAATATTTGGGGGAAAAACTCACATACTGTGTCCCCAAGATAGCTTTTTAAACTTTACCTTGGAAATTTAAAGACACATTAGTGCCTTGCCTCTGTGACTATCTCTCCCCGCCTGTTCCTGTGGCTTGTTGGTAGGTACATAGCTGTCTGCATGTTGTCTACCCCGTGAGAGCGTGACCTCCTGGAGGGCAGGGAAGGGTTTTGCTTTTCTTTTTCTCCCCAGTGCTTAGCACAGTGCCTGGTGCTTAATATATGTTTGTTGAATTTTTTTTAAAAGACTTAGACATATTATGGAGGAGAAAAAAGTGTCCACTTACGAGTAAATAGTAAAAAGTGAAATTCCATGACTCCTTCAGGACTTTTTACATGAGTGCAAACTATGGTTTGCTGTTTGGTGTTTATACTGATAGTTCTCACTTTACATAAATTCACGTTGTGCAAATTTGACTTTACCTAAAGAATTCTGAAAACAATCTGCATTCCAAAAAAAACTCATGTTAATTTTACTATACAGTACTGTGCTCTGGCCACCCCCCCCCCCAAAAAAAAAACTACCAAAAAAAAAACCTCTCCAAGTGAAAGCAGAAGAATGGAGGAGAGATAGCCACTGCTGCTTGAGATCTCTAGGGCCAAGAGAAGAGACTTTTGCCCTGATCCACTCCTCCCCCCCAACTCCATCCCCTGGCCCCTCATGTCTCCCATCCTCTCCTGTCTGTGTCTGGCCCCCAAATGTCTGTCCCAACCTGTCCTTGTTTTTGGTTCCAGCCAGGGCCCTACATGGCTGGCCCCAGCCCTTGGGTCTTCCTCCTGCTCTTGCTTTTATCCCCAGCCCCCACATGTCCTCGAACCAGGTGGCAGTCCCCTCCCTCCATGGACTTGCAATCCCCTTCCTCCTCCTTTTCCTCCCTCCCACCTTTCCCCACGTCCACAGGCAAATTTGAATTATGTAAAAATTGCTTTATGTAGAGGTCCGTGGACCTGTCCATTTATGTAAAATGAGAACTGTCTGTAATCAGTAGCGATGATAGTAGTGGTTGCAGTAGCCCTGTTAGCAGTAGTGATATTCGTAGCAGTGATGGTAGTGGTAATAGTTTCTAACATTTATACAGTGCCTACTGTGTGCCGGGCACTGCTAAGCATTTTACATTTTTTATCTCATTCGATCCTCACGGACAACCCAGGGAGGTGGGTGCTATTATCATCATCCTCATTTTGCAGATAAGAAAACTGAAGCAAACAGATTAAGAGACTTGCCCAGCATTGCACAGCTATCAAATGTCTAGAGTTAGATTCCTGACTCCAAGCCCAGTACTCTGCCCCTTGTCCCCTGGATAGCCTGTCTTTAAGTTCATAATAAAAAATAATTTTTAAAAATGGGATTTAGTCTCTTAGATGGTCTATACTCCAAAATACCCCCATAGCAGTTGCTTTGCTCCTCTCTCTCAATAAAAATCCAAGGCACAGACAAATAGGGAGCTATGAGATAGTTGAAATGCAAATTAAAATTCTCAACTCCATTCGATATGCTGCTTCTGTTTCTTTAAGCTGTTCACAACCTGAATAACCCAATTACATTTTCCATTAACCCTGACATCGTCCTTTTGGAATTGAGTCTGACACTCAATCACTTTAGCTGCGGTGTTAATCAAAGCTGCTAATATCAGATACTTAAGACATCAGTAATGGGGAGTAAAAGTTGAATGTACCTGCAAGAACACCTTCCAGATAACTCAGCCTTCAGGGGAAAAAAAGGTCTCCCACCATCCTGCCGTAATTTAATTGGTTCTCCTCCGTCTCCCGTAGTTTCAGATATTTAGAGCTAGAAGGGCCTTTGAAGTCGTTTAGCCAATTGGCCCATTTTATAGGAGAGGAAACTGACACCCAGGGGAGTTTAGTGAGCTCAGTGGGGCAGCTCGATGACCCAGTGAACAAGAGCACCGGGCCTGGAGGCAGGAAGACCTGGGATCAAATCCAGCTTTAGACACTCGCTGTGTGACCCTGGGCAAGTCACTTAACCTCTGTTTGCCTCAGTTTCTTCATCTGTAAATTGGGGATACTAACAGCAGCTGCTTCCCCGGGCTGTTGTGAGGGCTGAATGGGATAATAATTTCAAAGTGCTTACACAGTGATTGGCACATAGTAGGTGTCATTATATAAATGCTTATTGCCTCCCCCCTCCTGCCCTCTTTCTCCAAAACACCACTTTTCCAATCTAACTAATAACCATCTCATTTCATTCACCACAGGGTAACAAAGAACCAAGGGTATATTTTGTTGGGTAATTACTGAGTGACTTCTGAATCAGGGCTGAAGGGAAAAGGAGAAAAGAATAAACATATTCTTTTTTAATGTTACTTATTTTTTAAAAAGAGGAAAAAAAGCATAGGGTGATGAAGTGGAGGCCAAGGGCCTTAGCAGGAGAATGCTGAAGTCAAATAAAGAAAATGGGATCAGAGAGAGAGTCACAAGTCTGATGGGTACGTAGTAAAAGGTACAAGAATTTGGGAGTTTGCTCTGTTGTGTGTGAAGTTTGCAAAACCAGGAATATTATTGAAATAATAAAGATTTGATGTCTTTTTTAAAAAAATAGCAGACTTAAGCATCAAGCAAACACACATCTTCAAAGACACCCCTAAGGACCAAAAAATTGTACTTAAAATTGAAAACTTAGGTTATTATTCCTTAATGCTAATGCCGTCCCTCTGAGACTACTCCCTGTCAACCCTGTCTGTATCATTTTTGTACATAGTTATTTGCATGTTGACTCTCCCCATTGGACCATAAGCTTTTTGAGAGCAGGGACTATCTTTTGCCTTCCTTTGTATCTTTGTGCTTAGCACAGGGCCTGGCACATAGTAGTCACTTAATAAGTGCCAGATTCACTGACATTATTTTTTAAATCATATTTTTCCAGTTAAATGAAAAAACAATTAACATACGCTTTTTAAAATTTTGAGTTCCAAATACTCTTCCTCCCTCCTCTTTTTGAGAAGGCAAGCAGTTTGATATATACCATATGTGCTATATGTACATGTATAGATACATGTACACTATTATTTAAAGGTTGTTTTAAATGTATAAATAATGTTCATTCCTCAGTACTCAGTTTCCAACTTTGAAACATTTACGACAGATAACTGAAACCCTAATACCTTAGGTAAAAAAACATAAAGAGAAGGTGTAATTCAGAGGAGCAAAGTAAATCTGCAGAGAGCACTGAGCAGCTTTTCCTAACCACTGGTCTGGGGGTGTCCATGACAGAATGGTACTCTGGCGATTTGGAGCCAGAGGCCCTCAGTTCAAATCATGGCCCTACACGTGTGACTTTGAGAAAGCTCGTACCCATCCTTGATAAAAGGAGAAGGCTGGATGCGATGATCTTTTCAGTTTTTTTCCACCTATAAATCCCATGTGACTTACTTTTCAAAAAGAGACTGATAGGGAAATGGAACAATTGGATGATGAGGGCTCTGTGACGGGTGCAGAGAGGAGCAGCTGATCATCCCGTTTGCTGTACTCCAGCTGGCTCTCTCATGATGAGGAATTGTCATCTTCGGGTGACCGCTGTGACTCTGCTGCTGAAAAGCTGGATGTGTGCACACCCTGTTTGATAGACAAGATGCAGCACCTGAGTGCAGCTTTTATTAATGAACGGTTGCTTGGAAACTAGGTCAGGATGGCAGCTTTGCTGCCTTTAGGTGATGGTTGCCTTGTTAATTGCAGAAAAATTCCCATTTAGTCAGAAAAGAATCTATCCATTATTTCCATTCTTCCTAGAGCTGCTAATTGGTAGGTAATCTTAAGTGTTGTGGGCTTTCACAGTATTTGCAGGGTCTCTAACAGCATGGGACGAGATTGCATTTCTGACAAGGAACACGTGTGCAGCGTGAGTTAACTGATAATCTTATAAACCTGTTCTCTCTGACTTGACTGGCTCCATTTTAGAAATAATGGTATCTTCACTAGATACTGTTTAGTTGACGGAAGCTATAATCTTCATTTGATGTCCGATTTGCTTGAAATTAAGTATAACCAAACTAACATTTAGAGGGAGGATCTCAGAGGATGACTTGTCCATTTAGCATGAAAGATTTTATCTATCTTGGTATCTTAACACTTTGGCCTAGTGAGGATCTTAGAATTAATTGGTCCAATCATCTCATTTTACAGAGGAGGAAATTTAGTCTCAGAGGCATTCAGTGACTTGCCCAAGGTCATACCAAATAGTAACTTTCTCTTTTGGGCTGGAACCCTGAGGGTCTTTTCCTCACAGTTTGATTTTTTTTTTTTTGAGTTTTGATTAAAGGGGCCATCCCTTGATTAACTTCTTAAAGAGGCCTATTCACTGAATGGGCGTTACCTCACTTAAAGTGAGAACCTGAAAACACCTTAGCTTGACAGGGCCAGGGTCTCCCAGTGCATCCTGGACCATCTCCAGTCATCCTGATGAATATCTGGCTGCTGGACCCAGATGGCTCTGGAGGAGAAAGTGAGGCTGGCGACCTTGCACAGCCCTCCCTCACTCAAATCAAAGTCACCTATATGTCATGTCATCCTCTCCCCAATGTCATGGTCCTCTCCCAGAATGGACAAGCACAAGGAAGGGCATAAAGATTCACATAGTACCTACTATGTTCCTTCGCTGTGCTGAGCACTTTTTGTAACTATTATCTCATTTGATCCTTGTGAGAGACATGCTAGTATTATTCCTGTTTTACAGCTGAGGAAACTGAGGCAAAGAGAAACAGGTGACTTATCCAGGGTCACACAGCTAGTACATGTTTGAGGTTAGATTTGAACTCAAGTCCTCCTGAATAGAGCTTTTTGCAAATGAGAAATTTAATGTACTATTCTTACTAATTGCAGTAGCATTTTTAAATCCCAGAGTAATGACATTAATAACTCATATTTGCATAGTACAAAGGGCTTTCCTCCTAATAGTCCTGTCAAGTATGGATAATAAATGAGTCCCATTTTACATCCCATTTTACAGGACAAAAATTAGAAGTAACTTGTCTAGCGCCTCATAACCCATAGCCTTTTTTTCTGCTACATCATGTTGACATCCCAAGTCTCTCATCTGTGGCTGAGAAGTTTCTATTTTTGATTGCTTTAGCAAAGAATTCCATTTTCTCCCCATTACCTCCCTTAGTCAGCCTTGGTGAATTTGGCTGAAAAATATCAATACATTTTTTTTTTGCACATGGTATATCTGTGACTGTGAAAACTACCATTTGGTTCCCAGATGTAGCTGCGATTTGTACAATCTGACATTATTTGCCATTTTGCCTTTCTGATTCTCGTTTTTCCCAATTTTTTTTCCCCTGTACAAAGATGACTAAAAACTGAATCCTCCAATCACTGGGGGTGTCACATGCCACATCATACTTCCACCCACTCAACTCCATTGCCATTTGCCATTTGGCATTCCACAGCTTTGGGGGAACTTTTCAAGATTTCAGGTTGTACATCAAATAGACGTCTTTCTTAATTGTATTATGCCCAAAGTAGAACTCATTAACTTTCCCTAAACCTTCCCTGCCCCTCCCCACTTTCCCTTTTCCTTTAGAGGGCAACACCATCCTCCCCTCCCTTAGATTCACAACCTAGGAGTTATCCCAGACTCACTCTCTCACCACCCTCCCCATATCCAAGCTGTTGCCAAGGTTTTCCGATTTCACCTTTGCAGCATCTCTCAAATATGCCCCATTCTCTCCTCTGACACTGTCCCCACCCTGGCACAGACGCTTATGACCTCACACCTGGACTATTACAATATGACTATTATAATAGCATGTGGTGCGGTGGGGCCTGCCTGCCCCAAGTCTCTCCCTACTTCAGTCTTTCTTCCTTTCAGCCACTAAAGGGATTTTCCTAAAACTCAAGTCCAACCATATCACCTCCCCCTTACTCAATAAATTCCAGTGGCTCCCTGTTACCTTTAGGATCAAAAATAAAATGCCCTGCTTGGCATTCAAAGTCCTTCATAACCTAGCTCCCCCCCCCCTTTTCAGTCTCCTTACACCTTACTCATCATGAACGCTTCCATCCAGTGACGCCAGCCTCCCGACTATTCCATGAACAGAACACTCCATCTCTCAGCTCTGGCACTCACGCGCTCACTGTCTTCCCTGAAGTCCCAGCTAAAATCCCATCTCGTATAGGAAGCCTTTACTACCTTAATTCTAGTGCCTATCCTTTGTTAATTGTTTCCTGCATGTAGCAGCTCAAGGGCCAGAATTGTGTTTTAGCTCTTTTTGGATCCCCAGAGGTTACTATGGTGCCTGGCACTTGAGTAGGTGCTTAATAAATGTTTATTGACTGATTGATAAGATCTGGAGGGCAGCTGTAGCTTCACTGTTTGGATGAGTGACTGCTCCTAACCTCTAGTGTGTTGTATGTGCCAGATTCCACAATTGTCACTTGTTCTTGGGTATCCCCAGCCTAGGATTCAAATCACAGTCTTATATAATAGCATCATCAAGGAACTTGCTAGGCTGAAAGAAGAATGTAAAATATTGGGAAATGACCAGTTTATACCAACCATGTCAGCATCACTCCAGAGTTCCAGAAGGATGTGAAAGAGTGGGAAAGTCAATCCTGTTTTGGGGGTTTTTCATTCCCTGAGGCAGAGAGAAGTTGATATATTCGTTCAGTTTACTGATCCTGCACTTTCTTTTTGAATAAGCCTGAAAGTAGCCTGAGGTAGAGTGATGGTTACAAGCTTTAAGAAGCTGATTCTGGAGGCCAGAGCCGAGCCTCCATTCGCAGCACCACGCATGGGCAGCTCTCCAGGCACTCCATAGCAGGAGTTCCCTCTTCTTACCTGGGTACAGTGGTCAAAGGAAAAGTACCTATTGTGGTTTGGGAAATCTGAAGGAGTTTTTCAAGGAATTTTATAAATTAACATTTTCAATTGGCAATTTCACTCTTTGGTAGGCATAGTAAAAAAAAAAAAATTAACAAAGTCAGCATTTTTATTTCTCTCCCAAGGTAAATTATCACCTAGCTTGCTCTGTATGAACAGACTAGTAGCTACTTCCAGAGATTCAGTAATTACTCCATGTTTTCCTTTTCCTTCCTCTCTTGTGTCAGCAGTCAACATTATGGTTCTCTACACACGCACACATACACATTCTTGTCTCTAGCAAGGCTAACCATTCTACACTATCACCTTGAGGCCATTTTGGATTTGGTTTTTGTTGGTGTTTTTTGGGAGGGTGCTATACTATAATGGAAGTAAGTGTCAAAAGATGATTTGTTAAAAAGTATTTTTCCAGTGACTTTTTAAAATCTTTAATAATAAATTTCTCCCAAAAAGTCTTCCTTGTTCCCTCACTGTGGCAGAGAGGGGACACTGGGTTCTTGAAGGCCCTGCCAGTGGCTTGAGAGGTCTGGAAGATTCTGACATGCTGGAAAGGCCTTCGGTATGACCCTGGCAACAGATTTTGTCTGTTTTATGAAGACCAGCCTCATTATGCACAAGGAGACCCGTCACCAGTTGGTTGGCCACTTGACAATGCATTCTCTAGCCATGGCAATCCGTGGAAAAAAGAAAACTACAACATAGCCTTTAGTTTCTTCTGGCCCCATTCCACTTCTGCAGGGAACGTGGAAGAGAGGGCTACAAGCGACATCGTTTTCAGACTCTGAACATAAATTCAGCTGTTGGTACTCTCCCCGTTAGAACCTTGTCCAAGGACGCACAAGTACCAGCAGCTCTTAACATCTGTCTGCATGCTCAGAGGTGACAGACCCACTTTCTCCCCCATCCCAACACTGTCACGGCAGGAACAGAAATTCTGAAGGTGATGAGCTCTTAGTAACGTCACAAAAATGAAAGGGATTATTACAGTTTAGCAGGCAGGAAATACCTTGTTACTGATATATTAGTCATTCCTGAATCAGCCATCTAGATAACAGTTAGACCACCAACTTATCAGAGCAAGATCAAAATTAACATAGGCTAAAATGCAGAATTAAAATGAGAAGAAGAAAAAATGTTTCATTAAAACAGTATCAACTCGACCTTTTAAAAAACTTGATTAAAAATAGAGTATGGAAGGCATAAAGGATAGCAACACTGATTTTTAACTGATATGAATTATTTATGATAATGAGGAAATGAGCCCAGCCTCAAGTCTGCCTCAGTCAGCAAATGTTTGACTTGTTTTGGTCAAGTTGTAAGTGAGCCATAGAAGTGACCGCAGCCTGACTTGTTGTCCTGAATCACTTAGTCACTGGTCACTTAGAATTCATTTGCCATTGTGTGGGAGTCTATGACATTTTTTTTATGGAGCCCCATATTTGAAAAGAATGAGGGCCACTAACATAGGCTGTATTTCTCTCTTTGTTTACATTGTCATAGGTTTGTGTTAAAGTCTCTGTTTTCATGATTTTCTCACACGCAGAAATGAAGCATTTTTGTTTCCCATCCCAGGTGTTGCCCTGCTGGCAGATGTCTATCCTGAGGAAATCCTTCCATCCCTGCTAGCACAGTATGGGAGTAGCCCCGGAAAGCACCCACCAGAGACCAGAATGAAAGTTGGAGAAGCATTGATGAGGATCGTCCGAGCTTTAGGTGAGCGTTGTGGATTTTTCAGTTTGGCAAAGAGTAATCTTGGCAGCCAGTGGTGTGTGGACAGCCCTTCGCTGACTCAGGTTTAGCCTTTCTGACAGATTCCGGTCATCAGAGCTCCCATGACACAGGTAGGCTCGGAGAGTGCTACTCTCTTGAAGCTGTGACCGTATATTTGGAGTGCTTGAAAATCAGCCACTTGGTTTGGAGTTAACTGGCAAGAGCTCAGGTCCTGGGTTTGTCACTTTCTAGGTGTGTGGCCTTGAGTAAATCATTTATCCACTTTGAATTTTATTTTTTCTGTGTAAAATGGGGCTGTGCTACTGGCCTTACAGGGTGACTGTAAGGATCAGCTGAGCTAAAGCATATGTGGGCCCTGTAGATCACAGGGAGAGGCAGCATGGAGTGGGAGGAGAGTTGACCAAAAGCCAATTGGGTTAAGTCCCACTTCTGAGACTCACTGGCTGGAGGATTCGGACCACTTAACCTCTCAGTGCCCCCAGGCAGCTCTCTTAGATGGTAAGTTACAAAGAAAGTATTGACTTATATTGGCGAAGGGAGTTTCCTTACGTGGGAGTTCCATATACCACTGAAATCACAGATCCAGTCCCTACCCTGTACACTGTAAAGCACTCTGGACTACCATTTTCTTTTGGTGGAGTACAAGATAACATCCAAAAAAAGTGCTAGCCAAAGGAGAGGTAATCTGTAGTAGGAGTGTAATAGATGTTAAGAGGGATCGCCAGTGGACAGCCTGCATTCTCCACTGGTGTCCTCTTACTGCTAAGGGAAATTAAGGAAGGCCCTGGGCACATTGAATGGACCCCCGTGTTGAACTTATAGATATGGTCATGAGTTGTACAAGATAGGCATATGTGGCTGAGTTACATTCTGCACTGTTGAAGGGAATGACATACAGCGATGAGATACCAGACCCATCTGAACTTTGGAATATCTTGAAAATGCTCTGTGAGACTCAGAGGAGACATTGTTACCTTGTAGCCACTCTGGTGTTTGTAGAGGCCTCGTGAAAGGGCAACAGAGTGGGCCTGTGCTGGGTAACCCCAGCTGTTCCCCACTCCCTTATATCAAGGCAGGATCCTTCGGCTCGGCTTTCTCCTCCATGGAAAGGCGAGGTCTTCTATAAGTTCTTCATGGCTGTGATGGCAATGTAGTGTAGTGAGCACGAGCCACAGTCAGAGTCCAAGAGAACTAGGAGTCCTGTGGGACACTTTGAGCTTTCAGGTCATCATCTTTAGAGGGGGGCGTGCCTCCCTAGCAGGATGGAATGGAACGAGAGCAGGTGGGGTTTAAAGCTCATTCAGACCTTCAAGTGCTCCCTGTCTATCACCACTCCTTCCTGAGTACCTGCCAGCAGCTCAGAGCCGGGCCAGAACATTAAGTTAATTTAAGAGGGGAATAAAAAAGCCCTGTGCTTGTTGCTGTTCGACCTTTATTATGTTCCTGGTTCCTACGCTGTTGTATTTCCCACCAGACTCCCACCTTTTTGCATTTCTCTGTCAGATTCTCTTTATACTTTAGTCCCTGGGTGGGGAACCTGGGGCCTCAAGGCCACATGTGGCCCTCTAGGTCTTCAAGTGCAGCCCTTTGACTGCCTTGCTGTCGTTGTTCACAGGGCTGGGATTTTATTGGTGGCTGTTGGGCTCTCTTTGCCAACATACATTTCAGCCTTTCATCAGCTTAGGAGATGGTCTTCAGGAGTTTCGATGGCCAAAACATTGCCAACCCTGTAACTAGTCTAATGATGAGCCTCTCCAGACTTAGTGAGGCAGATCTCTGGACTGTCCCATACTCAGAGTTTTTCCCCCACTTCCTAAGTTCGCCCTAAGTTCCTAAGCCTCCCAGGGCCTCAGGCTCACAACCTAGGTGCCATCCCCAGCTCCTCACTGTCTCTCACCTCCCCTATCCAATCTAGTGCCAAGTGCTATCAATCCTGCCTTCACAAAATCTTTCTCTCCTCTGACACTGCCACCCCTCATGCCTGGACTATTGCAATAGGCTGTTGGGGGAGGGGGGGTCTCTTCCCACTCCAATGCATTCTCCTTTCAGCCACCAAAGTGATTTTCCTAAAGTGCACATCCGACTGCCTTACTCACTAAACTCCAGGGCCTCCCTGTCACCTGCAGGAGCAAATAAGAAAGCCTCTTTGAACTCAGAGCCCCCCACCACCTGACCCAGGCCCCCTTTCTAGTTTTCGTACACTTTATTCCCTCTGACATGCTCAGCAATGCAGTGACACCGGCCTCCTTGAAATTCCTCCATCTCCAGACTCGGTGTTTTCTCTGGCTGTTCCCTTGCCTAGAATCCTCTCTCTCTCCTTATCTCTGCCTTCTGACTTTCCTGGCTTCCTGCAAGTCCCAGCTATAATCTGGCCTTCTACAAGAAGCCTTTCCCAGTCTCTCTTAGTGCTAAGGCCTTCCTTCTATTGATGATCTCCAGTTATATACCTTGTTTGTACACAGTTGTTTTCTTGATGTATCCTCCCCACGCGGACTTTTAGACCACAAGGACCTTTTTTTATGCCTTTTCTAGTATCCTTAGTACTGAGCAGATTGCCTAGCACATGGTGGGTGTTTGATCGATGCTTGTTGGCCTGTTCACTTGACTTGAATTGGCATAACCTTCAAAGACCTAGTCACCATCACAACAACTAAGCCACTGGAAGGCTTTAGTAGAGGCAGGCTCCCTAAAGTAATAAAGCCGGTTCCTTATTGTGAGTTATTATCAACCCAGGCTTATCTATAAAAGTTGCCGCGTTATGCACAGCCACCAAGGAAAGTTTGCTCTCGCTTCTCTAGTGTTGAGTTATGGCCCTGGGAGGCATTCCTCTGTGTTCAGCTGCTAGATGAAGCGCTGAGTATTTTGGTGTTCTGGAGCTTTGTGCCGACTCTGCTTCTCTTGTATTAGATCAAGTGAGGCATATGCTTCAGCAGCAAACGTTTTGGCCCAAATATTGACCCGTCCTCTTCCAAGTGCGGCTGTTGGCCTTCCAGTTCTTTCTGAGCCAGCAGACCCTGCATCTTCTTCTTAGGTGTGGTTCTCTCTGCCCTTCGCTGTTGTTTCATCACTCACATAATACCGAAGACTAAATTAGAAGCAATGATCTCAGCACCAATTTTAATAATTGACCTGTGAGCTGTAGTAAAACTTGTGAATTTTACTGCTTGCCCAGGAGAAAACTTTGGAAACACACAAATCCTCCTCCTCAACATTCCCCGCAGGTTGACCACACTGCGGTCGTTCATCCTCTCCTTCAGAAAGCATCTATTAAACACCCACATACCCATCCCTCTCCTTCACTGGACCTCCTCCTTCTCTACTTCTACCATCTCTTCAGTCAGGTTTAAGGTTCCAGTGTTTCCAGTCGCCCCTCTGACTGAAGACCACAATTCTCGGGCTCAGAGGGCAATTTAACAGGACATTTCAATTCTGGGAGCATTTAAGTACCTACCACTAAGTTCAGAGCTCTCCATTAGGCAGAGGGGAAGAAAAAAGATGGATTTCTGGGCTCCATGCCTCCCAGGCCCAGAAATAGCCTGAAGGGAATCTGTGAAGGAAGTGAAAAGTAAACCTGCCACTCTTTGAGGAAAGAGCTAAATAAATAAAGAGCTTTGTTTTCCTTATTACTAAATTTGGATCTTAGATACACCACTTGGGTCTTAGACACTGCTTGGGTAGTCACAAGGTGCCGAATGTCGGGGGTTGTGTAAATCTTGAGTTCTGAATATGACACATTGGATTGTAATTTCTGTCTTTGGCTTGTATATATATCATCGACACTGCCCAAGCTGAACCAGGTGTGTACCCCGCCAGTGGAAAATCTCCTCCATTTCTCCTGTGCCCTTAATTAGCCTTCTGCTGCTGGAATGGTTCATAACTAACCAGTTTAGAGGATGCATGCCGACTTGTCTCCATTAGGTTGTTGAGAAAGGGAGGCCTTTAAAACAGATACTGTAATTAGCAACATTTCCAAAATAGTCTTCCGGCATTTCAAAGCAAATTCCACCAATTCTCAAAGTATTAATTTTTCTGGGCTCATTCTTCCAAATATCAAACTATAAACACAGCCCGGCTTATGCCAAGGTTTCTAATTCATATTGCCAACTCCAGGTGCATGGATAGGGTGGCTTGTTTAAATCCTTTAAGTGAAATTAAAGCCTTTTTCTGCAGTGATAACCAGTCTTAGAGCATATTCCCAGCTCAGCGGTGCAGGGGAAATCCCCGTAATCCCTCAATGTGATTTTTCAATATCATTCTTACCTGTATGTCCCAGCCTTGCCTTGAACCCCATATTACTCTTTCTTCCCACCGAGTGAAGAGGGGATGGTAAACAGCTGGTTGGGAGTCAGTGACGGTGTACTGCTATCCATCTCCTAACCCAGAGGTTATGATCACTAGACAAACTAGCAAGTCCACGGTTCTTTGGCCCCTCTCCAAAACAGTGGGACCCATTTAAAATACTGTTATAATACTGTTGACAGGTATTAGTCGTAACTCTCTGTAGCCTAACCCCATTCTATCAGGATTGTACTGTATGTAGTAAGATTTCCAGGGAGATAATTTGAACTAAATTTATCATTATAATAAGAAGCTGTTTTATAGCCCAGTTATAGTGTATTTATGCTTCAAATTAATTTGTCAGTGATTTTTTGAAATAGAGATTATTATGATGTGTATATGGTTTATTCTTGCTTAAGGACATGTTTAGCTAAAAATCAATCCCAGTGTAGTATTGAATTACCAATTACTCTAAATCTTTCTCCATCTGTTCCTCTTATGTAGTCTGAGGCAGATGTTGATCAGTAACAGCTGTTATGAGGCTTGATGGTTTTGTTTTTTGGTTTTTTTTTTTCCTCAAGAAAAGAAAATGAAATCCTACCACTAAGCCCCAATTTCCAAAATGGAAGTTTTTTAAAATTTATTTTCTTTTAAAATACTTATTGATATCTTTTGGTTCTTTGTCACCTACATATTACGGTATATCACATCCTCTTCTCCCTTCCAGAGAACCATCTCATGTAAGAATTTTTAAAAGGGAAAAGAAACAGTTCAGAAAAACCGATCAACATATCAAGAAAATCAGGTATTATATGTAATATACCGTGCCCATAGTCCTCTGCAAAGACAAGAGAGATGTCCCCTTATATCTCTTCTCTCAAGCCGAGCTTGGTTATAATTTCACGGTGTTCAGGGTATTTTTTTTATTTAAAATGTTTTAAATTGACTAACAGTTATTCTTCTCCTTCCCTGTCCTCTCCTGATTGGGAGAAAAAAAAAGAAAGAAAAACAAAACCTTTGTAACAGATATGCATAGTCAGACAATTACCCCGTTGGTCACTTCCAGAAGTGTGTATCTCATTCTGCATATTTAGTCTATCACCTCTTCTCTCAAAAAGTAGCTGATATTCTTCATCATTATTGTGCTGCAATCACTGTTAGTCATTTTGTTTATCGGGGTTTTCAACTCTCAGAGTTGTTCATTTTAACAGCACTGCTATCAAATTAACGTTCCTTCTGCCTATTTCATTCTGCATTAGTTCATACAAGTCTTGCCAGTTTTTAGTTTGTTAGTTTAGTTTAATACAGTTTGTTGTTCTTTTCATTTACAGTGTTATGGTCGTGGTTTATATTGTTTTCCTGGTTCTTCTTACTTCACTTCGCATCAGTTTATATAAATATTTCCAGGCTTCTCTGTATTTATCATATTCATAATTTCTTATAACACAATAATATTCTATTACATTCATGTAATTTGATTGGCATTTACTTTGTTACCAGTTCTTTGCCTACTTTAATTTAATTTAAAATGCTGCTTTAATTATTTTATTATATATGGAGGTTTTTTTTTAACCTTACCTTAGATTCTCTGCAATGTCCATCTCTTGGAACATATAGACTTTATGTTGTGTACTATTCTATATTGACCCAACAACAAACAGAAAACTGTATACCAGCAGGTCAAATATATTAGGTATGGTAGTACCTAGTATATAGAGAGCCCAGCCCAGAGTCAGGCAGACCTAAGATCAAGTCTGCCTCAGACAGACATTGGCTGTGTGATGCATCCCTTCTATCTGATACCCATCCCTTTTAGTCCCTCTTTCTAGTTTTCCTTTCTGTTTATTATTAACAAATTATCTTTCATATCCCCAAGCTGTCCTGATGGATAAATGAATAAGCCAACAATATACCTAGCTGGCCCTACACCAGACCATAATTCACCTCCCATCCAGCCATTCATACCAGCTATCTTCTTGCCATCTACTCTGCACCTCTCTCCCCTACTTCCTCCTCAACTCCATTCTCCTCCCTCCAGTAGCTTTCTACTTCTTGCTCCGAAAGCCATAATTAAACCAATAGTGTACTGGTTCTTGTTGTTGTTGCTGTTGTGTTTGTCCTTCGTTTTCGAAGAGGACCGTGTCATCAGGGATATGATGACATGACTTTGATTTGAGTGAGGGAGGGCTGTGCAAGGTCACCAGCCTCACTTCCTCCTCCACAGCCATCTGGGTCCAGTGGCCTGATGTTGATCAGGATGACTGGAGATGACCCAGGATGCAATGGGAGACCCTGGCCCTTTTAGGCTAAGGCCTTTTCATGTACTCACTTAGAGTGAGTTAACACCCATTCAGTGAATAGGCCTATGGTTCCATTCACTATACCTAGGATTTCTCTGACCAAGGTACTTTTCCTAGGCAACCACTCCCCTGTATGTACTTTTCCCCACTATTGAGAATGTAAGCCCCTTGAGGGCAGGGACTGTCTTGCATTTGATTTTGTCCTCAGCACTTAGCACAGTGCCTGACATGTAGCAAATACCTAATAAATGCTTGTCATTTATTCCTGTCAGACCTGTGAGTCGACCCTGAAATGCATTCTTGGGGTCACAAAGAGTCAGAGTCTCACACAACTGAGAAATGACTCAACAACAACATATTTGTTCTCACAGTGGAACATAAGTTCCTTGAGGGCAAGGACTGTTTTGTTTTGTCTTTGTGTCCCAATGACTTGTACAGGACCTGGCACATAATTGGAAAGATAAATGCTCGTTCAGTTCAGTTGATTGTGACCCTGGGCAAGTTATTTAGCACCCTAGGTGACTCTCTGAGACTATACATTGCAGAATTGTGGCTAATCTCTATTGGTAGAAGAATTTTCCTCACCGGGAAGTTTCCAAAACTGATGAAATCATAGATCTGAATTCCAACAAACAAGTCCATATAGTGGCCATATCCCCAAATGAACTCATCTCCTCTCTCAGGAGGTGAGTAAAATGTTGCATCACACGTCCCCAGGAGACCTATTCATTGGTCGTTTCATTGGTCAAAATTCTTGAGTCTTTGAAAGTTGATTTTCTTCTTTACCATTTTTGTCCTTATATAAATCTGCCTCATTTCGTACTACCAAAGATTTTCTGCAGTCATCTCTTTTGTCATTCTTATGAAATAATAATATTCCATTATATTTGTATGCTACAGTTTATTCAGCCATTCCCCAAATCCCCAATTGGTGGACGCCCCTTTAGATTCTAGGTCTTTGTTTTTCTTTTTTTTCCCCTTACCTACATAATAGAATTCTGAGAACTCAGGTAAATCAAACACAAATCAGTGACTCCATGAAGCAGCAAGGAATATAATTAGAAAATCAAAAGTTTGGAAAATGGGAGATTCTAAGATATCTGACATCAAAAACAGTTGACCTGGAAAACAGGTCACGGAGAGAGTATTTAAGAATCATTGTATACTTTGACTTTTTTTTTAAGAAAGTATTAATGATGTATAGAGATGAAGCTTCTGAGTAGTCCACTTCTAGAGTCTTTGGCCTCTAACACATCTTGATCCTGAACCATATTTTCCAAATGAGTTTTCGCTGACCTCTCTTATGTCCACTTTCTCACTGAAGATACCAAGAATCAAGATATTTGTTGACCTAATTGCTGCAGTGTCCTTATATATTCTAGTTCAGGGGTGGGGAACCTGTGACCTTGAGACCACAAGTGGCCCTCTAGGTCCTCAAGTGCAACCCTTTGACTGAATCCAAATTTCACAGAACAAATCCCCTTAATAAAAGGATTTGTTCTGTAAAACTTGAATTCAGTCAAAAAGCAGTACCCAAGGACCTAGAAGGCCTCAGGTTCCCCACCCTTGTTCTAGTTCCATTGATAGTGTGTCAATATTGATAAGGTTCAGTTGTTCCAGGAATGTACCACCTTGTTGGCTCCTTTGGAAGAAGACCCTGCATATGATGATTAAGTAACTCCAACCAAATTTCTTTAAGTAAAGAGTCATACTGAAAAATGCAGCTGGGTGGTGCCATAGTGCATGGAGCACCAGGCTTAGGGTCAGGACGACTCTTCTTCCTGAGTTTGAATCTGACCTCAGACACTTATTAGCTGTATGACCCAGGGTAAGTCACTTAACTCTATTTGCCTCAGCTTCCTCATCTGTAAAATGAGCTGGAGAAGGAAATGGCAAACCACTCCAGTATCTTTGCCAAGAAAACCCCAGATGGGGCCACGAAGAGTCAAACGTGACTGAAAAATGACTCAACACACACCAAATAGACAAAAATAAAGACATAATTCCAGCTACGATTTCTTAGAGAAGTTTAACTAATATAAAACAGTCAAGCCTCTGCTTGAGGAAAGGGACACACAAGAAGAACAATGGTCTAACAGCCACGTGAGCTTCTTGACAAAGCAGAGAAAGACATGACAGCCAAGGACAAGATGCTTAGCAGGCTAATTGGAAAAGAACAAAAAAGGGGTTAAAGAAGACTTCCTTAAGTAGCACATCTCATGGTATAGGGAAAAGCAACTCAGGAAAATCAGTCTAAAGACATTTTAACAAGATCTAAGCAAATGGGATTATCTCCACTTTGTAGGTGAAACTAGGAGAATGGTATCTGAAAGTGAAATTGAATATGCCTCCTAGTGTTTCTAATGGAATCTGTTTCCATTAGCACATCTAGTCTGTTAACACCTTTGTACCATATGAGGATAGTGCCTAAATTCAATCAATAAACATTTAAGGACCACTGTGCCACAGTGACTCTGTAGGCAGTGCCAAAGGCAAACCAGTACCTGCCCTCAAAGAGCTTAGTCTCTAATAAGGAGGGACAACATATGTAATTACAAAACATATTCCAAGTACCCTTGGGGTCAAAGGCCCTCATACCTGAAGGCACCAGGAAAGGCCTCTTGCTGGTGGTACCTTAGACCACGTAGGAAGGAATAACATGTAATAAGTCTAGCAGGGTAGATTGGAGCCAGCTTGCGAAGAGCTTTAAATGCCAAAGAAAGTTCTATTTGATCCTAGGGGTGATAGGCCAGATCACATTTGGGGAAATGTGTAGCAATTTCAGTGATCCTAAACTGTTACAAAAGCCCAATTTTTAATGCCAGTGTTCATCCAGAAATGCTTTTGAGTCGTGGAATACCAAGACCTCAGAAGAATACAAATTGCAGATGATCCAACAGGCACCGGAAAGGTTCATGGTGGGTGTAGCATGCTACCTCTGACATAAATTCTACTAGCTTCCAGTTGCCTCTGGAATCAACCATAAACCTGACTGTTTAGCTTTTAAAGCCCTTCACAACCCTTGCCCCAACTTGTCTTTCCAGCCTTTTTGGACGTGACTCCTGTACTCTATGATCCAGCAAAACTGGCTTCTCTCAGGTCCTTACATTCAACTCTCATCTCCCATCTCTAGGCCTTTGTACTGGAAGTACCCCATGCCTGGGGCACCTCCCTCTCATAAAATCACTTTCTTCCTTCAAAATGGAGCTCAAGTACACCTTCTAGTTAGTGTCTTCCCTCCCAAATTACCTTGAATTTAATTACTTTGTACTTACTCTGGTATTTATTCTGTATATATTTATGTACATCCTTAGTTGCTCCTCCATTAGAAGATAAAAGCTCTTTGCAAAAAAGGATTATTCATTATGGTTGTATTTCCAGATACTTGCACAGTGCCTAGCACAGAGTAGGTAATTAGTAAATGCTTTTTGACTTGACTTGCTAATTGAATGAAGATTATAGGATCATAGATTCCAAAGTGGAAAGGACCTAGGGATCATTAAATCTAACAGCATCATTTTACAGATGAAGAAACTGAGGCCCGTAAGCGTTTGCCCAAGGTCACAGAGGTAGCAGGTGGAAGATAGAGAGTGAGAGCATAGATCTGCTGGCTCTACATCTAATGCATCTTCAGCAACATCCTCCTAACAGAAAGTATAAACAAAGAACCAAGACTCAGGCTTTCTGCCCCACTCCTGTCCCATCTCTTTGTCTCATCCTCTGTCTCTTTCTATCTGTCTGTCCCTTTCTCTTCTCCCCACTCTCACCCCCTCATTCTTTCTTCTTCTGTCTCTTTTCCTCTCTTCCTTTCTCCTTCTCCCTTCTGCTTCCACACTCTCTCCTCTCTGTCTCTCTCATACGAATTTAGTGTTTTATGTTTCTTGCTCTACAGAAAAAGAATTAACTAAAATAACTTTTGTTTGTGTATGACCCTCATTTGATTTTCTTCTCTGTGGGGCAGTGGCCTGCCAGTTCCACAGTGTGAATTAAGTGCTTCCAGCCAGGTCTTGTCTATGAGCTTCGTCATCTTCTAGGTCCAGTAATTTAACTGATTAGTGCAAATGAAGCTTGGGCTGGAATTTGATTACCGAGCTAGGTAAGTTTCACAGAGAAAAACTGATTAAACAACTAAGGAGGTTATGCTTAGAACCCTTGTCAGCCTTCCCAGAAGTTCTTACAGTTGTAATTCTGCTGCTGAAGTGTCTGTGGTTACATTTGAACTCAGGTCTTCATGTCTCCAGACCTGGCGCTCTGGGCACACTATCCACTGAGCCACCTAGCAGCCCCACATATGTGTACTAGGTTTTGGTTTTCTTACCTTCTCAATGCATAGGGGAGGGGAAGGAAGAGGAAGCAAATTTGGAACTGAAAATAAAATTTTAAAAAATAGTCCAGCAGCATCATCTTGATATATAAAGAATGGAATATTTTTATTGCTTTTTGAGTCATAGATTAAACTTCATTTTAAACAAGCTCAGACAAGCTCTAGGTTACTTTAGATCAGAGGCTTGAAAATGTGAGACAGGAGAGGTAAGTCCTATTCATGGCTCAGTCCTTCTAAAGGAGGAAAAATATAAAACATGGTGTTGTGTACTTAGTAAGCATGTAATAGATGTTTGTGGAATTGGAAATGAGTATTTTAAATGCAGGGGGAAGGGGACCTGACATTCTTCTTGTGGGGTCTGCCACCACGGCTGTTAAGAACAGTGACCAAGAAATAACTAATGTACAAATGACAGGGTGGCGACCCGCTTCTGCCAGGGACGGGGTCACAGTTAGCTCGGGGGGACCAGGATCTGTCCTAGTCAGCACACATTGGATGGGGGGAGATGTAGAGCTCCCCCCTGCAGAGTGCCTCCCCTGGGACCAGCCCACCTCCCTGCCCTGTTGTGCCCACCTGCATCCTGAGCCCCACTGTCTTCATGCCAAGGTGACTCTCTAGCTGCTTGCTGAGGCACCTCACCATGCACGGCTAGGGGATCAGAGTTAGATGGGGCCAGGAAGCAGCTGCTGGAGCAGGTAGTTTCTTCTCCATAGGAAAATATTATTTATTTGTAAAATTTGGATAATAAGCATTTGCTCATGTTTATGTATCAAACTCCCTAATTCTCCTGGGCTGACATAAACATAAACATTACTGGCTATAATTTTTTTTGAAGGCAGTCGGAGTTAAGTGACTTGCCTAGGATCACACAGCTAGTAATTGTATAAGGTCAGATTTGAACTCAAGTCCTCCTAACTCCAGGGCTGATGTTCCATCCACTGAGCCACCTAACTGCCCCGTTGGCTATACTATTGATTAACAGAGTATCAAACAATAAAATATCTCTTGTATTGTCCTCTTCTTTCCACTGGCCTCGGCGAGGCCCTCCTTCCTTCCTGCAGAGTCATCATCTGGACAGCTTCTCCCTGGTCCCCCTAAACCAGAGTCTGTCCGGGCTCTGCTCTATCCTTCACCAGCACGCTCTGGCCATGCCACTGCTCAGTTAGCCCTGGTGCTTCCCCAAGACTTCCAGGATCCAGTAGAAACTCCTCTGGCTCTTCTAGAAAGGTCCGTTAGAGTCTGGCCCTGGCCTCCCCCTCAGCTTCCAAACTCACACACCGTGTTCCAGCAATGCTGGCCAGCGCCCAATCTCGGTGGCTTTGCATTATGGAATGCTGGCTTCCCTTCCCTCGCTCTCTCAGTTTCTCTGACTTCCTTCATGATTCCACTCAAATTCCACCTTCTCTAGGAAGCCTCACTGCTCTCAGTTCTCCTAGTACTGCCGCTCATGCCTTCCCTTTTCACATCGCCTTCTGTCTCCTCGGTATAGATTTTGTGTGTGCCTCGCCGTTTACCTACCTTATTAGGTGCCCACCGTATGCCAAATAGACAGGTGGACAGAGCACGTATTAAGCACTCAGGATACAAATACAATTTCTTGTCTCAAAGAATTCCTTCCCAAGGGGGGAAGGTAATACATGAAGAGGAACTGGAAAATGGGGCTGGGGTGGGTGGGGTGCGCACACATCGGGCAGCATGGTGTTCAGTGGTCTGGGAAGTGTTGGGCAGGTCTGGACCCCGGCAAGATCAGGCAGAAACTGACCCAGCAGGGATTAGGTACCAATGGGGAGGAAGCAGAGGTGGTGGGCCACAGGGGGTGCCATGAATTGCAGCCACTCAGCCAGTTCTTTGAGGTTGAGGTATGTTTCTGCCTCTCTTGAGCCCTCAATGCTTAGCACAGTGCCTGGCACATAATAACTGCTTAGTTAATTGTTGTTGACTAACAGAGAGAAGTAATTATTTACAGTGTATCAGCTGTAAGAAAGATCATTTTTAACCATCACTACATGGTTTCTCCATTCCGGAAAAACAGTCCCACCATTTAAAATCTCTTAAGAATTATCCTCATGTTTTCTCAAAACATAAGGGTTACATTCCATTCTCTTAGTAAATAAATTCCCTTAGTCCTTTTTCTGTCTTCTCTTCAGCCATCACAATTAACTATCTCCAGAATGACATTTCAACTCTGTCTCCTCTTCATAGACTGCTCAAAGTATTACAGTAGTACAGACAGTCACTGTCTAGTTTCTGGGGGAGAAGCTATTGAACCTGGTATTACTGAATTTTAAGAATGATGGGGTAAAATGGAGTAATAGAAATATCTCATTGTAGAGGGGGGGTGATTCGACTTTCTTATTCAACAAATAGAATTACTGGGGACAAGCTAGATGTGCCTGAGTGCTGAAAAATAAAAAATTCCTGTATGACACCAAAAAAAATTTTTAAAGGAAAAAAATAACAGATTGGGGAAAACATTGACATCAAATGTGCCAGGCAGAAGAATATCTTAAATATAACTCATTAGCTATTAAAAATTCCCAAAGTAAGTTCTAGTCCAAAGGAGTGAAGTCAAAAAATATGAATGGAAAATAGTCCGAAGAAGAGTAGCAGATTGAACTGGGCCACATAGACCTGGATGCATTTGGCATGGATTTACAGACACATCTGCAGTGCCCCACTCACTCCAAGGCACACTGCAGCTTCCACCTTGCCATAGTCCTTAATTGGGAAATCTCTTTGTTGTTTTATCTTCAAGAAGAGTATTGGGTGATAATTATGTCCCCATGTTCCTTATCAGACTTATTTTCCCTGGTTGTTGTGGGTGAAAAGAGAGGCCCTGCCCTAGGCTGAGAGGTTAACTGTTAGCTCGATCTTATCATTTAGTTCTCCCAGCACCAAATATTTATTACACACACACACAAAATTAGAGACATCAAGCAAACATACTTATCAAAGCAAGCAGTAAAACTGAAATTAGGGGAAGTCACAGAGATTAATTTAAGCAATAAAATAACACTAGAATAAAAGGACTCTGAAACTCAGGAGTGAAATGAAATCTCAGCTCAGCCAAGGAGTGGATGATGTCCCCTCTAAAGTCCACTCTTAGAAATCTGTATGGATGCATGTACTGGGAGGTAAAGGATATACTGGGGTTCCAGCTTCTCCTCCCCCCCCAGCCTGTGGCTCCAGGGAAGTCTTCTCTTTACTGTCCAAAGTCCCATGCCTCTCTCCATGTCTGTCCCCTCCGAAGACTCTGCCAGTCAGGATTTATGTGTTCCTGTACACATATAGTGTCACAAGGCTGCCCTCCCAGGGAGCACCCAAACACTCCTTAGAGTCAGAGAAGAAGCATACTGTTTTTAAAAATCCCTTGAAATCAATGGTCGTCCTCTTTACAAAAAAGATGCAGGTCAGGCAACTGAGATATACCTCATACCTATGAAATGGTGAAAATCATTGAAAACAATAAAACTCGGTGTTTGTGGGTCTTTGGAGAAATAGGTATGCTAATTTATTGATGGCAAAATTTAAAACTTTAATTATATTTGTTGCGGCCTAATCTGTTCTAACTGTGCCCACTTGGTATCTTCTACATGAACAAACCCAGTTTGGCATTTGATTATCCGGGCAGCCCATGCTACCATTGGCCCAGCCCAAATGGGAAAAGGGCTCCAGGCCTTTCAGGACCTTTTACATACTTGGAAAAGATCTATTAACAATGCAGGTGTCAAGTTATCTGACTTCTGCGTTATCACTGATTTAAGTAGGGAACTCATTAGAAGACATTCTAGCTTTGATGGGACAAAAAAATAGCCTAGGAGTAACTTCTCCTTTGGTTGGGCCTCTGGGTTTATTGTGCTTATGTCTAGCTAAAACCATTCTCCTAAACTCTAGGAGGCCCACAGCTTCACCCCTGTGTGTCATAGCCACCTCACACTCGACATCTAGGTCCAGAATGGAACTGCTAATGTTCTACCACATCCCTTCTTTTTTCCGACTTCTCTCTGTAGCACAAATTCTAGAGCAGAGGGTCAGCAAACCATGGCCTGGGGGTGGCAGCTAAGAATGGTTTTTACGTTTTTAAATATTTATCTTATTACATGTATTTTAATGTAAAGACCATTCTTGGGCCATGGCCAAAAGCAGGATTTGACCTGCCCCAGCTGCTGTCACCAACCATCATGCTAAGGTCAAGGTCCGGTCCCCACAGCTCAGCTACTACATCCCCTTGGCTCTTGGGGTTAACCCTGAGGGATGGTTGTCTTTCTAGTGCTATAGCTCATAAGCCCACACTGACATCTTTTATATCAATGAGTTACCTGCCTTTTAAAAAGGGATATTTACTAAGGCGGTATAAAGAGAAGTTGGCACAAAATATCCCCTCAGAAGTCTGTGACCTCCTCTCCCACTAGTGTATGGGTGGCAGGGGGGAGAGTGGGCTCAAGCTTGGAGAAGGTGTTCGGCAAAGGAGTAACGCAGTTCCTAAAAATCCTTTTGTCTGTGGGGCTGGGGAGGAGGAGGAGTAATTTAGCTTCCATCAACTTCACTTCCCTCATCTATAAAATGAGAATAATACACTGTCTGCCCACCTGGTGTACTTGTGGTGATTAAATGAGACCGAGATAATATATGTAAAGTGCTCTGTGAGGTGGTAGGCTTGGAGTCAGGAAGACCTGAATTCAGAGTAGCTGTATGACCCTGGGTAAGTCACTTAACCTATCTGCCTCAGTTTATTCAACTGTAAAAAGAGGATAATAAGTGTACTGTCCTCCCCAGGTTGTGAGGCTCAAATGAGGTAAGATGTCTAAAGCATGTGCCTAGCACACAGTAAGCACTATGTAAATGCTCGTTCTCCTTCTCTTTTCCCCCCTTGTAACCAGAAAATGCTATTTAAATATCACCTGTGATAAAGATTATTTTTTTATGGTGCCACCATTCTGCCATTCATTGCCATTGGAAATCTTGGTGTCATCTTGGACTCACCCCTCCCCCAAATACATTTCATTCTTTTTCCCCTCCAACTTCAACCTATTTTAAGAAAAAAACACAGTTAATTTGTTTATTTTTTTATCCAAAAACCTGTAACTTTAATTTCAAATATAGGAACTCCCTCTATCTACTGTACATAAGAAAAGAATAGCCTTAGGGTATAACCTGGGGCTCTTAGGGGAAGAGAATGGGGTGGGATTAGGGAGGGTCCTACAACCTGAGTGTGTGTGTACCCAGGCAAGATTTGAATCCAGGACTTACCTAGTCTGAGGCTGGTTTGTGATCCATTCTGCCTCTCTTTATATTTTGATTAAAACCAAGCTTTTAAAAATCAGAATGAGCGTCAGCTTTCCCGAAAGATGTTGGCCAGAGCAAGCAGAGTTTACGGTAAGAATATCATTAGGCTTTTGCATGGGGAAATTGTCCTTTTTTTTTTTTTTGTAACTTGTTTTTTAATACTAAAAAGACACAACCAGTATTGAAGAGTAACTATTACGTAAGCATCCACTGCCGGCTTCTCAATGAAGGTACTTTAGAAATTACTTTCTCCTGTTTCATAACCATCCATGTGTTGAGTTTTTTTAAGCCAAGCCTTTATTTTTCCTTTTAAAGGCAGAAATCTTACCTTTTATAATTGGATCCCCTTAAATAGATCTAAGATAGTCTAGCTCTTTTTCAGCAGTCACCAGCTGCAGAAATCATTGGCTCTTAGATGCAAGATGGAACTGGCAAAGGGCCCTTTCTTTAAAGATAATAACATAATTACACTTTAATGTGTCAACGTTTTTTATTCTGTTGTCTTCTTTTAAGCAGCTCCCTCATCCCCAGCCTTAGTGCCTCTTTCCCCCATCCTTCAGTTCAGAGGTAAATTAAAGCATTCGGAAGCAGGTTGGGGGAATCACGGGATTTCTCTTTAGATTTTCTTTTCTTTTTTTTTTTTTGCAAGTTTTCAAGTGATCTTCTATACCATGTGGCAATATTAGCTATGTAATTATAATCAAAGTGCATTATATGTCTTGGAAGACTAGGTGACTTACACTTCCTCAGTAGGAATGAAACAGGAATTCTTAATGCTTGGAATTTTTCTATGTCATTTAAACTTTGAGTTTATTCTCAAATCATAGACTTAATGACTTGTGTTTGTCAATATTAAGGCTGTATTTCTTTGTCTGCTAAGCTCTAGGACCTGCTTTAACTAGTTGGAACATTTAGGTAGCAAATTAAATTAATTAAATGAGTGGAATGGCTTTAACACTTTAATCATTACAAAATTGTAAAGAATAGCTCCCTCATTTAAATTATCTCATTTTTTTCTTTAATCTTTTTAAATAACATTGCCATAAACCTGGAACATCGCCATCGTTGTGATCATTGCTTCTAGGCCCCATACTGTTAGCTCTAGCATCCTAGAAAATCCTACCTTTTTGGCTAAATCTGATACCTTATTAGTGGTATTCTTGGGGTAAATCCATCATTATGGGAATTTGAGGAAACTGAAGGATTTCCCATATAACTTGATAGAGGTTAGTGAGGGGAAAAAATGCAGTCCAGCCACACACCAGCTACATTTGACAGCATTTGCAATGTCCTGTACCCTCTTGCTTCCTTAATAAAAGATCAGCCTTTCTCTAAGGACCAGGTTTGATCATTATAATTATATAGCATTTAGTTTTGGGGTTTTGTTCATTCTTTTTACATTGTTGTGTCCCTGAAGTTTCATTAGGAGAGGTTTAGGAATGTCAAGTTGTTAGGTAATTTTGGTTCCATGAAATTGAAGTCTTTGTACTACTAAATTCAATCTGACTTGGGTAAAAAGGGAAGCAGTTGACTGAGGAAATGTCTGCATCAGATATCTCTGATAAATGTCTGATAACTAACAAATATATAAGACGGGCCATTCCACAGTGGATCATTGTTTCAGCAATTTGGCTAGCAGCTGCTGTGGGGGTGAAAAACCAACACAAGCCCAACAACAAGAATGCTGCAAGCCCAAATTCTTTTGATCTGCTTTACTAAGGAAAGCATTGTTAAGGGGTTAACAATCTTACTTTAATCCAGCATACAAATTATCATTCACTTAGTTCAGGGGAAAAAACCAGCACCCCGAACTTCAGAGCAAATACAAACAAATTACAAACACACATTTACGAACAGACCAAATACAATTCATAGTTACCAAGGAACCATCAACATCTGAGTTCAGCCGGGAGCTTGGCAAGGCTGGCTCAGAGTTACGTGCCACTCCTCCTGCAGCTCAGAGCTCCGAAAGAGAAAGCCAACCTCTGCGTTTATATATCTTGTTCAGGGTCAAAGGTGAGTCACACATGCAACTTACCCACATGACCTAAAATTGCCACAAAAATGTGACTTAAACCCACATGGTCTAAAAGCCTCTGATGTCACAAACATGTCACTCAAACCCATGTAAACTAGGCTTTCCCTTGAGGCAAGGAGGTCATCAAGGACTCCTAAGTTAATCAAGGAAACAAAGGCCAAACTCTTCAAGGGCGCTTGGTTGAATAAGTGCTAAGAGTCCATCTTGATTCCCAATACAATCATCAAACATGAGCAAAGAGTTCTTGAAAGGAGTATCATTTTGGCAGCTGCATGAAGGATGTATTGAAAATGGGAGAGACTGGAAACAGTGAGACTGGTTAAGGTTATTACATTGGTCTAGGTAAGAAGTAATGAAGGCCACATGAGTAGAGATAAAAGGATGGATGTAAGAGAAATTGTTGAGGAAGACTTTACCAACTTGGCAAATAATTGAATGTGGGAAGTGATGAATAAGAGGTGAGAGTCATACAAACCTGGGTGAATGGAAGGATGGTGCTACCCTCAGCAGATATAGGGAAGTTTAGAGAAGGAGCATTTGGGGGGGTGGGATATAGGGAAGTTTAGAGAAGGAGCATTTAGGGGGATGGGAAGACATTAGTGGAAGTAGTCTCTGATGTATTGAATTGAGGTCATTTAAGTGGAGGTGCCCAACAGGCCACTGGCTACGCAGGAATGGAGGTCAGGAAAAAGATGTGGACTGGATATATAAACTTGGTAGTCACCTTTGTGGTAGCTATAGAAGCCATGTTTCTGTGACAGAAGATGGAAGAGTGCAGGATAAAGAGACTGAGGGTAAAGGGGAGCTTGATAGCAAGCTTGTCGCTGGAGACAGGAGCTCCACAGGGGACAATGAAAGAGGAGAATACGGACTGTGGAGAGGTATGGAGATGAGAGAATGGCGTGGGCTGCCCATAGGGCAAGAGTTTCTGTGTCAGGAGACGGCGATGCCGAGTCACAGGGAGGACTTGATAGGATCATCGATTTAGAGTTGGAAGTCATTAGAGGCCATTCCATCCCCCTCATTTTATAGATAAGAAAACTGAGGTCCAGAAACATTGACTTACCCAGGGTCACACAGCTATTTAATCTGCCTGTTATAGGGTGAAGTAAGAACCATCTAGTCAGAGCCCCCATTCTCCAGGTTCCTTCGATTTCACCAGACTGCCGGAGGAATTCACGTCACACAAACAGTTAAGAACCCATGTTCTAGTACCTTTTTCATCCACAGGTTTGGATTCTTTAATGGATCTGCCCAGGAATTCTGACAAATTTGAATCTCCTTCATCACAGGCCTTCTACTTCTTCCTTTTCTCCTGCTCTCTCAAAATTTCAATTCTCTTAGTGCCTTGCTTGTAGCTAGTTATAAAGAGATAATTATCTCATAAAATGTATACATTTGTTCAGTTGTGCCTGACTCTCTGTGACCCTATTTGGGGTTTTCTGGGCAAAAATACTGGAGTGGTTTGCCATTTCGTTCTCCATTTCATTTTACAGATGAGGAAACTGAGGCAAGCAGGGTTAAGTGACTTACCCAGGGTCACATAGCAAGTGTCTGAAGCTGTATTTGAACTCAAGGTTTTCCTGACTCCAGGCCCAGTGCTCTCTCCATTGCTCCACCTAGCTGCCCCTAAATTTATACATGCTTTATCTATTTATAAAACAATTTATACCAAAATGTGAATGATCAATAGCTTGCTATTTTAAAAGTTTATTTTTCAGGAAACTTGAGTACTTAGCAGATTGAGATCTTATAGATAGGAACTTATTCCAAGTTACTCCCTCCCACACAGCCCATACCTACTCATCCTATGGGATTCTTGTTCATTCTTTCTCTTCAATCTTCTACAGAGGATCTGTCAGTCAGTAATAGTAAACATCTATTAAGCTCCTGCTGTGTGCTAAGCACTGGGAATATGTAAAAAGGAAAGACAGTCCCTGCACTCAAATGAGGGAAAGCAAACCACGAGCTGAATAGAAGGGGAGGGGGGCTGCACACCAGGGAAGTCAGCCATGTGAAGCAGGCATGGTAGTAAAGTCAGTCAGAGAAGTCAGTCCCAAAGTAATGACCTGAGTTCTCCCTTTAAATGGAGGCTTCAGAGTTCATGGTTCCACCTTCTAATCAGAGGCAGAGAATGGTGATAAGGTGGTATCTGTCCTGTATACTAAAGGATTTCCTCCAGGCCTTTTCTTAAAATTAAATTTTGCTTCATTTTCAAAGAAAGTTCAGCCTTCCCTCCCTCCCACTTCTCTCTCTCTCTCTCTCTCTCTCTCTCTCTCTCTCTCACATGTGCGCGCGCGCGCACACACACACACACACACATTGAGAAAGCAAGAAAAACAAAACTCCTCTGTTATAAAGATGTGTAGTCAAGCAAAATATCATTTCTCATTGGCCATGTCTAAACAGTCTGTGCTGACTACGTCTTCTTTCTGTCAGGAGGTGGGCAGTGTATTTGATCATGAATTCTCAGGAGTTGTGGCTGGTCTTTGTGTTGCTCAGAGTTCCCAAGTTTTCTTTACATTTACACACATTCTGGCAGGTGAAAGATGAAACGACTGAGGAGACAAAAGTTTGATCTCTGAGCATATGGATTTTAAGCATCGAGTGCCAATTGCCCAACAAAGCAGGACCAAACCTCCTCAGCTTAGGCCTGGACCCCGAATACAGGAGGAGACAGACTTTTATATGCTCAAAACAATTAACCAAATAAGGCCAGCTAATTAGAAGGAAACAGTACAACATTAGGTAATCGGATTTCTAATTGGATGAAAGATTTGGGACTTTCCAAATTGGGAGGGAGAGAATGAACAGGTGCAATGGCCTGAATTCAGACAAAAGAGGTGTCCCACTCCCCCCAAGTATCTGTAAACAATCAAAAGAACCTGGAAACAAGGTCATTATAAGTCTGGTTTTCAGAGAAGACACATGGGTTAGTTGAGATGTACAATTGTGAGAAAACTCCTTGCTATCAGTCTTTGGATCTGACTGAATGTCTAGTCAGCATAACTGAGTTCCTTGGTTAAGGGTCTCATCAGCGGGTATGAGTGGTCCAGCTTCCCAGCCACGCAGAGCTAGGTTTGAACAGTGCAGTAAGGTTTTCTTTCAGTTTGTACAATTGAATAAAGTTTTCTCACATGACAGAATTTGGACCAGACCCATAATTGGATAGAAGGAAAATTGAGCTAGCTCCAGAGTTGAGTCACAAGATGGTTCACTCAATTCCCACGATTAACCACTTGCTGCCCTAATCGCCTCAATTCCTTCAACACACACAAGAAAACAAGAAAAACAGAACTCATTACAGACATGTGTAGTCAGTCAAAACAAATTCCCACATTGGCCATGTCCTAAAAAAATGAGGATGTGAGTTCTACATTCTGAGTCTTTGACCTTTTCCTTGAGAGATGGGCAACATGTTTTATCATTAGTCCTCTGGAATCGTGGCTGGTCATGCTGATAAGAGTTCAGCACAGTAGTTTTCCATCATACTTATATGCCACAAATTATTTATCTGGTACCCCAATTTATGGGCACCCCCTCAGATTTCTGTTCTTTGCTACCTCCAACAGAACTATAAATATTTTTGTGCATTCTTAGAATTTGTTTCACGTATAATTAATCACTCCCTTATTCTACTCTCTCTTTTAATTCCCCTTCTTCCCTTTCCTTCCTGTTTCACTGTCGAGTGAAATATATTTCCGTACCTAATTGTGTATTCTTCCTTCTCTTGACCAGCTTAGATGAGTAGAGTAACTACTCTGTGTTTCTGTCGATATCTACTTGTTTACCCTTATTATGTGAGATAATTTCCCCCAACCTTTTTTTTTCTCCAGGACTTTTTAAAAAAGATTCTCTGGGTTCCAGTGCCACATTAGGTCTATCACGTTTGTTGGTTTGGTTTTTTTTGGTTTTTTTTTGTTTGTTTTTGTTTTGGCAGGGAAATTGGGGTTAAGTGACTTGCCCAAGATCACACAGCTAGTGCATGTGTCAGATATCTGAGGCCAAATTTGAACTCAGGTCATCCTGACCCCAGGGCCGGTACTCTACTCACTGTGCCACCTAGCTGCCCCTATCACATTTGTTAATAGGACTTTTCCCATCATAAATTTCCCTGGTGACATATTTTCTACCACTTCTCACATGTTTAATAACATGTTTAATACTAATTACTAATACCCACCAGTTATCTCCATGTTGCCCTTTTAGATCACCTACAATTTTGGTCCTTCTGAGTTCATGTTGTGTTCCATGATCTGTAGCCAAATAAAAAGAGGAGTTTTGTCTCAGTAAGCAGTTTGGGATCACCGAAGGCACTACTCAGTTTTCCCAGTAAAATCCAGTACATTCTCTTTTTCCCTGTTCTCTTTTGGGCCAGTTCATCGTCTACATGCAGTACTGGTCCAAGGCACAGGTAATTGTGGACTACGTGGGATCCCCAGCCAACTGCAGTTCATAACTTGAACAGTAGGCATTCTTTCTCTCTATGGATTCTTAAAGTATCTCTGGAGTGGCCCTGGTTCTCTTTCTGGAAACCGATGTAGTCAGTACAATGTCATCTGCAAACAGAAGCATCTGGAAAACCTCATCCTTGGGCACCCTCTCCAGGGTGGATTACGTCTTCTCTCAGGCCCCTGCACAAACCAAGAGGTGTCTGCTTACCCCTTGCTCCCCACTGCCCACCCCCAGACCCTTTTACTGTTGCCCTGACTCATCAGCTTCTTTGGCTTTGAAAGTTCCTGTATCTCCCCACCCAGATTCTTTTTTTTTTTTAATTTTTCTTTTTACTTTTAGTTTACAACATTCAGTTCCACAAGTTTTTGAGTTCCAGCCCACCTAGATTCTTGCTGTCATTTGCTGGTTCCTAGGTCACACTCCCTCCTTTCTCACTGAATTCAGTTCATCTTCTAGCCTGTCTCCTCTCCTTATCCAACGCAAAGTAAATGTTCCCATTGATGACTTCTTCAATACCCTTCCCTCCCAGTTCATAAACCTCCTCAAGTCTTATGACTTCCGTGCAGGTTTAGCCACCCGCAGAAGTGATAACACCTTCAACCTCGCTGTCGCTCTAAAGCAGGCCATCTCTGCAATCTGGAACTCCAAAATTACCCAATTTGATCTGCCTATCCACTGATCTCACCTTCTGCCTAACTCTTCTGAAAGGTAACATAAGGCCCCTGTGCCCCTCCCTGTTCTCTCAATCCACTGCTTACCTCCCTTCCTGGGCATAACGTTACAGAATGCACCATATGCCACTCTAGAATCCTTTGCTCCCTTGTCTCGTTGGTACATGACAGCCCTCTGCCCTGAGTTACCCCTACCACTGACCTGTGCTGCTCCTTCTCTGCAGCTAGTGCACCACTGAAGGTAGTGACACAATCCCAAATTATAATCCCTGTACAGAATGTCAGCAGAGCCCTCACTCTTGCAAGGGAGGCCTTTTATTCTTCCCTGATTAATTTTCTGTCATCCTCCCTGCAACATCTCTTCTATCCCCAGAACCACACTTCCATACCCAGTCTTTGTCTCAGTATTTGACCTTGCTTTACGTTTTACTGAAAAAAAGATCAGTAACATCAGAAATGAGCTCCTAGTTTCCCTCTGCATCTTTACATCTTCACCTGTCTCCTCTTTTGATCAAGTCTGAAGAAGAAATTTATTTATTTATTTTTGGGTTACAACATTCAGCAGTCTCAGTGCAGAAGATATTCTAAATTGCTGCTACTTAATTAACATTTCAAACTCAACATATATCAATAACTTAACTCACTGGTGTCCTCTTTGTGACTAATTTTACAGATGAGGAAAGTGAGGCAAACAGGGCTGAGTGACTTGCCCAGGATCACACAGTTAGTAAGTGTCTGAGCCTTGATTTGAACTCAGGTCTTTCTGACTCCAGATCTGGCACTCTATCCACTGCATCACTGTATTCTCCACCAAACCTGCCTTCCAGACCTCCCTATTTCAGTAGCCCTGGACTCCCTCCTCATTTCTGCTTTTTAGAATCTTTACCTTTTTAGGGTCTGCTCAGGTATCACCTCTGCATTAAATCATTCCCCGATTCATGTCAAATTTCCGTATATTCCTTTTTCTGTGTAGGTGTCGTGTCCTCTTCCGCCGCAGAGTGTAAACTCCTCAAGAGCAGAGGATATTTTGGTTTGGGTCTTTGTGTTTCAGCACCTAGCACGTTATCTTGCATAGAGTACATGCTTTATAAAGCTTCTTGTTTCCTTACTCTTTCTTAATTCTTGAATTAAATTGAGTTGACTTTTACTTCCCTGTGGCATCAGCCTAGAATATTCTCCATCACAGTGGTGAGCATGTCATTCCCTGTCTAATAACTCACTTGATGAAAGATGGCTGAGCAAGGTCATCCTCATTCCATCTGTCTGGGAACCTTGTCAGGTCTTCAGAGATACATAGGAGACAGCGTTGTGGAGAAAAGCTTCTAATGTTGCATTTCGATTTTCAGGTTCAAATGCGTTTTTATAAATAGGAATGGGAACCTATCATATCATTGCTGTAGGGAACTCCTAAATGAGGACATTTCCTCTATAAGAATGTATCAGCATCTTCTCTGTAACTTCTTGTCCCAGGAGGTTGTATGGGACCCACGGATGGTTCATTGGGTCACCTCAGCGGGAATAAGATTAACTTTGAGACGTCAAAATCAAATAGAAAGGAATCAAAGGCCTCATATTGATACAGAAAACCACAGATTCACCATATCTCTCTTGTGCTGCATTATTATTTATTTTGTTGAGTATTTTCCCATTTCATTTTAATATGGGGCACTCTTGGTTTTGAGGTCTGGGAGCCCCAAGTTTAACACTTCTGCATCATACCATACTATCTCTCTTTTTTTATAAACAGCAGGTGGAAGATAGTACAGAATCTTGTATTTCCCTTATCTTTTGGTCAGTTTGTTGCCAAATGACAAATAATGACAAATATGAAGGATTCAGAGAAGCTTTGGAAGTTCATCTTGTGATCTGGTAAAACCATAATAATAATAATAATAATATATATGAGGACCACGTAAATGTTCATAAAAACACCACAAAAGCCATCTCATTAATTAGTATGACTGATTGGCTCTCCAGAGGAGATGCTATTCTATTCTCCTCTTCATAGAGAAGTGGGAAACTACCAATATGTAATATTATATGTGCCATCAAATACGGTGGCCATGTTGGTTGGTTTAATTCTACCTTTTTTTTTTTTAAAGAAGCTGTGTTACACTTATAAAAGTGAATGTTGAAAACTATCTTTACGTGTAACTGGAAAAAATAAAATACTGTAAGTGGAGGAAAAGAGGAAAAAAAAAGAAACTGTTACAAAAGAGAAACCATGGGGAGGAAGGATGGGGTGATATAAGAGGAAAGGCCTATTGATATAAAAACAAAAGGCCTCAGTAAAACTGAAAATTAAAAGAGAGTAGGCCTATGGGTCAGTAGTTACTAATGCCTTGTAATCATCCCTTGGCTATAAAAATGTGCATGCTATATTTCAAAGAGATCATACAAGGGGGACCTCTATGTACAAAAATATAGCAACTCTTTTTGTGGTAGCAAAGAATTGGAAATCAAGGGGATGCCCATCAATTAGGGAATGGCTAAACAAATTGTGGTGTATGGATGTAATGGAATACTGTTGTGCTATAAGAAATGAGAACCTCAAGAAACTTATATGATCTGATGATTAGTGAAGGGAGCAGAACCAGGAGAGCATTGTACACAACCACAGACACATTGCTTCAGTGATGACTAACTTTGATAGACTTAGCTCTTCTCAACAATGCAAAGTTCTAAGACAGCTCCAAAAGACTCATAATGGAAAATGCTATCCACATCCAGAGAAAGAATTATGGAGTCTGAATGCAGATTGAAGCAAACTATTTGCTCTCTCTTTTTTAAAATTTTATTTTATTTTATTTTATGTGATTCTTGGTTTTGTTTCTTCTTTCTCATGGTTCATTTCATTGGTTATAATTCTACTTTACAACTTGATTACTGGGCATATAAGTTTAATGTGAAGGTATATGTAGAACCTATATCAGATCACATGCCATCTTGGGGAGGGGGAGAAAATTGGGAACTCAAAAATTTGTGGAACTGAGTGTTATAAACTAAAAAATAAAATAAAATAATTAACTTTTTTTTAAAAATCATCCCTTGAAGAATGTTTTACTGATGCATTTTTTTTTACATCATAATTATCTATCACCCCCACCTCCCAGATTAACCCTCCTTTGTAGCAAAGAAAAACAATTAAGCCAAAACATCAGATGTCTAACCTTATTTGTCTCTGTATAAAATAGTCTTTCCTCTTAGTTCCCTATCTTCATTGGGAGAAGGTATATTTTATTATCTTTTCTCCTGGACTGTCATCATTTTTCCCCCCATGCCTAGAATTCAGCTTCCTTTTAATGATTTTTTTTCATTTACATTGTTGCTATCATGTATATTGTTCTTTTGGTTCCACTTAATATCTTTCTACCTGATGTTCTTTTTTTGGATCTATGATTATTTTTTCTATTTCTTTGGTATCGTCCTCTCATTTACATATCTTAAAAATTGGTTCTTCTTTTCTTTCTAAATTGTGTTGCCTCCAGCACAATTTTGCCTGTGTATATTTGATCTGGTTCAGCTCCTCTTCTATTTTCGTCTTTGTAAATGCCATTTAGATTTGTTTTGGAAATGTGGTCATTTCAGCGTCACAGAGAACAAAAATCACTATAGAACTATAGACAGATCTGGTTTTTATCTGTTTGTCATCCCCCTTCCAGTTGGATCAATACGTTGTTTTAGGGAAATCTGCTCTAGTTGGGTGTATGACTGTATTTTTGCAAACTTGTTTTCTTTTTAGTGCTATTTGATGTTTTTTGAATTAATACACTTGTGTTCTTCCACCATCCTGCTTTGTCTTCTTTTATAAATGAGTCTATGTTCTAAAACAGCATTGCTCTTGAGTGCTTTGTCTTTATCAAAATGTAGGAAGGACATCAGGTGTTTTCTGGATGAGGATATTTCTTGGCCCTTCTGGACCCCTTGTGGAGGTGCTTACTTTACAACTTTATATAGGAAATTATGAGAGAGGATATTTGCATTTTTAAAAAATGGTTTTGTTCACTAAAGGAATAAATCTCTGATGGTAGAAGTTGAGGTAGTAGACCGTACTCAGAAATACTCTTGGATCAAGGAGGAATTTCCTGTACTCCATAGTTCACCTACTCCTATAGAAACACTGGGAAATTTTAGTCAATACATTGACTCACATTAAAAAACCGATTCCCACTTAAATGGACAGACTTTGTGATATAATGGGAAGAACCCCGACCTGGGAGCCAGGAGACCTGTTTTCTAGTCCCATCTTTGCTTCTGAATCATTAGGTGACTTTGGGTAAGTCACATCATCTTTTTGAGCTTTAGTTCCCTCATTTGTGAAATTGGGATTATAATAATTTTCTATACATACTCATGGGGCTATTGTGAGAGTTGGATGAAATAATATTTAAAGCACTTTGTAAACAGAAAAGTTGTTTATAAATGTCAGCTCTTTAATTATCTGCAAAATAAGAAGATTGAACCAGATAGTCTCTAAGATCCCTTGAAAGTCTAAAATGTTTTATTTATAATTTATTTATAATACACAGGTTTGTGGATGAGATTATCTTAAGTATATCTGCATATACTTGACATCTGAATGACTTCCTGTGTGATCTATGATAAAATTTAAAATTACAATTATAAAATAAAATTATACATAATAAAATTATAAACTTATCTTCCACTGGAAGTGTACATCAGGAATGAAGGAGTTATAGAATCCTCCCGGGAAAGGGGAGAAGTGACTCGTTGACATCTACCAGATTACTAATGCTTGAGGAGCTGTAGTTTGGAGAATGATGCCTTAAAGGGATGACAGCATGAATGGAATTCTGAAAGCAAAAGTCAGTTGGCTTATGGAGAAAAGTGAGCTTTGGCATGTGGAGACCAGCAGGGGGAATCTGTCCAGGTACTACCCCAACATTCCTGCCCAGTGACTGTTCCACCTGCTCCACTGACAAGCCCCATCAAGATCAAAGGCTGGCGTTAGTTGGAAAGCTTTGTAATGCCCTAATATGTACACTAAGTGCTGGGTACTAACGCCTTTAACAAGGCCATTTGTCAGTCATCCTCCTCCCATCGGGAAATAGGAAGCATGCCGTTCTTCCCTATTCATTATAAGAATGGGGGAGAAAATTGGGAACGGAAGAGGATTTCAAGCAACAGTTAATCACATTCATATTCTTAAGCAAGTGACAGTCCTAGTTTCTGAACAGAATTCAGAGAAAAATAATAATAGCCATTCCTACACATTTGCTAACGTACATATACACACATGTGGCCCATCCTAGATTCTAGCGATCCTTGTCCCAATTCTCATTGCATTTGCAAGTTGGGTACTCGAAGGACAGTTGGCTACATCTGCTCCTCAGAGTCCCAGGGATATGTCTGAAGGATTGGGGATATTGTTCTAATGGAATTTGTTTAACTGTTCATTCCATTGTGTTCTCTACAATATCAATCACCGGTTACAATTAATATTTACCCTATATCTTTGATTTGCCCTGTGATTTGAATCCCAATATCATTTAACTAATTATTATCAATTAGCTTTTACAAAGGAGTATTTAATGAAAAGATATAGCAAGACCCTAAGTATGGAGTTTTCTCCCTGAACTAGGGCATAATTTTCCCCCTATACCACCTCAGACCCTGGGGAGATTGGGTTCAAACTTAAAGTTTGCCTCAGAGCCTTCATCCTGCCATATTCACTTCCAAGTATGGCAGAGCTGCTAGACAAGTCATATGGCAGCTCAGCTTCCAGTCCATTCACCACTCTCTTGGGCCAAGCAGGTTGCTCCTGAGAGGTACCCCAGTGACCCACTGGAATTAGCTGCTGGACAACTCTAGTACGGGCTCTGGATCTTGGACCTCTGGCCACTCACTCTTCAGACCTTTTGAAGCTCACACACAAGGTCCTAGTCCTCTCCAATAATCCTTCACCTTAAGACACAATAGAAACAGAGAAAACAACAGTGCCATATGCTCATGGGCCATGGCCCAGGTGGAGATAAAGGCCTGAAGGTTTCCAGTGTTTCATCCTGCTCACTTGAATGCGGCCGGATTGGGCTGGTTGGTGCATTTTGGATGTATACCCAGTTCCAGCTCGAAAGTCAGTTAAAAGGCCCTTCTTTACCACACAGTAGGCAGATGGGAAACAGTCCTAGCGTACCCATGCATGCTCTGGAATAGAGAGCAGGCCCTCCGTTCAGCATACTCAGAAGCAAGCTCACCTCACCTGGGGAAACGTAGTGGGCAAAACATTGGCCGTGCTGGAAGGACAAGCCTCCTACTGGCAAGCTCCCTTTCTCCCTACCATTCAATACATATACAGGTACATGTACTTACATATATCTTCCCATGATGCCTTAGTTGCCTAGGTGATGAATAATATAGATGAATCATTAATATCTCTCCCATTGTGTATCTTATGTGGTTCAATATACAATTGCAAGGACCCTGATTTAACAGGGTTTGAATAGTGGATGAATGTTATGGTCTTTATTTTAGAAGAGTAGTTTCTGTCTTTACAGAACTTCATGGAGAGTAAGTAGATATCATGGTACAAGGGAAAGAGAGTCAGGCTGGCAGTCAGGGGACCTGGGTTCTAGTCCTGGTTCTGTCAGTAATCTGTGACCTTGAATAAATAACTTAACAGTCTCTGTCTCAGTTTCCACTTTTGTTAAGTGGGGACGATACCTGCCTTCTTGTAAGAATCAGGATAATGGTTGGGAAAGCACTTTGAAAAATGTAAAATGATTTAAAACCATAAGTGTGATATTCAGTCTAGGCCCCCTGAATGAATTAACTGAAAACCCTTCTGAATAAAGAGCCTGGTAAAATAACAGAGTAGCTGCCCTGGGAAGGCTGATTAATGCCACCAGAGATGTTAAGGGAGCCCCAACTTGGAACATGCTTGGTGTTAACAGATAAAACTTACCAACACATTTTCAGAAATTATGAATTTCATCTGTGTGTATTTAACTATTAATTATTTATCTCAATAACTATAAAGAGAAATTCTACCAGTCCAGTATCATTTTCTCTTTTGACCTTGGCAGCTGCTATAATATGTCCAGTGAAATAAGAACTTCTATTTTGTTTTAGACATGACAGTAAACCCCACAATGGAGGGATTAATGGAATATGACATCATGAAATTACAAAGTAGTCATCTAGCCATAATCAGTTGGAGTGGCAGTCTCTGACATTTGAGTAGGTCTTAGATCAGACTCCAAAGAGTACATTGAAAAAAATAGCTGTTTACAATCCATTTAACCCAGGATTTTGTCTCTGACCTGGATTCTAAGTATGGCTATGACCTCCCTTAAGTCCAGGGGTGCTTCTGAGAGTGGCACTCCATGATATCACCCTCAAAAAGTTGAGGGACTTAGGCAATGAGGAAACAAAACTGTCTCTCTTTGCAGATAATGTGATGTTATGTTTAGAAAATCCTAGAGAATCAACTAAAAAAAAACTACTTTAAATTATTAACAACTTTGGCAAAGTTCCAGTATATAAAATAAACCCACATAAATCATTCACATTTCTATACATTACCAACAAAGTCCAGCAGCAAGAGATAGAAAGAGAACTACCATTTAAAATAATGGTAGACAATATAAAATACTGCCAAGACAAACCCAGGAACTATATGAACACAACTATAGAACAGTTTTCACACAAATAAAGTCAGATCTAAACAACTGCACACATATTAATTGCTCATGGGTAGGCCAAGCCAATATAATAAAAAATGACAATTGTATCCAAATTAATCTATTTATTCAATGCCATACCAATCAAACTATCAAAAAATTATAGAGCTAGGAAAAAAATAAAAAGCTCATCTGGAAGAACAAAAGCTCAAGGATATCAAGGGAATCAATGAAAAATATGCAAAAGAAAGTGGTCTAGCCATCCCAGATCTCCCAGCAGTAATTATCAAAATAATCTGGTACTAGCTAAGATGTAGAGTGGTGGATCAGTGGAATAGATTAGGAACAAATTATATTATAGTAAATGACCATAGTAATCTTAGTATATGATAAACCCAAAGATCCAAGCTTTTAGAACAAAAACTCATTATTGACAAAACCTACTGGGAAAACTGGAAAACAGTATGGCAGAAACTAGGAATAGACCAACATCTCACATTGTATATACCAAGATAAGGTTAAAATGGGTACATGAGGGGCAGCTAGGTGGTGCAGTGAGTAAAGCACCGGCCCTGGAGTCAGGAGGACCTGAGTTCAAATCCTGCCTCAGACACTTGACACACTTACTAGCTGTGTGACCTTGGGCAAGTCACTTAACCCCAATTGCCCTGCCTTACCCCCTCCAAAAAAAAAAAAAAGAAAAAAATGGGTACATGATTTACACATAAAAGTGATACCATAAACAAGAGAGCATGGAATAGTTTAACTGTCAGATTTATGGATAAGGAAAGAATTTAGGACCGAAGAAGATACAGAGAATATTACAAAATGCAGTTTTGATTATGGAAAATTAAAGTTTTTGCATGAACAAAACCAATGCAGCCAAAATTGGAAGGAAAGCAGAAAACAAAGGGGAAAAAATTTGCAACAGGTATCTCTGATAAAGCCCTCATTTCTCAAATATATGGAGAACTGAGTCAAATTTATTAAAACACAAGTCATTCCCCAATTGATAAATGATCAAAGGATATGAACAGGCAGTTTTCAAAGAAATCAAAGCTATCTATACTCATATGAAAAAATACTCTAAGTCATTATTGCTGAGAGAAATTCAAATTAAAACAAGCCTGAGGTACCAGCTCACACCTCTTAGATTGGCTAATATGACAAAAAAGAAACATGTTGGATGTTAGTGGAGATAGGGGAAAACTGGGACACTAATGCACTGTTGGTGGAGCTGTGAACTGATCCAACCACCGTGGAGAGCAATTTGGAACTACGCCCAAAGGGCTGTAAAACTCTGCATACCCTTTGATCCAGCAATACCACTGTGACATCTATATCCCAAAAACATCCAAAAGAAAGGGAAAGGGACCTATCTTTTCTGGTAGCTAAGAATTGGAAATTGAAGGGATGCCCATCAATTGGGGAATGGGTAAAAAAAAAAAAAGCTGTGGTATGTGATTGTGATGGAATCTTGTTGTGCTATAAGAAATGACAAGCAGGATGATTTCAGAAAAACCTGGAAAGACTTATGTGAACTGATGCAGAATGAAGTGAACAGAACCAGGAGAATATTGTACACAGTAACAGCAATATTGTTTGATGCAAAACAAGGAATGACAACCATTCTCAGGAATACAATGATCCAGTACAATCCCAAAGAACTAACGATGAAGCATACTATCCACCTCTTTTCTTTTACTCGCGTCTTCTTGTACAAAATGACTAATATGGAAATGTTATACATAATTGCACATGTATAACCTATATTTGATTGCTTACCATCTCAGGGAAAGGGGGAGGAGAGAGATGCAAGGAAAGAATTTGGAACTCAAAACTTTAAATAAAACTGCTTTAAAAAAAAGTTGAGGGACATTTGTCAAACATGTCAACAGAGAAACATGTTGTGTTCCCAAAGAGGAAGAGTAGTGACTGCCAAAGTCATCTTATTTGATAAAGAGAGAAATCCTACCTCAATGCTGGGGTGTGGGGGAGGTGCTAAATACAACTTTTGACAGCTCTCCTCCCTGACTCTCTTCTCCTACCAGACCCAAAGGTGCCAGACAGGAGGGAAGAAGGGAGTGCCTGAACTTGTTAGCAGCTCTGGATCCAGGTCTGATGAAACGCCTAAAGGGCTGGAACATAGACACTTTGAGATTGAAGTGCCATAATTGAGATCATTTAGCCTGGAGATGTTACAGGCTTCAGGGATATGAAAGGAGATAGATAGCCAGCTGTTCTCCAGTCCCACTGAAGCCTGACCAGAAAGAAATGGAGCGGTAATAGTAAACATCAACAACAGCAAGCATGCATGCGGTGCTTTGAGGTTTGCAGAGTGCTTTGGGGTCACATTGGGACCTGCGAAGGGTTCTGTTTCATCAACCCTGAGAAGTGTGCGCTATGCTTAGCCTCATTTTACAGATGAGGAAAATGAGAGTCAGAGACGTTAAGTGACTTGCCTAGAGCGACACAGTGAGTAAGCATCCGAGGCAGGATTTGAACTTGGTTCTTCCTGACTCCGAGTCCAACAATCTACTGCCTCAGTGGAAGAGATTTAGATTATATATAAGGGGGGAAAATCCAGATTACAAGAGTAAATAAACATTAGGCTGTCATCTTCCAAAGTAAAAGAACAGTCCTATTGGAGGCTGAGGGTGAATCATATGGCTTTATGAAGGTCACTTTTTAACAATAAGTCTTCTATCTCTATGTTGTCATTCAGTCGTTTCAGTCATGTCCAACTCTTCTTGACCCCATTTGGGCTTTTCTTGGCAGAGACACTAGAGTGGTTTGCCATTTCCTTCTCCAGCTCATTTTACAGATGAAGAACCTGAGGCAATCAGGGTTAAGTGACTTGCCCAGGGTCATGCAGCTAGGAAGTGCCTGAGGCTGGACTTGAACTCAGGAAGATGAGTCTTCCTGATTCCAAGGCCCTATGCCACCTAGCTGGCTGACCTATTCATATTATAGGAAGAAGTTTTTGAATAGTGGCTGCATTTAAAACTGAATCTTAATCTGGAAGGACTTTTTAAGTCGTCCACAGAACTTTGAGGTGGTGAAAACTAAAATTATGTTGGTTCTCTTCCTTGCTAGAAAATAAAATACTGGCAGAAATGTAACCATCCACCAGAAGATACACTGTTGGGGAGGAATGACCTCCATGGGCTCTTCCACAGTGGTTGTGGAAGGCCAAGCTCAAATCTCCAATAACCCTGCAGCCTCCAATAAATCGAGTTATTTGCTGGTTCTTTTATGAAAGATGTAGCAAATAAGTGACTATGTATGAGATCAGCCCTGAACCTGTGGTTATGACCTACAGGGGTGGGGGATGACACAGAGTTCTACTCCCCCACCCCCACCCCACCTCACCTCCCCCCTCATCTCCTAACAAGGGAAGTTCTTTCCAATAAACAGGAGTTTTGACAGTTTCATTGTAAAATGGCTTCTCCACCCTTTCTCCCCCATTCCTCCCCACCCACCACCCCCCTTGACACCTGGCTGGCTGCGGGACTCCAAGGCAAGTTGGGATATGTTGGTCGCTTTAAATCGTTACCAAGTGGAGTGCTTTTGTGTGTGTGATGTGGTAGGAGTGGGTGATTATCAGAACTTTTGAACTTTCGAAGCCGTACCTTGTGATGAGCTAGGTTATCAATGGCCTGGTTCCTCTCTTACTCTTCCAATTCCTAAGTCTTCCAGGAAATCTCCAATCAAACCACCAGAAGGGCTCTTAAAGGTCCCTCATTTTACCCAAGAGAATATAAGGAAAGTGACTTGGTCCAAGCCACACAGCTACTAAATGTTAATGCCATTATTTGAACTCAGAACTTCTGATTCCAAAGCCAGTGTTCTTCCTGTTCCACCTAGTGAAGGGAACGTTATTCCATTCTTCAGATTTGTGTTATCTCCTGGGAGGAGAGGGTTTGTTATCGGATAGTCTATAGTGAGAGAATCCCATGGAAAACGTCATCTCCCATTCATCTCTCCGTGGCTCAATCTGACAGCCTTTTTTCGGTCAGCCTTCTTGACCTCCCTGGAACACTTGACCTCTTAACATTCTCTTTTCCTGGATACTCTCTCCTGTTTGGGTTTTGGTGACCCTGCTCTCTCCAGGCTCTGATCTTGCCTGTCTAATGTCTTCTTCTCAGCCTTTTCTTCCTGGATTATATTCCATATGCCCTATTCTAACTGTGGGTTTAGCCGAAGACTCTGCCCTAGGCCCTTTTTCACTCTGTGTTCTATCTTGGTGACCTCATCAGCTTCCATAGGTTCAGGGATCATTTTGATGCAGATGGCTCCCAAATCTGTCCAGCCTTAGTCTTTATCCTAAACTCCAATCGTGTATCATCATCTTCCTTTTGAATATTCTCAACTAGATGTCCTGTAGGCACCTCAAATTCAACTTGTCCAATATATACTTCATTACCCTGCCCTCCACTCCAAAAAATCTTTATTACTCATTTACACTGAGTGTAAGACTGCCAGCAGTTCTTTAATATATAGGATTATTCCCTTTACCTTTTGGCTATCAGGGAAGAAAGAGGGTGGCTTGGGAGAAGGACAGTAGTTTTCTTTCCATACCTCACCCTCTTCTGGCCTAGGAAAGAGGACCCAAAGATAAATAATGACATTTTGGTGGGAGTGATGGTGAAAGTAGAATATTCAGTATTCTCTGTGTTTTCTGTCTCCCTCCCTCAATTGGCTCATTTGGATGGGGACAGCTACCAAGTCCTTCAGAAGTACTGGGCCCCTACTATCAGAGGAACCAGGGGCATACTCTGTTAGTTGAGGCATCAATCACATGAATGACACAGAAGGAAAAGCTTGATGAGACATCAAGAAATCCTTCAAATTCATACTTCTTAAAGGATCCTTTTCTTGGTACTATCCTCAGTATTTTAGGATCAGTCCAATGACAGACTGAAACTTCTTCAAATCTTCTTTTCACTATTCATTTCTGTATTTCTCACCTTTAAAGTCTTTGCCATCCCTTTAAAGCTCATGTAAATAAGTCTGAATCCTCCTGTTTGCTGAACACACAGCTGCTTGCTTCTCAATAAGACTGATGATTTCTGTGTTCCTGAGAGGAATCCAAAGTTTCAAACATCCAGGTGTTAACCATTATCTTGGTATAAATCAGAGCCATTTAGAGCTGAATTGTGAAGAGCTGCCTTCCTTGAGTATGTCTGAAAATCAGATTGAGATTTGTTTTGCTCAGTTTTTGGTGGCATGGAGGGGTCTAGAACTGCTTGAAAAAATGGAGATTCCCTGGCTCCCCTTTCTAAACCTAAGCTGGAATGTGTTCTTGGTGAGGCAGAGAAGGAGGGAATGCATCCCGGGCATGGGAGATGACCAGGGTCAAGATGGGCATGGGGTAGTTAGAATCTAGTGTGTAAGGAGCAGGGAGAATAATGTCAGTAAGTCTAGAAAGATAGGTTGCAGTGTACTTTAACAGCTAAACAAAGCAGTTTATTTTTACTCTAGAAGTAATAGGAAACTGCTGGGTTTTGTTGCGTAAAGAGAGTGACAAGGCCAGATCTACAGCTGTGTAGAGGACAGGCTGAAGAGAGGCAGGGAGACCAATTAGGAAGTAACCTAGAAGTTCCAGTAACCAAGGTGAGAGGGGACGAGAGCCTGACCAAACAGCTTTTGTGACACTATTTTCCTGGTTCTTCTCTTGTCTAACCACTCCTTCTCAGTCTCTTTACTGGAACAAAATCCAGATCACACCTCCAACTGTGGGTGTTTCCCAAGACTTTTCCCTAGGTTTCCTGTTCTTCCTTTACACTCACTCCCCTGGTGGTTTTTTCAGCAACCAGGAATTTAATTGTCTTCTCTAAGTCAATGAGCCCCACATCAATATGTCCAACTCTAGTCTCTCCCCTAAGCATCGAGCCATCTCTAATTGCCAATTTGGTATTCCAAACTATCAGAGACACCTCAGGCTTGACATGTTCCTGTCTTTTCCCCCCAAACTTCCCTATTTCTGTTGAAGGCAGAACCATTCTTCCAGTATGTGAAGTCCATACACACTGCGCTGTCCCTCTCTCCTCACTCTCACTCACTCCACATTTCCAGGCAGTTTCAAAATCTTGCTATGTCTACCTCCACAAACATCTCTTTTATCTGACCCTTTATCCCTACTCATAAAGCTCTGAGGTGCTATCTCAGAGTTGTTTTAATTTGCATGTCTCTAATCAATAGTGATTTAGAGCATTTTTTCATATGACTCTAGATGGCTTTGAATTTTTCTAAAAATTGTTTGTATTCTTTGACCATTTATCAGAGAATGACTCTTGTTTTTATAAATTTGGCTCTGTTCCCTATATATTTGAGAAATGAGGTCTTTATCAGAGAAACTTGCTATAAAAATTTTCCCCAGTTTCCTACTTTTCTTTTAATTTTGGCTGCATTGGTTTTGTTTATGCAAAAACTTTTAATTTCATATAACCAAAATTATCCATTATACTTCCTGTGATCTCCTCTCTTCTTTGGTCATAAACTCTTTCCTTATCCATAGATCTGACAGGTAAAATTTTCCATGCTCCCCTAGTTTGCTTATGATACCACCCTTTATGTCTAAATCGTGTTCCCATTTTGACCTTATCTTGATATACAGTATGAAATGTTGGTCTATGCACTAGTGAAGGTTTTTAAGGATGGGGGAGACTTGAGTATTTTGAAGTTAGTAAGGAAGGAACCAGTATATATTAGGTTGACAAGGAGAGAGAGGGGAAGAAAATAAGCATTTATAAAGCACCTACTATGTGCTAAGCACTTAACAAATATTATCTCACTTGATACTCACAACAGCCCTTCAGAATAGATGCTGTCGTGATCCTCATTTTATAGTTGAGGAAACTGAGGCAGCCAGGTCAAGTGACTTGCCCAAGGTCACATAGCTAGTAATTATCTGAGGCCGGATCTAAACTGAGGTCATCCTAGCTTAAGACTTTCCATCCACTGTGCCACCAGCTGCCTCCAAGGGATTGAGAGAGATAATTGAGGCTACAGTATGCTAGAGAAGTTGGGAGGGGTTGACATGGTCATGCAGAGCTGTCAGCCTCCAACATTAGGAATTCTTCCTTCCCTTAGTGTGACCCACTGGGGATCTTCAGTCCCTAAGCAGAAAGGATCTGAACTTGTCTCCAACCTTTGACTCCCCAGGGTGCCTGGAAGAATGTCAGGTCCTCAAGGGCAGGGGCTCTTTGTTATCTTTGATCTTCAGCATCTGGCACGCTGACCTGTACTTAGTAGGTGCTTAATTAATGTGTGTTGACTTGTACATAAGAGGTACTCCTACTATGTCTTTGTTAAATGAACAAATGAACATTTCCAGGCCTCACAGTGTGAAGTACAGCTTTCTTTTCCTTAAGGATCTGTGATCTCATTCCTGTGGCCACTTCCTCCTCCAGTTCTGCATTGTCTTCCCATGCAGTTCCTGTCTGTATCTTTCTCACACTCTTCCCCAGATATCCCCACACTGCTTCCTCATTCTGATTCTAAGTCTTAGAAGATTCTTAAATTCCTTAAAAAAAAAAAGATCCTTAAAATTCCTAAAGAATTCATCAATACCAGTGTAATAAGTGCATCTGTTCTCCTTCACTCATCTGTAGCAAGAAAGCCAATATTCATATGGTTCACTTCCTCCAGTGGCTTATTAATTCATTGGTCGCTGGGTAAAGATTGCACAGTAAGAATTCCCACAGTCTCAGCACCCTGTCTTATCCTTAGCCCTCCCTCAGTATCCTTTGACTCTGCTCTGCCACCATCACAGCAGAAGGAGACCAAGGACATTGGACTATTGCAGGTTTTTATCTGTTTCATGGGTTATTGGCTAAAAATCCATTATCTCATGTTTGACCTGGTAGATGGGCCCTGCCATAGAGGGCTGTCACAGAGACTGTGCTCCAGGCAGGACCAGCCACAGCCTGCCTTTCTGGCAAGGGATTCAAGAACCCTTGGTCACCTTCTTACTACAGTGATGCATCAGACAAGGACCTTTGTGGAAGAGTGCTTTCTTTTGTCTGGAATCTTCTGATTCAAGCCCGAAGGGGAGTTCCCTAATTTGATTCTTCTAGGATATGGTGAAAGCTAGATCATATCTATTCTTCCTCTCTAGAAATGGGGGGGGGGGGGGGCGGGAAACCCAGAACAACCATTCGCCACTGTTTCAAGTGAAGCCAAATAATATTAGGAAATAACCTAATAGGACGATAATGAATATTTGGCAAAACGTGGGCCAGGTCTTTCAGACAGAGGTGAAGTTTTGTGTTTTCATAGGCCTTGCCAAGAACATGTAAAACCTGTCATTTGGATGGTGGGCAGGAGTTCAGGGAAGGCCAAGCTGAATGAAGAATGTGGTTTTATTGCTCAGTCAGAAACTTTCCTATCTTGGTAGTCTCCTTTCCATAGTCCTGGATTCAAATTTTTAAAAAAGCTCAAAGTTTGCCAATAGTTGCATCACACATTGACATAAGCTACCCTAGTTTGCTCAGCTTTTAATCTGACAGATACAGAAAGCTGATTCAGTCTTTTGGGGAAGGCATCAGTCAATAAGTAGGTCAGTAAGCATTTATTAAGGGCCTACTCTATGCCAGGCACTGTGCTAAATGCTGGGGATACAAAGAGAAATAAAAACCAATTGCCCTTGCCCTCAAGGAGCTTACAATCCAGCGGTCCCCCATTAGATTGCACAACACACAAAAAGAAGCTGAAAAGCATTGGGAGGAGGAAGGTACCTACCTGGCAGGGTCACAATGGAGAGATCCAGAGAAGTCCAAAAGCTGGTGGGAAATGGGGAGAAGATTGCTAAGCCCCCTCTTTAAATAGAGTCCCAGAAGCTCATGGCCCTGCCCTTCAGTCATAAGGTCCAGTCACAGGGGCAGAGAGGACAGATGAGATGTGAGAACCAGGCAGAGTCAGTATTTGAGGATGTTAAAATTTCCTGATGATATGTCTCCCGTGGAAGGATGACAGGATGGAGAAGTCCAGAGAAGTCCTGAAGCAGAGTACCTGGTGGGAAATGTGGGAATGAATGTGTTAATATTATGACCATACTTTAGGCCAGAATTGCTCCTCAGGGTAGTCATGATTTGGAAGAGAAGAACAGGTTGAAGCGTTTGTGGTTGTTTTCTTTTATTTGTTTTAAGTTCAGGTTTTGATCTTTAAAGATGACACACCAGCAGGTTGGCCCACGGAAAAGCTTCATGGGTGACTGCCTTGCTGGGATCGCCTGGGGTCCAAGTCTAATCCTCTGCTTTGGCAGCTCAAAATTATTATTATCGCAGAGCAATTAGAGAATCATAGAATTTCATTCTGGAACAAATGTTATAGATCATTCTGTCCAGTTCCCTCCTTTTTCAGATGAGGAAACTGAGGCATGCCGAGGTAAAGTATCTTCCTCAAGGTAGTCAGTAGCAGAGTTGACAAGGCCCTGGGAAAACAGTTCATAATAACCAGACTCCCAAGGGACAGATGTATAAGTAATATCAGTTTATTAGTTTAGGTTGTTATTAATAGTAACTTACATTTATAATTGCACTTTATCATTACAAAACACTTCTATACATTATCTCTTTTGACCTTCACAATAAGTCTAAAAGTAGGTAGTTTAAGTATTATCATCATCCATTTATGTATAAGGAAATTGAGGGTTAAATAAGACTTGCCCAAGGGGACACATCTACATTTATATCCCTTGTCCCTTCCGCTGCACTGTGACACCAGAGGCCTCTGGCATGGTGCCTCTTCTAGGTCACCTACAGAGAGCGCTGGGTGAGTGAATCCATTCCAGGACAGAGCTGAATTCCCAATTCCTTTCTGCTCCCCTGGTATACTGTCTGAGATTTCAAAGTACAGAGACACAGCCTCATACTTAATTGATCCAAGTACACGATTGTGCTGCTAGGTGGCACAGTGGATAGAGCACCAGGCCTGGAGTCAGGAAGACTCATCTTTATGAGTTCAAATCTGGCCTCAGACATTTACTAGCTATGTGACCATGGGGGAGTCATTTAACCCTGTTTGTCTCAGTTTCCTCATTTATAAAATGAGCTAGAGAAGGAGATGACTGACCGCTCCATTATCTTTGCCAAGAAAACCCCAAATGGGGTTATGAAGAGTCAGACACAACTAAAACAAATGAACAGTAACAACGGCAGGATTGTAGGATAAAACTGATCTTGTGGACCAAGATGCATGAGTATTCCCAAATGCTGATTTTGGTTCTGGTTCTGACAGATGAATTAGCAAAAAAAAAAAAAATAGGCCCAGGCAACTCAGCAGGCTGCTTGTGAGTGCCCCAGATTGGGAGCATCGGTGTGGTTAGCAAACTCCCCTAGACAAAGGGAGCTGTAGTCCATTATAAATACACCAAGCTAGAGTCAGCAGACAGACCCAGACACCTTTGGATGCCCCAGTCATGGGCCCTTTGATGTTAGAGGCTGCATGTAATGAACTCCTTGGTCATTCTGGCTCTTTTATCAAGCTGCTCCTCTTCCTCCCAAAAGCAGGGGCAGGGAGAAGGAATGCTCCCAGACAGACTGCATCAACTGTACTACCAGCCTATTGAATATCTTATCTGCCTCCCAGTTCTCTTCTTCAGTCTAATTCAATTCAGCAGATATTTCTTGACCGTGTCTGTGCAAAGGGAAGAAGAGTAGCATGGTGGACAGAACCAGCCTTGATGCCCAGAGGACCTGGGTTGAAGTCCTTCGTCCCACACACACAGACTCTGACTCTGGGCAAGTCACCTAAGCTCTCAGTTCTTCCAAGCCTGAATTGGTAGAAGGAATTTTCTTATCCTGGAGTTCCCTATGCCAAATGAAATCACAGGTCCAAACTCTGTCCCTGTCCCTACCATGTGATAAGTCGAATGGAGATTATAAAGGTAACATGTGATATTTGTTCCCTTCAAAGCACTTGCACCCTAGTAAAGGAGAGGGAGGTACATGAAGAAATGATGAATCCAAGGTGCAGTGTTAAGAGCTATAAGAGTGGACTAAAAAAATAATGCACTAGGAATTTAGAGGAGGAGGCCAGCACTTTGAGCTGGGAGGATCAGAGAAAATTTCATGGAAGAGGAGGAGGCATTTGATCTGGTCCTTGAGTTGGCAGCAATATAATAAGGAAAAATGGTAGAAAGGTCAGGTCTTCCAGGCAGAAGTAGTAGGAACAAAGGTAGAAGAACAAGATCTGGATTATTGCTCAGTTTAGCTAAAACACAGAGTTTGGGGTGGAAAATTCAAACTGGAGAAGTAGGTTGGGACCACATTTTAGAGGCCTTGAGTTCCAGGCTAAAGAGTTCAGACCTTTTTTGGTAGGACTGTGTGGAATCATTGAAAGATTTTCAACAAGACAGTGACATGATAAAAATGGTGCTGTAAGATTCCTCTAGTGACGTTGTGTAGCATAAACTGGAAGGGTATGGTGCTGGAGCCCACCTGTGGGGTGCTAGGAAAGACATTAATGAGAAATTGTCCAAAGTAAGAACTCCTAGAACTTGGAGACTATTGAGGTATTGTGGGAGGGAGGGACAGGAAGTAATCAAAGGCGATTCCAAGTTTCTGAGCCTGAGTAAAGGAGAAAATGGCAGCATGAGCAATGGAAAAATTTTTATGTGTTTAGCTTCCTTACTCAAACACCCTTCCCCTGCATTAGGATTTTCCCAACCTTTTTTTTTTTCCATTTCTTCCTTTCCCTTAATAGCGAGAGTCTTTTTCCTTTGAGTAAAACAGCCTCCCACTCTATGACTGATGAGTATCCTACTCATCCTTCTCAACTCCCTTTGATGACTAATCGAATATAAGATAAGCATCTTATTTCTAGAATTCTTAAGTCACTTCCCCATAAGGGGAAAGGGGAAGGAAGGGAATAAGCATTTATAGGATACCTAGTATGTCCCAGGCACTGTGCTAAACATTTTATAAGTATTACCTCATTTGACCCTCACAACAATGATGGTGGGTAGATGCTGTTATTATCCCTGTTTTACAGGTGAAGAAACTGAGGCAGACAGGGGCGAAGTGTCTCGCCTAGGGCCACACATCTAGTGTCTGAGGCTGGATTGGAACTCAGGTCTTCCCAATTCTAGGCCTGGCACTCTATCTATGCTCCAACCAGCTCCCTGCCATAATATAGCTAGAATAAGGGTTTGAAAAAACCAACATACACCTAAACGGGAAGAAGAAATATATTTCTCCCCACATTAGAAATATCTTAATGTATATATGAGGTTTCAAATTACACATAGTATTTACCAATAAGCCAGATATCCTTAGTGGCTTAGTAAGTAATTACAGAATTTGGAGGGACCAGAAGATTATCAGGGCTAGGCCCTACTTTTATAGCTTAGGAAACTTTGAAGTTCAGTGGCCCGTCACACATCTTAGTTCACTTAAATTGTTTAATTTTCCCGGTTATGAACTAGACCTAGTTTTAGGTACCTGTACCATATTTACTAACATAAAACAACAAAAAAATCTATTTTACTTTGGGGATCAGAAGGCTCTTTAAGCCATGCAGTAGAAAGAGCACTGGCTTTGGAGCCAGAAGACCCAGACGTACTTCTCTGTGGGCCTCAGTTTCCTCATCTGTAAAATGAGGGGATTGCAGGAGATGGTTCACAAACCCCCTTCCCGCCTTCCTGCTTATGAGTGAGACTCCTCTGCCACTCCCAGCCCCCTGGACGCTGACAGCCACAGGCTCTCTATTTGCATGCTTGCGTCAGCAGGAGTTGAGTATTATCTTGTCGGTGTCATTAGCAGGACAGTGCAGTCGGACTCTGGGTCAGACCTGCAGCAACATGAGGCAGCGGGGAATCATCTTCCAAAGCATGACTCTTCTCTTTGGAGACCTTCCCTTTCATTACAAATCTTTCCCAGGGTTCAGCTCTTCTCTTGGCTTTAGGCCAGCTCTTCCCACACCCAGGCATGCAAAGAAATCTCAGCTTTCCACCTGGCACCTGGGGCAAAGCCTGGAGAGCTGCTACCCTGAGCCGGCTTCCGTGTCAGGGACTCATCAGCCATGGCCATCGCCGCTTCACAAGGGCTCATTCTAGTCCTGCGGCAGCACCTCAGAGATTCGAAGCAAAGTCTCCAGTGTGCCAGGAATTTAGAGGCCCTCGATGTGTATTTATATATTCATGGAGTAAATAACAGCACTCTTCAAAGAAGGGTGGTGTTGTCTGCCTCTCATCTGCCCTTCCTATTTGTGAGAAAAGGACTGTGGACAATAGACTGTCCATGAGGCTTCTGTAGTGAACAGTTGCCTGTGACTCAGTTTCTTGGGAAATGTCTGTCTCAGGGCTCTTGGGTTTGTGGCTGACCCTCAAATGCAAAACACTCAGGTAAAAGCCCCTCCCCCTACTCTTTAAGGTTAGCTTCGCTGGGTTTGATTATCTCTCTATGCTAATGACCCCCACATCACTCTGTCCTGCCCCAGGCTCTCTCCTGACTGCCAGTCTTATATCACTAACTATGTATTGGGCATTTCAGACTGGATGACCCAGAGACACGGCAAACTTATGTCCAAAACAATTTACTTTGATAGATTTGGCTCTTCTCAGTAATGCAAGGTTCTAAGACAGCTCCAAAAGACTCATGATGGAAAAGGCTGTTCACATGCAGGGAAGGAACTATGGGGTCTGAATGCAGATGGAAACTAACTATTTGCTCTCTTTTTTTTGTTTGTTTTTGTTTTTATTTTTGTTTCTGTTTTGTTTCTTCTTTCTCATGGTTCATCCCATTGGTTGTAATTCTTCTTTACACCTTGACTATTGTGAAAATATGTTTAGTGTGAAGGTATGTGTAGAATCTATATTGGGTTGCTTGCTGTCTTGGGTGGGGAGGGGGAAGGAGAAGGAGGGGGAGAAAATTTGAAACTCAAAAACTTGAGGAACTGTTGTAAACTAAAAATAAGTAAATTTAAAAGGATAAAAAAAAATTACTGTCTTCTCCCTCAAACCCACCCATCTACTAGACTTCTCCCTGTTTCTGTTTGGAAGAAGCAGTCTTTCCAGTCTTCTGGTTTTGTGATCGTAGAGTTTTCCTTGACTCTTCATTCTGCACCTACATTTCCAGTCATTTGCCAAATCTTGCCACTTCTTTCTCCACACCATCTCTCACCGTAGGTACCTTCATTACTTCTCACAAAGCCACCATCTTGTTTCATATATTCATCCCCTCCCACCTAGACTATTATAATGACTCCTAATTGGTCTCTGCTTCAAGCCTCTCCCCCTGCTTCTGTTCTCCATTTAGCTGCCAGAGTGACTTTCCTTAAACACAGATCTGACCAAATGCAACTCACTAAATTCCTTTGGCTCTCCATTGGCCTTTATCTTTAAAATAAATGCTATTGATTTTTTTTTTCTGTTTCCCACTGTATCTCTAATGCTATGCCCTCCCAGAGAGCCATCATCTATAATGAAGAAGAAAAGAAGCAGAAGAAAATAAAGTTAAACAAAACTAGCATATTACAAAAGTTCAATCTTACATTCTCCCATGTTTGAGAAGAAGTGGGGGGAAATGGCTTCTTATATCTCTTTTTTAGGGCCAAGCTTGGTCATGATCATTTTACAGCATTTCAGTTTTGATTATTGTGTTATGTGTTGTTTTGCTTGTTCTGGTTATTTCACATCAGTTCATAAAAATTTTCCATGTTTCTCTGTCTTTGTCATTTCTTTTTAAATTTTTTTTTTATTTTTTTCTGATCACACATTAAAACGATATCTAACATTCATTTTTTAAAATTTTGAGTTCCAAATTCTCTCCCTCCCTCCTTCCTGAGAAGGCAGGTAGATCTAGCTAGGTGGCACAGTGGATAGAACACCAGGCCTGGAATCAGGAAGACCCACGTTCATATCTGGCCTCAGACACTTGCTGGCTGTGTGAACCCAGTTTGCCTTAATTTCCTTATCTGTACAGTGAGCTGGTGAAGAAAATGGCAAACCCCTCCAGTATCTTTGCCAAGAAAACCCTTAAATGGGGTCACGAAGAGTCACAATTCATCATTGCTTATGGCACTATATTGTTCTATTATGTCCATGTACCACAATTTATTTGATCCCTCCCCAATTAATAGACATCTACTTTGTTTCCAGTTCTTTGATACCCCAAAAAGTGATGCTATAAATATTTTGGTTTACATAATTGAGGCCTTTCTGTCATTTACCTTCTTAGGGTATATGCCCAAGCAGTAGAATCTCTGAGTCAAAGAGTATATTTTAGTCACATTCTTCACATAATTCTAAATTGCTTTCCATAATGATTAGAACAATTCACTTCACCAGCAGTTAATTAATGTGCCTACCTTTCATCTGCACCTCTAGCAATGAATATAATCATCTTTTGTTATCTTTGTTGATTTGCTGGGTGTGAGGTAAAACCTCAGGGTTATTTGATTTACATTTTCTCTTGTGTTGAATTGGGACACTTTCATTTGGCTTCTAATAATTTCTGTTTCTTTTTTGAGAATTGTTCATAGCCTCTGAACAGCTCTCTGCTGAGGAATGACTTTTGGTTTTATATATTTCTATTATTTTTGTACATTTATTGAATATCAGACTCTTATCAGAAATGTTCAATACAAGATGTTTTCCTGAGCAAATAATTTCCATTCTTACCCTAGTTGCATTAATTTTGTTCATATGAGATATTTTCTATTTCACAGGATCAAAATTATCTTATCTTTTCTAATTACCTCTATCCCTTTTTTGGTTAAGAATCCACTCCTGATTTGTAATTAAGAAAAATATATGATCTGCTTCCCTTTTAACTTTTTTTATGGTTTGATCTTTAATATTAAAATCTCATATCTAATTTGAATTTATTATTGTATGTGGTGCAAGATGTTGGTTTAAACCTAATTTCTAAACTTAGTCTTTTTCATAATTTATGTTTTCAAGTTCATCAAGAGGTCTTAAAAATTTTAGAAAAATAAGGTAAAAGGTAAAAGGCTGGAGTAAAATATATTGCTCCTCAGATAAAGTGAAAAAAAGCAGGTGTAGCAATCCTAATCTCAGACAAAGCAAAAGTAAAGATAGATTTAATTAAAAGAGACAAGGAAGGACATTACATCCTGCTAAAAGGCACCATAAACAATGAAGCAATATCATTGTTTAACATATATGCACCAAATGGTATGGCATACAAATTCTTAGAGGTGAAGTTAAGGGAATTACAGGAAGAAATAGACAGCAAAACTATAATATTGGGAGACCTCAACCTCCCCCTTTCTGAACTTGATAAATCTAACCTCAAAATAGAAGTAAACAGAATTTTAGAAAAGGCAGATATGATAGCCCTCTGGAGAAAACTGAATGGGGATAAAAAGGAATATACTTTCTTCTCAGCGGTACATGGCACATACTCAAAAATTGACCATGTACTAGGGCATAAAAACCTCATAATCCAGTGCAGAAAGGAAGAAGTAGTCAAAGCATACTTTTCAGATCATGATGCAATAAGAATTATTTGTAACAAAGAACCATGGAAAAATAAGCTAAAAATTAATTGGAATCTAAATAATCTAATTCTAAAGAATGAGTGGGCCAAAGAACAAATCAGAGAAACAATTAATAACTTCATTCAAGAGAATGACAATAATGAAACAACATACCAAAACTTATGGGATGCAGTAAAAGCAGTTCTTAGGGGAAGTTTTATATCCCTAAATGCTTACATGAATAAAATAGGGAGAAAGGAGATCAATGATCTGGGAATACAGCTGAAAAAGCTAGAAAAAGAGCAAATTGAAAATCCCCAATTGAATACCAAATTAGAAATACTGAAAATCAAATGAGAAATTAATAAAATTGAAACCAAGAAAACTATTGAATTAATAAATAAAACAAAGAGCTGGTTTTATGAAAAAACCAATAAAATTGATAAACCTTTGGTCAATTTGATTTAAAAAAGGAAAGAAGAAAATCAAATTACCAGTATCAAAAATGAAAAGGGTGAGGTCACCTCTAATGAAGAGGAAATCAAAACAATAATTAGGAATTATTTTGTCCAATTGTATGCCCATAAATTTGACAACCTTAGAGATATGGATGAATATCTACAAAAACATAAATTGCCCAGGTTAACAAAAAAGGAAGTAAAATTTCTAAATAACCTCATCTCAGAAAAAGAAATTGAGCAAGCCATCAATGAACTCCCTAGGAAAAAATCTCCAGGGCCAGATGGTTTTACATGTGAATTCTATCACACATTTAAAGAACAACTAATTCCAATACTTTGTAGACTATTTGGGAAAATAGGTGAAGAAGCAGTCCTACCAAATTCTTTTTATGACACAAATATGGTACTAATAGCCAAACCAGGTAGGGTCAAAAACAGAGAAAGAAAATTATAGACCAATTTCTCTAATGAATATTGATGCAAAAATTTGAAATAAAATATTAGCAAAAAGATTGCAGCAATTTATCATGAGAATAATACACTATGACCAGGTAGGATTTATTCCAGGAATGCAAGGCTGGTTCAATATTAGGAAAACGATTAGCATAATTGACCATATCAATAACAAAACTAGCAGAAACCATATGATCATCTCAATAGATGCAGAAAAAGCCTTTGACAAAATACAACACCCATTCCTATTAAAAACACTAGAAAGCATAGAAATAAATGGAACCTTCCTTAAAATTATAAATAGCATCTATCTAAAACCATCAACAAGCATTATTTGTAATGGGGATAAGCTAGATGCATTCCCAATAAGATCAGGGGTGAAACAAGGATGTCCATTATCACCCCTACTATTCAATTTGGTACTAGAAACGTTAGCTGTAGCAATAAGAGAAGAAAAAGAAATTGAAGGAATTAGAATAGGAAAAGAAGAGACTAAATTATCACTTTTTGCAGATGACATGATGATTTATTTAGAGAATCCTAGAGAATCAAGTAAAAAACTACTTGAAATAATAAACAACTTTAGCAAAGTTGCAGGATATAAAATAAACCCACATAAATCCTCAGCATTCCTATACATTACTAACAAAGCCCAACAGCAAGAGGTAGAAAGAGAAATTCCACTCAAAGTTACTGTAGACACTATAAAAATTTGGGAGTCTATCTGCCAAGACAAACCCAGGGCCTATGTGAACATAACTATGAAACACTTTTCACACGAATAAAGTCAGATCAAAATAAATGGAAAAATATCAGTTGCTCATGGCTAAGCCGAGCTAATATAATAAAAATGACAATTTTACCTAAATTAATCTATCTATTCAGTGCCATACCAATTGAACTACCAAAAAATTATTTTACTGAGGTGGACAAAATAATAACAAAATTCATCTGGAAAAACAAGAGGTCTAGAATATCTAGGGTATTAATGAAAAGAAATGCTAGAGAAGGTGGCCTAGCCATACCAGATATTAAACTGTACTATAGAGCAGCATCATCAAAACTACCTGTTACTGGCTAAGAAACAGAGGTGTGGATCAGTGGAATAGGATAGGAACACAAGATGGAGAAGTCAACAACTATAGCAATCTACTCTTTGATAAACCCAAAGAGGCCAGCTTCTGGGCTAATAATTCACTATTTCACAAAACCTGTTGGGAAAATTGGAAAATGGTAGGGCAGAAACTGGGCATAGACCAGTATCTTACACCATATACCAAAATAAAGTCAAAATGGGTTCATGATTTAGGAGTAAAGACTGATACTATAAGTAATTTGGGAGAGCAAGGAATAGTTTACTTATCAGATTTATGGAAAAGAAAAGAATTCATGACCCAACAAGAGACAGAGAGCATTACAAAATGCAAAATGGATAATTTTGATTACGTTAAATTGAAATGTTTTTGCACAAAAAAAGCCAATGCAACAAAAATTAGGAGGGAAGCAGAAAATTGGGAGAAAATCTTTACAACTAGTATCTCTGATAAAGGCCTCATTTCTAAAATATACAGGGAACTGAACCAAATATATAGGGATACAAGCCATTCCCCAATTGAGAAATGGTCAAAGGATATGAACAGGCAGTTTTTAGAGGAAGAAATTAAAGCTATCTATAGGCATATGAAAAAATGCTCTAAATCACTACTGATTAGAGAAATGCAAATCAAAACAACTCTTAGACACCACATCTCTCCTGTCAGATTGGCTAAAATAACAAAACAGGAAAATGATAAATGCTGGAAAGGATGTGGGAAAATTGGAACATTGTTACATTGCTGGTGGAGTTGTGAGATGATCCAGCCATTTTAGATAGTAATTTGGAACTGCACCCAAAGGGCTATAAAAATGTTCATACCCTTTGACCCAGCAATACCACTTCTAGGGTTGTATCCCAAAGAAATCACACAAGCGGGAAAAGGAGCCATATGTACAAAAATATTTATAGCGGCTCTTTTTGTGGTAGCTAAGAATTGGAAATCAAAGGGATGCCTATCAATTGGGGAATGGCTGTGGTATATGAAGATAATGGAATACTATTGTGCCATAAGAAATGGGGATGATACAGACTTCATAACAACCTGGAAAAACCTACACGACATAATGCTGAGTGAGCGGAGCAGAGTGAGGAGAACATTATACACAACCACAGATATATGGATTCTGTGAGGACCAACCCTGACAGACTTTGCTCTTCTCAGTAACATAAGGTACAAAGACAACTCCAAAGGACTCACGATGGAGAATGCTATCTACATCCAGAGAAAGAACTATGAAGTATGAACGCAGATTGAGGCACACTTCATGCTCGCCTTTTTTTCCCCCTTTTTTTCTTCTCTTTTGTTTTTGTTTTTGGGTTGTTGTTTTTTGGTTTTTTTTTTTAGTTCTGTTTCTTCTTTCTCATGATTCATTCCATTGGTCATAATTCTTCTCCACAACTTGACTAGTGTATAAATTAATTCAATGCGAAGTTATACGTGGTAGTTATATGAGATTCCATGCCGTCTTGGGGAGGGAGGGGAGGAATATCTGGAACTCAAAATTATGTAGAACCATATGTTGTAAACTAAAAATAAAAAAAAATTTAGAAAAATAAATTGGGAATCAAAGAGAATGAGTAAAACAAAACTAAAGGCTGGTTCTTTTAAAAGACTAACAAAATGAGCCAACTTGATTGAAAAGAAGAGAGAGGAAAGTCAAATTAACAAAATTTTTAAAATGAGGAAATTATAACAGAGAAGAAATAAAAAGAATTATCAGAACCTACTATATACAGTTATAGTAGTTAGGAATAGTAGGTAAAATGTCAACAAAATTGAGAATTCTAAAGAAGGAGATTAACCAGAAATATATAATATAATGAACACTAAGTGGAGATCTTAAATGATCCAATCTCAGAAAAGGAAATTGAACTTCTGTAAAGTAACTGCCAAGAGGACCAGGGCAGGGGAGGGGGATCCAACAACCTGGTTCAGATGGATTTCTATCTGTGGAAATATGGAGAATTCTATTAAAATTTTAAGAGACAATAAAACACAAATTATCCTCAAAATTGAGAAAGAAAGCATTCTTCTGAACTTGTTTTTTGATATAAATGTAGTCCTAATGTCTAAGCCAGGAAAAAAAAAAAAAACAAAGAAAAAGAATTGTAGACCTATATCATTAATGAATATTAGTTCAAAAAGGGTAGATAAAATCCTGGCCAAAAAATTACAGAAATTTATCCAAAAAAATTCACTGTGCTCAAACTAAATTTAGACCAGAAATGTAGAAGATTCAGTGTTTGGAAAACAATATGATAATTAATCATTAAAAACAAAAACATCCAAAACCACATGATTATATCAAGAGATGCAGAATCAGTCTTTGACCAAGTACAACATTGACATATTCTTAAAAAAAAACCTACAAAATATAGGCATTTTTTAATCTGATAAAAGTATCTAAAATAAAAAGAGAATTGTAGTCAATGGGGAAACACTAGAAGCTTTGCCATTAAATATAGGAGCAAAGCCAGAATGCCCCTTTTGCCTTCTGTTATTTGTTATAGTTTTAGAAATACTAGAAACATTGATTGAGGTGAAGAACTCCAGTCCTTAAGATCTTATCAATAAGACAAAAGAAATAAAGGCATAAATATAGTGCAGAGATAAGACAAAATACCCGTATTTGCCAATGATGTGATGGTTTACTTAGAAAACTCTGAGGAATAAGCAAAGAAATTACCGTATTTCCCCATGTATAAGACGCTCCCATGTATGAGACGCACCTTAATTTTAGGGCCCAAAATTTGAAAAAAAAAAAGTATTACATAAAGTTATTGAACTCAAGTTTTATTCATCTGTTCATAGCTTTCAGGCATCTTTTGGGCAAGTCTGGTGTGCGTACGCATGCTTAGTCCATTCTGTTTCATGAACCTGAAGCACCAATTGTGTCCTCCTTTGAAATCAGTAACTTCTTTTTCGTCAGCAATTCTTCTTGCCTCATGCTGAACCATCTTTGTGGACACAGGAATTCCAGTTGCCCTTTGCTCTTCAATCCATATCTTCAATTCCCTCTCTAAATCAGGCCATTTTGCTGACTTGCCTCTCATGGCCACCTTCTGCCGTGGCATTCTCAGTAGGGTTTCTTCTTCCCGTAACCAGTCTCGGATTGTTTTCTCAGTTGGAGGAGGACCAAACTTAGGTTCAGCAGCACGATTTCCATTCACTTTTGCAAACTGGATCACTTTTAACTTGAATTCAGCACTGTATGAAAATCTTTTCTGAGCCATTTCTGGGCAGAACATGGCAAAACATAACCTAATATACTGGTAACAAATGCGAAACAATGAGTGCAAAGACAACAAGCACGAAAAAGCAGGAAATGCAAGTAAAAAAAATCTACAACAATGAGCGCAAAAACAAGCGCGAAAAAGTGGGAAATGCAAGTAAAAAAAAATCTACAACCACTGTATAAGACACACCCAGTTTTTAGACCCCAAATTTTTCAAAAAAAGGTGCGTCTTATACATGGGGAAATACGATAATTGAGATAATTAATAGTTTCAGTTAAGTTGCAGGCTACAAAATAAACCTGCAGGAATCAGTAGTGTTTCTTTATAGCAATAACAAAACCCAGGGGGCTGTAGCAGAAAGTAAGATCCCATTCCAAAGAACTGCAAAATGCATAAAATATCTGAGAATGAGCCTACTAAAGCACAGTCAACGGCTGTATAGATAGGATTAGAAAACACTCCTTAAAGAAATAAAGAATATAGAAATCTTTCTTGCCCTACGAGAGAATAGAAGGGGAAGGGGATAAGAAAAGGGGGTAGGGTGGTAGAAGGTAGAGCAGATTGGGGGAAGGGGTATTCAGAATGCACACCATCTTGGAGTGGGGGGAGGGGAGAGATGGGGAAAAAATTTGAAACTCAAAATCTTGTGGAAGTGAATGTTGAAAACTAAAAAGAAATAAATTTTTTAAAGAAATAAAGAAAACATCAATGATTGAAGGGATATTCAGGACTGTATCAACCAAAGATATCCTATGTAGATAGAGCAAGACACAATATAGAATTCTGTTGGAGGAGCAGATCTATAGTACAGAAATATAATGTATGAGGAAGATAAGAATGAAAGAGAACAAATAGCATCCCTTCCAGCTCTGAATCTGGGATCATGTATGAAAAGTAGAAAGTCTACAAAACCTGGTTACAAAGTCTACAAAAAACTGGTTAAAAAATAGGAAGGTAGATTAGTGGAGTCGATGAGATGAGGAAGAATCAGAAACAATCCCTGTTACCTTGAAGGAGAGCAATGGGAACTGGATCTCTGACTTCATTCACCTACGGACCTAATGAAGGAACTCCCTCTCCCAGTGTGGGTCAGAACCTTTACTACAACCTACAGTCTTAGTTTCCTATACCACTGAGATGACTTGCCCAGGTTGATACAGGCAGGATGTATCAAGGCAAAATTTGAACCGGGGTCTTCTTTCATGGCTTCAGAGCCAGCTCTCTATCCACCTTCATCAGGGAAATGCATAGGTGACAGATATGGAAAGAAAGGGAAGATGGCATGAAAAACCATGGCAAAATGATTCAGTGAGACGAAACTTTAAGGAAGGTGTTAGGAAGGAGGAAGCATTCATTTAGAACTTCCCAAGGATTGCCAATAAGATAAAATAAGGACTCCTGGTTAGTAAAGCCTCTAACAGCTTGGCTCTAACATACTTTTCCAACCACATTATATAATCAACAATCATTTACGAAGTGCTTCATATGCGCAAAGTTCAGGGGATCCAGGAACAGCAAAAATCTTCCGTGCTCTTAAGTCTTGCCGCTGGACTTCAGTGACACTGGAGGACAGGGTGAGGCTGAAGGCTTTGCACAGCTCTGCTTCACTTAAATCCAATTCATGTAGGAGTCAAGACATCACCCTGTGGTGTCATTGGTCTTCTTCAAGAACGAGTAACTGACCTTCTAACTGGGAAGACAACATGTGAATAAATCGTTATATTGAAGATGAATACAAAGCAGATGGAAAGTATTCCGCTCCTGCCAAAGGTGGCCTTTGGGCTGAGGCTGGAAGGATGCCTGGGCTACCAAGAGGCTGAGATGAGGAGGAAGAGAATTCTAAGCATGGAGGACCTCTGGTGCAAAGGCAGAAGCGACAGGAGATAATAGCTACTACAGTAACATTTATAAAGCATTGTAAGGTTTTCAAGCCTCTTTATGCATATGTTACCTTATATGATCTTTATAAGAACCCTGGGAAGTAATTGCTATTATTATCCCCATTTTATAGATGTGGAAACGGAGGCTAAGTGAGGCTAATGACTTGCCTAGGATCACACCGCTAACAGGTATCTGGAGCGGGATTTGAACTGAGGTCTTTTTGTCCCAAACCCAGCGCTGTATTCACTGTGCCACTTAGCTGCCTAAGATGGGGCATCATGTGCAAGGAACAGCAGCAAGTCAGCCAGTATAGCTGCCCCATGGAGTATGTGGAGGGAAATTATATGTGCGCATCCTGGAAATACAAGAAATAGGCCAGGTTATAAAAAGTTTTAAATGACCAGCAGAGGTATTCCTTTTTGGTTTGGGAGGGTAATAGAATCTGCCTCCTGGACATTTCACACTGCATATCCTGGAAACGGTGAATCACTGAAGTTTATTGAGTGACATGGTCAGATACCTGCTTAAGGAGAGTCCGGTATCTGTGTGGGTGACAGATGGGAGTAGGGAGAGACATGAGACAGGGATCCAATTAGAAGGTACTGCAGTCATCCAGACAGGACAGAACATAGGGCCGAGGGTGGTAGCTGTGTGAGTAAAGAGGAGGGATTATATGCAGCTGCTCTTTTGGAGAAAAAGTGACAAGAGTTGATAACTGATTAGATAAATGGGGTGATGAGATTAAAGCGTCAAGGAAGCCATCAAGATTTCAAACCTGGCCAGCCATTCTGGAAAGCATTTTGGAACTATGCCCCAAAAGTTATTAAACTGTACCCTATGACTCAATAATACCATTACCAGGCTCTGCCCCAAAAGAGATCAGAGAAAGAGGAAAAGGACCCTTATGTACAAAAATATTTCTAGTAGCTCTTTGTGGTGGCAGAGAATTGAAAACTGAGGGGGTGCCCATCTATTGGGAAATGACTGAACAAGTTATGGGATGTGAATATGATGGAATACAGTTGTGCTGTAAGAAATGAAGGGAGTGGTTTCAGGGGAACCTGGGAAGACTTATATGAACTGATGCAGAGGTAAGTGAGAAGAACCAGGAGACAACTTATACAATAAGAACATTATAAAGGCAAAAAGCTTTAAAAGACTCAGGGACACTGATCAACACAATTACCAACCACAGTTCTAGAGGATTTGTGATGAAGCATGCTATCCTACTCCAGATAAAGAGGTGATAGACTCAGATTATAGACCGAGACTTTTTTTTTTTTTGGACATAGCCAATGTAGGAATTTGTTTTGCTTGACCATACATGTTTGTTACTGGTTTTGTTTTTCTTGCTTTCTCAAAGAGGGGTGAAGGGAAAAAATGTGAACCTCATAATAAATTTGAATTTAAAAAAATTTTTTTCAAACCTGGGTAACTGATAAGAGTGGTGGTGTCCATGACAGTAATAGAGAAGTTCAGAACTTGTTAATGCAGGACTAGCATTCAGGAGGGGCTAAATAGATAGATTTTAGAATCATCAACTTAAAGATAATTAAATCTCATGGGAGTTGATGAGATAACCAAACCAGAGTGTCTAGAGGAAAGAGAAGAAGGCCCAGAGTGGTGCTTTGAGGGACACCCACGTGGATGCAGATCCAGCATAGGGTGTTGAGGAGTTGTGAGAGAGGAAGGAGAACCAAGAGAGGGCAGCTTCAGATGATGGGTGAAGTTGGAAGTCGGGCTGCAGAGGGTTTAGAAGACAGGGAGAAGTGGGGGCACCAAGCTCGACCACATTTTCAGTTTCATTGAGCAAGGCAGGGAAAGCTACAGGATAAGAACGATCGAGAAGGGTAGAATCTAGTGGAGATTGTTTAAGGGAGGGAGATGCATGTAGACAGAAGGGTAAGAACCAGTAGAAACAAAGATTGAAGATTAGAGAGAGAGAGGATGATAGTGAGGACAATCTGCTGGAGGAGCTGAGAGGGAATGAGATCAATGTTCACATGGAGAAGCTGGCCTTAGCCGGGAGAAGGGCCCCTTCTTTGTGTGAAGCGGGGGGGGAAGGAGAACATAGCAGGAGATGACATCAGAGGACACAAGGTGAAGAGGAAGAGGAAAAAAGCACTTTCAGTGAACAGCCTCAGTTTTTTGCATTAAATATGAAGCAAGGTTTCCCATTGAGAGAGTGGAGGCAGGGGGTGCCATGGGAGTCTTAAGGTTCAAATAGAAGGTTTGGAACTGCCCCTGTGATAAGTAGGACAGGGGATTGATTAGGGAGCTTGCTACAGGGAGGATCCATCTGAGGTTAGATAATATAATTTGGTGGTGGATCTAGTCACAGCAGCTGCACAAACTCCCCTAACTCTATTCAGCAACACATGAGTAGGAACGGAGAAGGTGGATAGTGGATTTAATCCAGGGCTGGGATTTAGCAAAGCACATTCAGCAATTGAACAAGAGTTCGAGACTAGAGAATTGTGTAGGGTCAGACCAGTTCACCAAAGGATTGAGATTGGGAATGGGGAAGACTGTGCCGGGGTAGGGGTGATGGCCCAAGGAAGGACAGAAGGATCGGAGGATACAGCAAGGATGGAGAATAGAGTTAAGGGTCGTGAGGCTTAGGGAGAGATTTATGAAAAAGTTGTATGACCTGGTAGAGGCATCGGGAGTTTGGACGTGGAAGTGTGACGGTTGGTGAGATCAAGGATGGGACTGTCCTGTTGTGTAGCCGAGGTGCAGTGGAAGAACAGGTTGTAAGAGCTGTCCATATTGAGGAAGTGCTTGAGAAATCTCCTGGCATGAGGGCAGGACTCTGCAGCCTGGGCTGAGTGGGCTTCCTCCTGCTTCTCACACGTGGGACTCTAGTTCTCCACGCCATAACACCAGCCATACCCCCATGCCTGGAATGCTTTACCACCTGACCTCTGCCTCATAATCCTTTCCTTCTTTTGAGGCTCAGCTTGAGCACTGCCTTCTGTATGAAGCCTTTCTGATAATGTCCTTCTTCCCTAAACTATTTCATATTTATTTTGTATTTTTTTGAATATGATTATATATGTACTTGTATATGTAAACACACACACGCACACACTGGATAGAACACTCGGCCTGGAATTAGGAAGACTCATCTTCCTGAGTTCAAATCCAGCTTCAGACTCTTACTAGCTGTGTGACCTTGGGCAAGTCACTTCACCGTTTGCCTCAGTTTCCTCATCTGTAAAATGAGCTGGAAAAGGAAATGGGAAACCACTGTAGTGCCTTTGCCAAGAAAACCCCAAACAGGGATGACTGAAAAACAACTGAACAGCTTCCTGACTCCAGGCCCAGCACTCTATCCACTGAGCCATCTAGCTGCCCTGATACAAGTCATTTAACCCCTCCTCCTACGGAGCTTACATTCTGTGAGATGAGACAGCACGTATGTAGATACTATTTCTATATCTATATACACACATATGTATGTATATATACATGCACACATCCATACATACACACATGCATATGGTATGCAAAGTATGTAGAGAGGGCACCATCACATGGGGGATTCAGGGAAATCTTTTTGTCAAAGGTGGTGCTGGAGGCACAGCTTGAAGGAAGAGAAATCTACAGTGAAGATGAAGGGTTAGCACATTCCAGGCACAAAAGGTTAGACAGAGCAAAGATCCAAAGAGAGGAGGTAGAGACAGAGACAGACAGAGAGGGAAAGAGAGAGAGAGACAGAGAGAGAGAGACAGAGAGAGAGAGAGAGAGAGAGAGAGAGAGAGTATTATGTGTGAAAAAAAGAGGAAGTTGGGTTGAATGGGCTGGTGCCAGGAGGGAGAGTAAGATAAGATGAGGCAGCCAGGTGTGAAGAACTTTGAAAACCAAACATAGCAGGTAATAGGGAGTCACTGGAGTTTATTGAGTAGGGGAGTGATGTGACCAGACGTATACTTAAGGAAATGCTCTTTGGCAGCTCTGGGCGGAGTAGGAGTAGGGGGCCCTTGTCAGAGTGTATACAAGAGCTGATGAATGCCTGAAATAAGGGGCGTATATGCGAGGAGAGAAAAGGGGATGAATGTTATGGAGAGCAAGATTTAGCAACTAATTAGAAATAGGTGAGGAATTGGGGATGACTCCGAGGTTAGAGGCCCAGGAGAATGGAAGAATCGTGGTGCCTTTGACAGACTGAGGTGCCGCCATAGTGGATAGAGCACTGGGCTTAGCGTCAGAAAGACCTGAGTTCAAATCTGGCTCCAGACACTAACTAGCTGTGTGACCCTGGGCAAGTCACTTGACCTCTGTTTGCCTCCGTTTCCTCCACTATAAAATGAGGGTAATGATAGCATCTACCTCCCAAGATTGTTGTGAAGATCACATGAGAGGATACTTGTAAAGCACTGAGCACAATGCCTAGCGCATAGTAGGTGCTCTATAACTGCTGGCTATTATTGTTTAGGAAAGTTTAGAAGAGGGATAGGTTTGGGGGGGAGATAACAAATCTTGATAAAGGCATGTTGAGGTTGAGATGTCTATGGGATATCCAGTTTGAAATGTCCAACAGATAGTGATTTAGGTCTGGACGTCAGGGGAGAGCCTGGAGTTCACTATCTAGATGCCTGGATGATGTTTAGCCCAGGGGAGCTGATGAGGCCCCTAAGAGGGAGAGGATAGAGAGAGAGGAAGAAAGAACTTAGGATAGGGCCCTGGGGATCCCCCCAGTCAGGGGTCTCATCTGCTCGTTGATACAAGAATGAAATAATGTGAATGATAGGACTCCCTAAAGCATGAAACACTCAGCAAATATAAGGTATTTCCTTTTTTTTAAAGGTTGGAAATGTCTTTATTTAAAATAAGCTTGAATTTCTTCTCTTTCTCCAACAGGGGACATGGTCTCGAAGTACCGAGAACCTTTGATTCACACCTTCCTGAGGGGAGCGAAAGATGCAGACGGAAGCCACAGGGCCAGCAGTTTGTCCAATCTCGGAGAACTTTGTCAGAGGCTCCACTTTCTTTTGGGCCCTGTGGTTCATGAGGTAGCGTATGATGCTTTCTGCACGGCTTCCTTTGAGCTTTTATCTCTCGCCGGAGTGTGGTGACCTTTAAGATGTAGCCATAAATGTGAAGCATGCTGTTATCCTTCTGTACGTGAATCTCCTCCCTCACCATCCTCGTGAATATTGTCACTGTTATTTTTGAAGAGGATAGTCGTGGTGGCAGTGTCTCTAAATGGGGAGAAAAGACAGATTAACATGTGACTAGCGCTTCTTTGGTCTGCATGTATGTGTCCATAAATGTGTATCTATGTGCATGTGAATGTTTAAAATACATATATAGACATATCTGTGTCCATCACCCTTTGGTTTACTTGCATGTTCTGCTTACTTTGTACAAAAAAGCCTCAAGAATGAAAGCTTAGAGGACGGTGATGTGTGCGTGATTTGGGAGGCGCTTTGCCTATTGACTATCTGATTTTAAATGTTTGAATATTATATTCAGAAGAATCTACTTCATGAGAAATGCGTTATTTCCTGAATCTGCATTTGACATTCCATGCAGAGAGATAAATAGGCACCTTCCTCTATTCGCTGTAATTCCTCAGCTCCCTGCTATTAAGTGCTTTTGCTTTATTGGTAATAAGGTACTTTGGCTGTTATTGGATTCTAATTACAAGGGCTTCTGCTGTTATTTAATGCCGACCTAGGGCTTTTATCACATGTAGCTTCTACATCAGCTGGTTCTTCCTTTTTCCCCTGGGGGCTTTTTCCTGAAGGTCTGCGAGTCTTGTTCTCATACCCAGGGTCTGAATTTGATCTTTACTCTCTTAGAAATTGTTCTTCATGTTACATCTGTTAGTTAGGCACATGGTTAGGCACAATTTTGAATACCACTTTGCCCATTGACACAGTAAGGTGTCTGATAGTGGTCATGTCTTACCTTCTCTTCCCCCATGGTATCTCTGGAATGAATGAATGAATCAGTGCCTGTTGGTCATGCCCTCCTCTTCCACTGTAGCTGCTTTAGTTCAGGCCGCCATCCCCGCTTCCTGCCTCTCACTTCGCCTCTCTCCAACCATCTCCTTCACACACTGTTCTGATCTTGTCTCTCCTCTTCTCAGGCCTTCAGTGTCTTCTTACTGCCTGCTGAATAATTCCTGCATTCCAGGCCATATAGAATGTGCCTGCGATTTACCTCCCCATCCTTACCTCAAATTCCTTCTCACCTACCTTGTGAGCCTACATGCTGGTCCTGCCGTTTACTATTTCTGCTTTGTTCATATTATCCTCCATACCTGTTATCTATGTCTACCCACACCAGCAAATCTTCATCTGTTAAAAATCTCTTGTATCATGATGATTTCTGGTCCGTGTATTCTTGCCCTCCTCCCCCTTTCCAAGCCATTAGGTTGTAAGCTCTGACCTCCAGTAATCTACAGGTCCCCAGGGCCTGGTGCTGTGGCTTGTACATAGTAGCTAATTAATAAAGGTTTTGTCAAATTGAATTTAATTGTAGCTCTAGGCTAAGGCATCACTGTGATGACCCTGTCATTAGTAGGGACAAAAGGGAAAGAGAAAAGCCTGCAGAGATTGTTTTTCAAATACGAAGCTGTTGCCCTCCACACTTCTCTCAGCTCTCCCCCCAGGCACACAGTGTATGTTACTAGTCACAGCAAGATTGCTCTCCTCAGAACCAGAACCAAATATTGTCTCATCAGCTTTTAGAACAGGCACGTGAAATGGGTAGGACGCTTCATCATTATCATGAATGTTGATATGTAATATCAACCTATGGAATAGATATGCCTTGCCCCAATCACTGACCCACCATTTGAGGCCTAAAGGGCAGGCACACAGCTCCTGCTTTCTAGTACCACAAGTCTTGCTCACTGACCTCCCTGCATCTGAAGATCCCTACTGACCTTCAAACCTCCCAGTTCTCTCCCGGGCCATCCCCCCCGCACTGGTCACTCTCTCCTCTTCTCCCCATCTTGGCTCCCGGGTGAAGCCATCCAACTCTACAGTGCCCTCCTCCCTTGAAGCCCCAGCCCCCTTATCACATCACTGATTACACAGCCAGTCAAGCCATGGATCACTCCCAACGTCCACTGCCTTCTTACGGACACACGTGCTGCTGAATGAAAGTGGAGAAAATCACACAACTGGTTCCACTGCAGATTTAGGTCACATAACCTCAACCACGCCCTCACTGCCACCAGGCCATCCTACCATATCCTACTTACCCGCTTGCCATCCCAGCCTCCATAGCAGCTCTTCCAACCTTCTCATCCTTCCTTAGACCTCCATGGTTCTCCCTTCCCCCACTCTCTCAGCTGAAAACCTTGCCTCATATTTTACTGAAAGGATTGAGGCCATTGGCTATGAGCTCACTCTTCTTATCTCCTGTCACCTAGGAGCCTTTGACCACTCTCTCCACCCTCACTCCTCTCTCACATGATGAAGTGGCTTTACTCCTGACCAAGACTAACCCTCCACCAAATTCAAGTGATCTCATTCCATCCTGTCTCTTCCAGCAGACTGCCCCCTCTCCCACGTATTTCTGATCTCTCCTTTTCTACTGGCTCATTTCCTGCTGTCTACAAACATGTCCGTATCCCCCTCCCCCACCCCCCTGTTCCTCAGAAAACCTTCCCTTGACCCTTCCATCCCCTGCTAACTATCGTTCTATATCTCTTCAGCCCTCTGTAGCTAAGCTCCTCAAAGGGCTGCCTACAATAGGTGCCTCCACTTTCACTCCTCTCACTCTTCCCAGCCCCTTATAATCTGGCTTCTGATGTCCTTCCACTGAAGCTGCTCTCTCCAAAGTTACTAATGATCTCGAAGTTGCCAGACCCAGCAGGCTTTTCTCAGTCCTCATCCTCCTTGACCTCTTTGTATCCTCTGATGCTGTTCAACACTCTCTTCTCCTTAATACATCTCTACTCTCTAGGTTTTCAGGACATCCCTCTTTCCTAGTTCTCCTCCTACCTCTCTGACTGCTCCTTCTCTGTCTCCTTTGCTGGAACCTCCCCCAGATCATGCCCTCTAACAGTAGGTGACCCTCAGGCTTCTGTCCTGGGTCCTCTTCTCCCTCCATATGACTTCACTTGGCAATCTCAACAGCCCCCATGGATTTTAATGACCATCTCTGTGCTGATGGTTTTCCTGCCCCAAACTCTCTGCTAACCTCCAGTCTCACATCCAGCTGCCTTTCAGACATCTCAGACTGCTTATGCAGTAGACATCTCAAACTTAACATGTCCAAAACAGAACTTGTTATTTTCCCCCCATACCTCCTCTGCTTACCTTTCCTGATATTACTATAGAGGGCAACACCATCTTCCCAGTCCTCCAGGCTCACAGCCTAGGAGTCATCCTGGACTCCCCACTGTCTCTCACCCCCCACCCCCCACATGCAAGCTGCTGCAAAGGCCTGTTGATTTTACCTCTGCAGCATCTCTCAAATAAGCCCCTTCTCTCCTCTGACACTGTCTGCTCTAGTTCAAGCCCTCATCACAGTCCCTGGCACATCGAAGACACTTATTAAATGCTGTTTGACTGACTGAGCCGGGTGAATGATCTAGACTCTTCCTTATCACCCATCTGGCTCACTCTATCTAGCCAAGCCCAGACCATACCCCCTCTCTCCCTCTCTCTTTCGGTCTCTCTCTCTCTCCCTCTCTCTCTCTGTTGTTCTCTGTCTCTTTCTCTTTGTGTGTGTGTGTGTGTGTGTGTGTGTATGTTTATTTGCATGTTGTTTCCCTCAGTAGATCATGAGCTCCTTGAAGGCAGGGACTGTCTTTTGCCTGTTGTATTGTGCCTGGTACATATTAGGCACTTAATAAATATTTATTGATTGATCAAAGTACATTCATTGGAGAGACAAAGCCTGGTTGTTTTTGGCTGGTTTTTGTTGTGCTTTCTTTTTAATGTATAAAGCTGTTTCTGTGGCTCTAAAAACATGAAAATCTCCCCGCAAGGATAGACGGTTGTAAGTATAGATTTTTAAGTGCAATTTCTGCAGACCCCCAAATTGTCCTTTTCCTCTCCTGCCGGCAGAGAATCTAGGTTGCTCATGAGAATAGATTTGTGGCGTGTGTAAAGGTGATGGCAGGAAGCGTCATGTGTCTTAATATTAATGGAACTGCTCTTGGCCACGAAACATCAGAAGGCAGGATATTCCCTGTGATTTGCAAACCCAGGTGTTTCCATCCCACACAGTTGCTGTCTCTTTCTCTTAGATGTTCCTTGTTATGTAGCATCCCACACTCGCCTTGTCATCGAAGACCAGCCAGGCTGCTGCCAAGGGCTACATTTTACCTTCACTAGGTGGCAGGTCTCAACAAGTACAGACAGCTGTCATTGTCAGAAGAACTCTAGTCAGTGGAGATGGCTGGAGAACCTCCTCCAGTTATTGGAGAAAGGGAAGGTTTTTCTCTGGATTTTGAGTGGTTCTTTGACAATTTTTTCTGTTTCCCCATTAATCCCTTAAGATCCTTTGAGGCTCTGAGATCTTTTATTCTAGGAGAGCCCAGCCTCTCGTCATCGCTTATTCTGCTGCCATCACTTTGATGAGCTTAGATTTTTTAGTGTCAGTAATGCTTAGGTCCAGTGAGCTCAGTTACGCATGTGCTCCATGAGGCAGCAATCAGTCAACAAGAATTTGTTAACTTAAGTAGCAGCATTTTCCTTCCAGTAAGCATGTATTAATCACCTACTGGGTGTCAGGCATTGTGCCTGGGGTGTAGTGGCGTTAAGTAAGACATTTCCTAGCCTCAAGGAGCTTACATTCTACTGACAAACAGTTTGTTCACAGACAACTAAATGCAGGATATATGAAAGATAGAGTTATTTTAGGTGGAAGGAGAGGCTTCTTGAAGCAGGGGACACTGGAGATGTGGAGGGAGAACACCAGGCATGGGCCACAGCCTGGGCAAAGGTGTAGAGACAGGATTTGGAATGTTACCTGCAAGGAATGGCAAGGAGTCCAGTTTGGTGGGAAAGTGGAGTTTATGATAGAAAGATAGCCTTGAACCAAATTATAAAGAGTTTTAAACATGAAACAGAGAAGTCTGTACTTTGTCCTTGAGGTGAACGAGGCTTCTTGAGTAAGAAAGTGACAGTGGCAGGTCTGTGCATTTGGAAGTTCCATTTGGAAGATGTATGGAGGATAGATTAGAGGGGGAGAAGCCAGATGCTGGGAGACCACTGAGGAGCCTGTTGGAATCATTCAGATGGAAGGTGATGGAGGCCTGACTTGAGAATGAATAGCATTTACTGTGTGCCCAGTACTGTGCCAAGTGCTGGGGATACAAATGCAAAAGCAAGACAGGCCCTGCCCTCAAGGATTTTACTTTCTAATAGGGTGGATAAGCCACATGGGGAAGTGGTAAACAGGAAGGGCCTCGTGAAGGCTGGGCAGATGACAAGAAGTTGGGTGCCTGGGCTTTATGGCGTGGTATGGTCTGGGCTTGGCTAGATGTAGTGAGCCAGATGGGTGATAAGGAAGAGTCCAGATCGTTCACCTGGCTCAGTCAGTCAGATAGCATTTAATAAGCGTCTTTGATGTGCCAGGGACTGTGCAAAGTGCTAGGGATACAAAGAAAGGCAAAAGCAGTTTCCCTCTTTCACAGACCAAAGGGGAGATGTCATGCCAACACCTGTGTGCAAACAAGATGTCTACAGGACAGATTAGGGTCATCTCAGAGAGAAGGCACTAAGGTGAAGGGTTGAGTGGGACTTGGAAGCTGGGAAGCTAGATGTTGGATGTGAGAAAGGAGAATATTAACATGGCACAAAAATGCCCAGAATTGGGAGGTGGAGGAACAGCCAGGAGGGCAATGGCACCAGATTGCAGAGAATGGGGAGAGGGAAGGACAAGGTGTAAGACAACTGGAAACGTGGGAAGGGGCCAGATTGTGAAAGATCATAAAAACCAAACAGAATATTATATTTGATCCTGGAAGTCATAGGGAACCCCTGAAGTTGACTGACTGGGGAGAGGTGACATGGTCAGACCTGGGCTTAGCTGAATGAGGAGAGGCTTAGGGCAGCAGGCTGTCACAGTGGTCCAGGCGTAAGACGATGGGGGCCCACACCAGAGTGAAGGCAGTGTCAGAGGAGAGAAGGGAGCAGCATCTTCTAGAGACGTCAGGGCATCGTAATGACATGCGTGATAACTGCTCGGTTGTGTGGGGTGAGAAAGGAGCTTGGAGATGATGCTGACACGGCAAGCTTGGGCGATTCCAAGTGTGGTGGTACCCTTGATGGAAATAGGCAAATTGGGAGGGTGAGTTTAGGGGAGAGTTAAATTTAGTGTGACCTTAGCAGTGTCTCATTGAACAATTTGTCCTCTTCAGTCAATCAGTAAACACTTATCAAACACTTATAGTGCCAGGCACTGTGCTTCAGATTCAGTGAAGCATTGCCATCTTGGTCTTAACCACTTCTTAGACATCTCTGTTCCATGCTGCCCACACTCAGTCCTCTTCCTCCATCCAGAAATCTGCAGACCCCACATTCTGTTTGGTCAGCTCTCACTTTACCTGATTCCAAGCTCACCATACCACCTCTAGAAATCTCTATCATGGCTCATAATAATCACAGCCCTGTAAGGTTCGCAAAAATATTATCTCAGTTGAGCTTCACCAAAGCCAACTGCATGAGATGGGTGGTAATATTATCCCCATTTTTACAAATGAGGAAACTGAGGAAGAGAGGTTAGGTGATCTGCCTAGGATCACACATTTAAAAAGTGTCTGAGGTAGGACATGAACTCAGGTCTTCCTAACTTGAAGACCAACACTCTCTTCACTGTGCCTCCTAGGTGCCTATACTCCAGCCTCCTCCTCTTCCCCCTTGGCCTCCTCCTCCTACTCCTCCTGCCTGTGACTCTGATTGGTGAGCTTTCACCTTATCAAATCAAGATATATCAATTGATGCTCTATCTCCATCCCGTTGACACATCCTCCCTTAGAATGCACGCTCCTTGAGGGCAGAGACTGTCTTGCTTACTTATGTTTGTATCCCTAGAGCCTAGCACACAGTGTTTGCTTAATACATGCTTTTTTATTTAGTCAGTCAGTGTTTTGTGGCCTGCATGTTCAAAACCATCGCCAGTGCCCTTACTCCATGAACATATGTCTCTATGGACCATGGGAAGATCTCAATTTGGGTGGCCCAAATTTAGACTCTGTGATCTGATATGCTCACTTAAAGAAATATCCAGGACTCAGGTTCAGCAGTTCTAAAATCCTGTACAAGGAATTCAGGTTTTTCTTCTATGTAGTGTCAAGATTTGACATGCTTGGAAAGTGTTTTTGTTTCTCTGTTTCTGCTGGTTCCTGTCAAGAGCTGTCGTACTTGAAAACACAGAGACAGCATAGTATGGTGAAAAGAACCCTGGATTTGGGCTTAGGAGACCTCCTCTTCCTGATCACCTGTGTGACAGTGGATAAGTTCTTCACCGCTCTTGACTTTTACTTTTTTTTTTTTTGTAAAATGGAATGGTTAAACTATATCAGCGGTTCTTAACCTGGGGCCCCTGGTTCATGCATTTTTATTTTCACTAACCTCTCACAGAAATTTAGCAACAAACATGATTCTTAGAAGCGGCCCATCAGCTTCACTAGATTGCCTCTGGTGTCCACGGTACAAAAAAAGGTTAAAAATCCCTGAAATAAACATTCTCCAAGTTTTCTTCTAGATCTGACATCCTATGAAATTGGACCTCAATAGCTCTGAGCTTCCTACATCCTTATCTCTCTTCTCCACACATAGGTATGTTTTATAATTAAAGCAGGAAGGGAGAAGGCCTCCTCCACATGGTTAATAAGATGTTTTCAGTGACTCAAAACAGGTGGCTCACAGGTCACGTAGACCTGGTTTCAGCCTCTGGGTGGAATTAGAAATAGTAGAAAAGGAACGTTAAATCAACGCGTGACTAAATTGACTTTACACTATATGTAGGTCAAGGCTTTTAGGGCAGAAGGCATGGATAAGCCGGTAATTGGAGTGGTGGAGGCAAGAGAGAGGAGCTGAGCAAGTTCTATGTTTCAGCGAGACAGACGGGGGAATGACCACGTGGCCTAGGGAGCCCCTCTCCTCCCAGTTTTTAACGAGATATCTTTCTTCCAGAGGTGCAGGAGCTCAGGGTAGTATGGAGGGAGATTAAGGCACCTGCCATAAAAGGGGAAAAGCACATTCTTTTTACTTTTCCAGCTCTGCTATCTTTGGAAGTTGTCAGGGTTTTAAAATAGACTCTCAGAGTCCATTGTATGTCATGAGACTTGGGTCTGATCTTCCAGAATTGCTCAGGAAACCTCAGGAGCAACACCACGTCTGTTCACAGTTCCCTTCCTATTTGTCCTGGATGGCTGAGCGCACCCAGGCTTGGTACACTCTTGCATATCAATCACCTCTCACCCAGTGGAAAACAGGCGACTGCTTTCCAGCTCATTTCAGTGAGGTGGGCTTGTAGCAGCCTGCTGCCTACAAAAACATACGTGTGTGTGTGTGTGTGTGTGTGTGTGTGTGTGTGTGTGTGTGTGTGTGTGTGAGGAGGGGGCATTGGAGCGCTGACTTGTCTAAGAGGAAAGCAGTTTTATAGGTAGGTAGCTTTGCGTTTCTCCTCACCACCCCTGATTCCAGATGCTGCCAGAGTCACAAGGGGGTTCTGAACCCTGAGAATTGCTGTAAAGGCATGATCCCCACTACATAGTGAATCAGAACCAGAAAAAAAACTAACAACAACAAAAAACGGGCAGCCAGTGGGTGTTCTACATTAGGAAGCAGAAAGGATCGTAGTCTCCTTAACGAAACCCAAAGGGAGGCAGGCAAAAAGGAGCGTCTGCCCTTCCCTTTGTCCCATGCACACTTTCACCCCAGGTCCCACCTGGCTGGATCAACCTCAGGGCTTCTGTGTGTCAGGAAGGACTCGGGCTTGTCTCAGACTTGCCTCTCTGATTTTACCTCTTGCCTTGTAAATCCTCTGCCTCCAAATAGAGTTAGCTCTTCTATTTGCTGCCTGTTTGGAGGACACCCAACAAATTCCTGCTCGGGCTGATGAGCCTGAGGATCCTGTGAATGCCAGGCCCATAGAGGCTCTCCTGGGTCCCGTGGTCAGGATGACCAACAGCGTTAAATGGGGGCACAGAGAAGACTTGGCTGGGTCTCCCTGTGAAGCAGCCATCGGATTTGAGCTGTTTTGAGTTTTCCCTTCTGTTGTGGGTTGCAAGTTTATCTATTAGAATTAGAATTTGATTAAATGCCAGTGCATCCCAGATGCAATTATCTTTAAGAACGCACTGCTTCTGCTGATCCTCTCTGCTGTCGCTGATTAATTAGGCACTTTGAACTCTGCCCAACTGTTTGAAAGCTGTGACAAATACAACCTGCAGAGTTAGATTTCCGACAAGATCTTCTTCCTGTGCATTCCTGAGGTCTTTTTTTAAAAGCCATTTTTAAAGAAAATTTAATATGTATTTGTACATGTTTACAAACACACGGTCTGCCCATTTCCTTATTGTAGAAAGAGTATCTTCTCTGTTGGCTGAGAAATATATTAATAGATATGGAAGAGCAGAAGGCATGCTAGATTTGGAATTAGAGTATCTGAGTTCAAATGCTGCTCCATCCCTTAGGTTACCTAGAGTGAGTCCCTTAACCTTTAGTCAGCTCTGAATGAGGGACTTGACTCATTCACCCCTCATGTTCCCTTCAAGGCCTACATCTTATATCATAGATGGATAGATAGGTAGATAGATAGATAGATATAGATTTTTAATTAGATTTTTTTATTTTTAGTTTACAGCAATTAGTTCTACATATTCTTGAGTTTCACATTTTCTTCCCTTCCCTCCCTTTCCCCCTCCCCCCCAAGATGGCATGCAGTCTGATATAGATTCAATATAAACCTTTGCATTAAACTTATTTACATAATAGTCAAGTGGCAAAGAAGAATTACGACCAATGGAATGAATCATGAGAGAGAAGAAACAAAACCGAAAAAGAAAGTAAAAGAAAAAAAAAGGAGAGAGACCAAATAATTTGCCTCAATCTGCATTCAGACTCCATAGTTCTTTCTCTGGATGTAGCTAACTTTTTCCATCATGAGTCCTTTGGAGCTATCTTTGAGCCTTGTATCGCTGAGAAGAGCCAAGTCTATCAAAGTTAGTCATCACAGAAGCAATATGTCTGTGGTTGTGTACAGTGTTATCCTGGTTCTGCTCCTCTCACTCAGCATCATATCATGTAGGTCTTTCCAGGTTATTATGAAGTCTCTATCTTCCCCATTTCTTATAGCACAGTAGTATTCCATTACATTCATACACCACAACTTGTTCAACCATTCCCCAGTTGATGGGCATCCCCTTGATTTCCAATTCTTTGCTATCACAAAAAGAGCTGCTATAAATATTTTTGTACATACAGGTCCCTTTCCCACTTGTGTGATCTCTTACATACATTTTTTACACAACATTTTTTTAGAGCAAATAACATCTGGCAGAACCATCATGCAATTTTGACTTGGGTGAAAGTTGTTACAACATTGGTTCGTCCTTTTTGGTTCTCACACACAAATTTTCTCTTTTGCAGTGTTGGATCTTTTAAAACAGGATTTCTCACTGAAGGCATTAGGAACTTTAATTTTGTAGTGTGTCATTCTAGGGTCTAGAATTCTCTGAGGACTCCCCCAAGGAGGAGGGAGGTCTGAGAGGGAGGTCAAGGGAAAAGCTGCTTGTTTTCATGCTCACCAGTTATTAGATATTTCCAAAGTACCAGATTCAGGGACATGCTTCCCAGGCAGTCTTGTCACCCCCCTGCTTTGCAGGTGAAGAAACCCAGGTATAAAGAGCCTAAGAAACCTGCCCTCAGTGAGTCATGCCATGAGGTTGGGGCTAGCATTGGATCAAAGAGGGCTGGGTAGTCTGGACGTGCTGACGAGCCGTTTGAGGCTTCCTGTGTCCCAGAGCGTGTGCGGAGTCATGTCTGGCCTCGAACGTTGGAGCCCGATCAGCCGAGTTTCTGTTTGCTCTGTTTTTGCCCTATTTTGACAAGTGACAAATCTTCTCATCTCTAGGGGAAATATTTCCATGTGCTTCATTTTTTCCCTTTAACAAGTCGTTATGTCTCTATATGTATTACCATTTCCATCCCATTCCCCTATTTGCCTCTGAGACACTGGCATCATTTTTTTCCCTTCAAAATCAAGAGACGGGAGCTGGTTTCCCTCCATTGAGGGAGGAAAATTGAGAATAATACTGAGAATTCAGAATGCGTTTGAGTCTTGGGAATGATACACACTGTTGCCTACTTTAAACCAGACCACTGCTATTGAATTTAAAGTGAGGTTCGGTGAAAGCCCGGCTGTGAAGGCAGCCACCGATCGATGTTCCCTGATGTCACCTTTCCTTTCTTCCTAGGTGACATCTTGCTTGATTGCTGTGGCGAAGACCGACCCTGAAGCCCAGGTTCGAAGAGCTGCTGTCCACGTGGTGGTGCTTCTGCTCCGTGGGCTCAGCCAGAAAGCCACTGAAGTAAGTGCGCCCTGACACCCATCTGGCCGTCAGTGGGGCAGGCTGCTGGTGTGGTTTGTGCAGGTGCCCTTTCGTGTACACGTCAGTCCAAAGGGGTTTTGTACAAGGAGGGTCGGGTTGTTTTATCCTCGGCGAATGCCTCTCTGTCCTCTCTGTGACATATGTGCCAAACAGAACCTGGCTGCCAGTAATGCCAGTGGAGCAGCTTGTACTTAGACTCCACGAGTTCTATAATTCACCTTGTAGGGACAAGTTTCCAAGAGTAACATTCACGGGGTGAGTTAGCTGGAATGAGCCTCATCCTCTATAGCATGAACTTTAGTGACTCCTCGCCTTGACTCAGTGGTTGGTGCTGAATCACTGAAAAACCCACTAGGAAGATTTCCTTTTGAGAGGCTGTTGATATCCATTCAGACCCGGGTGTGGTGGATGGGATTTTATTGTGCTGTTTGAAATGAACCACTTGCCCTCGAGGGATTCTTCCCTAGATCCCTGACAAAGTAGGGAAAAAGGTTAGAGAATTATATCTGTCTGGAAGGAATTTCAGAAATCATCACATTTAGCACCCTCATTTTACAGGGAGCAGGCTGAGCCTGTTAATATTTATATAGTTAATATTTATATAGTATTTAAGGTTTGCAAAGCACTTTACCTGTAGCATCTCATTTGTTTCTCACATTAAACTTGTGAAATAGGTACTGCTATTAACTTCATGTTACAGGTGAAGAAACTAAAGCAAAGAAAGGTTAAGTCCAGGGACTCCAGGGCGGGATTCAAACTCTGGTCCTCCTCTGTCCTAGCCTAGCACTCTGTCTTCTGTTCTGCCTAGCTGCCTTAGGTGACTTGTTCAAGGTTAATTCAATTAAATTCCACAGACTGTTTTAAGTGATTCCTTATATGTTGGGGAATACAGTGACAAAAGCAAGAGTTCTGCCTTCAAGGAGCGTACATTCTACTAGGGGATGAGCCATGTTCACACAAGGTATTTTGAGCTGGAAAAGAACGCTTTCGTCTGGAGAGATAAGGAGAATCTTCATGGAGGAAGAGACTGCTGAAGCCAGGATCACACAGCTGGGAAGTGTCCGAGGCTGAATTTGAACTCAAGTCCTCCTAACCCTAGGCCCAGTGCTGTATCCCATGCGCCATCAGCCACCCTTCATAGGGAAAAGTACATGCTAGTTCACAGAATTGAGGTCTGAGTTGTTGAGTTTAGGAAACAGATAACGATCCCCTCTAAGGTTCTAACCTAATATCTGTTAGATTGAAGAAATTGACAAAAAAAAGGAAAATGTTAAATGTTGGAGGGGCTCCAGGGAAACAGGCGTATTCATGCACTGTTGGTGGAGCTGTAAATTGTTCCATCCATTCGGGAAAACATTTTTGGAACTAGTCCCAAAAAGTAACTAAACTGTGCATATCCTTTGACCCAGCAATGGTACTGCTAGCTAGACCTATATCCCAAAGAGATTTTTAGAAAAAGAACCCACATGTATAAAAATATTTATAGCAACTCTTTCTGTCATAGCAAAAAACTAGAAACTCAACAGTGTCCACCTGTTGGGGACTGGCTAAAAATATAATGGCGGATGAATGTAATGGAATCCTGTTGTGCCATAAGAAGTTATGAAAGGGAAGATTTCAGAGAAACCTGGGAAGACTTCTATGAACTGGTGCAGTGAATAGAACCAAGAGAACAATTTATACAATAACAATAACATTGTAAAAATGAACAACTTTGAAAGACTTAAGAACTCTGATCAACGCAATGTCCGATCAGGATTCCAGAGGACTGATTAAAAAAAAAAAAAAGAATTCTAAGCATTTCCTGAGAGAGAGGTGACGAACTCAGAGTACAAAATGACATACACATTTTTGGACAGGGCCATTGTGGGAATTTGTTTTGTTTTGCAACAAATGTATATTTGTTGCAAAGGCTTTGTTTTATTTTTTTTCCCCAGAGAAAGAAAATAAATGCCATTAATTTTTTTTTATTTTTTAAAAAGGTAATAGACCCGTTTGGCTGAAATGTAGAGTATATAAATGGAAATAATGTGAAATAAGGCTTTTAATATGAGGCTAAGGAGTTAGTATATTATTCTGAAAGTAAGAAAAACCACCGAAGGCTTTTGAACAGGTGATACACATGACTTGATCTGTGCCTCAGGGATATTATTTGGACAGCTATATGGAGAATTGTTTGGAAAGGGAAGCGACTGGAAGGAGGGAGACCAATTAAGAGACTCCATGTGAGGCTCACATTATGGCGGAAGCTGTGTGAATAGAGCATGGGCACTGAGGGGAGGCACACTGCAGAAGCGAAATCCACAGGACTTGGCAGCTTTCACTGTATGTGGGAGTTGAGGGGAAGGGGATGAGTCAAGAATGACTCGGAAGTTACTAATCTGGGTTTCTGGGAGGGTGGTGATGCCCACCGATAACCTGGGAAGTTTTCAGGAAGGAAAGATTTAAAGGAGAACAGGATGAACTCTCTTGTAGACATGTTGAGTTTGAGATGCCGGTGGTATATCCAGGTGGAAGTGGCCAGTTGGTACTTAGAGATGTGTGGACCGGACTACAGGAGAGAGAAGATTAGGGCTGCCTCTGTCACTTTGAGAATAGGCTGCAAAGAGATGATAATTGAATTGTGGGAACAAAGGAGATCACCAAGATAAAATATAGTGGGGGGAAGGGACTGATTCTTATGGATGATGAGCCAGCAAAGCTACCATGGGATAAGGAGAGTCAGGAGAGAAGAGGGTCGTTGTGGCCAAGGGTCAGGGAACCACAGGGTGAGAACCAGAGGGGATCTTAGATGTCATCTAGTCCAGCATCTTCATTTTACAGATGAGAAAACCGATGCCCAGAGAGATGACGTGATTTACCCCAGGTCCCCCCAGTAATCATTGGTGAGGATAAGGTTGGCACAAGGCCCTCTGACTCTGGATGCAGCCCTCTTTCTCATGAGAGCCATTCAAATCCAAAAGGAAGAGATGGTGAACATTGTCCAAAGCTGCAGAGAAGACAAGGAAGAACCATAGGATTTAACGATTTGGAGTTCATTGGTTCACTCAGCGTCTTCTAGAAGAAGAAGCCAAAACTGCAGAGGATGGCCGGCAACCAGGTCTCTTCCAGAAAAATCCAGGTTCCTTGAGTGCCAAAAGCTGAGAAGAGTATGAGAAGAAGCCGGCCAAGAGGAAGAAGAGTTTGCTAGCAGTCGAAGGAACTCAGCAGGGGATGCTATAAGGCTAAGCTAGGGAGGGTGAAAATTTGAAGAGCTGTAGAAGAGGAATTTTGTTTTTGTTCTTTTCCTCTGAACTCCAGGGACCAAGGAAGCAGGAGGTGTGGATTTCCTGGCCATAGGACGGGGAAAGTGCCGGGTGATTGGAACAGGAAATCAGCATCAGGGACGGTGGTGACCAGGGAGCAGGGAGCAGAGCCAGAGGCAGATTGCAGCTCTGTCACTCCCAGCCTCCTACAACATGATCCTTGTGTGTTGAAAGAAGCCCCGAGTCCTTGTAACCTCTCCTTCCTTACAAATTCTGGGCAAGGTTAGTGTCCAGGTGTCATCAGTAGCTTCCAGGTAGTCACTGACTCATTCATAGGATCGTAGAAGAGGCCTCAGAAGCCACCAAGTCCCCTCCTCTCATTTTACAAAGGAGAAACTGATAGAATAGAGGAGTTTGGTGAGTTGCCCAGGATCCCAGGGCTAGTAAAAGTCCGAGGTAGGATTTGAACATGTGTAGGGCTCTATGCACTATGCCATTCATTCAACAAATATATATTTGGTCACTTTGCCATTTGGAAGGTGTTGTGTTAGGTGTTGTGAAGGATGAAAATAAGTTCAAGAAGAGTTTGAGATAAATCCATGCATGAATTTAATAGCTTATGGGGAAATGAGAAATGTCAAGATGTGCATCTCTTCCCTTAGAGCCCTGAGATCATGGAGCATCGCTGTCCTGCTCCACAAGGCACTCACCAATAGAGCTGTCAGACACACAGACTACTAGGCCAGATTCCCCATGGATCTGACTTGGGGAGGCAATTCTTAGGTTCTTTTATGAAATGAGGAGACTGCAGAGATGTGTATTATTGCCACTGAGCCTTGCATGCAACACTCTCTTGTTTGGCATTTTGAACCAGTCAGTCCCTGGCCTTCATTAAGCCAGAGGTCCTGAACCCTCTGTCTTATTGCTGTTCCCTCATGAACTTACAAATAGTCTTTCCCTCCACGCCTGCCTTTGTTCAGCATCTCCTGCCTGCAGGTGTTTCACTGCCCTGTGTGAGCTGGAGGGGGTGGGGGAGGGCTCCCAATAGTCAGTGGAATTTCCCTTCCAGCCCTTTCTCTCTTGTGTGGATTTCAGAGTGAGAAGTCTGGCAGCCCCGTGAAGGCAAGTGTGTCATACCTAGTGACAAAAATACTTAGAAGGGAGAGAACTTTTGATGGAGGCTCCCCCACCCTGTAGCTACCCAAGTCCACAGAAAGGAGCATATCAGAGCTTGATAATTCAAACAACATGTTGCCAACAATCCCCAGGGGGTCAGTGGACACGTTGCTCTTGGGTGAGAGTTTGCTCAGCCGGTGGGAACTAAGGAAGACTCTTATGTTTGGGCCCGTTAGTATATAGATCTATATCAGATACACCAGACAATGAATACACAGACCTTAGGAGGAGAGAGAGACAGAGAAAGAAGGAACTTTATGACTTCCTTAATGACGTTTTTATTCTGTGTGTTGTATATGACATCAGTCATTCTGCCAGAGCCATGTTAGTGGAAGCCCTCTGCCCTCTTTTCCGATTGACTTCCCATCTGTTCCCTATTGAAACAATTCTAAAGTTATAAACTGTGCTTACTTAATCAAGAAAAGGAAATGGGCAGGGGGATGAATTATGGACCCTCTTCCTGGTGCATCCTTGAGGGCAGGTGTGTTAAATCTTGTAATCGTAGGTATGTTTATAATCAGGGCATTTTAATGAGAAGCGGAGATCAGCCACAAAGCTTTCAGTCTGGGATTTGCTCTTGAGTCTTCTATTTTGCCCTTGGGAGCAGCTGAAACAAAAATGCCACTTTGATGATGGAGGTATTTTCCTAATCGCCGGTCTCTCCTGCAGAAAGCACTACATGATAATACGGGGTTTCACTGTTTCTTGTTTGCCAAATGTCTGCCAAGCACCTTTGTTGTTCTATTGTCTCGAAAAGGAGGTGGAGGGACCAGTAAAAGAATTACAGGAAGTTTGAAGGAGACGCTCCTCAGAAATCTAGAGACAGGTCAGGGGAGGAAGGATGCAAACTCTTCCTTACTACTTTGTTAGGCTTCCTCACATATGTCAGCATCCTCTACCAAGGTGCCCAGTCTGCGGTATAGTCAGCTCTCAATTATTCACACACGGAGATTTGTGGAAAATTTTATGTTCAGCATCTTGTTGACCATAATACCTATTCTGCTTACTAAAGTTTTCTGCTGACATCAGCAACGTTTCTATTTACCCGTATTCCCACATTTGGTCTGCAGCCCAACAGGAGCTGGAAAGAAAACCCTTTGGGAAAACCTCTCATTCCTTTGGATGGAGGATGAATTAGATAATGGCAAGGTTAGAAAACTGTTGTATTTTTATAGTAGCAAAATCTACTATTTGCATATACAGGGTGTCCCTAAAATCTGGACACATAGGCAAAAATTTTCAACATTTTATCTATTTATTTGGAATATTAACAGACCTTAGACCCCTTGATTTCTTTTTCTGGGGTATGCTAAAGGAGAAGGTATGCTCAATGAAAATCGCAGATGCAACACACTTGATTGAACGCATAAAGAGTAAATGTGCTAAAATTGACAGCAATGTGTAGTTACTGCAGCGAGTTCATGTGAATCTTGCAAGGAGCATCAACCTTTGCATCACAAATGATGGAAATCATATTGAAGATGTTATTTGTTAATATTCCAACTGAATAAAATGTTGTTGATTTCATTTCTTGAAAATACGTATTTTTGCCTGTTGTGTCCAGACTTTAGGAACACCCTGTAGATAGATAGACAGATAGATAGATAGATAGATAGATAGATAGATAGATATGTACATATCTATATGTATAAAAGTAAAAAAAAAAAATACATGCCCGTCAGTTTGGAAATGGATAAACAAACCACGGTACATGAATGGAATGGAAGGTTACAGGGCTCCATGGGGGTTTGTGAGACTACAGGGAGCTTTGCGAAGACATGACCTGGCACAGAGTGAAGCGAGAACATCAGAAAACGATGTCACAATGACTGCAACAACAATACAGATCAGCACCGAGTGCTGTGTAGTTATGATGACCAAGCTTGGTCCCCTAGACAGACACGGGAATGGACCGCCGGCCCTCCCTTCTTTCACAGAGCTTGGGCACTATGGAGGTGGGGCATGGCATTGCTACTCTAGTAGTCTTTTCATACCTTTCTTTTACTTTATTTTTTATCCATTATTGGGGCGTTGCTCTGCATGGGAGAGAAGAGAGGGATGGGTTGAGGAATTAAGTTGATGTAAAAACAAAAGGTAGCCATAGAAATTGCTTTCTTATTTAAAAAAAAGAAAGAAAGACTAGCTGTGGTTAGTCTAGTGATTTGCATCAGCCTCAGAGTTGGAAATATCTCTCCTTAGCATGGCGTAAGAGTCGGGGAGTTGTTGTAGAGACAGTACAGTGGACAGATTGTTGGTTGTAAAGTCAGAGGACTTGAGTTCAAATCCCACATCAGCCACTACCTCTGTGGCCTTAGGTAGGTCGTGCAACTTTTCTTTTTTTTCAGCAGTCACCTCATCTGTTAAATGGGGGGATGGGAGGGGGAGAAAAATCTAGAACTCAAATCTAGAACACTTAGGGAAGTGAATGTTGAAAACTAAAAATAAAAAAATAAATGGGGTAATTGGACTGAATGGTCACTGAGGTCCCTGTGAGCTCTGGACATGTGACCGGTGAGTTTGTCAAAATCGGCCCAGAATCTTCAAAATGGGGCTCTTTACATATCTAACCCACCATTTTAGGAATAGGGGAGGTGAGGAAGGGGAAAATTTAGAGAATCAAAACAATAATAATAAACTACTCAGATACTGAAAAAAGTAAAATGGGGCTTTTAAATTTTGTCGTTGGGAGTTTCCCAAAACCTCCTTATTCAGACAGAACACAGAACAATATAAGCAAATTTCAGTTGGTCCGTTATTTCAGATTACCTTGGCCACTGTCCTCCCTCTGTTAGGATGCATCATTGAAAGGCGACTTTGTTTAGGAATGATGGCGATCTTAAGAACTTAGCCCATGAATTTGTGGTGGCTGCCCATCAGTGTTTTTCACTACGGCACCTTTTCGATCTTGTTTAACATTGAAGGGTATTTCTAGTACATGCCTTTTATTCTGTACTCAAATTTGAAATGAAATTTAAATTGTCGTTTTTACTTTTCAAAAGCCCCAGCTATCTCTTCTGTCCTGTGAGGGGGCGTAACATTGGAAGGAAATGCCATTCTTTACCAGCCAGAAACAGCCCCAGTATCAGGTACTGTAATGGATGGATGCCTGATCTCATTAGGGAGGTCATTCACTCTGCCAGTGCAGATCCCAGAACAGCAAGGCCAACTCCCCTTGTGCAATCCTTGTCAGTGTTCTTCTAGAAATCCTCCACGAAGGATCTCCCCAGTCTTTTGGAAGTCTTTCTCTGGGTCATCCCAAAAGGGTACTTTCAAACTTTAATAACTTCAGAAGTACAAGTTCTATAAACTGACAAAAAAAAGATCACATGAAATTTTAATTATTAAATTTTTTTACTCTTAGTTTTGTGAATTTTGAATAATAAATTTTAATTTTAACAAGATGAGGCACTTTGTCATTATGCGTTGCATTTGTAACAGTTTCTGGGTGACATTTTCTCAGACTGGTAGATTGGTAGAGGAGGTCCTTTTGGTTGGCCACCTCATTCACCTGATCTTTTTTTGGTGGGGTCACATCAGAACTCATTCTTTGGATGACCTTAAGGCTAAGATAACAAATGCAATCCTTTGTCACTGAGCAGCAGATGAAAATTTTCACAAATTTCAAAAATCAACTACAGCAATGTATAGCCCAAGACAGTGATAACATTGAATTTTAATTAGAAATATATTAAAATTTCAAAATTTTTAATAACTAAACTTTTAAATGTCATTTTTTGTACATGTTTAGCATTTATATTTCTGAAGATACTAAAGCTTAAAATTGCAATAAGATATCGGGGACATGTGTTTCATGGAAACCAGTGCACCCCTCCAACTTCCCATCCATTGTCTCTTCCTCTTCCTCCGTGGCCTCCCAGCCTCCTTTGCCAATCACGTGTGTCCTCCAGGTTGACTTTTGAGCCACTTCTTGCATGCAAGTCATCGTGGCTAATGTTTGGTGCCTTTTTCATCCTGCCCTGTCTGAACTTTTCCTTTGGGGTCACCTGGGTTTTCCTGCCTCTGAGATGGTGGCATGCCGTGATTCATGGCCAGATAATATCAGCTATTTCAGTGATTCATAATTTTGTCACTCAGAACACTCCTGCATAAATCACCAGTTCTTCGTGGGATGGTCTCCCAGGGTTCATCATCTTGCAGCTAACCCGGCGCTCACCCAGGTGGTTAAGGAGGCTTTTTCTCAGACAGCAGGTCACTGGTTTACCCACGTCTGAATCCTGCTTGGGGTTTGCTGCCTCACCCTTTAGAAAGCCTGGGTGACCTCCACACCGAGATGAGGCATTGAAAGAGGACCATAGCGCAGAACGATGACAGGCGGTAATAGTTATGGCAGCATTTGTATATCGCCTTAAGGTTTAAACAGTGCTTTCTCTCATTGCATATTAAGTGCCTACTATGTGCCAGGCACTATGCTGAGTGCTTTACAATTATTGTCTTATTTGATTCTCACAACAACCCTGGGAGGTAGGTGCTGTTCTTATTATCCCCATTTGACAGTTAAGGAAACTGAGGCAAACAGAGGTGAAACAGCTTATCTAAGGTCGTATACTTAGTGACTGAGATGGAATTTGAACTCAGTCCCCCTGACTCAAAGTCTGTTGCTCTATCCATTGAGTGGATATCCAACTGCCCATAATGTTTGCAGAGCTGGGTGGCAAGACTGATGGCAGAAGCGTCTTCCCAAGACCACTCTGAGTAGTGACTTCCCTAACATTTTTAGAACGGAGGTTAATTGAGCCCCAGGCTCCTTTGCTAGAATGAGCCCAGACTAAAAAAGTTCAGTGTTTTTGTTTGGAGGGATGCCTTCTTCATCCCAGAAGTGCCCATTGTCCACCCTGGAGATTGAGGCAGGATGGTGCTTGAGCCCTGAGCTAGCTCACTTGTTTCAGCCTGCCTCAGAAGGACTGGCAGAGGATTTCTGCAACACAAAGGAAAGTCAGAAGCTAATGGACAGATTGAATGGAAAGCCTTCCTGCCTTTTGTGGGTTTTGTCTCAACCTAAAAGCTATTTTCACATCACTTGGTGTGTTTTTATGTGATGTGTACTATGAACTGGCCCGGCCAGTTTGCACAGTCACTGCTGCCTGCAAGAGACAGAAGGTTCAGTGTGGAGAGTCAATGAAAAAGACATTTATGCCAAGGAAACTGAGATCCAGGTTATAATTATTCCTCTGTAGACTTTGGGAAAAGTGTTTGCCAGAGCTTTAGCAGGAGTGAAAACAGCTTCCCTTCTTAGAGCGTGGAGCACCGCCAGTCCAGCCAAGCAGCAGCGCCTGGTCAGCTGCCCTGGAGGCAGGGAGGCCAGATCCCCGCCGCTGCTGCTGCTGCTGCTGCTGCTCAGACTCGTGGAAGGGCAGCATCAGCCAAACCGGTGGCTCCATCCCAAGGCTAGTTTAGGGACCACCAGCTTCTCAAGTTCATTTCCTCAAAGCAAGCAGCAACGTGCAGATCCTGCCTTGAGGCCTCAATCCCCAGTCTCATTGACCTCTCTGCAGCCTTTGACCCTGTTGATCACTCTCTCCCCCTTGAGAGTCTCCTCTCTAGGTTTTCTGGACGCTGCTTTCTCTCTTCTGGTTCTTTTCCTACCTCTCTGACCACTCCTCCGTCTCTTTGCTGATCCTCCCCTGGATACCACCCTCTAACTGAGATATCCCTCAGACTTCTGTCCTGGGCCTTCTTCTCATCTCCCTCTCTACTACTTCATTTGGGGATCTCATCAGCTCCCGTGGATACAGTGACCGTCTCTATGCTAACAATTCTCAAACCTATTCTCTGCTGACCTCTAATCTCCCATTTCCACCTGCCTTTCAGACATCTCAAAATGGATGTTCAGTAGGCATCTTAAACTCATTATGGTCAAAATATAACTCATTCTCTTTCCCCCTAAGCTCTCCCCCCGCCCTTCCCTATTGCTGTAGAAGGCAACGCCCTCCTCCTATCCCCCAAGCTCACAACCTGGGAGTCACCCAGGACTCCTCACTCTCTCTTCACCCCCATGGCCAAGCTGTTGCCAAGGCCTATCAATTTCCCCCACATTCCCCTCTCTCCTCTGACACTGCCACCCTTCCAGTGCAGCCATTGCTCACCTCACACCTGGACCATTGCAATAGCGGCTGGGATCTGCCAGCTTTAAGTCTCTCCCCACTCCAGTCCATCCCCCATTCAGCCACTAAAGTGATTTTCCTAAAGTTCAGGTCATCCCCCATACTCAATAAACTCCAATGGCTCCCTATGGCCCCCCGGATCAGATACAAGATCTTCTGTTTGGCCTTCAGACCTATCCCCCTTTCCAGTCTTCTCATACCCTACTTCTCAGCCAGGCACTCCTCCGTTTAGTGACGCCAGCCTTCTGGCTGTTCTACAAACAAGACCCTCTGTCTCTCAGTTCTGGGCATTTTTTCTAACTGTCCTCCATGCCTGGCACTCTCTCCCTCCTCATCTCCACCTACTGGCTTCCTTTAAGTCCCAACTAAAATCCCACCTCCAATCCCTCATAATTTCAATGACTTCCCTCTATTAATTATTTCCAATCTATCCTGTATATAGGTTGCTCTATCTATAATATTATATGATATATAATATACAACATATATGTGTGTATGCGTATGTGTACATACATACATATAAACATGTGTGTATATATGTATGTGTGTACATATGTATCCATTTCCATGTTGTCTTCCCCCATTAAATTATAAGTTCCTTGAGGTCGGGGACTGTCTTTTGCCCCTTTTTGTATCCCTAGTGATTAGCACAATGACTGGCACATAGTAGGCACTTAATAAATATTTGTCGATGTTTCTTCTACAGGATTGTTGCTGCCTACTATGGGCGTTTGTGAAATACTCAGCTTCCATCTGACCATATAGGCTATAGCTGAATTGTTTGATTTATAAAAGATTTACAAATTCTCTCTCTTCCCTCAGTGCTTTTCATTTCACCCTAATTACTATTCTGGTGCCAGTCTAAACTACATCATACATTTTTTTTAATGAATTCCTCTCAGTCCTTGGCGTGACAGAGCCTCTCATCTCTATGGAGCTCCTTCCTTCTTGACCCCTCTGCTGCCTTGGACACATCAATCATCCTCCTCTCTCTGGGCTTTCCTGCCGCTGCTCACTCCTGGTTCTCCTCCTGCCTGTCTGACTGATCCTGTTCTGTCTCCTTTGCTGGATCTTCATCAACGTCACTCTTGCTAACAGCAGGACCCTCTAGGGCCTCATGCCCTCTTCTCTGCCTCTGCAACTTCACTTGGGGATCTCCTCAGCCTCCATGTTTTCAGTTACCATTTCTATGCAGAAAACTCTTTTTCCCCCCTAGTTTAACAAGCAATAAATATTTTTTCTTTTAAAAAAAGTTTACCATTCATTTTTCTGAGTTCCAGATTCTTTCCCTCCCTACAGCCCCTCCCCACCCTTGAGAAGGCAAGCAGTATGATATACATTGTACACGGGACGTCATTACACGCTTGACTCTTATATCTACTTGCCCGGCACTGACACCCTTCCTGACCTCCAGTCTCTCATCTCCAACTGTCTATAAGACATCTTAACTTGGATGTTCCATCCTTCAACTCAACCTGTCCACGACTAGACTCATTATTTTCCCTCCAAAGCCTTCCCTCTCCCTAATTTCCCTATTTCTTTAGAGGGTATCACCATGCTCCCCATGACCCAGACGTATTGCAACTGAGGCATCATCCTCAGTATCTTACTGTCTTTCACCCCGCCCCATATCCAATCAGTGGTCAAGTCCTGTCCTTTCTGCCTTCATAACACCTCCATTAACCTGCCACCCCCTTTTCTCCTCTGACACTGCCCCACTCCAGTGAAGGCCTTTATCACCTCACGCCTGGACTGTTGCAATAGCTGCTAGGAAGTCTGCTGCCATGAGTATCTCCCCGCTCTGGTCCATCCTCCACTTGGCTGCCAAATGTATCTTCCTAAAGCCCAGGTCTGACAGGATCACCTCCCCCATCCCCACTCTCCTGCTAGTCTGTCAGCTCCAAAGACTCCCTGCTATTCCTAGGATCCAATTTCAAATCCTCCATTTGGCTTTTAAAGCATTTTTTTACCCAGCTTCTTGTCTTGCACCTTACACCCCTCTGCATATACTCTGCTGTCCAGGGACTCTGGCCTCCTGCCTGTTCCTGACACAGGACACGCCATCTGCCAACTCTGAGCATATGGTCTGAGTCTCTGCCTCACCTGGAGCATTCCTCATCACTCATCTCCACCTCCTGCCTTCCCTGCCTTCCTTCAGGTCTCAGACACAGTCCTTTCTGCAAGAAGCCTTCCCTAGACCTCTTAGTGCCTTCCCTATACCAGGGGTGAGGAACCTGCAGCCTCAAGGCTACATGTGGCCCTCTAGGTCCTTGACTTTGGCCTTCTGAGTCCAAGTTTTACAGAAAAAATCCTTATATTAAGGGGATTTGTTCTGTGAAGTTTGGATTGAGTCAAAGGGCTGCATTTGAGGACCTAGAGGGCCACATGTGGCCTTGAGGCCGCAGGTTCCCTACCCCTGTCCTATACATCTTCTGTGTCCTTGGTTATTTGCATGATGTCTCCCACTATTAGACCATGAGCTCCTTGAGAGCAGGGCCTGTTTCTTGCTTTTCTTTGTATCCTTAGTGCCTGGTACCAGCGGGTGCTTAATAAATGCTGATTGACTTCCCAACTCACTGAGTTTGCTCCTCCACCACTAGACCTGTCACTTATCTTTTATGAGCAGCTCTGGACATTCCTCTTCTTTCTTTACTTTTCATTTAACAGCCCATCCCGTTCCCCTCTTCTTCACACCCTCTGGTCTAAACACACTGACCAGCTTGTATGACCATGCACAATGTTCCATCTTCTCTCTCTACATCTAACAGCATAGGCTATCCCCTCCAGCCGGGGAATACTCTCCCTGCTCACCTCAGCCTGGCAGAATCTCTAGCTTCCTTCAGGCCCAGCTCAGGGGCCGGGAGGTTTGGCCTGATGTTCCCCAGGCTGCTGGTACCATCCCCTTTGTGCACATTCATATGTGCTTATCTAGGCACAAGTTGTTTGCCTTAATAGAATATTAGGGCAGGATAATAGAATAAGGGCAGGAACCATTTCTTTTTGGTGTCTATATCCCCAGCACATGACACATAGCACTGCTTAATAAGGGCTAGTTTAACGAATGAAGGAATGACTGAATAAAGGTATCAGAACAATGTTTTTGTCATGCCTCCCTTAAGAGAAATGAGTTTAAGAGAACAAATAGTAATCTAATCAGAGTGCTAAAGGCCACTGCCTGCCTCTTTTTTTCCTTTTTTGTTTTTTACTTTTCCTACCTAAGAGAATTGTCTCCCTAGTTTAGGGGAATAGGCAGCTTGCTTCTCCCCTGTCTGGCCCTATTCCTGTTTCCCAGCTTAGAAGCCTTAGGCTTCTCTTAGAGCACTGGACAATATAGTGGAGTAGAAAGGAGGCTGGCCTTGGAGTGAAGAGGCCTGCTGGCCCAGCATACCCCAGCAAGGACTTGTTGCCTTGGGAAATGGGGCAAGTCACTTCCCACCCACCCCCCCCCCCCCCCCCCCCCCCCGGGCCTCAGTTTCCTAATCTGAAGAATGAAAGGATGGGCCATTTTAACTCTAAAGTACCTTCAAGAGTATCTTGTTATTCTTGGGGTGGTCTCCTCTCATTTCTGGAATTTGCCTATTGGGACAGAATTCAAGCTTCAGAGTTTCTTATCAAGGAACTCCATATCTGCATGTGCCATTTCCTGCCCTATTTCTCAGTCATTAAACCCTCCAAAAACCCAAGTGGAAAGTGACTACTGGGTAGCAGAAGTATAGGGATTTGGGTGCTAAGTCTCTATTAACTCAATGGTGACCATCTCTCTGGGGTAGGTTAGGCCATGAACAATTTATTTTATTCCTTTATTGTCTATTACTAGCAAACTGAACATTATAAAACCTCATTGCACTCTGAAAATTGAGAAGGAAAACTTTTTGGAGACGATGGAAGAAGAACTAAGGATTGGAGTTGGGTTGTTTTTTTTTTTTAAGATCATATAATACTAGATGCAGTTCTACTCTAGCCAGTGTGAGTTTTTCATTTCTAAAGCAGAGTTCTTGTAGAATGCTAAGAATTTTCATATTGTGACCTTCAGGTCAATAGACAAGGCTTTCTGCAAAGGGTCTAGATACTCCTACCTCCTAGGTAGTAGGATGCTTACTATAGTCCTGCATTTAGACCAATGAAAATACCAACAGTGGGCAGAAAGGACTGCTGGCATCTTTGGGTGTGCCACCACTATATTCTGGGTGGCAGTGTTGCCTGGTTAGGAAAATATTGTTTGTGTTCCTAAATCTTTTGTTTGTGTTTACAGGCCTGTCTTATTCTATGTTGTGTTAAATCAGTTCTCTGGCAGATTGTCTGCTCCTCACCTCCTAACTAATTAACGTAACAAGCGTTTATTAAGTACTCACTGTGTACAAAGCTCTGTTCTTCAAACAGAAGCCACATGTACTTTTAAATTCTTCATCCATCTAATATGATTCGATGTACAGTGAGCTAAGTAGAACCAGGAAAAGGGTATTTCCAGTAACTACAGCAATGCAAATGGAGTGAACAGCAAAACCATCAAAACTAATTGCTGCAAACTGACTTATAATGATCAGGCTTGGCCCCAGAGAAGCTCTATGAGAAAACATCTCCACTGTTCCTTTGCAGAGATGGATGACTATGCGGATGGAACATTGCATATGATGTCTGACTTTTTTGATGGGTGCATTGGTTGGTTTGCTAAACTGTTTTATTTTTGCCATTCTTAAAGGGGATCAGGGACAGCTGGGTGGTATAGTGGATAGACCCCAGGCCTGGAGTCAGGAAGATTCATCTTCCTGACTTCAGATCCAGCCTCAGACACTTACTAAGTTGTGTGACCCTGGGTAAGTCACTTAGCCCAGTTCGTTTTAGTTTCCTCATCTGTAAAATGAGCTGGAGAAGGAAATGGCAAACTACTCCAGTATCTTTGCCAAGAAAACCCCAAACAGGGTCACAGAGTCAGATGTGACTGAACAACAACGAAGTAAAAGGGACCTGGCCTTGATTCTTTTTTATAAGAGATGGTTCTTTGGGAGAGGGAAAAGGAAGAATGAAATGAAAACTGAAGATGACGGTAAAATAAAAGATATCCATAGAAAAGGAGTCTGTTGATTCATGAACATTAGCGGCTTAATGTTTTGTCACTGCATAGAGACCAGCAGCAAGAATCCTGAGATCCTCAAGTCTGCCTTTACATTTTACAAATGAGGAAACGAAGACCCCTCCCTCCCCGCTGGGCATCTCTACAATATATGTCAAATGCTGTATTGTGGGGTGCTTAGGGCCATACCATGTAAGATGCATAAGATGCACATGCTTAAACCTCTGAATGAAGGGGTGGGATTTAGCTGGATCACTCCAGAGGAGAACCCATGAGAGGTATGACTGAGGCCAGAAACAGAACTAGTGAGTAAGAGAGCAGAGCTGGACTGGTATCGTTAAATAGGCTGACAGGCTTAAGCCAGGAAAAGAATGCTGAGCAAGGAAATCAAGCCTTGGCAAGAATGAAGACAGTCAATGCATAAGTGATGAGAAAACAGATACACTGGGGAAGATGGGACTAGCTCCCCCAGGCTGCCCCCCCTGATTCAGAGCTGAGCATTGGCCAAAGGAGCACTCTATGGAAGTACAGTCACATCACCCATCTCCACCTTGCTGATGAAAAAGCCAGGCAGAGAAAATCGATGGGGTTTGTCCAGAGTGCGCTAGGTGAGTGGCAGATCTGGGAAATCAAACTTGGAACCAGATGCTCAGTACAAGGCTGACTGCTAGACTGAAAATATCAGCCTTTCCCTGTGACTAGAACCTAGCTGATATGAGTGACAGCTTGGGAATGGGAGCAGCTCTAAGTGCTCTGTTCCTGCCTCTCCCGCATAGCGATTTGCATAGATCTGCATAATTTAGGTCTGGGTTTATATTCCTCTTCTTTGGCAAAATCAAGATACTTTATTTGTTATAGGATTTTCATTCCTTAATTGTTTTTATCTCCATATTTTTCATATCCTGATCTAAAACAGGCAAGTATACAACTTCATTTGAAGATTAAATCTGTGAAAATAATTTCTTTAAATTTGCTTCAGTCAACCAGGCACTAGGTTCCATTTGTCGTTGGTAACTGAGACTGGCCGAATGGCTCTGAGTGCACAGGATGCTTCCAATTTCCCAGTCTGATAAAAAATTTAAAAGACCAGGTTTTTTTTTTTTTGGAGAGTTTTTGGGTGCTTTCTGTTTTTCAAAAAATTGTAGGAACATTGGTGTGATCTGGAGACCCAGAGAAGACATAGGCTTGGGAAAGCATCTGCGGCCAAGAATATGTTCTAGTCTAGACAGTCATCTAGATAGCCTTCTTCTCAGTCCTGGTATTTGGAAGTTCCTAGGCTGTTGAAACTAAGAAACTGAAGGTGTCAGGGCACTTTTCTGCTCATATGAGGGATTACCTAATATCACCTAGGCAGTTAGGTGCACTGAGCCTGGAGGCAGGAAGACTTGAGTTCACATCCAACCTCAGACACTTACTTTCTTACTTGCTGGATGACCCTGGGCAGATCACTGTGTTGGCAGTCAAAATGGGCTCTTAGCACTCAGTTCAACCAAGTGCCCTTGAAGAGTTTGGCCTTTGTTTTCTTGATTAGATTGGGAGTCCTTGGTGACCTCCTTGCCTCAGGGGAGGGTCTAGTTTACATCGGTTTGAGTGGCATGGTTGGGACATCAGAGCCTTAGACCACGTGGGTTTAAGTCACCTCTTTGTGACAATTTTAGGTCACGTGGGTGAGTCACATGTGTGACTCACCCTTGACCCTGAAAAAGATATAAAACCAGGGGTTGGCTTTCTCTTTCTTGGAGCTCTGAGCTACAGGAGGAGTGGCACTTGACTCTGGGCCAGCCGTCGTCGAGCTCCCCGGCTCAAGAACTCAGATGTTGATGCTTTTTGGTAACTATGAATTGTGATTTGGTCTGTTTCTAATGTATCTTTGTATTTGTATTTGCTCTGAAGTTCAGGGTGCTGGCTTTTTTCCCTGAGCTAAGTGAATGATGTCTGTATGCCGGATTAAAGTAAAATTGTTAACCCATTAACGTTGCTTTCCTTAGTGAAGCAGATCAAAAGGACCTGTGCTGGCAGCGTTCTTGTTGTTGGGCTTGTGTTGGTTTTTCACCCCCACAGCAGCTGCTAGCCGGATTGTTGAAACAATCACTTAACCTGTTTGCCTCACTTCCAGCCAGGAAAGGCCACCTCCTCAGAGGTCACCTACTGTATCTTTAGGGGAAATAGAAAGAACGCCAACAATTGGTAGAGTAGTTGGGACTCTTCTGGAGCCCACGTACTTCCCAGGATCTGCCAGGCTGGCATGTTCCTTAGAACACACAATAGAAACCAAAGGGGATCATCTCTTTCAGAACTCAAGCTATTACCTTTCCCCTTTCTCCAGTTTGAGCATGTCTTGGGGAAAACACGGCCTAAGTGTGGCCTCTGCCCACTCTCTTGCAGCAGAGCAGACGAAGTCCCTCGAGGGCACTGGGGCTTGGTGGTGCTTCCTTCTGGGAGAGCTCAGGGACTTTCCTCTTCATTCACTGCCTTCAGGCTTTGCTCTCAGTCTGTTCCTACATATGCTGATTCCTAAAGTGGTCTCTAGATTGCAAAACATAGTTATCTCAGCCCTCTTCTTAGTGGGGAGAATAAAATATGATTAAACTTGCCCTCTCTCAACACAGGAATGACTTAAGATGCCAGCCTAGATGAATGTTCTGTACTGTTTGCTAGTTCTGTACTGTGACAGAATTATCCCTGGCCTCCACCAAAGTATTTCCTCTTCCTCCAAGGATTAGCACTTGATACAGGCCATTTTGGCTCTTCTGGGAAGACTTGTTAGCACTGGAAGAATTCACCCTTTTAGCAGTTTCCCCAACAATATAAAATCTCTTTTAGAGAGGAAAACTATTAAAGCTATATTGGGAAGAAGGGCTATTCCTCAACACCACCCTGCCCCCTGAGCCTTCATTCCTAAGACTGTGCACTGCATGTATGGTTATCAATTGCAGCTACTTTTTAAAAATTTTGTTCCAGACTTAGTAAACATCAACCAAAACAAGCATCCAAATGCACACACAAAGTGCCATGCATGAAATATGCCCGAGTGCTCCGGTGGACTGTGATCTCATTAATGTGGATGTTCTCTTTCAGCAGTGCAGATCCCAACCCTTCCGTGCCCACTTGTGACCATTCTTATATATGCCCTCCCATGAGGCCCTCCCTGGGGCTGTCCCCAACATTTGCTAGAGGCCTTGCTTGCTTTCTCAGAGCATTGAGAGGGTAACCGGTCACCCCTTGCTCTCATGACCAGCCTAGGCTCTCTTCCTATCAGATATTTCCCCAATGACTTTTTTTTAACTCTTGTTCTTCAGGGTTGCTCATTGGTTCCATGGTGTACAGCCCACCTAGACTCATTGCATGCTTCTCCATTGCATTCTGCATGAGATTCATTTTTAATTCTTTGAAAACCGGTGTATTCCACATCTCCCTTCATTATAGCAACACAAATAAGATGTAGATATTTTAAAAGATCTTTGTTTCTCAGAGAAACTTTGGGTTATTGAAAGAGCTTTTCAGTTTCCTAAAAGCAGCCCAACCCACTTCCCTTCTTCTGCTTAATTCTGGGACTAACTTGTTCATTTTTGTTATCTGTCCCAGATATGTATGCTGCTATTCTCTATCCATTTGGTCTTCCTGATGAGAATAGGCAGTCCAAATTCCTTTGAGTGGTATGGATCTCTTCCCAGAGGCTCTACAGCATCCTGCAGCTCAGTGCCTCTAGTGTCATGGCATCATCCACAAACAGAACACCTAGCAAACGTCACTGTCCACAGGCCGTCCCTCTTCAAATTCGCTTGCCAGCGACCATCTCCAAACCATGCCGCCATACATGGACTCTTCTGCCCACTTTCCAATTCTTTCCCACCTTAGACTACAATCCTTATGGTGCTTTCTTGTATTTATCTGTCTTTAGTGCCTGGCACGTAGTAAGCACTTAATAAATGCTTTATCATCATCATCATCCACTCATTCATCACATGCTCTGCTCTGGACCTACTCCACCACAGTAGTGAATACCTCCCTCTTTTATGCGTCATGTGATGTTGATGATCAGAGGACCATTGAATGAGGTTATTTCTGTTGTTAAATGTTTCAAAAAATCTTGAATGATTTTGGCATGTAGATGGGAGACCACTTGTTGGAATGTCATTGATAGTGTTTGCTCTACTGAATCAAATGCTTTTTCATAACCACCAAACAATAAACTCAGTGGTCTCTTGTATTCTTTACCTCTTTCCATCAGTTATGTGATGACAAAGACAAGGTCTACCATAGAGTATCACTTGCAAAAGTCTGCCTGTCCCTTACTAATACCCTCTTGGAGGAAGCCCTTAATGTATGTGTAGACAAATCTCATAAAGATTTTGTATGGATGGGAAAACAAGTGTAGTGTTCTGTAGCTGCCAGTGTTCTCGAATTTACCTTTTTTTTAAGTATTGATAAGGTTCAAGTTTTTTCCTTACTCTTCCTTCAGATACCTTGTAAATCAATCCCTCAGTGCCCTCAAATTGTGTCCCCTCCAGCATGTTTCCTCTGTGACTCTTTGGGCTAGTCCAGCAGCTTTTTCCATCTTTTTTTTAATATTAGCTCCAACTCCTCTGTGAGCAGCCCAGGACTGTCATGTTAGGGTCCACTCCCATCCTGAAAAACAATCTGCCTGTTTTTCATTTGCTCCTACTTATTGCCCTCCTTCCATTCTCACTCTTAAATGACTACAAATGATTTTGCTTAGTTGGATCTCTGTCCAGGCTTTCTTTAAACTGGTTTTACCTTCCAGTTTTGATGAGATGATGCTGTTCATAATTACCTATCATCCTTCATAAGAGTTTTACAAACTGTAATTTGTTTTTAAATTTTAATTTGACAAGATGACAAGTCTCATTTGCCTCTTTATCTCCTGAACTTTTTTCTTCATTTTTTTTCAAATTTTTTTATTATTGTATTTGTTTGAGTCTTTCTTTTTACACAGTTACATATACATTGTTCTCATTCTGCTTTCTTCACTCTACTTCATGAATCTTCCCCATAATTCTTCATATTCTTCATAATTGTCATTTCTTGTGGCACAATAACATGTGATCATTATATACCATGATTTGTTCAGTCATGCACCAATCCTTGGACCCAGTTAGTCCAGTTTTCTGCAGTTCCAAATCATGCTACTACAAATAATTTTGCAAAAATAGAACCTTTAGTGTGATCAGTTGGTTAACAAACATGAACAGTTTTGTGCTTCAGACTAGATATTACCATATTGATTTTCAGAATGATTGTATCTGTCTATAGCAATGTCATAGTGTACCTGTTTCTCCAACAATATGACTTTTTAAAAAAACTATTCTTTGCCAATTTGGTGGTAGAAGGTGATACCTAAGTGCTGTCAAGTACAATTTCTTAGAAAAATCTGGACTCACCTAGGCCCAAAGCTAGTTCATTGTTGCTCAGATTTGGCCGGCAGGGCTCCATTCACTTAGGAAATAAGTGAATGAGCAAGAAACTGAACGAGAAACCTGGGAACACAAAGAATAAATGGCTAAGGGAATTCCCTGTAGGATTTTCCTGTAATTCCTTTGTTAATGAATGAGTTTCACAGCCTTTCGGTTTTTAAACTGGAAATTCTGGGACTCTTAAAACTCCCCCAGTTTTTAAATTTCCTAAGAACAGAATTTAGAATTTGTCTGGACAGGTTTCCTTTAGGAGGTAACTGAACTGCCCTTCCTTGGAAACTCCTAGTTTTTGCAAAAGTTAGTTTGCTAGCTCTCTGTCTTATCTAAGAGTGAAAGGAGTCCCGAGGCAGAATGACGGAGTGAATGATGATTGAAAGGCAAACAGAGTCTATGCTCCAAACTTGGCTTCTTCCCACTTTCTGTATTGTACTGTCAAAAACTCCACACACTCACGCCCTTCAGTTCCCCCCATCTGGATGGCGGGACTACAGACGATCCGCAATGAATGCAGCTGGCTTGGTAGGTCTTTTCATCCCCGGTTCAATGCATGGCTCTGCTCTCCTTTACAAGTTTGCACCCAAAGATCTCAGTCAGGGCACACCAGAAAACAAAGCAGGATCTTTGAAAAGGCATTAGGACCAATGAGAAAATACACCTTCTTCTCTCCTCCAAGAAGGGAAGGACTGTGGGCGTGGAAGGTTGCATTTGTTGTCTCATACTCTCTATGTGTTGGTAGGTTTTGCTGATATCTTTGTTACTGACTAATATGGAAATATGTTTTGCATGATTGCACATATAGCTTGCTTGCCATCTCAGGGAGGGAGGAAGGGAAGAAATTTGGAACTCAAAATTTTGTTTAAATGAATGTTAAAAAATTGTCTTTACATGTAATTGAGAAAAAGTAAAATATTATTTAAAAATAAAATAAAAATCTTTGTTATAAGGGAACTCTTGCTGGATATGAGAAGGTTGGGAGGTTTTTTTGGAAATGAATGTGATGTAAAAGTAAAGGACAATAATAACATTCTAAAATAAAGTAAAAGACATTAGAGTAAAACTCAGGAGAAGTAAATAACTCCTGTTGCCCATTCAGTTGCCGAGCCTACCTTCATAAATAGTCATTCAGTAAATATTTATTAAGCCCCTACTGTATACCTGGCACTGTACTAAAATAGATGTCCCTGCCCTTGTGAATGTGCCCTTCACAGTCTAATGGGGGAGACAGTATTCAAACAACTCCACACAAACCAGCTACATAGAAAATAAATAGGAAATCATCAACAGAGGGAGTTACTAGAATTAAGAGGAATTAAGAAAAACTTCCTGTAAAATAGGAGTATTAAATTCAAATAGAAATGGAGCCATTCCTTTGTACATAAGGATGCTTGCAGGCCAGGTTTGTCAACTTAATTTTAAAATGTAATATTATCTATGTTGTATCTTTAATTATTTAATCAGATTTATTTAATTATTTGATTAAATATTTCCTGATCATGTTTTAATCTGGTTCATTTGCATGAAGCCCCTGGGCCTTCTGTCAGATGCCACTGCTGTAGAAGGTGGGATTGAAGCTGGGACTTGAAGGAAGCCAGGAGGTAGATAGATGAGGAAGGAAAGCATTCAGGCATGGTGGCCAGGCAAAGAAAGAAAGAGTTGGGTAAGGAATAGCAAGGAGGAAGGTGTCACTGAATCGAAGAGTACATGGGGAGTGGTGATGTTTAAGAAGACTTGGGGGAGGGAGCTGGGGCAGAGAACTAGGTTATAAAGGGCTTTGAATGTCGAACAGAGATTTTGTATTTAATCCTGGAAGCAATAGGGAATCGCTGGAGTATATGGAGAAGGGGAAGGGACATGGTCAGACCTACATTTTAGAAAGATTACTTTGTCCCCTGAGTGAGGGATAGACTGGAATTGGGAGAGACATGAGGCAGACAGACCCACCAGCGGCTGTTAAATTTATGTAGGAGTGAGGTGATGAGAGCACCAAGGGGTTAGCAGTGTCAAAGGAGAGAAGGGAGCATATTCAAGAGACACTTCAGAGGTGAAGACTCCAGCTTGGCTATAGTTGGTGAGAGTAATGAGGAATCCAAGATGGCGCCTCAGTTGCAAGCCTTGGTGACTGAGAGGATGGTGTTGCCCTTGACAAGGGAAGGTTGGGGGGAAGGGTTTGGGGGAAAGATAATGAGTTCTGTTTTGGACCTACTGAGTTTAATTAAGATGTCTACTGGACTTCCAGTTCAAGATATCTGAAAGGCGGTTGAAGATGTGAGATTGGAGATCGGCAGAGAGGTAGAGCTGCATAAGTAAATTGGAGAGTCATCAGCATAGGGATGATAATTGAATCCATGGGAGCTGATGAGATCAGCAAGTGAAATAATAGAGAGCAGAAGTGTCAAACAGTAAGCAGCATGCACAGGCAACACTCCCAAGCGTAGCCTAAGCCAGATTCAAATGTAATTGGGAAATATTTAACAAAATAAATAAAAACACAATAAAACATAGATAACATTACATTTCAAAACTGTCAATATACAGCCCTCGGGATCTTTATGTATGGATTAGTGCCCCCCTGTTTCTATCTGAATTCGACACTCAAGAGAAAAAAGCAAAGCTGACCCAGGACAGAGCCCTGTGGGACACCCATGGGTAGCAGGCATGACCTAGATTAAGATCTTTAGCGAAGGAGACTGAGAAGGAACAGTCAGATTGAAGCAGAACCAGAAGAGAGTAGTTCCCCTAAAAACCTAGAGAGAAGAGAGTGATTGACAGTGTCAAAGGCTGCAGAGAGGTCATGAAGGAGGATTGAGAAAAGGCCATTGGATTTGGCAGTGAGGAGATCATGGTTAACTTTGGAGAGAGCAGTTTTGGTTAAATAATGAGGTTTGAAGCCAGATAGTAAAGGGTTAAGAGGAGAGGAGAGTGGCGGCACTTGTTGTAGTGTTGTAGATCACCTTCTCTAGGAGTTTAGCCACAAAAGGGAGAGAGACATGAGTCACTAGTTAGTGGGGATGGGAGGATCAAGGGAGGGCTTTTTGAGGATGGGGGAGACATGCTTATAGGCCATAGAGATGTAGATATCGGACAGGAAGAGATTAAAGATTATGTGAGAGAGAGGATAATAGAGGGGCAGTCTGCTGGAGGAGAGGGCGTGGGCTGGGATCACTTGCCCAGGTAGCCTTGGCAGAAAGAAGCACCACCTTGTCATGTGTGAGGTCCCTGATGATCCTTCTTTCTACTTAATTATATACATGTGGTCTCCCCCTCAAAAAAAGTTCCTTGAGGGCAGGAACTGTTTTGGACTATTTAGTGACCCTGTACACAGAGATGATAAATAATAATAAACATTTGCTGTATAGAATTGAATTCTGTTCTTCCTCTGACCTGGCTCCTCGTACATGCTTTTTCATTCATTAATTGGCATATACTAGAAGCCATCTGGCAGAAAGAGAAAACTGATGAAAAGTCAGAGTCCAGATCACAGGATGTCATGGGGATGGGAGACCAGTTGTCCGGGTTCTCCTGGAGCTCTCTGCCTGCTAAGAGCACAACATTTAACAACTTCCCAGCTCACTTTCATTTCATTCTTTGAAAAGCAAAGAACCCAACAAGATGAAGATTCTATTATAGATCTGATTCTCCCCAACAGAGAAGAGCTGGGCATTCTGGTAGAAATGATGGGTATCTCAAGGCCAAGTGACCACTGCCCCCAGAGTTCGTGATAGAAAAAGGAAGATCCGGCGTAACCTGCACTCTGGATAGGTGTCAGAAGGGCAAACTTCCGAAGAGACAGAAGGAACAATAGATAGGAGGCCATGGACAAAAATTCCACGGGAGAAATTAACCAAGGAGGCTTGAGAAACTCTCAAGAATGCAAGTATGAAGGGAAGCAGTTCCAGTGAGGAGGAAAAATTAGAGTGATCAGCAAACTGAGATTTTTTAAGTCACATACAGAAGGTGGATGCAAGGAAAGATGAAAAAGGATGAATGCAGAAGTGTGGCAGGGTCCTGTAAGGACAGTCAGTGTCCAGAAGGCTCAGAACAATGAAAGCCAAAGACACACAACAGAGGGGGATACAGGGAACCTACAGGATTAAAGGCAGAGGACCACCGGCGAGGGCAGATAGGATGGTTGGTAATGGACAACCAGGGGAAGGTTGCGTTGCCTAATTCTTATCCTGCCTCTCTTCTGTCTACCAAGATGAATGACCTTTGGACCAGAGAGAACAGAACAAAAATGCTTAGGGGGTGTTAGTAGCCAAGGTAAATAAAAGAGCACTTTGCATTTATTCAGGTCACCTGCCATAAGGTCTACAATCTCTACATGAAGTGCTCTGAGAGCCTTGAAGAACTCTATAAATATTAGCTGGGTAGCCACAAAGCAGGTGAGAACCAGCAGATGTGATTGCTGAAGCATTGTCAATGAAATCTGAAGAATGTGAAAAACAGGAGGAGTTCTATATACCCAGAGAAAGGCAGGCGCCCCAAGTTTAACAACAAAAAGGGAAGAGAATGGAACTGCAAACTATAGACCAGTGAACCTGACTCTTCCTGGGGAAATTATAAACCTTATTAATGAGATCGTTAGTGATGTTCTCATTCAGGCCCTTATCTCCTCTTGCTTGGTCGGTAGCCTTCTAACTGTCTCCCTGCCTCGGGTCTCTGCTTTTTCCAGTCCATCTTCCACACTGAGGCCAGTGGGCTATTCCTAAAGCGCTGACCATGTTACTCCTTTCAAGACTCTTCTTTGGTTCCCCGTGGCCACTACTTATCTGTGTATGAGTTGTATTCTTCCCCCACCTTTCATCCAGCCTAGAACTGAAGCTCTCTGAAGTCCTAGACAATTGAGTTTGGTTCTGTCTTTGTCATCTAAAGACTTTTTCAAGCTGTCTTCAGCCTACCTTCCAAGATCATTACATGTTAGTGTTCTTCACACGCTTTATTATACAACCAGATTTGCCTTTTTATTCCTCCCTTCTGACATTCCATCTCCTCTTTCCAAGTCTTTACATGATGTTTCTCCACGCTTGAAATGTATTCCTGCCTCTGCTCATCCTCTCAGAATCTCCAGCTTCCTTCCAAGGTCAGTCCAGACTCCATCCCCCCCCCACAGGATCTTTCATGGTTTCCTCCCCACCCCAACCCCAAGATGTATTTACTTTGCATGCATTTTGTATATGCTTACATGTAAATATAATATATATAAACATATATACATACAAAACATACATATGCTTACATATAAATGTTTGTTTCCCCCCAGTAGAATTTAAGTTTCTTGAGGACAAAACTGTTTAATTTTTATCTTTTACCCCCAGGACCTAATGCCAGGCTGGCACTTAATGATTGCAGATTGATTGTTATAGAAAAAGTAGCTGTGATTACAAGCAATCAGGATGACTTCATCAAGAAGTCTGAACATGCCAGACTAATTTTACTTCCTTTTTTCAATAGGCCTACTAAATTGGTAGATCCAAAAAATGCTGTAGATATATTATCTCTAGATTTTAGCAAAGCATTTGATAAAATATTCTGAGCTATTATTGTTGAAAAGCTGGAGATACGTAGACTGGCTGCCAGTTCAATTAGTAGGTGAACTTGGATTTGGTTGAATGACTGGCCTCAAAGAGTGGTCATTAATGGTTCAATGTCATTTGGCAGAGGGTCTCTAGTGGAGTGCCCCAGGGATCTGTGCTTGGCCCTGCGCTTTCACATTTTTTTCATCAGTGACTTGGATAAAGATGTAGATGGTGTCTTTATCAGATTGGCCAGTGACACTAAGCTGGGAGGGGTTGCTAACCCACTGAGTCACAGAGTTAGGATCCAAAACAATACTGACAGGTGAGAACACCAGGCTGGATTTGAGAAGAAATTAAGCAGGGCTTTAGATGTGGGTTCAAAATAGCAGCTTCATGGGGACAAGATGAGGAGAGAAATGAAGTTGGACAGCATTTTGTCTGAAAAAAGATCCAGGGGTCTTAGTGGACAGGTGAAAGGGTCAGCATGAGTCAGCAGTGTGATATCGAAGCAGGAGGAACTGATAGCTTCTGGGGCTGCATTAAGAGAGGTGAGAGTCCCTCTGTGCTCTGCTCTGGTCCGCCAACATTCGGTGTATTGGGTTCAGTTTCTGCATGTACCATTTTAGATCAGGCATTGATTGATGTCCAAAGGCCTCAAGTCCATGCCTTGGAAGGATCCGTTGAAGGAACTGAGGTTGCTGAGCCTGGAGAGGAATGACACACCTCATCGCAGTCTTTAGGAGTTTGAAAGCTTGCTCTCTTTGGCCTCGGAGGGCACTGAGCGGGAGCTACACAGGAAAATTCAGTCTGTTAGTCCACAAGCACTAAAGCACTCACCTTGTTCCAAGCACCAAAGTCAGGTTCAAGCCGTCCAGAAGTGGCACAGGCTGCCTCGGGAATAAGTGGGCTCCCCCTCATTTGGAGGTCTTCCAGCACAGGTCGATCATCAGTGTGCTAAAGTAAGGGATCAGTCTTTGGCTCTGGCTACTCAGTGACCCGTTCTGAAATTCCACACTGGGGTTCCAAGTTCATCAGCTCTCTGAATTTGTGTGATGGCATCCTGGTAGAGTCTTCTACCTTCAGACCTGTAGTATATGCTACATTTGATCTGAACTCCAAAGTCTGAACAAACATAGTCATTGTTTGGGTAGGTGGTTGCCAAGGTCAGGCTACTTACTGTGAACAGGCTTTCTTTGGGGTTTTGCCACACACGATGTGTCTGGGGGCATTTAATATGGCCCCGATGATAACTCCTGAGTGTTCTATGAATTTTGCTTTTCCCTTGGCCTTTGGCCCAGCGCTCCTAAAGCATAATGTCCCAAAGTGAGTAGAGTTAGAGTAGACACGCTCTAAGATTCTTTGCATGAAGGTTCTCAGTCCTCTGAAGCATCTAATACTGGGTTGGTATTGAATACTGTTAGGGACATTTCCTGTTGAACGGTGTCTCACTGGGCCCATCCCTAGAAACTGAGACAGCTCTTTTCTGACCTGAAGACTGAGACCAAGACACGTGTAAAGTGGCTTAGGCTACTTGGTACTCAAGCAGACCTAAAACAATGACTTGTTGTCCCCCATCGGCCGAAACTAACCTGCCTCCCCACCCCTGGGGCCCTGCAGCCCAGGAGTAATGCAGAGCTGGTCCAGATAACCGGAGCTAGGTTTGCAGCAGATCAGCCGTAAGTGATGAGGAAGAAAGACCCCCTTCTCTGGGGCCATCTCGCCAGAGCATTCATTTCCACATCCGACTTCTTAAGTCCTGTTTGTCACTACTGCTCTGCACCAGCCCCGGGACTGAGTTAGTTGGGGAAGGAGGCATCGTTTGCCTCTTCTCTGCAGAATATCTGCATCATGATTATCAAGGGCAAGGGGAAATGAAGCTCCTTCTTCCTGAGTCGTGAGTCGTAATTGAGTTCAGTTTAAGTGCCAAGATTTTAATCACCTTCCAAGGACAATGGTCCCAAGACCCAGAAAGCAGCAGCCTACTGCCTGTGCATACACTGAACCATTTTTGAGTCTCCTTTGTTCTATTTCTGTGCCTGTGGGGGTGTAGGAAAGCTGCTGCAGTCCTCTGATTGCTATTTAAAGACATTCAGCATGCTGCTGCTGCTGCTGCTGTACCTGCAGCAGCAATGGTTTGTATTCACGCCATCTCAAGATCAATACATGACCCTGAGAAGCCCTTTGATAGCAAGGAGCAGCCCAGATGGACTCCTATCCAAGTATCATCTGACTCCTTGGCTGCCCAGCCAATCTGCCTCCCAATAGCCTTTTTGGTGCCTCAGCAGCTAATCCATTTCTCTTTATTCTTCAATGAAGGTAGTTAGTAATACCCTGCCCACTCGAGCCTCCAATCAGCACTTGAGGCACTCTGCCCATTTGTAACAGTCAGACACAATCCAGAAAGGGTAAAAACTGCATTTATCTCTGGGTCTAACAGAGAAAATGCTTTGAAAAATAAAAAAAAATGTTTCAAAAGCTCAGCAACCTTGGATTTATAACAATGCGCAGAACTTAGAACACATTCAATATTCTGTACCTGTCAGGCACGGATAAAAACCCCTCAGACTACATTAGTAACCCTGACTTTCTTTTTCTGACCCTCCCAAAGCTTTCATGGAAATGTCTCAAGAGCCTGGTCTTTTTCTTTAAAATGGTGCGATTTCTTGCCCTGTGCCCATCGAAGAGGAGGTGTTAGCTTTACTGATCAAGAATTGCTTCTTCTCCCAGCCAGAAGCTTCTTCCATGAGGTCAGGAACACCTTCTTCTTTGCCTTTCAATTGCTCACTTTAGATTATTCACCTCTGGGACAAAAACAGGCAAACCCTTAGTCCTAATTGTGGTTTGCTTCTTTCTAGTCTATGCAGGAGAAACTCCTCTCTCTAGCTGTAGGCCACTCGGTTTGGTCCAGGTGTTTAAGTAGACAAGATATTCTACTTAATAAACAGTTACTGTCTACACTGAAATCTGAATTTCTGATTCCCCAGGATTTCCAAGGACCCAAATTATCTCACAACATATTTGCTGTTCTTCTTTTTTAATCATGAACTTGACAAACATAAGTATGTTTCCATATGCAAAGAGCAGGAAAAGAGGTTTGTATATGAAACCAGGAATCTCCATTATGCACATTTGTTTTTTAAAGTTGATTTTAAATTTAACATGGTCGTAACACTACTGCCCTGCTAGTATGTGACCCCTTTTGAACTTCTGTCTGTTCCCCTCTGTGTATTTTTAAATGTTTTGTTAATACTGTTTTCTTTCTTTACATTTCTGTTACTACCCTCTTATGTCTCTACTCCCCCCACCAAAAAAAACCCTCACTTGAAACAAAAAGTTTATTAAAGTAAAACACCTGCACTTTGGTCTTGTCTGAAAATGTGTGTCTCACCCTGGAGCACCAGTGTTCTCCATCTTCTCCTCCTTCTTGGCCCGGTTCTCTATCTATCCTTCATTTCTTTCCCAGCCTTTGTCTCACCCAGTTTTCCTTCTCTCCCCTCTAGTTCTGGAAGCATGATCAAATTAATTTTGTCATTGTTTCTGGAAAGACTATGTCAGCTTGTTCCCCCCTGACCCCACCCGCCATCTTTGTAACTCTCCAAACCAGTATTTCCTTCCTTTGCCGTCACTCGCCTGTTTGTCATCTCCCACTATTAGACTATAAGTTCCTCGAGGGCAGGTGCTACCTTTACTTTTATATTTGTACCCCCAGTCTTTGGCACACGGTAAGCACTTAGCAGATGCTTTTTAATTTATTCATTCTGTACCATCTACCTCTCTGCCAAGAGGTGGGAAGAGTGCTTCGTCATCAGTCTTCTAGAGCGGTGACTGGTCATTGCATCCATCAGAATTATTCAGTCTTTCAAAGTTGTTTTCCTTAATAGCGTTGTAAAATGAACTGTTCTCCCAGCTCTGTTCAGTTCACTCTGCATCAGTTCATACAAGTCTTCCCAGGTTTCTCTTGGCAAAATAATATCCCATTTTCACTCACATACCAGAATTTGTTCAGCCCTTCCCCACTTTGTGAGGAGGAAGAGCATTCTAGGCATATGGAAACAAAGGTATGGTCCAAGAGATAGAATGTCTTGTACAGGGAAACACAAGCAGATCGATTTGATTGGAGCACAGTCAGCCAGTCAGTAAGCACCTATTAAGCCTTTTACTATGTGCCAGGCATTTTGTGGAGCTGCAGGGATACCAATAAAAGCAGAAAGATAGTCCCTGCCCTCAAGGAACTTACATCCTAATGGGAGAAAATAGTATAAAGAAGTAAGCTGCAAAGGAGAAGAGGGAAGGAAAGGAAGGGGGTGCTCTGGGGAGAGGAAATGTTAGAGGAAGTCTGGAGAGGTATGAGACCTCGATGGCCTGGGCGCCTTCCTTAAATGGAGGTTCTGGGAGAAGCCGGGTCAGCCAGATGGAGGGGCTGCAGGGGCGGAGAGTACTTCCCATGTGTGAACTCCAGGGGTAAAGTGAAGTGGCCAGTGTATAGAATGTTGAGCCTAAAGACAGGAAGTCTCATCTTCCTGAGTTCAAATCTGGCTTCAGACATTTACTAGTTGGGTGACTCTGGGCAAACCTTAGTTTTCTTATCTGTAAAATGAGCTGGAGAAGGAAATGGCAAACCACTGCAGCATCTTTGCCAAGAAAACCCCAAATGGGGTCACAAAGAGTCAGACATGACTGAACAGCAAATGAACAATGAGCTTCCAGGATGAAGAGGATTCGGAGGCATGGTGGAGGAATCCCAGAATAAAGCCTGGAGTATCTGAGGGGGAATAATGTGTAATCAGTCTAGAAAGAAATCTGGAGCCAGATTGTGAAGGGTTTTAAGTACCAAGTAGAGATACGTTGTATCTACTTTTACAAACTGGCTCCAAGTAGAGATACGTTGTATGTTATACAAAAGGCTAATTTCTAATGACGTGGTCAGAATTATACTTTAGAAATATCAGTTTGTGATCAACTGTGATAGATTTAGCTCTTCTCAGCAATACAGTGATCAAAGATAATTCCAAAAGACTCACGGTGGAAAATGCTATCCACATCCAGACAAAGAACTATGGAGTTTGGATGCAGATCGAAGCACACTATTTTCACTTTTTTGTGTGGGTTTTTTTTTGTTTTTTTTTTTTCTTTCTCATGGTGTTTCACTTTTGTTCTGATTCTTCTTTTACATGACTAATGTGGAAATATGTTTAACGTGATTGTACATGTATAACTTATATCAGATTGCTTGCTGTCTTAGGAGGAGGGAGGGAGAAAAACTTGGGACTCAAAAGCTCATAAAAATGAATGTTGAAAACTATCTTTACATGTAATTGGGAAAAATAAAATACTATTAAGTGGGAAAAAAGAACTATCAATTTGAAATGTCTGTGAAGGAAGGAGGAGAAGGGGAGAGACTAGATGCAGGGGGACTATTTTGGAGGCTATTGTAATAGTCTGAATGTGAGGCATTAAGGGCTTGAACCAGGTCAGTTATGGTGGGGAGAGAAAAGAGTGATATTGAAGTAGTGTAAGCGACCAGACTTGGCAACTGATTGGATTAGGATTGGGGGGGGGGGGCGGGGAGAGAGAAGGAGTGTAGAATGAGAGTGATAAATAATGCGTAGATTATGAACCTAAGCCGAGAAGAGTAGAGGTATCCTCAGCAGCAATAAGGAAGCTACTAGAAGGAAGTAACTAGAAGTTACTAAGAGTGAAAAGTAATGCCTAGATTATGAATCGAAGCCAAGAAGAGTAGAGGTGTCCTCACCAGAAAGAGGGAAGTTACTAGAAGGAGTGTGTTTAAAGGGAAAGAGAGTTTGTTGTATTTGGGTTATCTTGAATTTGAGATGCCTATGGGTCTTCTAGGTGATGTCCAGCAAGGAGTTAGAGATGAGAGAATGTTATTCTGGAGAGATGAGAGATGGATGTGTAGACACGGCATAGAGGTGATTGTTGATCCATGGAAACTGATTAGATATGAGAGAGAGAGAGAGAGGAGAGAGAGAGAGAGAGCACAGAGGGCAGGACTGGACTAGATCCAGGACATAGCCCATCACATGTAAGAGCCAGGATATGAAACACGAAACTGCAAAGAAGACTGAAAATAATCGTCTTAGCCTGTGGGAAGAGAGCAACACGAGAGAAACAATGCCATGTAAACCCAGGGAGGAAAGACTCTCCAGAAAGAGGGAGTAATCAACATAATCTAATGCTATTGAGAGGTCAAGAAGGATGAGTGAGTAAAGGTCTTTGGACTTAGCATGGACACAATCATTGGTAACCTTAAAGAGAGCAGTTCCCATCAAATGATGAGAATGGAGCCAGTTTGTAAAAGGTTGAGAAGTGAGTGGGAGGTAGCAGTGGAGACCAAAGATGGCCTTTTCTAAGAGTTTGACTCTGAAAGGAAGGAGAGCTATAGAGCAATAGCTTGAGAAGATGATGATAGTTATCAAGTGAAGGCTTTTGAGGAATGGAGAAATTATGGGCATATTTGTAAGAAGCAGGGAAAGATTCAGTGGATAAGTAGAAGTTTATAATGACGGAGAGAGAGGGGATGGTTGAAGGAGCTGGTCACCTTATTCTTCAAGACTGGACCAAAGGAGGAGACGATATTGAAGTGGACAAGAGGGAATTTGGGATAAGTACCTCCATTTTTTCAGTGAAAGATGAAACAAGGTCGTCCGCTGGCAGGAAGGAGGTGGAGTTGGTGATAATGTAGGTGCCTTTAGAAGAGAGAATGGGATAGAAAGTCAATCAGGGAAATGTAAAAGGGTTGATGCATAACAGTGAAGGCCCAGATGATACTGGATAACATTAATTTGTACTAGATCCAGTCATTTGTAATGTGACTACCTCTGTCTTTGCTCACCAACACGAGTGGCGAAGGGAGATGGTAGGAGGAATCCAGAGCTGGGCTCTGGAAAGGAACAGTAATAGAGTAATAGGACAGGTGAGCAAGGAATTCGATAATTATAGTACTTAGCCATAGGGAGATATATCTTAATATTTTTATATTTCACAGTGTAGTGCTAAAGCTTACATTTCTGGAATACTTTGTTCAAACTCTTTGCCACTTAAAATTTATTTTTAAGAAAGAGAGAAAGAAATCTGCTGGATCTAATTTAGCTCCTTCCCTGGGGATTGTGCTCATTTGTAATTATTTATGATAACTTGATCCCAGGATAATAACAGAAGAATTGGAGACATTCATCTGACTTCACTTTGTAAAATCACTTTTAATTTGCCACTTTTTTTCTTTTGGTTTTCACTGTCGTATCCAGCATTAGAATATTTCAGATCAAGCTCTTTGAGGGAAGCAAAAATGCTCATTTTTGTCTTTCCTATTATGAGTGCACCTGGGTGCTTATAGCTCCCCCCTTCCCTCTCGAATGTACCCAGGCCTCCCATGATCTGTTCTAGGCCAAGTCCATCCCAGTTGACCATCCCTATACCTGCAGCATCCATCTTACCTGCTACAACAAGTCTGTGCCAGGAAGAGGAAAAAAATGTCAAATGCTTTTGGCAAAGTGCCCTTGCCATCCCTCCTTGACATTCCTCAAACAAAGAATTTGACTACTTCCTAAGGATATCCCCAATCAAACTGCCTCTCACATAGCAAAGTGGCTCATTTTCACCACCCACTGTTGCAAACCGAGTTAGACAAACTTGCCCCCACCCTCGGTACAGAGTGGGGTGAGCGGCAGGTGTGCTGAACTGTTAATGAGAGGTTTCCTAGGTGGGATTGCCTGTATCCTGCCCACCACAGAGGTTCCTGTGTGTAGCTTTACCTTTGAACTCTCTTCATGCTCAGCCTATGATCTGAGGGATTTGATGACAATCCCTCCTTGACGTGTTGCTTTGATCCATGGGGAGTCCAGAGGAAGTGCTGTGATGTGTGGGATTCCCAGAGTTACAGGGATTCTGTGAGGAAGGGCATTGTGGTGAGTTATTGGGATTAAGTTTTTAATTAAAAAGGAGTTGTGCTTGACACTTGGTGCCGAAAGGGGAGATCCTGCAGCTGGTGGGAGCAACCTTTGCCCTTTTACAGGTAGCTCCTATTCAAGGATAAAGCATTATTGAAATGCAGGTTACTACTACTCTTACCATACAGGGCATGGAGTACAGTGTGGACATTTAGAATTGACGTCTTGCTCTCTGCAGGGAAATGAGGGTTTCCCTTCCAAATTATTTCCTTAACTTCCCCTGCCCCAACCAGTAAGTAAGAGGTGAGTTTGAAAAGAGGGCCCCGTCCACAACCGCTTGTGTTCTCTGGCTGAGCAGCAGACTCTCCTGGGACAAAGGTGACCTTGCCGCAGATAAGGCACAGAGCCTATCAGAACGAGGGCCTGACCGCTGCCACTTAAGGAAGGTTGTTCCTCTCATCTGTGTATCTCTGCCGGAGATGAGAAGGAGGGAGAAGGAAAGCAAGTGAATGTGTATCTGTATCCTCCCTTTGTCTCCACCCCCTCCACAATACCCTTACACTCTTATCAGCAAGAAGGAAAACATCTTCGAAGAAGAGCAGTACATTCTAGTATTGAGTGGAAGGTATCTAATAAATGTTTATTATGCCTTTGTGGAACTGTTTCTGAGATAGAATCCTCCGATCATTTGCTTGGCATATAGAGATATATACATGCGATAGCTGATAATAGCTAACATTTATATAGTGCCTGCTGTGTGCCAGTCACTTTACACGTATTACCTCATCTGATCCTCGTAATAATCCTAGGAGGTAGAGGCTATTCTCCCCATTTTATAGATGAGGAAAGTGAAGCATACAGAGGTTAAGTGACTTGCCCAAAGTCACACAGTTAGTGTGTATCTGAGGCTGAATTTGAACTCAGGTCTTTCCGACTCCAGGCCTGGTACTCTATCCACTGTACCACTTAGCTGACCCAATATGTATCTATAACAACACATTAGATATATTAATAAAAGTTCACTGTGGTTTATGCTGCACTGTCATTTCAGCACCCCTTCTCCTGTGTCACTTCCTTTTCTTTTTCTTTTCTATCCCTACTTTTTTTTTCTGGCTCTTATCCTCTTGATATCCAAACTAGGATGGGGATATTTGGAAAAACTGTGAAATCTACAAGGAATTGGGGTGGAAAAGGCCTTCATTTTATCCAGTTATCCTTAATTATTTCACAGAGAAAATGTATTGTCAGAGAAACCAATAGTAAATTACTGCATTTTCCTTCCTTACTCATAGAATGGCAGCAAGGAGGAAAACAGCCAAAAGGCTGGTGGGGGAGGATGACTTTGAGGCATGGAACATCTACCAGTTGTCAATCTATGAATTAGAAAGGATCTTCTAGAACACCCATCTCCCCTACACACACTCCTATGGGGTGCCCTGCCAGTGTGAAACAGGACTCGGGAGTTCTGGCAATATAAAGGGAAGATGGGCTGCCTAACTCTTCTGGGGCTTCTTCACCCATTCAGTTAGGTGATGAGTGGAGGCTGGGGAAATGCACAGCCAGCTTACTGCATGGTCTGTCACTATCCTGTCCTTGCTAGAAGTTATGGCACCAGAGTGAGGAGTATATGAGAGGGGAAAAGGGGGTATTCTTGGGAGTGCTCCCCAAGATTTCCCAAATCCTTATCATGATGTGACATCAGAGTATTCATCAGGAAAGGTGATATCTAAGAAATCTTCTCCTGGTTCCCAGGGAAAAGTCACAATAGAAGGAGACACTGTAACCAGGAGAACAATTAGGGCGAGAAAAGAGAATTGGGATGTGGGTGGTTCAAAAAGTGGTTTCAGGGAAAAGTTGGGGGCCTCCTAGGCCCCATGAGCTGAGTGCCTCCTTGGAATGTGGGCAGCCACCTACCATTTGTAAATCAAAAGCATTAAGTATTGGCAAATACTGCTCCCTAGAGCTCATTGGCCATGAAGGTAACTCGTTGCTGACCAGGGGAAGCTGCGTAGTATCAGAAGGGTTTGTTCTCCTGGCCATATTTTTATGGATGTGTGTGTGCCTCTCTCTGCAGGTGCTGAGAGATGTCCTGAAGGACCTTTACCACCTGCTAAAGCACGTGGTCCGTTCCGAGCCAGATGAGGCGACCCAGTTGCATGCCCAGCTCGCCCTAGAAGAACTTGATGAAATTATGAGGAGCTTCCTGTTCCCACCACAGAGGCTGGAGAAGAAGATAGTGGTGCTCCCATAGCATGCCCTTCCACAAAGGATGGTCAAGTCTGGAGCCTCAAGAACAGCTGAGCAGTAAACATCTTCCAGAAGGGGGCCCCACTCCCCTCCTGCTGTTAACAGTGTGGTCACAGAGACAGCTTGCTGTCCGAGAACGTCACCTGGGGTCTACCTGCCTAAAGATGCTGCTCATGTAACCATTGATAACCAGCCTGCCTTGTGGACATGAGGGGGAAGGATTGTAAGGCATACACTCACACCCCTCCCTGTTCCTGCCCCGATCCCATTAGAGAAGAAGTGTTTATGTAAAGAAAGCATATTTTTTTAGGGGGTGGTGGCATTTGATGGCCCAGAGATTCTCTGTGTGGCCATCACAGTGAGGAGCAATTGTCCTTTGATGCTGACAAGGGCGGTCATTACCACAGCTGGGGAGGGGAAGGGACCAATGTCTGTGAAACACTCACCATGGAAGGGGTTGATTTTGGCTAGAAAGAGCCAGAAAGGGGACATCAGGAGACCATGTAGTCCAGCCCTCCTCCTCATCTCACAGCCCAGAAAGAGGTCACAGGGGCCTGGCCAGGCTTCTTTTCCCTCTGCCACCCCCTGCAACAGGGCTGTGTCTGACACATGAAATACAGGACCGGTGGTGTTCCCAAGGGACAGTCATAGAACAGGCAATTCCTGAGTGGAAGCCTCCCAAACCTGTCGAATCCTCCAGATGAGAAAGGCAGACTCTCTCCATTCTCTCCTGGCCTCATTTTCCCACCCTTTTGTGTGGTAAAGGGTGAATGAAGGCGCCTTAGACATTTGCAGGTGTCAATAATAAAGAGTGATCAGCGTTGGTTCGGTTTCTCCCCATCTTAGAAAAAGGCATTTTCCTAAATATAGCTCCTGCTGTGCCTCCCTCCCTTTGTCAGGGTCACGATCTTGGCTGTGATGGGAGAGGGGATAGGTTTAGAAATGAAGGTGAGATTTTAAAAATCAATAAAAATTTTTAAAAGAAAGATGCCGTTTTGCGGATTAAATTGATAGTAAGTACATAGAACACGGTGTTGGACGCATGATGCCAGTCTTTGTAGAAGTGTCCTCAGGTGTTGTACGTGCCAGAGAGTCTCCCTTTCCAGCACAATCGTTTTCACTTTGGCTTGTCTAGAGACTTGAACAGTTGAGACTTGAATAACCCAAACTATGTGGTATCATCTTGAAATATATTTAAATTAATGATAATAGGTAGCGTTCATGTAATGTGCAAAGACCTTTATGCATTGTCATCCCCACAATGACCCTATGATGGGGTGCTATTAAAATCCACATTTTATGAATAAGGAAACTGAGTCTGAGAGGCCAAGGAACTTACCCAGGATCACACAGCTAGTAAGTGTCTGAGACAGGATTTGAACTCAGGTCTTCCTGACTCTGAAGTCCAGTGCATTTTATCCACTATACCACCTAAATGACCCCTTCCCCTCATTTCTACCTAATTTTTTACTTCTTGCTTAACCTACCTGGTAAACCATATTAAGAAGGAGATGAGTGGATGGATGGATGGATGGATGGATGGATGGATGGATGGATGGATGGATGAATAAGATAGATTGATAAATACATATGTACACATGCATACATACATGTATCTGTATGTATGTATATATGTATTTCAGTTTCTTGGCCTGTCTGACTACGTGTCACTCAAATCCCTCCATCAGGTCCCCACCAGGCCCCACTCTCCCTTCCTCCTTTCTTTTCTCCACTTCCCTCTTCTTCCTCTTTCCAAGGTTCAGTGCTGTAGCCCACTTTGCCTCCAAAGCCCTGTAGCCAGTATCGTAGTGAGGGAAGTCCACAAAGGCAACAACCATAGAGACAGGAAGACCCTCCCAGCTCTAGCTCCCATTCACCCTTCTCTCTCCTCCCCTTTCTTCCTCCAGCCAGGCACTGGCACAAAATTTGCCATGCTCTCAGAGTCTTTTATTGACTATTCTGTAGTCTAGCCAGGGTGGCACCATAGATGTATTCCGGCACTTGGAGTGAAGAAGAACTGAGTCTGAGTCCCACCTCAAACGCTTACCAGCCGTGTGACTCTGAGACCTCCAAGACACTCAGATTCCTCTTCTGAAAAATAGAGATAATAATACCATCTAACTCATCAGGTTGTTACGAGGATCACATAATGTGGGGAAAGCATGTGTATCAGTTATCAGTACAAGTCCATTCACCTAGGGCAGTTAGGTGATGCTGTGGGTGGAACACTGTGCCTAGAGTCAGGAAGATTCAAATGCAGCCTCAAATACTTACTGGTTGTGTGACCTTGGGCAAGTCACTTAACCCTGTTTGCCTCAGTTTCCTCATCTGTAAAATGAACTAGAGAAGGAAATGGCAAACCACTCCAGCATCTTTGCCAAGAAAACCCCAAATGGGGTCACAAAGAGTCAGACATGACTGAGACGACTGAACAACATTCGCCTCACTCCTCTTCCCGTAACTGAGGTTTCCACTTACTAATTAATCTCACTTTTATTCTTTTACAAATGTCTCACCTGTTCCTAACTCGATTTGCCTCCAACTTTCTATCATTCTATCCGCCCATCCATCTTTAAGAGTCCAGGTGTCCAGCTAGCCCTGAGGAGTTGGGTACCAAACCGCAGACCTGTCTGGGCCACAAACCCTTCTGGTTTGCTTGCTTTCTGAAAAAGTATTTTGGGGTCAAGATGATAAATGTTGTGGTATAGAAAACAAGTGGATGCGTTTGCCTTGATGGTGCTGTTGAATTTTTTTAAGTCAACTTTATTCTTTTTAAATGCAAATGTTGCTGTGAGATTCTGACTTCCTCTACCCTTTCTCAACCATCACCCCTACAGCTTAACGTCAACTGAGACGGTTCAGTGTTAATTTGTTCTCTTCCAAGCATCTCCTGCTCAAAAGGAAAAGCCCATGAATGAATCTGCCCCCAGAGCACCCCCCACCTTACTCATTCCTTTGTCTTTGAACTATTTGGGGTAAAGTGTTTTGTCTAACACTTGTGGGGGCCTCTATGTCTAAGACATCGGAAACAATGCAGTCCTGTCTGTCACCTTCCTTAACATAAGTTGGGCTAGCTCACTATGAAACCAAATTAGCTAGTCCGAGGCGGGAGTTCGATCCTTCATTCCTAGGCAAAGGAAGAAGAGGATTGGGAGAAGCAGAATTGCCCTCTTTCAGAGCTGCCAGCCCGGGGTGGGTCAGATGAGGTGCCAGCTGTCACCCGAGGGAGATGATGCACCTGCAGTGGTCCCAGCCTCAGCCTGAAATAACAAAGACCCTTCTGCAGCTTCTCATATCCAACAAGTTCTGCAGGCAGCTCTGCCATCACATGCAGCAAAATCTCTGCAGTCAGCTGCGACAGTGCAGCTCCTCAGACTCCGCCACCCCCACCCCCACCCCTCGCTGCCTGTCTGCCTGCCTGCTCCAGGGCTGGCAAACCCTCTTTTTTCTCATTTATTCATTGCTGTACTCTTCATCCTGCTGGCAGGCTAGGTCACACACAGCCAGCCCCGAGCATGCTGGGAAATGAAAAGTTAGAGCACATCCCTAGGTGAAACCTATTTCAGCAAAGTCGTGGGGTCTCTGGGGTCCCTTGAGATTTTGTGGTACCAAGAGTGGCAACTGTCCCTTGATTCTCCATTAATGATGCCGGGACTCTGTGCTCCCCTTGAGTATACATCGTCTTGATCATGCACTACCATCTCTGTGTATTTTTCTAGTTCACATATCTACCCCACCCCCCAAGATCTTTCAGCTTTGAACCCTTTTATACATCTCTTTGTCTTATATTACTTAGAGCCTAAGGCCATAACATCACTTTTCTTTTCTTACTATTTAAGAATTATACTGGGCTCAAAAGACTATGAATGCAAGAAAACTAGACCTCTCCTTCCCACATTATTAATTGCCAATCAACCGTGGATGGAATAAAAGGAACCCCCATACTCTACCCACCCCTCTCCAAGGGCTCTCCCTAGAAAAGAAGAACTTAGTGTTTATAGGAAGGACCAGACAAAAGAAAATCCCTAGACCAGCTGCAGGGTATTTTTCCCCTAGCTCCCATCCCTATAAATATACTTCATCATAGTAATTCACATTTATACAGGGTGTCCCAAAAGCCTTAAGGCAGTTTTTAATCTATTAAAGCTTAAACCTTCACTAGGCCTTTTGGGACACCATGTATAAGGTTTACAAAATGAGGCAGAGCCCATGATCTGGGGACGCACACACTACAGAATCGTGGGGATGAAGAGTTGTCACCTGGGTGACAGCCTTGAAATCTAGGCTTCTTTCTGGGCTTCAGTTAACTCCTAGAAGTCTGCTTTAGCCAGCCACCAACCAATTGCACTGCATGGGGAGGAGGACGTCCACTGTTAAAAAGGGGTTGGGGGGCTCCAGAGCTCTCATTTCCTTTCTGGCTCTCCCAAGGCCTCACGCCCACCCCATCCCACTACTTTCACATGTCCCTCACTTTCATTGGACCAAGAAGGCCATCACCATACAGAGAGGAGTTAAAATCACTTGAAATTTTTCTCTCTGACTCCTTCAGTCTGCTCCCGCACCTAGTTCACTATTTACCAACAGGTAAAGATTCTGAGACCTAGCCAATAAGAACCCTGGAGTGGGCTGGTGACATCCTGTAGATAAGCCTGTCGATCCTCTGATTTCCATTCTGGCTCCTTCCACTAATAATTATGGAACTGTAATAATTCTGGAGCCAGGGCAGGTGTAAAAAGAGGAGCCTATCCTTTTGGGGGGGTGGAGCAGAGGGGGAAATGCTCTCCCCCCCAAACCATGAACTAAGTGTTCCTATGAGAGTTTCAAGACCTGCAAGCTATAGGATGCCACACTCAGACGTCCTTCCTTCCTGAAACACGGATATCCAAGAAACCCCGTCCCTCCCTAGACTCGTCTTCCCCTCCTTATAGTATTCTATTTCCCAATATCCCCACAGTCATTGCAAGACTAACTTCTAGTTGCACTTACTATGTTTGTTCCCCCAGACTTAAAAAACCTTGGAATCATTTTTGTCTCTTCTTTTTGTCCCTCCATCTCCCAAATCAGTCAATCAGTGAGTCGCTCAACAAGCAGTAATTAAGCACTATGTTGGAGATGGCTAGGTGGCTCGGTGGAGGCCCTGGAGTCAGGAGGACCTGAGTTCAAATCCAAATTCAGACACTCACTAGCTGTATGGCCCTGGGCAAGTCACTTAACCTCTGTTTGCCTTAATCCACAGGAGAAAGAAATGGCAACTCACTCCAGTATCTTTGCCATAGAAACCCCATATGGGATGGGGAAGAGTTGGACACAACTGAACAACAACGTCAGAAGAAAGATGGAGATACAAAGAAAGGCAAAAAAACAGCTCCTGCCCTTAAGGTGCTTACATTCTAATGGAGTAGGCAACATGCACACAACTCTGCACAAATAAGAAAATTAACAACGCAAATAGAAGCTCCTCAGAGAGAGATGACCCGAATACAACCGTGTCCAGTACGGTGGCAGCCCCGGAGGAGGGGAATGACCTGGAAGGCACGAGAGTAGCCCCATTTGTGACTCTGGCCGTGTAGAAACCATGGCTCCCCTCCACAGCCCTGCCTTCCCACAGCTTGGCCTGACTGTCAGCCAGTTGAGTCAACTAGGTAGCCTGTGACTCAATCTCCCTTTGTTAGATCACTTGGAGATAACTCTCACTTATTATTGTAACCTCTAGGTGCTTTTATGCCAAACAAAGCGCCTACAAGAAGAGCAAGTAGTCATGAAAGGCACCATGGGACACACCTGTTTGCTTAGCTACAGATGGGCATTCATGAAAAGAAATCACTTGTCTCCCACTGACCTGGATGACAAAGAGAGGAGCTGTTTGGACTAGGCTCCTAACTTCCTTTTCTTGCTGGTGCCGAGGGGGCATGACAGCCACCCTGGAGTGAGGGGGTGGGGGCTGATCACCCACTTTATATTAGGCACTGTAGATACAAAGACAAAAATGAGACAGTCCCTGCCCTCAAAAAACTTACATTCTACAAATGATCATAGGATAACAGATTTTCAACTGGAAAAGACTTTAGAGGTTATTGAATCCAAAGTGTTCATCTCACACGGAGGTCAGACAGATGAAATGTTACCCAAAGTCACATAGCTAATGAGCCAATAAGGCAGGATTAGAACCCAGGTATTCCCGACTGCGAGTCTGGTGTTCTACCTGCTGCACCACACAGGCCTTTTTGTTGTTCAGTCCTGTCTGACTCTTTCTTATCCCATTTGAGGTTTTCTTGGCAGAGATACTGGAGTGGTTTGCCTTTTCCTTCTCCAGCTCATTTTACTGCTGAGGAAACTGAGACAAACAAGGTTAAGTGACGTGCCCAGAGTCACACAGCTAGTGTCTGAGGCTGGATTTGAACTCATGATGAGTCTTCCTGACTCCAGGCCCAGTGCTCTCTATCCACTGCACCACCTAGCTGCCTAATAACCCCTATCTATGCCCATACACATATATAAAAATGTTTTTTGAAAGGTAATTTGGTGGGGGTGAAGGGAAGGTATTGATCTGTTCATATAATGTTCAAACAAGTTAGTCTCTAACCAATATATGAGTTGGGAGGTTTCTTTGGCCTCAATTAACCAAGCAACCTGTTCATGGTTTCACACACACATCTGAAGAGTAACAAAACATTGTCCGATATAAGCCATTTCTAACAATTATCTATCTACTTACTGAGCACCTACTATGGGCAAGACACAAGTGACTAGGTGGCAAAGTGGATAGAAAGCCAGGCCTAGAGCCAAGAAGACTCATCTTCCTGAGTTCAAATCCAGCCTCAGACATTTACTAGCTGTGTGACCTTGGGCAAGTCACTTAACCCTGTTTGCCTCAGTTTCCTCACTTGTAAAAAGAACTGGAGAAGGAAATGGCAAACCACTCCAGTATCTTTGCCAAGAAAACCCCAAATGGGGTCACGAAGAGTCAGATGTGACCAACAACTCAACAACAAATGGGCAAAACACAGTCCTGGGGTAGGGGGAATGAAGACAAGATGAAAAATAGTCCCTGTCCTCAATCGAACCCAACAAGCATTTAGCATATGATGTGCTGGGCACTGTGCTAAGCACTAGGAGCTCAAATTTTTAACTAAAAAGAATAGACTAGGCACCATAACGCGAAGAGGGAGAGAAACCAGCAATTAGGGTTTATCAGGTTAGGGGCTGGATATGTGGTTCCATTGGGATAGGGAGCCCCTGGTGGGGAAACCCCTCTTACACCTTCTCTGCAAGAGTTGCCTAGAACACCAAGAAGTAAGTGACCCAACATCTCCTAGCTAGGTGGGACTCAAACCCTGATCTTTCTGACCATCTCTCAAGCCACTACATCCTGTGGTCTCCAAACAAAGTTAGGGAAACTGAGGCTCAGAATGGTGTCCTTGGCTTCAAAGTTGGCTCCCTATCCCTATCACTCCCTATCAGGAAGTAGGACATGTGCCACCAGAAGGAAGATGCTAAGAGATGGAGGTAAAGAGGGTACATTGTGGTCATAGTCATGGAGCGGGATGGGGGGTGGGGGGCAGGGCAGAGGCAGCTTGTGGAAAGACATGAAAGCAAGAGAGGCCCGGTTGGTTCAAGGAACAGCTCTCTTTGGCCTCCCACCAACAGTGACATTGAAATCGTGTGTACCAGTTAGGGCTTGGTAAACATCAAGGCAGCGATCCATGGATGCCGACAACCTTGTCCAGGTTTAACTACATAGTAAAGCCCTTTTACTATCCTGGTCTAAAAGGATAAAGATCACACACTTGCACTCTCAGGTACGTTATGCATCATTATATTTACACTGTCCTTGCCCTCATTTCCTGGGAGGATAAACTCTCCTTTTTTATTTAAGGGATGACCAAGGAGGCAAGGCAAGGTGGGGCAGCAAGCTAATGCTTACTACGTGCCAGGCATCATGTTAAGCGGAGGACAGAAAAACAAGTTAAAAACAGACCTGTCCACAAGGAGCTTCCATTCTAAAGGGGTGAAGACAACACGCAAAAAGGAGCTGAGAAGGGTGGAGGGAGGGGAAGTGGAAGGTTCCACTGGGAAAGCCTGTGGGAATGGTGTGTTGAAGTCCCAAATATCAGAAGTGGAGTTGAGAAGGGAATGAACGTTGGCCAGCCAAGCTCCTTCCTCAAAATAGAGACCCCAGGAGGAGCTCAACAATTGGAGAATGGGGCTGGCAGGGCCAAGGATGTTCCAAGATGAGAAGATCCAAAGGGACAGTGGATGGTCCATGGTGAGGAAGCTCCAGGGTAAGATGGCAGCTGAGGCACGGTGGCAAAGTCCATGAAGCTGGATGCAGAGTTGGGAAGGAATGTTTCTGCTACAAGCAGCTATTCCCATCATCACCCCCAAGTATAGACCAAAACCTGTCTCCCCCAAAATACCAAAACTTTTTGGACATCAAGGGAGTGTGTTGTCCCAACAGATAGTCAACACTGCTGGGCTCTGTTACTTTGGCAGCATTTATAAAATGGGTAAGGAAGTCCATGTCCATCTCCTTTCGGTTCAGAGACCTTGGTAGGGGGCTGACTGAGTCATCAAAAGTCACTCTTCTGTGGCTGCAAGCCAGTCATAGTGGGGAGAAGCTAAAGCACCAAAAGGAGAAACTGGAAGTACCCCTTTGTCTTTTCTTGGTCTGTCCAGGATTCTGGACATAGCCTCATATGTTAGACTTTGTTTTCAAAGTGCTAGCTATAGCAATATTCCCATATATATAGACTCAAGGGATTGTGTGTGTGTGTGTGTGTGTGTGTGTGTGTGTGTGTGTGTGTGTGTGTGTGGAGGAGTGGTGGTGATCAATCAAATTACCCCACCCTTTTTAAAGTAAGAGTCAAGATGCCAAGTACAATACTTTAACCAGGTGAGAACTCTTCTCTGTGTAATCAGTCAAACAAGCTTTAGACTAATTGTGGGGCACGTCCTTTCCTAGGAAGTGAGGTCAGATTGACGAGGAAACTTGATCATGTTCTGGGGGTCATCCATAAAATATCCAGCCAATTTGGTCCAGAGGGATCCAAGCGCCTGGAAGTAGAGGGGTAAGTGAGAAGAAATCAATTGGAGGGGTGAGGAAAGAAGAACTCAGCCTAACCCCTACCCCCTTCCCCATGCTCAGTTGGAGAAGGACTTTGTAAACTTCAGGTCAGAGGACTTTCGTGGTTCTAGCAGCGTTTCCAGAACAACAAAGTCTGGCGTTAACGTCTGCATCGAGAACTGAAAACGAACTGGATGCGATGAGAAACAGCAGCTTCTAAGCTCTGGAACAAGCCTTGCAGAAAAGCTCCGCCATACCTAAGGGGAGCATGTAAAGGGCTCCATTCTAAGAACTGTGAATTTCCCCTTTGCTCTGTGTGACTCATGGGAAAGTGAGTCACAGATTTGGGGGAGGTAGTTTGGTACCAACTGTAGCATTTCCCTCGTAAAGACTCCTTTCTAAAAGCATATTAAGCCTAGCTGGCTAATTCATATTAAGTAATAATCATAGGAATGTACACTGATGGGGGCTAGTGAATGATAGTATCAGAAAAATATACATACGTTACATATGTACATATATAAACATTTTTCTTTTTCTTTTCTATTTTTGCTGCTATATTTGTTTTTACATAGTTTTCATTTACAAATGTATCCTTCTTGCTTCCTCTGCCTAGCAAACCATCCCTTGACTCAAAGAACAGAAAAGCAATTCATCAAAACTAGCCAACCGTATCACCTGAGTGATTGTGTGTCGTGCTTCACATTCATAGCCACCCCCCACCTTTGCAAAGGAGAGAAAGGAAATAGATTTTCTCCTATTTCCTCAACACTCATGCTTTTTTTTGACCATTATACTTACACAGCATTCAATTTCACAGCTTTGCTCTTTCACATTTATGTCGTTGAAGTTATCATGTGTATGTTATTTTCTTGGTTCTATTTACATCACACTTCATCAGTTCATAGAAAGCTTCCCAATTTTCTCTGAATTCTTTGTATTCATAGTCTTTTAGGGCAAAATAATATTCCATTACTACATCCATCAGCCATCCACTCCAACCCATGTCTAAAATAAGAATCCTCACTACAATATCTGACAGGTAGTAAGCCAGCCTTTGCATAGCTCATAAGAAAAGTGGACTAATTAGAAAGGATGCCGGATCACAAACCAGAAGACCTAAGCTCCAGTCCTGGCTTCATACTCCACCAGCCACGAAACCCTGGACAAGCAAACTCCTAATATATGGAATGGCGTGACACATTGGAGAGAGGTCAGTAAGACTTGGGTTCAAGTCCCACCCTTGCCCCATGCTAGTTGTGTGATCCCAGACCATGTGTTTTATCTCTCAGTATGCAGACAACTCTTTAATCTGCATCAGTGAAGACAATTACAATTAGGAGTTCCCTATTCTGAGAAAATCAAAGATTCCGATTTCTAATCCAACCAGGCCTGTCCCCAACAGGAAACAGAAGATACCGATCCTGTAGAAGGAGGGTGTTTTAACCTGAGGGGCCCATGAATTTATTTATTGACTTGTTTTTTGTAAATAGCATTTTATTTTTTCCCAATTACATGTAAAGACAATTTTCCACATTCATTTTTTATAAGATTTGGAGTTCCACGTTTTTCCCCCTCCCCCTCCCCAAGACGGCAAACGATCTGATATAGGTTATACATGTGCAATCATGTTGAACTTGTTTTAAAACACCTCTTAATAACTGTATTTCAATAGATTCGGTTTCCTTTACAATCCTCCACATTTTGTTTTGTGCACCTAAAAGCATAATTCTCAGAAGGGATGAAGAGGCTTCAGCATACCTCTGCCATGGCACACAAAAAGAATTCTAGAACAAACAGGCTTTTTTCTTTTGTTTCTTATTTCAGCACCTCAAGGATCCGGATGTTGTTGGTGTGGATACTACCACCTCTTCTACATGAATGGGCACAGAGTCCTTCCTTTGTAGCCAACCTAGTAATAAGCCTCTCTGGACTCAGCCAGTCCATGGACAATAGACAGTCTGTCCGGAGGCCTGTTCTCCCTTTTATATACTATGACTCAGATGGCATCAAGACCACTAAATCACCACTAAAAAGTGGCCCAGCATATGTGGATGGAAGTTATTAAGGTGGAGAGTACCCAGTCTTATTTTGGAAAGAAGCAGGAGAGCCTTCTTTGCTGGGGTCCCAGGAAAAAAGAGCTTCAGGGCTTTTAAGTGGTTTGTTCCTGTAAATAATGTAAGAAGCCAGAAGCCGGGCTGCAGACTGCTCATAGGAGTGCATGGGTGGGGTATTTCTGGTACAGTGTCCTATTAATAATCTTCACACGAAGTCTTACCCTGCTGGGGATGCCCTGCACTTCCTGTTCCTCTCTGTGGGACCACCATCCACTGTGGAAACTTCAGAACCGACGGTGGGTCCCATCAGCCTTTGGAAGGTCCAAGATCAGAGAGGAAGGCTAACACAGTTGATGCTAGTGAGAGGCGGAAGTGGTTCAGAAATCTGGGTGGGAGGAAGCCTCGCCTCAGAACTCTGGCATTTAAGGAACAGGAAGGAGAAGGAAAGGGTGACAGTAGGTTCATGACCCCCCTGAAAGAGCCTTGTGTTTAATCCATGTGGGTCACCATCAGCCTGAGGAGGGCTGCATCTCTTAACTCCTGTTAGGGTTAGGTGGGCTGCTAGGTGGCACGGTGGATAGAGCGCCATCAGGCCTGGAGTCAAGAAGACCTGAGTTCAAATCTGGCCTCAGATACTAGCTGTGTGATATTGGGCAAGTCACTTAATCCTTCTTGCCTCAGTTTCCTCATCTGTCAAATGAGCTGGAGAAGAAAATGACAAACCACTCCATTATCTTTGCCAAGAAAACCCCAAATGGGGTCAGGAAGAGTCAGACATGACTGAACTGTCCCAACAACAACAACGAACAAACACGAAGTCTTTGAATACAAGATAGTTTGGAAGGGAGGACACTAGCAGCTGAAGGAAAGGGGTTCATGCAATTGGTGTTTGAGACGGATTCTAGGAGGTAAATGTGAGGAGGGCGTACGTGTCAGGGATTAGGGATGGCCAGGACAAAGACTGGCAGGCTGGAGATGGAGAGTTGTGTGTGAGAAGCAAAGGCCACTTTGTCTGGAGGGAGGGAGGGCGGTGATGTCCAGTGTGGCAGGAAATATTGATTGGGGCCAGGATGTGAAGGGCTTAAAGGCTAAATAGAGGATTTTATTCTAGAGGTGTGACAGGGTCAGATCTGCACTCAAGGGAAAGAACAGGCAGCCTGGGGAGGATAGATTGGAATGTGGAGAGAGGAGGCAGGGATACTAATTAGTCAGTCCATCAAAAAGCATTTAGTAAGTGTTTTAGGGTTTGCAAATTCCTTATAAATATCTTATTTTGAGTATCATAGGTGGGGGAGGGGCTGGATGGAGGGAGAGAATTTGAACCGAAAAATCAAAATTTAAATATACATGCATGTACATGTACACATATATGCACATGCCGTGTACATGTGTCCTACATCCATGCATATGTACATGCATGACTACCTGCATACGTGTGTGTAGTATATACATGTATGTATATATACATACATGTACCAACTATCTCATTCTATTCTCACACCAGTTTTAGGATGTAGGTGAAATTATTCCCATTTTTCAAATAAGGAAACTGAGGCAGAGGCCAAGTGACTTGCCCAGGGTCACAGCTCGTCAGTGCCTGAGTTCGGATTTGAACTCAGGTCTTCCAGACTCTGGGTCCAGTGCTCTATCCATTACATCACCTACCTGCCCCTTTCCTCCCTCTCTCTACCACAACCCCCTAATTCTTTCAAAGGCCAAATGGGAGAGACTTCGGACAGCGAAACAGGCTTTGGCTGCTACCAATGAATGCTGTGCCCCTGCTCGCCGGCATCCCTCCGATTGCAAAGGCAAAGCTTTTCTCCTCCTCTCCGTGCGTTAGGGTTCACCGCATTCCTTTCAAAGACACTCTATGATCTGTGAGATGCATTAGGCTGGGTTCCTCCCACCCTCCCTGTCCCGACTTAGAAGGAACTATTGAATAAGCTGTTTTTTATATACTTTTTGAGAAAATTAATTGCTTTTTAATTTATTTTTTTCCAGGAATAATTACCAAACTAACAGAAAATATCCAGCATTGATTTAGGGGAAGGACGGATTTAGAAAAAAGATAATCTGGGGGGTGAGGGGGGGGGGCCGTGAAGAGAAGGTGGATTTTTCAAGCTTTAGCATTCCAGGAAAAATCCACTTGAATTTCCCCTTTGGAACCCAAACTGAGATTCATCTTTGGACTCATCTCGCCCCGTTGGCGCCTCAGTTCCTCGCGGGGTGGGAGTGGGGAGCAGAAGGGGCGTCTCCGGGCAGCCAAGCCAAACTCCCTTAACTGAAAATTCCGGAGGTCCTTCCCCCGGAGCGACTTGGGTGAATTGATCCGTTCAGCGCACCTCCTTGATGTAAGAAGGCTTCTTCACAATCAGGGCGAGTGAGCCTGATTTCAGCGTGTCGATGAGAGGAGAAAATCAAGGGAGCGCAGCTGGCTTTAGCTACAGCTTTTTTTTATTACCCTCAAAGCCAGGCCATGGGCTGCGAAGGGGAAATTCTATTTCATAGACTCTGGGAGTTGGAATGACTGTCAAGGAGATCATCTTGTCTGTAATTGAGGAATAACTGAGGCTCCTATTTGGAGGCCATTTTAAAGGAACTATTATCAAAATTAAGGATTTTGGCCTCAGAATAATTATGGACTTTTCCCATTAGGAAGAGCCGGCACATTCGGGCAGCAGCCCCTTGGCCCTGTCCCCCACTCCCTCCCCATTCTATATGGTGGGGAAGGTGTCAGAAAAGGTCTTTGATGCATGAAGTCAGGGTGTGAAAGAGATCACCTTTCAAGGTAGAGTCTATCCCTCCTCCCCCCAACACTTGGTGGTCAGCAAAGCAGGGCAGGGGAGACGTCTAGGGAACATGCAGCTATTTGCAAGACGATTTAACAGCACTGTTACAAAGATGATTTATGCACATCTAGATTACGTAGAAAACTCTAGGGGAGGAAACTCCCTTCACCAATGCCAGACAGCAACTGTTCTGCAGTTTATAGTCTTAGACGGAGACCTTAAGTCACAGAGCCAGTATCCGATAAAGGCAACATTTGAACTCAGGGCTTATTGTCTCTGAAAACAACTCTCCCTCTAATGGCGGTAAACACATTAAAGCAACTCCATCAATAGGATTGAGAGGTCTCTGCAATGTAGTAAAAATTATTGTCTCGATGATCAGAAGACCTTGGTGGGAGTTCAGAATTTCCAGCTAGAATATAAGCTCCTTGGGGGCAGGAGCTTTTCACATTTTTGCCTTTGTATTTCTTGTATCTAGCCTAGCAGATGACTTATTTGACTTATGGAGTAGAGATCATGCCAGTGCTATCTCCCTCACACGGTTATTGTAAAGATAAAGTAGGTTGGTGTGTGCAAAATACTTTGTAGCCCCTAACGTCCCATATAGATGGTGCATAAGCTGTTAAATGTCATGTGCAAATGTCAGCTATCTTTACTGCAATTACTACCACCACTGCCGCTACCACAACCACTACTATTACGCCTCCTCCTCCTATTACTACTACTACCACTACTACTACTACTATTACTACTACCACTATTACTACTACTACTGCTACTACTATTACTACTACCACTACTACTACTACTACCACTACCACTACTATTACTACTACTACCACTACTACTATTACTACTACCACTACTACCACTACTACTATTACTACTACCACTACTACCACTACTACTACTACTACCACTACTACTATTACTACTACCACTACTACTACTACCACTACTACTATTACTACTACCACTACTACCACTACTACCACTACTACTACTACCACTACTACTATTACTACTACTACTACTACTACGACTACTACTACCACTACTATTACTACTACTACTACCACCACCACTACTACTACTACCACCACTACTATTACTACTACTACCACTACTACTATTACTACTACTACTACCACTACTACTATTACTACTACCACTACTACTACTACTACTACCACTACTATTACTACTACCACCACTACTATTACTACTACTACTACTACCACCACTACTATTACTACTACTACCACTACTACTACTACTACTACCACCACTACTATTACTACTACCACCACTACTACTACTACTACTACTACCACTACTACTATTACTACTACTACTACCACCACTACTATTACTACTACTACCACTACTACTATTACTACTACTACCACTACTACTATTACTACTACCTACTACTACTACTACTACTACCACTACTATTACTACTACCACCACTACTATTACTACTACCACCACTACTATTACTACTACTACTACCACCACTACTATTACTACTACTACTACTACCACCACTACTATTACTACTACTACCACTACTACTACTACTACTACCACCACTACTATTACTACTACCTACCACTACTACTATTACTACTACTACCACTACTACTACTACTACCACCACTACTATTACTACTACCACCACTACTACTATTACTACTACTACTACCACTACTACTATTACTACTACTACTACCACTACCACTACTACTACTACTACCACCACTACTACTACTACAATTAATAATTGGAGATAATAGAACTGAGTTATGTAAATACTTGAAGTTTTTCATGTTTCCAATTTGGTTTTAAAATTGGTCTGTATTTGGTTTCCTGGTTGAAAAATGAAGCCTGTTTGTGAAAATATCAGTCTTGATCAGTTACCATAAACAGTGAGCCTGGCCGATAGTGCCGTCCTTCCCCAAACTGAGGCTGTCTCTCCTATCCGTCTTGGAGCACCATTGTCACCACTAGCTTAGCGTGTGGGGTCACTGGAGGAGTCAGCTCCTAGTTTCTGCATTCATGCCCTCTTATCCTGAATGTGGGACCACTCCTTCTCCCTCTCCATCTGTCATTGCTCTCTGCTTTGGTTCTGGTAGTGGCGCCCCCTGTGGAACACCTGGATGATGGCAACTGAACCTTCTCCAGCCCTTCCCCTCTCTCCTCCCCACCCCAAGCCCCTAGTCTTCCTCTCCATCCAAACTTCCTTTGCCGGACAAATCTTAGAATCAAAGAATCAGAGACTCACCGGTATAAAACTGAAAGTGGAGACACCCAACGTTTTCTGAGAAGACTCGGTTTCTTCATCTGTAATATATAGAAGGAGTTTGGACCAGAAGACTTCATGATCTGTATCTGAGGTCCAGGGATTTGTTCAAGGTCACGTAGGGAGGAATTCTTAGATATAGAAAAACATTGGTTTCATTGCACCCATGTAACGCCCTTGGTGGTTCCCTATTCTTTATCTAGTCCTCTTCAAAAACAAAAGACAAAATCTGCACAATAAAATAAAGTCCAATACCTTAGCAAGGCATTGAAGCCACTGTGATCCGGCCCTAACCCTAACTCTCCAGTCGAACTAAAGAGAACTTCTCATCGGCCCCCAAATATTCCCTCCCGCTTCCATCTCTGTACACAAGCCGTTGTCCTCATCAGGAGCATTCTGCACCCTGCTCTCTGCCGGTCCGATCCCACCTACCTTCTGACCCAACGACACTAACTAGGCTTATACCCCAAAGAGATCAAAGACAGAGAGAAAGGAGGATTCTAAGAACAAAGAGCACTTTATGTTGGAGTGAAGAACTGGATACAATCAGTTGGGGAGTGACTGAACAAAATTTGGCATATGCTATTTATTTGGAGAGGGGTCAGTGCTACGGGGAAGGCAAGGGTGGTGATAGTGATTTGAAAGAAAGAAAACAGCAGCAATGAAACATTTAGAAAAATACACTGAAGAGAGCAGAAAGAAGTTCAAAAAGAGAACGCCAACAAGAAAAGTAGTGTTGAATTTGCTATAGTCTTTATTAAAGAAACAAACAAACCCAACCTGCACAGGATAGATTCATGGTTTCATGGACAATCCTATTTTTCTGTCCTTTGTATATGGGAATGTTCGTGTTGGTTGATGACTGTCAAGTTCATAATAAAAAAAAATATTTTTTTTCTAAAAAGCAAATGCATCTTCTCTCCTACAAAGTTCAGATCAGGAGTGGGGAACCTGTGGCCTCAGGGTCGTAAGTAGCCCTCTAGGTCCTTGGGTGTGGCCTTTTGACTGAGTCCCAGAATAAATCCTTTTATCAAAGGGATTTGTTCCATGAAGTTTGGATTCGAAGGGCTGCACTTGAGGACCTAGAGGGCCACATGTAGCCTGGAGGCCGCAGGTTCCCCATCCCTGGGCCGGATCGGGCCCCATCTTCTCCATGAAGTCTTCCTTCCTTGATCATGGCACATGTCAGCTCACATCAGCCTCCCTCCCCTCCCCTTATGGTTATTACCCTATCACAGTTTTTCATCTGGTATGTGATTATGTACTCTTTGACATTGCTATTAACATTTACAAGAGCATTTTGTCCCCCTAATCTGCACATTTCTAGAAGGCAGAGACTGTATTTTAAGCTTACATTTTTTAACATAATCGCCGTCATAGGCGCTCGATAAATATTTGTCAACTAAATGAATGCAGGATTTATCTCCTCTTACTAAAGTGATAAATAAGAGCAGACATTCCAAGAGCTTAGCCCTGTGGAACCTGTGGAACCAATTCACATGGATCTGAATCCATACTAAAAAAAAAAAATAATTGGGGTGGAATTGAGTTTACTTCTAAATCCCTGGTGGCAAAGTAGAGATAAAAATTGGGCTTTATCGAATCTGTCTCTTAAAAAAGCATCCCCCTCCTGCTAAAAGATATTTGTAAAAGGGCCTCCCAAACTGCCTGTTAATTATCTGCAAATCCGTGTGGACACACTTTCTATGCAAAGGTAAGGATTCTGTTATCTGGGTAATAGCACCAGGTTCCTACTCAAAGCACAACTGCAAAGACAATTTGTTCCCTAGAGGAAGCCAGTTAGTGGGGAAAGAAAGGTAGTTTCTCAATGATTATTAGCTTTATGGCACTGCTTTATTTAAAAGCACCGTTCACTTAGGATGGGTCTAGCAGGCTGATGAAGTGGTCTGGAACAAAGAGCTTCACAATCCCCTTTACCAAATGGAATCAGAGGAGTGGAGGAGGCATCAACGCAAAGGGTACTGTATATTTACAGTTGCATTCCCCTAAACTAATTAGTGGCAGATGACAAATGGACCAGTGTCACAAAAGCTGCCCTGCAAGTTACCATCTTAAGGTTGAGCAGAGAGTCCTGAGAGCCATTCACTAAATGATTGATTACTTCACTGAGTATGCCTCGTGCTCAGCACTGGGTGAAATAGGTAGGGAAGGGCTTGGGTGGTCATCATGTTAAGAACAAATGACTCTGGAAGTCCATCCCAGTTCTTAGGAGTCTATCATTCTCAGAATCCTTCCACTTCTGTTTCCTGTGGCTTCCTGTACAGAAGCCTTCCCTGATTCTCCTTCCTCCAGGTCCTGGGGCTCGATTCATCCCCAAATCTTCTTCTGTGCACCCCTCTTTTCTTTGCTCAACGCACACAATAACCACTTAAGTTGGCAATACCATAGGAGAGAAGGGAAATTGATGCATGTGGTAGACCTGTTTGGGAAATTTGTAGTATTTAATACTGATAACCATTCCTCCTCCTCCTCCTCCTCCTCCTCCTCCATAGTTTCTCATTACTCAGTTTCTATGATGGTGCTAGCTGCCGGCTCTCCTGTGTGACCATTCGTGCTCTGTCTCTTTTGGGGGCTTGTCCTCCTGCTACCATACCTTAAGTGTGCGTATATCTCAAGGCTCTGTCCTTGGTCCTCTTTTTATTCATCCCTATGACTTCAGCGATCACTTCTAAGCAGACAGCTCCTAAATTAATATATTTAATCCCAATCTATAACTGCCTGATGGACATCTCCTCCTAAACATGCCAGTGGTGCATCTCAAACTCAGCATGTCCAAAAATCGACTCTGGCCTTCCATCTTACCCAACTTTCCAATTGCTGTTGAAGACACCATTGCCATCCTAGTCACTCAGACTGGAGTCCTTCTCCCTCATCAGTTGCCTAATATGCTAGGAGCTAAACATACAAAGACAAAAAAAGGAGGCGCTGAATTCTTGGGGAGAGGTATGGAATAAAATATGTACACGGATAAATAAATACAAGGTCATTTGAGTAGGGAGAGGGTATCAACAACTGGAAGAATCAGGAATGGTTTCACAGAAAAGGTGGTACCTGACCTGAACCTTAAAGGATGATGATGATGATGGTGATGATGATGATGATGATGGTGGTGATGATGATGATGATGGTGATGATGACGATGATGATGATGATGGTGATGACAATGATGATGATGGTGATGATGATGATGGTGGTGGTGATGATGATGATGACGATGATCATGATGATGGTGATGACGATGATGATGGTGGTGATGATGATAGTGGTGTTGGTGATGATGATGATGATGATGATGATGGTGATGACGATGATGATGATGATGGTGGTGATGATGGTGGTGGTGGTGATGATGATGACAATGATGATGGTGATGATGATGATGGTGGTGGTGATGATGGTGGTGGTGGTGGTGGTGGTGATGATGACGATGATGATGGTGACGATGATGATGGTGGTGGTGATGATGGTGGTGATGATGATGGTGATGATGATGGTGATGACGACGATGATGATGGTGACGATGATGATAGTGGTGGTGATGATGGTGGTGATGATGACGACAGCATTTATATAGCACTTTAAGGTTTGCAAAGCACTGGACATATACTATCTTATTTGGTCCTTGCAACTCAACTTTGTGAAGTAGCTGCTATTATGTCATCTTCATCTTACAGATGAGGAAGCTGAGGCTTGACATAGGTTAAGTGACATAGCCACTATCTGAGGTGGAATTGGGACTCAGATCTTTCTGCCTTGGAGTCCAGGGCTTTATCTGCTATGTTGCCCATCTGGCCTAGCATCCTAAGAGATATAAATATGGAGGGAGAACATTCCTGGGGTGGGGGAATTCTTGCTAAGTGAGAGATGTAATGTCCAGTTCTAGAAACAAACAGTCATCTGATGCCTTATGTGGTTTGCGGAAATCTTCAGAAGGAAACACGGGCAAGGAGGCTAGCTTTGAAAATAGCTTGTCAAATTTATTGTACACTTTAAGAAACTCAAGCGGTGTGTAATAGGTAATTGCTGCTTCAAGTACAATCCTCCTGTTCTAATTTCTATATGGAGATACTGATTTTATTTGGTGTTTAAAGGTGTCAAATGCCTTCAATGAGGACAAACACTGCATCAAGATCAGCTACCTCACTGATGGTAAATTGTTCAATTTAAGAAGGCTACAAGCCAATAGTAAAGTGGAGGGAGAGTTGGTGCATGATTTTTTTGTTTGCTGACAATTGTGCACTCAACGAAGCCTCTGAAGCTGAGATGCAATGAAGTATGGATCACTTCTTTGCTGCTTGTGCTAATTTTGGCCTAACGATTAACACCAAGAAAATACAGGTGCTCCATCAGCCAGCACCACACTATCCATACAGGGAACCATCAGTTGGTTATAGCAAATGGAGAAGTTTTGAATTCTGCAGATATGTTCGATAACCTTGGCAGTGTATTTTCCAGGGATGTACACATTGATAATGCCAGAGCTAGCTCAGTGTTTGGGAGGCTCTGAGGGAAAGTATGGGAGAGAAGAGGTATTAGACTGACTACCAAACTGAAGGTCTACAGAGCTGTGGTGCTGACCTCATTGTTCTATGCCTGTAAAACCTGGACAGTCTACCAGCGCCATGGCAGGAAACTGAATCGCTTCCATTTGAATTGTCTTAGGAAGATTCTGAAGATCACCTGGCAGGATAAGATACTAGATACTGAGGTCCTTACTCAAACTAAACTGCCAAGCATTCACACTCTGCTCCAGAGAGCGCAACTCTGATGTGCTGGCCACGTTGTTCCAATGCAAAACGCATGCTTGCCAAAAAGACTGTTTTATGGAGAGCTCACACAGGGCAAGCGTTCACATGGTGGTCAGAAGAAGCGATACAAGGACACTCTCAAGGTGTCTCTTAAGAACTTGGGAATTGATTAGGTGACGCGGGAGACACTGGCACAATTCCACCCAGCCTGGTGTGCCCACATCATTTGCTCTATGAGCAAAGCAAAATTGAAGTAACTCAAAAGAAACATGAGATGCGAAAATTTAGAGAACCCACCCCAAATGTTCCCAAATGCCCCACCTGCAGCAGAGCGCTCCAAGTTCGTATTGGTCGGATCGGCCGCAGTCGGACACACTGTAACTTGGCTCTAACACAGTGATGTCATCTTGGTCCTCTTGGAGAATTAAGGACAACAACCAACCAACCAACCGAGTTTACAGAAAAGTATTCCTCTTCCTTAAAAGACCAAATCAGTTGCCACCTCCTCCGCAAAAACTTCCCTGGTCCGTCTGCCATCCTCACCCCCATGGGAAAAGATTCAAATTTAACAAACATTTATTAAAAATCCCTTCTATCTTCAAGACACTGTGCTGTCTCTCCCCAAATTTTCTCAGGATACTTATTCACCTTCTCTTTGCCCCATGACATTCTACCTCATATCAGACCTGTGTACATGTATGTCCATAATGATAACAGTTACATAGAACCTTAAGATTTGGAGATCGCTTTATAAATATTTTCTCATTTTAACCTCACAACTCTGAGAGGTAACTGCTATTTGTCGTTCACTCATTTTTCAATCGTGTCCCGCTCTTTGTGACCCCATTTGGGGTTTTCTTGGCAGAGATAATGGACTGGTTTGCCATGTTCTTCTCCAGTTAATTTTACAGATGAGAAAACTGAGGCAAACAGGATCAAATGACTTCCCCAGGGTCACACAGCTGGCAAGTATCTGAGGCTGGATTTGAATTCACGAAGATGAGTCTTCCTGACTCCAAGGCCCAGCACTCTATCCACTGTACCACCTAGCTGCCCTAGCTACTATTATCTCCCATTTTATAGATAAGGAAACTGAGGCAGGCAGAGGTTAAATATCTTGCCCAGGGTCACACAGCTGGTAAGGGTCTGAGGCTGGATTTGAACTCAGGTCTACACAATTCATCCCAGGAAGTATGTTATGAGCTCCTTTAGGGCAAATAGCATGTCATTTCCCATTTTTAACTTTCCAGCTTATGGCTTGGGCTGGCACACGGTAGGCCCTTACACAACATTGATGAATTAACCTGGATTCCCTGAGAAGTTTTAGAGGCACAAACCCAAAGTCTCCAAAGTTCCCACTGGAGAAACTAAATCTGAGGCTCAGGTTTTTCTAAATTATTATTTATTTTTAACATACTTTTCTTTTAAAATTTTGATTCTGAAGTCTCTCCCTCCCTCCCACCCCCTTCCACAGTCACTGAGAAGGCAAGCGATATATCATACATGTGAAATTATAAAAAATATATTTCCATATTAGCCTTATTTTTTAAAAGCAAGAAAAATAAAGTGAAAAAATCGTATTTCCATTTGCACTCAGAGTTCATCAGTTCTCTCTCTGGAGGTGGATAGCATTTCTTGATCTTGAGGCCTTTGAACTCCTGTCTTGTCCTGGATCTCCATCTTGATGAGAATGGCCAAGTCTTTCACAGCAGATCATCATTACAGCATTGCCGTCACTGTGCATGATGAATGATCTCTTGGTTCTTCTCACTTCACTTTGCATCAGTTCATAAGGGGTCTTGCCATGTTTTTCTGAAAAAAAAAACACCCCTTTGTCATTTCTCATAGCACAATAGGACTCATCACAATCATATACCCCATCTTGCTCAGCCATTCCCCACATGGTGGGTGCTGCCTGGATTTCCAATTCTTTGCCACCACAAAAAGAGCTGCTAGAAATATATTTGTCCATATAGGTCCATTTCCTTTTTCTTGGAGCTGTTTGCCATACAGACCTAGTAGTGGTACTGCTGGGTCAATGGGTGTGCGGGGCTTTATAGCTCTTTGGGCATGGTTCCAGATTGTTCTCCAGAATGGATGAGGCTCGGTTTATCACAGCCCACGTCCCAGTTGTTAACCGGAATCTGATGATTATCTCTGTGTTCTGTTGCAAGATTGTTTTGACTCCTCTCTTTTCTTGTTGGCAGGGAGGGTATTACTATGTTCCTTTTGGCTGGTACTGTGCAGCAGACACCGAAGTTTGGGGCGTGTTTAACAATTCACCCTTGTAGGGTGAGTTGTGCTTGGGAGATGCTGGGGACTAGGTGTCGAGTGGCTGGGAGTAGAGCGTTAAGGAACATCTCTCGGGTGGACCTGAGAGCCCGAGTGCTCGTATGGGCTTCCTAGAAGTAAGGAACTGTGGATGCCATCCTTAGGAAGGAGCATTGGAGAGCTAAGGTCACGGGTGGGGTGGGGGGATGCAGGAAAGACTTTTTGGCACCGGGAGAGAAAGCGGGGCTCTCCGCTTCTCTTAGGAAAGTGAATCTTTCAGGGCGGGGGAGGGGGAGTATAGGACCCTGAAGGGGCAGAGCCTGCGCGTGGAGAGGCCTCTGGGCAGCGGGGGGTTTGTCCGGGACCTTTCACGTGGTGTCCGGAGGAGGCACTGGGCAACGGGCTCGGCCCGGCAAGCCCCGGCAGCTCCGCAGAAGGGAGGCAGAGTGGCCGCCGCAGAATCTCCGCGGGCTCCAGAGAGGAGGAAGGAAGGGCTGGGGGTGCCGGCGCCCCCGCCCCGCGTGGGGAGCCGGGGCGGCCGCTGTCGGGGGCCGGGATGCCAGTTGTGCCCCGCCGGCTCCGGGACGGGACGGGGCGGGGTCGCGGCCCCTGCGCCCCGTGCCGGGGGCGCCCCCTCCCCAAGTTCCTGAGCCGCGGGCCGGGCCGGGACGGGCACGCGTCCCGGCGGGGGCGCCCTTGGGTACTTAAGAGCGGGGCCCGGCTCAGTCGGCGTGTGCGGGCGGCGGCGGGGGCGGAGAGGAGGAGGAGGAGGAGGGGCATGGAGCAGCCGCAGCCCCGCTGATCCGCCGGAGAGTGAGCAGCCGGCCGCACGGTGAGCTCGGGGCACCCGGGGAGGCTCCGGCCGCTGCCTGCGGGGCGCGCCGCGCCATCTTCAGCCTCCCGCCGCGGTCCCGCGGCCCCCTCCGCACTGACCCCTCCTCCCTTTCTTCCTCGCGCCCTCCCCTCCCTCCTCCGCGAGCCCCGTTTTGTGAATGAATGAATGAATGGTGAATGAATGGATGGATGGATGGGAGAGGGTGGCGGCGCCGGGGCGCGGGCTGGCTGGAGTGCGCCCCACCCGCCGAACCCCCTGCCGTCGCCTCCCCCCGTGCGGAGCTGGGCCGGGGGCCGGCGGCTGCACGTGGGGCCCGCGGCCGAGTGCGCGGGGCGCACCTGTCCGCCCCGCCCCGCGCCGCGCCCGCGGAAAGTTTGCTGGGGGCCGGTCGGGACGCAGAGCTCCGGGGACCGTGCCGGGCGCGGGGCTCCGAGGAGAGACGGGGAGCTTGCTGCCTTTGGCATGGGGGGGGGGGGGGGGGGGGGGGTGGAGCGGCGGGCTGCAGCGGTTTGTGCTGGGCCATCGTGTGGCTGGAACGGCCAGGGCTGCCCCAATGCCAGGGGCCGGGCAGTGCCAGGACTGCAGTCTGGAGAGCTCTGGAGCCCGAAATGCAAGGAGGGAAAAAGTAGTTCCCACCCCACCCCCGACCCCCCATGTGCTTCCCCCTGTCCTTTGACGAAGGGGGTCGTTTGGGAGCTGGGAGCACCGGGTAGTGGGGGTGGGGGTGCAGCTATGCGGGGCTTGCCGCCTAACTCTTGGCAGGCATGAAGCCTGGTCACTGTGTCCTAGCCCGGGCGGGGAAGGCCTTTGGGGAGGAAGGGATTTTATGAGACCTTAAAGGTGGTGCCTTTGTTTGCATTTTACCACTTGGGAAAGGGATGTGGGGGTTTAAGGAACTCGTTTTTTGTTTCTCTTTTATTGACCTTTTTCTTTGTCCGTGCTCCCGCCCCCTAGGGTGGTCAAAGGGTTGTCCAGCATGGATTCTTACCAGGGTGGGTTGGAACATTTAAAAAGAAGTCCTCTCCCACCCCATGAATTCTCTCAACCCCCTTCTCCCCCAACTGCACCGCAAAATTTGTGCCCCAGCTTAATGCCCAAGAAGATTCCTGGGGGTGACAATGCAGTGACCAAGCTAGATGAGGAGCAGGCTGCTTTATGTGTCCTTTCGGGCCACACTCTGAAAGGGTAGGACTTTGGCACTTGCATTCAGGCATTGTGCTAGCCCGTTAGACATTTTATAGCTGTGGTTCATTGGTGTGTGGGGTGAGTTTCCTTGCTGCAGATAAGACCTGGTGAGACCCCTTGCCAGGCAGAGGGAGGAAGAAGGCATAGAAAGTCTTAGGGGGGTGGACAGAGTCCTTACTTTCTTGTACGGATTTGGAGTAGAGGGAAAAGTATAGTGAAGTCTCACATGCCCCTTAACAAGTATGTAAGAAGCCTATGTGTTCTCAATATTCTTAGATGAAGCTATTTCTTGAAAGATGAAAATGGATGGGGGGAGGGGGAGTGGAGGAAGAGACACAGGAGAGACGAGAATGTGTGTCTTGCCTTTTCTAGAAGTGGCTGGAGGGGGGCTCCTTGGGTAAGTAGCCTATGGGCTGCCCATGGATTCACTGAGTCTGGTGACTAGGGCAAATAGCTTCTGTGGCTATTTCTTCTACCGAATATGATGAGCTGAGAATTTCCCAGGAGAGGAATCAGATTGGGATGAAATACAAGTTAGAAATGGGCTGGGGGTTGGTCTGTTTGCTGCTTGGTGGCCTCCACATAATGGGGAGGGGGGTACATATCTCCAGGTCAGAAGCTCCTTAAATAGGGAGCAGTGAGCTGAGCTGAGAAGCTGGCCTGGCTCACAATGAAGTGGGAATGGGACCTGAGTGGAGCCATGAGGGGCTCCTCTGTGGATGCCTGGATGCAGCAGGCTGGAAGTTAGGGGCACTTTAGTTTACAGGAAACTCTCCAGGAGAGAGATAGCGACTGGCAAGAATGTGACCAGCAGAGGGCTGGCACCAGGCCTGCCAGCCAGGCTCTCCCTCTCGCTGCAGTGGTGTCGGCACTGCTGTGTCCTTGTAGTTCCCCTGCCTGACTTCCTTCTGGGCTTTACACACAGCTCACCTTCTCCCTGCCCTCAGCATCCATTTCCTCCTCCCCTCCCTTGGACTGTTTTCCTGTTTACTTTCCCTGCCTTGCCTCAGCCCCCTTCTCAGGAAAAGGAAGGGTGAAAGGGCACAGGGAAACTTTCCCTCTCAATTTAAATTTTTGTCCTTTGTTACTTTACCCTTATGTGTTTCTCTTCCCCCCCCCCACTCATTTGCCAGTTTGCTCCCTGCCACATCCCAGGTGCCCTAAACCAAGAGCTGTCCTTTCTGCCCATCATTCTGTCCTATGAAGCTGGATGTGAGACATGGAGTCAGGTATTCTCTCCCTTCCTCTGTGGATTATCTCCAGTTTAGCTCTTCTGTAGCCTGTTTGTCCATAGTTGTTGGCACGTTGTCTCCTCTAGACCGTGAGCTCCTGGAGGGGGACAGGGACCTTCTTTTGCCTGTTTCTGTGTCCCAGAGCTTAGCACAGTGCCAGGCACATAGTAGGGACTCGGTAATTATTGCCTGGGACGTAGCATTTCACTCTTCTCCTGGCCCGTCATCCTTCCCACCCTGCCCCCTACCAGTGGAGAGGCTCATTCTTCACTTCCTCCCACCTCCAGTCCATTTGGTCCATCTCTGAGTGAGCTGGACATCTGGAGCAAAGCAGTCACCTGAAGAAGGCCTTGTGCTGTTCACTGGCTCTTCTCAGCCTCCCCCAGCCTGCCAAGGACACCCATTTTTGACACACCTGTGTCATGTTAAGTATCTAGCGTCAGGGCCAGGACCCTTCCACCTTCCTAGCTTGGAGTTTCCAGCTGGATGCCCTGGGGCACCGCAGGGTCCTTAATTAATTCCACTCAGACACCTCGATGTCTGCTGGACATCACGGTTGGTGCTCACAAGGTGGTTTTCCACAACCAGTCCACGCAGTATTTACCCACTGCCCACTCTGATGAAGGAATGTTTGCTGCCTTTCCTCTTTTTTCAGACCTCTCCTCCATCTGTATGGACAATGGTTATCAGTTCTGTTTCTTAAAGTAATAGTACGTAACACAGATATCCATGAAAGGAAGGCTCTTTACCAAGTTTGAAGGTGAAGAGAGGGCTCATCTTTTTATTTTTCATCTTGCCCTCAACTACTATTTAACAAAAGCGCCCCCCCGTAGCTCCTTTTATAGGTTGCCCTGCCCTATCCACCTTTTGCAAGAGGCTTTTCCTCTCCACCCCCCCTGCCCCCGCTATATATCTGCCCAGAGCCAGTTAGCTGCTTGTTGTCAACATCTTTAGCGTGAGTTCTTCCAGGACAAGGGTTTTTGTATCCCCAGAGCTCAGCACACTGTCTTGGCACACCGTGAGTACTTAATGCTTGTCATGGCCTGGCGGGGCCACACTTGTAATTCCTGCTGCCGGAGAGGCCAAGGCTAGTGGAATGTTTAAGCTTCAGTGCACTAAGCCATCAGGTGGCCACACTAAGTCTGGCACCAATATGGTGAGCCCTTGGGAGTGGGGGCCACCAGGCTGCTTAAGGAATGGTGAACCTACATGATTGGAAACAGAGCAGGGCAAAGCTCCCATGCCCATCAGTCCTGGAATCTGGCCTGTGAGTGGCCATTGCACTTCTAGTCTGTGGTAGATGCAGTCTTTAAAAAAATGTTGACTGACTTTTACCCTGCCTTTGTCTTTGGACAGATGCCAGTCCACCTGAGCACAGCACTGCGTGTCGTGGGCACCAGCCTCTTTGCCCTGGCTGTCCTAGGGGGAATCCTGGCTGCATATGTGACTGGCTACCAGTTCATCCACACAGAGAAACACTACCTCTCCTTTGGCCTGTATGGAGCCATCCTGGGCCTGCACCTCCTCATTCAGAGCCTTTTTGCCTTCTTGGAGCACAGGCGCATGCGTCGAGGAGGGCGGCCCCTGAAGCTGGCCCCCTCTGTTGCTTTGTGCATTGCCGCCTATCAGGAGGACCCAGATTACCTGCGCAAGTGCCTCCGGTCTGCCCAGCGCATCTCCTTCCCCAACCTGAAGGTGGTGATGGTGGTGGATGGCAACAGGCAGGAGGATGCTTACATGCTGGACATCTTCCATGAGGTGCTGGGCTCTGAACAGACAGGATGCTACATCTGGCAGAGTAACTTCCATGACATGGGAGAGGGCGAGTCAGAGGACAGCCTGAAGGAGGGCATGGGCCGTGTCCATGAGGCGGTTCGAGGCAGCACCTTCTCCTGCATCATGCAGAAATGGGGTGGCAAACGGGAGGTGATGTACACAGCCTTCAAAGCCCTCGGCGACTCTGTGGATTACATCCAGGTATATGAGCATTCAGGAAGCAAAACCTGAAAGCCAGTTTGGGTGATCGGGGGGAGGGGAGTCAGAAAGGGGGACAGGGAAACCCGGAGGACCAAGCCCATCGGCTGACAACAGATGAAGGATGGAAGGGGACGGGGAACAAGCATTTATATAGCACGTACTACATGCCAGGCATTGTGCTGAGAGCATTACAGGTATTATCTCATTTGGTTCTTACAACCCTGAGAATTAGATGCTATTACTGTCCTCATTTTAAAGTTGAGGAAACTGAGGCAGAAAGGTTCAGTGATTTCCCCAGGGGCACTCATCTTCCTGACTCCAAGCCCAACGCTTTATCAGCCACACCACCTAGCTGCCTCAGGATCCAACCCTTAACCAAATTATGAATTCTATCAACCACAACCGTCCTCAATACACCATCAACTAACATCCACTTTAACCCCTGCCATTCTGAGCCTCCGGTCAATGTGTGAATCAGAATTTGAACCCAGGTCTTTCTGACTCTAGGCCCAGTGCTCTATCCCTGTGCCACCTAGTGGCCTGGCCAGAGGATCACTGAAGTTAGAGCTGGAGTTTAGGCAATATCTAGGCCAACTCCCTCACAGTAGAGGTTAGGTGACTTCCATGGGTCTGGCACACAGTAGGAACCTAGTAAGTGCCAATAAATTGCAAGGACAGGATTTAAATCCACATCCTCTGACACCACCATTCTTCCCCCATTATCTGTTGTCCTGTCTGTAAGGTCTCCCCACCTCAAGGAAACCTTTGCTCAGGTGCCCAAATTGTCCCATTCCCAGCTAGTAATGGGTAAAGAACAGTGGGAAAATGTCTAATGTTTCCCCATTAAATGGGGTAAATACCCCTTCTTCACCTTTAAGGAGCTAGAAGCTGAGGAGTTCTCGAGACCAATCTGGAAGTCATCTTCGTGTCCTGGCTCCTTTGGTGGATTCTCTATTTCCTGATTCAAGGTTTTACTAATTCAGAGTTTTAGATAATGCAAATATCCACTAAAGGAAGGATTTCTCAAGGATCCTTTAGTCTCTATAAACTAATTACTTAAGTTATACCATCTAAGATCTGTGAGGGCAGAGACCCTGTCATCTGGCAGAGTGCTTGCCACATAGTGGCTACTTAGGAAATATTTGCTAATGAATTACTCCTAAGTCTCCAGTTTCTCTGTTCATGCATTTCAGAGAGGGAAGCTGAGTTTGGAAAAAGTTCACATTTTGTAGTTTATCATGGGGCCCTTTATCAAATTGCCCCCCCCTTTTTTTTGCTCAGGAATCCAGAATTTCAAATAGGACAGTTTTGCTCTGGTGGAAAGTTTCTTTAGGAGTACATGTTGGTCCATGTTGTTCTTGCCCACAAAAGCCACTCCCTCCTTTGAGGCCTACAATTCCCAAAGAAAACTTGCTTCCTGTGTGTTTTGCTGGGTCACCGGGTAGCTGTGTACCAGGTGCTTGTTTTCTTTCCTTTTTATTGCTGTGGGATAATTGCCTAAAGGCGGAATCAGCAAAGGATGCATGATTCGGATGAGTTGTGGATGTGATGTATATTGGTAGGACTTGAAACAGGTGCATCCTTCTTCCTGACCCAAGATTTCAATTCATGCCCCTTCCCAGAGGGGGAGAAAACCTCACTACGACTTCTAAACAGTCCAGTCCAGAGAAGCTGCTTCTTGCCTTGGCGTCCTTAGGCCTCCAGAAAGGAAGGAGTCCCTTTAGGAAAGTGGACAGGAGGAACAGAGAGGGAAATTATTTGAAGTTGAAGAATAAGGAAAAACATAGGAAGGAGTGAATTCTTCTGGGTAAGGTATCCTTAGAGTCCAGGGAGGATTCTGGGAAACTCTTCTTGGTTTGGGAGCTTCCCTTGGAACTGATGTTGTCATTCCATTTATGGTTGACCTAGACTCCTTTCATTCTGACTAAACTATAGATGAATAGTAGCTCCAGCAACCCACTTCGCTATTTTGTGCCTTGCTGGTGTCTCCACTGCAGGCTGAACAGAGAAGAAAAAGAGTATACCCTAGTCATTTATGCTTCTGGACAGGGCACTGGCCCTGAAATCAGGAAGATCCGAGTTCAAATACGTCTCAGACGCTTACTAGTCGTGTGACCTTGTGCAAGTCACTTCTTTTGGTTTGCCTCGATGTCCTCATCTGTAAAATGTAGATAATAACGGCACCTACTTCCCAGTGTTGTACGTAGATCATATGAGATAATAATTGTGAAGTGCTTAGCACGGTGCCTGGCACATAACAGACACAATATAAATGTTAGCTAATATCATTATTGAAGTTTTAGTGATCGGCAGAAGTGAAATTTTTAAAATTTATCTCTAGGCATTTTTTCAATTTTGGGAGGAATGACTTGAAATATGAAGCATGTCAGTGAACTATTCTTACCCACCTTGCTTTCTTATTTCAAACTGAGTAGGCTACATGTGCCATTGTTTCTGTAGAGACTGAGTTTGAGGTCAGCAACTGGATTGTTGACTGAGCTAGAATGAGATTTTTGGTCATCCTGAGAATAGGGACCCAGTGGAAGTTGAGAGGTGGCAGAAGGGGCAGATCAATACTCGGTTTTATTGAGAACCTAAGTGTGGAGGGTAAAGGTCTTATACTCTGACCCCACATACAACATTGGCTTTTTAGGAAGCTATATGACCAGATCACTTCATCCCTACTTAACCTGGGCCTTGGTTTCCTCATTGTGAAATGAACTGGATTAGTTGGCCATTGACAGGTCTTCTCCAAACCTAGGGGTCCTTTCTGTCTGGTTTACAGATGAATACCTTCATGTCTTATCTCTCCCATCAGAATGTGAGCTCCTTGAGAGAGGGACTCTGCTTTTCTGTTTATAGCCCCAGTGCCGAGAGAATGCTTACAATGCTAGTTACAATTTAATAAATGCTTTTCCTTCATTCTTAGGTTAGAATAATGCTTGCTCAGTTTAACTTCTCGAGATGAAGTCTGTGTGTTTGAGCCACAGGCATGGTTTAGAAATAACAAGAGAAGGCTATGGCAGCCTACCTTCAAGTGGCCCTGGCTTATTCCCCAATCACCATGATAAGAAGCAGAACCCAAGAATAAAAGGCAAAGGAGTATGTGTAGTAAATGTAATCTTCAGAGCTTGGTCTCATCAGCGTCAGATTATTCCCTTGAGTATAGATTACACAGCTACATTTTACTTTTTCTGGAAAAACCTATAAAGCCATCAGACCAGCCTCACGGCTCCAAGGACTTCTGCAGCTCAGCCTGAGAGCTTTTGCCTCCTTCAGCAGTTCTTTTTTTTCCTTCAGTTTTTAAAACATTTTTATTTAAAGTTTTGAGTTCCAAGTTGTATCCTTCCTTCCCCTCCCTGAGATAGGAGGCAATCAGATACAGGTTATACATGCTTCAGCAGTTCTTAATTCCTTTGAAGCTCTAAGCCTCACCCTGCATGCAGATGCTCTAGTTTGGGAATTGACTTCGCTAGCTACAACCTCTTTTATTCTGCTCCAGGTTGCTCTACCCTCTTGTGATTGGGTTTATCTGAATTGCTAAACTTACTGGGCTTTCCTTTTAACCTCCTGGTGTACAAATGTTGGATTCTGAATGGAGACGATATGACAGGGACAGTTTCCTTGGAGGTCTGAGAAGTTGACTGGGCAGAGCAGCCACTGTTTGTCACAGGACTTGTTCCTGGATATCTCCCCCAAATAAGTAAAATTTTGGATACATAGGGGCTCTATTACAAGAGCTAAAACTAGCTCTCATGCTGGGTGTTTTTCCCTCATCTTCAAGCCTTCCATCCAGTAGCCTTGGAGAGGGCTTCTCATTAGAGGCTAGGTATCCCTCTCATTCTCGGCCTGTTTAGTGTGAAACCTAGAACCCAAACCCTACCATTCTTCTCTTGCCACCCCACTCCTTACGTTTGGCTTAGATCCCTTTGCTCCTGGCATCAGGTAAATCGTTTGAAAAAAGACATTGCCAATGAGGCCAGGAGCTTTCCCTTAAACTATCTTCCTCACTTAAGTACAAAATGGTACAGCAGGGAGGGTGGGGGAATGTTGCAAGAGGGACTTCTTGGGGTCTGGGGATCTGAGCCTAAGAGGTACTGACTCTGTGTGCTTATTCCTTAGGTGTGTGACTCAGACACAGTGCTGGATCCAGCATGTACTGTGGAGATGCTTCGAGTTCTGGAGGAGGATCCCCAAGTGGGTGGAGTCGGGGGAGATGTCCAAGTAAGACATATTTATGGATTTCCCAGGGGTGCCCTGTTGGCATATTTATTTTTAATTTGATGTGGATAGAGTAAAGCACTGGGCTTGGGGTGAGAAGAATGTAGTTCTCCCCCTTCACGTGGCTAACTTGGGTAGCTTTGGAGAGATGAAAATGAGATTTAAGGGCTGTGGATATAAAAGACTGAGATTCCAGTGGGAAAATTTAGACCACTTGACAATCATGTCTTCTAGGAGAACATCGGTGGTTATTTTTTAAGATAGGAATCTCTCATCCTTGAGCAACTCTTCAAAAAACTTGAGACATTCCCTTTTGGGGACTAAAGAACTCTAAGGGATCCACCATTCAGTTAATGACACTCGGGGGTCCAGATTCTCTTCTAAGAGGTACTACTTGTAGAGAAAAGCCAAGAGAAGCTTCCTGAGCAGGACAGTAGTGGTCCCTCAGTCAATGAGCATTTATCAAGCACCTATCACAGGCCAAAAACTGTACTTAAGTGTTGGGAGTTAATGAAAGACAAAAGACAATCCTTGCTCACTAGGAGCTCATTGTCTAATAGGGGAGGCAATACGTAAACTACTATGTAATATACAGTGTGTAGGATGAATGGGTGGTGATCCAATAGAGGGAAGGCACTAGCATTAAGGGTGATCAGGAAAGGCTTCCCGTAGAAAGTTGGAACTTGAAGGAAGCCAGGGAAGTAAGACAGCAGAGATGAGGAGGGAGGTCTTTTTAGGCACAAGGAACAGTCTATTCTTTCTTCTCCAGTCTGTTACAGTACCATTCACTATCTCCTCCTAACATTACGGTGCTGGCTTTTACCATTTGATAATGAAATTACAAAGTTTGAAGTTAGTAAAGAGAATGGCAAACCACAGTGTGGAGTTGGAACTGGGTGCCTAGGAAATGAGGCTTGGGCTTGATTATTTCCTGCCACCCTCCAATTTTCCTTAACTCGCCAGCACACAACTGGAAGCTGGAAATTTTCCTTAGGAACCAGAGTCGTCCTTTGGCAACGTTGCATTTATTCCCTATGCTCTTCTATGTGGCAAAAAGACCTGGAGACGCTTTGGATTAGAAAACCCACGAATTCCAGAAGGATCCAGATGCTTTTGTTTGTTGCCTCTAATTGGCAGAGAAATGGAGAGTGTGTTGAAGCTAACAAGAGTTCTCTCATTCCTTTTTAGATCCTTAACAAATATGACTCCTGGATCTCCTTCTTGAGTAGTGTGCGGTACTGGATGGCCTTTAATGTGGAAAGGGCCTGCCAGTCCTATTTTGGGTGTGTTCAGTGCATAAGTGGGCCCTTGGGCATGTACCGGAACACCCTTCTTCAGCAGTTCCTAGAAGACTGGTACCACCAGAAATTTCTGGGCAGCAAGTGTAGCTTTGGGGATGACCGGCACCTTACCAATCGAGTTTTGAGCCTTGGCTACCAGACTAAGTACACCGCACGCTCAAAGTGCCTCACAGAGACCCCTACCAAGTACCTCCGTTGGCTCAACCAACAGACCCGATGGAGCAAGTCTTACTTCCGGGAGTGGCTCTACAATTCCCTGTGGTTCCATAAGCACCACCTCTGGATGACCTACGAGTCTGTGGTGACAGGTTTCTTTCCCTTCTTTCTTATTGCTACTGTCATCCAGTTGTTCTATCGGGGCCGTGTCTGGAACATCCTCCTCTTCTTGCTAACAGTACAGCTTGTGGGCATCATTAAGGCCACTTATGCTTGCTTCCTTCGGGGCAATGCAGAAATGATATTCATGTCCCTTTACTCACTCCTTTATATGTCCAGCCTTCTGCCAGCCAAGATCTTTGCCATTGCCACCATCAACAAGTCTGGGTGGGGCACTTCAGGCCGAAAAACTATAGTTGTGAACTTCATTGGCCTCATCCCTGTGTCCATTTGGGTAGCAGTCCTTTTGGGAGGGTTGGCCTACACAGCTTATTGCCAGGACCTTTTCAGTGAAACAGAGCTGGCCTTCCTAGTATCTGGGGCCATCTTATATGCCTGCTATTGGGTAGCACTGCTTATGCTGTATTTGGCCATCATTGCCCGACGTTGTGGAAGAAAGCCTGAGCAATACAGCTTGGCATTTGCTGAGGTGTGACCAGCAAGGGCAGCTCTTTGAGCAATGCGGGAAAAGTGCAATGGGCCAGGGAGGGAGGGGTAAACTTGACTCCTACCAGTTTGAGGAAAGGAAATGGGGCGGGTGGGGCGGGCGGGAGGGAGTGCTGTGTCCTTGTTTTCTTAACTGTTGTCCAAAGGACAAGTTTCAGTGCAAAGGAGTTTGACCTGCAGTGTGGCCTGGAGCACCCATCCCATTACACAGACCATGGATTCAACTGAAACCATCACTAGATTCCTTGGACACTGAGGCTCTTGGCCACGTTTCTAGGCTTCCTGCTTCTGCATGCTGACAACGGACTCTGGAGATTTGTTTCCTGTTCCTGAGGCCCAGGAGTAATCCAGAGCAAAGTGTGCTATGCACATTTGAGGACGGCCTCCATTTAGTGGCAGCTTTTTGGTGAGTGAGCTAGCTCAGCCTGAAAGGAAACCAGTCATGGGTGAATGAAGAGCTGTGTCAGCTCCAACTACACTTCCAATCACCAGATCTGTAAGGTTGTCCTGAGGATGTAGGCTGGCTTCTGGGCATCAGGGAACAGGGTCTGAGGATGGTGCTTTAGTTTGAAGACCTTTCTTTGTTCCTGAATACCCAGGCAGTGAACCAAACCAGCAGGAAACCAGTAGCAGTTAAAGGTGAATTTATACCAGGGAAAAGGGGTTAGGTACGCAAGTAAATCACCTGTGGTTTTTAATATGCTACAGGCCATAGTGAATCTTAGGAATGTGATGGATGCAATTTTTAAGTTGGAGTTCAGGATTAGGGCTGGTCCAACTTTAGTCTTCTTGTATAGATCTGGCCCATTGTTGTTGCTTTTTGATGTCAAGGTCATTGCTAGCTCTTATTAGCTGGTCTGTTTTGGCTAGTAACCAAACCAACCTGGAAAGGAACAGGATTTAGGCACCTCAGTTCCTTTTACTCAAGCCCTGAGATGAATTTCGAGACTATGACAACTTCCATTCTTTGCTTTTTCCAAGTGCAAAAACTTCGGAAATTGTAACACAATTATTTAAAGCTTAGGATTTCTGAAGTCTTCTAGGTCCATGGGGATCACAGCTTTCTTACTGAACCACTTCTCTCTCCTTTAGCACTGTTGCCAGTGCTCTCAAATGGCAGGTGTCTACCCAAGACAGGTAGTTAACTCTTTGGGGTGACTAGGGACAAGTTGGTGTTTATGAAGCTGCTTAAACTTGAATTTCAGGTTGACTCCAACAAGCTGTTGCTTATTATATGAACTCCAGCCTCTTTCCCGCCACAATCTGCTGTCTAGACTCTACAGTCGACTATAGTTTATAGGTGCAATTCTTGTCTCTCATGCTCCTAATAGTGGGTTTCTCCATCCTATTCCCCCAGGCTTTTTTTTTTTTCAGCTAAGTTTCAAAATTTAAGCTTTATGTTTGCTTTGCATATTTCTAGGTAACACAAAACTGGGAAATGGGGTGTTTCCTGTTCCTAAGGTTCTTGTTTCATCTCTTGCTACACCCTCATTGGCTAAATCACCACGGGTTTAGTTGTCTATTCTCAATTCTTGGGTTTAACACAGATGTTTAACTCCTCTCTGGCTTGAGTATCCATGTTTAGCAAGACTGTGGTAGTGTTGCTGACCTAACTCTTCACTACTGAGCCAGTACTAACAATTGAAAGGCCAATGATTAGGAAAAAGGGAATGAAATGTGCTCCAAATGGCAAGTGGGTCAACTTACGGTGCTTTTCTTTTCAAATGAGTTTGTGTCTTCTGGGTGCTGCCAGCAATCACTGCATCATAGACCCTATACTTCCTGGCAGGCACAGCTAACATCAGGCCAGACCATCAAAGGTGAGGAAGAGGCCAGAGACAATGGCTCTAGTTCCTTCTGAGCCAAATAATGGAAGAAATCCAGTGCAAGGTTCAGACTTAACTAAGGGCTTACTTTTCTCAGTTTTACTTAAAGATGGTTAAGGAAGGAATAGGTCTTTCCTAGCTTTCTACCATCAGAGTTCCTCTAATCCTGCTACTGTTACCAGATTCCCAGACAGAAAAGGAGCAGAGGCAGATAAGTAGGCTCACAACTTTCAACCTCGACTGGTTTTTATAAGTTATTTTTTATATTTTCTGTAAAACACACAAAACCAAACATCTTCAGCTTTATCCCTATTTCATGCAAGGGAAGAGACTTTATATTAATGAAAACATTTGGTTTTTCTCTCAAATCCCATTTTAATGAGGAATTTAGAGTTTTTCTGATCTTTTGTATTTACTTATTTCTACAGTGATTTGTAAATGTATTTATTTTTTACCTGCATTTTTTTCACTTTTCAGAAAGGTCCAAATTTTTATACTACAATGTATTTGTCAAATAAAAAAAAAATTTGCACACAAGAACACAGCATTCTTGTTTCTGAGGCTCTCATCCCCCTTGTTATTCAATGTAAAAACTTAGGTGTCTACCAGGAAGCCCCAAACTTGGAAACTGAGATAAGACTACAAAACACAGGTATGCCAGGTAACATACATTCAGTATATCACACAGCATGACTGTGATCTCTTACAAAGCTGTTTCCCAAGTGTAAAAGGTTCACTGTGCTTGATACCATTTGAGTCTTTAAGTGAACAAGAACTAAAATTTAACTTCCATCTCTCTGGTTTATTTGCCATCCAACCACTTTCCCAGATAATTTCCAACAGAAACTCAGTCAATTTAACTGACAAAACTGTCAAAGGTGATTGTGCATCTAGCCCAGGACAATATTAAAGATGTTATATACAAGTGGGACCTAAATCAGGTTGTAATTTGGGTCAAAATCCTTGATGAATTAACAGGCAGATGAGTAAGAAAGCTCCAGCTGCGAACACAAACTTAAGTTTTCTTATTCCTGTAGCAGAGGCAACTAGACAAGCTACACAGAAGAGAATGTAGGCTCATGGCCAACTTCAGCTAAAACAATTAAAATGCATGGGTGAGGTTCCCCCCCCCCCCCCCCCCCCCCGGGCCAGGTAACAAAATGGGCTCAAAATCAGCAACCTCCCATCCCATTTATTAAAGAAACAGTAAGAAATGATATATTGTAGAATGAAACACCAACAATGCCTTTATACCAGGCTGAAAAGCAGTGATTATTCCCCTCCCCCTCCCCTTTGCCTCCCATCCCCCCACCCCCAGGTCCCAGAGCCAACATCAATTCAAAATCTTGAGGTTCTTTGATTGGGAGTAACAGTAGCGAGAAGGTCAGGCGAGAAGCTGCTTCACAACTTTGGCCTCCTATGAATTCCACAGATGGCCAATGTCCAGTTTGTGGCATAAAGAAATAAGCTTTACTTAGGACTGAAAAGGACTATCCAGTCCTAGCTGCTCTATACAAAGTTACTGAGTAATGTTGGAAACTGGAACACAATTAACCAAAGCAGCTACCTGGGTTTCTGTGGTAGGGAAGATGGTGGCACAGGAGGAGCTGGGACTGGCAGGCCTACGCATCCCTGAGGAAAAGTCCAGGAGAACAATCCAAAAAAGGAGTAAGAAAGAGAACTGGGCACAAAGCAGTGAGAAAGCACCACAGGCCACAGGACACTGGGAGTCTTTCTCCCCATCCTTAGGGCTGAGCTTGCCTGCCAGAGTTCTTGTCTCACAAGCAAAGCGAAGAATCCATCTTCATTGGAGAAACAAGCCGTGGGAAGAAATGGCCATCAAGTCAAGCCTCACTGTGGCCTTCAGGACACAGCTCTCTCCATCCTGCCCAGAACCGTGGGGCCTTGCAGCCAATGTAGCCTAGGTGGGAAAGGGGTGGTCTCTAGGGTGGCAGCATTCCATTTGAGTACATTGCAGCCAATGGGCCTCCTGGTCTAGGAAAAGTTGGGCCAGGGCCAGAAAGGCTTCCACTCCTAGGAAATGGTACCACAGTCTTTAATATGGGGCCATTGACCCTAGGAAAAGATGGGTTTATACCCAGGGGACCAGATGGCCTCGGAAAAGGAGCTGGGTTTATGCCTGAAGCACTTGCTGGTGTGGGACCTAGTGAACCAGCAGCAGACCTGGGGAAAGGAACTTGACTAGGGCCTAGTGGGCCAGTGGATCTTGGGAAAGTGGCTGGACTTGGGCCTTGAAGTCCAGCTGATCTTGGGAAGTTAGCTGGGTTTGGGCCCAGGGGGCCAGATGACCTTGGAAAAATTGCTGTATTAGGTGCCTGAAGACCAGTGGAACGTGGAAAGGTAGGTGGGTTTGAGCTGGTGGACTGGGAAAACGTAGCTGGGTTCAAGCCTGCAGGATTCGTCCCCCTTGGAAAGGGAGTTGAGTTTACACCTAAAGGGCCAGTTGGCCTTGAGAAAGTTGAATTAGGACCTAAGGGGCCAGCAGCCCTTGGCATAGGAGAGGAATTTGGACCTGGAAGGCCAACTATCCTAGAACCAGGACCTGAGTTTGGGCCTACAGGACCTGTTGCTCTTGTCATGGAAGATGGATTTGGACCCATATTTCCAGATGACTGTGAGAAAGGGGCTGAATTTGCTCCAAGGAGGCCAGCTGCCCTTAAAATGGGAGCAAGATCCATACCTAGAGATCCAGATGCTCTCAAATCAAGGCCAGATCCTGTGCCTATGAGACCAGCAGCTCTCAAATTGGGACCAGCACCTGATCCCATGAGACCACTTGCCCTGGGATCCAGATTAGGGCCCTGGCCTGTTCCCAGGCCTACTCTTGGGTTAAGACCAGGGCCTGGTCCCGGGGCACCTGCTCTTGGGTTAGGACCAGGACCTGTGCCCATGCCTAGGCCACTAACTCTAGAGTTAGGACCAAGACCTGTGCCCAGAAATCCACTTGCCCTGGGATCAGGGACATGACCTGTATTTGAGAGACCACTGGTTCTTAGGTTGAGACCTGGTCCTGGGCCTGCACCCAGGCTGCCTGTACCCAGGCCACCCGTGCCCAAGCTGCTGGTACCAATACTGCCTGAGCCCAGGCCACCTGCTCCCAGGCCGCCCGCGCCCAGGCCACCTGCTCCCAGACCGCCCGCTCCCAGGCCACCGGAGCCCAGGCCACCGGAGCCCAGGCCGCCCGGTCCCAGGCCGCCCGGTCCCAGGCCACCCGGTCCCAGGCCGCCCGCTCCCAGGCCACCTGCTCCCAGGCCGCCTGCACCCAGGCCACCTGCTCCCAGGCCGCCCGAGCCCAGGCCACCTGCTCCCAGGCCGCCCGAGCCCAGGCCACCTGCTCCCAGGCCGCCTGCACCCAGGCCACCCATTCTAGAATTGGGACCAGGGCCAGTAGTACCCAAGAACCCACTTCCTCTGGGGTCAGGACCAGAGCCTGTGCCCATAAGGCCACCTGTCCTTAGGTTTGGGCCAAGACCTGTGCTTAGTGAATTTCCTGTTCTCAGGTCAGGACCAGGACCGGAGCCCAGACCACCTGCTCTGGGGTCAAGACCCGCACCCAGAAGACCACCTCCCCTTGGGTTAGACATAGGACCTGTGTTGGTGAGCCCACCTGGCCTAGGGTTAGACATAGGACCTGTGTTGGTGAGCCCCCCTGGCCTAGGGTTAGGCATAGGACCTGTGCCTGTGAGCCCACCTGGTCTAGGGTTGGCCATAGGACCTGTACCACTGGCAATACCTGCTCTCGGGTTTAGACCTGAGCCAAGTGGGCCACCTGACCTTGGGAAAGGAACAGAGCTTGTGCTTGAAGGATTCATCCCCCTTGGAAAAGGAACCACATTTGAGTCACGGGCACCAGCTGGGAAGGAAGGTGGACATGAGGCCAATGAGCCAGATGGCTTTGGGAAAGGAGCTGGATTTCTGGCAAGGGGGCCAGTTGGGAATCGAGTCAGATTTCCGCCAAGAACGCTGGCTAAAAGAAAAGGATCAGGGTTTACCCCCATTGTGTTGCCTGCATTCAAAACAGGAGCCATCGGTGAACCAAGGGAACCGTCTATCCGTCCTCGGGGTGGAAATGGGGCACGAGTCCAGGGAGTTGGCCGCTCTCTAGGAAAAATCCTTGGTTCTTTCATACTTTCTTGGGAACGTTGGTGATAATGGGTTTTGGGCGGGTTTTGAAGAGAATCTTGTTCTTTATTAGTGCCTTCGCTAGGTACCGAGTTGCTGTCTGTCTGCCACTTTCATCACATTCCTGTTCCCCAGAACCACTTTTTACCAGGACAGCAAATGGCTTCTCCAATCGGATAATTTTCCCATATAGGATATGATGCCCCACAATCAGCACGGGAATTCCCTTTAAGGAAAAACAGAAACAAAGATACCTGAGGTTCAGGGCAAGATAAAACTCAGGCATCCCCATCAACCTGTTCAGGTCCTTTGCCTTACTCTTTGGCATTTCTCAATGTATCATCACAATGAGATGCCACATTTGCTCACCCTCCCCGTGCATTTCCCAGTCACAAAGAAAAATACATTTTCCATCCTTAGAAATACATCTCCAGTGACCCCAAAGTAAAACTTCTCTGATGCTTCAGAGGTAGGGAAGGAGCATGACTGGATTCCTGAGGACATTAGCCAGACCTCACATAACAAACCTTAGGGCAGTCCCCACTCTGGGTTCTGGGAGGGCCACCTTACTGTGGCTTGTTTTTCTGAGGCGTTAGGCAGGGTAAGGAAAGCCCCCTCACCTCGGTGGTGTAATGTAGGTCTCCCAGGAGGTTTCCAGCTAATCCAGTGCTGTAGCGAGCCTCGATCTCCCCCTGTAGCTCCATCAGCACCCATTCTGCCAAGCCTCCAGCCCCAGCACTGCAAGCAAAGGGCTGGTGGTTACAATATTTTTGAGGGGTGAAGGATGGGCAGTATATCACCCAGAAAAGGCTCAGCCATTCTTTTTTAATCAAAAGTTTATTGGAAAGTGGGTAGTGTTAGGCACTGAACTAAAGGTTGAAATGCAAGGATCTGCGCAGATGCACTCTGGGATCTTAGCTCTTTCAGAAAAATATCAAACCTATCCAACCCCAACTATTCACCCTACAATGAAGAAAGGTATTAACCAGGATTCACTCACCTGGAAATCACAATTTGCACCATCAGCTTATCAGCTTTTTCTCTCAAGACAAGCAAAGTGAAGAGAAGCTAAGAAGAGAAAAGAGAAAAAAATTACATAAGGACAGTCTGATGCTTTCTTTGCCAAACAGGAAAAACTTTTTTCAACAACTTCAGGATAGCTTTTTCCAGGGGATACAATGTAAACTTCATTAATTTCCCTCCCCTGCCCAATCACCATTATTTTGATAAACAAAAAAGGTCTCCAGCAAAAGTTAAGGCAGGAAAATGTCCATAGCATCACTTTAAACATTCTGGCAAATGTTTTAGGCACTAAAGTCCATGCCATTTCCCACAGACAAGGGAAACCAGATGTACTATACTGAGATTTGTCTTATACAATAGTGTCATCTTGTGGCAAATGTGTGTACTGTTCAAAAGAAGGTTTAAATGGTAATGAGAGTAAACTGCCTATTTTGAAATGATCATCACACATGGGGGACTCATTTGCCTACTAGGTTTGATTTTGAGGGCATTAAAAAAAACCCAAACTTTTAAGCATCGACTTCTCAGATCTTAACATTTGTTTATGGAACGAATGACAAAGTACAGAAAATTCAAGAACTCATAAAATTTCATTAGATTTCAAATTACAAATGTGAGAGAAAAAGTACCATGAAAAGGAATTATCGGGGCAGACCATGAATACAAATAAGAGTCAGGAAAAAGTATAATGGGAAAAAGTAACTAATACTGCATGGTTTATAACTCTTCTGTAAAACAGGTAGTATAAACATTGTTTTCATACATTAGAAAACAGAAGCTGAGAGGACAAATGGTATGCCACTGGTGAAACAATTATTAATTGTTCAAATTCAAACCCAGGTCTCTGGACTCCAAGTCCATCTTTCTTTTCACTACAACTATTAGAGAATCAGATTGGGACTTCAACTAAAACTAGAGTTTCTGAGGAATAAAATATAATTCAACCCAGGAAACCATGAGGTAGTTAGTAAGATTAGGAGATTCTAAAGGAATTAAAAGACAAAAAAATAATAATAATGACAGTCCTAAAAAAAACTTTATGGGCTTGAAAAGCAGTCCATTATTTCCACAGAAACACCCCATTTCTATAAATAACAGAGAATTTTAACTCTCTAAAGGAAAACAGATATGTGGGAGTGGGAAAAACTTAGTCACAAACTACAAGCAGACTAAACAGTTGGAAAGCCTAAATGTAAAATACTTGGGGTGAGGGGTATCCTAAAGTTTCTGGGCTAATGAAGGCCTGTATTTGATCTTCATGACCACCCTAGGTGGCAGGTGCTAATGTCGTCCCCATTTTACAAATGAGAAAACCCAGGTAGAAGTTGAATGACTCACCCAGGGCTACACAGCTACTGTTTGAAGCTAAATTTGAACTCAGGTCTTCCTGACTCTAGGTGTAGCACTCTATCTACTCCACCACCCAGCTACAAATAACTTTATGATGACTGATGATGTGATTTTGTTTTACCAGCAACTGTGGGAATCATTGGGGTCCTAATGGAACAAAAACCAGTCCCTGATGGGCAAACGTGCATGTTTAAGAAGATTATGTATGGGCAAGCATTTAAGATACAGTGTGCGCCATGCCTTGTGCTTCCATTCCCTTCCCCCAGTTTCTTGGCAAAGAACAGCAATCCAGGAAGAATAATTGATAACAATTGCTTTTTAGGAGAGATGTTATGGATTTCCTCAGTAGTCACTAAATGAATCAGGGTGAGGGGTGGACAAGAACTTCAAATTATTCTCTAGCAACTCTAAATAACTTCACTGAGACCAGAGCACAGAGATAATCCAGGCATCTGTTCTGAAGGGTTAACTTCACGTTACATTTGTATTCCAAAGAAAGCAAAAGAGATCATAGGATTTAGGGCCAGGAAGGAGGGCATTTTTTGATGATCCTCTCATTTCAGAGATCATCTAAGCAATCTCTTCCGTGTTCAAATGAGGAATCTGAGGTTCACAGAGATTTAATGACTCAGACAAGGTTTTACAGGTAGTACATGCGATTCCAGAGTTAGGTCTGGCCCTTACTATCTCATGACCCGGAAGATAAGTGGTATCGATGGCACATTCTGACACGAACCTCAAAGTCCCCATTCTCTGATCTACCACTGTAACCGAAGGATGTCTGAAATGGACCTATCCTCTTGGCACCTGCTCTGGCAAAATTACTAGTAAAAGTTTACCTCAGCTTGGGTACTCCAGCACCTGTCAGTGCCAGCTAGTCTAGAACAAATCACAGGCATGACTACACACCAAGCCTGATTTGGGGATATTTCTGTGCATATGGTCTATTCCCCAGAATAACAGGACACAGTTTAGTCAGGTGGCAAAAAAATATTCTAAGACTCTCCCTCAGAATACAGCAATCTCCTGTTATCGTAAAACTGTATGCTGTCCATTCCCTTCCTTACTTCTTGATATCTACTATTATTTTAGGTACCTAAACATTTTACCCTTTAGGGTTTGGGTAGGCCCAAAGCTTATGGCTCATTGAATATAGCATATGGGTTATGATGTGAGGGGAGGTTTGAGGAACAGAAAGGGTCCAGAAAAATGCCTCCAGAAAGTGGGGTTAAGGGGAATGTAACATTAAGGCATATCTGCTGCTCAAGAAAAAGGCACAGAGAATAGAGTACAGGTCAAATCTTTTAAAAACAAATAGCATTCACAATGAAAGCTGACTGACAAAAAGATTTCGAAGCCCCAGACTACTTATATTTCAAATATTCAATCTGAGAAAATTAACTGAGACTGGTCTTTGAAGCTCGAAAAATTTGAACTATACAAAAATGTATGTGTGATAGCAGCAAGGTGACAATTGTTCACAGGTAGACTTTGATACGCTAATTACACAAGTCCATTAAGTTATGCGATTGAATTAAAAGCAGTGCTTTTGGAAATGCTCCTCAAATCTACTTCAATCAGTTTTTCCCTACAAGGCAACTAGGGATCATCAATCTAATGTCATTAGAAGTGGCAATTCAGTTTTTATAAGACTATGACTTAGTTTTAACCCTAAGCCAGTTAAAAACATTCAAACCCACAGAAGTAATCCAGCTCTATAAAGATGAAAGTGCATTGAATAACAAAAGGCAGTTGAAAAAACTGCTATTTTTTAAAAAGGAAAAAAAGGCTTTAAGGTATATTATGTAAGGTTAATGACTATGAATTTATACTTTGGAGAACATGATATTTTTCATTTCTATTTCTGATATTTAAAATTGTAATATGCTTTATAAACATTAACTTCAATCTTATGCTATTTACTCATGGACTATTTATTGAGCACCTAAGGCACTGCAAGGGCAGACAAGATATTAGGTTAGATGCCGCAGGAGGGGACAAAAAAAAAAATCTTCAAAAATGTGGCTTTAAGGAATTAATGTCCAAGTAAAATTGATTTGCACAAGGACATCTAAGCAGGTACTGTATTTGTCAGTTGGCCAGGGAAAAAATCTTACACCATATTTCATAATTATAATTTCATATACTGTGAATTTGAATACACGCTATCACTTCAGGAGATTGGTTCTTTGCAACAATCAGGACCTAGCTATATTTGTTTTTCCTGGTTGCTAAAATACTGAACTCTTCTTGGTATGTTGAATCCTGGAAAACTGTATATTCCATTTAAAAAACCTCACGAAAGGAGCTGTCATAGAAAATGTTTCTATATTTACATGTTCCCAGAAATTAAAGCATTCAATCTAAAATGCATGCTTTTGTTTCTTAGGACAAGATGGACTTACATAATGAATAGACTAGGACCCCAGTTTACTGGTTAGCTTTGATTTTAGGAAAGTCCCTTAATCTCTCTGAATTTCAGATTCCTAATTTATAAAATGAGAACACTAAAAAAAATAAAATAAAATGAAACTCATGTCAATGAGTTCATCAGGAATGAAACAGGAAAGAACAGGCACTTAAAGTATTTAATAAGAATGCTCGGGAGGAAAGGGTGCTATACACAAAGCCTGAAGGACAACTTATATAATACCTAGCCAAAGGTTTTGTATAATTACAAAAGCCAAAAATTTTAAAAGGAATAGTGGAGATTTCGCTTAATTTATTCAAATGATAATCATTCATTTTGTGATCTTAGGCATCCCTTTCCCTAATACCCAACTTTAAACTGCAATTATTTGCAATGTCAATATTTTCAGCTCTTTCCAAAGGTTTCCCTACAAAGTTCATGATAGAAAATCCTGGCTTAGAATACCTATCTAGTGGAAAACACGTTTTAATCTGAAAAAATTAATTTCTGTATAGCACAATTTATATTGGCTCCATCTTGAACTGTTACTTGAAGGACCAGGTAAATTTAATCTTAATAGCTTTCTTTGTACTCCTCTAGAAACTTTCTTAAAATAAGATGTGCAAGATACTTTACAAAGAGCTTTCTTTACCATGATTTCATTTAATAGGTACCATGTTGAGTTTCAGAACATGGTGATGAATAGTTTAAAGGGTGCTGGATTTAGAGTCAGTTTAGGTTCGAATCCTACCTCATTGACTTTCTACCCATGTGACCTCGGGCAAATTATTTAACTTGGGGTGAGGGGGGGATGTGTTTCAGTTTCCTCTGCAGTAAAATGATGGAGTTAGACTAGATGGGCCCTGAAAAATGGTAGGAGCAAAATGAAACTTGGATCACCACCAGACTGCTTCACAGAATGAGCTCAGGATGGACTTCTATTCTAAATATTACGAACTTTTCCATGTGCCTTCCTCCAAAAAACTAACAATGTGGTTTTAAAGAAGATGAAATCTTTTTATTAGAAGTGTTTTCGTGGTATCGTGACTGGAAATCGGCTGCATAAGGATCAAAAGGCGTCCTGTCTGCCGACAGGCTTACGTGGGAGTTATAAGACCATGCTTCTGGTTTGGATGGATGGACGGACCCTGTCCCCCCTCCCCCCATAAGGGTTGTGATGTACGTGTGGAACTGAATGTTTCAGAACTTCATCAGGGAGGGGTGGTTTCAAAAACGTGTGCGGACACTGTATACACGTGTAACTTTCACAACACACTTTGGGAATATTTACGATCCCGCTCCTCCACAGGAGCAGCTACTGGGATCTGCAGGCGCTGGCTGGCAAAGTTGCTTCAGTCGATCTGAGTTTTACTCCAGTGTCTGTCCACTCCCTCCACTCCTCAAACACTGCGTCCTTGACCCTTCTGTCCACTCTCAAGCCTCCTTCCCAGCCCTCTACCTCTGAGGATTTACTCTCCACAATCTCCGTCCTACACGCTCCTTACACCCCCTTCCCTACAGGCCACCCCCCCCCAGTCTACCTTCTCCCTGCCCCTCCCCCTCCGCTTCACATAGCTGCCCCCGGCCTCCCTTCCCACCCCACTCCACTCGAGGGGTTCCCGGTCCCCCGCCCTCCCCTTGCCCCTGCCCCAGTCTCCTCCCTTCCACTCCACTTCCTGAGTCCACTCTCCTCCCCCTTCTCTTCCTCTTCCTGGGATCCCTCCAAACGGTCCCCTTGCACTTCCTGGATCCCCTCTCCATCCAGGTTCCCCGTCCCTCCCACGTCTGCTCCTCCTCTACAGCCCGCGTCCCTCGCTCACACGGCCTTGCACGCCGAGCCATCCCTCCCCCCCGCGCACCAATCTTCTCCCGACCCACGTGCCTCCCTCTCCAGCCCCGCGCCGGGCCGGGCCACCTTTGCCTCCGCCGCCTCGGCCCCCTCCACGCGCCCTCCCGGGCCCCAGATCCCCCGCCCGGCCCTGCGCGGCCGCCGCCGCCACCTCCAAGCCCCCGGCCGCTGCCCGCGGCTCGAGCCCGCTCCGCCCCCGCCCCGGCTCCGCTGCGCTCGCCCCTGCCCGCGCTCGCTCCCGCTCCCTCGCCTCAGCCCCGGCCCCTCCCGCCGCCCGAGCCCGCCATTCTTCCCGCGCCGCCCTCCCTCCCCCAGCCGCCCGCTCCCTCCTCCTGGCCCTCCCGCCGCCGCACCTCCCCAAGCCCCGGCCCTCGCCTCCCGGGCCCCTTCCGCTCCCCCTCCCGCACTCCCCGCCCGGGGCCTGACCTGCAATGGCGGCCGCCGAACGCGGCGCCTCGCGGCCAACGGGCGACAACCGAACCTCCCGCCGCCACCGTCCGCCGCCGCTAACACTGTCTGCGCACTTCCGGCTCCGTGGGGCCGACGACTGCTTCCGGGGTCAAAGCCCGCGCACGTGGTGCGAGGTCGAGGCCGGGTGGGGAGGGGAGTGCGAGTCGCGGGAGAAGCTGGACTGGAGGCCGGCGGAGGTGAGTGCGGCGGTGGGGGGGAGGGAAACGGCCCTGCCTCGTGGGATTGGGGGGGGGGGGTCGCTCCCCAGGGCCCCGCCCTCCTCGGAAGCCGGCCGCCCACATGACCGGGGAGGGGGCGCGGCGGGAGGCCCCTCGTGTCCCCTCCGCCCGTGGCCCCTTTACCACGCCGGCTCCCATGAAACGTCTCACGCCCAGAGCCCGGCATGCATACAGGAGGCGCCTACTAAGTGGTTTACTATAAGTAATAGCCAGCATCAACTGTTCCTTAAGACTGAAGTCATGAGATTTGAAAAAGCTCTTTTAGTCGCGGGAGGGAGTTGCTTTATTACTCCCACTTTACCGATGGGGAAACGGACTTGCCCAGGGTCACCCAGCCAGGAAGCCTCTGGAACCGAATTTGAACTCGGGTCTTCCCGACTCCCCAGCCCCGCCCTCCCGAACCCCCTGGCTGCGTAGAATTTACAGGGGGATCTGTGTACATGCCGTAGGATTCGGGGCAGGCTTCTAAGGGTCATCTAGTGCCTCTCCTTGAATTGACAAGAGGAGAAACTGAGGCTCAGAGAATCGAGTGAATGGTGTCCCCCAAAGTCAGAGGACTCTGAATCCATCTCCCCCCCTCCCCCCCGCATATACCACCATCCCCCTTATTAGACTGTGAGTGCCTTACTCACAAGGGTGACACCGATCCTTGAATTTAGAGCAGAAAGCGAACTCCTCCAATCAACCAATGCCATTTTTCACCAGAGCCCGGCGCAAGATCTCATGTAGGCACCCGTTTGGTAAACTTAGGTTTTACAGATACTGTTGCATTGACGAGGATGAAGAGGGGCCCTTGCTGACCCCCTAGAACCTAAGATCGTCTTGGCATGCGTCCAGTGGAGCTCGATGCCCTCCCTGTGCATGGGACGCTCTAGTCAGTGTTTGTGGAAATAGAATTTGAAGTGTCCTTCTGGCCTCTCCCAAGACCCCGAGCTCTGACCAAAGTCATTGTGGCGAGCTGGATGGCTGTTCCTTCTTAGGACTTTGCCCCCCTTGGCTGTTTTCTGAAATCCTTGGCCAACCCACAACTTATTTTGATTTTGCCTAGTGTTTCAAGGTTTACAAAGAACTTCACAACAACCCTGTGAGCGAGTCTCATTAGCTCCATTATCAGCTGGTTTGGGGGGCAGGATTTGAATCTGTAGTGCATTACTTTTTACATTTTGGTCTCTTTGGCATCCTCCATCTCCTACCATTGAGGGATGGCCTAAGGAAGGGGGCAGAACAGTTCCACGTTTCTAGCCATGCTACTCTGGGCCAGCCATTAACCTCTGACCCTTTGTTTCCTTATCTTTAAATTGGGCACAAGCCTGGAATGCTCTGTCTCCTCACTTTTACTTCATAGAATGCCCAGTTGCCTACTGGAGGACTGTCCTCACCTCCCGCCAGGCTACTTTGTATTCACTTTGCAAGTGTGATATACTGTTTTTCTGTGCTCATGTTGCACACATGGTCTCCTCTTCCCCCTCTCCTAGTTTAACGTAGACTACTTTTTGTCTCTCTCCTTAGTACATAGCACAGTCCCTGGCACATAGTAGGCACTTTATAATTGCTTGCTAAATGAATCCTCTGTTTATTATCCTCTATTAGTTGTCAGTCATTAAGCATTTATTAAGTGCCTCCTGTGTGCTAGGGACTGTGCATGGGGGATACAAAGAAAGGTAAAAGATTGTCCCTGTTCTCAAGGAGCTGTACAATATATAGGGCATGACATTACCATGTGAACGTTCAAAAATAATTCCCCTCGCCCCCAGGTGAGGAGGTACAGTAAACAGTAAAGGCTGCTTTTGATTTCCCCAGTGAACAGTTGCACAGGACACATCCCTTGGAGTGGGTGCTTAATAATGAGTTACGTTTCTGTCTGCAGGAATGGGTGAATTTAAGGTTCATCGGGTGCGTTTCTTCAACTATGTCCCCGTGGGGATCCGATGTGTGGCATACAATCACCAGTCCAACAGGCTGGCTGTCTCCCGACTGGACGGCTCAGTCGAGATCTACAACCTGGCAGCCAACAGCTTTCAGGAAAAGGTCAGTCTGCAGCATGTCTCTGGGCACATCTGGGCTGACAGCCTCCTTTCGTGGATGAGGGTCCTGAGAGCAAGGAGAGAGCAAAGCCAGGACTGCCCTTCCCCTGCCAGATCTGCTCTGCTCAGCTTCCTCAGTACCTCGTGGCCGCTTTGGGCTAAAGAGGCCAGAACCTGTCACAAGCTCCTCGTTTGGGGCTGTTTAGCTCAGTCACCAGGCTCCTTGGGCTCCTGCCTCAGAGCTGTGAGAGGTTCGGTGGCTGTGCTTTTGAGGGGCACTGTTTACAGAAGAATAGTACCTGGGCCAAATCCCCATGTGGACGTCAGGGAGACAAGTGTCATTTTTCTTTCATTCTTATCACTCGTTAGCAATTACTGCCTGGGAACCCCTGGCCAGTCAGTCTCTGTTTCAACAGAAATCCATAGCTGTGTTAAAAAGATTGGACTGATCACCCATTTGGGAAAACTTTGCGGGTGCAGTAACACAGACTGCCCCGTTTGGGTTGAAATTGCACAAGCAGCCCATTGAGGTCCTTAGTTATTTTTGAGAAGCATGATCTGGGGCAAGACCTGAGTAATAGGAGGACATCATGAACCACGCTGCATCCTGCCATCAAGGCTTGAGCATCGTGACAAGACTATTTCCCCCCACCCCCCCAGTCATAGAGCACCAAGACCTCAGAAGGATAGCAATGGCCAGGGACCGAGGTAGGGGCGGGGAGAGCCGAACGCTTAGGGGATATAAGTAGCCACGGCTTGTTTCCATTGATCAGTAGTGTGTAAGAAGTGGTGATGTTTGGCCTTAGGGACAGGGATCCATCTGATTTCAGCAAATGTTTCCTAAGCACCTACTATGTACACTGTTGTTCTTGGCTCTGGAGATGCAGAGACCAAAATGAAACAGTCCCTGCCCTTAGGAGCTTCAGTTAGATTCTACTGGGGGTAGGGATGGGGAGCCAGTTCCTCTCATTGAGTGCAAGGGAGGAAGAGCCCAATTGGAAGAGTGGGGGCCGATGGTGGCTCAGCTGATGTCAGATCTGTACCTCAGGGAGGTTCTTTTGTCCTATGTAGGAGTTAGTGGAGAGGGAAGAGCCTGGAAACAGGAATACCAATTAGGAAGCTATTTCAGTCATCTAGGGATTATCATGGCCTAAACGAGGGTCGGGGCTTGTGGGTAAAGAGTTACAGGTGGAAACCGAGGGAGAGGGAAGCAGCTGGAGGAGGGAGATTGGTAGGCCCTGCATAGGTTAGAAGGCCACCATTCCCTCCGACAGCTAGAGAGGGTCTGTACAAGGACAGAAGAGGTTTAAGGTGTGGACTAGGAGAGGTGAGGAAGCTCACAATAGCTTGGAATTCCTCTTGTGAAGTGGGGATCTGAGCCTCAGCCAAGGCATCACAGACTGGAGGAGAGTAGGAGGTTTGGAGCAGCTACCGAAGACAGTGGGATGGAGACTTTGTTAAAGAGGGAAATGATTGCTGTGCAGCAGTGAGAGAAATGTTGACATTAGATAAAGTGACTTTGTATTGATCCTAGTAGGCATTAAGGTGGGACTTCCCCCATTGGGGTTACAGCTTAGAGAGTATGGGGCCCAGGGGCATGATCCAGTGTGAACTCCCGGCACACTTGATGGGCGCAGGGCCAAGGGAGTCAAGGGCGGAAGATGCCGTGTGTGTGTGTGTGTGTGTGTGTGTGTGTGTGTGTGTAAGGATGAAGAGGTGGAAGATCAAAGATGGAGAAACGGGATGCTGGTCAGAGGGAGACCTTGAGAGGCAGCACAGTGCAGGCCTATGGACTGGACCAGGCAGGTTCGTGATGACAGGCAGCCTGGGTGTTGTTCTGATGTTTGTCATATATTTTTTAAAGAAAGATCTCTAGTTCATTCTCTAGACGGTTTATTGAATGTGTCTCAAAGGTCTTTGATAAGAATCATATAAGATGAGAAGGCATGGGTCATTTTCGGTCTCGCTGCTAGAGGGAATTCCCCTTCTTCCTCTCCGCAACCCCCACCTTCCCCATCTTGGCTGTGTGGTTTCTGGCCATGCTGGGAGGCAGTTGTATAATGGAAAAGAGTAATGGTCTTCGAGTCTAGAGGTTTGAGCTTCATTCCTGACCTTGTCATTGACTGGCTGTTTGATGTTAGGCTGGCTGACTTAGCCTTTCTAGGCTTCAGCTTTCTCTTCTCTGAAATAAGAGGGTTGAATCAGGTTGATTCTAAGGCCCTATTCAGCGCTGATAGAACCTGTAAGGCAGAGGTTTGAGGGTCTGTGAACTTCTGAAAATTTGGTAACTTTATTACAGTAACATGAGTTTCCTTTGTAATCCTGTGCATTTTATTCTATACATTTAACAACATGATTCTGAAAAAGATCTGTACCTCAGACTGTCCGCAGACTGGAGACCATGACAAAGAAAAGGTCAGGGACCTTTGATGTCATATGAAGATTGGGGAAGCAGAATAGTTTAGTGTAGAAATTGGCAGCCCAGTATTGAGTAAGTGTTTAAAAGTGGTGAACTTAATTGAATTAGCATCTGAGCTACCTTTCTTCTCTTTGTCATGTATTTTTCTCCATGTTTTTCCTCTTTTCTTCTTCTCTGCTCTTATATGTTTCTTTATACTAATTTATTTTTTATTTTCATTTTAATTGTTTCAGTTATTTTAAAAAATTAATGCGCCCTTCCCCCTAGACTTCTCTCCCACCCCCCAGCAAAAAATAAAACTCCCTCCCAAAACCCCCTGAAACCTTCGATTCATAGCACAGTCTGGCAAAACAGATTTCCACATTGGCTATGTCAGAAAATATGTCACATTCTGCATTTTAAGCTCATCACCCCTCTCGTTGGGAGGTGGGTAGCTAGTTTCGTTCTTTAGGATTCCTGGCTTATCATTAAGTTCATCAGAGTTCTAAAGTCTTTCAGAGTGTTTTTTTTTTTCTTTTTAAAAATTTAATTTTAGCCAAAAAAAAATTAATTTAATTTTTCTTGTTACATTTTAATCTCTGAACTGTCTCCCTTCCTCTCTCCCCACCCTACACTGGAGAAGACCACCATTTGACACAGACATAGAGAAAGAGCATCTTCCTTCACAGGTCCTTTGTAGCTGACTTGAGTATTTACAATACTCAGAATAACTCAGTCTTTCACAGTTGTTCTTCAAACAGTGTTGCTGTTCCCATGTACGACATTCTCTTGGTTCTGCTCATTTCACTCTTCATGTTTTTGTAAAACCATCCTGCTCTTCATTTCTTACAGCACACAGTTGTTTTTCTATGTAAAGTCATCATTCTACACATTTTTCTCCAACTTTTGCTTATTGTTCTATATCAGTTCATAAAATATTTCCCAGTTTCTTCTGAAACTGTCCATTTCATCATTTCTTGTGGCACAATAATACTCCACTGTATTCATATACCACAGTGGATTTAGCCATTCCCCCTTAGTTTGAAATTTTTGACTACCATGAAAAGATCTGCTGTAAATATTTTTGTTTGTATAGGTCCTTTTCTTCTTTCTTTAATTTCTTCTTGATATAGGCCTAATAATGATGTAGGTGGGTCACAAGGTAGGCATAGTTTAGTAACTTTCTGGGCATAGTTCCATATTTGCTAGTTAATTAATATTAACTGGGCCCTCACTACAATACTGCTCCTCCCTAGTTGAGTCCATATTTTACCCACTTGCAGTTTCTCTCAGGTTTCCTGTGCTGCTCCCCCACCCCGACTGAGGACCTTCCTTCATACTTCACTGAAGAAAGGGAAGCCATCTAAACAGAACCACTTCTTCTCCCCTCTTGCTTATCTCATATCCTTCTGACTTTGTCCCCTACTACATTGTCCTTCCTTCATTCCAGTCTAAGGTTGTGGGGCGGTCCTTCTGCCTGCCGAGGATAATGCTCTTCCGTGTGTACCATGGATCCAATCCATCCCAGCATGGAGCACACCTTCTGTTATTTTCAGTCTCTCCCCATCTCTTGGTTCCTTCCCTGATACTCAAGCACTGCCACCTCTCCCCTGTCCTTAAAAAGCCTTCACTTTTGATCCTATCACATCCTCCAGCCATCACCCTATCTTTTCTTCCCCTTCTCAGCCAAACTCCTTGAGGGAAGCATACCTGGTCACGGTTTCTAATTCTTCTCATCCAGACTCTTCTAAAATCTGCAGTAGGGTTACTGACATCATTCTGCTGAAATTGCCCTCCCCAGAGCTGCCCATGATCTGCTCCATCACTAATCGCCAAATCGAACAACCTCTTCTTGATCTGCACCTTACTTGACCTCTCTGTATCATGTGACACCTTCTTCTTGCTGGGTTTTGTGACCCTCCTCTTTTTTCGCTCTTCTACTAATTTTAATTTGCTCACTCTTTGCCCGTGTCATGCCCACCAGATCTGAATGTCCCCCAAGACTGTCTTGGTTCTCTCCTTTCTTTAATTTCTCACTTAGTGATGTCTTGAGCTCCTGATGGGTTCAGTGAACAATGCTGGACTTGGAGTCAGGAAGAGCTGAGTTAAAATTCTACCTTAGGTACTTACCATCTTTGTGGCCCTTTGCAAATCAAATAACCTCTGTCTGCCTCGTTTTCCTCATCTGTAAATTGGAATAATAAAAGTGTCTGTCTCCCCTGTTTATTGTGAGGAATGAGAGAACGTGTAAAGTTCTTTGCACACTTTAAAGTGTTACTTAAATGCTAGCTATTATTACTATCTCTCTCATGCAGATGGTTCCCAGGTCTGTTTATCGAGCCTTGGTTCCTCTCCTGATCTCCAGTCCCACATGGCCAACTCCCTTTTGGACATTTTGAACTGGATGTCCCCGTGGGCATCTCAAAATAATCATGTTCAGAATAGAACTCATTCTCTTCTCTCCCAAACTTTCTTTTCTGAATTATCTCATGATTGTAGAGGCTCCATCATCCTTCTGATCACTCAGGTTCAAAACCTCAGCTTCCCTCTCTACTTTGCTTTTCACGCCCAATCAGTTGTCAGACCTTTGGTCCACAACATCTCTTGCATGTGGTCTCCGCCCTCCTCTGGGCCCTCCTCACCTCTTGCCTCCGTTGTTCCAGTAGCTTTCTCTTTGGTTTCCCCACCTCAAGACTCTCCAGTGCATCGGTTGTCACAGTTCTTTTCCTAAGCAGAGCTCTGATTGTGTCACCCTTTGGCTCCCTCTTACTCTTGGGATCAACTATAATTTTTTTTTGTTGTTTCAGGCTTTTTACACCATGTCCCCTTCGTTCCTCAGCAAGTTTCTCACCATCTGCTCCCCTCTGGTACTCTGTTCAGCCACACCAGCCTACTTGATAGTTCTTAAAAGGGATGCTCTGTCTGTGCCTTTGAGGCTGGCTACTCCTAAAGCTCTCCTTCCCTACGATGTATTCTCAGAATCCCTGACTTCCTTTAAGACTGCTAAAATGTACTTTATTTGGTGGTGGGCGGCGGGGGCGGGGGGGTTGTCTGTTTTTTTTTTCACAACATGACTAATGTGGAAATATGTTTTGCATGACTGCACATTTATGACATATCAAATAGCTTGCCTTCTCAGTAGTTGGTGGTGGGGAATCTGGAACTCGGATATTTGAAAAAAACAAATGTTAGAAATTTTTACATGTAATTGGGGAAAAATAAAATGTTTTTTTTTAAAAGATTGGTAAAACACCACCCCGTCTAGCAGGCCTTTCTTTGTTGGTCTGTCCATCCAGGCCTTTGCCATTTCCATCTGCTTTGGCTACCTTTCTTTGCATTTACCCCTTTATTTCTATATAGTTACCCCCAGTAGGATGTAAGCTCCTCCAGGGCAAAGACTTTCTTGGTTTATCTTTGTATCCCCAGTGCTGAGCACAGGGCCTAGTACCTATTAAAGAACTTAATGAAAGCTTGCTGACTAACTGACTGATTGATTACCTTCAAACCTCAAAGACATTATCTTTCCTGCCTAGGTCAGCAGCACCCATAAACATATTCTTTAGTCCCACTGGGAGCACTCAGGACTTTTAAAAGTGACTGATCCCTATCCTGGTGGAAAGAGGAAAGGGCTAGCAGGCAGAAGAGCTGTCCTGGACGAGTCACTTAAATTCCTATATGTGTCTCAATCTCCCCAAGGGAAAAATGGGAAGTATAACCATCTCCTACTTCGCACTTAAGGATGTGAGAATAAAACAAGATAGCTAGGAACACCTTTTGAGTTTTCAGTAAGATGTTGTTTAAATCACTGACTTGACGCTGTGACCCAGACATTAAAACGAATTGTGCTAATTTCTAAGCTCTCAAACCAACCCCAAGTATTTATTAATTATCTTTGGTTAGCTCTTTTCTAATACCTAGTGAATCTCAGCTAAACCTGTTTTTATGGAGGTAGAATCAGATCTGTGAGCACCTGTGCCACTACTTAAAGACATCGAGACACTAAGAAGTTGCGGAATATCCTGAGGATCACAGAGCTGGGATGTCTCAGACTGAACAGGAACCCTGCAGGCCTTCCTGACTTGGGGTCCTGCTCTGTATACCACCAAATACTGCTTCTCAAAACTAAACATACGCCAAGTAGAATGAAACCAAAGCATCCAAATATTTTCAGAATCATATTATTTCGTTTGTTTTGGATTGTAATGTAAATTCCATGCATTCTCTGACTGATCAGTAGATGCTAGTAGATGGTGACAATGGCAACAGCGATGATGATTTGACAACTGAACAAAGTATTTTTGTGTGTTTTTGTAGTTTTTCCCAGGCCATGAAGGTCGGTCCACAGAAGCTCTGTGCTGGGCAAAAGGACAGCGGCTCTTCAGTGCTGGACTCAGTGGTGACATTATCGAGTATGACTTGGAAAAGCTGAGTGTCAAATATTCTGTGGATGGCTTTGGGGGTCCCATTTGGAGCATGGCTGCTGACCCAAGTGGCTCATACCTTGTGGTTAGTATTTAAGGGGAAAGGGGAGTTTACTATTAAGGCAGAATGAGATGTTTTTAGGCTCACTGAGGTTTCCTTCTGCATGACAGTGGAGGAGTAAGTAAAATTCTTTCTGGAATGTTCCCACTGTTGGGACTGGAGCTCATGTTGGGATCATTCACACTTTTTCTTTATTCTATTTGCATTCATTTATTTTTCCATCGTTGTCTTTTTAAAAAATTAAAGTTCTTATCAATAGTCTTTTTATATCAGTTTTATTTCCCAATGACCTGTCCCCTAAAATCCTCCCACAAAACAAGTATGGCTAAGCAAAATAAATGAACACATTGGCCTTGTACCATGGCACGTGTTTCATTTGTTAACTATAGACTGCTGCCGCACCTCCTTCTAAGAGGAGGGGCATATATTTCAACAGTAGTTCCCTAAAACTTTGATTAATCATGACATCGATCCCCATTCTGTCCTCTGGTAACATATTGTTCTCCTGGCTCTGCTTGCTTCTCTCTGCTTCAGTTCACGTGGGTTCTTCCAAGTTTCCCTGAATCCTTCCCATGTGTTATCTTACCATACAGTCAGTAATAGCCCATCACATTCGCGTACTACAATCGGTACCCTTTATTTTTCCTGTTCCTTGACACCATGAAAAGTGCCCTTCTCTGGAACCTTTCCAGCTATCTTTGACCTCTTTGGGGTCATCTCTAGTGGTGATATCAGTGAGGTCATGGAGTATGGCTGACTTGAGCTGGATCATTCTCCAACATGCTTGGACTCAATTGCAGCTCCAGCCGGGGCTTTGTTATTGTTAACAGCCAGAAGGGCCTGGGGTGCTAAAGCCTCAGGGGTGTTTTCTTGAGCCTTTCTCCTTTGGTTACTGGTGTGGAACATTGTTTCATTTGGTTGTCAGTAGTTTCATTTCTTCTTCCTATTTGGTAAATTAGGAAACCAGGTCAAAGGGCTTACGGGATTTGCCCAGTGCGTGGAGCTGGTGAGCGTCAGGACCAGGATTTGAACTCAGGTCTTTCCTGACTCCAAGACCAGTGCTCTTTCTGATTCTTTGCTCTGAATGAATACTCAGCAAATGTTTTCGACTCTATTAGAAGATGGGTTTCTAGCATAGGCGTGATGTAGCCTGTCCTTATCACTGTAACCTGTCCGTTTTATTTTTTTACATTCATATTAAACCCTTTCTCATTAGTAGTAATGTAAAGAAGAATTAGAACTAATGGGAGGAGCCTCAAGAAAGAAGAAACAAAACAGCAATAAAAGAAAAGGAGAGCAAATAGTCTGCTCTGATCTGCACTGTGGATGTGGACAGCGTTTTCCATCATGAGTCTTTTGGAATCATTTGTCTTAGATCTTTGCATTGCTGAGAAGAACTCAGTCTAGCAAAGTCAGTCCTTGCGCAATGTTGCTGTTACTGTGTACAATGTTCTGCTGGCTCTGCTCATTTCACTCAGCATCGGTTCGTATAAGTCCAGGCTTAATGAAGTTGGCCTGCTCATCATTTCTTGTAGCACAGTAGTATTCCGTTACCTTCATATACCACATCGTGTTCAACCATTCCCCAATCAGCCAAATTCCCCAAAGAATTTCCAGTTCTTTGCCACCACAAAAAGAGCTGCTATAAATATTTTTGTACGTATGGATCCTTTTCCCATTTTTATGTTCTCTAGGGGATACAGACCTAGTAGTGGGTGATACTGCTAGATCAAAGGGTGTGCACAATTTCATAGCCCTTTGGGCATAGTTCCAAATCGCTCTCCCGAATGATTGGATCAATTCACAAGTCCACCAGTAATGCATTAGTGTTCCAATTTTCCCACGTGTTCTCTAATATTTACCATTTTCTTTTTCTGTCATATTAGCCGATCTGATGGGTGTGAGGTGGTACCTCAGAGTCGTTTTCATTTGTATTTCTCTGGTCAATAGTTATTTAGAGCATTTTTTCATATGGCTATAGGAAGTTTTAATATCTCCTCTGAAAACAACCGGCTCATATCCTTTGACCATTTATCAATTGGGGAATGACTTGTGTTCCTATAAATTCAACTCGGTTCTATATATATTAGAAACGCGGCTTTTGTCAGAAACACTGCCTGTAAAAATTGTTTGCCAGCTTTCTGCTTCCCTTCTAATCTTGGTTGCATTGGCTTTGTGCAAAAACTTTCCAATTTGATGTAATCAGAATCATCCATTTTGCATCTCATAATGTTCTCTGTCTCTTGTTTGGTCCTAAATTCTTCCCTTCTCCATGGATCTGACAGGTAAACTATTCCTGTGGCCTATCTCTTTAGACCATGAACTTGTTTAGCTTGCCAGAGTACGTAGGCTGTGGTTTCCTGACTCCAGGATTCTCCCTCTTTCAAAATTTTTTTCTTTAAAAAAAAAAAAAAGCATTTTTGTTTATTTTCATGAATGTTCATCTTTTCGGTTTTCCTCTTTGCCCCCAACAGATAGGCTGTGAGGATGGGTCTGTGAGGCTGTTCCAAGTCGCCCCGGACAAAATCCAGCTTGAACGGACTTTAGACCGACAGAAAGGTAAAGGGCATTTAAGGGGTCCTTTCCTGGAAGTTGGAATGCTTTTGTGCTTGTTGCAAGAGATGCTTTATCTGGTGTCCCCTGGATGTTCCAGCCTATCCAAGTTGAGTCTCCCTGCCTGGAGAAACAAATCCAAAACACAAAACCTAAAATTACTCATAAAAACTAAATAGGATTTTTAAATAATTAATTTACTTTTAGTTTTTGGCATTCACTTTCATAAGATTTTGAGTTTTAAATTTTTTCCCCCTCCCCAAGACAGTGTATAATCTTTAAATAAAAATTTTTAAAAGCAATAGCTTATAGTGTAACATGCGAGTATGTGACTTGTTGCTTAAAAATGGCATCCCCTAGCGGATAAGGACCAGAATGTATTACATTCTCTACAATATTACTCAGTCAGTACATTAGATGCTCAACCCTCAGGGCTTAGCATGTTATACATGCTCAGTAGGACTTCAGGGCAGAGTTATATTGCATCTACATAATGCGCTAGATTATGGGGAAGCAGAGGTATAATGCTCGCCCTGCAGCTAGTTGTAGGAGAGAACTCTATGGATCTCATTGCTGTATATTTGTAAACCATTTTCTTTTTTATTCTGTAACTGCCAGGTCGAATCCTCTCATTAAGTTGGCATCCATCTGGTACCCGCATTGCAGCTGGATCCATAGACTACGTTGCTGTGCTTGATGTCAGATCAGGTACTGTTGTTCTCAGTTCAAATTGTGCATCTCATGTTTGGATCAGGGTTTGGGGGTTTCATGAAAAGATATCCAGACTCTGGTGAGTGCCATGACTGATTGTGATTACAAAGGATTGCTGGGGAGGTGTGTCTCCCACCTCTTGGTGGAGAGATGGGGGCTTGAACGTGTGGCATGGAGCAGACTTTTCAAACGTGACAAATGTGCTGGCTTGTTTTACTTGACTTGGTTTTCTTCTTTAAATAGTAAAACAAAGAAAAATCTTTTAGGAAAAGCGTTAGCAATTTGAGGCCTTGGAATACATTACTTCAAAGACCTTTATAGTTCAGCCTCCCTTTAGTCTTTTTAGCAGCCGCTTTGTGAGTGCTCTTTCTTTATGAGCTCCTTTCAAGTTTTGGTGTGATTTGTTCCCACTTACTTCAGATTGTACTGGGGCACATTCACCTTCCTGATTAGGCCCAGAGAACTAGTTCATGAGCATCCCTTGCAGTAATGGGAAGAGCCCTGGCCTTGGAGTCAGACAAGAGCTGGCTCGGCAGCCTTCTAGGCTGGAGGACCTGAGGCAAACCCATTCAGCTCACTGAGCTGCCCTTCTTCACCTGTGAAATGGGGATAATAATTCTTACTTGTCTTACTGTGCACACTTTACAGACTCAAAGGAGACTTTTATGTAAGCTGTAAACAGCACTTTTTTCTGTGAGCTGTGCCTTTCACTGTCTGGGTGCAGGAGCTGGAAAAGGGCAGAGGTCTCCAGGTTTCATTTTCCATAGATAAAGGGGTCTTTTCCTGCAGCTGTGTTGGTATGCTTGTTTCTCAGGCAGCACCACCCAAAAGATGTTAATGGACAAGAGGCACCCGGGCTCCCAGCGGCGCAGGTGTGTCGTGTGGGGGGTGGCCTTCCTGTCAGATGGGACCGTTGTGAGCACAGACTCGGCGGGCATGGTGCAGTTTTGGGACTCTGAGACGGGCACCCTCGTGCAGACACATCCCCTCGCCAGCTCTGATGTGCTGTCCATAGCTGTAGCAGAGGTGAGTACACACCTGTGTTCACAGTTTGTGTGTTAAAGCTTTGCACCAAGACTCAGACATGGGTACCAGAGGTAGCATGGCCCAGCGGGAGGAGTGCTGAACTTTGGGCAAGTTGTCTGACCTCTCAGAGCCCCAGTTTCTTCATCTGCAAGATTACACACTAACATCTATTACCAACCTCACAGCAGGGGGTGAGAGTGAAATGTTTCTCCCTTCGTGCTGTGCATGTCTGTCATATAATATTGCTTATTGAAGTGTGTGCCCTATCCTCCCTGTTAGATCGTAAGTTTTGGGAGGGCAAGGCTCTCCAGCGCTTAGCATAGTGCTTTCTATGGAGTCAGAATATATGACTGACGATGTCTGCAAAATTGGTTTACCAAACTTGCTGTTTAGGATTGCAAGAAGAAGACTAGACAGTGTGTTAGAGAAGATGATGTTACCAACATTGAGTCGGGATAAGTATTGTTCCAGAGGGTAGGCCTTGGAAGTATATCCAGGATTGATGTCAGCCACCTGTGCCTTCTACTCCTCAGTGAGCTGGTTGGTTCATGAGCAGAGGGATTCTCTCTAGACCCTGTGATAGTAAGCAGATCTGTGCTGCCCCTAGAAGGAGGTCAAGAATCCTTGAGGTTTTCCAGAAGACTGACTCCTCACTTCACATCTCCTACTTTGCTGTGAAGTGATGACTTAGAAAATGCCGTTTTCTGTTGTTTAAATTGGATGTCAGGAGATTTGTGTTAAGAAGGCAGCTTGAACACGTTCACTTACCTGGGCCTATCTCTTCATCCACAGGATGAGAGCATTGGATTAGATCGTCTTTAGAGTTCTTTTGACCTTATCTTAACTCCGTACATTGCTTGCCCTGTGGTGCGATTTAGCCTTCTACACACCTGTATTTTCCTACTTTCAAACTTCTTCCCTTTCGGAGTTTCACAGAGCTTTTTCAAAGCCATTTGCTTTTCAGGCCCTCCATTATTCTGGTTTGAAGAGTCAATCAATCATTAACATTTATTAAGTGCCTACTGTGGAAATGGTATCCTGCTTCCGTATCCTTGCCAAGAAAACTGCAAATGGGGTCACAAAGAGTCAACACAACTAAAATGACTGAACAGCCATGACAGATGTGCCAGGCACGACACATCAAGCACTAAGGATGCAAACCGAGGCAAAAGACAGTCCCTGCCCTCAAGAAGCTTACAGTCTAATGAGGGAAGACCACATGCAAACAGATAGAAACAAAGCTAGCTCTATATAGGACAAATAAGACAACATGTAAAAAAAGAAAGCACTGGAATTAAGAGGGGTTAGGGAAGCCTTCCTGTAGAAGGTGGGGTTTGAGTTGGAACTTAAAGCCAGAGGGTACAGTGAAGGGCAGCTTCTTGTAAACCTCTGGTGGTTCAGCCTTCATGCAGACCTGCTGCTTGCCATCTCCACAGCTTCTGAGTTGCTAATTACTAGATGTTGAGGAATCTTAAAGAGCCCCCAGAGGGGAATAACTTACCTAAGTTGATCTTTGTCCATCCCCCCTCCCTCTGATGGGTGGGAGTCTCTGCCTCCTCTCGGGAAATGAGCTATGACTTTCTTCCCTCTCTCCTGGTAACTGACACTTACCTAGTGTTTTCTGGTTTACATCATGCTTTACTTGACATTATGTCACTCCTCACAATAGTTTTGTGGGGTCATCAGGGCAAGAAGTATTGTCTCCATCTTACAGGTGAGGAGACTGAGGCTGATGAGCTGAGCTGCCTGGAGTCACACACATGGTATTGTCCAAGCCAGGCCTAGATCCCAGGTCCTCTGATGGCCGGCTCAGTCCTCCCTCTGTCGTGTCCCAGTCAGATGGGGGCTGCCCTGTCAACTCTTAACCAAGTGAAGAGCAGAAACAGAGTGGGGTTCTTTTGAGTAGTAGTTGGTGAGTTTTGAGCAGCAAAAATAAATGAAAATAATGCTGAAATCGCTTCCACCCTACGGTCTTTTCTTTGTGTAGGAAATATTCCTCCTCACCAACAGTCTCTTGTGGATGACATGATCCCGCTTTGCTAGGCTGTTGGATTTCCTTTCTACACTCGGGGATTTCAACCTTCTTTCGGTTGCACCCTGTCCCAACATTGGTTTTCCCTTTCTAAAGGTGCATGAGAGGATTTAAAGCTGGAAAGCCCCTTGGAGATTATCTAGTGCAATCCCCCATTTTACAGATGAGGAAACTAAGGCTCCCAGCTTCCCATGCCTTAGATGAGGCTGCTCAGCCAACCTCGCCCTGTTTGCTGCCTTCGGGTGCGATGCTGTTTTCATGATGCGTGCTGACTGCCAGTGTGCCTACAGCCTTAAAAGCTGCAGTGACTCATAATTAATTTAGCTTTGTGAATTTATGGGCACCACTTGCTAATTAAGTTCACATTGTATTGCTTTGAATCACTGCTCTGCTTCCTTGTGGCAGAGAGAAAAGAATGACCTGTGTTGGTGCAAGGGCCGTCCCATGGAGGAGGGTTAGAGCAGAGTAGTGGATGAGGCCACGAAGCCTTCTAGCGGTTTGCAGAGTCCCCATGGTGGGAGTGGATTGCCCCAGAAGACACAGGGCTCATACTCCTTGGAGCTCTTCTCTTCCATCTCAGGGCTGCTCAGGTCTCCCAACTGTACAGGTAGCAGCATTCTGCGTGATTGACCAGCAGGGGGTGCTGTGTCACGTCTATTCCTGAACATACTTGTGCAATTGACTCTGGCTCCATTGGCCTTGTGGACTTGCTGCGGCTGCTGCTCCTCCTCGTCCTCCTCCTCCTCCTCTTCACATCTTCCCTTCTCCCTCTTCCTCTGTTATAACCCGACTCAACACCATGAAATCTTAATGCAAGCTTCCAGGCAGGCACACTCCACCGGTTGGGTCTCCCTGACCATGATGCCTACACCCAGGACATCCCTAGGCCTGTCTTCAGACCTAGCTCTCATCTCTCAGATTCAGGGGGAAGAATGTTTTTTATTCATAAATTTTAACTTCCATCAACAGACATGTGTTCAAACAAATGAGTAAGAACCAAAGGCACATTATAAACAAAGTCCTGAGCTAGGAGGGCCACAACTAAAAGCAAGCAGTTGGTGGCGAGCCTTCTCAAGGCTATAGTGACTTAGCTCTCTTCATCTTTCTTTCTCGCTGATTATTTCATCTCCCAGAAAGAAGATAGCATGGTGGTGGGCACGGCCGAGGGGACCATATTCCATTTCCAGCTGATCCCTTCGAGGTCGGACGGCAAGCAGAGCCAGTGGGTGAGAACGAAGCCCTTCCAGCATCACACTCATGACGTGCGCTCTGTGGCTCACAGCCCAACCGCACTGATCTCTGGAGGCGTGGACGCCCACTTAGTCATTCGCCCACTCATGGAGAAGGTGGAGGTCAAGAATTATGATGCTGCACTTCGGAAAATCACCTTCCCACATGTAAGGAGGCTCTTAAAAAAAAACAAACTTGCGTCCTTTGTGTGTGTGGTTGTGATGGTGGCGTTCTCACATTGGTGGGTCTGTGCTCCATTGGTGGAGCTTGTTATCCATTGGACCTTCTCCCGTGCTATCCTTGTCCATATCCTTCCCTAGACCATCCATAGAGGGCTTAGCCATTGTGCTCGAGGCTTTCCTATAGGACTTGGAATGTTTTGTGCATGCTGCACTCGGGCTATTTCTTAGCTTTCGCTCTGGGTATGTGACCTCCTTCTCCAGAGACAGCCACTGCTATATGACTACTTGCTTGAAAGTCAGTGACTGGTACTTATCATGCATCTTTCCATTGCTCTGGATTGCAAAAAAAATTATCAGTACCACATTTTTGCTTCAGGGGTCAGCTTGAGAATATTGAAAGCACTGCACAGCTTTCCAAATAGAATCCAGCTCCTTCTCCTCTTGCTAAATTTTGGACCCCCTCGAGCTCTTTGTCCCAATCTGATAGGCATTCTGCATTTACTTGGATGTTTTCTTAGCGATCTCATGGAGGAGACAGCAGTATTCCAGGTTTTGTTATTTATTAAAATACCATCTTTCATCAGGGGCATTTGAAAAACTCGGCCATCTTTAGGGACTTCCTCTCTCACTCAGACTTCAGATAGGGTATGGAGAACTTTGGCATCGCATCTCTTGCTTTATTTGGCCATACCTAATTGACAGTGGGTAGATTGCTGACCCAAGTTATCCGTCTTTTAAGGAATCTTACATACATAGAAGACAACCTTTTGGAGGAGAAGCCTATAAGGCACGGTTTTGTTTTTACCAAGCCAGATGCTTTTTTGCAATGAATAAATGTTAGTTAAAAAAAAAAAAGTAGGACCTTGTGTTCCCTATACCTCAGTCAGCTGGATGGTGGTGGAAACGTGTCTCCTATAGAAAATTGTCTATCAAGCCCTCTTGTTCCTTAAACCTTTTTTTCAGCACAAATACTCTGACTATGTCTATTCCTGTAAACACTTTTTAGACATTAGAAGTTAGGCATATGAATTAGAAGTTGCCGATGTTACCATATTATAAGATAATAAATGCTGTCTATCCTTTCAAAACTTTTGACATCTTCTCTTTGAGATAGCTTCCTATTGTTATTATGACTGTAAAAAAAGATTGATTTTTATAATAACAGCAAAGATGATTTCTATCTCCTTTATCTGTAGTCTGTGGGTGCTTTTTATTACAAAGTATTTGTTTGGTTATCAGTTTAACTATAATCAGCTATTTTCAGCTAAATTAGCCCTCTGTTCCTATGATCTCTACCTGGGGAAGTGAGCAGGACAGGTATTTTCTCCCCTCTGCAGGTTCAGGCATCTAGAGGTGCAAGGGACAATGTTGATCATTTAGGCCCAGAGAGGGGAGGTCACCCAGCCAAGGTTACACTGGCACCTGAGAGGCCACAGAGCCAAGATTGAAACCTTGATCCTCTTGACACCAAATCCAACATTCCGTCTGCTCTGCTGCTCACTCCAGTATTTATTTTCTTTACGCCAATTTCTCCCTTTTCTTTTTTGCGTTATTCTGTTTTGAGAAAAAGTTAAATCGAACAAAAATGAAAAACATAATGATTTGTTAAAGCCCTTTTGTTCCAGCTTTATATAATGTACTACGATGTTTTCCTTAAGCTTGTGTGTGGGAAATCTAAGTTAATTTAAATTTAAATCTGAATCTAACCTCTGATGCTGATTGTTCCTTGGTTTCAGCGTCGTCTTGTCTCCTGTGCTAAGAAGATGCAGCTCCTCCTCTTCCAGTTTCCTCAGCGTTTGGAACTCTGGCGATTGGGAGACACTGATGCGGCTGGTGAGCTGGACGCCATCTTCTTCCTGGGAATAAGTTACAGACCCTGTGGAGGAAAATGCTGAGATCAGTCATAGAAAGAAACAATTGGGATGATCTGGAAAGATGGATATGGCTTTTTGGATTTCTGCAAAATGTATACTCTTAGGTGCCCCATGTCCTGGCTCCCAATCCCAACTCCCAAAGAGCCTGTCCACAGGAAGAGCTGTCAACACAGGATGTCCTTAAAGCTCGTAGCTATGATAAGTCAGAATCTCTGATTTGTCCTTCCAGGGCCATAGTCCGGGCCAAGGTTGGGAGCCGGCATGGACGCCTGCTCTAGATTGACCACATTTTGGCCCTGCTGTTGTTAAACAGAGATCGTGTAGAGTTCATGTATACATTATTTTAAAATTGGCAGGGTCACTGGGACATCACCTGGTCTGGCCTCTTCTTTCATAGATTAAGAAGCTGAAACTTAGAGAGGCGACATCATGAACCAGAGCCAGAAGCTCAGAGCTTGACAGAACCACCTCCTGTCACAGGAGTGACCTGGCCTGGAAGTGACGTGGCTTGTGTCGTGCACAGCCCTGGGGAGCCAGCAAAGGGGGCTCTTGGTGCTTCTGGTTCAAAGACTTTGTAATTGATTAGAGCAAAGGAATTGGGGTCAGGAGGCCTGAGGTCAAAGTTCTGCCTTCAGACAGAGGCAAGGTGATCGTGGCCAGATCGCTTAAACTCTCAGTCTCATCTGTGAAGTGGGGGTGTTATTCGCATTTACTTCTACAGGGCAAACCTTCAAGAGTTATACAAGTATGAGTTATCGTTTAGGTGTCCCACTGGTCAGTGAGAGAGAGGATAGGCTTGGTCTGCTTCCACTCTGCTGGCAGCTCTGGTAAATTCTCATGGTACAAGGTCGGGGTAGAGTTGTTAAAATCGAGTGATTGGTTGGGATAGGGCCCAGGGCAGAGCTGAAGGCTTTCCTCTCCCTCAGTCCCAGGAGATGGTGAGCTAGCTGGCTGGCCAGTAGCTGGCCAGCCAAACAGCTGCCTGGTTTTCCATGGGCCTCATCCCACTCTGGTAAGGATTCAAGATATCTCTCATACATAACAACATGGTTTTAGAGGGAAAAGTGTACTTTTGTCCTGTGGGGGAATAACTTCATTAAGAGGGAAATCCTTAGTGGGATTTCTTGTTCCAGGAAAGAATGAAGACATCCTTCCACTCTCTAGAAATGCAGAACATTTGCTACAGCTCAAAAAAAAGGTAAGAAGCAACTTGAGCTTAATGCCCAGAGGCAGAAATACAGGGTGGGATTTTGATTTCCTATTCTGAAATCACCTCATTTCATCTGTAATTCATTTACTGATTCACTAGTTTATCCAACAAATACTCATTGAATGACATCTACATGCAGTTAGCTAGTTTATCATAGGCAGGTCATTCATTTGACAGGAGGAGTTGGACCTTTACCTCTATTTCCTTGACACCATTGTGCACCAGAGCCAACTTGCTTCATCTGTCCTGTCCTCTCTCATCTCCTCTGGCAGAAAGCCCCCCACAATTGTTCCTTCTCCCTCCCTCTTCCTCTTTCTCTCTCTCTCTCTCCCCCCCCCTCCCCTTCCCTCCTCTTTCCCTCTCTCCCCTCTTTCGTGCCTCCTCACCCTCCCTCCACTCCATGTGTCTTCCCTCACTGTGCTTGGAGGCTCTGCTTCCTCTCTTCCCTTTTCAGTCCTTCATGGTCTGGCTTCTGAGCTCATCATTTCACTGAAACCGCCTTCTCTTCCTTGCCACGTGCGATGTCCCCTCCTTGGTCCTCACCCTTCCTAAGCTCCCCGCGTCCCCTGACCTGCTGGACATGCTGTCCTCCTGAATGCTCTCTCATCTGAGCTTTGGTGATGCTGCTTTCTCGTGGTCCTCCAGCCGCTCCTGTTCATCTCTTGCTGGATTATCATTCATGTCCCCCCCACTCTGTGCATGGGTCCTCAGTGCTCTATCTTGGACCTTTTCTCTCCACGTTCTAACTGTTGGATGTCCTCAGTCTCTGTAGGTCTAGCTGTCTTCTCTTTGTCAGAATTACATATCGAGCCTTCTTCCCTGTCCTGAGCTCTAGTCATGCAGCTGTGTTGTTGGCTTCATACTGAATGTCCCACATGCATGTCAAGCTCAGTTTGTCCAAAACTACTCCACTCTCTGTCCAGACCTATCCCAGGGCCCAGCTGTAAGGACCCAAGAGCTGCTCGGCCCCTGTTGTACCAGTGTTGGGATGCAGACTGTCCCAAGGAACAGTACCGCTGTAAGGGGAAGGTACTGAGAGAACAAAGAAAGGGCAGTCCACATCAGCGTGGGGATGTGTGTATAGATTTGTTAAGGCTTATTGGGTTAATTGGGCCTTGGCCACAAAAGGACCCAGTAGTGGATCCCCTTGCCTGCCCTTTGTCTGGGTCAGGTGTTACCTAGAAACAGAACAAAGAAGGCCTGGTGCCAGAGGGGGCCCAGAGGCACATGCAGGTTTTCCTGTGGGATAGTTAGAGCCTCTGCTGTTTCCATTCATTCAGGGTGGCTTGCATTAACTGTGAGGTCACAGGCCATGTTCTCTCATTGGCTCTGTGTTCACCAGCTTTCCTATTTGTCCTCCCGGTGATGCAGGCTTCCAACCTTGGTAGTGTCCTTGATCCTTCTCTCTCCCCCACAGGGCCTCTGTTCCTTTGCCCATATTGCTTCCACCTCCACAACACCCCTCGAATCCACCACTTTCTCTGTGCTCAGACCACTGGCTACCTGCATACCCCCAGTTCTTGCCTGGATGCCATCAAAGTAGCCTTCTAAGTCATCTCCCTGCTCCGGTCCATCTTACACTCAGCTGCCAAAGCGATTTTCCCAAAACCTAACTGCATTCATTCCCTTCTCATGCTCCAGTGATAACATATTCATGTTGCTTCTGTTTGGCCTTCAAAGCCTTTCACAACCTGGCCACAACCAACCTTTCCAGGGTTACTGCTCATTACTGCCCTTCTCCCACACACTCTGCGTTCCTGCCAATCCAGCCTTCACTCTTCAACCCTGCATCTCTGGCTTCCACACCTTTGCCCTGGCTGTCCCCCATGCCTAGGATGCCTTCTCACCCCACCAGAACTGACAGTAGAATTCCTTGTTTCTTCTCAAAGGGGTCCTTCATCTGCTCCTTCTACATGCGTAGACTAGTCCCCAGTGAGCAGTCTTCTCCATCCCACCACACCCTCCATTGCATTGGCCTGGTGTTTATTTTTGTGTGAGTTGTGTTTATGTACCTAGTGTCTCCCATCATTGCTGTACACTCCTCATCCCTGGCTCTGGCACAGAGCCTGCTATAAGCTGGGTAGGTGCTTACCAGGGGAGAGCATATAATCACATGCATCTGCACAGTTTGCTGACCTAATGAAACAAATAATTGAGTCCATTATAGTTGTAGAATTGTCCTTTAAACCATGTTTACAATTCCCAAAACATAAAGTAAATGGCTTTCACAGCCTCCCACATCATAGAACTTCAGGGTTGGAAGGGATTTCAGGCCTCATCTAGTATAACACTTACTAAACAGGAATCCCCTCTACAAAAGGAATTCATTCATTCATTCAGCAAGCATGTATTAGTGATCCAGCCTTCTTCTGAACTCTTCTAGTAAGACAGGAACCATGGGGCAGCTAGGTGGCGCTGTGAGTAGAGCACCAGCCCTGGAGTCAGGAGGACCCGAGTTCAAATCCGGCCTCAGACACTTGACACATTTACTAGCTGTGTGACCTTGGGCAAGTCACTTAACCGCAATTGCCCTGCCCACCCACCTCCCCCCCCCCCCCAAAAAAAAAAGAAAGAAACCACACCACCTTCTTTACCTGAATTAGGGAAGACAGTGTATTTTGTTGGATGCTAGCAATAGGGGGATGTGCTGGGATGTTCAGGCTTGCTTTTTTGCTTTAGAAGTCTTGACCCCAACTGCAGCGACCCTTTGTTGTTGTTGGCTGATTTCTGCTTAAGAGGACCCCAAGCCAAAGTGAGCCTTGTGCTGCTGCTTTTACTTACCATCTGCTCTGACTTCTCCCATTCTCAGGGTTCAGAGAACATTTGCTGCAGCTGCATTTCCCCCTGTGGAAGCTGGATAGCCTATTCTACGGCTTCTAGGTTTTGTCTCTATCGGATGAATTACGAAAATAACACTGTGAGCCTCAAAAGGGTAAGTGAGGGACAGCCCAGTGTTCTTGCCCTGGAAGCTCTCTCTGTGCTGCACCATGCAAAGAATACTATGTGGAAATCCTTTGATTCTCATTCTGTCATAGGTGGTGATATGCCCAAGGCCACAATGGGCTTCCTGATGCTTTTATGTCATGGGCCCCTTTGGCTGTGTGGGGAAGTTTGTGGATTCCTCAGAATAATATTTTTAAATGCACAAAATAAAATACATGGGATTAAGAAGGAAACCAATTCTATTTAGATACAGTCCTCAAAATATTTTTTATAATTTCACAGATTCCAGGTTAAGAGCCCCTGGTCTACAAGTGAATTGTGGAGCCAAGACTCTCATCCCGGTCTTCTGGCTCTTAGGTGTAGTATTTGCTAAAAGAGTTGAAGGAGAACAAATATGAATTAGCAAGGGGACTCCAATGTGGTAGCACATAATATGTGCCTCACCTCGGGGCAAGATGCCTTGGAAATCCTAAAACCTTGGCTTTATTTGGCTGTGATACAGTTTTTATTTCAAAATATTCTTTCAGATGTGGAAATTCTCTTAGAGAATGGACTTCTGACTCTTCTTTTTTGCCCACTATAAGGTTTCTAAAGTGCCCAAGTTCCTGAATTCTGCCCTCCAGATTTTGTTCTCTGCAGACTCCACAAAGTTGTTTGTGGCATCAAATCAAGGTTCTCTCCATGTGGTTCAGCTGTTAGAGGGGGCCTTGAAACACCTGCACACCTTCCATCCTCAGTCAGGTGAGGATCCATCGTCATTCAGAATTCCTCCTGTTTCCATTCCTCCCTGTCCCAGACATTGTGTGCCCCACCCTGCTCCATCCCCCAAACGTATACCCAGATGGTTGCAGTTTAGAGGTTGAGGAGTTTTCTTCCATGATTCAGCCAGTGGAAAAGCTAAACTGATGCAAACTTCTTCCTTTGCATCTCTAGGAGGATTACTTTTTTGTGTATTGTTTTATTCCATAGTCCAGGAGGGAAAGCAGTGGCCTCTGTTGACATTCTCTGACTGCTTTCCGTGGTGCTTTCCCCCGACATATGGTATGGCAGCATCTCTAGCATTGTGAGGCTTCATCCTCAGGAAACCTCTCATTCTCCACCCACATCCTCCTTCACATACCTGGCAGGACATGTTGATATATTGGTCTAAAGTTTAGACTCTGAGCAGCGTCAGAACAGGAGAGGAAATGTGCCGGGCAAGCAACAGGAGCCTGCTACTTGTCGGGGCAGAGAGCAGGAATGGAGAAGTGCCAGAGGTATTGTCCACCCTTCCAGTCATAAATGGAATCACCCTTCAGCTGCCATGGTTTAGACCATAGGTAGGTAGGAAGGTGTGACCACATGGACAGTGTAGGGGCAGGCAAGAACACAACAGCCCCTGCCCTCGAGGATCTTACATTTTGTTGGGGAGCAGAGAGTCTGTATTTGTGTGTTCACAGTATTTGTGTGAACACAGTAAATACAAGGTGTGTTCAGGGTAAGGCATTAGTCAGAGGTAGGAGTCAGGAAAGACTCCATGGGAAATGGCATCAGAGTTTAGAAGGAAAGAAAGGACTCCAGGCAGAGGGAGCATATTCTGGGCCTGGAGGGCAGCCAGGGAGACAGGCTGGGGAGGGAGCATTGGGTGGGAGGAGTGGGAAGGAAGTCTGTTCGGCTGGTGGGGAGAGCGTGTGAAGCAAAGTGAAGTGTAAGGAGGCTCAGAGGGTTGGCGTGAGGCCAAGCAGATTGTGAAGTGTGGCTCAGAATGCCACATCAGTCAACTGTCCCTGCCTGCTGTGCACACGCAGCGCAAGTATGCGAGTGAGACAGTCCTTACTCATTGGGAACGTATGTTCTCATGGTGGGTGGCATGTGTGTGTAAGGAGAACATGTACAAAGTGGTAAATAGAAGGCAATGTAAGAGGGAAGGCCCTAGCAGTTGGGATCAGGAAGGCTTCCTAGAGTAGGTGGTCCTTGAGCTGAAGGGGGGTTGGTGTCTGTGAGGCAGTGGCAGGAAGGAATTACAGCCCACGTTTGGGCCCTCTGGTGCAGAGGGATGGGAAGAGGAGCTTGAGCCAGATGTCAGGGCATGTGGAGTCCTGTGCCGTGAGCCTGGAGACAGGGGTCGTGAAGAATTGTGAAAGCTGCTCAGAGCCTGGGGAGCCAGGACAGGGATGGCACCCAGCCTTGCCCTTCAGTAAAAACCACAGCCTAGGTTACTCTCTCAAAGTGCTCTTGCTGCTCCTCTCCACTCTCCGATGACCTAGCAGGGGCCTCTCTCCGTGAACTTTCTTCATGAACTGGCCACCCGTAGTTCCTCTCCTTAAAATTCCAAAGTATTGTGGAGGCTACGTGGTTTGATACCTGACACTTTGCATTGTTGTCTAATTCACGTACGATTCAGTCTTCTATTTCATTGTCCAAGACAGTATGAAGTAGACCCTTGGTGTTTATTGTATAAGGTGGAACAAAACTACAGCTCAAGTCAGGGCAGCTAGGTGGTGCCATAGTGGATAGAACAAATACATGGGCCTGGAGTCAGGAAGACTCATCTTCCTGAGTTCAAACCCACTTGAGACACTTCCTAGCTGTGTGACCTTGGCAAGTCACTTCACCCTGTTTGTCTCAGATTCCTCATCTGTCAAATAAGCTGGAGGAGGAAATGACAAACCGCTCCAATATCTCTGCCAAGAAAACCCCAGTGGGGTCACAGAGAGTTGGACACAACTGAAATGAGTAAGTAACACAACAGTTCAAGTCTGTTGAGTTTAATACTCGTATGAAAAAAAACACGGTGGGAAAGGAGTTTGGAGAACAGGTAGAAACCACGCATTTACGTTTTCATAATTCGTGTACTTAGCAGTGGTGTGCTCGACCTCGGCTCCCAGGTACTGCCACTGGCAGCCTTTGACTCTGCCCTGGGTGAGTCCGTTTCTTGTCTCACTCTGACAGTGTGAAGAGTGGACTGGCTTACTTTGAGGGTCTGTTTGCAAAGTTAGCAGGAAATTAAATTTTTCCCAGGGATAAGTTTTGTGTCATTCTGGGAGCAGAGTTCGCTGGGGACCTGAGAAATCCCATCAAGCTCTTCTCTTCTTGCAGGGACCTTGGAGGCCGTGTCTCTGTTGGCAGGAAGCCCCGATGGGAATTGGTTGGCTGCAGCTGCCTTGAGTAGTGGAGTCAGTATCTATGATTTGAAGCATCTTAAGGTGGGTCCAGGTTTTGTTTGTTTGCTTGTTTTTGGTCTAGACATAGGATTTCATTGGTGTAAGAGGCACCTTGTGCCAGTGTAGATGGGCATGGGGGCTGCAACTTAGAGTTTTTGATGGATGGCCACCCAGGGCTCCTGAGCACGTTAGTGACCTGCCTAAGGTCACACAGCCAGTGTTTGTCACAAGTGGGACTTGAACACAGGTCTTCCTGACTCAGAGGCCAGCTCTGTCCACAACTCCCACGTAACCTCTGTGGTTCAGAATTCAGGAACAATTCCAACCACATGGAAGAAAGTTGTAGTTGTTTGTAGTTGTAGGTTGTTGTGTCCATATGTTGCTTATTATTCGGCCTCTTGACTGATGCCCTCTCAAATATATATAATCTGTGCCAGGGCTTCCTAAACTTTTTTTACTCAAGACCCCTTTTCGAGTTTCAGCAGCACTGTGTGGTCGTGATAGTGTGTGCAGTGCAAAGTGCATGTGCTGTGTGTTCAGAACCGAGACTGAAGTGAAGTTTTGAGATGCAGCATGGGTGAGGGCTGCCAGAAACACCTTAGATTCATTCCAAGTTTGATTTTTTAATTAATTTTGGGGCATTCAGAAACCATTTACTGTTGCCACATTTTTCATGGCCCCATATGGGGTTGAGATCCACAATTTAAGAAGCGCTAGTCTATGCTCTGGAATCTAGGTAGCCATTTCAGAACAGTAAGAATGCCACGGAGTCACTTATTCTTGTTCTCTCTGTCCTCCTCAGCCTCACTGCACAGTGCCTGCTTACAACTTCCCTGTGACAGCCCTGGCCATTGCACCAGACACCAACAACCTTGTGATCGCTCACGCAGACCAACAGGTGGGAGTCTGCGGGACCTTTACCGGGTAGGGAGGCCGGAAGCCAGAAACTTCAGTGATAACATTAGGAGAGAGTAAGGCGAAGGTCCCCAGGTCCCAGGAGTGTTGTGTTAATTTGGCCAAGGCTGGGAGTGGTCGCCATTAATGATGTCATAGTGATGGATAATCCCAGTCTCACCATCCTGCCCCCAGACGATGGTGGCATGTTAGACAAAATCCATTTTGCTTACTTCAGATCCGCCATGTCCAGGCTTGGAGCGTTGCATCGGTAAACAGGAGATAGGGTGGGGTTTTTGAGATCATCTCATCCCTTCCCTCACTGCTCCATCCCTGCTTTGTCGACTGTTTGATAATTGACAGAGACACAGAGAGGTTAAATTACTTACTTCATGTCACAAAACTTCAGTGGCAGAAACAGCATTAGAAGTGTAATGTAGGCGGCCCTTTCTACCACACTGATTGTATCAAGCAGAGAATCATGAGAACTCGCTGGCCTGCACTGTATGTGAAGCTCGTTCTTATATGGCTAATGTTGGAGGTAACAACAGTTTTCCTACCCTCCAGCAGCCTCTGAAATGAGTGCTTATTTATCTTAGTTGAATTTCTTGCCAAGTGAAGCCAGAGTCCTTCTGGGCTCTTCCTTACTCAGGGAATAGAGGAAGTCTCTCTCTTCGGAGCTGACGTGCCAGTCAGCATGTTTCTTTGGCATTGATTAAGCCCTTTATTAAATACTATGGCTTATTGTCCATCATCAGAGCATCCTGGGAAATACTGGTCAGACCCCCGTGACTCTTCTTTACTTTCCCTGGGTGTCTGAGTTCTTTATGCTTTGCACTCGAGATTGTGGAAGAACTTTTCAGGAAGTTCTTTAGGACAGTGGTAACTTTGGTTTTCTTCACTAGGTCTTTGAATTCAGCATCCCCCAAAAACAGTACACAGATTGGAGCCGGAAAGTTCAGAAGCATGGACTTCACTACCTCTGGCTAGAAAGGGATACACCAATCACACACATCACTTTTCATCCCAAGAGGCCTACACACATCCTTCTTCATGACACCTACATGTTCTGCATCATTGATAAGTCCATGGTGAGTCCCTCACAACCACCTGAGGCCCTCTCTTCCTTCAGGATCTTCTTTGGCTAACCTAAGAAAAGGGGAACAGAATAGAGTAGATATTCCCAGGTGCAGTAATGCCTGACTTAACTGCCCCATGGGGTTGTGAATATTGTGGCAACCTTTAGATTGCTGTATAAACGTGAGTTATTTTTTGCTGAACTGGCTGCTTAATGGGGCAGACCAGATTACTGCTGCCGTGTTTAACTTCTTGGGAAATATTAGTGGTCCACTTGGTCTGAGATGACCCTGAGTGATGCTCTGCCCTGCTGGAGTCTTGGCTGCTTGTGCCTAGAGTTGCAGACCCCCAAGCATTGTTATTAAGAGGCAAATGGATGTAATCGCTGAATTAAATCCACCTCAGAGAATGCTCTTTTGCATCACCAGGGTTTAGGTGGGATGTGCTGTTCTTCAGGCTTGGCCAACTGCTGCTTTGAATCATCCCACCGCTGAATGCTTTTCTTGGGTAGGCACCATCCCCACAGCCCTGTGTTCTACAAATAGCACTTGTCATATGAGCTCAAAGCACATTATAACACACAGCAATGGTTTTGTTGTATCTGTGAACGTGGGGGTGTGTGGAACATGGGGGAAGCAGATGGCTAAAAACAAGTTATTCACTACAGTTTGTACAAGGGACCTGCCTCATCGGGCTGATGAGAGCTCTCCGTGTGGGAGAGCTGGCTGACAAGTGCCTTCTGAGAGATGAGTGATACAGGAAGGACTCCTCCTACCTGCTTGCCTCTTTGTAAGCGAGCCCAGAGAGCTGGTTCCAGGCCCATCATTTCCGCACACTGGACATAGCTTTTTCCCAAGGAAGTCAGAGGGTAGAATTTCATTTGTTTGGCCAGAAAGCATCTCCCAGGGTGTGAGTGGCATGTTGTGGGGCCTAAGCCTGCTGAGGCAGGGTTAAATCTCAGGTGCAAACCTGCATTGGCTGAGCTCCTGTGAATGCTGGCCTGTTTTCTCCCCTACAAAATGTCACCAGCCAGGCTGACCTTTGGTCTGACTGGTGGGGTCAAGCACATTCTTCTTTACCTCAAGTCTTTACTCATGGCTCATGCATGCTTGGGAAGAGGGGCCAGAACTCCTTTCTGACAGAAGCAGAAAATGAAAGTTGGGACATTTAAATTCAGCATGGACACAGGAAGATATTGGCATGCATGGCCCGGACAAGAAATGACAAACAGAAACCCAAGATTGAAAGTTTTAAATGTGTTGTTTTTTTTTTTTCTTTTTAGCCACTTCCAGATGACAAAACTCCCTTGTTCAATCAGCATTCCTTAAGGGAGGCATCTGAAAACATCAGGAGGCGCCATGCCCATGCCTTCAAGATCTCTAAGAAATTTCAGGTGAGAGTATCTTCAGTGCTGTTGACTTCAGGCTGGTGCTTTACTGATTTGATGAGCTCTATGTTATCCTTATGAAGAAAATAAAGATACTATAGTCCAGGCCACAAAACCCCTAATGCACTATTCAAAGACCTTAGCATTTCAGGGTCATAGTGAATTTCAGATTCTAGGGCAGAAGGAACTTTCCAAGGTTATCCATTCCATTCCCCCTCCTTTTAAACTATCTTGGAGAGGACCAGAAATGTATATTTGGTTTCTTTGTACCTGGGTGGTCTGTTTGATATTAAAAACCCATGCTTCAAAGCTCTGATTTACAGGTTTTGTAGACTTTGTATCCAAAGGGCTTGAGAATCTTAATGAAGCCCTTTCATATTTTAGGTTCCTGGGATAGAGGAAAGGAACCTTTTAGAGGCCTGCAGTGAGCTAGTAGTAGGAAAAGGGAGTGAGGGTGCCAGGTATGCTCCCATTCTGTTCTGCTCTTGTGTGAGAGAGCTGGAGAGTTAACCAGCCCCTGCCAAAGGAAAACAACACTCCTGCCTAGGTTTTCATAAAAATGCAGGGAGAGGCTGACACCTGAGATCAGCCGTCATCCACATTTCTGTAAAAACTGAGAGTGCCCCCCCAAAGTAGTGTTTAAGCACCGGGAAGTTGAGAACTTCCCTCTACCTCCGCCAAGGCCCATTATGGCTCAGACAAGGTATGTTTTCTTTCTGTGTTAAAATTTAATTTCCTCTAGTGTACATATTCTCTTGGGATCCTTGATTTGGAGCTGGGCAAGATCTTAGAGAATTCTGTGATTTTACAGACAAAGGCTCTGAACCCCAGAAAGGCTCATCGACTTTGCCAGCATTACATGGGCATTAGAGCTGGCACGTAAGCCCAAACCCTTTGAATTTGCATTCAGCACACTTTCCGTTGCCCCTGTCTTAGTTACTGTTTAGACTGTTTCAGGCATTAGGAGGCAGGTTCAGAGGCTCTGGTTAGCTTAGCTTCTGAGCATATTGGTGAAGGGAAGAAGCATTTCTATAGTGCCTCCTCTGTGCCAGGCACTGTGCTCAGCATTTTACACACATTGTCTCGGTTGACCTTGGCAGGAAGGTGCTGTTACTGTTCCCATTTTACAGTTGAGGAAACAGAGGTTAAGTGACTTGCCCAGGGTGGCACAGCTAGTAGGTGGCTGACGTCATATTTGAACTCAGGACTTCCTGACTCCAGGCAATCGATCTATTATGGGTAAATCCGTGCCCCAGAGCTGTGTCTATGTATTTTACTAGAGTGATTTTTTTTTTTAGTCCTGGGTCAGGTGCGACTTTGAGAGCTGGTCTGGTTTGCTACAGTAAGCAGGCTCCTTCCAGACTGGGCTTGGTGTTAGCGAGGAGGTGGGGGGAGCTTCCCAGTGGGATCACTGTCTTCTCTCTGACTTGCAGCCTCTCCTCTTCATGGACCTCTTGGATGAAGGCACGTTGGTGGCGGTGGAACGGCCTTTGGAAGACATCGTCGCTCAGCTTCCACCACCCATCAAACGGAAGAAATTTGGAACTTAAGTGGAGCTGTGTGTTTGCTTCCCTGAACTGGCTGACTTGTTCTTTTCCTAGAAATCATGATAATAAAACAAAGTCTTTCTTTAGGACTCCACAATCACGAATGTTATTTGCCCTCATTTCTTAGCTGCCAGAAGACAGGGTCGAGACTTGCACCTGGAGCCCCAAGTCATGACCAGTCAATGTGCTCAAGTGCAGTGGAAATGAACCAAGCTCCAAATGAGGTGTCTGTGGTCATGATGAAGTACCAAAGAACCACAAGCCACCCTACCTCTTCTGGGCCCCATCTTCCCTTCATAAAAGAGATGCCTCTGCTCTTAAATAAAGGTTGAGACTGCAGAGAGTCGACTCCTTCTGTCTCTGTCACTCTCGGCTGCTTTATCTTCAGAGTCCCAGCGCTCCTTTCTGCGCTCCGAATCCTTCCCCGTTGGTGCTTGTTTAACATAGGCTGGTGCTACCCCAGGGAGGCGCATGTTTGGTTTCAGTTCAGTTGGAGTTTCAGTTCTGAAATTGATAAGATGTGCTTTTTCTGAAAACGAATTTTCTGGCCTTCAGATAGTCAACTGTTAACTTTCTAAATGGCAGTGAATGAACGTTACGTTGGGAAGTCAGTTCTATGATAGTGTTTCCTCATTCACTTAGGGGCAGTGTCAAAGGAACTTTGGACAGAGACCAAAGATTTGGAAGGAGGGGCAAGGAGAAGTAGAGAAGGAAAACAGGCCATTATTTCAGTTCTTACAGCAGTTCTACTCTGCCTGGTCTGGCTTCTTATTCCCAGAATGCTGGCAACCTACTAACTTGAATTTATTGTCTTAACTAGAAAACAAATATCCTTAGTAATTTGAATTGAGCAAATAGATTTCTATTCTGTACTGTGTGTGCTGAAAAGTGTCTGTGAAATCTGTTCTGCCATGGGGGCCGGGAGTGTGTGAGGCTTCTGGATGACACCATTGGGTGGAGTAATGCTTAAAAAATGTTAGATGGTCATGCTTATGTGAAGTTTGCCCCCAGGGCTGTGTTCTGGAAAAAGAAAGCACATTGCCTAGCCTCGTGTGGGATGAAACTGAAAACGATGGCTCTATATATGAGCCTAGTAATACAAGTCCGGAGGTTAGGAAAACGTCGTCAACTTGGGAAGAGCAAAGAGGTCCAGTGTTATTTGTTGTCAAGTATAATTAAATTCGTTCTTGTCCACTTATATTTTCCAGTGGTAGTTGTCTCCATTTAAATCTATTGGCTCTTTATGAAGAATTAGCTTTTTTTCCTCTACTTTGTTGTTCAGTCATTTCAGTTGTGTCTGACTCTTTAGAAGTAAACGAGGCCTTCCTTAGAGGAGGCTTGCTCCAGCCCTGGGTTACACATGTTTCCTATGTTATTTTGCATGATTGAAGCCTAAGTTCGGCATCACTAATGCGTATAGGATGTAACCGGGTCCTGGGAAGGGAAGAGAATCCCCTAAATATCAATCCACCTGCTGCCACCACACACTCTGCTACAGAAAGGTATTTAAGGTAGAATTTGGTGATTTGAACCTGGTTTGATTCTTGACTGCCAAAATTCGAGCTAATTCTGGAAGCTGTGAAACGTCTGCCTCTAGTTTAAAAGCTTTTCTTTACCTGTTTAGACAATGGTTGGCTTGGAGGAGGGTGGTTTGGCCCTCTGGATTCGGAGAGAAAGAGCAGAAGATGAATAGGTTCATTAGCTGATGTGCATCTGAAGCCAGGCTTGGAATTCTCTGCATGCGTTTAAAAAGGTACTTTCCTTTGTAAATAGTGGGTCAAGCAAGCTCTTCTTCCATTCGGTGATTTGTGACTTCTTCAAGGAGGTGAGAAGGAGCAGCTCTGGACCTAGAAATCCTTCATAAACCAGATAATAGAATACAAAGGAAGGCTACCAAGTTTTTTAGGTGACCTGAAGGAAGCATAGGCAAACCTACACTCAACAGGGATAAACTGTTTGAGGGGAAATACGCACTTTTGTGGTTTGTCTAAAGTGTACTTTGGGTTTTTCATTTCCTTTTATTTTCTCGTGCTTTTCATATTTCTACTTTTACTTGGTTGCAGAAGATAAGTCATTGAGATAAAGTTCTCGGTACCTTCTGTTTTCTAACTTTTCTAGCTAATATTTTGCAAGGCTGTCTTTTTTTCCCTCTCCTATATTTCACATGGTAGCATAATTCTAGAATGATAAAATGTTCAGACATTAGAATTTGAACTCCCTGAGATAAGGAGTTACCTCAGATTTTCCCCAGCACTTAACACAGTACTTTACACATATTAAAACCTTAATCAGATTCCATTCCTTCTTTAATACATACAGTTCACGTCAAGGAGGCCTTTTAGAAACAGCCTCAATGTTAGTCAAACCAGAGTAGATTTAGGAATCGTAGTCATATTGACGAGCAGCAATTTTCAATTTGAAGGCTTATTGGGAGGGGTACTGATGAAAGGGTTTTAAATTCGATATCCCAAGAAAAAGGTGCATCCTAGAAACATTTATTGGCACAGGAAAAGTATTTCAGGCACAGTCTGAGCATTTGACTTTGATACACAAGATACTAAGCTATAGGCTTCTCCATTCTGTCCTTAAAAGGTAATTATACAAACATTCAAATTTTAGTATTTTTTTTACTTTTTTAGCATATAAACATTTAGTCTATAAACAAATATAATATGTATAAATACTATATAGTTGGGAAATGACAGCGATAGCTTGCTTGAGTAATGGTAATGGAACAATTGGGTTCCATCTGGAAAAATTTCATGGAAGGGCTACAGACTGAAGGGAATTTCCAAGGATGGGGGAGAGGAATGGTTTGGAGGAGAGCTGAGTAGAAGAGAAATTGGTTTAAGAAGCCATAATATTGTGAAAAATGAAGACAGTTGGCTGATTTAAAGGTCAACCATGGGTGATTTTGGTGATTAAGTTTTAATTGAACACAAGATATTTGTGTTCAAGGTCTTTGTTGGGAATCTTAAGGTTAAAGGAGAAAAGGTTTAACATAGTAAAATTCTCCTATTTGTAGGAGAAGTAGTTGAGGAAGGAGGCTTGAAACTAAGAGAAATTAGCAAAGACTTTTGAAAGGAAGAAAAGAAACAATTACTAAGCACCTACTATGTGCCAGGCACTGTGCTAAGTGCTTTATCAATATTTGATTTTCACACAAACCCTGGAAGGTAGGTGATACCATTTTACAATTAAGAAAACTGACGTAGAAGTGTCAGGAAGTACCTGAGGCTTGATTTGAACTCGGATCTTCCTGACTTGACCCAGTGCCCTATTCACTGCACCGCTTACTTGTGTCTGTTGTATTAAACTGTCAGCATCTTTTGATCTGAGGGCCTGAAATTCTTGAGGGTCTGTGAAGTTATTTTAAGGGATCCATATCCAGTCATATCTTTTCTCAAGTTAATGAACGTTAATAGTACAACTAGTATCAGGTGGAGGGCTTATTGGAATTTTTTTGTATTAAAGGAGAGTCTTTGTATTTGAAAATGTTGGGAGCCATTCAGCGGAGGCATGAGTCAGCCAAGATTTATTAAGTGTTTACTGTGTGCCAGGAAATGCACTAAGCATTGGAGATACAGAGAAAGGGAAAAAATAGATGCTGCTCCTTACAGAGCTCCATCTAATGGATAACACATAAACACTATGTTGTGTTTTTTCAGTCTTGTCTGACTTTTTGTGACCCCATCTGGGGTTTTCTTGGCAAAGTTACTGGAGTGGTTCGCTATTTCCTTCTCCAGCTCATTTGACAAATGAGGGAACTGAGGCAGACAAGGGTAAGTGACTTGCCCAGGGTCACACAGCTAATACTGAGACCAGCTTTGAACTCAGAAAGATAATTATTATATATCACAGGATAGCTGCTGGGAGACGGCTAGATGACTCAGTGGATAGAATACTGGGCCTAGAGTTAGGAAAACCTGAGTTCAAATCCAACCTCAAGAAACTTACTAGCTGTGGGACCTCCGCCTTAATCCACTGGAGAAGGAAATTGCAAATCACTCCAATCTCTCTGCCAAGAAAACACCATGGACAACATTGGTGATGAGGGCCTGCCCCAGGAGTGGCAGTGACAGAGGAGAGCAGGGGGTGTGTGTGAGAGATGTTTGGAACGAAAGTCCTTGGCTATGGAGGATGAGATAGAGTGAGGAGTTGAGGATGACACCTAGGTTTGGGATCCTGAGTGACTGTGAGGATGGTGGTGCCCCCAACAGTAATTGCAAAGTTAGAAAGGGGTGGGGGACTTGGAGGAAAGACAACGCATTCAGTTTTGGACATGTTGAATTGATAATCTACTGGACATCCAGTTTGAGATAGATGAGATGTGAGAATGCATCTGATAATCAGCCACTAGGTGGCGCCATAGTGCACAGAGTGGGGGTGGGGGGCCTGGAGTCAGGAAGACTCATCATGTTCGTGGGTTCAAATCCAGTCTCAGATACTAGCTGGGTGACCCTAAGCATGTCACTTAACCCCGTCTATCTCAGTTTTCTCATTTGTCAAATGAGCAAAGGAAATGACAAACCACTCCAGTATCTTTGCCAAAAAAACCCCAAAAACCCCAAACAGGGTCAAAAAGCATTGGACACGACTGAGGAGGAAGACAATAACAACAAGAGATCTGATAATCATTGATACAGAGATCTGTATTGAGCCCATGGGAAGAGAGAGAGGCTCAGGACTGAGCTTTAGGGAACATCAGTGGTGAGTGGGTGTGACCTGGATGAAAATCCAGTGAACAAGACAGAAAATGGACTACTATGTGAGAAGGTGAGGAGGTTACAGCTTTAACCAAGACTGTGGCTGCTGAACAGAACCTAACAGTACTCCTGAAGGAGAGTCAACATGATTTGGTCTCAGACTGCATATGGGGAAGGAAGGAGTGAAGGAATTTGACTACGATTCCAGGGCCCAGAGATGGGATTTAATTTTTAACCTGGTTTTAGGTCAGTGATCAGCCATGAAATGACTATCATTTCAATGACTTCATAAAAGTCTCCACTCATTTAGCTTTCTTCCACTTACATCATAGTGAATAGAGCACTTGACTTGGAGACTGGAGGACCTGAGTTTGAATCCTGGCCTAAGATGCTTACTAGCTGTGTGACCCTGGGCAAGTCACTTAATCTCTCTTAGCCGCAATATCCCCATCCGTTAAATGGCAAAATAATCCTCACCGAGTTGTTTACAAATCTGAAAGCACTATTAGTTATTATCATTACTGGTGCTGTTGCTAATATTTGGTCAATAGAAAAAGTCACAGTTCTACAAAGCTAACTGCAACCAGCTGTTTCTTATTAGAAATGTGGTAAGCAGATGTGGCTTTTCATGGTCATAATGTATGAGATGGTTAATCCATTTTTTTTTCCTTTTGTGGGCTTCAAATGGACAGTGATTTATTTAGATGGGGTGAATCAAAAATGTGCTTGCATCAGCTGAAGCAAAAAAAGAGTACCTTCTATAGGTTTGCTAAGGACAGCAGTACCTGTTTAGAAAAGAAACTTTTCAGGACATTTTCTGTCTCTGGTAAAGCTGTAGTGCCAACAGTTGCAAGAGGTAACTAAGTTTCATTTTGTGTTACTGTAGTTTATCTTCATCCTCAGCTTCAGTTTTTCAACATTGGCTGTTGCAATGTTATCTCTTAAGCCATGTTTCCTCCTTTGGCATCTTTAGTAATGATTATTCTGGTCTGCGTTTTGTTGTTCTTCCTTTGTATCAGGCCTCATCTGTGGCAGTGACCTTCAGGGTGGCTCAGGGTTGTAATTTTGCCTGGGGCCCTCCTTCCTTAAGGAATTGCATAACATTCAAACCTTGGAGCCAGCCCCAAATCCTCCAACTCCTTCTTTTGACAGATTTTTGGCAGCATGAAACACGTTTTGGCCAAAGTGTAGCCTTATGCAAGGGCTGTTTGTCACCAAAATTAATTTGGCCATTTGTCATCTGTGTCCTGGATCAAATGGTGTTTTTATGGCAACGGCTCCTTCCTAGATAAAGTACAGCCTCCTGCTCGAAGAGGGAAAAAAGCAATACTTATATCCCATATTTTACTCATGTTGGTAAAGCCGGTCAAGTCCAGTCCTCAGTACCTCAAGGACCTGTAACGGCAACCATTTTACATAACTTATCTTAGGGGACTGCTTCATCTATGGTCACACAGCTCATTATTGTCCAAGTGGGACTTGAATGAAAGATATTCCTCCTTCCCAAATCCGGTACTCTGTTCTTAACAAGAAGCATAAAATAAAAATTGAAAACATGTGTTTCTAGTGCTTTTAAGGCACTTTTTGCACAAAAATCCTGTGAGGTACAGCTATTCTATTCAAAGACAGCCTCAGAGAAGCTGAGTATCATAGCTAATGAGTGTCAGAGCCAGTATTTGAGCTCAGATCTTTTGGCTCTCCAAGGTCAACTGTCTTTCTGCTAAACTCAATTGTCTCTTAAGTTTACTCTGTGCAACATTTTGAGAATGCACTAGTTAGATAGATCCTAGAATTTTAGATCTATGAAAGGGTTCCTAGAGATAATGTTTTTCTAATTCTCTTATTTTTAAAGCAATGACTCTTATGTTCCTGACTCACCACAGGAAATTATGAAGACAGTGTGAGCGCAGTTGAGTCTATATTGACATAAATGATAGGTTATTGGAATTATATCCAGACATTTCCTTTTCAAAGACAGATGGATGAAGAAATGGCCCTGAACCAAACTATATTTAAACTACTTTCATTATTCCTGAGAAGGGAGAGAAGCAGATGTGTTTTTTTTCATTTCAAATTTCATTATCATGACCACAGCCACTGACCAATATTTCATGGTTCTAAACCTCTTTAAAAGTATTTTTTAAATAGCTAGTAAATACCAGATTTCATCCCATCAACAAATATATTTGATGAAGTAGAAAGAGGGCCAAATTTGGAGTCAGAGGACCTAGGGTCCAATTTCAGCATTGCCACTTTCCACTTGAGTTACCTTAGGCAGGTTACATTGAGAGTTGAGACTATATCATTTTGTCTTGGTACCTGAGCACAGTGCCTGTTTAATAAGTGGCTTTTGTTTTATTTTTTAGCTTTGAAACTAACATGTTCAATTATATTATTCTTTTTCATTTAAGCTATAAGTAATAGATTCATGGTTTCATTAAAAAAAAAACCCTCCATTCATATGCACTCCCCCAAAAACACGCAAGATTAAGGCAACAGTAAAAAATCCAAATTCTATATATAGCAAAAAGTTATCTGACAATATTTTAATTATTTTTAAAAAGCATCAGTATTGAAACTTATAATTACAGTGTATTTAATATTAATATTTATAGTCTAAATAATTCAAAATATCAAATAATGTTGAGTCACTTTTTTTAAACCAACATATTTGTCCTTCTAGCCCATAGCTATTTCCTCTCTCCCCACTCTCACCTTGTTCATAGCATTGTTACTTCTGCCTTCTTTTCTTCATTCTTTGTAGCCTACTTAATTTTCTTTACATCATGTCTGTGCTCTTTCTACATGAAGTCTTAAATCTCATACAATCCTCTAAGCCATTATGAACAAATCATTCAAATAATGCCACTTTTAAGTTATTACCAAAACCAAAAAAGATATTGTTCCCAGGTGAAATGTCATTGGCCAACTTTCAACCAAAGACAAATTTTATGTCCAAGTCAGAAACCCCAAATAAAAGAAGCTGAATTTATAATGGATATAACATCAGAACTTGGCATTAGAATCTATGGATGCTAACAGGTAGCTTTCCTAGAATGAGGCATTTAGGGATTAGTCATGGTGAATTATAGTATTAAACTGCAAAACTAATGAGCAATTTCTGTTACATTCTTCATCACTCTAGCCCACAAAAGCTGTGAAGTTATCTAACCCAAAATTTTGGGTTTGGTAAACAAAGAAAAAGATTAATAAAGTCATGATGAGTACTGTTTGCCTTCTCTGAAGTCTGCACCAGAAACAAACATCAACAAAGCAATTCATATTGATCAAATTTTCCTATGTGTCCTAGGGATTGAAGCAGAGCCATTAAAGGACATGTTAGAATACAGTACAACCCTTGTTCTAAAGGAGTTTAAATTCTCTTCATCATGCAAGTTGGATCATGGAATTTCATTCATAATTTACATTTCAAAGAAGATATAAAACTGTCATTTTAACACCAGGAAATTAGGAAGAAAAATCACTAAATGAAATGCTCACTTTTAACTAATAGTTTATTATTCACATTGCTAAAAGATTTTTAATATTTCATATTAGAGCCTTTCTAATTACACCAAAATCAACCTGTTCTTGGTAATAAGGGTAGAGTTACAAGTGATTTTTGGATAGAAGAAAAATATATTTTATTTCACATAAGTACAAAACCCAGATCATTCCGCAGGCTTGTCTCTGGCAATCACAAAGTTTATTTGTCCTCGTGGAGCACTTCATCTATTCTCCAATAATTCTTTCCGACTGGCACCACATTGCAGATCTGTTCTTTGAAAGCCAAAGCAATCATATATGGCTTTCTTTCTTGGTGCTGCAAGCACAGCTTCAGGTAGGTGGCACAGTATCCCTTCTCCCTTCCTAGGCGGTTGCTCGATTTGTCAAATCCAAGACCTGGCATGAAGATGAGATCCAGACCCCCTGTTGACAACACCTCCTCCTACACTTCATCATCACTGGGCTGATGAATGTTCCACGAAGTTTCGGGAAATGACAAAATTTCTTCCACTGAAAATAACTTGACCATATCCATGCAGTTTCTAATTAATTTGTACCAACGGATAAAACATTTTGCCACGTTGAAAAATATCCTTGATAATTATCTTCTGTCTCAATTTCATCCCGCATGCTCAGAAAGATCGAAATTCTCTGTGACGCTTGATGTTGACTGGGAGCAATCACCTTCTCTGTCAACAGATGCGATAGGTGAGCTGGTGTTCCTCCGCCTTCATTGTGCTTCACCCTGCTTATAGCCTCCTCAGCTGCCATGTTGGAGTGAGGACCAGGCAACCCAATATGGGTTTAATAAGTGTTTGTTGATTGATTGACTACACCATTAGGGCCTTGGTTTTCTCATCTGTCAAATGAAAGGATTTGACTTGTTGATTCCTAAAGTTGCTCCCAGCCCTAAATCTACAATTCCATGATGTTCTAGATGCTTTGGTGAATTCCCATATGAAGAAATAGAATAAAGGGTCTCTGCCCTCAGAGTATGATCTATAAATAATCATAAGGCCCACAAAAATAACAGTAATTCCACCTGACAAATATTTATTCTCTAATGTTCAAAGTATTGTACTAAGGCACTGAGCAGCCATGTAGTAGAATTTGTAGGAATTGGAATGAGAAGCTGTGTATTCAGATCCTGGCTCAGTGGAGAGATAGAACATTGGGCCTGGAATTAGGAAGATGAGTTCAAATTTGACCTCAGACACTTATTAGCTGTGTGACCCTGGGCAAGTCACTTAACCCTGTTTGCCTCAGTTTCCTCAACTGTAAAATGGGGATAATAATAGCACCTACCTCCCATGGGTGTTGTAAGGGGCAAATGAGATATTTGTAAAGCACTTAGCACAGTGCCTGGCACATAATAGGCACTATATAAATGCTAGCTATCAATATCATCATTATTATTGTTAATACTACTACAACTAGGTCACTTAACCTCTCTGAGCCTCAGTGTAAAATTGGGATAATACTTCTACCTGCTCACAAGTTTTTACCAGTAACAGTATGTTAAGCCTTGTATGAATCATATTTATATTCTTATATTATTGTTATAAAGATAAAAAATGACAGTCCCTGCCCTAAGGATTTTTCGGTTCACCTGAGGATCCAACATATATGCAGATGAGCAAAATACCAAGTGAAATACATACTGATACAATAAAAAAAAATCAGTATTATGGTAAATAACCCGTTAGACTCCCAAGGGGAGAGCTAAACAAAAGGTTCTAGAACAATTTAGTCAATAGGCAATAAACATATATTAATCTATGTGCCAAGCCCTGGGGATACAAATTTTAAAAAAAAGTTCCAGCCCTTAAGGGCTTAACAGTCTAAAGGGAGAAAACACACAATATAAATCTGAAAAGTTGAGGGCAGGGAAATGGAAAAGGCAGAAATCCTAAAGTCATGCAACCAAGTAGAAAATGAGACATGTGTGTCCTGAGCAGCGGGTAGTATGGGACCGGAATATCAAGATTGATATGATCTTGCAGAATGATGAATCTTCCCAATGATGTGGTCCCTGGGGCAGAGTGGAAAGTCAGAGAAATCTCAACAAGAGTGCAGCCAGGTGGGAAATGAGATTGCAATTTGAGCAGAAACACAAGCCAGGGCAATCAGGAAAGCTAATAAATGACAACTGCGAAATGAGTGATAGAGACAAAAATTGAATCCAAGCTCATTGAGGGCATAAATTGTTGAGCTCTTCCTTTAATCATTTTCTCTTAAACCTGCTAGGTGATTCCTCAATGTGCCTAGAATTCAATGTTCTTGAAGGTCAAAGGAAAGATGGGTTCCAGCTGGGGCTAACTGTTATATGGTGGAAAAACCCATTAGCCTCCCTATTGAAGCCTGAATTCTAGTGCTAATTCTCACACTAACTCTAATGAGACTTTTGTAGTCCTTTTGGAGGAGGGAATGGAGAACTCATTTTCAGTTTGAAGTGATATAGGTCGGATTTAAGGTCCCTTCAAGTTCCACCAGTCCAGGTCAGTTAATGGCAAAGGCAGAATTTAAACCAAGTCTTTAAGACTGGATAGCATTTCTAGGGACACAAGAGGAAGGCAAACATTTTGGAAAGGACTCTGAGGCAGAAAGAGTAAAGGCATATTTAAAGTGAAAATGAATAAACCAGTTTGGCAGGTTTATTTAAGGAAATAGTGAGGAGAAGAGGCCAAAAGGGAAGGCTAGGTTCAAATTATGAAGGACATTGAGTGCAAAGCTAAAATGTTTGCCGATATGGCAAGACTTCAAAACTAAAACTTCACAGGGAATTCTACCAGAGATTTTTTAAAAGAGAGGAAACATCCCAAACCATCCAAATACTAACATTTTCCCTCTACATCTCAGTTTTATATAATTTGCCCTCTTGGTCATCACATAACTTTGCAGATGTCTTAATGGGATTCTCGTGTGTGTGTGTCCAGGCAGTACAGGGTACAGGACTACCGGGCATATCTAGACCTGTTGGAGACCCAGGAGGCCTTTTTTCAGTGGATTTAGGGGAAGTCTGCTTTGTTTAGCTTTGATGAAATTTGCAACTTGGAAAATCCTGCCTTATTGCAGAAACAAATCCTATTATAATGATTTTTAGTAAGACCTGAATTATATCTTAATGGGATTGATAAATCTCTGACTGGATTTTTTAAAAATTAACTCTTCTTTAAGACTTCGAGAAGGAGTTAAGTGGTACACAGGATAGAGCACTGGGTCTGGAATCAGGGAGACCCAAGTTAAAATCTGGCATCAGACATTAACCAGCAATATGACCTTGGGCAAGTCACCCCAACATGACCAATATGTCATTAAGCCTTTCTGAGTCCTTTTATTTATCTAGAAATATTTTTATAAGTAAATGTATTTATTTATCTATGAAATCAGGATAGTACTTGAAGCACCTACCTCACAGGTGTTGTAAGGGTCAAATGAGATAACGTATCCTGGCAAAAAGGGAACTGGACTAGTGATTTAATTGGTTTGGGGAATTCCCAGGTGTGGAAATTCCCTTTATCAAAGCAGGTCTTCGAGTCCTCTACAATTTAACTGTCTTAGAGAGAGTTGCCTAGAGCATTGAGTGATTAAGTGAGGTTTGGGGGGAGCGTCACAGCCAGTATGCTTCAGAAGTAGGACTTGAATTCAGGTCCTCTTGGCTTTGAAGGAAGCCTTGTATCCACTACAGCATGCTGCCCCTACAACTATCAGGTATTATTCATTCAACGCACATATTATCTGTAAGACACTGTACTTAGGCGCTAGGCTTGTTAGAAATATAATTAATGTAGGAATAAACAGTCGTTGGAAAGCCAGGAAGGTTTCAATTATATTTTACATTTATTCATCCTGAAAAAATGGGTGAGTCCCCTGAACACAGTACAGGAGACTACAAGGACTCAGACAAACACAAGTCCTTTTCAGATTTCCCTCCTGGTTCTTCATTGGCCTGATGCAACCCCCTGACTGCCTACAGCATGCCCTCCTCAAACAGCTCGTTAAGCATACACACAACAGAAGCCAGGTTTCTGCTAGATCATAGTTCTGATTAGAACCAGTCATCTCCAACTTAAAATCTGCTATCACTATCTTGTGGAAACAAAATTCCTCCCACTATTTCTCACCAGCTCAAAAGACAGAATAAAATAACCTACCCTTGAGGAGCTTACTGGGGATTTGTGATTACTTGGCAGTCTGCCAGGGCCTTGGAGACTTAAAGATGTGGGTTCACAATCTCCCTCTTAACATTTGTGAAACCCTGGTCGAATCATAGTCTCTGTTCTGACAATTCTACGTAATTCTACTTAAGTCCCTGGAGGGTTCTGTATTGGTGGAGGGAATTCAGACCCTTGGAGCTCTCTAAACAGAAAAAAAAAAAATCACAGGATCTTCTGGTCTTCCCATGGGCACATAGATTCTTTGGAGTTTACAGGTTTCAGCATGTACTTTATGGACAGGATCCATGAACAGAGCCTATTTTGATCACAATTCACCTTTACAAGAATTATTTATTGCACCCTTGGGACCTATGGGAAACATGTGACCCTCACCTCTGGGGCTGGAGGCCACTCTGATTATCTTGCTGTTGACAGTCCTCTCTTTTATAGACCAAACCCTTTGAGCTGTTTGAGCTCAGAAGAAAGTCAAAGAACTTGGGGCCCATGCAACCCAATTTCATAGGCTAACAAAGAGGATCACCAGAACGAATTTTCATTTTGCCCAATTGCATTTATTGAGACATATGGCAGAAATGAATCAAATTTTTTTGAGTTGAGGGCTAAGGAGACAGCTAGAGCCCAAAGCAGTTCTTCTGTTCCACAGGTATAGGAGAGCCCTGAATTTGGAGTCAGCCTAGCTGTCTTCAGAACATTCTAAGTGGTGCCCTGGGACCTGTCACAATTGCTGGGGCTTGGCTTCCTCCTCGGTTAATGCTGGAGTCAAACTAAAGTCCTTCCGGCTCTGACATTCTCAATTCTAAGGTCCCTCTGAGTCCTGACATTCTGTGTTCTGAGGGTTGGCTCAGCTCTGATATTCTCTGTTCTAAGGCCCCTCCCAGATCTAAAATTCCATATTCTATGGTCCTCCCAGGTCTGACAGTCCATGTTCTAAGTTCTCTCCCAACTCTAACACTGTATTCTAAGCTCCTTCCCAGATCTGACCGTCCATGTTCTAAGTTCTCTCTCAACCCTGACATTCTGTGTTCTAAGCTCCCAGCTCTGACCAGCTGCCCCCAGCCCTGACTTTCTCTGCTCTAAGAACCCTCCCAGCTGTGACCTTGTGCTTTGAGATCGCAGGTAGCTTGAGCTCCCCTGGCTGGCCAGAACCAGTCCCCCGCTCCTCTTCCCGGAAGCGGCCCCGCCCCCGCGGTAAACGGAGAAGTGGGCGGGGCCGCTCATGAATAATGGATTTTTTGGGTTGGGGGCGGGGCCTCGCCCCCGCAGGCGGGAAGGGGGAAGCGCCGGGACTCCCGGTTGGGAACCAGCCTGTCCTCGGCGGCAGCGTCGGGACCCGGGCCGGCCATGGCGGTGTGGACCAGGGCCACCAAAGCGGGGCTGGTGGAGCTGCTGCTGCGGGAGCGCTGGGTGCGGGTGGTGGCGGAGCTAAGCGGGGAGAGCCTGAGCCTGACCGGGGATGCGGCGGCCGAGACTGACCCTCCGCTGGGGCCGGTGCTGGCCGCCTTCAACGGCCTCCCCAACGGCGGCGGGGGCAGCGGCAGCGGCGGGGACTCGTTGCCCGGCAGCCCCAGCCGCGGCCTGGGCCCGCCCAGCCCGCCCGGGGCCGCGGCCGCGGCCGCGGCCGGGGGCTCCCCGCCCGTGCGGCGCGTGCGGGTGGTGAAGCAGGAGGCGGGCGGCCTGGGCATCAGCATCAAGGGCGGCCGCGAGAACCGGATGCCGATCCTCATCTCCAAGATCTTCCCCGGGCTGGCGGCCGACCAGAGTCGGGCGCTGCGGCTGGGCGACGCCATCCTGTCGGTGAACGGCACCGACCTGCGCCAGGCCACCCATGACCAGGCCGTGCAGGCGCTGAAGCGAGCGGGCAAGGAGGTGCTGCTGGAGGGTGAGTGGAGACGGGGGAGGCGAGCCCGGGGTCGGGCTCGGGACTGGACTTGGGCAACCCTCAGGAAGGTGCTGCTAGAGAGTGAGTGGAGACCGGGGGGAGGTGAGCACAGGCTTGGGCGAGGGATGGGACGAGACTGGGGAGCCTGCAGGGAGGCGCTGCTTTAGAGGACACTGGGGGGGAGGCGAGCACGGGCTCTGGCGAAGGACCGAACTTGGGGACACGGCAGGGAGGTGCTGCTGGAGGGTGAGTGGAGACCGGGGGGAGGTGAGCACAGGCTTGGGCGAGGGATGGGACGAGACTGGGGAGCCTGCAGGGAGGCGCTGCTTTAGAGGACACTGGGGGAGGCGAGCGCGGGCTCTGGCGAAGGACCGGACTTGGGGACACGGCAGGGAGGTGCTGCTGGAGGGTGAGTGGAGACCGGGAGAAGGTGAACACTGGCTTTGGCGAAGGACTGGACAGGACGGGGTGAGCCGTGCTGAAGCGAGCGGACAAGGAGGTGCTGCTTTAGAGTGAGTTGGAACTGGGGTAGGTGAGCACTGGATTTGGAGAGGGACTGGGAGGTCGGGGACGAGCTGAAGCTAGCTGGCCTGGAGGTGCTGCTTTAGAGGGGACTGGGGGAGGTGAGAACTGGCTTTGGCGAGGGACACGGCAGAGAGGTGCTGCTGCAGGGAGAGTGGAGACTGGGGAGAGGCGAGGGATGGGACAAGACTCGGGGAGCCGGCAGGGAGGTGCTGCTGGAGGGTAAGTGGGGACCGGGGGGAGGTGAGCATTGTCTTTGGAGGACTGGACAGGACGGGGTGAACCATGCTGAAGCAAGCGGACAAGGAGGTGCTGCTTTAGAGTGAGTTGGAACCGAGGGGAGGCGAGCACAGGCTTTGGAAAAGGATGGGACTGAGGGGAGCCGCGCTGGCAAGCCAACAAGGAGGTCCTGCTGGAGAATGAGTGGGGACTGGGGTGGTGGTGAGGCTAGCACCGGCTTTGGCGAGGGACTGGGGGAGCGGACGCCGGAGCAGCACACGGCTTCGACCCCCTCTGCCTACTGTGCCCATGACTTTGTTTTGCTTGTCTCCCCTGGAACTCGTACCCAGGCGGGATCCCTCTCTACCTAGTCAAGTAGGCGTCTGGTCACCAGCTTGGCATTTTGGGAAACCCTGATGCCTCTAGCTGGAAAAGTTCAGCAACAGCCGAAATGGTTTATAGCCCTGGAAGGTTTAACTCAGATTTCTTTGGGGCAAGACGGGAACTTCTAAATGTTTCCATGGGATACTTTTTCATTATTTGTTAGAGGCTTGGCATTCTCCCTGTATAACACCTATTGAATTTAACTGGAGAAGTACCAGACTGCCGACGCCTTCTTTTCTTACTCTTCACTTCCCTAGATGGGTTTTTAAAAGACACACGCCTGCTGTAGATTTGGGCATACCACCAAAATGCTGATTAATTTATGGGAATTTAACCCATCATTGACTCTCAACAATAACCCAGCAAGATCTTAGCTCTTCATTGAAGGTAGAAGGCTGAAAAGGCAAGTTTGTTTAGTTAATGAGCCTTAATTTACAATGAAGACATACGGAGTTTGAAGGTTTATTGCCAAGATAAGGGTTTTGCCCCTTTTGTTTAGTTTACAAAAGTCTGGTGCCAATCTCAGGCTTGCCTTTTAAAAGACTTTGAAGCTAGAAACTTCAAATAGAAAAACAAAATACAATGAGACTGGAAAGTTCGAAATTCTACTTTCTTAACTGTGCTTATTACTTAGGAGAGGCAGCCTGTACTAGTGAATAGAGAGAGCTGGCCCCCAAAGCCTGGAAAACCTGGCTTTAAATTTAACCTCTGACGCAGAGACTCTGTGATCCTCAACAATGTGACTTAACTTTTCAATGCTCTAGGCAACTTTTTGGATTGTAAATTGCAAAGAAGGTGCTGACCTGCTCTAGTAGAGGAAGTTAGTCACTGAAAGTTTTTTAAAACAATGAAATCACCTATATGTTTAATCCTTACCCTTATTAATTATTTATATATGCATTGATTGTTAATTTATATTTGATCTACCATGTCATGTAAACATAATGTTGATGTAACCAAATGAGTACAGTAGACTCTGTGTAAAACTTGTGAAAGTATGGCTTAAGAAGTTCAAAATGAAGGGGCAGCTAGATGGTGCAGTGAGTAGACCACTGGCTGTAGAGTCAGGAGGACCTGAGTTCAAATGTGACCTCAGACACTTGACACGCTTACTAGCTGTGTGACCTTGGGCAAGTCACTGAGCCCCAATTGCCCTGCCTTCCACCCTCCAAAAAAAAAAGTTCAAAGTGAGTCAGCAGTGCAACATAGCATGTGGTTTTACTATATGGAGAGAAGTATAGTGTCCAGAAAATGGGAGCCTGACTATCCACTCTGTTCTGCTCAGGTGTCATTTAGAGTATTGTGATCAGTTCTGGGTACCACATTTTAGGAAAGACCACATTTATTGACAAACTGGAAGGCACCAGAGGAATGCCACCAATAAGGTCAGGGGCTTACCTTCAGAGGATCTTTTGAAAGAAAAAAAAGTGGTGGGATATCTTTGTAAGTATTTGAAGGTCTCTTATATGGACTAAGAAATTAGACTTATTCTAAGGAGAAATAGGTAGAACATACAGAGAGACATATTTAGGCCGAATCTAAAGGAAAACTTCCTAATAATTCTAATCGTCCAAAGTGGACTTGGATTGTAGATTTCCTTTAGTGGTCTTAAAGTGGCGGGTATCCTGACTCAGTTATGGATTAGATTAAATGGCCTTCTGATACTGAGATTGTCTTTCATACAGTATAAGGGTGATAGATTTTATCTGGAATTCAGAAGTTGCATGTGCAGAAGATAGAAAGCCTGCCTTGAAGTGACCTGAGGTCTTCATTCCTCTGACACAAACTAGTTGTATGACCAAGAGCAAATAGCTTAACTTCTCAGTGGTCCAAGATTTGTTACAGGTAAATTGCAGATTTGCATAGGTGGAGAGAATTTCTGTGCCTGGACCTCCCGCTCACTCACGCTAGTCTGATGAAATCATCAGACTAGAATGAAAAAAAAATCTGGTATGCTTCACAAATGAGGAAGAAGTGGAACGATTCTTTAAGTAGGGATCTTCAAGGGATAGATTTTAATAGTTTTGTGAATTTGGATGGGAAAAAATAAATCTTTATTCTAACATAATTAATTTTCTCCATACTCTTATATTTTTTATTTTATGCATTTAAAAACATTCTGCGAAGGAATCCATGGACTTCACAAGACTGCCAAAGGAGTCTTTGACACAAAAAAAAGGCTAAGAACCCCTTCTTCCAAGGAAAAGGGGGAGTGTGTAGAAGTGATTTTAATGAAGCAGATCATCTTACTTAGAAATGTTTGAGTTAATCTTTTTATTGATTCAATAAGCATTTATTAAGCACCTACTGAATGCACACTCTACTAGGTGCTGGAGATTCAGAGGCAAGAAAAGTTTCTACCCTCTCTGTGAAGAAAACATCTTCACAGATATTTAAACACAAAATAGTTTTGGGGGTGTATGGCACTAGTAGCTGGGAGTCAAGATCGAGGAAGGCCTCATGTAGTGGTTGGTGCTTGAGTTGAGCTTATTTTTATTTCACTTCCTGATTTCATTCAAGTCATTCAGCATTTCTTGGGTGCCAGCTTTGTACTTTGTACACAGCATTGTATTATGGCCAATGAAAAAGAAATAAAGTATTTGCTTATAATCTAGTTGATATTTTATGTATTTGTATCCTTTTTCTCCAAGGGCAAAAAAAAAGCAGGATTATTTTATGCCAACTTTAGATATAGGTACTGAAAGGAAAACAACCTATAGAATGATCATAGGAGTTTGAGGGTAATCATTCAAGGAAGGCTGCTTGGGAGAGATGAATCTTGAACCAGATCTGAAAGAAGTGATGATAAATAGGACAGAGGTGAGTCAGGAGAGCGTTCTAGACGGGAGACTTGTAGGAACAAAAAGAGAAAGAAGGTAGAGACTAGCCAACAAACTAGAAGTTAGAGATAACTCTGGCAAAGATGTTTTCACTTCTTCCCAAATTTGATTTTGCTTATTTGGAAAAGGGTACTTTGGTGTAAGTAAATGACTTAATAGTGCCTTTCTTATGAAATCAAACAATCTCAACTTTGAGCTAATCAGGTGTGGGGAACCTGTGGCCTTGAGGAATCATGTGGCCCTCTAGATCCTTAAGTTTGGCCCTTTGAATCCAAACTGAAAAAACCTGCATACTCAAGGCCTCAGGTTCCTCACTCATGCTAATCCTTTTCTTAAAAAAAAAACAAAACATATATGTATATGTATGTGTGTGTGTGTGTACTGGTGGAGTTAGATAACTGTCTTTACTTCAATGTAAACAAATGGAGTAAAATGATTTCTTTGTGACTCAGGCAAGATTTTTGTTTCCTATTGAATTTATGTAAATATGCAGATATAACTCTTATAGACACCAAGAATTTATTAAATACCTACTTTGTAAGATATTGTGCTATGTGTTAAGACTACCAAGTCAACAAAATGGTTTGACCTCATGGAGTTCACCTCTAGAAAGAAATAACATATTTAGGTAGATACGGTAATTTTGTGGGGTGGAAGCAGTAGCAGTTGGGGAAAGGCTTCCTATAGGATCTAATACTTGAGCTGAGTCTTGAAGGAAGCTAGAGATTTTGTGAGGCAAAAGTAAAGGAGTATATTACACGTAAGGGAACAGCCTTTCAAAGGCCAAGAGATGTGAGATGGCATGTCACAGAGAGGAAACTAGCAAGCAAGTCAGTTTGGTTGAACTATAGAGGACTTGATGGAGAGTAATTCGTAATTAATCATTCAGTCAGTCAATATATACTTATTTAGACTCTACTGTATACTGGGTACTGACTGTGAGAGGTGCTAGCAATACAAACACCCAAAAGAAAGATAGTTCCTGCCCTCAAGGGGCTTACAGTCAAATGGTGGAAAACAACATACTGAAAAGCTGAGAAGGGTTGGTTTCCCAGGGAATGATCAGGAAGTCCAAAGGAGTAGAGCCAGGTGGGAAATGGAGAAATGGCCGACGTGGGAATCCTCCTTAAATAAAGGTTTTGGAAAGGGCTCTTCTACTGCCCTCCACACATCCTCCAGTCAGAGGAGACTCAGGAGTTGTGGCTCAACATGTATTATCTTCAGTTATTCATGTACTACTTCTGCAGTATTCAGTGGTTGCTGTTGCAGACTATCGAAACCTCCAAAGTATTGGAGGTAGTTTGAAGTTGGCAGTCATTATCATTAGTAATGTTGTTAATAAAAGTAACTAACATACAGCACTTTAAAGTTTGCAAAGAACATATATATCCTATGTCAGATTGTTTACCCTCTTAGAGAGGAATGAGAGGAGGAGAAAATTCGGAACTCAAAATTTTATAAAAAAAAATGAATGTTTAAAATTATCTCTACATACAATTAGAAAAAATAAAATACTGTTTAAAAGAAAAAAGTTTGCAAAGACTTTACGTTATTTGACCTCACCACAACTGGGTAAGGTAGGTAAAAAATTGAGTTTCAGAGAAATTGAGTCATTTGCCTCTGGTTCTAGGGATGAGATTTGAACCCAAGTCGTCTTGATTGCAAGTCCAACATTCTGTCCACTAGATCACATTGGGGGCTAGGACGCTGCAAGGGGGTCACAGCCTGACTCCAAAGAGCGTATAGTCAAATCCTATCCTCTCCTTATTGCCTTTTGTGGGGCTGGTCTCCAACACAACAACCCACCCTATGTCCTCCAACACTCCCTCACTCTTTCCTCCTTCTCTTTGCTATGCACATTCCCAACCTCCCATCTTTCTACACTGGGCAGCAGCCCCTCAGGGCAGTAAAGACATTTCTGGGTACCCACAGCAGTAGCTGCAGGTGCCACTGGGGAAATTCCCTCCTCTCCCCCCTCTACCCACCCTTGTTCCACTAGATGACGGAACGGTCATTGGCAGGTACCCCTTAGAGGGCAGGCTCTGATCTCTTCTTTTTCAATTTGGGTGGTTAGGCCAGGGTAAGCAGGCATGGATAAGTTGTTTTCTGCACACCAGAACTCACTACATTATCTTTCTCCCCAAACCCCCCCCTCCTTTTTTGAACTTTGAAAGCACTTCCTATCCTTCTCTTCACCCAGGTCGTCATCCTCGGTGCCATCTTTGGTGCAGCCGTGGTATCCTTTTTGAATCCTAATTCTCCCTCCATCCAGCCAAGTCTTGCCATTTTCACCTCCACATCTCCCACACACTTCCCCTTTCTACTCCCACTGCTAGTTCAGACACTCATCACCTCTCACCTAAACTATTCCAAGTAGCCTCCTGAATCTTCTCCTTGCCTCACTTCCCTTCTCCAATCCACAGAGTTACCAAAGCAATTTTTTTTTGGAGGGGGGAAGTCAAGGCAATTGGGGTCAAGTGATTTGCCTAGGGTCACACAGCTAGTAAGTGTCAAGCCACTGAGGCTGGATTTCAACTAAGGTCCTTCTGACTCCAGAGCTGATGCTCTATCCACTGTGCCACCTAGCCCGAAAGTGATTTTCTTAAATAGGTTTGATCAAGTCACTCACCTACTCAGTAAACTCCACTGGCTCCCTATTGATTGCAGCATCAAATATTTTTTCATCTTTATTTCATCCTTTAAAAATTTATATTTTTGCATCAGTTTTATAATGTACAAAAGTATTAATAGTAGATTTTTCAGGATGAGGTATACAATCCAAAAAGCTTGAAATCACTGAACTTGGTCACACTGCCATGGAACAAATGTCACACAAAATGGCTTAACTCAAAATGTGTGACACATGTTCCTAAGAAGATGACTTTTTAGCTCTGAAATAATAAGTATCTACTACCAGTTAGCTATCTATCATACAAAACTTTTTGTGATTTTAGCTCTCTGGCTTTGTGGAAAAAAAAATCAGGAAAATAAGATAAGAAACTTTATGATTTTAGATGTGGGGAGCGAATATATAAGATACTTGGAAACTTTAAAAGGCAGCCCAAAGGTGTTCAACTCATGAACGGCTGTCTCAACCCAATAAGAAAAAGGAGTTTTTTACATAGCTCTGAAATTTTCAAATTGGACTGTTCAACCTTTATGTTTTTGTTTTGAATTTTTTTTATTATTCAGAACTTGACAGACATTAATATTTCCATATTCAAAGAAGAATAGAAAAAGAGGATTGTGGATAAAACTATGAATCTCTACAGTTGCCTGAGAGTTTCTAAGCTGCCCTGCTAGCTTGTTCATGTCCACTCTGAATTCTCTGATGGTCTCTTTTGTGCATTTCAAAAAATGCTTCAATGACACTTTTCTTTTGTCATCACCATCACTAGTGGCCTTCTTCCCTCAGTCTCCCTGCCCTCCCAATTTTTTTTAACTCTCTCTTGTTACAAAGTGTAGTCAAGCAAAGCAAAGCTATGTCTGAAAATAAATGTCTCATTCTACACCTTCAGTCCATCACCTCTCTATCCAGTAGCATGTCTGTCTCATCATCATTCCCCTGGAGCTGTACTTGGTCATTGTGTTAATAGTAATTCTTCAGTCCTAGTTACAGCCCTTGTGCTTCTTGTGTACATTGTTCTCCTGGTTCTTTTTACTTTGCTCTATATCGAGTTATAGGAGTCCTCCCAGATTTCTTTGAATCCTTGCTTCCCGTCATTTCTTACAGTGCAACAACATTCCATTATATTCATAGACCATAATTTGGTCAACCTTTCCCTAATTCATGGGCACTGGAACTACTACGGATATTTTTGTACATTTGGGTCCTTTCTCTCTTTTATCTTTTTGGGGTATATGCCTAGTAATGGTATCACTGTGTCAAACATATATCACATTTTTCAAAGTTTGAAAATACTGCTCCCAGTGACAACACACTAATGAGTTGTGCTAGGGTAGTTACACAATTTCAGACACCATCCCTACCATCATCACTCATTCCCCTATCCCACCCTGATGAAAAATGTAGAGTATCTGTTTTCCTGTAGTTAAAATCAGCTAAGCCGAAGTGTATCCCCTGATTTTAGCTGTTTTGGAGAAAGGGAGAGAATCAACTAAGACGCTGTTCTATTTTTTAATGTTTTATCTAATGTTTGGTGTTTAGGGTAACTAGGCAGTACAGTTGATAGAGCATTGGGCCTGTAGTCAGGAAGACCTGAGTTCAAATGTGGCCTCAGACACTTACTAGCTGTGTGACTCTGAGCAAGTCGCTTCACACTGTTTGCCTCAGTTTCCTCATCTATAAAATGAGCTGGAGAAGGAAATGGCAAACCACTCCAGTATCATTGCTGAGAAAACCCCAAATGGGGTCATGAAGAATCAGGCAGGACTGAATAACAATGATTAGTTGGATAAATATAAGAACTAGGGCTAGAGTATACTGTAGAGAACACTACACTTTATGTTCCAAAATCTGAGCACTTTTGATTGAAAAATGATGTAGCTTGTGCTAGGTCACAGATCAAGCTGCTGATGAAATTGAACTCAAATTTCTTATTGAGTCACCTCCCCTAATCACTAATCTATATTGCCTTAGACTTGATAACAGTTTTATACTGGCATACACCCACCTTAACATCATTCATAGGACTGATTGTAGGTTTAGAGCTCTTAGAGATCTTCCTAGGCCAATCTTTTCATTTTATAAATGAAGCAGCTGAGGCCCAGAGAGCTAGTGGCCTAGTTGGGATTCAAATCCAAGTTCTCTGATACCTAAATGACCCTTTGGAAAGACAGTATTGTACAAAACAAAAACAAAACACCAACAACAAAAATCAGATGGGCCTTTATTTGTTTAAGGGGTTTCAAATCATCTAGATTGGCTGATTAACATTACATCAGGGTTTTACCAACATAGTATAATATATTAATATAATATCACAAAAACCTTACTAATCAGGGAAGTATAATGCAGAGGATGACTAATAGCCCTAATTATTCCAAAATAAGTAATTAAAAAGATTTTGGATGAGAAGTGATTTTTTTCCAGCATCACCTCAAAGTAATGATGTTTTTGGCCATAGAGGAAACCTCAACTAGACTGTTTTGTACCCACATTTGTTTGTACCACGTGCCTCAACCTTCTCAGATCATTCTTTGGTCTACTATTAACATGAATGAATGTTGTTCAGTTGTTCCCTACTCTCTGTGACTCTATTTGAGGTTTTCTTAGTAGAGATACTGGAGTGGTTTGCATTTCCTTCTCCAGCTCATTTTACAGATGAGGAAACTGAGGCAAATAAGGTTAAGTGACTTGCCCAAGGTCACACAGCTAGTAAGTGTCAGAGGTAAGATTTGAACTCAGGTAAATGAGTCTTCCTGATTCCAATCCCAGTGCTCTATCCATTGCTCCACCTAGCTGCCCCATGCCTGAAACTGTTAGATAGGTCTTAAGGCTGTTTTGATTGACTTAATTATATCAACCCCATAAGGTTTTCTGATCTACTACCTGCATACCCCTTAATTCTCACACAAAAGACAAAGATGTTTACAGGCCTCAGTATCAATGATAATGTTCCTAGGAGTGAATATAAATTCATACTCACTGGGAAGTCCAAGGCTTCACATGCTAAGTATTGAGATGAAGAAAGAGACATCAAAGAAAAAGATGGGAAAATGATGTTGGGAATTCAGAACAGGAGCACAAGCTTCGTTGTATTTCTTGTAGGAGAATTTCTGAACCAATTAGTAAATAAGACAGAAAAAGGAGAAAGGACCCTAACTTGGAGAAAGTGGCAGTTATCCCAAAGCCCTTGGCTTTTCATCCCCACTGCAGCCATAAAAGCCTATTTTAATCATACCTGTACTAGTCTACACCAGGACAATCATTTGTAGTCTAGTGTTTATTCGTCAATACAAACAGAGTCCCTGATGATGAGTGGAACCTGTATTGTAGTGTTTTATTTCTGTTTGGTTGTTGGCAAATATTGCTGAAGTTACTAGACTGAAAATCAAAGAAGGTGATTTGGACTGCTAAACCACCACATTTTTCCCACTTTATGTAAGATGAGTTCATAAATTTAAAAAAAGTTTTATTTAGATTTATGTAACAAGGTTACATCATTTAATTAAATGCTTTACAAAGGTCCAATTCTGAAAATTAATAAGAGTACTATTAGCCTTTTGCATTTATGTAATTTTTCTGAAGAAATTATAACCCTAAAATAGATTAACAGGGATATTTTTATAAAGTTTTTTAATCTAGCTTTTCTAACAATAATAATAATAACTAATATTTATATGGCGCTTTAAGATTTGCAAATATCATTTTGTTTAATCTTCAGGTGCTTTTATTACCCCATTTTACAGATGGGGAAACTGAGGTAGGCACCAGTTAAGGGTCTATCTCAGGTCCTGTAGCTAGTAGGTCTCTTGGGGCAGCCCTCTATCCCCTGGGCCACCCGGCTGCCTGCCTGTGGTAAAGGGGGAGGAGCAAAGGATTCAGAGGTAAAAGATGGAGGTTTGAATGTCGCCTCTCTTGTCTCTTAGGAAAATCCTTCATTATCTCTAGGCCTCATTTTCCTTGTCTATAAAATAAAGGAACTGGCGTAAATGATCTCTAAGGTCTCTTCTACAACTAAAGCCTGTGGTTTTGTGATGTCAGCTAGCAAGCTGGGTAAAGAAATATTTTAGAACATGGTTTTTCCAACATGGATCTTTTCTTGCACCCCATTCTGTGTGAAAAGTATATTAATTAAAAACAAAATTGGTGGAAAGTGGAAGTGGGGTGGGGTGGGGTGGAAAGCAGGAAAGATGGGAGTTGAGAAGACTATATGGCACGGAGTTCTTTTCCCAATTCATCAATGGTTAGTAGTTATCATTGGTTTAGCGGTGCCCTACTCTCCTTGACCCAGTTTCCAGTGTCTAGCACCATATAAGGCACATAGTAAGGAGTGAATAAAAGCATCTTGATTGATTGATTGAATGGATGGCCTCTCTTTTTTCAGTTAAGTAGGTGAGGTCCTTATTTAAGGCTATGGAAAGCCAGGCCCAAAGTCAAGTCAAGGTAAAGTATTTGTGATTTCCTGGGTGTGGGAGGTCCTTTGTGGGAAGCTCTTGTATGTGTATGAATGGGTAGATCTCAGAGAGTTGTCTGACCTTCAGTTAGGTTTAAGTGAATTGCATGATGTTGTGGTAAATGCCAAAAGTACCCAGGTCTTCATCTGTCCTCACTATAAACCAAAGTCATGGTAGCTCTTGGATTAAAACGCAGATCTCCTGAATGTTTATGGAGTATTATGTGTTATTACTTTGCTAGGCATTGTGCAAGATGCAAAAAAAAATCTAATTGAAGAGGAAAAAAACTCACTGAATCTTAAGTTATGTGGTATTGGTCATATGTGAGAAAGTAATTCAGGGATGTGGCCCGTAGCCATCGGACAATGTTTCATGGAGAAGACAAGACTGATTTAGATCTCAAAAGGTGGGCAGGATTTCAGTAAGTGAAGGAGGGGTTTCCAGGCAAGATTGAACAATAGAAGTGGAAGTGGGAATGAGCATGACACAGAGCCAGGCGGCCTGAGTGTAGGGCGGGAGGTGTCAACATTAGACTGACACAATATAAAACAGCCTTCAACACCAGGAAAGAGACTTTGAACTTGATGCTTTATTAATAGGAAACTTGAAGTTTTTGATCAAGCAGTGATGACGGGATATGAGGAATATTTGGGGGAAAACTGCTATGGTATTGTGCCCCTGTGTGTGTAAGGCATTGTGTGTCTTGGGTCCTGGGGACACAGAGACAAAGAACGACAATAATATTCCATAGCATTTATATAGCACCTACTGTGTACCAGGAACTGTGCTAAGGGCCTCACAAATGTTATCTTATTTGATCCTCACAACAATAGAAGGTAGGTGCTATTATCATCATCCACATTTTACAGTAGAGGAAACTGAGTCACAGAGAGGTTAAGTAATTTGCTCAGGGTCAGACAGCTAGTGTCTGAGGCTAGATTTGAACTCAGATCTTCCAGATACCCAGGCCCAGAACTCAATCACTGGTGCCGCCTAGCTGCCTTATAAAAAATAATCTTTGCCCAATAGTAGCTGACCTTTACGTGGTGCTTTTAAGATTTGCAAAGTGCATGAGTTGATGAGGGCCTGGACAGGGTAAAAGATTAGCTATGGAATGACTTGAAGGTTTTTAACCTGGGAGATAGGACTCCCCTTGATAGAAATGGGGAAGTGGAGAAGAAAACCTACATGCATTTCAGTTTCATCATAATGTACTTACTGTGAGGCACGTGTAACTCTATCTGATTATGACAATGATTGAAAGGACAGACTTGGGTAATTGTCGCAGTATGTGATAGTCACATCCTTGGTTACAGTGTCTTTGACTCCAAACTGTAGCTTCTTAATTTATGAGCAGATAGCTTCTAGAAAATGTGTTTGAATCACATAGCTAAAGACACATATTGTATTTACAGAAACATGTTAAATTGATTTCAGTTATGTGTCCAGATATTTCGTCAGACTTTCACGATGCCTATCTCTGGTGAGCTTTTCCCTGAGTGGCCTCTGAGGAAATGCCTTGGGATGTGGTAACTGGACTTGTAACGCCTTCATGAAATTTGCCCTCCAGTTAAAAATGCCACTTAAGTAAATAATTCTGTATATGAAAAGTGCTCATCATTGACGCACAACAAGAAGACATTTACAGTAGTCAGGAATGCAAATATAATATCCAGCTTCCTTGAGTACTACCTTGGGCTTGGTTTAATGTGTAGAACTTGTTCAGAGCTATATTTCCACATAAGTCTGGGGTAATTTTGCAACTATGTAACAACATTGCTAGGATATTTCAGAATATGACATTCTTAAGTTCAGGAATATGTATTATACTAATTTGTTCTTTTTTGTTATTTTTATTTGGGGCATTTCTGTCTACATTCTTTTTTCTTTCAACTCACTTTAGGTTTTGTAAGTTATGTACAGCAAATTCTGTTGTGAGAATTCTTTGCTTACTCTTCCCTTCCAAGACTTTATACAAAGTGAATCTCTGTGAGTGGGAAAATTTTGAAAAAGGGTGTTCTTGTATAACATGCAGCTAATAGTAACAGGAAGTTATTGTTGAGGCCACAGAAGCTTCTGGAGCAGGGGTGTGATAGGGTCAGTCAGATGTGTGCTTTAGGAGTATCAGCTTGTCAGCTGTGTGGAAGATAGATTGAAAAAGGGTGCCTGGATGCAGGGAGACCACTTAGGGTAATTGTCGCAGTGTGTGATAGTCACATCCTTGGTTACAGTGTCTTTGACTCCAAACTGTAGCTTCTTAATTTATGAGCAGATAGCTTCTAGAAAATGTGTTTGAATCACATAGCTAAAGACACATATTGTATCTACAGAAACATGTTAAATTGATTTCAGTTATGTGTCCAGATATTTCGTCAGACTTTCACGATGCCTATCTCTGGTGAGCTTTTCCCTGAGTGGCCTCTGAGGAAATGCCTTGGTTGGTTGGTGGTGGTCCAGGTGAGAGCTAACGAGGGCCTGAAGTGAGATGATGTCTGTGTGAGTGGAGAGAAGGAAATGAATGGGAGACAGATAGATTGGTGGAGTAGAATTGACAAAACTTGACAGCTGAGTGGCGTGGAGGGAGGGTGAGGAGCTGAGCTTGGCTCTGAGGTCGCCAATGTGGCTAAGTGGAAAAGTGATGGTGCCCTCAACAGAACGAGGCAAGTTAGAAAGAGGGTGGGAGGAAGGAGAATTTGCTCATTTTGCACATCTTGAGTTTGAGGGGCCTCTGGACATGCACTTGGAGATGTTCAATAGGCATTTGGGGGATGGGTGACTGGAGTTCTAGATAGAAGCTGGGGTTGGATAGGATAAGTTTGGTCCACGATGAGAACACCAATGAGAATGTAGACAAATGAGAAGTGGGCCCAAGACAAAGTCCTTGGGACTAGGTGATGTTCCAGCAAAGGAGATGGGAAAAAGGAGAGGGTATATCTAAGAAGAGGTGGAGGGTGGGGGTGGGGGCTGGGCTTCAGATACCATGAGGAAGTCCAATGGATAAGGGCCGAGAAAGCACATAGGATTTGTGTTTCTATCTGCAGCTCTGCCTGGTTTCAGCTCCATGGGACAGGATGCTCTGGACCCTGGTGTCCACTCACCGCCCCCTCCCTTCCAGCTTCCTTTTGTGTGTTGTCTTCCTTCATTAGACTGTAAGCTCTTTGAGGGCAGGTACTGTCTTTATTTTTCTTATTTGTATCCCCAGCATTTAGCACAGTGTCTAGCACATAGTAGTTGCTTAATAAATGTTTATTGCATTGAAAAGTTAAGAAATTACTGGTAACTTTAGAGAGATCATTTTATAATATTTATTGGATCATTTTATAATATTTCATTTTTATAAGGAGAAGAGATCAAGTGGAGGCAATTTTTGTAGACAGCTTTTTTCTAGGAGTTTTGAAAGGCAGGGAAGATAGGATGACAGCTTGAGAGGAAGGTAGGGTCAGGTGAAGGTTTTTAAGGATGGGGAAAGATCTGAGCCTGCTTGTGATCAGTGAGGAATGAGCTGGCAGATATGAAGAGACTGAAAATAGGTAGGAATAAGATTCAGGTAGTCAACTTCATATATCGAATGCTATCTGCTGAATCCTGGTATAGACACTGGAGAGGACACAACAAAAGAATCACAGAACTTCAGAACTGGAGAGGAGTGACCATCCAGTGCAACCGAGGTCTGACTAAAAGAGTTTCCTCTCCTCTCTAATATAGCCAACAAGTGGTTCTCTAAACAGTACCTGAAAACCTCCAAGTGAGGGGGGTCTTTCCTAGCCCCTGAGGCACCCCATTACACTTGGGAATAGCTCTCATTGTTAGAATGCTTTCTTCTTCAGTTTTTAACGTGGTGCCTGGCAACTTGGCACCTTTTAATAAATGCTTTTGACTTGGCTAAATCAACCTGGAGTTGGCCTCTTTGTAACTTCCTACCCATTGTTCCTACTTCTGCCTCTAGGAAAGAAATAGGAAACATATTCCCTATAGGCCATATCCTTACTCAAGTGGCCTAGTTTAACAGCTAATTAGAAAGGGACACAAAGGAAAAGCTGTAGAACATCTTCAAAAATATTTATTATAAGTGAGTGTAAATTCTTTTGTTGCTGTTCAGGCATTTTAGTCATTTTATCTTCACTTGGTAGAGATACTGGAGTTGTTTGCCATTTCCTTCTCCAGCTCATTTTACAGATGAGGAAACTGAGGCAAACAGGGTGAAGCGACTTGCCCAGGGTCACACAGGTAGCAAGTGCCCGAGGCTAGATTTGAACTCAGGTCATCTTGACTCCAGGCCCAACATTCTATCCACTGTGCCACCTTGCTGCATAAGTTCATTTACATTGTTGTAATACATTATATATTGCAAATGAATTCTGATTTAAAGTCCTGCTTTGATGCTCACTTAATCAACCAGCATTATTAGGGGCCTGCTAGGTGATAGGTACTGGGCTAGGCTCTTGGGGATTCAGACAAACTGAATATTCCTGCCCTTCATTAATCAACAAGTTTCACTTAACCCCTTTGCTTTGTGCTAGGCACTAAGTGTGGAAGAAAAGAACCATAAACAGTTTTCGTCTTTGTCCCAGGGCTTACGTGATAGCAAGAGATAGCGTGTACATGCATGTGTTGGTACAACATTGCATTCTTAGTTTTCTCTGAAAGAAGAATCCTCTCCCTGTCCTCATCTCAAGTCAGACTCCATCTGAGTCCTGTGTTCAGATCCAGACTGCATGGACTAAGGATATTGATCAGCTGAATGTCCAGAGGAGGGCATCCAGGAGGCTGAAGGGCCTCTGGATGATTCACCAAGTAATCCGGGTCGTTCAGCATGTCTGCTCAGTGCCAACTCCATACCAGGCACCTCACTAGGAGATGGGCATACAGAGATAGGAATGAAACAGTCCTTCCCTTCAAGGAGCTAACATTCCACTAAAGGGAAATAGTCCGTACATCGACAAGTAAAACCAGAGTAAGTGCCAAGTAGTTTCAGGGGGCACTGGGGGTGAAGGAAGGGTCTCTTAGAGAAGGTAGCTTTTGAAGCTGAGCCCTTGGAAGGAGATGGAGGGGTTTCCAAGAGGCAGATTGGAGGAAGGAGGGGAGAAGTAAGAGGAGAGAGACACTGAAGGAACTAAGGTCATTTGGATTAGAAAAGAGGAGATTTAGAAGTAGCAGTAAGTATCTGAAGGACTGTCTTGTGGAATTGAGATTAAACTTCTTTTGTTCCCAAAGGTCAGGACTAGGTATGATGGTTCCATGTTAGGTTAGGCAAAAGAGCTAACCCTTAGGGCTGGTAGGCAGTGGAATGAGCTGCTCTTCCAAAGAGCTCTAATTTGGAGGTATCCGATGATGAGGAGAGAATTTATATGAGGCTTTATTCTTTAAATGAAAAAATTACATATGTTCTAGAAATCATCTTGAATAAGGACTATTACCATTTTACAGTTATCCTGTGAATCAGCTTTTAGGATGCATGATGATCTGAATGTTCTTTTATATGTATGGTACAGTGGACTTTTAATATGACAGCTGGAGTATTTATTAGATTAGTGGTTAATTTGTCAGACAGTACGTCCATAAAATTCATAGCTTCCAATGACGGGAGGAAGATTTCTCTGATGAGTCAGCTAGTTTCCTTTCAGAACTAAATGTAGGATTTTCTAGGTAAAATATTGCTTTCCTATGAAAGGTTTTATTAGTGATAATGATATAATAACTCCAGGCATCTGGCCTAAGAACTCTATTAAATTTCATCCATTGCTTGCTAGCTACTTTTTATTGCAAAATCAATTATTTTTTAAAATACATTTTATTGATGCATTTTGACTTTATAGCCCAGTTATTTGCATCCCACCTCCTCAGGACTGTACTTTTCTTCTAGACAAAGAAAAGCAATTAAGCAAAAACATCTGATGTCTGACCCTTGGCTTTAGTAGTTCCCTACTTCTCTGTCTCAGGGAGGAGAGAATATTTCCTTATGATCTCCAGGGCCTTCATTGGTTTTTCCATTACTCCAAGCTCAATTTCCTTTTAGTGACTTCTTAATTGACATTGTAGTCAGGGATAGGGAACCTGTGGCCTCAAGGCCACATGTGGCCCTCTAGATCCTCAAGTGGGAACCTTTGCTGGAATCCAAACTTCATTGTGAAGGTCCCTGTTGTAGGTCATCATGAATATTGTTTTGGTTCTACTCATTTTGCTCTGCTTCAGTACGTGCAAATCTTCCCGTTTTTCTCTGAATTCTTCATATTTTTCCTTTCTTACTATACCATCGTACCTCATTGCATACTAGTCTACAGTAAATGGGCACATACTTTATTTCCATTTCTTTGCTACCACAAAAAGTGCTGCTAAGGATATTTTGTCCTATGTTGGATCTTTGTTTCTACTTTGAACTTTGTTGGAGTATGTATTCAGAAGTAGAATTGCTGAGTCAAAGGGCTGCCCTGTTTAGTCACATGCAGAACTAGCAGCTGAAATCCAGAATGATGGGACCACTTTACAACTCCACCAGCAGCGTGTGTATCTGATCTTTCTTCCCATAACCCCTCCCAACATTGACTTTTGACAGATTTTTTTTTTTTTACTACTGCCAATCTGCAGGGACTGTGTTCCTTGCCTTTGTCTATTAATCTATGGAGGATATACATTTTAACAATATGCTTTTTAAACGTAGAATGACATTCAAAAGTGAGAGATTAATTTTTCTATAATTTTATTTTATTTTCATTTCCACATTCTTTTCATCCCATATTCCCTCTCCTCCAATTGAGAAAGCAAGAAAAGCAAGATGCCAAGAAAAACAAACATGTATAGTCAAGCAAAGCAAATTCCTTCATGGGTCATGTCCAAAAAATAATAATAATCTCAATTCGTACTCTTGAGTCCATCACCTCTGTCAGAAGATGGGTACAGTGTTTCATTATGATTCCTCTGGAATTGTAGTTGCTTAGAGTTCCTTAGTCTTTCAAAGTTGTGTGTCTTTACAATGTTGTTGTTACTATATTAGTTGTTTGCCTAGTTCTGCTCAGTTTAGTCTGCTTCAGTTCATAAAATTCTTTCTAGGTTTTTTTTTAAGTGATCTCCTTCATTTTTATAGTATAATAATAATCACACACATACATACACACACATCACACACACACACACACACACACACACACACACACATATATATATATATATATATATATATATATATATATATATATATATATACGCACACACACACCATAACTTACCCAGACATTCCCCAGTTTATGGGTATCCCCTCAGCTGCCAATTCTTTGCCACCACAAAAAGAGCTGCTATAAATATTTTTATACATATGGGTCCTTTTTCTTTGATCTCTTTGGGAATATAGATGTAGTAGTAGCAGCTTTCTGGGCGTGGTACCATATTGCTTTACAGAAGGACTGGACTAATTCACAGTTTTCCCACAACACTGCTGGCATTTGCCATTTCCTGCCTCAAATCTCTCCTGACTCTAGTCCATCCTTTTAGCCACCACAGTGATTTTCCTAAAGCACAGGTCCTCTATCATCCCACCCCCACCCCACCTCCCTATTCAATAAATTCCAGCAGCTCCCTATGGCCTCCGGGATCAAACACAAAATCTTCTGTCTCCTGTTCAAAGTCTCCTCCTGTGTTTTCAGTTTTCTTACATATCACTCCCCAACAGGTACTCTCCAATCCAGTGACGTTGGCTTCTGGCTGTAAAATTTTCAATGGTCATCCACCATGCCTTTGCTCTCCCTTCTCACATTTTCCTGCTGACTTCTCTGGCTTTTTTTAAAGTCTTAGCTAATTATAATAGCTGACATTTACATAGTGTTTCCTCTGTGCCAGGCACCAGGCTCAGTGCTTCACAAGTATCATCTCCTTTGATCCTCACAACAACCCCGAGTGGTAGGTGCTATTACCATCCCCATTTTACGGATGAGGAGTATGAGGCAAACAAAGGTTAAGTGACTTGCCCAGGACCACAGCTAGTAAGTGTCTGAGGTGGTATTTGAACTCAACTGGGGTCTTCCCGACTTCAGGCCCAATGCTTTATCCGCTGAGCCCCCTAGCTACCCAAATGAAAATTCTGTATTGTACAGCAGGGCTATCCAGCATGCGGCTTGCAGTGCGATTTTATGTGGGTTTTAATTTTCATGAGCGGAAAAAATAAAATAATAATTTGCATGGAATGCGTACTAGAGTTTTTAATTCCATCACTAATAAATAATCTCGTTTATGTTAATTTTCTTTGGTGTTTTTAAACAGTATTACAGACGGAGCATATCTCACGGAATTTTCAATCGATCTGTGGAATGCGTTCCATCCGTAGGATGCAGACTAGTCAGTATGCACCTACCTTTATACTGTTGTGTTGTCGCTTTGTTGTTGTGTGTTTGCTTTGGCGCTTTGTGCCTTCGCCTGTCGTGTTGATGACACGAGTTCTCCCACTTTCTATTAGTGTACTGTATTTTTTATTCTGAGTGTGGTCCAATAATTTTTTTTATTTTAATGCGGCTCTAAGATAACCTAAGGTTGGACAGCCGTGTGGTACAAGAAGTATTTCCCAACCCCCTCTTAGTTTTAATGCCTTCCCTCTCTTATTATTACCTGGTTGTCTTGTATCTAACTTATTTGTACATATTTGTTTACTCGTTTTCTCCCCCACTGGATTTTAAGCTCCTTGAGGGCAGGGATTATATTACTTCTTTTTTGTATTCCCAGCTCTTAGCACTATGTCTGGCATGTTGTAGGTGCTTAATAAATGTTTATAGATTGATTGAATCTGATGGGTGTGAATTGGAAGCTCAGTTATTGTAACTTGTAGTTCCCTGATTATTAGTAACTTGGAGCTTTTTCCCCCCTTTCATATGGCTAGTAATAGCTTGCATTTCTTCCTTGGACAACCTCTTGTTCATACAGTAACAATGACTAACTCTTATTTAGAGTTTGCTGTGTGCTGGCAGGCACTGCGCTAAGGGCTTTGCAATCATTACCTTATCTGATCCTCAGAATGATCCTGTGTGGTGGGTGCTGTTATCATTGACATTTTACAGAGGAGGAGGCTGGGGCAAACGGGTGAAGTGACTTGCCCAGGGTCGCACAGCTAGTGTCATCTCCTTGGACCATTTATCAACTAAAGAATAGTTCTTATTCTTATAAATTTGAGTGCCTTCCCCATACGTTTTAGAAATAAGACTTCTATCAAAAAAAACTTGCTGCAAAGATTTTCTCCTATATGTCTGTTTCTGTTCTCATTTTAACAGCATTGGTGCTGTTTGTGCAAAAACTTTAATCTTATGTAATCAAAATCATCCCTTTTACCTTCCATGATTCTTTCCATTTCTGGTCATGATTTTTTCCCCCAGCTATAGATTTGACAGGTAATTTCTTCCTTGCTTCATTAATATGTTTATGAAGTCTAACTTATGTACCTATTTAGAGCTCTTGTTGTCTGGTGTGAGATATTGGTCTGTATCTAGTTTCTGCCAGACTACTTTCCAGTTTTCCCAACAGTTTTTTAGAATAGAGAGTTCTTGCTCCAACAGTTTTATCAAACACTAGAATATTGAGCTTGTTTGCTTCTGTATATTGTGTACCTATAAGAGATTAATTTTTTTTAATTTCAGTACCACAGTTGGATTAGCAATGAATAACAAAAAGAAGTAAGCTAGGAGCTTGTGAGTGAAGGCATGGGCAGGAAATCCTTTAGCCAAATGTTTATTTCATCCATTTAGACAAATTAATTCTTTAATAAAAGGAGTACATTTAGTATTTTTTTTGAAAGGAGGGACAATTACTAATTCCTTGGGCTTCAATATGGTGAGTGAAACTGAAAGGAATGTTAAGCTTCTTAGTTCAGCTTATTGCTTACTGCTTTTCTTCAGCTAAAAGTTTAAAAAAGGAAAAAAAAACATTTTTTAAATATTTTGGAGATGGAAACCTTTGAATAATTGCTGTAAATTTCTCATTTGTAGGTTGACAACCTCTTAGACCCAGACTGTAGAGTTGGCAGGGACCAGGGAGATCTAATCCAACCTCTCCTAGATAAGGAAACAAAACTCTGGGAGGTCTGGGGTTTTGGTTCTAGTTCTATGGTAGTGACTTTAGGGCAGCAGAAGAGTTAGGAGCCAGGAGGGAAGCAGGGTCCCAGAGAGGTATTAAGACCTTGTGAGTCAGAGCAGAAAGGTCACCAGGCTAAGTTGTTGGAAAATAGCACATTGGTGAGCAAATTGCCCCAAAGTACCCTCCTTATCTTTTCTGTTTCCTGTGGGAAAGTAGCCCCTAAAATCAGGGCCTGTCCTGGAGACAAGCAAGGTTAACAAGCATTGATTAAAGGCTTCTTATGTTCCAGGCACCGTTTGGAGTGCCAGGAATGAAAAATAAGGCGCAAATAGTCCTTGGCAAACTCACCATTCTTAAATGGGGGAACCAACATATAAGTAACCAGGTCCATTCAAGATCTTGGTAGAGTCGATGGGAGGTAATCTGAGAGAGGAAGGCAGCTGGGGGAAGGGAAAAAGTCATGAAGAGATAACTGATATGCCATCTGTCGCAGACGTCTCTCATGTGTATTTCTCTAATTGACACCTTACATTTCTTCTACCTTAGGTTTCATTCTTTGCATGTATCTGTGGCATTGAGCTACATCTCCCATCCTCAACCTGTCAAATTAATTTATTCACTGCTATTTCAAGTAGAATGTAACCAAAATAGATTTGTTTGTTATTAGAGAGTTAATGGCCCAGGGGTCCCCAAGCAGTTTGAACTTGGACCCAGACCATCTATAGATTGTCTCTGGTCACAGCTTATTGCTATTTTAGGATCACAGGATTTAGAACCACAATGAATGAATAAATAAATGAGCATTTATTAAGCACCTATTGTATGCCAAGTGCTAGAGTAAACCCTGGGAATACACATACAAAATCAGGCAGGCCTGTCTTCTAGGAGCTCAGGTTCTTTTTTTTCTTGGGGGGAGTGGTAGTTAAGTGACTTGCCCAGGATCACAAAGCTCGTGTCTGAGCTCAGATTTGAACTCAGGTCCTCCTGACTTTAGGGCCAGTGCTTTATCCATTGTGACACCTAGCTGCCTCTTAGGAGCTCACATTGTGATGGCAGATGCCTCCTGATTCCTGCATTTTCACTGACTGTGTCCCAGACCTGGAACTGTTTCGCTCTTCCTCTCTGCTTTACTTCTTAGCCAAAACCTCACTTTCTGTAAGAAATTTTTCCTGGCTCTCTTTAATGTTTGTGCCTTCCCTCTGAGATTATCTCCATTTTTATTCTATCTTTATCTTTGTAACTTACTTGTTTGTGGGTTTCTCCTATGCCTTAAGCTCCTGGAGGGGCAGGGACTGTTTTTTTGTTTGTTTGTTTCTTTGTTTTGTTTAGCTTCTTGTCTTTTTTTATATAGCATGGTGCCTGGCACATAGTAGATGCTTCACAAATCCTTGTTGACCAGATTTCATTTAATGGCAAAGCAGATGGTAATGCATCTTCTTTTAATATCAGGTCCACTGATAAAACCACACTTATTTCTGATTTTGAGCCAGTTGCCAGTGCCAAGGATTTTGGTAACGACAGCTTTCTTTTCTTGGTCATCATTTGCTGTGATTATTAGGGAAGTAGGGGCTCCAGTACCCACAGAATCAGTTCCCTGGTTATGTCTCCATGGGGCTTGCCTCCTAGGATGATAGCTGCAGGGGCTACACTAATAAGCAGGGCCTGTAGTCTGGCGGGCACTGTCATTCCTGGGCTTGGGGCTCAGGGTCCTGAGGGTCTCAATTGGGGTCTTATTTCTCTGCCAGTATCCCACCCTTCTGATTGCTGCATTGAGAAACAAAGTAGATATTAATGGTCTCTGTAATACAATATAGAACAAATATAATTCCTTACCTATATAGAAACTTACAATAATACACGTGATTGTTGTCACTCTTACTGCACGCAGACCATGTTTATGAACAAATATTATGTAGTCATTATTTTCAGTACTCTTAGCCATTTCCTTTTGCTACCTTCCCTCATTCCTTTCCAAATTCTTCCCCAAGATCCTGTGTCAGCTTTCTAATTAACCTAAAATTCAGTCATCAATTAATTTTTAAAAAAAGTAAACAGTGTCAGTTCATATGGAGCATCTAGGTGGCTCAGCAGATAGTGCCAGGCCTGGAGTCAAGAAAGACTCATCCTTCTGAGTTCAAATCCAGCCTCAGACACTTACTAGCTATGTGACCCTGGACAAGTCACTTAGCCCTAGCTTCCTCATCTGTAAAATGATCTAGAGAAGGAAATGGTAAACCACTCTGATGTCTTTGACAAGAAAACCATAAATGGGGTCATGAAGAGTTGGAAATGACTGAAACAACAATAAACCAATTAATACTTGTAGGAAGCTTATTGGATTGGGACTATTGTACCGGTGGCTAGATGACACAGTAGATAGTGATGGACTTAGGGTCCGGAAGATCCAAGTTCAAATTCAGCCTCAGAACTTAATAGCTGTGTGACTCTGGGCGAGTCGTTCAGCCTTGGGCTTCCTCAGTTTCCCCACCTATGAAATAAAGATAATAACATCATTTTCTGGAAGTATTGTGAGGATAAAATGAGATAATATTTGTAAAGTGCTTTGTAAACCTTAAAATGCTATATTAATGCTCTCTGTTATTGGCTATGATTATCAGGGATCCTTCCCCTATTCTTGTTGAAGGGAGGATGGAGAGAAGAGGGGTTTGTGCCTTTGGTTACTGTTGCCAGTGCGATGCTCTTGGTTGTGCTCAGAAATTTTGCACTGGTCATGAGAAGGGTGTCAGTACCTTTGTCCATGTCTCATACAGAATTTTACTACTCAAAGAAACCCTCCGAAATGTTGAGACTTTGGATTTTAAGACATTTGATCACCCCGCCCCCCACATGAATGGGCAAAGTGTGACATGTATATGTATAGACATATTTATTTATATATGTCTATGCATACACACAGACATATGTACACATATACAAGTCAGTAGAGTCTAACATGAATATATAAGCCTATGCATACACACAGACATACATACACATCTAAGAGTAAGTAAAGTCTAAAACACACACACATATACATATGCACATACAAATGGGCAAAGCATAACATGTATATGTATAGACATATTTGTTTTTATATACCTATGCATACACACAGACATACATGCACATCTAGGAGTGGGTAAAGTCTAACACACATACATATATACATACATACACACATATACACATCACATTATTATGGAGATGAAGAAATTTAAGTCTGGGCTTGAATTGTCAGCAAACACCTGATAATCTTTCAGAGGCAGAGACAGTACATGGACTGAATGGTTTATTTTTCTTTTAGAAAAGGGCTTAAGTTGATATTTTCTGCCTAGAGTCTGAATGAACCTACTACAGACTTAGGCTATGTGAATTCTTCAGACTTATTTAAAAATAGTGATGCTCAAACTAGAGCCAGTTCTTTTTTCAGCTGACCTGCCAAGGTAGGCAAATGGGCAACATGGGCCCATTCATTAATCTGTCTCAGTTGGGTAGTCTGTGACATAAGCAAGTATTTTTCCACTGTTCAGTTTACCACATCTTCTTGGCATTAAATTACCCCTCTACTTAATTCAAATTGCTAGTCTGACTGTTGGTCTATCTTCAGTTGTGGGAGAGGAATAAAAATTATTTCTTTAAGGAACTCTATGTTACTGATATATCATTTGTATATGGTTAAATTATTTACATACCCATGCCTTGGGAGGTCCCATTATTGCATTCTTCAGTGTTCCCCTCAAATATTCATGTACCAAAATTGCTAGCTTTCCAAAGGGGAGCCTCCCAGCAATTGGAGAGACTTCAGATGCCTGGCCGGATTCATCACAATGTAGATCTGGGAGATAAGGGACAACTTCATTTTCACCTACTCCCTTATGCTTGTTCTCCTCCGCCCCCCCAAAAAAGAAAAGAAAAAGCTGGGTTTGTAAGATTTCTTATTCTGTAGAGCTCTAGAAGGAGAGAATAAAGATTCTTAATTTCATCTTCCTTCTGTCGTCTCTTTTTTGGGTCATTAAGTTTGGGTGTAACTGCCTTAGCATTTTGACTAATTGTTCCTTCCTCATTCCTCTGGCAACCGTAAATTCCATATAATTAAATTCCATCTGGCACCCTTAAATTTCATATAATGTACATATTACAGGGCAGGCTTCTTAGGAAAAAATGATTGACTTCAACTGTATTTAAAAGAAAAGGAAGCAAATAGTTTATATGATACAGTTTCATTTTATGAAAGGTAACACATTTTTACAGCTGTTTTTTAAAAACTCATAAGTGCCCCTCAATGTTTCATGAAAAGAAATCTTGCCTATGTTGATAAAAAACCTTTGTCTTCCCACTGATGTTCTCTATTCTGTCCCCTTGTTGGGAAGTTTTACTTATTTACTTATTCTTGGTTCCCAACATTTGTTTTTGTTTAGTAATCATTATTCAGAAGTTATCTTTCCATAAAATATATTGTTTGGACAAAACATAACTAATGCCTTTCCGTTTTTCCTGTAAGCTTTGGTTATGATGAGTTTGCTGCATTTTCATGAAAGAAATTCTTTGATTTTTTTAAACCCAAATTTGATTGCTTAATACCTTTTACAATAGACTAGAATTATATTTGTTGTTGTTGAGTACTATTTGACTCTTTGTGACCCCATTTGGGGTTTTCTTGGCAATGATACTGGAGTGGTTTGCTATTTCTTTCACTAGCTCATTTTATAGATGAAGAAACTGAGGCAAACAGGGTTAAGTGACTTGACCAGGGTCACATAGCTAGGAAATGTCTGAGGCCAGATTTGAACTGATGAAGATCAATCATCCTGATTCCAAGGCCAGGGCTCTATTCCCTATACCACCTAACTGCCTCCCTAAATATATTTTTGCCTGTCTCCCCCACACCCCTAATACTGTAGGGAAAATTTTTTTTTCTTACATTCAAGTCTATTTTCTGCCAGTTTTCCCTTAAAGAAGGAAGGTTTATCTACCAAATGCTAGTTAAACCAAAGATCTTCATCAATAGTGAATATTGAGTAAACTATTTATTCATTCAAGTAGACCGCAAACAAATCAGAGAAGCAGATTAGAATATGTCAGACAATACACAGGAGTGAGCTATCCCATTGGGAACTAGATATCTCAGCTCAACCGAGAGAGAATCCCTGATCTTACCCGAGGGGAAATTCTCTGAATTCTCTAGAGAGATAAGCTGTGAATCAGGGACCGTCCAGCTCCTCTTCATGTCTGCCTCTTCCCAACATCCCTTCTCTCTCCCAGCAGGAAGGAAGAAGTCTCTCTTTCAAGCTCTAGGGCAAGCTGAGCCCCCACCCTCACCCCCAACAACTCAGCGGTTGCATCAATCATTCTCTTCAACTGTGGGGATAGTTTTATGCAAATATTCCAGGCCTGAACCCAGAGTTACAGTAATCAATCAATAAACATTTATTAAATGCCTACTGTATTTCAGGTGCTGTATTAAGGACTAGGGATATAAAAAGAGACAAAGACAGTCCCTGCCCTCTAGGAGCTTACTATCTAACGGGGGAGACAACATACAAACAAATACATACAAAGCGGGCTATATATAGGATAAGTGAGAAATCATTTATGGAGGAAGGCACTGGAGTTAAGAGGAGTTGGGAAAGGCTTCTTGTAAAAGAAGGGATTTTAGGTGGGACGTAAAGGAAGCCAGTAGGCAGAGATGAGGAGAGAATGTTTCAGGCATGGGGGACAACAGCCAGATAGAATTTCCAGAGCTGAGAGATGGAGTGTCTTGTTTGCCAAAAGGCCAGTGACACTGGATCAGAGTATGTGGGGGAGGATAAGGTGTAAGAAGACTGGAAAGGTAGGAGGGGGCAAGGTTATAAAGGTCTTTGAATGTCCATCAGAGGGCTTGTATTTGTTCCTGGAGGTGATAGGAAGCCACAGGAGTTTATTGAGTAGGAGGGTAACATGATCAACCCTGTGCTTTAGGAAAATCACTTTAGTGGCTGAATGGAGGATGGATTGGAGTGGGGAGAGACTTGAGGCAGGCAGGCAGGCTCACCAGAAGCTATTGCAGTAATGTAGGTGTGAGGTGATGAGGGTCTGTACCAAAGTGGGGACAGTGTCAGAGGACAGAAGGGGGTATATTTGAGAGATGCTGCAGAGGTCAGATCAACAGGCCTTGACAACAGTTTAGATATGGAGTTGGGCGGGGGGGGGGGGAAGGTAAGAGATGGTGAGGAATCCAGGGTGACTCCTAGGTGATGAACCTTAATGACTAGGAGGATGGTGTTGCCCTCTATAGTAATAAGGAAGGTGGGCAGGGGGAGGGCTTGTGGGAAGATGATGAGTTCTGTTTTGAACACATTGAGTTTAAGATGTCTACTAGACAGCCAATGTCTAAAATGGAAATGTGAGATTGGAGATCAGCAGATTGGGACAGGAAAGATAGTATTGAGAATCATCAACAAAGAGTTGGACATTAAATCCATGGGAGTTGATGAGATCCCCAAGTGAAGTAGTATAGAGGGAGAAGAGAAGGACCCTGAGAGACACCTAAAATTAGAGGGTGTGATCTGGAAGAGGATCCAGCAAATGAGGCAGAGAAGGAGTGGTCAGATAGGTTGGAGAAGAACCAGGAAGAGAGAGATGTCCCAAGACAGTGTCAAAGGTTGTAAAGAGGTCAAGGAGCATGAGGATTGAGAAAAGGCCACTGGATGTGGCAACTAAGAGATCATTGGTAACTTTGGAGAGAGCAATTTTGGTGAAATGATAATGTCAGAAGCCAGATTAAAAGGGTTTAAGAAGAGCGTGAGAAGAGAGAAAGTAGAATTGGAAAGGATTTGCAGTTACTTAGTTCTAGTCTAACGCTTAGTCTAACCTTCTCTATGAAATGAGGCTACCAAAAGGTTATGAGTTCCATGATTTGTCTGTCTGAGGTCAAACTATTAACATTTCTATTTAGTTAAAAGCATTTATTGTTTAAAAAATATGTTTAATTCTCCACAGAGCACCTTTTTTTTTGGCCAGACTTGTGATTTTATTGGTGTGAAGATTTTCTTCCATCTGTGCAGATAAACTACTGTAATTCATAGTCATATCTATCACTTTAGAAACTGAAAGGTTAAGTGACTGGGCAGTGGTCTGTCAGCTATGGTGTGACAGAAAGAGGGAGGGCTTGAACTCAGACCTTCTTGTCTCCAGTACTCTTCCTTTATCCATAGTGTCATTTAAATATTTTTTATTTAATATTTTATTTTTTCCCCAATTACATGTAAAAAAAATTATCATTTGTTTTTAAAAATTTTGAGTTCCAAATTCTCTCCCCTTCTCCTTTCCCCCCACATTGAGAAGGTAAGCATTTTGATATAGGTTATGCATGTGCAGTCATGCAAAACATATTTCCATGTTAGTCACGTTATGGAAAAAACACAGTCTCAACAAATAAAGTTTAAAAAAGTATGCTTTGATCTGCAGTTCTTTATCCATCGTTTCTTTATCTGGAGGTTGATAGCATTTTTCATTGTTAAGTCCTTTGGAATTATCTTAGATCATTGTATTGCTCAGAATATCTAAGTCATTCACAGCTGATCATTGTACAGTATTGCTATTACTATGTACACTGTTCTCCTGATTCTGCTCTTTTCACTTTGTATCAGTTCATGTAAGTCTTTCCAGGTTTTTCTGAGACTATCCTGCTCATCATTTCTCATAACATCATAATAGTATTCCATCACAATCATATACCATAACTTTGTTAGCCATTCCCCAATTGATGGGCATCCCCTAAATTTCCAATTCTTTGCTACCACAAAAGGAGCTGCTATAAATATTTTTGTATATACAGGTCCTTTTCCTTTTTTAAAATCTCTTTGGGATACAGACCTAGTAATGATATTTATACTGGTTAAATATTGACAAATCCAAATGGATATATAAATATTTATCTCCTACAAACATTATTTTCAGAATTGTAAACATGTATAATTACATATTCTTAACTATAAATAATAATTATTGGTGCATGCATTGCCAAATATCCACAGAAATAGTCCTTAATATTGGCTTTTGCAGTTCTCCCAAATAAGGTACATTTCACTTCATTAAAATAGAAAATATTTTATCCCATTTCCAAACCTTATATTCAATCTCTTGCCAAGTCCTTTAGGTTCTATCTTCTCAACATCTTTTGCATGCTCCAGTTCTCTCCTTTGATATTGCCACTATACTGGTGTAGGCCTTTAGCTCCTCATGCCTGAACTATTGCAATAACCCGTTAGTTGGTCTGCAAGCTACAAGTCTTTCCCCACTCCAGTGCATTCTCTACTAAGCTATCGAAGTGATTTCCTAAAGTGGAGATCTGATCGTGTCTTCCCCAATTAATAAACTCCAGTGGCTCCAGGATCGAATGTGAGAATCTCGGGTAGCTGGCCTCTTCCAATCTTCTTACACTGTCTCCCCTCCTCCCCCCCCCCCCCCCCCCCCCCCGCCCCCATACTCTGTGATCCGTCGATACTGGCCTCTGTGCTGTTCCTGGCACAAGAAACATTCCATCTCCAGATTCTGTGCATTTCCACATGCCTGGAATTCTCTTGTTCCTCATCTCAATCTCCTGGATTCCCTGGTTTCCTTCAAGTCTCAGTTAAAATCCCACCTTTTGGTAGCTTTCCCTCTGAGGTCATCTCCAATTTATCCTGTCTATATCTTGTTTATACATAATTGCTTGCATTTTGTCTCCACTATTAGAGATTGTAAGGTCCTTGAGAACAGGAACTGTCTTTTCGCCTTTCTTTTTATTTCTATCACATAGCACAATGCCTGGCACAGAGAAGGGACTCAATAAATGCTTGTTCACTTAGCAAAAAAAAAATGGCCTTCTAACATTTGAAAAACATTGTGAAATTAAACACTTCCTTCTTCAAATCTTGTGCAAACAGTCTTTTTTCGAGAACAAGATATTCCCCTCTATTAACATTGCCACCATCAGAAATCTTACCATCTACAGTATCCTAGCTTTTATCCTAGATTGTTGACAAAATGTTTTAAGGCAAGGCAGGATTTTCTTGTAAGTGATTTGAAAGAAATCTTTTAACATAGAAAATATATTTGAATTGGGTAAATGAAACCTAAAACTTCAATATCTTTGTGAATTTAGAGGTTGATAAATTGCCATTGGAGCAGAACCAAGATTGATATTGAAAATGGCACAGCATGGAAAAGATCTCATTTCTCTTATTAAATTAGAAACTTCTAGAGGTCAGGATCAGTATCAACTTTTTATGTGGCATAGCATCTGAAATAAAGACCATGTCTCTGCCTGGTGCTATGGAGTAGGAAGGAGGGAATTGTTATTTCCGATGATAATTTTTTCTTCTTTCTATTGTACCTTGCACAGAGTAGACATTTAATACAATAGAATATGCATTTATTAAGTGCCTACTATGCCTGGAGATACAAATAAGAAAAAGAAAGATAGTCCTTGCCCTCAAGGAGCTTATAATCTACTAGGGGAAAACAATCCACAAAAGGAAACTTGAAAAGGCTGGGGAGGGGGCACCACCAGCAGGTACCCAGAGTGTGGTACATTTAATAAATGGTTGTTGAATTGAAAGCACTTTAAATGTTGTAAAGCATTTTATGTATATCATCTTCTTTGAGCTTCTCCACCTTATGAAAGACCGTAGGTATTGATTATTCTTATTATCCCCGTTCGATAAATGAAATAACTGAGAGAGCAATTGTGACTTGCCCATGGTCATGTACCTAGTGTCAGAGACGGGATTTGAACCTAGGTATTCTAATTCTAGGTCCAACACTATCTATATATATATACCTGCTTGACCAGAGTTTTTTAATAAATGAAAGAATGAAAAAGATTTTATGGAAAATGAACTAAGTTTTCTATTACCTGAAACCTCGTGTATTCATTTTTTTCAGGTTGTTTGAAAAGATATTATTGAAATAAAGCAGAACCAGATATAGTTATTATTGTGTATGTCAGCCAACAGTCACGACTCCACGAGACATGATTAGTCACTTGTTTTATTCCAAGAGAAAGCAAAAAGAAATTGCATGGCAAAACTCCTTAAGCCAACTACAAAGAAAGGCAAGTTTAGGGGGCCCTTCTACATGTATTATCTAAGAGGCCATCCCCTCTCTCAAAAGTTTTATGTGCTTCAATGTTTATATGTAGGGTTAAAGTTCTATTGATCTAGAAGCAAATTTGTGCTTTTGTTTTAAGGCATGAAATATGCTGAGGCCAGAAAAAAATAACAGGAATTTGCTTATTTATTTCTGATTTCACAGAAGTAGCCTGTGTTTTAATTATCTTATATAGTTATCAGTTCTGATCTTTTAATGGCCATGAATTTTTCATGTTTTTTTTATCTGTTAGACAATACCAAGACTATCATTTTATCAAATCAAAAGAAAACATTTGTTCCTCCTATACCTTCATGGTGAGTTTTAAGGTACATTTGATTATTTTAGAGGGAAGGCGAGAGTGCGCTACTTTATGAAGAGGAAAAAAATTATTTGCTGGAATTAACATTTTTTTTCCCTGTAATTCTTCCTTCTTTTGAAGGAAGCTATTGGGCCTCCAGGCTGCAGGTTCCCCACCGCTGTCAGTCAAAGGGCAACACTTGAGGACCTAGAGGGCCACATGTGCCTTGAGGCAGAAGAGGTTTCCCACCCCTGCATTGGGTAAATAGGTAGTCCAGTAGATAGAGTGCTGGGCCTGGCATCTGGAAGACCTGAGTTCAAATATGTCTTCAGATGCTAGCTGTTTGTCCCTGGGCAAGTCACTAACTGCAGTCAGCCTCAGTTTCCCCATCCGTGTGGGGATGAGGATAATAGCACCTACCACCTAGAGTTGTTGCGGGTATCAAATGAGAAGATATTTGTAAAGCACTTCCCACAATGCCTGGCATATAGTACATTAATGTTAGCTGCTATTATTAGCTTTTATATGAGGTCAATAAGAAGTAGCATAGTATATTGGACAAAGGGCCGGTCTTGTGGTCAGAAGGGTGCTGTTTCTGACCCGTGACTGTGTGACGCGCAGCTGACATGGGCAAGTCACTGACCTCCTAATGCCCTGGCCAACCCTCCAAGATGAGTCGCCCCTCTGTAACTAGTCGGGGAGTTAAGGAGTCCCCTAAACTGATGAAACCAAAAGCCAGTTGCCCCTTTTCACCCTCCTCCCCCTTGCCCCCATGAGTTAAGTGATGTTGACTTAAAAAATAAGACAACTCAGAATTTTCCATCATGATATATTCATTTAGATGGTTTCAAATCTAATATTGGACTGACCCTTATAAAATCCCACAACCCAGTTTTGACTTCATTTCGTAAGTAATTAAGTTCAGATGGTCAAAAGATATGACTAGGTGGTTTTCAAAGGAAGAAGTCCAAGCTATCAACTGCCACATGAAAAAATGTTTCTAGAACCCAATAATTAGAGAAATGAAAATTAAAGGCTTTTCTGCTTTTGTATCGTCTCTCATCTACACCCCCTTCCCTCCTTTGACACTTGCCACCAGCCTGGTCCAGTTCCTTATCACTTCCCACGTGGACAACAGCCGTGGTCTCCCTTCCTCAAGTCTCTCCCCAGTCTAGGCCTTGCTTGCTGAGCTGTCAAATTGATCTTCCTAAAAGTACTGTTCTGACCATGTCACCCCTCCTATTCACTCAGCTCCAGTAGTTCCCTGTTGCCTCTAGGATCAAATATAAAATCCTTGGTTTGGCCTCTAAGACCCTCTATGACCTGGTCCCTTCCTGTCTTTCCAGTCTTAGACCTCATACCCAACCCTGCCTCCCCGCCGTGTTTTCTATGATCTAGTTAACACTGGCTTCTTTCTTGTTCCTTGAACACAACACTCCATTTCCCAATTTGGGGAATTTTTACTGGTTGTCCTCCTCATTCTTGGAATGCTTTCTCTCCTCATCTCCCCCTCCTAGCTTCCCTAGCTTCCTTCAAGTCTCAGTTAAAATCCCACCTTCTTCAAGAAGCCTTACCTAGTCCCCCTTGTTGCTAGTGCCTTCCCTCTGTTGATTATTTCCAATTTTTCTGAATGTAAACTCCTTGAGATCAGAAAATGTCTTTTGCTTTTCTTTATATCTCTAGTGCTTAGCACAGTGTCTTACACAGAGCAAGAGCTTAAGAATTGTTCGTTGACTGACAGACACTTCTCAGATCGGCAAAGAGGAAAATGACAAATCATGGAGGGCCTGCAGGGAAACAGGTGTACTAGTACATTGTTGGTGGAACTGTGAACTGGTCCAACCATTCAAGAAAGCATTTTGGAACTGTGCCTTCAAATTTACTAAATCATCTATCTTTTCACCCAGTGATATCACCATTAGGCCAGTACCCTCAAAGAGATCAAAGAAAGAGGAAAAAGGACCAATATGTAAAAAATACATATATTAATAGCCACTCTTTGCATAGTACATTCATACTGGAAATTAAGAGGGAGGGAGTAACCTTCCCATTGAAAAATGGCTAAATAAATTGTTGTATATAAACATAATAGAATGGTATTGTGTCATAAGAATGATGAAATAGATAGCAAGAAACTGGGCAGACCTCTATGAACAGATACAGATGAGTGAGCACAACTAGGAGAACAGTATACAGCGATCAGCTTTGAGCCCTAAATCACGTGATTTATTTGATGATAAACCATGAGTCCGAAGGCCTGAAGATGAAACGCACCACCCTTCCAGGTGATGGACTTAAAAGGGAGAGATGGGACTTACGTTTTTGGCCATGGCCAGTGTGGTTATTGTTTTTTACTGGTCCATATGTATTTACTTTGAGGGTTTTAGTTTTCATTTTTTTTTAAATGTTCAATGAGGGAGGGGCAGGGAGAAGAAAAATAATAAAAACTTGTAAAATTTAATTAAGATTAAAAGGAATTAAGTCTGTTATCTTCATTTAATTGCCATGAGTAGTTTTATGAGATTTTTTTTTCTTGACCCAATAAGTATCTGTGTGCTGCTTTCCTATGCACAATTTCTTAACCACATATGGCAGAGTATGGTGTGGTCTCCTTTGGTTTCATCAGACAGGGCATTTCTGCTGCTCGAAGTTAGTCTGTGTGGGTTCCACATTTGATTCCTTTGAAGGACAAAGGAAAATTATTCAACTTCAGCCAAACACTTTGGCAATATTTCAGTTCAAGTGGCCTATTTTGTGACCAAATCTAATCTCAGTGGAGAAGATAGATAGTTTAGATTTCAAAAATTTCAAAAATCTTACCAGGCCTAAAAATTTGATGTTGACTTGATGATACAGAACCCTTTTATGGTTATAACATAGTGAATTTAAGTTTTTTTGCTGAATTTCAACATTTTCCTCAAGTATCTTGTGGTAATTTCTTGTATTAATTTTGTCAGATTTTTAGGTGTGATTGTTTCTAGAACTAGGGAGAATTCCTTCCAGCGGATGTATTAGGACTAGGAAGAGAATTGAGATGGAAGTGTAGGTCTCCAAGAATTGTAGAATGATTTGAAAGATCATTTGGATAACCTTTTATTCTTTCCCTTCCACCCATCTTACACATGAGCAAACTCAGGCTAGAGAGAGATTAAGTAATGGAGCCCAAGTCTAGTTATTATTTATATATATATATGCAAATATATATATGTTATTATTATTATATATTATATGTGTTATATATGCTTGTTATTAGCAGAGCCCAAATTAGGTCAAGTTCAGACATTTTAACCCCTAGCCCAGTGCTCTTTCCAGTACAACACAGTGACAGATAAGAGTTTATGGAACTTTATTTTGTATTATAATAGAAAATGGCTTACTTTTATGAAAGACCCACTGGGTCTAAGTTCATTTAGACATGTCGGAGGTGGAGGCAGAGAGGGAAGCATGTTACTGGGTGGGAAAGAATTACCGTATTTCCCCATGTATAAGATGCTATTTTGGGGCCCAAAGTTTGAAAGAAAAGTATTACATAAAATTATTGAACTCAAGTATTATTCACCTGCTCATAGCTTTCAGGCATCTTTTGGGCAAGTCTGGCGTGTGTATGCATGTTTAGTCCATTCCGTTTCACGAACCTGAAGCACCAATTGTGTCCTCCTTTGAAATCAGTAACTTCTTTTTCATCAGCAATTCTTCTTGCCTCATGCTGAACCATCTTTGTGGACACAGGAATTCCAATTGCCCTTTGCTCTTCAATTCATATCTTCAATTCCCTCTCTAAATCAGGCCATTTTGCTGACTTGCCTCTCATGGCCTCCTTCTGCCATGGCGTTTTCAATAGGGTTTCTTCTTCCCATAGCCAGTCTTGGATTGTTTTCTCAGTTGGAGGAGGACCAGACTTACGTTCAGCAGCACGATTTCCATTAACTTTTGCACACTGGATCACTTTTAACTTGAATTCAGCACTGTACAAAAATCTTTTCTGAGCCATTTCTGGGCAGAACGCGGCAAAACGTAACCTAATATACTGGTAACAAATGCGAAATGAGCACAAAGACAAGTGCAAAAAAGCGGAAAATGCAAGTAAAAAAATCTACAACCACTGTATAAGATGCACACAGTTTTTGGACCCCAAATTTTTCAGAAAAGGGTGCATCTTATACATGGGGAAATGTGGTAGTGAAAAGAAAGAACCGAAGAAGATAAAGGTTAAGTTAATCTAGTGAAAATGGATTTTTAAAACCATCAGTTTGTCCCATCTGGGTTCGCCAAAAGACTTTCCTTTCTTGTGTAGCTCTAACTTACAAGAACACTACTGTATAAAAAAGGTTAAGAGCATTCTAGATAGCCATAATTAGCCCTTCATTGTGTCAAGCATACAATTAGCTGTTCAATTTTCAAGGGAAAAAAGTAATTGGAAGGATAAAAATATTTACATCTACTCTAAGCCTAATTATCCCTCCCTAGTAGAGACTATTCCAGACAAGTTTATTCTGAGACTTCTCCTCAATTAGAGAGAGAACAGTGAAATGATTTATGGGGGGCAGGGGGGTGGAATCATTAAATACAAGGTATTTTATGCATTTTGCACAAATTTGAAGACCCTTCTATGGTTTTGATCTCTCCCCTCCAAGACTGATATTTTAGTTTTTTATACTTTAAGGTTTTCCCAGGATAAAAGAAGAAAACATTAAATTTTTATAGGTATATATTTTTTAATGATTTTAAAGAAAATTAGTATATGATTTTACACTTATAACCTATATCAGATTGTTTGCTGTCTTGAGGAGGGGTTGGGGGAGGGAGAGAGAGAAAGTGGGAACTCAAAATCTTATAAAAGTGAATGTTGAAAACTATCTTTACATGTAATTAGAAAAATTAAATACTATTAAACAGGAAAAAAAATAAAAGAAAAGTAGTAGAACGGTGTCATATAGTCAGAAAGAGACGTTAAAGATTGTGTTTACCAAGGAAATCCTGTGTTCTTCATTCAGTGGTCCTGGTAACCTCAGAATTGCTTTTGTTCCCTGCTGTACTAAGTGTGAAAGAAAAATTCCATATTCTGGTTTTGAGCACAAATCTGCCAGAAATGAAATTAATTAATTAAATCAATCTAATTTTAGGCATCCCTCCTTAGAGGGAGAGAAATCCAAAAAGGACAGATTTTCTTCATGCCTGTGATAAATCTCTCTGTTACAAGCTATTTCCACTGATAGTATTTACAAACAAAAGACAAAATTCCACGGTAAGATAAAAACATAGTAGCAGACTTTAGGTAACAGTTTTGATTTGCCAAATACAACAAACAATCACTTGACTTTTTTATTTTTATTTTCCTAAAGTCATTAAATCCCTCTTTAAACTACTTCCTCCAAGGAGTCTTCTTTCTACTTGGTCAGAGGTAAATTTGAGCTACTACTATTAATTGGAAAAATCAAAATATTCTTCCTTCTCTTCCTCTGATTATTTTCAGGGAAGACTCTTAGAAATTGCAAAAGGATTTCAGTGCCAGGACATTGTTTTGGAAAGTTTTCTTACTCAGGTTAGACCAGGAACTTCAGGTTAAAGTAATGGTCTAATAGTCACTCATACTATGTAACCTAAAGAGGAGACAGGGCCTGTGTGGGGGAGAGGGTCTCTTAGTATACTTTTACATGTTTATCACAAATATTAGAAAGAGAAATGGGTTGTCCTGTGACAGTCATTGCTGGCAAGATTCTTGCCAGAGTCCTCCTTAATAGGCTGATCCTTCACCTGGAGGGTGGTCATCTACCTAAGGATTAGTGTGGCTTCAGAAGGAGCTGAGGAATGGTCAATATGGTGTTTGCTATCTGAAAACTCCAGGAGAAATTCCAGGAGCAGAACAGAGGTCTGTGCACAACATTCCTGGATCTAATGAAGGCCTTTGACACTGTCAGTCATGAAGGCTTGTGGAAAATAATGGCAAATTTTGGTTGCCAAGAGAAGTTAATCAGCATTGTGCACCAGTATCACGATGGCATACTTGCGGTGTTCTGGATAATGGACGATGCTCTCGCACTTTCCCGGTCACCAGTGTGGTGAAGCAGGTCTGTGCGCTTGCTGTCATGACTTTTAGCATATTTTCAGCAATATTGTCAAACACCTTCAACTAGGATGAAAATAGCATCAAGATCAGCTGTGACACTGAGAGTAAATTATTTAACTTGAAAAGGTTATAAGCCAAGACTAAAGTGGAGGGAAAGTTGGTACCCAGCTTTGTTTGCAGATGATTGCATACTCAGTGCAGCCTCTGAGGCTAAGATGCAAAGAATAGACTGATTCTCTGCTGCTTGTACTAATTTTGACCTAACAGTTAACACCAAGAAAGCAGAAGTTCTCTGCCAGCTAGCAACACACTATCTATATGTTGAATCATCAGTTACAGCATTTAGTAGTGACTTACTGACTTTTTCCAAACATAGAGAAATGCCAATGTCATTTAATTATGTTTTTCCTACCTTTTCTTGTTAGGTGGTTGCTTTATTTTTTCTTATTAATTTTTAATATTCATTTCAAAATTATTTCTCTTCTTGTAGCCCATCTCTCATTGAGAAGACTAGCAATATGATACTTAATATACATGTGAAATCATGCAAAATGTATTTCTATATTAGTCCTGTGGCCCAAATAAGAAAAAAAATAAAGGCCTGCTTTAATCTTCACTCAGAGTTTACTTCTCTCTCTGGAGGGTGACAGCATGGTTTATCACAAGTCCTTTGGAACTGTAGCAGATCATTGTCTTCATCAAAGTAGCTAAGTCTTTCACAGTTGACTCTGGTTATAATATTGCTCTTACCATGTACAATGTTCTGGTTCTGCTCACTTCACTTTGCAATCAGTTCATGTAAGTCTTCCCAGGTTTTTTTGAAACCGTCCTGCTTGTCCTTTCTTATAGAGCAGTAATAATTCCATCACAATCATATATCACAACTTGTTCAGCCAATTCTCCAATTAATAAGCATCTCCTCAATTTCCGGTTCTTTGCCATTGTTTTTCCTACTTTTCCACATTAAATTGAAATTACTTTAGTATGAACTGGAAAACATTTCTGTTTGAACTTGACTTTTACTTTGTTCTAAGGTACAAGGCCAGGGTCAGGTTTGGGGAGACCTATGGAAATATTTTGGTGACTGTTCAGAGACAACCCTTCTTACATTTTCTCTATCATTACAATAAGTTTTTCTAGAATATAAGTTTCTTGCATTGAAAGACTGAATCTTTTAAATTTGTACAGTACTTAATACAACCCCTATATATGGAAGATACTTAGTAAATATTACTCTAATGCTTCATTGTGGCGCAGAGATGGTGCTGATTTTTCCAAGGCTAGGCTGGGGTATACATTCCTGTTCCATCAATCTGATAAGGCTTCAAGTACTGGCCCAATGACAGACTGGGTTTGCTTTTAGGGGATTAGTCTTCTTAAAGGTAGAGAGGCTCACCTAATAGGTTGGAGGGTGGCCACTAGCTGATTAATTCTTTGACCATGACAACTCATGAAACAAAAAGTGAATTCCTTTTTAGTGTACTTTTTTTAAAGACAAATTTTAATAATGTTTTTAGTCTGAAACTTTGGGTAAATTTTGTCCTTTTAGCTAGGGTTTGTATCCTCAGATTCAGTTAAGAAAAAGAGACTTTTAAAAAATATGTGGTTCATTCACCTTTTATGTCACTTTGGTTGTCCTTGAAGGAGAGACTTGATCAGCCAACACTGCTCTTTTCTTCATTGCGTGCATCAGGTCTGATTGTGCCGTTGTTTGAATGTCCTTCAAAAGCAAGGACAAGAGAGGAGGCCTAGAGAAGTCAAGTGAGAAAGTGAGGACCAGAGGCTGACGACCCCTCGCTCTGCTCAGGATTTTGTCTGCATCACCTGTGTGCCTCTGATTACCCATTTGACCCACCCCTACCTTGGCTTTTGCCTCTAACTGTCCAGCTCTATTGATTTTTTTTTTTTAGCACTTGATTTTTCCCAACTGTTCCCACGCTTTCTTATCCTCTTTCTTCTGCTTCTATCCCTTTCATGCTGTCTGGTTAGGCTAGGTCCCTTTACCTAGAAAGGGTGAAAGAAAATGTTAAGTCAGAACTAGAGTAGCTGATGAGCCCAAAGTGCAACCCCCAACACCAAAAGGATTTTACTACCTCCAGTGTGTGTCCTTGTCCAATTTACTTGTGGTAAGTGTATTAAAAGTGTGCCCTGGGGGTCTGCTTACCTCAGATTCGTACATTTATAAAAGGTTCTAGCTTTCTTTATTGATCTGAATATAAAACTGTTGGCCATTACTGCCTTTGGTGGCTCAGAATCAGCCTGCCATTCTGGGCCTGGCTGGTTTCCCAAGACCGTGTTGTGAGCATCTTCATCCCTTGGGGCTAGAACCAATGTTGAGCCCCTGATGGCAGTGCAGAAGATTATTACCAGTTTCCTTGTATCCTAAGTGAGTCAATATACTGTCATTGATTTGTATTCTACCAATAAACCTTGTAGGTAGATAAAAGGAATTTGGAGCTGTCTTCCTTGAAAGCCACAACCCAACTAGGGCAAATTCTCTTTTCTTTCTTTCTCCTGCCCATGAGGCTGTGCTGTGAGAAATGCTATTGGCAAAATTTCTTAAATAATGAATGAAATTTTAGTCACCCAGAGGACTTAGAAGTAATTCATTCATCTCTTTTTATCATTTCGTATATCTGTATGGGAACACTGAAGTACCCTTGTAAGAGGAGAATCATTTTTATTCCTAACAATGAACAAGATGCCTTGAGTAGAGGTCAGGATGCTAAAGAAAGGAAACCAAAGAAAGGGAGACTTAATTCAAGAGGGTTTTTCTTTTTCTTAATCCTATAAACACCCATAGAGCCTCGAATTCCTGTCTTTAGGCTCTCCTGGTTCACGGAAGGCAGGTACTGCCAAGCGAGCATTTATTCACCCTCATTCCTGACACCTTCCCATTTGCATTTTCACTCTTGCTGTATGTCGTCTTAACACTATTCATGTAGGACCAGATCAGGCTTCCAAATGTTCCATTATGATAAAAGGAAAAGCAAATGTAACAGATTAGCCTTAGCTGATCATGGGAATCTCTTAGCTTTATAAAAGTGTTAAAATAAAAAAATCCATTTTTCAGTAGGCATTTAAAACTGACTTTGACCTTCATTGTGGTATTATTAACACCAAGTTGCTAGTTCTGGAAACTGTATTTAAACAGGAGTACTTTTCCTTTAAAGAGCTCAATGTACTTTGTGAGCCTTATCTCATTAATCCTCACAATAGTCCTGTGAGATATATATAGGTCAGACTTGAAAATGCACTGTAATCATTCTTCTGAATTCCAGTATGCCTAATCCCTGGTGTTTAGATGAAAAGCCAGCCCTTCCTGAGAGTCCTTCCTCAGCTCGGTGGACCTCTAAGTTTTGAAAGAATGGCAAAGCGTGAAAGCCATGGCTTCCTAACCATCCCTTTCCCCCTAGGCTTTCCTACTGGAAGCTTTGAGACAGCAGAGGAGAGACTGCTTGCCATCCTGAATTGTTTCTGTGCTGTTACAGAAAAACTTTTCTCACCTCCCACTCTGAAGTCAATGAAGGGGAAAGATCATGGGGTAGAGACCTGGGAAGGACGCCATAGAGATCATTCAGTCTTGTCTCCCTCACTTTCAGATGAGAAAAATAAGGTCTCTAGAAAGGACATGAGGAGAGGTAGGGTGATGCCTACCGTACTGATTTTGCTTTCATTACTCCTTTGTACCCTGGTCTACCAATTTAGTCCTACCCCATATTGCCTTGGGGAAGTAGGTAGCCAAAGAAGAGAAATTAAACATTTATCTGTGCTTTTAAAAAATTATCCGAAATAGAAGGATGTTAAGACACTGTATATAAAAATACCTTTGCTTCAAGGCATATAACTGTTATAATCAGTAGTGAATAAAGTATAACCTTCCTGACTCCAAATTCTAATATTGTGTTAGTCCATGAGGCTTTCATATAAGGTTCATATTTCTACCATTAGTCCATATTTTCCTCTTACTGAAATCTGAATTTGATTATCCATTTATTTCTGTACATAGTGTAATTGTCATTCCATCTGGGAGAGTAAGGTTTATGAGGGACTTATAAACACACAGTATACTTATAAACAAATAGTAGTTTGAAGACTATTCGGGGACTTTAGTGGACTGCAAAGTCAGTGAGCCAGTCATTACTAAACACTTATTAAGCACTGACTATATGCCATCCTGCTAAGTGCTGGGGAGACAAAAAGAAACAGAAACAGTTGCTGCCCTCAAGGAGCTCACAATTTAGTGGGGGGAAAACAACAAGCTATTTACAGGATAAATAGGAAAGTCATTGACAGATGAGGGCACTAGAATTAAGAAGGATTGGGAAGACTTCCTATAAAAAAAATGGGATTTTAGTTGGGACTTAAAGGTAGCCAAGGAAGATAGTAGGTAGAGATAAGGAAGGAGAGCATTTGAGGAATGGAATGGGGACAGCCAGAGAAAATGCCCTGAGCTGAGAGATAGAGTATCTTGTTTGAGGAACAACCTGGAGGCTGGGGTCACTGGGTTATAGTCAGCAGTACGGTATGGCAGGCAGAAAAGTTAATGTGATTTCAGGCAACATTGAGACCTATAGTGTCCAGATTGTGAAAGGGACACTAAGAGGGTGGAGTGTCCAGACGAGGGCACCCTGGATGGTGAAGGTTTGGAGATTATTCCGCAAGAGAACTGGCTGAAGGAAAGACAGCCTGGAACAGAGGGACATGATAGGGAGCTTAGGATTTGTTCCTCTTGGCTCCAGAGGATGGAAGTTTCAGTGGTATAGATTTAGACCAGATGTGTAAGGAAACATTACCTAAAAATTAGAACTTTCTAGAAGTAGAAGATGGTAGGTTCTCATCTCATAACTTCAAAAGGAAGCTTGGGATGTATCAGTCAATCCCTATACAAGCATTTATATAAAATGTATAATATTCACATAAACCCATAATGTCTGCCAAGCAAGCACTGTGCTAAGCATTGGGATTACAATGACAGTCCTTGCCCTCAGTGAGCTTACCTTCTGCTGGAAGGATACTACATGGTGTGTGTGTGTGTGTGTGTGTGTGAGAGAGAGAGAGAGAGAGAGAGATCATCAGGGATGCAGTATCTTCTTGGGTAGGAGAAGAAATCAAGGAGATGTGAGAAACTCAGGAGAAAGAAGGCCTGATATGAAGGGCAGGTTGAAAAGGGGATTTTTCTTTTTTAATATTTAAAAAATATTTTTTCCAATTACATAATGAATTTTTAACATTCATTTTTAAAATTATGAGTTCTTAATTCTCACCCTCCTCTCCCCAATTGAGAAGGCAAGCAATTTGATATAGGTTAGACATGTGCAGTCATGAAAATCATATTTCCATATTAGTCATTTTATGAAAGAAAACATCAACAAAATGAAAAAAATTAAGAAAGTAGAAAAATCGTATTTTAACTGCATTCAGACTTCATCACTTCTTTCTCTGGAGGTGGATAACATTTTTCATCATAAGTCCTTTGGAATTTGTCTTGGATCATTGTATTGCTGAGAAAAGCAAAGTCATTCACAGTTGATCATCTCACAGTATTGCTGTTACTGTGTACAGTGTTCTCCTGTATCAGTTCATGTAAGTCTTTCCAGGCTTTTCTGAGACTATCCTGCTCATCATTTCTCATGACAGCATAATAGTAGCCCATGACAATCATATACAATCACTTGTTCAGCCATTCCCCAGTTGATGGGCATCCTCTCAATTTCTAATTTTTTGCCACCACAAAAAGAGAGCTGCTATAAATATTTTTGTACAAATATGTTATTTTCCTTTTTTTTTTTTTTTAACTCTTTGAGATAGAGGCCTAGTAGTGGTATTGCTAGATCAAAGGGTATTCATAGTTTGTTAGCCTGTTGGGCATAGTTCCAAATTGCTCTCCAAAATGGTTCACAACTCTACCAGCAGTGCATTAGTGTCCCACTTTTCCCGCATCCCCTCCAGCATTTGTGACTTTCCTTTTCTGTCATGTTAGCCAATCTGATAGGTGTGTGGTGGTAGCTCAGAGTTGTTTTAATTTGCCTTTTCCTAATCAATAGTGATTTAGAGCATTTTTTCATGTAACTATAAATAGTTTTGATTTCTTCACCTGAAAACTACCTATTCATATCCTTTTACCATTTATTAATGACTTGTGTTCTTATAAATTTTGATTCATTTGAGAAATGAGGCCTTTGTCAGAGATATTTACTGTAAAAATGTTTTCCTCTAGTTTTCTGCTTTCCTTCTAATTTTAACTGCATTGGTTTTGTTTGTGTAAAAACTTTTAAATTTAATGTAATCAAAATTATCCATTTTACAGGATTTTTCTTCCAACTACAGTTTGTATTAATTAGTTTACCTTTGAGGTCTCCAGCTGTGATGTGAGATTCTGTGAGATGCCACCATTTATGTTTTTTACCTTGTAGAAACAAGGAGTAAATCTGGGCTTCTGATACAATGAATCATTGAATAACAAAGTGTTACACCTTTAACAGTATTTTGAAGATTCTTATATAGTAAAAGGAGACTTGTCTTCTAGTCCAGGCTCTTCCATTATCTTTCTGTGCGACCTTGGACAAATGCCTTAATCTCTCTGGGCCTTCATTTGCTAATCTATAAAATGAGGTGGGTGTGAAATGATCTCTTAAGAGTTTCTTTTAGCTCTCAATGTTTTGTGCTCAGCTCCCTCATCTGTAAAATGGGTATTGTAGTTACCTATGGTACCCACAACATGAGGATCAGATAAGACAATGTATATAAAGAGTATTTCAAACCTTAACACCTTATGTAAAAACAAACTCTACCAAGAGCACATAGATATAAAACCAGAAGTCAATAACCATATTAATCTACCATTACAGCTTGGTAATTTTTCCAACAGTTTTTTTTCCCCCTTAAAAAATAGACTTTCAGTAAATCTCTAGGAGAAAAGAAAGAGGAATTTAAGACACATGTGGATGATTATAGCAAGCTCTAATATTAATTATATTTGTTTCCCATGGCAAGGGTGAAAGGTCTGCTGTAGTGAATTCCTGGATAATGTGATTGGGACAGGTGGCAGGATGTTTTATCGTATTGTGAGGCCAGCCTAAAAGACTGTTTTTGGCAGCTTGGTATTTGGTTCCTTAACACCTATGATCCATTGATGTGTTTATAGATTGGCTCATGATGAGTCAAGAATTAAAAGAGTTGTGCCTTAGTTTCTCTTTTGTATTTTTAATTTTGAACTTAAGCATCACATCGGATGAGCAGTTCCATGTACGTTGTAGAACAGGAGATAAAGAGCTTTCTTTGCTTTTTAAGTATATAATAAGTTAAACATGTAACTTTCAAAGCTTTCCTGCTTGTCTGAAATTTCTTCTGGCTTACCTTTTCTTTTTTTCTCTTTTAAGGGAATGAGGGAGCCTGATCCCTAGATCCCTGTTTCCCTTCTTTTGGGAGCCTCAATTTCCTCGTCTGCAGTCTGCAAAATAGGTGTGGGGAGTGGGAGTGGGAATTTGGGCTCAATGTCTTCTAAGATCCCTCCCAGGTCTGAAACTGTCATGCTGTATCATCTTAATGACAAATGATCCGGGGGAAAGTGTTTTGTTTTTTTTAAATCAGGCCCAGATCACATTTGCTGGGTCAAAAGAAACTATAACACAAAGATGATGTTAATATACCTACAAATCTATGGAGATACCTTTAATGTCATAGAACAGACCATATGCTATACTAGAATCATGGAATCACAGAATTCCTAAGTTGTGTGATAATGCATTATATATTTTTATTTATTAATAAATAATTTATATTTATAATAAATAATTTGTGTTTGTAATGAATATTTCTATTTATAATAGATAAATTAAATAAATAAAAATTAAATAAAATAAATTTATTTATTTCCACAATTGCTTCTGTCAAGAGATCCTCAGAACACTTAGCAACTATATTCTAATGGAAATTAAGTAATTCGATTAAGGTACCAGAATGATCAGTGATAAAGCTAGAAACAAGGGAATTCAGGGATCTCAGACATATTCATACATATATCTAGAGCTAAATTTGAAGGGCTGACTTGTTTAATGCTGCAAAATATTTCACAACATGAAAATTTTAATTGCTTTTAAAATATCAAGACGTAAAGTACCTTTTCCATTGGCATCTATGACATGATTAAAGATTCTTGCTTTTAAATATCAGGTTTTTTAAAAATTTGGGTTAATTTTTATTTAATATTTAATTTTCTCCAATTACATGAAAAAAATTTTAACATTCATTTTTTAAAATTGTGAGTTCCAAATTCTCTCCCTCCCCCCACCTCCCCAATTGAGAAGGCAAGCAATTTGATATAGATTATACATGTATGGTCATGCAAAACTTATTTCTGTATTAGTCATGCTGTGAAAGAAAACACAGACAAAAAAAAAGAATGCACAAAAAATAAAGTTAAAAAAGTATTCAGATTCCATTAGTTCTTTCTTTGAAGATAGATAGCATTGTTCATCATAAATCCTTTGGAATTGTCTTGGATCTTTGTATTGCTGAGAATAGCTAAGCTAAGTTCATCATTGCTCTTACTTTGTACAGTGTTCTCCTGGTTCTGCTCACTTCACTTTGCATCTATTCGGGTAACTCTGTCCAAGTTTTTCTGAAAACAACTTGCTCATCATTTCTTATAGCGCAATAGTATTCCATCACATTCATATGCCACATCTTATTCAACTATTCTGCAGTTGATGGTGTGAGAAAAGTGCTCGCTCTAAACAAAAAGCAGTAATCATTGTGAAGCCAGGAAAGTTCTCGTTTTATTTTAGCCAATTACTCTCTTACCAATGATTCTACCTGGTCATGAGTGAATTTAGAAAAAAAAGATTTTTATTTCACTCCGGGTGACTTGGCGTCTAAGCCAGGGACAGGTACACATTAAGCTAGTTACAAAAGCCCTTTTATAATTCATCCAGATTTGAATTTCCCTCCTTGAATCCCATTGGCCAGCATTCCAGGGTTCACTAAATCCCACCCCCTGATTATTACATCTTCTCATTTCACATTTCAATTCCCTCCCTCCCCTCTCATCCTCATATACTTTATTATTTATGAAAGGAAAAGCCAAGCCAAAATATTTTTAGTCTTCTCCCTGTTTGTCTGCATCAGATAGCATGAGAAAGGTTTCTCCTCAATTGCTGAGAGATTTGCCAAAAGCAGTGAGTTTGATGATTCGAACCCAGGATATCAATAATAAAAGTCCCATTATCTAATACCACACTGGTTTAACGGGCCTCATCCTTTGTGAATGGGACCTGGTTTGGCAGTTCTTTTGAGATATAGAAAAAGGCCTTCTTCAAACAAAGAAAAGTAGTAGATATGCTGCTTTTCAGGTGGCCAACATCCTCTACTGCCCCTAAAAGCAGTTTTATCCCCTACTTTAGCCACCAGTGTGGCTCCAAATTGTATTTTCATAAAATTTCTGTGGAAACAAAATTCAATCATACCTTACAGTGGGCATCCTATCAATTTCCAATCTTTTGCCACCACAAAATAAGCTGCTACAAATATTTTTGTATGTATAGGTCCTTTTCCTTTTATTTTTCCTTTTTTTGGGATAGAGTCCTAATAGTGTTATTACTGGGTCAAAGGATATTCATTGTTAGCCCTTTGGGCATGGTTCCAAAAATCTCTCCAGAGTGATTGGATCAATTAACAACTCAACTCCACCAACAGTGCATTAGTGTCCCAATTTTCCCACATCCCCTCCAACACTTATAGTTTTCCTTTTCTGTCATTTTAGCCAATCTGAGAGATGTGAGGTGGTGCCTCAGAGTTGTTTTAATTTGTGTTTTTCTAATCAATGGTACAGTATTCACATTTTCTAATGTATCCTTCCCTCAGCGCCTCTCAGAGTCATCTCCAATAAGAAAGAATAAAAGTGATAGGGAAACAGCAAAACTAACCAACATATTTAAAAAGTCTGATGTTATACATGCTATTTAGTACCTCCACTCTCCAATCTCTGCAAAGAGGAGCAATGGAGTTGGACCAGTTTACAACTCCACGAATACTACCCTTCTAGCATTGACTATTTCCATCTTTTGTCATCTTTGACATTTTTCTGGGTGTAATGTGAAACCTCAGAGTTGTTTTGGTTTTCATTTTTCTTTTTAGTGATTTGGTACATTCTTTCATATGGTTGTTACTAGTGTGAAATTCTATTGAGAACCATTTGTTCATATCCTTTGACTCCTTATCTATTGGAGGATGGCTTTTGATCTCATATTTCTATTAGTTGTCTATTTAAATCTTGGACATAAGAACTTTATCAGAGATATTTGATATAAAGATTTTTTTCCACCATCAACTGCTTTCCCTCCTCATCTTAGATGCATTAATCTTAGTGTTGTACTCAGCCAGTATAATAGCTAGCATTTTTATATTGCTTTAAGGTCTGACGCATGCTTTACTTTGGTTCATGTAAAAGTTTTTCAATTCCACATCATCAAAATGATCTCTTATCTTTGATAATCATCTCTAACCTTTGTTTGGCTAAAGACTCACCTCTTACCTGTATCTCTGATTTTACATGACTCTTCTGATTTTTTGGATATGATCATTAATAGTCAGGTCATATGTCCATTTAAAATTTGTTTTGCAAATGGCATCCCATCAGAGAAAGCCAACAGAATGTTAGCATACTTTATATAAAATGATTCTATTGATGCTACTGTCCCTAGCAGTGATGGATTTGCCCTACACCTTTTCATCAGCTCCAGAAGGAAGGTACCCTTCCTTCTGAGATGATTGATCCAGTTTGTGGTCAGGAAACTGCAGAAAGCAGGGGCTTCATTAGCCTGGTTCCTTCTAGCTGCTCCCCTAAAAGAGTAGCTCGCGTTTATATACCACTTCACATTTTCCAATGTGCTTTCCAGACGACACTGTGAAGTGAATAGCACAGTAAATGGGAGTATCCCCTTTTTACACACGAGGGAACAGAGTGTCGAAGTGGTATAATGCCTTACCATAGGTCACATGGTTTGGAAATGACAGAGCTAGGAATTGAACATGCACATCTCACTTCCTCCAGGGCTCCTTTCACAATGTTGTGCTGCCTCACTGTAACTAACATGGGTCAAATGTTGATATTCCAGAAAGGAGTTCTAGCCCGAAGTCACACTTGTTTATAATTGTAAATGTTAGGCTTATTTCATCTGCAGCAGTTTCTTTGGAATGCTTCTCTCCAAATCTTCCCTTCTCTTGAAATGGAATATTTTTAAAAATATAAATTGTCACCTTCCAGGATATATTTCTTTTCAGGACTGCCCTATAATATTAGAAATTCAAGAAACTCAAATAGTTGAGATCAGTTCAACTAAATAAGCATCTATTAAGCACCGTACTATGTGTGAATCATGTCCCTAGATGCAGGGGATGAAATGATGAGAACTAACACAGATTTTGTCCTTCTGGATAATCATCATTGGTAATGTAGAATTCCTTGTAAGTCACATGGTGTTGAATTTTGGGTCATTGCTTGACTCTTTTTCTCTGGAAAATTGTCTTTTTTTCCCCTGGAAAGTAAGCTTCCCGAAGGCAGAAGCATTTTTTGATTGTTTTAGTGGTTAGTGGTTATACCTTCATGACCCAGCACAGCACCTTGCTCATAGTAGGTGTTTATAAAGTCTTTTTGCATTTGTTGGCGATCTAATAACATCCAAAAAATTGTTTCTGAACTTCTCAGTCTTGAAAGAGAAGGGAAGAAAGGAAGAAGTTTAAAAAGAGATCTTTGTATCCTTCTTCTCCTCTGAACCTAGCTAGTTCTGCCAAATTGGTCAGAAAATCCCTAAAGACAACAAAACCCTGGCAACAACTAACAGCATTTCCTTTGTACAATAAAAAATAATTACAAAGTGTTAAAGATGTGGAAACTTGGATAGCCTTTTCATTCCTCAGGGGTGACTCCAGCTGGATGTTCAGGAAGGAGTGTTTGCTGACCCTTTGAACGCATCTATTGTGTTTGGTTAATATTGTATTTCCTTCTATAGTTTATTTCTTGGGTCACCGTTCCAAAACAAATCATCCAGTTTATCCAGCTAAACCATTTGTGTTAGAATTTCACATACAGTTTTTGTGTTTATTGGAACTACCAGGATTTTTTCTAGTAGAGGGAAAATGCTTTTTGCTTTTGTTAGCAATATATCGATACATAAAGATGTAATGTCGTAATCTGGTAACCTTTTTCTGGTCTTAGTGTACTTGATATGAAAAAAGTTTACTGGTTGAAAACTTGAATTGGAAACAATTATTATGATCTTTTCTGCAAGTTATTTTAATAAAGCAATATGGACATTTTCCTCTTGAAAATATAACTGGCATTTTAACCCACCACTGGCTTTTCATATGTCGTTACAAATTCAATCTTTTTAAGTCATGTAATTTTGCATGTTATTAAATTTATTAATGATAAGATTTCTTCAGAAAGACTGCCTCTTATAAGGGACAGATCACTAAGCAGGGGAGGCAGGTGGGACACATTCAGAAATGAAGGTGATGTAAAAAATGAAATAAAAATTTAAAATGTGAACAGAGAGAGACTGGTCTAATGATTAATTTTGGTATTTGGATCATCAGAGTAGGTGGTGACTAAGGAAGGAAGTGAGGATCTCAACAAAAAAGATCACACTTAAGTGTGTATTGTGGCTTTTTTAAACTACCTTCCCTTCAGTAGAATGAAAGAGAAACCTAAACCCTCAAGGACCCTGAAACGTTTACACAAATACTTTTAATTGCTGTTTATTCTGGGCCCCTAAGCCTCCTAAAATTAATTACAAAAACACTTATTTTTTTTACTAGTGTTCAGAATAATTTATAAGTTCCTTGACTAAATATTTCCAGCAATTTCCATTGGTGGAAAATTTCAGGTTTTTATGGAAAGGTAGACAATTTGTTATATTAGGTGGGTGCAACACAGATCCATTGCAAGTAGGAAGCCTCCTATTTAACTTAGGGTAACCCCCTTTTCTACCTATAATAATAGACAGTCTTCACTATTTGGCCAAGGCTGGCAATAGTCCTTTATCTAAACTGTTGAATTTCCAGGGGTTTGGAGTATGAAGAGGAGCAGATGAAAAGCTGCTCTCTCATGTTGTCTGTTAAGTAATCCTCATTCCCCCCTTTGGATGGGGAGCTTCTTTATTCCCTTCATTCTCCTCAGCCTTGCCTGTGCCTGCAGCAGCTGAACTTTTTTTCTGGTTATTTTTTCCCCAATGTGAGCAAAAGGGGTCTGTGGAAGGATCTACTAACCACTTAGGGGATTCCCTTCCTATGTCTTCGAAGTCTCTTGTCAGTGTTCCCCAACATGTGACTGACATTTTCTTCACTACAGAGATAAAGATGCCGAGAGGTGCTGCTGTAGAACATTAGGTCTTGAGATGTTCCATATATATTTTGAAACAATTTCTATGGTTGCAACAGGCCCCTGGGGTTCTTTGATGATTTTAAACAGTCTGCTGTTTTCACAAAGATAGTTTATTGTTCAGTGATTTTTTTTTTGACAAAGAGGAAGTTTTAAAAATATTTTTGAAAGAAACTGAAAAGGCAATGTTACGTGATATTTTGAGGGGAAGTGCCAAAAGCCCCCCTTTTTTGCATTTATTCAAGAAATGTTTATATCTTATAAGAGCCAGAGATACTTAACCATGTAAGATTAGTAGTTAAGGATCCTGTACTATTAAGGAGAAATTATACCCTATATAGTCCAAACCCCCAAATTATTCAAATACAGCTTGTTTGTTTTTTTGTCTGTATATGTATGAAAACCTGGAAACTAATATTTTTATACACAAGTAATAGATATTCAACTTAGAATTGGGTCATGACTATAAATACATATGTGTGTGTATGTTTGTGTGTATACATGTGTGTGTGTGTGTGTATACAGTATATATCAATTTATCATTAAGAAGCCTCAATTTTCAAATTTGAAGTTTTCATCTGCTGGGTGCCAGGGCCAAAGGCCACATTATTTCTGGTTTGGGGGCACCGGACTATTATAGTTTAGAAGAAACCTTAGTTCTTGATTCTAGTCCAGTGGTAACTTGAGAACACAGAAGAAAAACATTTCTTCTACTTTTGTGTGCTCGATCAGAGTTTGGACTGAAATATAGAAATAAAGAAGAGTCATAAACAGTGTTAAAAATTGCAAGACAAACATGAAGCTTTATTGTAAGCATCAGAACAGATTTATGTCCCACAAGGTCGGACTAATGAATCTTAAGCACTTGTTTGATACTTCGGTTTTATTTGCATGAAGAGTTCTTAAAGATGTAAAATGAGATGGTAAATCAATCCAATGATAGAGCCAACTACTGGTAATCAAGTGAGAGGAGAGAAGTGGTCGTGGCTTTAGAGAGAGGATCCTTTAGCTTGTGGTGGCAATAAATCCAGAGATGAGTAGTTCTGGAAGTACTGTTGCTGTTTGGTTGTTTAGCTGTGTCCGACTCTCCATGATCCCATTTGGGATTTTCTTGGCAAAGGTACTGGAGTGGTTTTGCCATTTTCTTCTCCAGCTCATTTTATAGATGAGGAAACTGAGGGAAACAGTGATAAATGACTTGCTCAGGGTCACATAGCTAGTAAGTGTCTGAGGCTGGATTTGAACTCATTAAGATGAGTCTTCCTGATTCCAAGCCCAAGGCTCTATCCCTTGCACAACCTAGCTATGCCTCTGGAACTGCCAGCCCCACAGAAAAAAATGTAAACTACATGTTTTTCCTACCTTTGAGAAGAAGATAGCATCTAATATTTGAATAACATTTTTATTCATTACCTAGAAGAACTGGGAGGTGCAAAACTTGAGAAATTTGAGTGGAGTCAACTGTCAGGTCTTTGTTGAGCTTGGCTGATGAATTCAAAGTCTAAGCAACTGAATTCAGAGCAGAGCCCAATTCTAGTGGGAGTATGTAAAGATTTTATGGTGGCCATGTTGGAATTCATATTGCATAACAGTGCTTTCAAGTTTATAATAATAATTGATGTTTACATAGGTTGGTTTTGAGATTAGCAAGTTAGGTTACATCATCTTATTTGATCATCACAACAACCCAACAACCCAGTGACTGTAAATAAAAATATCAGAGATGTTTTAACTAGAAAATGAAATGTGCCAATGAGGACGCAAGAACAAAGTTAGGATAACAAATGACAGCCTGTTGCTTGCCACCTGTGTAAGGTCAAGTGATGATATAGCCAAACTTGATGACAAAACTAGTTTTAACTCATGTCTCTGGATAGCTTGTCTTGCTATAGATTGAATCGCATACACTAAAAGCTTATGAAGTTATCTATTCACCAGCGTTAGTTGTTTGTGAATTGCTCAATGATATTCTGTTACATTTATCTACCCGGGTTTGTTTAGCCATTTCCTAATTGATGGGCACATGTTTTGCCAAGCTTTCTTTCAACTTTCTCCATTCCCCTACCCCCTTTCTTGGTGTCTTAGGAGGTGACATAATGTTGTAGTGTAATCTTTTTTATTATTTTTTTTTGGAGGGGGGAAGGCAGAGTAGTTGGGGTTAAGTGACTTGCCCAAGGTCACACAGCTAGTGTGTTAAGTGTCTGAGGCTGCATTTGAACTCAGGTCCTCCTGACACCTGACACTGCGCCACCTAGCTGCGCCTTGTTGTAGTGTAATCTTTTACCATTCTTGTCTGTAGTATTTTATGAATGAATTGGCTGACCTTGTCTACCATAGCACTTCTCTTGGCATGTAGTCAGTTATTTGCTGATTAATGTGGTTTTTGGATTCTTCCTAAGATCACAGATTTAGAGCTGAACAAAACCATAGAGGTCATTGGGAAATTCTCCAGTCTAGAGGACCTGGAACCCTCCTAGAGAGTGATTCCTCCCACCTAGGTCTGTTTGACTGGAGGTCAATAAATCAAGAGGCCAGGCTAGAAGATAAAAAATTTAATTAGCATGGGCAGATGGGCAATTGCCAGGTGGCTAGCAACTCCATGGAACTGAAGGAGCTACACACACATTCAGGGTTTTATCCAGCTTTAGGGCAGCCAGCAAAAGGAACCTATCAGGTGAGACTACCCAGCTACTTTCCTTATTTGGGAGGCTGAAGAGGGACGGGATGTCATGTGATATGGGGAGGTTGTCTTAACCTTGGGCTGTAACTTGCTAACCTTGGTGCCCAGGGTCAGGTCTATTCTGGCTGGGAGCGTTTCTCTGTAGTCAATCTCGGCTGACCATCTTATGGGGTGGGAGAACTCATTCTCTTTTGAATGTTTAGGTGGGACCTAAGGTCTAAGATAGAGGAGGTGCCTCCCTTTGACATTGAATACAGAGCCTTTTTGTTTACATCACCCTGCAGGCATTTCTTTGACCTCTAAAGCTCTGATTTCTGGGGAGATATTTTCCCCCAAGTCACTCAGTACACAATTTTTGTCCATTTCTTCCACAAGGTCATGTATCTAGTCCAACCCTCTCTTTTTTGCAGATGAGGAAACTGAGGCCAGGGAAGGTAAATAACGTAGCATAGGTACGTTATTTATAGTCCCATAGGTAGCAAATGACAGACCCAGGATTGAAACCTTCGACTTAAAATCCAGCACCCTTTCTATCGTACCATGTATTTTCTCTTGTTATGGCATTCGGTTGCATCTATTACATTTCTGCAGTCATTGGTAATGCCCTTTCCTCTGTCCATTTCCCAATATTTAGTGTAAATAACTTGTTTACATAGGTCAGGTTGGAGTTGTTTTCGTTGAATACCATATGTTTGTCTCAATCACTCAACATTTATGAAGTGCCTACTGTGTGCCGGGTACTGTCTTAGCACTTTTCAAATATAATCTCGTTTGAGCCTCACAACAACCCTGTGAGATAGGTGCTGTTATTACTCCTATTTTTAGTTGAGGAAATCGAGGTATAGGTTAAGTCATTTGCCCAAGGTCATACAGCTTGTAAGGGTCTAGAGTTGAACTCAGATCTTCCTGATTTAGACCCAGTACACTCTTCATTGCACTACCAGCTGCCTCACACTCTCATTCTATTCTTCTGGTTAAATATTTTTCTATTTGCTCTTGCAAGCAAGTGGTCTTGTTATACAGAGACAGATGATTTTGGAATGGCTTCCACATCAGTAATGAGTAATTTCCTGTCTATTAAAATATAGTTAATTTTTAAAAAATGATATTATTTGATGTCCACTATGGATTCTTTTCTTGAATGAAGTATTCTTGATATGTAGGGCAATACTCTGTGCAGGCCACAAGTTTTACAGGTCTCATTCATTTACCACTGAACCACATTTTCTACCATGTTTTTCATTGATCTTGCTTAGTTCTATCTTCACATTTATGTCACGGAAGATCAAAGAATGCTTTGATTTAATTTTAAGCGTTTTGCTGAATTCTTTGTAGGATTTCACTACTTCATCTTTTGCAACACATGTTAGTACAGAAGCTGAATTAGTTTCATAATGGTCTTTTTGCAAATATTTTCTCATGTGTACTGAAGTGCAAGATGATCAGGTGTCCCAAGAAAGCATGTTTCTTATATTTGAACATCCAGCAAGAGAACACTTTCCACCAGTTGTAGCATTTGTCTCTCCAAGGAGAACTTATGAAGCCATCCCCCCACTTAGCTTCAGCTTCCTTCTGTTTTCTGATTTCATTTATAATAATAATGGTGCTTTGAGGTTTGCAAAACAAGCTACATAAATCATCTCATTTTATCTTGCCAACAACCTTTTGAGGTGAGTACTGTTATTAACGTCCATTATTATTAATCCATATTACAGATGAGGAAACTGAGGCTGAGAATTTGAGTGATTTTCCCAGTACCCCACAGCTAAGACATACCTGAGACAGGATGTAAAATCAGATGTCTTAACTCTTAAGCCCAGTAATGATCCATTTTGCCTCTGGTAGTTGGTCATTGGTCAAGGGTCTCACATCTAAAGACCCAAGAGCTAAGTTAATGCTTATAGATAGCCTAAATTTCTGATTTTTAGTACCCTCTGTCTCTCACCACTTTGTCATTACCACTGCAGAGGACTGAGGGTCATTTTGTTATTTTGCTTGTTTGTTGCCATGGCCAAGGGAATCGTTATTGGGTGGCCAACCTTCTGGTGATGAGCCTCTCCATCCTTACGTAGACTGGTCCTTAAACCAGTCTGTTGCTAGGAACATATTCAAATCTTTCCCAGCCTGGTACAATCTTGTAACTTGTCTACTACTGACAATCGCCTCTGTGCCACAATGAGGTATCCAAGGGGAACTTGTAGAGGCACCCTAACATCCAGAATCACTTCCCTACCCCTTGGCACAGATTCAGATAGAACCATCTCCACTGTTGTTTTCTTAATCCTGTATGGCAGTGGTGTCGGACTCTAATAGAAATGGGTTCTTGCTAGCTACTTTCTGACTTAGAAAACCACAAATTAACATCATCTGTAGTGTATTGCATTTTTATTTAATTTTTTTAAACATTTACCAATTACCTTTTATTCTGATTGGACCTCAACTCAGTAGTTTTGCCAGCTCTGGGTTTGATACCTCTGCAGTATAGCATTTACATGGAAAGTTCCCACTTCTAATTCTGCCCTCTGGCTGTAATTTAACCTGATTTAAACTTTATTTTCCATCTTGCCCACTTTGATGTCTCTGCCACCTGTAAGTTAAGTGACTTTGGGCAAGCTGTTTGCCCTCCCTTTTAGCTTCCTTATCTATAAAGGGAAGGGAAGGTAGTAGATGATCTCCAAAGGTTCTGTCCAGCTCTGCCTGCCCTTCTGTCCTTCCTTGATGTGAAAGGAAGACTATTTTTAAAGTATTATGTGTTTAAGTTGAAAAACTAATTTACCCATCAGTTTGATAAAAACTGAACCTTGGCTGAGTGAATGGAAAGGTTCAGTAACTGGTATTTGGGGCTTGTTTAAAAAGCTGTTCTCTCCTGGTTGGTGTCTCTATTTCCAGGTCCTTTCTTTGGCCCTTCTGGAAGTGACTGGAGAGGATGCTGGAGCTCGGACCCAAGTTGTTTTTCTCCTCTTCTACCAGAGCTCTTGGTGATGTTCTTTCTTTCTGGGGAGTCTGGTTACCATCAACATTCAAATAAAAGCCATTCCTTGTGGCTCTGACTCTTCAGGCTCACTTTTTCATTCTGCTTTTAGAAAACTTAAGTTATATGTTATGTGCTGCATTTCAAGATTAGCAGTGGAAAAAATAGGAATTACTGACTTCCCCACAGAAGCCCTCTTATTTGTTCCACTTCCTGGTTGTTGTAAGTGGTGCTGGAGCTGGGGCGAATCAACAAAGCTAATGTATTTATTGAGTGCCTACTATGTGCTAGGCCACTGGGGCAAGGTAGGTGGAATAGTGGATAGTGCACTGGGCCTGGAGTCTGGAAGGCTTGAGTGCAGATTTGATCTTAGGCATTTCCTAGTTGTTGTAAATTACTTAACTTCTGTTTGCCTGTTTCCTTCACCTATAAAATGGGGGTAATAACAGGGTTGTTGTGAAGATCAAATGAGATAATAATTATAAAGCACTTAGCACAGTGCCTGGCACATAGGAAGTGCTCCATAAATATTAGTTATTATTATAAGAATATGGCAGAATGAAACAGTTCCTGTCCTCAGGAAGCTTATCGTCTGCCTGGAGAAATAACAATATACAGCACCTCTAAATGAATACTAAGTGATTCCGTCAGGCAGCTGGAGTGAGAGGGTACATCAGGAAAGGCCTCATTTCCAGAGTGAGCATTTGAGCTGAGCAAGTGGACCAGTCTGGCAGGAATGTAGCCTTATGTGAGAGAGAATAAGGTCAAAAACCCTGGGGGTGGGGGGTAGGGGGGGTGGGGATTGGGTCCAGGCTGGGAAGGGCTTTCAGAGCTAAACTCAGGAGCCTGTATTTGAATCTAGAGGCCGTTGAGAACTCCCAAGTTAGAGACGTGATGGTAGTCAGGCCTGCTCTTTACGAAAGTCCCTTAGGCAGCTATGCATAGGAGGAAGTGGAGTGGAGAGGGACTGAGGCTAGGAGCTCAGGGAGGAGTCTGTGGCGGTGGCCCTGGAGAGAGAAGGGCTGTGTGAGTGGGGAGAACGGGATAGATGAGAGCTTTGAGAAGGTAGAAATGACAGATTTGGCAACCATGTGGGCATCTGAGAATGAGAAATCCACTGTGACACTGCCTGGGCCACTAGTGAGGAGGGCACTGTGCCCTCATCACTAGGAAGACAGAAAGATGGATATTCAGTAGAGGGGTGAATTTGCGGGGAAAGTACCAAGCCCAATTTGAATGAGTTGAATTGGAGACATCTCTAGGGTATCTGGTGGGCAATCTGATCCAGAGCTGCAGCTTGGGAGAGAGAGACAAAAGCCAGGTGTGTAGACCTGGGAGTCACGTGTAGACAGATGATAATTAATTAAATCCATGGGTGTTGATGAAGGGGAGAGAGAGAGAGAGAGAAGACTCAGGACAGAGTGTTGGGAGTACATCCACAGTTATGGATTACGATGCAAATGATGATCCCACAAAAACAGACAGAGAAAGAAGGATCAGACACAGTGTCAAAGGCTGAAGGGAGTCTGAGATAGCTGAGAAAAACCCATCCTATGTGGCAATTAAGAGATCACTGTTAACTTTGAAGAGAGATGCTTCAGGCTTTATGACTTGGGGAGCCAGATTGCACAGGGTTGAGAAGTGAATTGTGTTGTATATTTCACCAAACCAAGATATGCCATTAATATTCTGGAACCTCAGTATTCTTGTTTGCATTGTGGAGTTGAATTCACTATTATCTAAGCCTGCCTTGGATTGTATCCAGGAGGCTGTAATTATTTAAGGATCTAAAGAAAAGTGTTATGATGGTGGTCCCCAGCAGGCACCCCGAGGGCATCATTATAGCCAGGCTTTGCTGGGTGTTTGTTCTCTCTCTTGAGTGGACAGGTAATTACAGTCAGCGATTCTTTAGAGCTGAAATCTGAGGAGGTAGGTATTGGACAACAGTAAAAGTTTTCTGGAGAAAGGGAAAGAAAGAAATCTAATCACATTAGCATTAAAACTCCTAAAATACTTTCCAGGCTCCAGTATTTAGTTAAATTGTAGCAGGGAGGGAGAGGAGATTTTACTAAGGGGAAAAATATTGTATATTTTCCCCCTTAGTAAAATCTCTCCCCCCCGCCACAATTTAACTAAATACCATGAATTAAATATGGTGCAGTTGGGAAAAGCTGGTGACTTTGTTTCATTTACCCTGAGTTAGCTGTATACCCAGACTGAGGCCTTTTAGCAGGTAAGATAACTAACTATACCTTTAGAACAGAAAGGTAGCTATAGGCCTTCTCTAAGGACCATTAGATGGTCCAGTGGACAGAGTGCTCAGCCTGGAGTCAGAAGACTCATCTTCTTGAGTTCAAATGTGGCTTCAGACACTTACTAGCTGTGTGACCCTGGGCTTAACCTTGTTTGCCTCAGTTTCCTCATCTGTCAAATGAGCTGGAGAAGGAATGTCGAACCCCTCCAGTATCTTTGTCAAGAAAACTCCAAATGGGGTCACAAAAAGTTGGACACAATTGAAAATGACTCAACAACAACTTCTCTAATTCCTTGAAGAGGCTCGATAGGAATTCCCATGTACTTTCATGTCTCTCAAGGATGGGCTCAGCTTTTTCCCAGGTAGCGTGTATAACATGGCTCCCTGCCACCAGACAAGGGCTGCCAGATGTTCCCTTAGCCATTTTGGTCTCAATATGTCCAAGTTATGGTAGCCATTGCCCTCCTAAAGAATCCACCAAAAAAGCAGTGTTTGTTATTCATTCAAATTATCGGTCTGCCTGCTGTGGGTTTGGTATCCAACTTAACAAGGTATTTTGGATCAGATGGCTTTCCGAGTAGACCCAGACTCCTTTGGGGGATATTTGAACCTTAATTATAGTAGTCGGTGTATCTTTCACAGTAGAAATTGTTTGAAATGACCAGAATGTTAAAAATCATGTATCAGCTTTTGGCAGTAACTGGAAACCGTTGGTTATTGTTGCCAGAGTCCTCATAATGGAATCCTCTTGAAAGCACAAGGCTTAAAAGGCCTGAGTCAGCCTCTTAAAGAACAAAGCTAGATTTCAACCTAAAACAAACATTTTTATGGGTATGGGGCCCTAGCTTCTTTTCTGAGGATGAAAGATTTTCTTTGGTACCATGAAGGAGTTAAATTAGCCCTTTGCACTTCCCACCCAGAAAGAACTGTGATATATTGGAGCACGAAACACCAATACTCTCCCCAAACTGCTGGCCTCAGCTTTTTTTCTGTATTGTGTTTAATTTCAGCAGCTCTTGTCATGTAACTTATAAAACAATAACCTTGGTTCTTTTGCTGACCACAGCTAAAACCTGCAACCTCTTCCCCAGGTAGTCATATTTGAAGTGATAGGCTTACAATATTCTATTATGCAACATATATTTTTAGAAATGTCCTAATTTAAAAAAAAATTTTTTTTGTTTCTGTACACATTGAAAACAAGGAAGTGGATAAAAATTCACAGTATTTCTGATGCTGTACATTATTGATATATTTATCTTTTTTTATGATTCTTTTTCACTTCCTAGAATGTTGCTAATGGTCTGCCTCATTGAAATGTTGGGGGTGAGGGGCCAAGGGAATGCTGATGCAACATTTATGGCTCCTAGTGGAGTGATCAGGCATTGATTGTTGTGAGTTTGATTGAACTGCATCCAGCTGTTTGTTTTTTATTCTAATATGGTTTGAGATAAAGTCCCCTCAACCTATCTAGCTCCTGGGACATGAAGATTTTATCTCCATACATCTTTGCACAATCTGTTTCATGAGAAATAAAGACAAAGGGCATTTTTCCCATGTAGTGAGATGAAACTCATTTTATAACAGTCTAAAAACTTTTTTATATTTTTACTTATTTTATTTTTAATTTATAGGATAAAATAAGCATTTCCATAGCATAGTGTAATACAAAAAAGATTGTACATACAATTGTAAATCTATTACGTACAACTTGCTGTTTCATTTAAGTATATAATAAAGTTATCATGTAAGTTTCTTTTTTTCTTTCCCTCTCCCCCTAGATTTATATTTTTAAAATATCTCCTCCCATGTCCTGAGCGTGACACACCACTTGTTGTAAAGAATAAGATATTTTACTATATATTTCATGTTAAGAACATGGTTGTTTTTCAATTGTGCATTTCTAGAAGAGGCAAAAGGTCTAATTTGCTTCTCTATCCTGATTTTGTTCATAGTCAAGTTCATCCGGGAAGTGACCCCGTATATCAAGAAGCCATCATTGGTATCTGATCTGCCCTGGGAAGGGGTCGCCCCCCAGTCACCCAGCTTTAGCGGCAGCGAGGACTCGGGCTCCCCCAAACACCAACATGGCACCAAGGACAGGAAGGTCATTCCTCTCAAAATGTGTTTTGCTACCAGGAACCTGAGTATGCCAGATCTGGAGAACAGGTGAGAGGGATATAATGGGTGAACCACGGAATACTTGTGACTTTGTAAAAGTGAGAGGCAAGGGGGGACTAAACAGCTGATATGTTACTGTTGAATGAGTTATCCTTCATAGAAGATGGGTTAATCTCCCAAAATTGTTCTTACTTATATATTTTATATTCTTCTTAGAAGGTGAAAAGTCTTTCTATGGTAGTGGCCGTTGAGTAGGAGACCTGAGTCTGAGTCCCAGCCCTGCCATGTTCAAATGTACAGAGTAGTAGCAGCCCAATGGACATGACAGGGTGTGGGCCCTGGAAACCCCCTTTCCTTGAACTTTTCCACAAGGCCAAGTCTCCGGCTTTGGCCTGAAGTTGGCCTGAGGCATCTGAGAATAATCCTTTTAACTACCCTTTCATTGCGGACCTCTTTGTCTGCACCTGGCCCCACCCACTCCTTAATTCCATCTAGATCCCGTCTCTCTTCACCCCAAACTACTTGGCCACTCCTACAGCACATCCAGATCTTCCCGCAGTCTTCTGTATAAAAGTTCCATCTTGCCTCCGTTAAAGTGTTCAGATTCAATCTGGTCTGAGTCACAAATGCTCAGATTCTTAAAATCTGGCCAGTAGCATGGATTCTTAAAATCTCGCCCAACCCAACTGGTGTTTTACTAAACCTTGGCTCTGACCGAAAGTTGAATTCAAGGCAGGACCCACGTTGTTTGCCCTTGAATTTTGGGGTTCCCAGCACCCCTAGACCTCGAGATACTTGCCCAAATCATTTCATTTCTCTGGGCCAAGTATCCTCACGTGTAAAGTGAAAGTGCTAAGCGAGGTGATCTCTAGGATTTCTCGAAGATCTAACATTCTATGATTCTGATATTTTTTCACCAGTTAGAGGTAGCTTGACTATCATCTGATGCCCATCTCATCTCCATGCACACGCACATCCGCACATCCTTCCTTCTCAAGTCTTCTTTGATCTCCTCTGTTTGCTAACATAATTTACACCAGCGTAATGACCTCATTTATTTGTTGAGTCATGTCTGACTCTGTGTGACCCCATTTGGGGCTTTCTTCGTAAAGATACTGGAAGGGTTTGTCATTTCCTTTTCTAGATCATTTTACAGAAGAGGAAACTGAGGCAAAAAGGATTGAGCAACTTGCCCAGGGTCACACAGCTAGGCAGTGTCTGAGGCCAAATTTGAACTCAGGTCTTCCTGACTTCGGGCCTGGTGCTCTATCCATTGGGCCAACCTTATTTACTGTGGTGTTTTATACTTATCCATGTATGAGTATCTTAGTCTTTATATATTTTAAAACATCATTCTGAGAAGAGGTCCTTTGGCTTCATCAGGCTGTCAAAGTAGTCCATGACCTTAAGAAGGTTAAGAACCCCTGGTCTAGGGCTTAGAAATTCAGTTATGACTTTGTACCCTAGGGCGAGTGTGGTAGGAGTAATATGTTATTATTAGTGATAATAATGGGGTCATGAGACCTGAACGCCTAAAAGGAAAAGACCATGACTTTGAAAGCAACCTAGTCTCTGAATTTTCCCATTACATTTCTGTAGCTCAGATCACTGGTGCCTCAGCCCAAGGCATCTGGCCCACCCCAGCCCACCTGGATTACTTAATTAGTTTACTCAACATGCTTAATCCCAACTAGACCCCTTTTCTGTTATCTCCAGAACACTCCAGGCCACTTGCCACTCCTTAATCCCGTCCAAATTTTCTCATAGTCTTTTTTCTGTATAAAAGTACCAAAACCCTCATTAAATTGTTCCAATTTACTAGGAACCTCACATTCTATTGGAGTCACAAATACTACAGATTTACTAGAAATCTTGCAGGTCCATTGGTGTTATAATAAAACCTCACTACTCTGATTGAAAGAAAGCTTGAGAGGTCAAATTCTTCCAAGGCAGACCTACCCTGTGCCCTTGCATTTCAGGGTTCCCAGCACCCCAAACCACAACAGTAATAATAATAATATCTAGCATTTCTATAATGCTTTAAGGTTTGCAAATCGATTTACATAGATCATCTCATAGAATTTTCATAATAATCCTGTAGGCAGGTGCCGTTATAATCCCTACTTTACAGATGACAAAACTAAGCCTGAGAGCAGGTAAGTGACAGTCTCAGAGTTACACAGCTAGTAAGTGTCTAAGACCAGATTCAAATTCCAGTATTGCTGACTCCAAGCCCAGTACTGAATACACTGTGCCAACTAGCTGCCTAGTTTTTCCTTAAAAGGTATTGAGATATTCCTAGATACTTTGTTGGCCCAGGCAACTGAGGGCTCAGACTGAGCCCAGCTACGAGGACTAGGGGCGAGGCCAGGGGGTGGGGCCTCAGAGCTTCAGGTGGTAGGTGGTGATGGGTAAGGTAGACCAGGGAGCTTCCCTCAACTGAATCTGTTCAAGGTGTCCTCCTTGGTTTTTTTTGTTTGTTTGTTTTGGAGGCTGGAAGGCAGGGCAATTGGGGTTAAGTGATATGCCCAAGGTCACAGAGCTAGTAAGTGTGTCAAGTGTCTGAGGCTGGATTTGAACTCAGGTCCTCCTGACTCCAGGGCCCATGCTCTACTCACTGCACCACCTAGCTGCCCTAGGTGTCCTCCTTGTTTAGTGTAGTTGAATAACCTCCTGCTATGGGCCAAAAACCTCTTGCTTTATTGTAGAATGGCCAACAAGCGGTTGTTCCATTTTGTTCCAATATGGAGCCTAAACTGGTAGGGGCGTGTCAGAGTCAGGCCCAGCCCAGAATAATTGGGGCACTCTTGTGGACTGGAACACAATTTGCTTATTGAAGTGGGGGATGGGAGGTGCCAGGACAGTGAGCCTTGTGGCATTTCTCCTTGACCTAGAATTAGGGTCAGTGACACTACAAGAAATGTCATCATCTTTGCTCTAGCCCTGATGTTCCTGATGCTGTTTCTACTTATAGTCACCTTTTAATATTGAACTTCAAAGATTTAGGATCCCCCAGCTCATGGCCTTGATGTAAACCTGAGACCCAATCCTTCCTGGTTTTCTCCCAGACCCAGTCAGGCAGTTGTTAACAGGAATTTACTGAGCCAGTCTCTAATCTGAGAATGAGGAAACAGCAGTCCTGAGACAAAGTGCTGGTAATCAGGTAGCCGTTTAATTGATTAGTTTCATTATGAGGAACAGATTTGCAAATCAGGAATTCTCCTCATCGGAATTTCACCTTCCTGAAGTGGAGACAGAGATTATATACATAAATCACAAGTGGGAAGGGAAGGGGGAAGGTAGATTAGGGGGCCAGAGTGGTCTCCCCAACAAACCCACAAATGGAAGATGACGCAACACTTTTGGAGTCCTGTGGGAGCAGTACCGCTCGCGTCCTTGGGGGTCATTACTCGGTGGATCACAGGACCACGTTCTGTGACAGGGATAGGTTCTACAGGCTTTGATTTGCCTCACTGCAGGGACGAAGGCAGAGGAGGCCAGTGGCTGTGAGCCTCGTCAGTTTGATTGATCGGTTTGAGCTGCATTGAGTCCGACTCAAGCAGGAAAAGGCAATTCTGAAAAATCTGATCTGCAAATATCCACATGATACATCCCATTGATTATTATAAAAATCAGCATCCCCTCCACATGGTAAACATCTGCTGTGAGTCAGGCACCGCCCCACTGAAATACAAAGGCCAATGACGTGCCCTGGCCTCCTGGAGCTTGCCCTTCCAACCGGGAAGAAGACAGCTGTGAAGGTGGGGGGGGGGGGCGGTGCGGAGCAGGAAGGACACAGCAGAGCAGTCTGGAGGAGGGCCGGCGGCCACTCCTCAGGGACTGTTCATTTTGTTTTGCCTTCATTCTGTCTGTATTAGGAGGCTTGAACACTGGAGGTCACCTAGCAGCAGTAGTGGAAGATCCTCCCAAAGACCATGTGTTCAATCATCTTCCAGTCCTGTCTGTATCTGACTCTTCATGACCCCTTCTGGGGTTTTCTTGGCAGAGACACTGGAGTGGTTTGCTGTTTCCTTCTCCAGCTCATTTTATGGATGAGAAACTGAGGCAAACAGGGTTAAATGACCTGCCCAGGGTCACACAGCCAGTAAGCATCTGAGGCTGGATTTGAACTAAGGAAGATGAGTCTTCCTGACTCCAGGACTGGTGCTGTGTGCACTTATGGTGCCCCCTAGCAGCCCCCTGGAAGATCAGCTTGGAGTAGAGTGTAGTGGTTCTCCCCTATGCAGGTTGTCCTTAAAAGGACATTCCTGAGCCATTCCTGAAGACAGGATTAGCCCAGGAAATAGAGGGCTCAGGCTGCTGCTGTGACTTCCCCGAAGCAGCCACCAGGACCTGGGGGTGGGGAGGATGGGGTGTGGGTTCTGCTTGTCAGATCATGACAGATGTGTCCTCCCCCATGGCCAGATTAACCTCTAGGAGGGGACGCACATGGCGTGCTAGACCTGAGTTTAAACTTGACCTCTGTCCTGATCAAGTCACTAAACTGCCCGCTGCCTCAGTTTCCTCCTATGTAAAACAGGGATAATTAGAGGTTAAATTGAGATAATGTTTGTAAAGCGCTTCGCAGACCTTAAAAGTGCTATGTAAATGCTCTGTGTTGTTATCATCTCCCTTTGTTAACTGTTGAATAGCCCCACCGGGCCTCATTTTGTTCCAATATTGAAACTAAACCATCAGGGAACTGGTCCGAGTCAGGTTGGGCCCACAATAGATAATGTGTAATAGTCACATATTTTCTCTGGTCACTTATTTTTCCCTCTGTAAAATGCAATAACATCATTTTCCAGTCCAACAAGCATTTATTAGCATGTGCTTTGTGCTAGACGTTGCCCTGCAGTATAGATATAAAGTCCAAAAAACAATAGTTGCTGCCCTCAAGGAGCTTGTGATCTACTGGGAAGATAGAACGTGTAAACAGTGAAATGTAGACAGGATCTGGAGGAGGAGCAGCAAGTGCTGAGAACTAAATGCATCAGGAGAAGGTTCCAGTTGGGAGAGGGAACCAAAGCCAGGAATCCTAAGAGGTGGAAAGGAGACAGGAGATGGGGAGAATGGAGTGTACCCCATGGAGGAGGTGGGAGGGAGACAGGATGTGGACATAGGAAACCCAGGAGCAAGGAGGCTACAGCCACACGGTGAAGGCTTTTTTTCAATTCAGGAGTTTATATTTCATCCAAAGGGCAACTGTGAGCCATTGAAGTTTCTGGAGCCAAGAGAGAGACATCGTGGTTAGGCCTGTGCTTTAAGACAAATTGAAAATCTACAGATTCATACTTTGGGAGAGAGTCCTCACTCTATGGTTCAGAGTTTTCCCCATGCTAGCTTCTATTAATAGAAGCCCCATTAGATTTCAGGTGTGAGCTGGTTTTGAGGCTTCCATTCTTCCGCAGACACTGCATCTTAAACCTCAGGTGTGTCTAAAATGAAAAAAAGGCCTGATGGTAAATGCAGCTGCTGAAGGTAAAGCCTTGGGGAGCAAACTGGTTCAAGTAGGAACAGTGAAAAGAGTCAGGTTTTAGCAGGTCATCTGTCATAAGCAGATTCATTAGTGTCAGTTCTGTATAATTAGTTCTGTTACTGCTTAGAAATTTGATCTCTTACAATCCTGGGCAGGAGATATCCTTAGATGGTCTTGGTTCCTGATGATGGTGACAATATTGAGTTACAAAGCACTTTACATAATTTGCTTTGAACCTTCTGATAGCCCTGTGAGGGAGACAGATCGTTTTAGACCCATTTTCCTGATGAGGATTCTGAAACTTCAGTTGTGACTTACTTATGTCAAGAGCGGAGTTCAAACCTGGGTCTTTTCTGATTCCAAATCCAGAGGTTTTTTCCATGACGTAGTTTCCAGGAGGCCTTTCCTGCTAGATCAGCCACATCGCAGTTCTGTCTGTGCCCACTGTCTACTCTGCCATGGTCAACATTTAAAACTGAACCAACCCCGTGATCCTGCAGGCCAGAACTGTCCATGGAGTTTTCTTGGCAAAGATACTGGAGTGCTTTGCCATCTCCTTCCCCAGCTCGTTATATAGATGAGGAAACTGAGGCAGAAGGGGTTAAGTGACTTGCCCAGGGTCACACAGCTAGTAAGTATCCAAGGTCAAATTTGAACTCAGGTCTTCCTGACTCCAGGCCCAGTGCCCTATCTACTATGCCACCTAGTTGCCCTACTCTATATATGGGCATTAGTTCTTAGAGACCTCAGTGGTTTCCAAGTCCAGTCTCCCTGGGAGGTCACAGCCAGAGGGCCTCTGCTTGGAGTGACCAGGGGCAGACCCTCCCTTCCTCCTCCCTCGCTCTCAGAGAGTTCTTATTGTTAGGAAGTTTTTCTTCCTGTGGAGCCCAAATCTGGCCCTACTCATTCTCCCCAGCTGTGCCTACTGGGCCAAAATGTAAGAGTCCCTCTTAGACAGAGGCCCCCTCAAAATCCTTGAAGAGGATGATTCGTGCCCCAAGTCTTTTCCTCCCCAGGCTAAATATCACTTTTCCTTCGGTTAGTCATCTTGTGACTCTCTCTCCAGTCCTTTCTTCCACACCATCCCCCTCAGCTGCTGCTGCTTCCCCTTCCTAATTGCCTTATTTTTAAAGGGATACTTTGGATCTGTCCTGCCAGTGCTGAAGTGGACGTGAGCTTCTCCAGATCGTGGAAGGCCTTGTTGGGCTGTTTTCTCCATGGCCTGAGTCGAATGCAGTTGATCCCGATCCTCCTCTCTGGACATGCAATGTTACATTGTTCACTCTTTGAGCTCTGTGGTCCGCTAAAAGCCCCAGATCTTTTTTCACAAGAACCGTTGTCTGGCCATGCTTCCTCCTCCCTTCATTTATATTGCGATCTACTTTTATTTATCAAAAATGTGGGATTTGGGATTCATTTTTTTTTTAAAGTTTCCTTTATTCTTTCTTCCATGATTCTACTTCCTAGATCTCAACACATCATTAGGCATCAGGGCAAATGAGGAGTTCCTTCCACTTTCCTCTGGTCCCCGTTCTAATTTCAGTTTTCAGGACTGCTCTAATGTTGCTCTAAGCCACTTTTAACAAGGGCTTCCCGTTAGGAAGCTAACTCTACTGTGGAGAGATTCATGTAAGAGAAAATGGAGTTCAGATTTTTGCCAGTGATTATTGTGGGCAATGTATATTTATTTAGCATTCTGTATAGTTCAGAAGGAACACGTTGTTCTCATGCAGCTGCCTTTTGGAAACGCAGTGCTGTTTTCTTTGGGCGTGTACAGGATGCCTCAATAATCTTCCCCCTGGATACTTTCCATACAAAAGATAATTTGGGCTTTGTGCCACAGATAAACTAGGGTGGAAGTGTTAACTTCCCAGTCTAGCCACCAGACTCAGCATTTGTCTTTAATTGATTAAATAAGTGCTGTAGAAGCATCTGGGAAACCAAAGAAAATCCAGGACCCCAGAGCAGCTAAATTTAGGGGGCCCTGTGCTCTGGGGTACCTACACCACAACTTATTCATCTGATCAAAATGTAATTGTAATTCACTGAAAATTCCCAGTGGTTTGGCCCAAAGCCAATACCACTCATGCTGTGGCTGTCTTCCACACTTTCTTTCTCTTGCTCTCCTATGGGCCTCAGCAATGATTGGCAGACTGCCATAGTGTATTTATTAGCGGGGTTTTTATTTGAACTGTGCTTTTAAAACAGTGGTAGGCTATTAAAAAAAAAAAGACTTTGCTGAAATTCTTGAATAATATTAGAGCTGCATTGTAGAAAGAAGGATCTGCTGGGTCCTAGGGTCAGTCCGGAGATGATTGATTGAGCTTTAGAAGGAGCCTTTGTATTTTATGTAATTAAATTTTCTAACTCTAGATCCTTTTCATTTAAACTTTTTAAAATGGTTAATTGGGGACCTGCCTGGGGAAACAGTTTTCATTCCCCATTAGCCCCTCACAGTCCATGCATTTCTGAACTGTTTGATCAGACATCTGATCAGCTGCTTTTGCACCGTTCTTCAGGTTAATTGATTACTGAGATTCCTAATGTTTGGGGATCTAGAATTTATGTCATGTCAAAAGAAATACATCTTAGAGGATGCTACCTATTCAAAGTTATATTGACACCTCATTTTATACCCCAATCATTTCCCAGTAGGGGTAGCTTGATGGTTCAGTGGCTAAAGTGCTGGGAAGACCTGAGTTCAAATCTGGCCTCAGACACTTCCTAGCTGTGTGACCCTGGGCAAGTCACTTCACCCTGTTTGCCTTAGTTTCCTTATCTGTAAAATGAGCTGGAGAAGAAAATGGCAAACCACTCCAGTATCTCTGCCAAGAAGACCCCAAATGGGGTCACAAAGGGTTGTACATGACTGAATAACAACAACATTTTCCAGTATGCCACCCTCCCTTGTAACAAAGGTAAACAGTTAGGCAAAACTGACTGAGGAAATGCTGTCATCTCATGGTCTTGGCCCCATTCTGCTCCCATAGTGCCCCACCTTACCAAGAGGGGCAGACGTGTTTCAGCACTGTTCATCATTGCAGCTAATCAGAGTTCAGGTACCTTTTAACACTATTTTTCTTTACCTCACTGTAATTACTGTATGGGAAGCAGCTAGGTGGCTCAGTGGACAGAGTGATGGGCCTGGAGTCAGGAAGACTTCACTTCAAATCCAGCTTCAGACATTAGTAGTTGTGTGACCCTGGGCAAGCCACTTAACCTCTGTTTGCCTTAATCCACTGGAGAAGAAAATGGCAGTATTTGTGCCAAGAAAACTCCATGGACAGCACTGGTGTGCTGTCGTTCACAGTGTCATAGAGAGTCAGATACAAGTGCATCATTGAAGAAAGCTCTTGAGTATATTTTTCATCCAGTTCTGCTTACTTCACTCAGTTATAACCTTTTCAATAACTTTGTTATATCTGAAAATAAGGATAAACTGATGCCTATATTTAGTGCTAAGTAGGTCATTGGGAGGGGTGAAGGAAATTTCTTGTCATAAGTTTGTGCCTGAATTTTGAGCATTTGTGTGAAGGATGTTGAGCTAGTTACCCATGCCAAACCAATCAAGTGGAAATAAATCATCCTCCAAAAGATGTAGGAGCTTGGATTTCTGGATCAAGGTCAAGACTGTATGTCTTAACCATGACTCAGCTGTACTAAGTGCCCAAGGAGAACTGGAACTTGTCAGGTCATTTTTATAGAAATATTAAGTATGTGAAACATGTATTCTTGATATTCCTGAAGAACATAGGAAATGATTGACTTTCCATTAGCAGTCATGAGAAATTGTTTTTACAGTTATCGAGGAAAGTAGGAGAGCTTTTCAAGGGCAATTTCAGGTCATTGAATCTTAAAATAAGTTTGCCTTCTCTAGTTTGATGAGCAAAGGACCAGGTGTTCTGGGTAACCGTGCACATTGTTAGCTCACCAACCATGTGTTCAGGCTTCTTATTTCTAAAAGGGAGCTTTCCAGCATTTTGTTGATGGTACAGCTGACTGTGTTTTCTTTATATAAATTGTATTACTTCTTTACATAAGTTACACAACTTTCCTCTAAAGAGTATAAGCAAGTTTTAACAAAGAAACATTTCTTAAAGATTATATCAGCAATAGCAATAATAAAAAAGAGTTAGTGTTAAAAGGAATAAAACAAAAGCAAGAATAATGAAGAGTGTAATGTTAATTCAGATGGCAATAAGCTGAAGGTTAGAGTTCAAAATTTAATATTAAGCTTCTTAAACCAATAAAGTTTTCTTTCATACTTTTAAAGCCAGACACAAGCACCATCTCCCTAAGAAACGTTCTCTGATCCCTCCATTTTCTGACTGCCCCTCCATCCCAAAATTGTATAGTCATTTGATCATCAACAAGTTGGCAATCATTAATCATACACTTACTGAGTGCCAGGCACTGTGTTGGAGATGGAAAGGAAGGCAGCCACGATCTCTGCCCTCAAGGACGTCACCCGTTACTGGGGGAGACCACAAATAAACAACTATGTACAAACAGGATAAATTAGAGATAATTTCAGAGGGAAGGCATTATCATTAAGGGGTATCAGGAAAGGCTTCTTGGAAAAGGTAGGATTTTAGCTGAGACTTGAAGGACCTAAGTGAAGGCAAGGTGGCAAAGATGAAGAAGGAAAGAAATTGAGGTTTGGGGGACAGTCAATGAAAGTGCATGGAGTCGGGAAATGGAGGGTATGCTCCAGGAGCAGCAAGGAGGCTAGCTGTATTGGGACACAAACCTTGTTGCACAGAAACTTGTTTTCTCCCCAAGCCTTAGTATAGCACTGTATACTCAAGTCTTCTGGGAGACCAGGCTTGGGGTCATTTTGCTCAAGTTAGATCTCATGCCCTTCAACCCAGAGCCACATATGCTTTCTGTTGGTCTCAGTGTAGTTCTTACCAGATAGTTTTCTGTTTAATACCTGGTATGGTGCTTGGCACATTGTAGGTATTTAATAAAGGATTATTAGTTGATTGATTAACCTCTGTCCACTTGTTGGACTCCCTTCAGTCTTTCACTGTTGGGAATGGGTAGATGATGAGAGTTTGTACAACTCTGCCTCACTTAAATCTTGTTCACTTAAAAGTCAAGACATCACCCTGTGATGCCATTGGTCTTTTTCGAAAGGAGGAACTAACTACAATAGAGATGCAAATAAGCAAAGCAAAGACCACCCTTGTCCTCCAGGAGCTCACTGTCTGATGGAGGAAGACAGTACACAAAAGGAAATTGTAAAGATTGGGGAGGAGAAGGTACTCAGCTAGAGGCATGATGATTGGGGAGTGGAATCCAAAGACTGTAGCCGAGCCCTCTTTATCTGGAGGTTTGGGAGGAGTTCTTTGCTCTGTCCTCCAGCCCTCCAGTTAGAGGGGCAAGTGATACCTGAGGGTACTGATGAGGTTTGAGTACCAAAGCTGAAAGAATCTTGGTGATGATGTATTTCCTGGTGATGAACTTTTTGGGAGTGTGGTACATAATGATGGCAGTAGAGTGGGATGTGGAGAGTACAGCTGATGGGAAATGGACCTTCTAGTATTGCTAGACCATGTGGTGGACTTCTAGCAGCACAACGGATCCCATTGTCCTGGCTCCCAAACAGATTGGAAGAAGACAATAACTCACTTTTATAGAGTGCTTTTAAGCTTTGCAAAGCTGATAATCTGAATTGATAGAGGGAGTTTTTCCTACCAGGAGTATCTCTACTAACAAAATGCCAGGACCAAACAAAAACCAAAGTTTGTAAGGTATTATCCTTATCATCCTGAGCATAGACAGTGCAAGTATTCCTTATTGCTCTTTTACAGATCAAGAAACTGAGGCAAGGTTAAGCAACGTTCCTGCTCCTGCTAACATAGGTTTTCTTTATCAGAGCCATTAATCCACCCTTGGTCTTCATACTCCAAGTCACATGTTCCTTTTACTAAACTATTATGCTATATTCTTACTGTCTTTATATATGTGTGTGTGTGTGTATATACACACATATACATACATGGACACATATGTATGTATGTATGTATATGTGTGTATATGTATAGTATCTGCTCTCCTACCCTGTGTCTCTACCATCTAGGTCATGCTTACTTTGCTTTGTATTGATAGATTTTGCCCTTCCCCACAACCACCACTCTAGTGAGTATCTTCCCATAAAAATAAAACAATTCAGCAAAGCCCCCAAATAAAGTAATTCTGACAAAATGGACATGTAGCTCTCCTCTCTTATGGTTTGCCATTTGTAAATAGAAAGACTGTGTTTTAGCCTCAGTAATATAAAACTAGATTGACCTTTGTATCTGACCTAAGTATTTTTGCCTTCTGCTGCTTCATTGGTATTATTGTAGTCAAATATATTGTTCTATTACCTCTGCTTTTTGTTTATTAATAGGTCTTATGAGTCTTCCCATGTTTCTCTGATTTCTTCATATTTATCATTTCCCACAACAGCAATATCTCCTTCCGTTTAAATATAACAATTTGTTCAGGCATTCTTCTATCTTTTGGCACATCATTTGTTTCCGCCATCTTACTATAACAGATAGTGCTGCTGTATTTTGGTACCCATACAACCTTTCTTTTTGACGTTGACCTTCTTGGAATATTAACCCAATATTGGGACTGCTGAGTTATAGGGTATGAACAGTCAGTAACTCTTCTCACATAATTTCAAGTCTATTTCTAGAACTGTTATTTGTGACAATTCACAGCTCTACCAACAGTGAATTAATGTGCCTGACTTCCCACAGCTCCTCCAACATGGGCTTTTTCCATCTCTTATAACCATCATTTGACAGGTGTGAAGTGATATTTCAGAGTTGTTTAAATTTGCATTTCTCTAGTGATTTTGAAGATTTTCTCATGTGCTTGTTGATAATTTGTGTTTCTTCTTTTGAAAACTTTGTTCTTGTGTATCCTCTCAGACTCCGTTGATATGCTGGCTCTTTTTTACTGAACAGCTGCTTACTTTCCCCTCTTTATTCTTTGTAGCAAGATGATGATGCCCAGGAATCCCCTGCCCATGACATGTAGTCATAAAGGGTTGAGTATTTCTCTAATTATTTAAATTTTCATTTATTTCCATAAACATTGTTTTGTAGTTGTATTGATATAACTTTGTATGTCTTAATAACATTTCACAGATATTTGTATCTATTTCATAATTATTTTAAATGGAATTTCTCTCTCTTTTCCCTTTGGTTTCTATTGTTTATATCCAGAAATCTTATTAATGCATGGATATATCTGTATACCGTTACCTTGTAGAAGCGTTGCCTCAACTAACTAGTTTTGTTGTTGATTCTTTAGGTTTTCTAAGTAAACTATCATATTCCCTACAAACAGTGATAATTTTTGCCTCCTGTTTGTGAATGATTTTTTCCTAATTTTCTTATCTTTCTGACATAGTTAGCATTTCAAATACTGAATCAAATAATAGTAGAGGCAGTGAACATCCTTTTTTGCTCTTAACAGGAAAACCCCCCCGTTTTTCTTCCTTACAAATAATGGTGACTCTTGGTTTTAGGTCAATGCTTTTGATCCTCTTAAGGAAAAGTTCTTCCCTTTTTATACTTTTTAGCATTTTTAACATAAATGTGTGCTGTATTTTGTCAAATGCTTTGGATTGATTGTTGATTATGTAGCTTTTGTTGATTTGACTATTAATGTATTGAGCTATGCTAATTATATTCCAAATGTTGAATTATATTTTTATCCCTGCTATAAATCCAAGTGGGCCATAATAAACAATTTTTTGGTTATATTGTGGTATTCTCTTTTTAAAATGTCTTTCAAATGTTTTGTATCAATATTCATTAGTGATGTTGCGGATGGTTCTCTTTGGCTTGGATCCTTCCGTGGGTTTGGTGTAAGGACCATATTTGCCTCAGAAAAGGAGTTTGAGATAGTGCCCTTTTCTCTTCTGTGTAGTCATGCCCCCCTCACCTAATACTAATAGTAATAGCTGCAATAGGAACAACTGACATTTATGTAGCGCCTACTATATGCCAAGTGCTTTGCAAATATTATATGACCCTCGTAACAACCCTGGGATGCAGGTGCTTTTATTATCCCCATTTTACAGTTGAGGAAACTGAGGCAGACAGATGAACACATCCCTAGGGTCACACATCTAGTGAATGTCTGACTCAGGTCTTCTAGATTTCAGGCCCAGCATTGTATCCACTGCTTCATCTAGCTGCCATCTTGTACTTATGAAGTTGATTTTTTTTTAACCCATAAGTATAAGACTACTTTTCTCCTTGTTAAATTTGCACTAATTTGCTTCAGGCTGGGAATGCAGATTTCTTCTCAAATAAAATTAATAGATTCTGAGAAAGGACTTGAGAAGCTTTCTAAGGAATCAGGTTCTTACTCTGTAGTAGTATCCAGGCTTTTGGACCCATTTTTGCAGCTCTGTAACTTTCTTGGCTGGTTGTGGATAGTTGAGTCAAATGTTTCTAAGATAGGCCTTCCATTTAGTGTCTGCTTTGTGTCCATCCCTTCCCTAGGCTTTGTGGTTAGATTAAATTCAATTTAGATGTTTATGGAGTGCCTACGATGTGTTTTATTATCCTAGGTGCTGGGCATCCCCAAAACACCCCAAAGAGCTCGGGTATAACATACAACTCAGGGAGGAGGTAGGACAGTGTACCAACAACAGGTGGTACGAGAGAAAGCTTCCCGGAGTAGGGAGCATCAGAGCTGGTCCTTGAAGAATACCAGAAGGCAAAAACAAGGAGGGATTGATTGGAGAAGGGTTTACAAGGCCACTCTGGTTAGAATGTGGAATATGTAAAAGGGAAGAGCGTGAAATAAGGCCAGAAATGTAGGCTGGGGTTGGATGGTGGAAAGCCTTAAATGCCAGGCTAAGGAGTTTGTATTTTATATCACAGGCGATGGTAAGTCACTAACAGTTTTTGAATGGGAGACATAAAATGGTAGGTTATGCCTTAGGAAGATTCTTTAGCCCCCATGGGAAGGATAGGTCGGTGAAGGGAAAGACTTGATGCAGGGAACCCAATAAATGGGAGTCTGTTTCTGTAGTCCAGGTCAGTTGAGTAGAACAAGGGCAGTGGCTGGATGAGTGGAGGGAAGGAGATAGAGATGGAACACCAACATCAGTGGAGTAGGTACAGGAGACAGAGATGAAAGACCAATGTCAGTGGAGTAAGTACAGTAATTGCAAGTGACTGGATGGGGGGAGGAGCAAGGATTAGGATAAATCTCAGTGATTGGGAGGATGGTAGTACCTTCAAGAGTCATATGGAACTTATGGTTTGGCAGCAAAGGTAACGAGTTTCATTTTGGACATGTTAAGATCAACATGTCAGTCAACAAGTATTTATTAAACACTTTCCATGTTCCAAACAGTGTGCAATGTGATCCATACACAAGGGCCATGGGAGCCCTTGGGAGCTTAGAGGCCATGAAGGGCACTGAACTTGGAGCCCCAAAGTCACTCAGCAGTTGTACAACTCTAAGCTATCCTGTAGCCACTTTGAACCCCATTACCTCATGGCCAAAATAGGACAGCTAGGTGGTGCAGTGGATAGAGCACCGGGCCTGGAGTTAGGAAGACTCCTTTTCCTGATTTCAAATCTGGCTCCAGACACTTACTAGCTGTGTGACCCAGGGCAAGTCACTTACCCCTGTTTGCCTTAGTTTCCTCATCTGTATGGAGAAGGGAATGGCAAACCACTCTAGTATCTTTACCCAGAAAACCCCAAATGAGGTCACAAAGACTTGGACATGACCGGAAAACAGCTGAACAATAACAGCAACAAAACAGAACTAAACATAGATCTACCTTCCAGGGTCGTTGTGCAGGTCAGATGAGGTGACAGCCATGAAGCCCTTGGCTAGCCTCACAGAAGGCTCACGCAGTGCCTCATGTAAGGCCCTAGAGAAATGTGAGTTATCATTATTCTGTGGACACTTAACACAAAATAGATAGAAAGGGTATTGGGAAATGTAGGGAGGGCTAGCTCTCCCTCTATCCCCTGGAATATTTAGAAAGGCTACGTGTAGAAGGTGGCATTTGATCTGAGTCTCCTAGGAAAATAGGCCTTCCCAAAGGTGGAGAAGAGAAAGCAGTATGTTCCAGGCCTAGGGGATAGCCAGGGCCCATGTGCAGAGTGGGGAAGGAGAGCCACTGAGCGGGAGCGGGAAGAAGGCCAGTTTGACTTGATCCAAGAATCTGTGAAGTGGACTATATGTAACAAGGGTGGAAATCTAGAAGGAACTAGTTAGGTAGGGCTTGAAATGCCAAACAGAGAGAGCAGCATAGTCAGACCTGCCTTTTAGCAGCTATGGATTGAGTTGGATTGGAGAGGGAGACAGCGTTCTACCCCTGGGTCTCAGTACTGGCATGACTGCACTGTAATGGGCCGGGCACAAACCTGAACCCCTCCAAACAAGTCCAACCTCATGAGGCATTGGGGCTGATTAACGACTGTGATAGAGAAATGTACTGCAGGTCATCCTCCTGCCTCTATCCAAGTAGTGATCTTTATCTCCCATGTGAAGGCTCTTCCAAACACTCCCATAGGCGTTGTCTGTCTAACCCAAGTAGGCTCTCCAGGAATCATGGCCAATCACTCAGCCAATCAATGGGCTTTTATTAAGAGGAGGGGCCAGGACAGAGCCCATGTTTATATCCATGCTCTAAGAGGATGGGAGATGGATGATCATCCTACAGGCGGGAGCAGGGTCACAGATGCCAAGGGAGGAACTGGTGTTCAATAGCATGAAATCTTAGCTGCAGAGAAGAACTGAGGGAGGGCCTTTGAAAAAGATGGCAGTTTCTAGGATGGTAGCTTGTGGTTGGTCAGATGAAGGCCAAGCTGTAGCTGCCACAGGGGACTTGGTTACAAGGCACCAACATCTGGAGATGGCTCAGGCATGGTGCATCTTTCATCGTCCTCCCCATGCCTTGTCTGACATTCTAGGCTGGGACTCCAACCCCCAGCATCCCTTGGCCCTGATGCCCACCTTTTGCAGGCCTCAGCTTTACCCCCCCTCCAAACCCAAAGGAGGGAGGGTCAGGCTGCCCTTCTGGTACAATTATAAATGTGTCAGAAGTGTCATCCGTGTGACCACCCTAGCTGTCTTTTTCCAACTGAAAATATTTCTAGTTGTGGCTCAGACAAAAAAGGATTTTTTTCAGGATGGGAAAGTTAGAAACAAAGGCTAGACCTGGACATGGTTGTAGTTGGCAGAAAAAGAACCAGTAAATGGAAGAGACTGAAGATGAGAGAGATGTGGAGGAAGAGGAATTCTCTTACGGACAGTAGGATAGGGGACTGAGGGCACAGGTGGAGGCTTTGGCCTTGGTGAAGAATGTCCATGAGCTCTCTCGTTCCCTTTTGAAAGATGTGTGAACAGTGCTAGAATGCATTAGTGCTTCATTTGTTGATACTTAAGCTCCTTTAGGAAGGAGCTTTGTCTAAAATGTGAACTACTACCCAGAATTCTTAAATTGGTCTGGAAATTGTTTGTTCAGTTGAATTCTAAGTGTTTAGTCAATCTATGATGTAGATTACATCATAAAATTTTTTGTTAATTGTCAGGTAAATAAGTAAATGTTCTTAGCACTGAACATCTCACCTGGTGTTTTACCATTATTAATAACTCATCAAAATATTTAATCAGTGGTAATTCATTACTTATAAATATCACCAAATAATTATTTCACCAACTTGACTAATGTGGAGATATATTTTGCATGATTTCACATGTATAGATGATATGTTGCTTGCCTTCTCAATTGGGTGAGGGAGGGCCTGGAGGAAGAGAATTTGGAATTCAAAAACATTTTTTTAAATGTTAAAAATAATAATTTTTTTAAAAAATCCCTAAAATTAAAAAAAACACTACTAAGATTGTCATAAAAGACTATTCTTGCCACTCAGGAAAATTATGTTCCCAATTTGGTAATGCACTGAAAGTTTTGTAAATATTTTAAAAGCATTACCTCATTGCTTACAACATGCCAATAAGTTTTGATAGGTAAACTTTTCACAGCTTCCAGAGAGACCAGGGCAGCATCACGTGATAAACAGGGATAACAGAAGCATCACTGTGAGTAGGTAAAACACTGAGGTCTGTCGCTGGTCTTTTGAATATTTGTTTTTATATATGTGGGTTTTCTGAGAAAAGGGGCCCTTTGAGGAATCGGAGATAGTATCTCTCAGTTCTAAGAATGTCAGGGGTAAGTTGGATCTTATCATGCTTGGTGCCTTCTGATTTAGTTCTCTTTTTGTTTATTTCTTCACGCAGATTGATAGAACTCCATTCTCCTGATAGCAGAAATACTTTGATCCTTCGCTGTAAGGACACTGCAACTGCCCACTCCTGGTTCATCGCCATCCATACCAACATCATGGCTCTCCTCCCACAGGTGCTGGCTGAACTCAACGCCATGCTTGGCACAACCTGTACAGCAGGAGGCAGCGAGGAGGTCAAACACATAGCCTGGCTGGCTGAACAGGTATGCTGAGATGTGGGATGTGTGCTTACAAAGAGAGAACTTTCTCATACGGGCTTAAGATTTTAAAATGTTCCATCCCAAGCACCTCTGGTATTTACATTAAGGCCAAACATTAGTTATTCAAGGAATGATTTGTCCAGTTTGGGATTCCTTGGATTTCTGGCTTCTCTTCCATCTCTAGCAAGCTGCCTTTTGTCTGTTTCACTGTGTATTAGCATCTCTAACAGAAGACTAAACAAGGGTAAATGAAGTTATATTAATACATTTTCTATTCAAGAACTGGTAGGGTAGAGAAAAACTGTTTGTATCACATATCATCAATATAAAACTACTATACAAAATAGATAGGGAATTGTCAAAAACATGTGACCTCAAGAGTCATTCCTCAATAGATAAACGACTAAAGGATGTGAACAAACAATCTGAAAAAAATTGCAAAATATAAATTAAATCCTTATAATATGCTCTAAATCACTAGCAAAGAAATGTAAATTTTTAAAATCCTGAGGTTTCACCTTATTCCATGCAAATATGGGAACAGACAGGGATGGTGGGGCTGTGAGAAGACACACACACACACACGTGTGCGTGTGCATGCACTATTGGTGGAGCAGCAAAGTTTTTCAGTCATTCTAGATTATTTCATTTGGGAATTACGTTTAAAAAAGTGATTAAATTGTCCATGCCCATTGATCTAGCAACCCCACCATATACCTCAAGGATGTCAAAGACAGGAACACATCATACATATACACCAAAATATTCATAGCAGCTCTTGTTGTGGTCACAAGGAACTAGAATCATAGTGGTTTCCCACTGAGTAGAGAAAGGCCAAAAAAAATGTAGCATGTGAATGTAATGTGATATTATTATGCGATAAGAAATGATGAATATGTGGAATTCTGGAGGAGAGTGTGGGAAGCAACTAGGATACAAAAACAAAAGGCATCAGTAAAACATTTTAAAATATAAAGAGCAGATACAGCGGAAATAACTTGGGATTTGGAGTCGGATGATCTGGGTGCCATGTGCCCGGGTACCTTGGGCAAGTCACTCCAGGTTTCCAATTACTAATCGAGTATGTGAGATTGAGTGAGATGTCCTCTAAAGACCCCACCAGCTCTAAATCTGTGACTCTGAGAGCTGTTTTTAATAAAAGCTGGCTGAGGGAAGTAATCGACCTAATAAGTTTGAGGGTTTGTTCCTTTATCAGCGCCATCTCAGGGTTCAGTAGCTAGGGTAAAGATTTCAGGGCTGTTCGCCCACTTCTTTTATTTTAAACTGTATGGTGACATTTATTATTTCAGGCTGGAAAAATATCCTTTATCATATTTCACACAGCAAAACACATTTGAAAATTTTACTTGTCAAATTAATGGTAATCTAAGCAAGACCTTGCTTAAGAAATCTTGTCACAACCACTTCTTTTAGGTCCTGATCATTTTAAGGCCATTGGGCCATAAAGAAATAGCAACCAAATATCTCTTTTTTAATCTGAAAGCTATTTTTCTACAAGATAGAATATGTTTCCTTGCCTCAGGTGGTAACATTTGGAAAAGATCTTGTTGTAATAGGCAGACTTTATATTTTTCATTGTGATCAAGAGAGATGGAATGGTTGCTGCCCCTCTTGATGCTGTCACTGGTTTTCCCACACATTTCAATAGAATAGTCTGGCAGCTTGAGAGAGTTCCCGCAAGGCATTATTGAGGGCAAGAAGTATCTAAATCGTTGGCTGAGCCAGGTATCTTGGACAGTTGTCAAAGGAAGATCCAAACTTTGGAAACAGTCCTTCTACAGGCATTTCAAGCAAGTATTTCATACTTGACTGTTATGTACATAACCGTGACCTGGTCTGCAGCTTGCCAGCAGTTTCTTTACATCCTGAATGTTTACTTTACTGTTTTGAGGGACCTGGTCCAGTCCCTCAGGATCCTGAAAATGACAGCTTGACTCACATCCATCTCTGAATGAGTTAAACTGCCTAGAAGCATCTTCATTTGGTGTTCAATCCTACTTGTGCTCCTTCTAGATCATGATGGGAATATCCTTCCCTCCTTCAATAGTTCTGTGTTGGGAAACCCTAGAGATGTGGAATCAGGCTTTGGTGCTCCCCTGAGCCTTGCAGATTCTCCCCTATATCTGTATCCAACCAGCCTTGAGCAAAGTTCCGGTTGGAGCAGAGGTCCAAGCTAGTAAGGATTTTGAACTCCAGGCTAACTCGGGTCATTCGCTTTCCTAAAGAGTGAAACTTGATCTTAGCCTTAGCAATGTGAGCTGGCACGGCTCTCCTGCCAGAGGAAGTCCAGACAGCCTGGGGAGGTGTTGAGTGTGCTTGGTTCCTTCTCCACTTCCTTTTGGATTAGTGAAATGCCCCCTCTTCTCCTTTCCAGAAGCCTTCTGTCAGCTTTTTGTTGATCCCCAGACAGCCATGCATAAAGTTTCATTGCAGGCCCAAGACCTGTGCCAAATTCCTTCTCCTACTGAATTTCCAGTGTAGCTTGTGACCTTCGATCCAGCCCCATGGCCCTGGCCTGTTTCAGCAGTGCCTCTGGGTTTGCAGTGTGTTTTCTCCTATCTAGTCAGGCTCCAGGTTGGCTTTCTTGAGTGTCAGACCAATTGTTTTCTGTTTATTGTCAAGTAATCTTTGCATGGCCCAGTTTTGAGCAGTTATTTCTGTCACATGTATTTATTTGATTGTTTTTAACATCTGTTTTAAAAAAAAATTTGAGTTCCAAATTCTCTCCTTCCCTTCTGCCCCTCCCCCACACATAAAATTTTCTGGGAATCAGATATTGGGGGGCGGGGAACTAAACAGGTTCTTCCAGACTCAGTGACTTGTGAAAGCTTTTTGCCTCCATGATTATCAGAGGATCCCAAAAGCTCCTGGTTGGTTTTCATTGTCATTATGTTGTTGCTAACTTTACCAAATGGAATAATCTTCTGGAATAATAGCTATTGATGGCATGTAAAATCTCAAAAGATATAGGCGAACTTCTAAAGGATGTGATGCTGATGGATGTATGCATAGGTTGTGTATACATGGGTCGTCAAGCCTTTTTGCATCTCTAGGGGAAGTTTTTGTTGGAGATATTTGAGTCCTTCCTCTTCTACCAGGAACACAATTCTTGGCAACCGAATTCCCTTTCTCATATGGGTTTCTTTCCCTGTCCTTTGAGTATTAGTCCAAATGCCAGTTCTTCCTGATAATTACCTTCATCTGTGCAGTAGCTCTATTCTTCAGCTTATGTGCTGAATTGTCTAATGCTTGATTCAGTCATATTGTATGGGTGGTGACCTCCTGTGTAAAACCATATGAATGAATGATTCAATAAAACATTTATTAAGTGCTTATGATGTGCAAAGAAGCATGGTGCTAAGTGCTGCAGATACAAATAGAACAGTCAGAAAGTGCCTGCTCTCTTACATTTTAATGGGGGAGACAAACAAATATTGAACATCTCAGCTGCAAGTCAGGTGGAAAGGTCCCATGTTCCTTAGCGTGCAGTATCATAACAATGGCAATAATTCTTTTTTAAAAAATTAATTTTTTTCAATCAGCAAAAATCTGCCTTCTCACTCCCCCCTTTGCAAATGGAGAAAGAAAATTTTTGAAAAATCTCTGTTACAAATATATAGTTGAGTAAAACAAATTCCTGCATTGCTCATATCCCAAAAGAAGAATGTGTCTGTTTTGCACTCTTTTTCACTCCTCTATAAAGAGATAGGTCCTCTGTCCCTTAGAATGCCTAAGTTGTTTTTTTTTTAAATTTAAGTTATTTAACATATTTAGTTTTCAGCATTGATTTTCACAAGAGTTTGAATTACAAATTTTCTCCCCATTTCCACCCTCCCCCCCCACTCCAAGATGGCGTATATTCTGGTTGCCCTGTTCCCCAGTCAGCCCTCCCTTCTGTCACCCCACTCCCCTCCCATCCCCTTTTCCCTTCCTTTCTTGTAGGACAAGATAAATTTCCACGCCCCATTGCCTGTGTATCTTATTTTCTAGTTGCATGCAAAAACTTTTTTTTTGTTGTTTTTGAACATCTGTTTTTAAAACTTTGAGTTCCAAATTCTCTCCCCTCTTCCCTTCCCACCTACCCTCCCTAAGAAGTCAAGCAATTCAACATAGGCCACATGTGTATCATTATGTATAACTAGAATGCCTAAGTTTTTCAAAGTTATTGTTACTGTATAAATTGTTTTCTTGGTTCTGCTCACTTCACTTTACATCAGTCCATATAAGTCTTCCCATGTTTCTCTGAAACCATCCCCTTTACCTTTTCTAAAGTATGATAGTATCTTATCACATTCAGGTACCATAATTTGTTCAGCCATTCCCTAGTGGATGGGCACCCACCTCCCCTTATTTTCCAGATCTTTGCTACCACAAAAAAAAGTTATACCTATCTTTTGTGCATGCTTAGAGTTCCTTTTGCTGAGGATTAATCCATCTGTTAATCTATCCTCCCCTTTAACTCCTTTCCTTATTACCCTGTTGAGTGAAATGTATTTTTGACCCCAGATAGGGTGTGGTGTGTGTGTGTGTGTGTGTGTGTGTGTGTGTGTGTGTGTGTGTGTGGTATTCCCTCTGCTGACTAGCTCAGATGAGAGTAAGGTTCAAGTGTCACCTACATCTCCTACCCCTTTGGTGTTTGTATAAACTTCTACTTGTGCACCTCAATTGTGAGATAATTTTCCTTTTCCTTTACCTCCCCCCATGTTCATTTTCCCTTCCCTTTACATTCTTCTTTTATCATCATGATATAACGACTATTCCCAGATCTCACATCTAATTTGATGGAGGCTCCATTGTGACCCCTGATGATGACAGAATTAGAGGGGACACCTGTATCAGCTCACCATGTTAAAATTAAGCAGTTTGTCCTAGTTTAGCCTTATGATTGTCCATTCCTGTTTGTCTTTTTATGTTTATCTTGATTACTGTGTTTGCACTTCAAAGTTTCTACACAGCTCTGGTCTTTTCATCAGGAATACTTGGAAGTCCTCTATTTCAATCTAGGTACATTTTTTTCCTCTGTAGCTTTTCTCAGTCATCCTTGGTTGTAGCTCTATATCTTTTGCTTTCTGGAATATAATCTAAGCTTTCTGCTCCTTTATGTTGGTAGTTTCTAAATCATGTGTGATCCTGACTGTGGCTCCTTGGTACTTGAATTCTTTCTTTTGGGCTACTTGCGATATTTTTTCTTTGACCTAGAAGTTCTGGATTTTGACTGTAATGTTCCTGAGAGTTTTCATTTTAAGATTTCTTTTAGGAAGTGACCAATGGATTCTTTCTACTTTTTCTTTGCCTTTTGGTTCTAGAAGATCTGGGCAGTTTTAAAATTTTTTAGAATATGATGTCTGGGCTTTTTTGGGGGGAAGGGAGATCACGACGTTCAGATAGTATATGATTCTTAAATTTTTCTCTCCTCAATCTCTTTTCCAAATCAGTTAGTTGTTTTTGCTATGAGATAACTTCCATTTTCTTCCATTTTCAAATATTTTTTTTTCAGTTTTTTGACTTTGTTTTAATGCTTCTTGTTGTCTCATGGAGTTGTTTGCTTCTATCTGGTCCGTTCTGATTTTCAGGAAGTTTTTTTCTTGGGCAAGATTTTGTGCCTCTCATGCTAAGCTCTTGATTGTTTTTCCAATTTTTTATTTCATAGTTCTCATTTCTTTTCCATTTGTAAAATGAAAAAATCTTGAAGTAAATAATCATTCTTACTTTCTTCCCCCACTCCTCAATGGAGGATTTTTGTATTGTGTTTGCTTCCTACAAGGTACAGCTACACAGAAAATTCCTACATCATAACATTTTTATTTTATTGTATTCATATGACCATCTGTTTAGTCTTTACATTGATTTTATTACAGCTGATAGTTGTTTTCATTTTAAACCATTGAAAGGTCCTGAATTCTAAATGCTTCCTTATGAATCTCTATATTAATTCAAGAATGGTGTTATGGTTCCATTAGTTTTTTACCATCTTTTGTAGTATACTAGAGTTGACCAAAAATTTCAAAACATTACATGAGAGATTGAGATTCTCTGTTAGAGGACCTAAAAAGAGAATGAGTAATTGTTCATCTTATCTCTGCTTTAGTTCTAATAGATTCCATTTATTGGGAAATGCTGTTGTAGAATGTGATCACATGACCAGATATGTCAGTGTGTGTAGGTGTTTTAAGACACTCAAGCTAAATTCCCAGCATTAATATCTCTTTGTTCAGTGAGAAATTTAAAATTATTGAGGCCCTGGGCTTTGCATAGCATGAGGCACAGGCTCTGTATAGCAGTCCGCATTTTAAATGAAGCAAAAGCAAATGTAGCTTTATAAGGAGGCAGCCAGGTGGTTCAGTCCAATAGAGCACTGGACCTGAGTTCAAATTCACTTAGACACTGACTAGCTGTGTGACCCTGGGCAAGTCACTTAATCTCTGTTTGCCTTAATCCACTAGAGAAAGAAATGGCCAACTATATCAGTATATTTGCCAAGAAACCCCATAGGCAATGTTGGCATGCTATGGCCCAAGGGGTCACAAAGACTTGAACACAACTGAACAACTACACAAGAAGAGTAATTAAGCCAGAACTTCATTTTCTAAATGGAGACATCTCATTTAAGTCACACTCAAGTACTTCATCAAGGGAGGTGAGCCTGGTCCCTCAAAGATCATTCCAATAAATTGCAAGTTCTGATGATCCTAGCCAAATCCTCTGAGCTGAGTACAAGCCTGGCAGTAGATGGCGACACCACTGTGTTTTCTGAGGGTCTTGTCACCAGAGGCTTAGACAGACAGCAAAGGATGATTTGTGGGGAGCCATAGAGACTGAATAAAACTGTCCTGTGGTGGGGAGAGGTTGTGACCTGGACCAGTGAGGGGGGCACCTGTACTTGTCAAATACCTATAAACAGAGACCTGAAATGCTCAGGTATTCATTTGCCTTACTCTAGTATTAAAGAGAAACAAACTCTTGGATTCTGAAGGGCCAAGGAATGATCACTTCTTTTTCTTTAGAAAAAATGTTCTTTGTCCTCAAACTGGACATTGTTTCCACTGGCAAATACTTTCCAAACCCCAGCATTTTTAATTGAATAAATAACTTGAATTTAGATGTTTCAGAGGCATATACTTTAACCTAGATTATCTCAATCTTCTCACCCAAAAAAAAATTTAAACAATATTGTAATTTTTACTAGATTACTATTTTTTCCTTTTAAGGAGAGAAATTTTGCTTTATCATCTTTGCCTTCTTGGGATGCTACATATCTTAAGGATAAAGGCTTTTGGGTGAACATCAACTCCTTAACTAAACTTAACTCTTTAGGGGAGGGACCAAAAAAAATACTAGGGAGCATTTTTGGATTTGGCAGCTTGAGATAGTGATTAAAAAATAAAAGACTTGAAGTCAAAAGACCTGGTTTCAAGTTCTGGTTCTAACACCTTTACTGGCTATGGGACCCTGGGCAAGGCAAACCTTTGACTCAGTTTCTTCATACATAGAATGGATACAATAATCATTATGCTATGTACTTCAGCAGATTATCTTGAGGAGAGTACTTTGTAAAAAGCCATCGCCATATGAGTTGTTAGTATCTGTGTATGTCAGAAAAATCACTCCTAGATCTGTAGTTTTGGAAAATATCAAAATTATAGTTACTTCTGAAGCACACAATTCTTTTTTTTCCAGCTTTATCTCTTTTATTTTTTAAAAATAATACTTTATTTTCTTCTCCAGTTACATGTAAAGACAATTTTAAGCATTCATTTTTTTTTTTAATCTGAGTTCCAAATTTTCTCTCTCCCTCCCTTACTTCTCTGAAGCACACAGTTTTGAGAATATATTCATCCAGGCATACTTGTTAATAAGATGCAGAGGACTAAATTTAAGATTCACCAGTAGGTTTATACCCCACATGGTCAAATGATAAAAAGAAAGTCTCCATAGTCATCAAAATATTTATAGCAGCACTTTTGGTAATAGCAAAAAATTTTAAAACAAAGTAGATGCCCGTTGACTGAGGAACGGCTAAAGAGATTGTGATATACTAATGTAATGGATATTACTGTAAGAAATGTTGAGCATGATGAATACGTAGAAGCATGGAAAGATTGACAAGCATGATGCAGAATTAAGTCGGCAGAGACACAAAAATATGTACAGCTGCACCAATAACAATGGCAAGAACAGCCACCAAACAATCAAAAGTGAATTACAAAGAATTAGTCTGGCTCCAAGGAAGAGAGGAGGAATCTCCCTCACCCCATCGCTTTGCGGTGCTAGGAGTGCCACAGTGTGGTATGTTGCAAATGTTTCCAGAGTTTTTCAATATGTGTAACAACAATGCTACTTGCTGCTACTGTGTCTGTGTAAGGCCAATAACATCAGCACACAACAGGGCTGCTGGCACAGGTTCTTTGATCTACTTTTCTAAGGAAAGCAACGTTATAGGGTTAACAATCTCAGTTTAATTAACCATACATATATCATTCACTTAGTTCAGGGGAAAAAGTCAGCATCCTGAACTCCAGAGCAAATACAAACAGAAACTACAAACAGATCAATAGACAGGCTTTGTCTGCTCAAGACATCACATACATAGTTACCAAAAAGAAAAGCACGAGTATCTGGGTTTTCAGAGGGGGAGGTGCTGCCTCAATGGCTACCCAGAGTCTCCACACCAACACTTTTTCAATGAGTGTGCCCCCAAAGGCAAAACACCAACCTCTGAGTTTATATACACTTCTTCTGGGTCATGCAACTCAAACCTATGTGAACTAGGCATTCTTGTTTCTTAAGCAGGTCAAAGACTCTTGATTCAATCAAAAAAACAAAAGACAACAAAAAGTCCACTTTGCTTGCCATTACATTTGAAAGGCAAAACTCATCAAAGATATTCGATTACTCCAACATTCCAAGAGAGAAAACAGTAAAAAAAAAAAAAAAAAAGTCCCACCCTAATTACCATTACAATATGTTGATTAAATGTTGCTGGGGGATTTTTTTTCCTTAAAAATATTATTGTTGTAGAGAATACATTTATTATTTGTATAGAATGTTGTGTAGAATGCAGATATTATCGTATAGAATTTTGGCAATGGGGGAAGGAGGAGTGGATACTGTGTGAAATTTTGGTGATGTAAAGAAAAACCAAAAAGATATCAATAAAAAAATTTTTTTAAAGAAAAGATTCACCCCCAGTTCGATCTAGTTGTCTTAATGATTTCAAAGTGGTATGTGTGTAGCTCTTCTTAGAATCCTCATAATTTTGTCTTTGTCACTTGGAATCCACCCCAGTCCTAATTACAAGTATAGGTATGATCTAGGTTTGTCATCATGAGGTAGCTAGATGGTGAACTGGATAGGGCACTTCCTGGATACTTCTAGTTAGGAAGACCTGAGTTCAAATGTGGCCTCAGACACTTAGTAGCTGTGTGACTTTGGGCAAGTTACTTAACCTCTGTTTGTTTGGGAGGCAGCTAGGTGGTTGAATAGAGAAAGTGCTGGGCCTGAAGTCAGGAAGACCTGAATTCAAATCTGGCCTCAGACCCTTAAAAGTTGTGTGACCCTGGGCAAGTCACTTAACCTGTTTGCCTTAATCTGTTGGAGAAGGAAATGACAAACCACTGGAGTATATTTGCCAAGAAAACCCCATGGACAGTATGGTCCCTGGAGTCATAGAGGGATTTGTGGAGTTTTTGTTGAGCTTTCATGTCCTAGATACCAGTTGTCTGAGACTTGGGGCCTCATTTTGGGGAGCCTCTTCTGATGAAGCGCCTCGTCAATCTAAAAGCTTCCCTCCAGTTCACGTATTGGTCTCTCTCACTCCTAATTAATTTTTAGAGCTGTGATAAGCTTTTAAATGGTAACTAAATGGGAGGTGCCAATGTATAATTCTTCACTCTTTAAAAACCAAACAATTACTTGTTTGTGGTAAGACATGGAAAATAAGTGATTCTACACAGGGAGCAGCTAACAGACCAGTTTGATTGGAACGGAAGGAAAGCATGAAACATGACCAGAAGGCAAAGAATGGCAAGTTGGAGGGGGTTCCTTCCTCTCAATTGGGGAATGAGTGAACAAGTTACAGTTCATGAATGTGATGGAATACTCTTGTGCTGTAAGAAATGATGAAGGGGATGGTTTCGGAAAAATCTGGGAAGACTTGTAGGAACTAGTGCAGAGTGAAGGGAGAGGAGGAGAAAAATTTAAATAACAGCAGTATTATAAAGACAGATGACTTTAGGAACTCTGATCTACATAATGACCAACCATAATTCCAGAAGTCTCAAGATGAAACATGTTACCTCCCCCTGATAAAGAGATAATAGACTCAAAGTATAGAGAAGATTCTCCATTTTTAAAATGTTTTTTTTGACTTAGCCAATGTGGGCATTTGTTTTGCATAACAATACATGTCAATACATACAAATGTTTGTCAAAGGGATTTCCTTTTTCTTGCTTTCTCAATGGGGGGAGGGAGGAAGAGCATTAGAGAATGCTGATCTAAAAATAAAATAAAATTTAATAAAAAGGAATAACACTAATAGGAGCTACATAGTGGAGGGTCTTAAACACAGGACTAAGGATTTTTGTACTTTATCCTAATGGGAACAGGGAACCAGGGAAAGTTTTTTGTAGCAGGACCACATGGTCAGATCTATATTTTAGAAATATCAATTTGTCATTTGTGTGAAGGAAGGGTTGAAAAAGGAGAGAGACTGGAAACAGTGAGACCAATTGGAAAATTATTGCAATAGACAGAGGTAAACAAAGATAAAGGCTAAACAGTCAAAGAGAAGAGGCTTATAAGAGATGAATTGTAGGCTGGATATAGAAGAAGAAGGAGGGAAGCATCAAGGAATACTCTGAGGTTATAGATTTCAAAGACTTGAAAGATCGTAGTACCCATAACAGAAATCAAGAAGTTTGGAGAAGGGGCTGGTTTAAAAGGTGAAGAGAGCGAGTTCCATTTTGGACATAGTTGAGTTCAAAGTCCCTTTATGACATCCATATAACTTTTCTTATGTGCTTTTCTATTAATAGTTATAGTCTCCTGCTAAGAAGGTGAGGACCTTAACAGTGAAATTAATATAGGGCCGAAGATTTAGAGTTGAAATGGAGAAATCATTAAGTCCAATCCTTTCATTTTTACTGATGAGGAAATTGAGGCCCAAAAGACTTTAAGTGACCTACGCGAGGTCATCCTAGTAGTGTGTGACAAAGCTGGGGTTTTTACCCAGGACTCCTGAATCCAAATCTAATACTCTTTTCCCTGCATACTGGACTTCTCTTGTGTGGTTTCTTACCGTCTATTCATTGACCTTTGATAATAAGGATAAATCTCTCATAAACAGGGTTTTGACATTTTTAAAGCCCTGCAGAAATAATGGCACCACATGCAAGTGAATCACACAATAATTTTTTAGCTGATAAATGAGCATGATCTTCCCAAAATGTACTTTGGAATCCTTTTGACAGAAGTTTGGATTATAGGTTTCTTTAATGATGGGGTTTTGTGTGTCTGTCTTTTGCACAGAAGGTACTCTCTCTTCTCCTCAAACATTCCAGTACTAGTAACCATTCTAAACAGATTACCACATTTTAGTGAAGGGCTAGTGTGGTGCAAAATTTTTAGGAGAAATGGGAAAAAGTATTCCATTTCACAAGATACTCTGTGGAAATTGCTGATTATAGGGCCAAGGAAGGGGAACAACCATCAAATCATGGTAGAGAATAAATTGTAGAGATTGACAGCTTTGTGGGGAAGCTGCTATCCCCTTTTCCCATTTTTTCTTCACTTCTTCAGGTTTCTTTTTAAGATAGGTTTTTTTTTTTCTGCCCTTGATCTTAATGCCACATAGACAGTAACCAGCAGGACTATTCACCAGTTGCATGACCATATAGGCTGTTCCACTTTCTCTATTTTGCCATTCAACAATCTGTTTATCTTGGTGTTTCAGGCAAAACTAGATGGTGGAAGGCAGCAGTGGAGACCAGTCCTGATGGCTGTGACTGAGAAGGATTTACTGCTCTATGACTACATGCCGTGGACAAGGGACGCCTGGGCATCACCTTGTCACAGCTACCCTCTCATCGCTACCCGGTAAGACACATACCTCCCAATATTATGGCATTTTTTTTTTATTTTTAGTTTACAATACTTGGTTCTACATAATTTTGAATTCCAGATTTCACATACCTCCCAATAAAAGTGGGTCCAACTCTCCCAAGGAATTTTTAAACTGCATGATGAATTTTAGTACCATCGTTGCCTTTTAAGTAACTGGTCTTGTTATTTTTAAGGAAAAGCTTGGCTTTTTACCTCTATCAATCATATTATAGAGCCTGTTTCAGGCCAATGCACTTCTGTCTTTCCTGTTATTTTTAGGTGTGAAATAAACTTCTTCCTTATCTTGAAGGGATCCACTATTCATTAAATTTTTAGAAACAACTGTTCCTTTAAGAGCTGTCTAGGTCACTAAGATAAGTGAATGACGTGATCTTTATTTCATTGTCTGTGACTGGAAAACCACTGAAATTTTGATAGCCTTCAGGTTGAATGATGAAAGTATTTTAACTAGAGTGCAGTAATGTGAATAAACCACATGACTTAGCCCATATTCCCTTTAGTTTCTCTTTCTAATATAAAAGCACATAATTTTGGCTCCACAAAATAAACACTGACTTCATTGTGAGTAAAACCAGCACAATGTTCTGAGCACTCCTGACATGGAGAGTTGGGAAATGAAGATTTGAAAACTGTGGAGTCCACAATTGCCCAACCTACAATAAAAGGAATTGAGGCAGAGCTTTGAGCCAAGAGCACTTTATTAAAGGGTCCATGCCCCTTCCCCCCCGCCACCCCATTCCACCCTGTGATCTTCCTCACAATCACAGATGCCTCCTTCCTCCAGGGCCTTAGTTTCATAGGTCTTGATACAAAGATGGTGCAGAAGAGCCAAAGTAAAATACATCTCATTGATTAATAGACCTTGACCGTGACCCTCCAGGAGTGTCTACATAAAATACAGAATCCCATTGACAAATGAGTTGACCAGCAGAGCCTGACAGACCTATCTTGACCTTTCAGGAGGTCATACTGAGCCAATGAGCAGACCCATGGGCTGGGCTGATAAAAAAATTTCAAAACATCTACATGGGCTGATGAGCTGGTAGAAAGGCAGGCCACAGGCTGGCAAACAGGGTCATTTATTGGCCAAACATTCATGGCCATCTCCCCATGTTGGGCAATAGAGGGCTGATGAGGGATAGTGGGGCAGCAAAAATAGCTGGGGGACTTCCCATGTAATTGAGTCACCTCTGCCACACTAGACTTGGTCACCATAACAAGGAAAAACAAGGGTGGAGATCCTCTGGTTAGCATCCTATGATTAAGCAAGTAAACTTACTTTCTGTAGTTCACAGCTCTGGGGCCTAATATACAGAGTTTATAATCACTATCCATATGGGATCATATCAGAGTGGTTAATACTGAGTGGAATAAAATAGGGGTCCAATTAATCATCTATCACGGAACTACAGATTTTTTTAGTGCAAAGCTTCTTTAAAAAAAAAATTCAATTTTATTTTCAAGTCTCCCATTCTCTCCCTCTCACCTCCTCCTCCCCTTGTTGAGAAAGCAAGAAAAACCCTTGTTACAAACATGTATCATCACCCAAAAAAAATTCCTGTGTTGACCCGTGTCCAAAAACAAGAAAAATATGCCTCACTCTGCACTGGAGCTAGGTGATGTGTTTTATCAAGAGTCCTCTGGAATTTTGGTTGCTCGTTTTGTTTATCAGAGTTCCTAAGTCTTTCAAAGCTTTTTGCCATTACAGTATTGTTGTTATTGTATAAATTGTTCTCCTGGTTCTGTTCATTTCACTTTGCATCTGTTCATACAAGTCTTCTCAGGTTTTTCTGAAACCATCCCCTTCATCATTTCTTACAGTACAATAGTATTCCATCACATTCATGTACCATTACTTGTCCAGCCATTCATTCCCCAACTGATGGACACCTACTCTATTTTCAATTCTTTGCCACTACAAAAAAGCTGCTGGAAATACATAGGTCCTTTCCCCCTCTTTCTTTGATCACTTTTAGGCATAGACTTAATAGCAGTATTGCTAGGCCAAAGATGATGCACAGTTTAACAGTTTTGGGGCATAGGTCAAAAATTTCTTTCCCAAATGTCTGGACCAGTTCATAACTCGATCAACAACAAAGTAGTGTTTCTGTTTTTCCCCACAGAACCTCCGGCATTTGTGATTTTCCTTTTTTTTGGTCAGCCTTGCCAAACTGATGGATTTGAGTTGATACCTTAGAGTTGTTTTAAGTTAAATTTCTCTAATTATTTGTGATTTCAAGCTCTTTTTTCCTATGACTATTAATAGCTTTTATTTCTTCCTCTGAAAACTGCCTGTTCATATTCTTTGACTGTTTTTCAGTCAAAGAACACAGGCTAAAGTTTCTTAAATGATAATACTTGTATATGGCTAAACTAGGATATGTATATCCATTTGTTGCTATAACTTGTTAATCCAACTTTATTAAAAGTCAATTCCTCCCCTAAAATAATTTGGTAGATAGAAGTGCTCAGTATCATTATGATGCCAGACTTACACTGACGTGTAGATGGAGGAGAGAGGGAGAAAGCTCATAGGAATTTGGGGTGTTTTTATATGAAAATGGCAAACTAAAGGATAAGTATTGAGCCTCTGTCGCTTGTGTAGAATCTTTTTAGAATAACAGAGTCCCCCAGTGCCAAATTTGGTTGGGGTGTAGCTTTTGAGGCTGGCCCCATTTTTGTAAAGCAAGATGCATACGTATGTGCAGAAGGAGACTCCGGGCCACAGGCTGTACAGAGGGTGTACATGCCTCAGATAAATGAGGTCCTTCCTTTATTTACTATTCTTCTGCCGCCTAAGATAGGGATTTGCCCTCATGGCACATGGGGACTATTTCTGCAGGGAATATTTAATCATTAATAAATTCCCGTGTCTCTTGTTTGAAAGATATGTTACCTTCTCACCAAATCCCATAAGTCTTCCAGAAACCCAGGATGGTAATTACAGTTCTTTAGGGAAATGAATGAATGAAAGCAATAAACTAGGCATACTAGACCAATAGTGGGGTATTGTTGTAGGTGCACTGCTAGGCTAGATTTTATTTGTAAATGTAAGGGGGAAATGTGGGAGTGTGCTTGAACTATAAAGGGAGGTATTAGAATTAAAACCAAGGTAAACTAAGTAGTCTAAAGCAGCAAGCATTCTGAAAATCATGTTACTAGTAAAAATGACCAAAAGGAGAAAATGTAGACAACCTGATCATTCTGTAGGGGATGCATGAGATAGGAGGATGCTTCTTACTGCATTTTGATTCATTGCCCTGTGTGTGGGGAGTTGGGGAGCCCACCCCAAGAGGCTCAGGAACTAGGGGATTATAGCTTATGATAGTCTGAGGACTAGGAATATGGCTTATTGAAGGACTCAGAAATAAGCTATAGTGCTAGGTCCCAAACAGCCACAGTATAAGCAACCAGAAAATTGGGTGTGAACCAATGAATTTTCTTAAATTACTAAATATAAGCAAATTCAGTGAATTCTGCTCATTGTAAGCACTGCTACAAGTTGGGTAGATTGAATTCATAGGTGCCATGGCCTGTTTTTACCTTTACAAGATGAATTGCCATTAAAGTCACAACTTTACTTCTGTCTAGTTCAGGAATTAAGGAGGGTAGGTGACTAGCAAAGTTGACAGGCAGGTGGTAAGGTTAATTTTTCCGTAATCAGTCATTAGAGGTACATGGGTATATAGGCCGTTGAACCAAAGGTTTAAGTCATGGAATAGAAAGTTAGGACAATGTGGGCCCAAATCCCTTGTCTGATCCTAGCTGTGTGACCTTGGGGAAGCTAACCTCTTTGGGCCTCAGTTTCCTCATCTGTAAAATGGAGATATTAATACCTGCAGTACTAGCTTCCCCCCTTTCCCGCAGTGGGTTGTTGTGAGCCTCAAATGAAAGGATGTATGTAAAATGTTATGTAAAACTTCAATGTGTGCCACATGCATTTCAGGTGTTGTTATCTTCTTCATCCCTACCATCCAGTTAGTAAGTTGGAAGCTATATACCTGAGTCAAGTGTAGGGACAATAGATGACCAGGGAAATAGAGATCATGGAACATGATGACCCTTGAAGGGAGGAAATGGAAAGCCAGTGTCTTGTTTGAGGGAGGTAGTAAAAGTTTCTGGGATCTCTAGGAGAAGAGAAGGCTTTGAAACTTGTGTATCACCCATTCTCCTTTTTCCAATCCTTTGGGACAGTTTCGAATGAGTAATAAGATGGCTAAAAAGTAAGCAGCATTAAGAGCACAAAGAAGGAAGAAAAAAATGGCCTTGCCCATCCATAAACTGTATTGTGGTTCCCTGCCTCATCAAGCATTGACTAGTCTGAAAAGAGAGATGATCCTCTTCTGTGATATTACTTCCCAGGTCTTGTTACTTACATTGCATTACACGTGTAAAAAGGTCTGTGAAACCAGAGTGGTCATTCTGTGTTTTTTTTTTAAAGCTGATATTATAGCCTGAAAAATTAGACAAAACTTAAAAGTGAAAAAAAAAAAAGGAATTTTTTTTTTTTACTAGCAGTTCCTGAGATTGAAGCCAGATGGACAGTGGAAGCAGGAAGACAGACACACCAATTGTAGATGACTTGCTCTATAGGCTCAGGATGTGGGTTTTGTAGAGTTTCCCTCCAAGTTTTGGTTGGGGGAGTAAAACAATATGTGGCTACTTTACAACATGGAAACCAAGAGGAGCTGTGCTTATGTTGCTCTCTGGCCTCAGGCTCTACTCACACCTTCTCCTGAGCTCCAGTGTCCATCCCCCACCACACCCTCACCCCCGAAGGCAGGGCCTATAACCAGTTACTACTCAGCTAGAGTCCTACAGCTGGTTTGAATTAAACTCCTTGTGCCAAACATTCCACAATTGAATCTGTAGGAAAAAATTCTCCTAGACTTAATATTTTTTAATATCCGATTTGGGATTGGGGCCTAGCTGAATATGGTGAAGACATCCAGTTACTCTTCCAACCACTGGGTTCCACTTTGATCACACACTCAAACGATACTTTGTTTAACCCTTGCTGAGTTGGCTGATGTTTAGACGACCTGTTGGTTTTACAGTAATCGGAAGAATTTTTTCCCCTCTCTTAGCTGTAGCAACTGGTAGATTGGAGGAAGCTGCTTTTCACATTGGGTCAGGTACCCGAGCCCTCCAGCTACACGGATTGTTGAACTGTGCATTCATCTTGGCCCTTCCAACATCTTGTCTAGTTTACTGCATGAGGGAAAGAAAGAGCAGGCGAAGATTGTATATGAGACACAATCCAAGCTCTTTGTTCTCATTTAATCCATAATTTTTTTATGAAACTATGACCTACCATTTTCTTACCTTCTTTTCAGATGGTTATTCCTTACCAAGATTTTTAAAAGAATCCAATCTGGAAAAATGTTGGAATTTTAAATTCAATATATCCCACCTGAAATTCATCTCCCTGCACCTTTCCCTCAAGCCCATTCTTCTCTAAACTTTTGGGGACCCCAATCGTTCCAGTCACCTGCATTCATAGACTCAGTCTTCCTTGGGTCTTCCCACTCCTATACTACCTCCAAGACTCAGTTGCCACCTTTACAACAGAGCTAACTTCTTGCTTCTTCTCTCCTCTCACAGAGCTGCGCCCTCCCCCCGCCCCAGTTTAGGCCCCCATCACCTCTTGCCACAACCTCCTAACTGGTCTCCCTGTGCCAATGTCTTCTGTCCTCCACACAGCTACCGGAATAATCTTTAAAAAGCACAGGTCTCCATGTCACTCCTGCTGAGAGTGCAGGGGCTTCCTATAACTTATAAGATAAAATAGAAATCCTTAGGTTTGGCATTTCATCTGGCTTCAATCTATGTTTCCAGGCATAGCCCGTTATTCTGTCCATACACTCTATGTCCTAACCAAACTGGCCTGTTAGTGTTCTCTAAACTTGGGGTTCTGTCTCTATCCCCAATTCCTGAAATGCACTCTGGGCTCCCCTGAGGCTCTTAAAATTCTTGGCCTTCTTCAGGGCTTGGTGCTGATGCTACAGCTATGCAAAATACTTCCTGATCTTCCTAATTATTTGTTCTCTCTTTGATCTCAAATTATTTTCTGTATACCTTTTGACCCAGCAATGTCATTACTAGGTATGTACCCCAAAGAGATCACAAGAAAAGGACCCATAACATACAGAAACCTTTAAGCAGCCCTTTTTGTGGTGGCAAAGCCCTGTGGTTGTCCTTGTGCTAGACCAAAATGACATACCAATGCCAGGATCAACGTACCGTGTGTCTGATCATTGTGGATCAGACAATACAGACTTGGAAGATTCTGCTGCAGGTTGGGAACAGACGGTCTGAACGAATATTTGAGCTGGAAATGTCTCTAAATTTGCACATCTTGTGTTTCTTTTGAGCTACTGAGCATAGGGGGATGCCCATCAACTGGGGAATGGCTGAACAGATTATGGTATATGAGTGTGATGTAATACTATTGTGCTATGAAAACCTGGGAGGACATGGATGAACTGAAGCGAAGTGAAGTGAGCAGAACCAGGAGAACAACTTAGAAAATAACAACAATATCATAAAGATAATAAACTTTGAAGGATTTGGTAACTGATCAACACAATGATCTACTACAATTCCAGAGGACTCATCATGAAATATGCCGCCCATCTCTGGATACAGAACTAACAGACTCATGATGCAGATTGAAGCCAATTTTATTTTCCTTCTCTTTTTCCTGACATAGCTAACGCTTGAATTTGTTTTGCCTGACTATAATATATTTATAATGGATTTTGCTTTTCTTGCCTTTTCAACAAGTGGGGCAGAAAGAGAGGAGATGGAAAGAATTTAGACCTGAAAATAAAATAAAATTGAATTTACAACAAAAAAAATTATCATGAGTATACCTAGCTATTCACATATTGTGTTTTCCCAGTATAATGTAAGCTGCTTAAAGGCAGGGACTATTTTTCAGTTTGTCTTTGTATTCCTGGAGCCTAGGCAGCTAGGTGGTGCAGTGGATAGAGTGCCTGTCCTGAAGTCAGGAAGATTCATCTTCCTGAGTTCAAATCTAGCCTCAGATATTTATCATGTGACCCTGGACAAGTCACTTAAACCTGTTTGCCTCAGCTTCCTCATCATTAAATGAGCTAGAGGAGGAAACAGCAAACCATGCAGTATCTTTGCCAAGGAAACCCCAAATGGAACACAACTGAAAAAACAACCAAACAATTCCCAGAGCCTACCCTGGTCTGTCTTTTGCATGTAGTAGGCACTTAATAAATGCATGTTGGATAAGAGGTGGTATATAGCATTTTAAAAATAATGTTATTTTTGTACCGGAGGTATAGTGGAAACTAACTAGATCCAAGGGTTTTCCTGAAATGAAACCCTTTCAGTGGTCTGAATGAGAAGAACATTTCTTGTGTTTTTTACATGTGCAGCTCATTCTTGGTTGTCAATTGGGGGTGTTTCTTTAATATTGTACAAACACTTGGTATTTGACAAGTTCTTGCACATTTTTCCTTCCTACAAATATTTTCCCATCATAAATTCTAGATGTCACATTTTTGGGGGTCTTTTTCCTTGAAATTCACTTTTTGCCTTAGGCTTTGTTTCTCGGTTGAACAGAGCAGGCAGTATGAGAAGACTTGATATTCTGTATTGGTCAGGTTTCTTTTTCACTGTTGATTTCTTTTCTCTGCTTTACTTCATTTCCATCCCTCATTTTATTTGCCTCAACTCCCAACAGGGATCACTTCTACCCCAAGGTATCTCCCAGTTACATCCTATGGTGTCATTGAATTCTCAATGCAAAATAAATTTTAATGCACTATTCACAAAAAATTTTAAAAAAGACAAATTAAGTCCTGGCTGGACAATTTGATTGTGAAACATCATGGTGTATAATATTTGTATCACTATCATTTCCTTGTCCTAAACTGTAAGGAAGAACTTTGCCTGCTCCTTGCCAGTATCCCATACAAGTTCTGACATTCTATCAATCGATTATGGCAAATATGCTGTTATTTGGTGAACACAAAATTCAGTTAGAGCACAAAGAGCTCATCCTTCATAAGGCATGAGCAATTTTTCATCTCAAGAAATAATAAATAGTTTCTCTCATTGAAAGTAATTTGGCTCCCAATAGGACTAAACGAAGAGATGGACAACTCAACAACTCGCATTTATTTCCCCAACAGAGCCTCTGGGACAAAAGGGTCCTGTACCACTTGGGACTCTTGTCTCAAAAACTTCCTAAAGACCTTTCCTTCCCTCCCTTCCACCCTCTCCCTCCATTTTCATTTATAGTGAACTTTGGAAGAGAGATAGACCCAGTTTATTGTTCCTCCTGAATGGAGCCACAGGGCAATAAAGTAGATTTAGGGCTGGAAGGAAAGGTCCTTCAAAACCATCTGGTCCAACCTTCTGAATTCCCAGATGGGGAAACTGAGGCCCATGATCACACAGCTAGTAAGCGTCATACGTGGGATTTGAATACAGGCCCTCCGACCCAACTTCCATTGTTTTTGTCACTGCACCACACTACCTCTAACAGAGTTCTCAAACTCTGAGAAAGGAGGGAAGGCAGAGAGAGGAAGGGCTTAGAGGCAGATGTCTGACCTGCCTCAAGCTGATGATGTTTCTGCCACCATCTCCCCTTGTCCCGTTCCGTCAGCTGGGTTAGACTCTTCCAGGTTTTTTTCCTGCCTCGTTTTATCCAAAGTCCCCTGGGTGAGACTTCCCACCTCCTCCACCCTCTTTCCCACCTCTGTAGATCTTAGCCAACCTTCAAGCTCTGCCTGAAGCTCAGTATGAAGTCATCACTCTCTCCACACAGATCTTTCTCTCCTTTGTACAACCCGAGTTTGTTTCCTATGGCCCTCATTTCAGGGTTTAGTCACATGCTGGCTCTTGTATTACTGCTACAATGCTCACCAGGTCTGTGTTCTCTGCCCTCCAGGTTGGTACACTCGGGCTCGGGATGTAGGTCACCATCCATTGGATCTGATCTTACATTTGCCACCAGGACGGGTTCCCGTCAGGGCATCGAGATGCACATGTTCAGGGTAGAGACACATCGGGACCTGTCGACCTGGACCCGAGTTCTTGTACAAGGTTGTCATGCTGCAGCTGAACTGATCAAGGAGGTCTCACTAGGTATCACTGATATTTCACTTACGATAGTAATTAAGTGATTGTAGCATGCTTTACTTTCGTTTGAGCTAATGTCATTGTCACATAGACAAATCTTAAGTGTGTGCAGAAATATGTTCTTCCATTATCACTTCATTAAAGTAACAGCATCTTGGCAGCGTGAAGAGGTGATATTGGAAAAAAAAAAAACTTCTCTGCCTCTAGTGACATTTTCCCAAGTTCCATAGATGTCTTTATGCCCATGGTTAAATGTTCATTGTAAAACCTCATACTAACATTTTCTTTATATGTTATTATTAATTACCCTTTGGATACAACTTACTGGTTTACTTTATTGAACATTGAAATTCATTCATCCCTGGGTGGAGGGTTTTTAATGTAAATGTTGTATGGGAATCTTTAAAATGGTAACATATGACAAGCCAGATGGCTGTAGGGACATAAAGAATTCAGAATGTCAGATTTTTAAAAAAGGAACTCTTCACTCTAGGGCTGACTTAAAAAATATATATATATATTCCAATGAACTTCCAAAGTTCTTTGTGGAGAAAAATTGTAAGGATCTGGTACAGTCTGTTTAAGCGCCCTCTAGTGGTTAATATCAAAAAATGAAAATTTTACTTTTAAAAAAAATCTTCATTTATGTTTGTGTGAACGTGTGTTTATTAAGTGCTTGCTATGTGCAGACCATCGAGACTGCCTGATGTTCATTACGGGAGAAATGAGACACGGAAGGGTTCAGCTGCAAGGTAGATGAGGGGCTCAGTGGTCCTGAGGGTGTAGCTTTAGGTAAAACAACCAAAGGGGTTTCATTTCAATAAGTACTTATGCCAACTAACTTGTGTTAGGCATAATGTCAGCAGCTTAGACTGACAAAATTACACACACACACACACACACACACACACACACACACGCACACACACACACACACTCTCTCAATGCAGGTGGCCTATGGAAAAACTAGTATAGCCATACAGTGAAAAGGATCCTTCCCCATACTTGGAATCTCCATCCCCAGCTTTGTCGCTTACCAGCTGTGCAATCTTTGCAAGTTTAGCCTTCTTGACCCTCAATTTCTTCATCTGTCTCCCAATGCATCCTGGGCCATCTCTAGTCATCCTGGTGAAAGCAGGCCACTGGACCCAGATGGCTCTGGAGGAGAGAGTTAGGCTGGTGACCTTGCACAGCCTTCCTTCACTCAAATCAAAGGGACTGTACCTGTCCTGCTTACCTTACCACTTTTTGCAAGGATGAGAAAGTATATGTGAAAGTGCTTTGAAAAACCTCAGAACTCGGCAAAGATTAAGGTCGGTATTCCAATGACCCATTTCACTGACATGGAACCTTCCCACACCAAGGCAGAGCCCACCTGTCTAGGACTTGCTGGCTTCAAGCCACAAGGTGACAAAGTAAGTGTCAGAGGTGGGGTCTGAACCTTCACCTTCCTGACTTTGGCTCTAGCCCTCTATCCTCTATCTATCTAGCCCTCACCACAGATAAAGGGACTGATTCTTCTATAATGACATTTATTTAAGCCACAGTTGTAATGAACAGCACCATAAATTTCTTTTAACCAGAAGCTAAAAATTATTAAGCAGTTTTTCAAAAAAGAAATGTTTTGTTTCTCTTCCTTAACTTGGTTAGTTGGAGTTTACCCTTGAGGAAAATTTACACATATTGGGGTATAGCTACTGAGTCTTAATAAAGCCTTTCTACATAACTCAGGTTGTACAAATAATCTACCATCTTGTAGTTAATGAGCAATCAATTTTCTTGTCACAATTCGTTTTCCTTATCTGTAAAATGAGAGGGTGGAAGAAATGATTTCTAACGAACCTTTCCATTAGCCATAGTGGATGGAGATCTAGCCTAAGACCTGATATAATATGGATTCCATTCTAGCCTCTGACAAGTCCTAGTACATGACTCAAGGTCAGTTCCTTCACAGTAAGATGCAGACAGAGGCCAAACATAGAGGAGGTAGTGTCCTGTACCTAAGAAAATCCACGTTTAATAAAAGTTATCCATGAGACTTGTAACTTCGCTAAAGAATTCATTAGCCTGTCCTAGAGAGAATGATAATTAGAATTGCTCCTACCTTGAGAGGTCTGATTTACCTTTTGATTTGTATCACTTAGTAAAAAATGATGGTGTGGGTTTTGTCAACCATACCCTATTGCTAACTAAGTTGGGTTTATTCTTTTCTTTCTCTGTAGCACAAACCCCCAACTCCAACCAGATCAGCCTCCTTCTGTTCCCTAGTGAGTCATCCTCACTCCTGCCTTTGCCACAACCATCCCCCCAGCCCAGCTTCTCCCCTTCTCCCTCCCCAGCCCCCTAGAATGACGTCCTAGTTTCTTCTGCCTGCCAATCCTATGCAGGTGGTTGCCTACAGACCTCCAGGACATTCCCCTTCCTCCCTCTCTCAATGAGTACAGTCTCTGCCTTACAATCTTTCTCTCCTCTCCCACTCCTATCCTCATCCTAGTAGACTTCACCCTAACCTTAAACCACCCTGACCTCCCAATTCTTCAGCTTACTCATTTGCCATGACCTTCTTCTCAATCACAACTGCACACAGAGATGGTCATACCCTGGATCTTGCCATCACCCACAAATGCACCACCTCTTTTTCGTGAACTGTGAAATTCCTTTACTTGATCACAATCTATTGGCATTCTGCCTTGAACCTTGAACCCTATCTTCGTCCACACCATGACCTCCAATTCCTCATCACCTCAGTTCTCAGTTCTTTCCCAGACCTACCTCCCCTGCATTAGCCACACTCTCCCTCTTTTCCCATCTTGAGCCTTTAGTAAACCAGATCAACTATACACTTTCCTCTTCTCCTGGGTCCTTTACACCCCTCTCGTCACTGATTGTGCCCTTCTAAATCCCAGCCTTGGATCACTCTCACCATCTGCTGCACCTCTTCCGACTGTGTCCACTACAAATTTGTTATATAAATCTCAACTGGACCCTCACTGCTGCTTGGCAATCCTGCTATATCTGCCTTATCAACTCATTCTCCCACTTTTCACAGAACCTCTTCCAAAACTTCTCATTCCTCCTCAAGCCTCCCATGGCTACCCTTCACCTCACCTCTCCAGGGAGAACCTTGCCTCATATTTTACTGAAAAAATTGAGGCTATTTGGTGGGAGCTCCCTCTTCTCCCCCTCCTCCTTATCTTCTATCACCAGGTGCCTTCTGCCCTTGATTCCTCCTTCACTCCTATCTCACAGGATACTGTTCTCTCTTGGTTTCAAGATACCTTCTCTCTCCTGGTTCTCCTCCTGCCTATCTGACTGTTCCTTCTCTGTCTCCTTTACTGAATCCTCCATCAAGTCATTCCTACTAACTATAGGTGTCCCACAGGGCAGAGTCCTGGTTCTTTTCCCCCCTATATTTCATTTAGTGAGCTCATGGATTCCCATGGATTCAATTATTTCTATGTAGATTATTGTCAAATCTGCTTATTCTGCCCCAAACCCTGCTCACCTCCATTATCACATCTTCAGCTGCCTGATATATATCTCAAACTGGATGTCCTGTGGACATCTTATACTAAACGTGTCCAAAACTAAACTCACTTTTTCCCCCTAGACCTTTTCCCTTCCTACCTTCCCTATTACAATAGAAGCCAACACCATCTTCCCGGTCCCCTGGGTTAACCTCCAAGGAGTGGTCCTGGATTCCTCACTACCTTTCACCCCCATATCCAAGCTGTTGCCTGTCGAATCACCTTGAAACATCTCTTAAATATTCCCCTTCTCTCCTGACACTGCCATCTCTCTAGTACAGGCCCTCATTAGCTCACATCTGGATTATTGCAATAGTCTGCTGGAGGAGGGGGGAGTTGTCTGCCTGCCTCAAGTCTCTCCTCCCCCAAAAAATCTGCCCTGCATTCAGCCACCAAAGTGATTTTCCTAAAGGACCATGTCTCTCACACACACACACACACACACACACACACACACACACACACACACACACCCCTCACACCCCTCCAGTGGCTTCCTAATGCCTTCCGGATCAAATAAAAATTTTTTGGTGTTCAAAGCCCTTTATAACCTACCCTCTCCCCCACCAACCTTGCCAGGATTCTTACAACACACACACACACACACACACACACACACACACACACACACACATACACACATACATACACATGTCCATACTCTACAGTCCAGTGACATTCTCCACCTTTCTGTTCTTCACACAAGATGCTCCATCTCCCAACTCTGAAAATTTTCACTGGCTGCTTTCCCTCATGCATACTATGCTCTCTCTCCTTATCTCCACCTCTTGCCTTCAGTTAAGTCCTAGCTGAAATCCCACCTTCCATCAGAAGCCTTTCCCAACCCCTCTTAATTGCAGTGCCTTCCTTCTGTTCATCATTTCCTTTGTTTTCACTTTGTATCCCTAGTGCTTAGTACAGTGCCAGGCACTCAGTAAATGTTTATGAACTTACTGACCTATCAATGACCTCTCTTCTTTCACGGGCCAGCCTAAATGACCTCCTTCCACAAGACCTTTCCCCATGACTCTGGCTGCCATCACTCTATTCTGACACCCTAGTGCACTGTGCCACCATTCATTTTGATACATTTTATTATTTTGTATTTATGTCTGATTTCCCAAGTTATAGTATTAACTCCTTGAGGCCAAGGACTGCTAGCACCTGTTTGATGTTTAATTGTTTTGAATTGGATCATATGTCAAAGCGAATATGGTGGTCTCTTTTCTGTATTAGTAGAGAATTCAGTGACCAAAATGAGACCTGCGCTGGCAGATGCCAAGTAAGCAGTGACTCACTGAGGTTTGAGAATATGTCGCCTGTCTCCAAATCAGGAGAATTCTCCAGCACTCGATAGTGCAAAGTTTAAACCCTCCTAATCACGCTTTCATGCCTATTTTCATACAGGCTGCATAATGAATGGCCAGGAAGTACGACTCACAGTGCATTATGAGAATGGATTCACGATCTCCCGAGAAGGAGGTGGCCCCGGCACTGTGTTATATCGATACCCCTTTGAAAAGTTAAAAATGTCTGCTGATGACGGTATCAGAAATCTGTACTTGGATTTTGGTGGTCCTGAGGGAGAACTGGTAAGTGGGATTGGGGAAATCATTTTAAAAGTCCTAGAATCTTAAATAAAATAATGGAGATAAGGTAGGAATGAAATAAGCATAGTATTACCAGATGTCAAATTACAATATGAAGTACTGATCACAAAAATTACTTAATACTAGTTTAATAAAAAATAAGCAGCTAGGTGGTGCAGTGGATAGAGTGCCGGGTCTCGAGACAGGAAGATATCTTCCTGAGTTCAACTCTGGCCTCACACACTTAATAGCTTTGTGACCCCATTTGCTTCAGTTTCCTCATTTGTAAAATGAACTAGAGAAGGAAATGGCAAACTACTTTTACCTTTGTCAAGAAAACCCCCAATGGGATTACAAAGAGTCCAACACAGCTGAAAACAAAACAACAACAAAAAAAGAAAAATAGCTCAGTGGAAGAGAATGGGTAAGCAAGACCCAAAAGCTACTGAAAAGGGCTGTTGTGGGTTCTGCAAACCTAAGAACACTAACTCTAGGGGTGAAGGTAGGAGGAAGAATTCCCTATTTAATAAGAATTGCTGGGGAAAATGGAAAATACTTTGAGAAGTTGGGTTTAAACCAGCATCTTAAACTATATAGCACAATAAACTTTAGGTGCATTTGCCACCTCAATATAAAAGGTCACATTAAAACAGTTTACAATGAGCATGTGAAAAATTGCTTCAAATTACTAAAAACAAATAGAAGTGAAAACAACTCACATGCTTGAAAATGACAAAAGATGGTAAAATATGTGAACAGTCAATGTTGAATGGTTTGTGGGAAGACAGACACCCTTATGTTGACATTGTTGGAGCTGTGGATTGGTCCGGCTGCTCTAGAAAACAGTCATGCAGGACAAGCCACTGACCTGTTCATACCCTTTGATCCACTGATTTTATTGCTGGGCAGATACTCCAAGGAGGACCAAGATAGAATGCCTTTCATAGCAGCACTTTCTGTGCTAGCAAAACACTGACAACAAAAGGGGCTTTCATCATTCGGGGAATGGCTGGACAAACCATAGTACAGGAGTAATGGAATGGGATACTCTTAACTTCACCTGACAGGAGGCTACATACAATTTTTTAGTCTTTTTTCAATAGCAGTACATTCCCTTACTTTCTGATTTTGGGCTACCACGAAAAGAGCTTTTACAAATATTTTTGGACTTATAAATTATTTTCCTCTTTGGAGTACAGACACAGTGGTTGAGGTATCCCTGGGCCAAAGGGAACTATTCATAGTTTAGTGACTTTGGGGATATAGTTCCAAATTGCTTTGCAGAATGGGTGGACCAATTACACTATACCTCCACCCACAGAACACAAGTGTGCTCATTTTCTCTGAGCCACCTTTTGTCATTTTCATTTTTTTGTTGTCTTTCCCAATCTAATGGGTGTGAACTGAAACCTCAAAATTGCTTTAATTCGCATTTCTCTATTAATGATTTGGAGTATTTTTTCACAAAGCTATTTATATTTTGGATGGCTTCCTTTGAGAACTGCCTGTTCATATCTTTTGACTATTTATCTACTGGCTCTCTTACAAATTAATTTCTTACATATTTTGTAAATGAGACCTTTCTCAGAGAAACTTGCTGCAAGGATTTCCCACCCACCCCCAATTTGCTGTTTTCTTTCTAATTTTAGTTGCTTTGGGTTTTGTTGTATAAAAGCTTTTAAATTTTACCTAATCAACAATTGTCCATTTCAGCTTCAGTGAGACTCTCCATCTCAGGCAGATAAGCTGAAACCCACCAATAAAAAACCCATTTCAGCTTACCTGCCCATTTTTCTTATTTTTCTTAGTTCTTATTCATGTATTTGAATACCTATTCTTGTCGATGGAAGTAAAAATAAATTTTACTTTTAAAAAAAAGTAAAAAGAATAGAGTCTTTGACAAAAGGTTTCTGTTGAATGCTGATGCTAGTGGCCCTTTTAAAAAAATAAAACAGAACTATAGCCAGTACTAATATTGGTGATCTGTTAAGAAGGAGCAGTTGAGATTTAGTCATTTAGTTGCCAAGGGAACTCTGCTTTGAATGGAAATAGTCCGAGGGCTGTGCCCACACAGCATGACATGGTTTCTCATTTGCCTTCTGTCTGTGGAAGGATAAGGCAGCAGAGATGTTTTCTTTTGGAGGAACAAAGCAGGTAGGTGGAAGGCCCAGAGGCAACCCAGAGATAAATGCTCTGGAAGTAAATGCGCACCTTTGCTCTTGTAGGTGGTCTGATGGTTCCTCATGCCAAAGTTGCCCTGATGTTCCAAGCAGAAGCAGTGAGCCCTTGAACCTCAAGGGAAAGATAAGGATGGGTACTGGATTCGTGACTTGATTGCTGTAGGGAACTTCCCATATGAAGAAGCTCCCTCTATCAATATAAGCCAGCACCTCTCTGCAATTTCTAGTGTTCTAGGAGCTGCCTAGAGCCCTGAGAGCTAAAGTGAATTAGCTGCCCAGGGTCACAAGGCCATTTTGTATCACTGGTGGGCCTTGAACTCAGGTCTTCTAGGCCCCAATGCCAACTCTCTGCATTGTACCACAATTCCTCTATAAGGATAAACTCCCTATTGAGATCAAGTTGTGAAGGGCTCTGGAAACTAAACAGAGAAATGACCATTCTAGAATAGAGTTAATAGGAAGCTACTGGAGTTTATTTGTTGAGGAAGTGACATGGTTGGTTCAGGGTTGAAGGAAAATTGAATTGTGTAGTCTGAATTGGAGTAGTGAAAGACTTAAGGCAGGGAGACCAACTAGGAGACTATTGTAATGATCTCAGCGAGAGGCGCTGAACTCAGGTCACAGTTATTGGAATGGAAAGAAGAGATGAGATGGAAAAGTGTTGTGGAGGCAGATCCAGCAAGATCTGGCAACTGGCTGGATATGTGGGGTGAGGGAAAAGGAGGAATGAATAATACCAGAGTTACAGATTGGGAGATTGGACAGATGGTGAGGCCTCGGACAAAAATAGGGACTTTGGAGGAGGAAGAGGAGGGGAGAGTTTGGGGGAAAGAGAAGTTCAGTTTTAGACAAGTTGAATTTGAGATGTCTCTGGGACATCCATTTTGAAATGGCTAATAGGCAACTGGTGATGTGGTTACAACTCCAAACTCGAGAGAGGACAGGGCTGTGTATGTGTGTGAGAGAGAGTGTAGTCGTCCGCAATAGATATGACAACTAAACCCACAGAAATGATGAGGATGCCAGAGAAGAAGAGCTAGGGACAGAATATCAAGAACACCTTCATTTGGAGAGCATGATATGAATGATGAGCCAGCAAAGGAGATTGAGGGGAGCTCAGGCAGATAGAGTGGAGAGAAGAGAGTATCCAGGAGGAGAGTGCAGTCAGTAGTATCACATGTACCACCTGTGTCAGAAGGATGAGTCCTAAGAAAAGACTGTCAGACTTGGTGACTGAGGAAGCATTGGTGACTCAGGAGAAAGCCATTTCAGTTGAGTAATGAGGTTAGAAGCCAGATTGCAAAGGACTGAGAAGTCAGCAAAAGGAAAGGAGGTAAAGGCTGGGTGTATGGACAGCTTTTTCAAGGAATTTGGATGAGGAAGTGAGGAGAGATCTAGAATGAGAGAGGGATGATAGAGTCTAGTGGTTTCTGAAGACTTGGTCATGTTTGAACACAATAGGTAAGGAACCAGTGGATGGGAAGAGGTAGAAGACTGAAAGAGATGGAGAATGCAAGCTGTTGGAGAAGGCAGGAGGGGATAGAAAGGATCAAGGCATGGCCTTGCAAAGGGAAGGGTCGCCTCTTTGTCAGACACTTAGGGAGAAGAGATGTTGTAATTGTAGAAATCATTCTCCTAGTTCTGCTCACTTCAAGCTGTATCAGTTCTTAGAAGCCTTCCCAATTTCCAATGAAACTGTATATTTTGTCATTTCTTATACAAAAATACTTCGTTATATTCATATACCATAATTTGTTTAGCCATTCCCCAATTAGTGGGCACCCCGTTAGCTTCCAGTGTTAACTACTATGAAAAGAGCTGCTCAAAATATTTTTGTATGTATCTACCCCAAAACTTGCTTCATTTAAATTTACTGTTGGTTAATGGTTCTTAAGTAAAATAAATGATAAGATTATAGTATTTTTTCCCTAAACTTCAGAGTATTATTTACTTCTTTATATATTAGCAAAAATATTCAGCAAACATTTGTTAAGCAAGGCATTGTGGTAGGTGTTAGGAATAGAAAAATGAGAAAGGATGCAGTCTTTGTCCCAAAGAGCTTATATCTATTGTAAGAATATCTTTTACACACACACACACACACACACACACACACACACACAAGTGGAGTTCAAAGCAGCGAATGATGAAAGTGAAAGGGCCTTTGGACAAAATAACGTAGGAGATTTTGAGGAGAGAGGAGACACTTTCTCAGGGGCCTTTGAGCTGACCGATGATGAGAGAGGGGCCCCTGGTGGAGATAAGGGTGGGTGCCTTACCAGAGGACTGACTCTAGATAACATTTTATTTTTATTTTTATATATATATATATATATAAATAAATCACACCTGCTCCGTCAGAGAGTACTAACTGACTTGTGTGCTCTCCCCACAGACCATGGACCTGCACTCATGCCCCAAGCCAATTGTTTTTGTGGTGCACACCTTCTTGTCAGCCAAAGTTACGCGCATGGGCCTGCTGGTGTGAGCCCAAGGCCGCTGAGCTCTGAGCATCACAAGGAGCACCTCCACCTCCGAAGAAAACAATTAAGCACAAAAGAAAGCTGCTTCTTTTGCTCTCTCCTACAGCATCAGTGCCTTGACAAGGACCTGCAATCACTGCTAACCCAAAACCGTGTTCAGAGAACATCCTGGGATGATGAGCCACCACATTCAGGAACTCCCGTGTTCTCCCTGAGGTCCCTCCCTAGTTAGGGATAGGGAGGTGTGACTTCTGTGACTGTAGAATGATGAGCTATTTTCTGTATATTCTCTGTGTTCATCATCTGTTTGTGTTTGTCTTTCTTCTCCCATAATGGGGTGGGGTCATGGTTCTGCTTTCCAAATATGAGCAAATAGTGGAGAGACATTTCCCTTTTTCCTGAGTTCGTGGGCTTGATTTGGTGCCCAGCCTCGCACCCGACTTCTGTGCTGGACAACTCTCCCCACCTTTTCTTTGCAAGCAGGCAGTTGGCTTTGTGGCCATTTCAGGGGCTCCCTAAGCTTTGGTGGGAGTTCGCCATCACCTGCATCGTGTGAAGCCTCAATCTCGGGCCCCACAGGTGTCCCTCTCTCTGTCATGATACTATTGCTGCATCCCCACCATGGCCACCCTCACCCAATTTACCTACCAGGTTTTATCACTCAAAAGTGTTTACTTAATAGCATAAAACCTATGAAATGTCAATTTAGTTTGCCATATATTTTTAACCAGCACCTAGCAGAAAGAATATTGGAGACCAGGGTATTGCAAGGAAATATCTACTCATTTCAGTTTTTGGGTCCCCTCCTTCCCATTAATGTTTTTGGAAGGAACAGAGGATATTATGGTATGAGACTGACTTTAAAAGAAAATCTTTATTTTATACAAAGCCATTTTTTAGTGGCTTACCAAATGTGCCTTTGGTCAAGATGGGTCAGATGTAGTTGAATATCATCACAAGCTTCATTAAAGGAAGGTCATCCCAGTTTTAAAGAATGCTTCATTAAGGTGAGCTTCTATGGCTGCATTTTTGGCAGCTGGCAAGCCTCCTGTAGAGAAGACAAATCTGGAAGAATTGCCATCCGGTTTCAGGAGTGAACTTTGGAGGAACAACCAGCCCATTTGCACAAATGCTATCAGCAATCCCATGGGACTATCTGATCCCAATGCAGTCTCTGCAATACATGGGCTGGTTCATCCTCCACAAAGTGATACAGAAAAAAAATTATTCATCCTTAGCAATGTCAAGACTTAGTGTTGCCTCATAGCCTGGCAGATGCAGTGAGGCTCTAGAATAGCCCTCTGGCATTTTTGAAGTATTCTTGACATTACTCCAAGGAAACAGAACAAATAAGGTTGTTGGGTTTGTGGTATTGTAAATCCCTCTCTTCCCCTAATCTTAACAGGGCTACATTTATGAAAAATGGTTAAAAATAAGTATTAATGCCAGTCATCCTGAATCTGAAAGAAAAGCAGCAGCAGAGGCTCACAACTGGCCTGGGGGTTGACTCTGGCAGATTGGCTGAAATTCAGAAAAGGGCAGATCTACGATCAGAGAGCCAGGCTAGCAGGTTCTCATTGGAAAGCTCCCTCCTTTCATCAGGGAAGTGATGGAGAAGTGGGCATCTCATGAAGTACCCCAGGAATGAGCATTTTTGAAATGGTTATGAAGACTGGACACATGTGTAGGGCATAGTGGTTGCCTCTTGAGCAAGCACAGGCCAGCTCCTCCCCCAGTCTACTGCCCTACCCCTTTCCATGAGCTGCCTCAGCTCTTGCATAATTCTCACGTGATGGGATGAGGAAGGTACCCTTGTTCTCTTGTCCCAGATCTATGGAATTTCTGAAGACTAGACCTAAGTTGTCCTCCCTACTTGAACTGCAAAGATACAAATCTAAAGGCAAAATAGGATTATTTATAGAATTTATGTTATTTTCAAAATCCACAGACTCATCTTAAATTGAAACTTAGAGGTTAATTGGTCTTTTAAATATCTTTTTCATCTCAAATCCAATTTGAATTTTGATACTAAAAGTCTTGGTGGCTGGGGGCAGTCAACAAGACCCAAGGATTTTTTTTAAAAGAATGTCTTGATGCCCAGATCATATCTTAAAGCAGAATTCCAGCACTTGATATGGTCAAATATAGGAGCTTGGCTCTTTTCAACAGCTGTCAAATCTCTGCACAATCCGAATATTGTTACATTGGACTCCTGTTTTCCAAGGTGAACAGAAGTTTAGCTCTGCAGACTAAAACTTCCCCAACAATGCCCTTAGATTCCTGCTTTGGTGTGGATATTTTTATATATTCTTGTTTGTTTGTTTTTTTAAAAGCCTGAGCCAACAAGAAATATTATCATGGAAACCTCTGGAAACAACCTATTTATCCTTCTTCACAAGAAGATTTTGTACAGGGTAAAATGTAACTGAGAATAAGAAAAGCCATCCCTTGTCCGTCCTTCGCTAACCCGTGATCAGATTGTGGATTTCATTCCCCCAGTTTGGGCTGCTCATACATAAATGCATCAAGGACCTAAGGGTCTTGATTAGATCTTTGCACCATGAAAGAGAAACAGAACAGAACAGAACGGAAGCCCACCCACCCACAAGACACCAGCCTCTCTGGGAAGCCTTCAGTCTGCACCTAGACACTCTTGGAGTCATCCAATCATGGGTGACTAGGGTACAGTTGGTGAGATCCCTAGCCCACAAATGGAGTGAGTGCTTTATGAAGAGACAGCCTAGATAAATGGGCTTCTAATTAAGCTCACCAAATATGGCAGATTGTTTGAAAAGAAGGCGTTGTCGCCTTTCTGCCTCTGACCACCCACCCGGTGGCTTTTGATTCCTTTCTCATGTTTGATGAGACTTGCGAAAGTACTTGGTATTCTCCATGGTTGGGCTTAATGGACCCACCGGGCATTGGATACTTCTTGTTCACACTCCTATGCAACCAAGGTGGGGGGGATTAGAGATTTTCTGTTCCACACCTTCCCCCCACATTCATGTGATTGAGTTCATAAGCCGCTGGTTGGTGAGAGGGTCTGCTCTTTTCCTCCTGTAAGCCTTTCTTTCCCCTTTTCCTCCATTTCCCTGTCCTCATCCTGGCATCTTATGAAGAAAAAAACTGAAAGGTAGGGACAGCTATTTTTTTGTAAAAGGAAAATCTTTCCTTCCAAGGTCATAAAATAGAACTCAACCTGCAAATTATTAGTTTAAAATCTAGCATTACATAGATAAGTATTTTTCTTTCATGTATGTTTACGCAGTTATTTATTAGAATAATTATAATTGTAATTATATGTAACTACCCAGTAGACCCCAGAAATTGAGGTCAAATACTGGCTATGTGCACATATTCAGAATATTATTCTAAAGGCCATTCAAGTCTTCAAAGCCATCTCTGAGCACTTTTAAAACAAGGAATATCTTATTGGTTCATATTATCCGTTCATATTATCTGCACTCTCAATAACTTTACAATTCCAAAAACTTACTGCGTAGACAGGAAGTAGAGCTATGGAATTCCTTGTTTGTTACATTTCTATTTTAAAAATTTTACTTTTAAATAGCAAATAGTTAAAGCTGTTACTGGCTAGTCTTGTCTCTAAACTAACTCTGTAAAGGTATATGTTAGTAACAAAATCTTACCTGCTATTTAACTTTGCACTTAGCTGCCAAATCATAAGTTTTCTTCAGTTTTTTTTTATTAAAAATCCATGTGGAGAATTAATAAGGTCATGTTTCTCCCAGAAAAATAGCTTTTGCTATAAATGGTTTTCGTTGGCAAGGAGGTGTGACTACATTTGAGGAAAGGTCTGATGGATTTTTTTTTTCTCAGAAAAACCTTCAGATCCTAGGGTGTAATTTATATGCATGTTAGCTATATTAGTATATTTCCAAAAATGAGACAGTCCTTGTTCATGTTTTTCTTTCACCTGCAAACTACCTTGTAAGCTGCTATGCAAATTATCTTCAAAGCCCTACCTGCTTAAAGGGGGAAGACATGTAGACTTATGCACTTTTCTCTGTGGTTTTTTTTTTTAAATCTTAGTTCTGACACTTAAGCTGAATTATGTTAATGTCTTAATTTTGGTGGCTATAAACTATTGATTTTAGATAACGTTTAAACTAAACAGTATAAATGTCCAGCATTCACTTTATGTTGCTGCCAATGCTAAATGAAACTACAGTTGATCTGTCAAGTAGGGAGGCCAAAGGTTGCTATTGAATCCTGTATTATTAAATGAAAAGTTAAATGCCAAAACTCTTTGGTTCTGAAGCTGCTTACATCGGAGAAATTCTGATTTCTATAAAATGAGGACTTCTTTAGACCTTAAGACTCTGCTTAAGCTATATTTTATGTTAAACATGACCCACTGCCCTACTGCAGATTGCTTTTTGGCAAGACCTCATATGCAATGGAGTATTTTTCAGTTAAATTTAGATCGTATTTGTCTCCTCCCCCAACCCAGTATAAGAATTCCTAAGTATAAGAATTCATTATCTGATGCCCCCATTTTAGTTAGTGCTTTTGGTAACCTAGAACTAGGTAGATCAGAGTTTCACTTCCAGTTGTGTGGTTTAAGATGCTAATTTTTTAAAAAACCACACAGTTCATAAAAATCCACATTGCTGGGCTCTTTCTTACCCAGTACTTGGTAAATACTTATGGGTTGATAAACATGTCTGAAATGATTATGGTACCACTTTAACCACTTGATTCTCTAAGGGTCTTATAAGTGATGCATGAATTTGAGTGACTTGTCCTAACAATGTTAGAGATTTATTTTATGTAGAGAATGTGTTAGAGTAGCTACTCTGAAGTCCTTTCCCACCAAAGTTGAGTTTGGCTTTTGCTACTGGTGATGCAGGTTTGGTTGCTTATCCCAAGTGAGTCTGTGCCCATATTGCAAAATCTCAGAGTTGGAGGGTTCCTGCAATATCCAACCTTGGCCATACCTGACCAAGAATACCCTCTGCAACAACCGCAACACGTGGTCATCCTGTCTTTGCCTAAAAACCTTTCAGTGAGGCAGAACCTACTGCCCCCTGAGGCAGCCCACTCTGCTTCTGGACAGTTCTAATTGTCTGAAGGTTTTATCTCACATCAAGTTGAAACATGCCTTTTTGCAAATTTTACCTATTATTTCTTGTTCTCCTTTTTGGGGCCACACAAAACAAATATGTTCCTCCTTCCACAGGAAAGCCTTCCTTTGGATATTGAAAGTTAGCTGGATGGTTTCCCCTGTCTTTTCCTTTCCAGGCTGAACTTCTTCAGTTCTCATAGCACAATCTCAAGGCCAATCATCCCAGTTGCCCTCCCCATGTCATTCTCCACTTTATCGGTGTCACCCACAGCTGACTGGTCCTTGGGTAGTCTAGTGGAGATAAGGTATGGGAAGGGCCCTAGGCCCTTCTTCCTGCCTCTCCCAATGCAACCTAAGATCATGTTACTGGTATTGTGGCTATTGTGTCGACTCTCATTGGGCTTCTATAAAGTCTACTAAATTTCCCCAGGTCTTTTTAACAAATTTCTCTCTAACCACACTCTCCCCAATTTATACTTTTGAAGCTGATTTTTTGAACCCAAGTGAGACCCCTTATACTTATTAGCAAGAATTACTTATATGCTTTAGCTTTGAAGGAATGTTTTTAGATGTGATGGTTTTATTTCAGAATTGGTGAAATTTAACTTCAGTGTCTGGTCATCTCTCCTCCAGTGCCCTACTCCACTTATGAACTTCTCCAGTGACTGAACCTGAAGTATTTTTTTCTCATTTTCCAGCTGTCCTGCCTTTGATGTCATAGTTATATGTGCCTTTTTACAGATAACATCTGGTGCTTGCTGTCTGAAGAACATAGTTACCAGTAACGGACCATATTAAAGACAACTCGACTTGTTTAAAAATGTATTGGCTAAAACTAGATATAGCTTATACTGTAGTGAGAAAGGACATTCACCGAGCATTTAAGTGCCTACAATTCACAGTAATGCATTTGGTGCTTTGGGGCTTTTTTCAAAAGAATCCAGACGTTTTGACAAATCTAGTTCATGCTCAACTAAATCATGCCTTCTCTTACACAGTAGATTTTAAGGACTTCACATCACATTTTAACCAAAGTGTTTTCCCATTTTTATGAACTGGGTATGTTGGCCAACCGAACAAAAAGGCCCAAAGTTATACTTGGGCTTTGAGAAAAGACTGTCTATCACATGAAAATGAGTGATAGTCTGAGCACTTTAAAGGAAATCTCATATTACATTAATTATGCAGGAGGGAAAAACCTGCAGGAATTGCCTCAGTGGATTCCCATCCAGTGGTAGACTTGGAGCAGAAGTAGAACCACTTTTAGCATCTTTGGAAAGGGAGGGGATTCAGGACTTGGAGAGGGATTGGCTTAAGTGACTTCAGGGATTCCTTCCAACTCTAAGACAGTTTGTTCTTTCCCACCGGGAGAAGGAAGGAAAAGCGTGGTGTGACATGTTATGGAATTTCATCTCTTAAATAAGATGTGACCAAACAAAGCAAACTGTTGTTCTGAGTGAAGAACTGTGAAGAGGAAGAGAGAAGACGAGATTCTTTTAATTTCATAGAGCAGAATTAAATATGATTACTCTTTGTTCCATCCATCAACTTTTTTCTAAACGGTGCTGTTACATAAATTCCCAGACTGACATCTCTCTCGATAGCTCCTTATTTGCATAGTAAAATGCTTCCTCAGTGATTGGTCAAAATGAAGACTGGGAAACTCAGAGAAATATCCTCCCCCCTCTTTTTTAAAGCAACTACTGGAGACATGGTCCCAGAACATGGAATGTACTTGAGAAAAGACAAGAACATTTTTAATTTATCAAAAAACATTTATCCAACCAAAGCCCTTTTTTTTATGCAAAATGCCTTATTGAGTTAAAAATAGGTTTTTCCTCTGACCTCACAATATAGATCAAGTTTTTAAATGGATGAGTCTCAGGTGTATTCAGAAAAAAATATTCCTGTTCTTGGTATAGCACATGAAAGTCATACTGGCCCTTAACTAACCCTTCATTTTCAGATATGCTAGAACTGTACATGAAAATTGATCTTTGCTTCAATGTCTTGTTCCTTACATCAGCACCCTTGGAGATCCTGGTGTTCTCCGTTATCTATAATTGAGATCTGTATATTTAGGTATCTGCAATTCATAGCCTGGGAAACATGATCTCATTCATACATTTTTTGTTTAAATGGATTTAGTTACACTTCTCATCTTCATGTAGTTACCCTATTAGAAGGCAGGAGTATGGATGATATTTTAAAATTGTATTTCCCACTTAGCACCACCGCTTACTCATAGTAGTTGTTTCCCTTAGCAAATCTGCCCTTTGGAAAGAGCCATTTTGGAATTTCTTGCTCTAATAAATGGCACCAGTATTATGTTTACACAATGAGTACAGCATGACAAACAACAGCTATTCCTTTTGGTACCCTCAACCAAAGGACTTGGGGGAAATAACCTGTGTAAAACCACTACCCAACATGGCCTGTTTGGGCTAACATCTGTGCAAATTCTTGCTCTCCCTCTCCCCGTTTTTTTCTTCCCCCCTCCTTTCCCTCATCTCCCTCTCCCCACCCCACCCCCATATTGTTCCTGGTGATTTTTAAATATTGAGACTTAGAAGATTGTAATAATACTGCTAGGAAGAATCAAAAGTATATCTTGTATTCAAATAAGACTTCTTTCCTCTTATCTTGGATCTTCTTGCTGGTCTAGGCTACCAAATCAAAATATTCATGTAAAACAGGGCAGTATTGTGTTCTTAACAATCAATCCCAGGAAAGCTTTATATGTACACTATAAATATGGATACATAGACAATACTTTCCTTGAGTTGCATATTAACTATAGCATTGTACATTACAATGAAAATGTGTGACTTAAGGGCAATATATATAAGAACATATACACCTTTGTAACCTTTATATTGTAAATAATAAAAAGTTTTGCTTTTAGATGTGCTTGTTTTTACCTTCAGTATTTCCTCTTACAAGATATCTGTTCAAATTGTTACCTGTCTCAAATGCCAGTTATAAATAGATTTAGAGCAACCACATGTTCCCAGTTAGAGTTTTAATGAGCTAATGAGTTCTTGTCCTGGTTGTACAGCTGACTTCCTGAGGACAGAAGCTAAATCATTTGATCCCTCTGCTCCTCTGTTTTCATGCAAATTATGGGAGGGAGAGGTTTTGTTTTCAGAAATGTTAAAAAGAAATAAGAATAGTTGAAAATTGATAAATGTCAATCATTCACTTTGAACATTATCCTCAATGACTGTTTGAATCCAGGCCTGTTTCCTCCCATCTTCGGGTGAATGAATGTGTGCTTGAGAAATACACTTGACTTTTAACATAAGCCTGAGCTTATTATAATTAACATACCCAATTAACAATAATTAACAAAGCAAATTTACAGCAAATCAAAATGCTAAGATGTGGTAAGAAGCTTAGTACATAAAAATGATTTTGCAGAATCAGAAAACTAGGGAACAACATCATTTAATAAACAGATTCCCCCCCCCCCCAAGTAATATTAGGCATTATGACACTGAGTGCTATTTGACAGGCCATTGCCGGTAAGACTAGTAGTTACTAATTTATAACATGATTCAGTTTACACACAGCTTGTAAGAAACATCATCATGTACTCCAATACATAATACATTCCCAAGGCAAACATAAATGACACTACCTATGAAACTGCTCCCCTCTCTTTGTTCTTAAATAATTAAGGGTTAAGTGAATCAGTGAACCCTTCTTCCCTACTAATTAAACAAAAGAAAACAAACAAAAAAAACCTCACCTCTGATTTCTTTAGTAACATCCCAGTTTGTCACCTCAGTGTAACATTTCAACTTCCCACTGGCCTTTCCCTCATGCTCTCAGTTGCCAAGTCTTGTAAACTCAACCTTTACAATATTCCTTATCACATATATAGATAGATGCCTCATCATTTTCTGGCCCCAATGCAACTATGTAGTACAGCTGTACCTCCTACAATTTGCCTCCAGGGCACACCCCCTCCGACAAATCTTTTATTAGACCTCTCAAGGTATGTCTTCCTTCTTGTTGCATGCCTATACAAGGTGTCCCAAAAGTCTTGGTGCAGTTTTAAGCTTAAAGAAAAAGGGAGGAAATGAACCTTGTAGAGTTTGTTTTTTTTAATAAATTAAACGTTGCAAACCGAGTGTGCTCCCGAGAGGTTTCTGTAGATGCTTGAGTGCTTGGTATAGGGCTGTTTTCTATCTCTTGTCTATCCCTCCTCTGCTCCATAATTACCCCAGAATGGACTGGCCCCGGCATTCAAGGCTCTCCACCATCTGGCTCTAATCTACCTTTCCAGCCTTATCTTCTATTACTCCCATTCACAGGCTCTGCGTTCTAGCCATACGGGAAATCACCATGATCACTACTATGCTCCTCTTGCTGGATCCATCCTGTCCATTCCGCTTGCCTTGGATCCCCTGTCTATCTGTCCTGCAGCGTGTGGCTGTTGGCTCAGGGAATGGATGGGCGGGGATGGCGCCAAGGCTGCAGCTCTCCGCTGCGGCCGCAAGGAGGCGACGGTGGGGCCTGGCTAGGCCGCTCTAGGCCGCGCTCGCCGTCCTCTCGGCGGCTCTCTCCCCCTCGCTGGCTCGCTCGCGGTGGGTTCGGAGCCGAGCCGAGCGGAGCCGAGGCCGCCCAGCCGGGGCTCCGCCCGCTGCGCGTCCCCTTCCACCCTTCGGCCCGTCCTGGACCCAGCGTCCTCGGCCTCCCGCAGGGGCCCGCACCGAGGCCGGAACCAGCGCCGCGGGCTGCCGGGGCCGCCCGGGAGATGAAATGACAACTTCAACTCTCCAGGTACCGGCCTCGGGGGCCCGGCGGGGGAAGCCGCGCCGAGGCCGAGGCCCCCCGGGAGGCCTCTGGCCCTGCCCGACCCGACCGGCGCCGGCGAGGAGGATGGGCGCCCAGCCTCCGCCCCGGCCCCGGCCCTCACCCCTGCATGCCCGGGGCCCGCCGCTGGGGAAACTGAGACCATTGCCCCTGCCCCTCCCCCCGGCCCTCCGGTGGTGGGCGGTGAGCCCCCTCCCTGCTGCACGCTCCGTGCCCCAGACCTCCCCTCCCCCTGCCCCCGGCGCCCCTAGGGACACCCGGCAGGTGTCATGCCCCACCTGCAGCGCCGCACTGCCGCGGAGCCCGCGTTTTACTGATGGGGAAACTGAGACCCGCGGAAGGGTAGTGCCCCGCCCCAAGGTCACCCAGGGAGCGGTGGTCGGGCCAGTATCTGAGCCAAGTCCGCTTGGGCCCCAGGGGACACCAGCCGGCTCCTACCGTGACTTCCCCGAAGCCCCTGGACGCTGGGCCTCCTTCCCCTAACGTGCTTCCATGTCATAGCAGATGGCCGTGAGACCCTAGGAGAGGGGACAGCTGGAGGAGAGGCCAGGCTCCACACCCTCCCGCTGACCTACCCTCACCCATTTCTTTGGCTTGGGCAAGTCCCTTCACCGCTGTGAACTTCTGTATCCCCGTCTGTCAAACGGGTGCAATAAGAGAGCTGCTGCCCACCGCAGGGTGTTTGGGCAGCATGCACTTTCTAAACCTTTCCCCGCCCTTTGGAGGAATTAATTTATCAAGAGAAGCGGTGGGGAAGCAGGGTTAGGTACCTATTGATCTTTACTTCGTAACATTTCCATCTGGAAACTTAGGTACTTGCCCTACTTTTATCTAGTCCTAGATACATTGACTGGCATACAGGCTCTGTGTACCCCGGCAGGTCATGTCACCCTTCTGTGCTCCAGTCGGATTTCTGAGACTGTAACTTGCAGAAAAGGTCCCTGCATTGGTAGCGGGAATATCCTCCTGTGGTAGCTCTCCGTAAGGGAACTCACAGGGTCAGTTCCTCTCCCTGTGCCTAGACTGGCTAAAAACACACCCAACAGAAAATTTCTCTCCAGTGCATTCTGACAGTTGTAGCAGCCAGGCTTTTGTCATTAGTGTTCACCAATTAGCAGCGGCAGAGAAAAAGCAGAGGGTCCGAAAGGTGCTAGGACTTTGTCTTGGAGGCGCTTCATCCAATAAGATTGGAAACTACAGCGTTCTCCAAGAAAGGCCTGAAAGCCTAATGACAGCGACCATCTTCTTACTCTTTTTCCTATCTTTTAAAGGTGCTGGATTGGTTTGCCATTAACCACAACTGATTTCTTCAGTCTGCCACATTGCTTGGAAATGTCTGTGTATTTTTCTGGTGGAAGAGGCTCAATGACATTTGATCATTCCTCAGCCTGCAGAGGTGATGGACCAAAAGGTCTATCCCTTCATTAGAAATGGGGTTTTAGTTGCCTCAACTGTGATTTTGTAACCCCCATGATTGTTCTTTTTGCTAAATGCTTTCTGCTCCTTCCAGACGATGAAATCATGAGTTTCTACAACTAGCATAAAGCTCCTTCATCCTTTAAAATCCCCCTTGGGTGGGGCCTCGGGAAGGTGGCTGGCCTACAGAAATTGTGTATTATGTGATTCAATTTGTCTATCAACACAGACAGAATTTTCCTGTGTTCTTGCTCATTAAACTCTGTATTAGAAATATCCCCACATTTAATGTAGGGTCTCAGGAATATCCTTTCCCTCCCCTCTAACCAAAGGAAGACAATTCAGTGGAGCAGTAGAACTGAACAAAGTTCCCTTGAAATCCACACAGTGAGGCCTATAAGGGGACATAGGGCTTCTCTAAATCTCAGAGCATCATTTGTTTCTGGAAACAATGTAATTTCTGGTCTTTCCAAACTATTTAGTGGTTGGTAGTGGAGGAGCAGTGGAGTCCCAGATCTTTTGTTGAAGGTGGCCACTTTCTTTTTGGAAGTAGTGGAATTAAAATGTCCTAATAACAACAAAGTGGCTCCTCCATCCTTTTGTAACTCTAGTCCGGGACATTAGCTCAGGTTTCCTCGTGCTGGAATCCACAGAGGAGAATGAGTGTGAAATCCCTGTTAACTGTGTGGTTATTGTGGAGAACGGATGACTATCTTTTAATGCCTCCTTTCAAAGCCTTTCCCTTTGATGGCTGGGAAGTGGTTGGCTCTCATGGCCCAGGACAAATGAATAAGTCGGCCTGAGCTCATTGGCTCCAGTGTCTTCCCGCTGCCTGTGACTGAGTGCTTTCAGGATCTGTTTGGGAGCCTTGTGTCATGTTGTCTTTCCAGAAGGCCATTGATCTGGTGACGAAGGCGACAGAGGAGGACAAAGCCAAGAACTATGAGGAGGCATTGCGGCTCTACCAACACGCTGTGGAATATTTCCTACATGCAATCAAATGTGAGTCAGGGTGGGGCCCTGAGCTGCTATGGGCACCTCCTACAAAAAGGAGGTGACCCCCGAGGCTAAATGGGCCTTTTCTTGGGTGGCCCTTTTACAGATGAGGCACACAGTGACAAAGCGAAGGAGAGCATCCGGGGAAAGTGTATGCAGTACTTGGACCGGGCTGAGAAGCTGAAGGATTACTTACGGAATAAAGACAAGCAGAGCAAAAAGCCAGTGAAAGAGGCTCCAAATGACAGCAAAGGGTGAGTGTCTCAGTCCAGAGGGGCTGAGTCAGTATGACCAAGGGAATCCTCAGAGCTCTCAAGGTCAGACGTCCCTTTTTTGTGTTGTCACCTAATAAGATTAGATAAATAATTTAGTTTAAATGTCCTAATAAAATTAACCTGAATTTATGGAATGCCTGGCTCTCGAATTCCAGCTGAAGTTTCACAGACCACAGCAAGAGAAGAAGCTAGCAGGTGGTATCCCAGGGACAGGAATATGCTCCTTGTAGAATGCACGTTGTCATGAGGAGACATGATTTGAAGGGTGGGTGCCCTGAATGGAAGGCCTTTCCTGGAGGACAAGAAGGCTCCTGGGAATAGACCTTTCCTCCAGGAGGGCAAGATTTTGCAACAGTGTTTAGTTTTTCCCTCTGTAGTGACAGTTGTACATGGATAGGGGGAGCCTGCTCTCTTACAGGATTTGACAGGTGCCAAAAGTCTTTAGAAGGGGCAGCATGGGATGGTGGATAGAATGCTGGGCTTGCGTCAGAAGACTTCTGGTACTTGCTGTGTCACTGAGGCTGACCAGCTGATGCTGTGCTTGTTTTCTCATCTGTAGAATGGGGCCAGTAGTCCTGCATCACCTCTCCCCAGAGCTTTTGTGACAATTACATCCAGTAATGTATGTAAAGTGCTTAGTGCATGCTAGATCTTGGTGTAAATACTGGTTATTATTATTTTGTGCCCTGAAGAGCTGCACTTAACAATAGCATATTGATTTTACAAACCAGCTCCTACTTGTTATGAGGATGGATTGGGTACTTTTCCTATGACCACGTCTGTTTGTGACCCAGGGCTCCCTCAGGCCTTTGCCAGGAGGGCGCCCCCAATGCAGCTGCTCATGGCATTGCCAGTGGACTTCTCTGTCCCTTCTCTTGCGCACCAGCGGCCAGGCGTTGGACCTTGCTTGCTAGAGCCCCTGCTGCCAACAAGAAGGATCAGCCTGTGACTGCCTGTTTCATTTCCACAGAAGTGACAGCGACAGTGAAGGAGAGAATCCAGAGAAGAAGAAGCTGCAAGAACAGCTAATGGGTAAGTCGTATGAGATCACCGTGGTCATCCCCTCGGGCCTTTGTGGGGCCTCTTCCTTAGGTCCCCTTCCGCCTTCTTGTTGCAGGGGCCATCGTCATGGAGAAGCCCAACGTTCGGTGGAATGACGTGGCTGGACTGGAGGGAGCCAAGGAAGCGCTTAAAGAGGCCATCATCCTGCCAATTAAGTTCCCACACTTGTTCACAGGTGAGGGTTGAACTTATTCAGTCTAAATATCAAAATAAAGTTGAAAGCTACCAAGAAGAGATGAAAACTATTTCCCATTCTTCTAGTGGGCCAGAGACCTCATGCTTCCTGTGTCTTGTCAGTTAGAATGAGGATACAGGACTAGAGCGTGCTGAGCAGGTAGGGCCCTTGTGGCCTGGCACTCCCCATCCCCTGCCACCTCAGTAAGGAAGATGCCAATCCCACCTGACTTCTTCACTGACTTCTGGTCCAGCTCATCCACAAGAACAGTGTCAGCAGGCTTTTGTCACCAAGTGAGCTGGAGATGGCCAGGGTTTGTTTAAAAGGATGGTCAGGCCACGGACTGGACAAAAGGGCCCAGCTTCAGCGTTAGCGTCCTTGGTCATCTGAGTCCAGAATCCTTTGCTCCTCACCCACCAGTTTTTCTTTTCCTCTTGTAGGCAAGCGCACCCCCTGGAGAGGGATCCTGCTCTTTGGACCTCCTGGCACAGGAAAATCTTACCTGGCAAAGGCTGTGGCAACAGAAGCCAGCAACTCCACCTTCTTCTCTGTGTCCTCCTCAGATCTGATGTCCAAATGGCTGGGGGAGAGTGAGAAGTAAGTCGGCAGCCAGGCCACACTCCCTCCAAGCTTGCCGGAGCCGGTGAAAATGGCATAGAGTGAACCCTCCCTTTGAGAGTCCTGCTTGCTGATGGATCCCCAGAAGCCATTTGGGGGTGGAAAGGGCTAGGGTGAATAAGGGCAGTCCCATTCCGGCTTTTCATCACAGGCTCGTCAAAAACCTCTTTGAGCTGGCCAGGCAGCACAAACCCTCCATCATCTTCATTGATGAGGTGGATTCCCTCTGTGGATCTCGGAATGAGAATGAGAGCGAGGCTGCCCGGAGGATCAAGACGGAGTTTCTGGTCCAGATGCAGGGTGAGTACTGAAAGGAGCCTGGAGGTCACTGCAAGCACCTCCTTCATTTTACAGGGCAGGACGCTGAGGTCCTTAGGGTAAGGGGAAGGGACTGCCCAGGGCCCTAGAGCCAGACCACCCTGCATCTCTGCTCCTTGGCCTTTACGCCTTAGAATCTTCACCCCGAACACACTCGCCCCTCCTCGACAATCCTAGGACAGAGGGCCCATCCGGTGGGTGTGAGCAGAAATGCATGGCCAGGCCTGCCAGCAAAAAAGCTGCTGAGCCCTCCACAAGCAGAGCTTCTGGTGGAAGATGCCTGAATGTTCTGCTGGGCCCCCCCCCCCCCAGAAAGACTTCCAGCTCCCTGTACTGGTGTTCAGGGTCTACCCAGAGCAGGGTGCCCGCTTGGGCTAGCCATGGAGAATTTGGGACTCAATGTTTGGCCTGGAGCAGGGTGCTGTGGTTTAAAGGGATGCCCACATTCATCGGCCATGCCCCCATGAACTAGGTAGCCACTGCTGGCTTTATAGGGACATATAGGCCTCCAGGACCATCAAAGCTTTGGGAGTTTCCTTGTTTTTATTTTATTTTTAAAGAAATATACATATGATTGAACACAGGTCTCTTAATTCCCTATCCAGGACTCTTTTCTTCTCTGCTCCCCTGCCTCTGCTCTGTCTACTCCTTAGCCTTCTTTAAGTAGGCCTGGGTAAAGTTACCAGGACTTTGAAGGGGTTCTGGAACTCTGTCTGACTGTGGTTGTCAGGGAGTACATGAGGGCACCCCTTGGCAAAGCACATTTTGTTTGCTCTGTCCCCTCCAAGAAGCCAGCTTCCTTGCTGTTGTCCTCTTTGCTTCTCCGCCCGCAACCCCAGACGAGCCACTTCAGGAGGTGCTGATAGTTGGTGTTTCCCCAGCAGTGTCTCCTGCTCATGCTAGCACAAAGCCCTCAGGATCCTTGCCCAGAGACATGGCTAGCGATGGTCATGTTATCATGGTCAGCTTCTTTGTCTCTTCTCCACAGGGGTCGGGAACAACAATGATGGCACCTTGGTCCTGGGCGCCACAAACATCCCATGGGTGTTGGATTCAGCCATTAGGAGGAGGTGAGTATGACTCTTATTTAACTGGAGCAGCCCATCTAGTTAGTACCCACTGCTAAACTCATTCTCCATCCCATTGTCAGTTATACATTAACCTTTGACTTTAGTCATAACCTACATGGTTTGCTCACAGTTTTTCTGTGTTTGATTTGGGCGAGCACAGCCCTTGGGGGAGGTCACACCTCAGAATCCATCAGCTCTATAGCAAGGCCTCTTAATCATGTTTGTGTCAGGGACGCCTTCAAAATCTGGAGAAGCTAATGAGGGCCTCATAATCATGCTCTAAATGTATAAAATAAAATACATAGGATTATAAAGGAATCCAATTATATTGGAATATAGTTATCAAAATATTAAGAAAACCAGTCCATGAACCCCTTGAAATTGATCCATGGACTAGGTTCAGAACTCCTGTGCCGTGGGATAATTCATTTGTTGTTCTCTTTCCTTTAGAAGGAATCCATTCAATCAGAGTCTCTCTTTTCTTCCTCCTCCCACCTCTTCCACCTCCCCACACAGGTTCCCTTGGGCTAATGTCAATGTTACGTTTATTGGAGATAGTGAGTAATGTCATTGTGGCACTGGTGGCCTCAAATGGCTAGCCCTGTTAGCCTGGTATCTTAGTGCAAGGAGTTGGGGAAACTCTTGATGGAACCTCCATACTCCTCTAAACCTCCATAGCATCCATTCCTACGCGTTTGACTCTAGGTTTGAAAAACGAATTTACATCCCCCTGCCTGAGGAAGCAGCCCGGACCCAGATGTTCCGGCTGCATCTTGGGAACACCCCACATAGCCTCACCGAGGCCAACATCCTTGAGCTAGCCCGAAAGACAGAGGGCTACTCGGGAGCAGACATCAGCATCATCGTGCGGGATTCTCTCATGCAGCCTGTACGAAAAGTGCAGTCAGCAACACACTTCAAAAAGGTAGGATAGTGAGCTGCACACCGTGGTAGGGGGAGGAGGGCACGAACTGTACCAGACAAGCATTGGAAGCTTCCTTTTTGTACACTCTGGCTTCTTGGATGGCGTATTCGTGTTCTTCAGAGAGAGCAGAGTGTGTGTCTGATGTCTCCGTCTTCAGGTCCATGGACAGAACCATGTTGGAGGTGGGGTGTGGGGGCTTGGGTTTCAGGTCCTTGTCATTTTAAGACACATGCTGGGAGGACAGTGGTTGGTTAGGGAAAATAGCTGATGGAGCTTCTTCAGTAGTGGGGTTTGGTGGATTGGGATGAAGGAGGAGGGTATGAAAACATGGAGGGAAGATTTAGGAGCAGGAGAGTAGTGTTGTACTCCCGCTGGAGAGTTACCTGGGGCTCCCTCCACCACTCCAGACCCCTGTTGGCTTTGCCTTAGGAGATCATTCAGGAGATCCACTGTGAAGAGAGGTGGGGGATGGGCTTAGGTTTCCCAGGGAGACACTTTTTGGACATGGTCAGTAGGAAGTCATTTTGCTTACTATGCATGTTTGTTACAGAGATTTTCAGTGGTGGGTGGTTGGAAGGACAAAATATGAATATTCACTAATTTTTAAAAAACTTAAGAAACTTTTTAAAAAGATAAGCTAGGGAGTTGCTTGTGGTGAATAGAGAGGTTAAATGACTTACTGAGGTTCACCTGGCTAATCCACATTAGAAGCTGGACTCCAAGCCTGAGATTTTTTTCCACTGTGCTGTGCCGGCTCCCAACCTAAAGCTTAGCTTGTAGATTCCTGTGTCTGCTTCTGGATTAAAAAGCTATCTTAGTTAGACAGCATAGCTTTCCCATGAATTTGATGTCCCTGGATCACTTGATAAGTTTAGCAATGTCATATGAATCAATATTATCTTAGAATTATTGCTTAGCATCTTCCAGCCCCAAAATATTCCTCAGAGAATAATTTTCCTTCTGCCTAGCCAGAATCTACAGAAGAGTAAGTCTTGATGGGCTGGTAGATCTGGGCCCCTTAATGTCTCTGGTTTCATTCCAGGTTCGGGGTCCTTCTCGCACCAACCCTGGAGTCATGATAGATGACCTTCTGACCCCCTGCTCTCCAGGAGACCCTGGAGCCATTGAGATGACTTGGATGGATGTACCCAGTGACAAGCTATTGGAGCCTGTGGTATGCATGGTAAGTAGATGGACAGCCAGGGTACAAAGAACTTTCCTTACTATACTGCCCCTAAACAACTGTGCCCTCTTCTAAACACAGAACCACCTGTGGTGGTGTGAGCCCCAGTCCTTCTAGCTTACACAAGAAAGGGTCTCAGTGTGGAAAGACAGTGCAGTTTCCTCTCACTTTATTTAGTATCAGAAGTCTGTACAAATGATTCCATTTGAGCTGAGGGGTTTGACTTCTCACACAGTAGGTATTCAATAAAATATCTGTCAGCCTGGTATGCTAGGTTTAGGAATGCCTACCATGCCATCTCCGCTCAAGCAGCCATATGGCATATTACGGCTGAATCCATTAATAACTTCATAATATAATATGAAGGTATAAAGCGAGACAACTCTCCCACTCCAATGTACAAACTCCATTTGCTCAGTCCTGGAAAAATTCTCAGTATAAAAAATGGTGGCTGGGGGCAGAAAAGCCTCTCTAGCTCAGGCCCTGATCCTAGCTACCTCTTCTTTCTTTGCAGTCAGACATGCTTCGGTCTTTGGCCACCACTCGACCCACCGTCAATGCAGAAGACCTTCTGAAAGTGAAGAAATTCTCAGAGGACTTTGGACAGGAAGGTTAAAAGCTTCTGTTGGGGTGATGATGAGGGGGGAGGTTGACCAGGGGAAGTCCATGGCACTTCCTCTCCCCATGCCAGCAGCCAGACCGGGCCCCACGTGGCTCATCCCAGAGTCACCACAGAATCCACTTTGCTGTCTGGTAAGCACCTGGGAAGCAAGGAGGATGGGCTTCTCCTACAGCCTCAGAGACACTGGAGCACAGCTGGTACATGATGGAGCCTGGGTTCTACATGTGTCCTCCTTTCCAAAAGCTCACTACTCCTTTTCCTGACTCTCCCTGTCTTGTTTTTTTAACTTTTTTTTTGTAATTATTCTAAATTAATGCTGCTTGGATTTTTGTCTTGTTTATAAATAAAAATAAAATCACCCAAAAGCTTCAGGGAGTGGAATGATCCCATTCCTGTAGTGGTCAGCTCAGCCAGCCCTTTCCTCCTCCTTTCTCTTTATAGCCGTGTCCTAGTTCTTGAGAAAAGGCCATCTGAAGCCCTTTGGCTCCTCGTCCTAAATATTTCCTAAGATCGTCAGGAACCTTGCCGGTGTCACTTTGAGGCTAGGTATACACGGACTTGTTTCTTCTGTGCAGGAGGAGGAGACGACTTCTGCAAATGAAAAACTATTCAAGTCAAAAGAAATTAGGTGTGTAGTGAAGACTGTTGGCCCATTTTTCACAGCTGCCTTTTCCTCCTTCTGCCTGTGGGAACAGAGCAGTGTTACTGCACTTAAGTAACTCCCTCTCCTGGAAATGGTCTAATAAACCTTTTTCCCCTCCTGAGCCACCTGAGTGATCTCATGTCTCTAGCTCTTCCTTGAAGCTCCTGGTAAGCTGCGATTTACTGCCAGCCCATAAGCTGCTGAGTAGCTGATTCTCTACTAAACAGATGGGAAGGGTGGGAGTCACTGGGATAAATATGAGGAGGTTCATTCTAGCCTCAGAAGTCATAATCATTCTTCAGCATCTGCTATTCTCAAATTTGGTTTTTTAGGTTGATTTTGGTTTTTGGTATTCTTGGACTGAGGTGCCTCTAGCTGGAAGATTCCAGGAGCACGTCTAATGGCATTAGTGTGTTTGGGGTTTTTATTTACAGGAAATGTCTGTGCTGTCTTAGAAGGTAAGGTAGCTTTTTCTAGTCTCTTGATATTATATAAAGGGATTTCACCATACTTTTAAAATCTGAATAATGGAAAAAGGAGATTGTCACAAATATTAACCCCTTCAGTGGATATATCTCTTGGGATAAAGAGCCAATTTAGATCTGTGTGGTTCTATTGGGCAAAACAAGATGGTGGGAGAGAAACAGAATCAATTTTTTTTGGTCAGGGCTATCTAAAAATTGGAAAAGACTGCCTCCCAAAGTGGCAGATTCCTCCTCATTTATAAAGGATTAAGCAATTTAACAAATATTAATTTGTGCAGATCTATTGATGTTCTACTTCTTATGAGTAATAAAATTAATTTGTTAGTATTAACACATATTTGTTAGAGGGAGTTCTTAATCCTGGTTTGATTCTTAGATGGCCTCTGAGGTCAAATTTAGCCCCTACCTCAGTGGAGGGGAATAATCTTGACACCAACTAAAGGCTTAACTTTTACATGACTTTCTGATAAATTCTTTTAACTAGCGCTAGAGTGTGTCTGGCACTCCAAATGGCCCTTGGGAAGACAGCCATTACAGTCTTATGGGCCAGATTTCATAAATGTGCTCATAGTGACATAGGTTCTCGCCGCCAGTTTACTTTTGTAAATACGGAGACAAAAGATGGGTCTGTAGACATCTCCCAGCCTGCACTTCTGTTCCTACATTTTTAAACCTTTTCTATAGTTTCTTCCTTATGTTACCACCTAGTGTAGCTTTCTTAGGTCAAAAGATTCCTTGTTGCTTTTGACTTATAGCCAGTGGCATTTCTTAGGTATGTGTAAATCTGAGTGGTTATAACAGACACTTTGTGGCTGCCTTCTGTTCACCAGCTGTTAACTGTTTCTTTGGGATGCTGGTCTTGACATTGCTACCAGTCTTTAACCTAGACATTTAACCCTTAACTTAGATATTGACCTTAAAACATGTTTGAGGAACAGCCATTTAGCCAAACACTTTATTTGATACTGTGTTCAAAGGATCTCATTCCATACAAAAATCTCCAGACTCATCATTTGCATAGCCTCTTCCTCCTGTACCATCCACTTTTCCATGCACATGGCTTTGGTTCTAAATTGGCATCCTGCATGGGGCTGGCTTTCCATTTTCTAGGACTTGTGTCAGACCAGAATGTAAAGCTGGTGAACGCTACTTAGGCTAGTGGAATATTTTCCCTTGGTGACATGGAAGCTGTTATTGCAAGAACCACTGGAGTGATTACAAGGGAAAGGAGAATAGGGTCTTTGTACTGTGGTGATGACTGTGTAACTAGATCCTTTCTCCCTTGGGATTTGTAGCAGCACTAACTCTGAAATGTCAAATCTCTGAATATCAGCTTCATAAATCAAGTCTATACCTAATGGAATGAAAGATGACCACCTTGATACCCTTCCCCCACATCCTACTCAGCCACACTCTGGATTGGCCATTGGAGTTTACCAACCCTAGCTTTGCCATGATGACCCCACTAAGTTCTAGTGAGCATTACAAATTCTACCCTCCCTTCCTTCCCAAAATCAGTGTCATGCTGCAACACCCTAGTTTATTCCATCTGACAATATCCCTCCATAGGCACCTCCCATTGAATGGCAGAGTCTTCTGGGGAGGTCCTAGTACATGTACAACCTATTCTCCCTCCTCATTTGGGCATTGGCCGTGTTCACCTGCTAGAAAAAGGGTAACCAACAACTAAGGTCACTGCTGACTTGTGAGAACTGAGGTAAGCGGTCCCCTTGGGGAAAGGATGAAAGCAGTGTGGGAAAGTGGGATTCAGTTGGGCCTGACCAGACTGGCTTGGCATCATTAAACTGAATATAGGCCAAACCTTCCATATGGAGGAAGGCAAGTCACATAGGTATATGCTGAAAAATAACATGAACCACAGCCCATAACGGCTTTTTACATGAACCATGTCTTCAAACATAGTGTAAAAAATGAAGACCCCTGAGGCATCAGGTAGGACCTGACTGCCCACCTCATAGGCCTGCAGTGATCAAGCACTGAGCTCTGTCTTCTGCAAGACATAGTTCAGAGAAAATGATCCCATTATGTTCATTAGTCTCTCTGAGGCAAGAACCCTAACCCATTTTAAGAATTATGCTTATATTCCTAACAAGGTAATGGAGCATTTGAATCTCTACCCAAGATGTATTAAGCCTGATGCTAAATGTGTGAAAGTGAGAAATGCTGATCTCCCTGGACTCTGACCCTGTCCAGATTTGGTAATTCACATCTATAGGCACTAGGTTTGCAAAACACCCTGAGGTGGGTAGTTATACAGCTAGATTATGGAGATGGGGAAACTGAGGCTCTGAGGTTAAGTGACTTACACAGCACCCAGGATCTGCATGGAGGGCTCCTGACCAATGAGGCACTCTTTGTTATTAAGCCATGCTTGCTGGTAAGAGACTCATCCCCCAACTCAAAATCCAAACACTGAACTGCCATCAGTGAATGAGCCGGATGCTACTAGCTAAGGAGCAGAAAAGGGGCAGCTTCTGATTTTTAGTATCCTAGGGTTGACGTTAAAGGACAAAAACTTATCAAAGCAGGCAGAGATAAATTATGAACCTATAGAAATTTGCAGGGTGGGTGTGAATGACAGAGCTTGTCATTAAGCATCTGACTGAATGGGGACCAGGACCACCATCTTATTTCTTTGAGCAGTTTGGTGTTAAGCCAAGAGTCAAGCACTTGGTAGTTGGGCCCCACTGGCAAAATAATCTCTAGTTGGAGCTTGGCATCTCTGACGCATTCCCAAAGTTTTCTCTCTAGTAGTTCAACTTTATCAGATCACAGAGTATCTTTTTTCTTGAAAAAATAATTAACATTTTCAATTAGGATGTAAAAATGAGGGTGATCAAGTGGCAGATCCAGGACCGACGACCAGGTCTCCTGATTCCTGGACTGGGCCCCCTTCCCTCCTTCTGCTTCAGGAGGCCGGCTGATGAAATCATCGATAGTGGGAGTGGCTTCACTGCAGATTCTCAACCTGGGGTCAAGTAACTTTTTAAGAAATTTTAATAACAATTTCAATGTAATTGGCTTCTTTTGCAATCCTATGTATTTTATGTTTTAAAAAACATTCTGAGAAGGGGCCCATAATAGTTACCATAAGGACTCCCTGCTCTCCAGAATAATGCTCAAACCAATGAGCTCACCCCTTATTTTGCAATGCTATTACCTGTACATTTTTCTTTCTCTACTTCTACTTGTGTGAAGGAAGAAATGAATCTATCCCAAGATCTAGGCTTTGGTGAGATTTTTTTTTGCTCTTCCCTCCATCCCAGGTGGCCCCTCTGGTAAATGTAAAGTTTAAAATCCTATGACTGAGAATGGGTGGCTGACAGGAGTACTCGAGAGCTAAAATGGTTATTTAGGCATCTAAATCAGGCTATTTGCAAAATGCTTTATAGTTGTTTACAGTTAAGACCGGGTTTTGGTTTTATAGGTCTTGCAAAAATCATGCAATGAGCAATGCCAATTGCAGCATGTACATGTTTATGCTCACTTCCAGAAAATTTTCAGGAAAAGTACTGTCTACTCAATAAGTTTATTTTTATTTTGTTTGGAATTACAATTTTATTGATTGGGGAGCTCCCAGTGCAGAAAACTCTTCCACCGAAGCCTATGGGAAATGTGTCTGTTTCTCAGCTTAGAGTGTTTAAGCATTTATACGACTTGCTCTTGGTCAAACAGCGGCTATATTTTCAGAGCCAAGACTCACCCAGGTTTTCCTAATCTAAGGTGAGCCTTTTATATACTATCCATTGTCTCTTTTATTAAATTACCTCTAAGCAATAATTATTCCTTTTCAAAAGTGGAGGTCAAATATTTTGCCCACAGCACTAATTTCATTATAGATGTTCCCTGAATCAGTACATAAATTACTAACCACTGTGATCAACAGAATGTAGGCCAAGCACATCATTTACTTCAGACATGGCTGGCCTAAAGTTATAACTACTGAAAGATGCTTTTTCAGAATTTGCTCTGAAGATGAGGACTTCAATCATTTACTTCCATCCACCGTACATTTGTAAAAGTCTTGCTGTCCATTTTGTCAATGAAGAGACAGCCTTGCAAGTGGTCCATCTCATGCTGTATAATCCGAGCAAGCCACCCACTGGCCTGCCACACCACAGATTCTCCATTTTCATTCAACCCTGCAACAAAATTCATCGCACTGGTGAAAACACTGAGCCATGCAATTCTCATCTCCTCCCATGCTCACTCCCCCTTCTTCCATCCTAGCTAAGGTTCTCCCATATGCTCCTTGCTGACTAAGGAAGTGGCATTTTAAAGAACAGAATTCAGAAAAAGGAGTTCCCATCCCCCTAAAGAACTGCTGCAGCTCTTCCCCTCACCTAGTATTCAGCCCTGTTTCCATGTCTGATAGTTCTTGGACTCAAAGCAGAGCTAGGGGATGGAAGAGCTTCCTGTCATTTCCCAAGCAGCTTCTCTTTCCTTTTGTTCTTCCTCCTCCAGCCTACCTATGTCTACTTAGCTACCAACACCCCACACTTTGAACTTAAAGCAGGTGTCTTAGCCAGCTTAGAATCCTATAAATGCTATAGAATCCTATAAAGATAAATGCTGTTTTCCTTTACTTCTACCCTCTGACCCACTGACACTGAATAGTTTGTTCAAGATGGGTCCAAGACTTCATCCTATCCAATGTCCTTTTGTCTGAGCTCAGCTCAGGGCCCTGAACAACAGGTAAAGCCTGAAAGAGTGCAAAGAATGTCTGGATTTTTTCCCCATGTGCAAGGTGTACCCCATTATTTCAAGAACACAAAAACTATTCAGAGCTGGGAAAGCAGCACATGCTGATGGCGTGTTGTTAAGGACACACCAAAGGGAGCAGGTTGAACCCTTTGTCTTTGGTGAGTGACCACCCTTCATCTTTCTCTATGCCCTCCTCCCTCCTCTTCTTTTTCCAGGTGCTTCATGGTATGCCTCCGGCTGTCCAAAGCAGTAGTCTCCAAAGTGGCGCTGTGCCTGACCATAAGGAGTATGTGACCACCCAAAAAGAGGGTGAAAAAAGAGGTCCCAGCTCATCTTTGTTAATCAACTGTGGGGCTTGTCACCACACTTAGCCTTACCCCACAAACTGCCTCCCCCTCCATCTATTGTGCATGAAAAACAATCAGTGTGGCCACTACCCACAGCAGCTGCACAGTGCCTTTGCAAAAATTCTGGTTTTAACCCCTGCCCCGCAGGATATCTCCTGGCTTGGGCGCTCCCAAGGACTTTTAATTTGGGGTAGGAGGGAATGAGTCACAGTAGTATTTATACAGCACTTTAAGGTTTGTGAAGCACTGTATGTTATCCCATTTGACATTCCCAGCTAGTATTTCCCCCATTTTACATATGAAGAAACTGAGGTAGAAATTAAGTGACTTCCCTAGTGTCACAGCTAGAAAGATTCTCAGGCTGCATTTGAACTCAGGTCTTCCTGATTCCAAGTCCAGTACTCTGTCCACTGTGACACCTAGTTTAACCACCCTAGCATGGACGGACTGTGGGCTGGACTGCAGATATCATTATATTATCTTCTCAAACGCAATCATCTTCCAAACTTTTCTATTACTGGTGATAGCACCACTATCTTTCCAGTCACCCAGGTTTTCACAATCTTGGGGTCATCTCTGGCTCTGCACCTTCATTCACCCCATATCCACATATCTAATCAGTTGCCAAATCACCTCCTCATCCCTTCAAATCTGCCCCCTTCCTTCTCTTTACCAACACAACTGCTGCTGCAGCTGCAGCCGCCGCCGCTGCCACCACCGCCACCACCACCACCACCACACCACCTCTACCCCCTCCCCCAATCAGGCCTCTCATCTACAGCCTCCTGATTGATCTCTCCCCACACCCTCCTCCACAAAGCTGCCAAAGTGATTTTCCTAAGGTGGTGGATGGATCATGTTACTCCCCTATTCCCTAAACACCAATGGCTTCCTTCTGACTTCAATATTATTTCATCAGCTTAATAGACAGACCAGTGGACAGGGAACTGGGCCTGGGATCAGGAAAACCTGAGGCCAAATCTAGCCTCAGTCACTTAGTAACTATGTGATCCTGGGCAAGTCACTTATCTGCCTCAGTTTCAGTAAATAATGAATAATAACTAGCATTTATATACCACTTTAAGGACTATGATGCACCATACGTGGATTATCTCATTTGATAAATGGTAATTAATGGGAATAATTGCTCCGACCTCACGGAGAGGATCAAATGAAATTACACATGAAAAAGTGCTTCCTCAACCTTAAGGTGCTCTAGAAAGTCTAGCCATTTGTTATCTCATTTTTAAAAATTTCTGGGGCAGCTAGGTGGCACGGTGAGTAGAGCACTGCCCTGGAGTCAGGAGGACCTGAGTTTAAATCCGACCTCAGACACTTGACACGTTAGCTGTGTGACCTTGGGCAAGTCACTTAACCCAAATTGCCCTGCCTCCCCCCACTCCCACTGCCCCCCGCCCAAATAAAAATTTCTACTTGTTTGTTCTATAAAGTCCATTACATTAGTGCAGCCAGCAGGCGATGCCCCACACCTGTGTTCTCCTCAGAACAGGGAGTGAGCTCTCCCAAGGGGGTCAGCAGCTTCTCTGCCACCCGCTGTCCTAGGCAGCCCTCCAGCTCAGAGATGAAATGATGTGTCCAGGGTCCCAGGGCTTCCTGGCTTCAAGATCAGTATTCTAGACACTACATTACACTTCCCCTTAGTACTGTAGGAACACAGGTATGTAACGTATAAATATGCAAACAAGACACATACTGGAGGGGTGTGTTCAAAAGATCTGAAGGTGTACATGATTCAGAAAGTTTGAAGACTCCCTGGTCTAAAGCATTCAGGGGTGGCCCTTTGTCTACCTTCCCTTCTGGGCAGCACGCACCTAATGGTGGGTGGCCCTTTCCCAACCCTTTCTCTCTTCCAAAATGTACCAGTCCAATATCCCATCCTTCCAACTCTCCTAGGTGAGAGCTTGCTAATCTGCTAAATTAATCCATGCTAGTGTGTGGGTGCCAAAGAATTGTGTTTTCCATCACACCAATCAAATGTCAAGGTATTTGGAGACACCCTGTTTCCCAGAACTAAGGCCCAGCAAGCAGGTTGTGCCCTGAGCCTGGCATAACAAGAATCCTTTGTGCTCTGGATGATCCCACCCTCTGATAAAGTGTATTGTTTTGACTAGCACGAGGAGCTCCCTGAGGGATTTATGATTTTCACATTCATCCATAACTATTTAGATTTGTTGGAGCTCCCCCTGTTTTCCAGCGACCTGGGAAAGCCAACGTGCTGCAGCCTAAAGCTATCCATCACATCTCCTGACAGGCTCACAATCTGTTTCTTGTAAGCGCCAAGTGAACCAAACCAGGTACTGCATTCCTGTTCCTGCCATACTACCTCTGGTTCTGTATCCTGCTGAAAGACCACAAGGCTTGATGACCCTTAAGACCTGAGAGACTGTTCCCATCAGACCCAAGCCCCAGAAATGTCAACCATGGGAACTACTTACTCAACACCTAAGAATAAACTGTATTGTGGTCCAGCCCCTTTCATACGCATAAGCCCTGCCTTTGCCCCAGCATGTTAAGCCCTCCTCCTCAGGAGTGGGCCTTCCACGTGCAATCTTTTTCCACACTCTGAAATAAGCAAAAGAATATTATCAAGAGAATTAATTTTTTAAAGTGTGAAGGGAGGTAGCTACCCTACCAGATCTCGTATTATTATAAAGTATTATAAAGTAATCATCAAAACAATCTGGTACTCTCCAAGAAACAGAGTGGTGGATCAGTGGTAAAGATTAGGTACACGATACCCAGTAGGTAATGACCATAGTAATATAGTATCTGATAAATGCAAAGATCCTAGCTTTTGGGACAAGAACTTATTATTTGACAAAAACTGCTTAAAAAAAAACAACTGCAAAGCAGTTTGGCAGAAGCTAGGTATAGACCAACACCTCACACCACTCACCAAGACAGGATCAAAATTACTATTACAACGTATTTGTTATGTACAGACCTTTGTACCTAACTACTGGCATGTGTCCATGTTGCTTCCCCACTTAGGATGTGAGACGAGTGAAAGTAAGGACGGTCTCAAGTTTAACTTTGTATCTCTGGTCCAGGACCTGGCAGAGAACCAACTGAGGAGGCTGCTTAGACGACAATCTTAAAGTGAGTAGCTCTAAAACTGTACCAGGTATGATTTTGGTTCACGGCCCACAACTGGCCTCCCTGGGGGTTTTCTTTGACTGAGGAGGGTAAACACTGGTTGTCCTCCCTCCTGGCTTCCTTCAAGTACCAGCTAAAGTCCCACCTTCTGCAAGGAGCTTTCCCGGTCCCGCTTAATCTTGGTGCCTTCCCTCCAAGTCGTCCTGTCCCTATCTTGCCTGTACACAGTTATTTGCCCGCTGTCTCTCCCATTTGACTGTGAGCTCCTGGGTTGCTGACTCTCTTTCCCCTTTCTGGGAGCTTAGCACGGTGCCAGCACCCAGTAGGCTCTTCACCGCTCCTTTCTTCCTCCCCCCGCGCCCTGCACCCAGTAGGCGCTTCACGGCTGCTCCTCTCCCTCTCGGCTAGCCCCCGCCCCCGAGGCCCAGCTCGCACCTTCGATTTGCACTGCCCTGCAGCGCGGCACGCTCGCCACGAAGCCCGCCACGCTGAGGCAGCCCTCGGGGAAGGAGTCCAGGCTGGCGTCGAGCACGCGCACGCGCGGGTTGACGAACACGCGCAGCGGGGAGGGAGCCATGCGGCGGGCCTGACGCACGGCCGGCGGGTAGCTGGCGAGCAGGCGCTCGGGGAACTCCACAGCGATCACCTGCAGCGGCAGCCCGAGCTGCGGCGCGCTCAGCCCCACGGCGCCGTGCGCGCGCATCACGTGCACCAGTCGCGCCACCAGTGCCTGCGCCTCGGGCCCCGCCAGCCACGCGGGATCCACGGGCGCCGCCACGGCCCGCAGCGCCGGCTCGCCCACCTGGCACACGCGTCTGTAGGGAGGCTTGGGCGGCTGCAGCAGCCAGCGACGCACGGCGCGAGCCCACGGGCGGCGCAGCGCGGGGCCTTCGACGGGAGGCGCGGAGCCCGCGACCCACTGCCCCGCGCAGCCGCAGCCCCGCGCCAGGGCCAGCAACTTCTCCCACGGCCGACCCATGGCCGCCAGAAGGCCGGCCGGCTGGACCACTTCCGCTTCGTCGCTGAGGACGCTGGGACATGTAGTTTCCAACCGCCTTCCGGGCTTCTCGGCTGCTAAACCCTAGCTGCAGAGGGGGAGAGCTTGGAGTCCTTGGTTAGGGTTCTTAAACCTGGCATCTGTGCATTTTTTTTATTTGTGTACTTTTTTACTTTGGTTTGTTATTGTCAGCATTCTGGTTTTTTTTTTAATTTTAAGTTACGAAGTTTACGTTACAAATTCTCTCCCTCCCCCGCCCCTTTGAGAAGGCAAACAATGTTATCAATTATACATGCAAAACATAGTTACATAGTAGCCATGTTACCCCTCCCCCCCCCCCCCCCCAAAAAAGTGAAAAAATGTGCATCGGTCGGCCCTCGTTACCTGGAGGCGGATAACATTATTCATTATGGGTCGTCTGGATTTGTCTTGAGCAAAGTAGCTATGTGTGCAAGGTTCTCCTGGTTCTGTTCATTTCGATTTGCCTCAGGTCATGCACATACACACCACAACTTATACGTACAGACACACAACACACAAAACCACCCACCAGCTTGTTCAGCCGTTCCTCAGTGAGCAGACACCTCGATTTCTAATTCTTTGCCACCACAAAAAGAGTTGCTATATTTTTGTACATTTAAGTACTTTCCCTTTTTCTTTGAGCTCTTTGGGATAAGGACCTACTAGTAGCATTGTTGTAGAGTCAAAAGAGACGCAGAGTTTGACAGCTAATTGGTTATAGATTCACAGCTCCACCAAAGTTCATTGTTGTTATTAACTTGTGTCTGACTTCCCATGATCCACTTTGGCGTCTTCTTGGCAAAGAAACTGGAGTGGTTTGTCATTACCTTCTCTAGCTCATTTTGCAGATGAGGAAACTGAGTCAAACAGTGATTTGCCCAGGGTCACACAGCTAGGTAGTTGAGGCTGGGTTTAAACTCAGGTCTTCTTGACCCCAGGCTGTGTTCTACCAACTGTGATGTACTTCTTTTTCCGTATCCCCTCTAACATTCATCATTTCCCTTTTCTGTCATGTTACCCAATCTGATGAGTGTGAGATGGTACCTCATAGTTTTATATTTCTCTAATTCACAACTTAGAACTTTTTTTTCATATAGATGGCTTCTATTTATTCTCCTGAAAACTGCCTGTTTACATTCCTTATCGATTAATCAGTTGGGGAATTTTATTTATCAATTTGGCTCAGTTCCTTGTACACCTAAGAAAAGACTTTTATCAGAGAAATTTGCTGTTTTCCCAGTTTTCTGCTTTCTTTCTCACTTTGGCTGCATTGGTTATATTTGTGTGCCCTCGTTTTTGAAAATATTTTAATGACTATACTTAAATATAATTGGTTTCCTTTGTAGTCCTATCCATCTATTTTTATGCATTTAAAACAATATTTTGACTGCCAAAAAGAGCTAGGACACACACAAAAAAGGTTAACAATCCCTGATCTAGTCCATCATCCTCCTTTTACAAAGTTCTTCACGTAAGATGAAAGAGTAGTTATGGTGGACAGAGGGTGGAACTTACAGCCAAGAAGGACCAAGTCAGAATCCTGCCTCAGACATTTAGTAACTGAAGTGACCTGGGCTGTCAGGAACCTTTCCTCAGGTATAAAATGGCGAAAGCAACCCCACCTACCTCACAGGGCTGTTAGTGAAGATCCAGTGATATTTCAAATGATGTATGTAAATCACTTTGCAAACCTCTAAGCACTATAATGATGTTAGCTATTAGTAGTAAGAGCAGCAAAGGCATATTGAATAAGTCAGTCATCATGGTTAAAATATTTATTATTTATTATTATATATCTTTATATACCATCCAATTTGTTTTCAAACCCAGAGTTACTCCCCGACTTCCTTTCTGTGTTTGTGTACTTCCATATCACCTCCTTGAGACTGTCTCAGAAAAAAGGCCACAGGCCTCCCAGAGATAAATTCAATCATAAGAAGTCAACGTGGTCAGGCCACAGCACTGTCAACAAACCTTCCTACGAAATCCCTGCATAGAATACAGGCTCACCCAGATTCTGGGCAAAAGGGTTCAAGCTGCAAGATAGGGTCAGACAGAGCTTGAAGACGTGTACATAGTCAAGAAATTCCTGACTCCAAGAGGCCCGGGTCTGAAACTGTGCAGGTGTTTAAAGAGTAGGCACTAGGTCCCAGTCAAAGGAGGGTCAGATGGCAAAGGATCCCCCAGGGCACTTCCTTCTTCTGTACTCTCTAGGGAACCTTCAGGAGCAGATGCCAAACTGGGTTCCTGTTCTGTAGGTTCTAGAGCTGGAGCTATGATCTCTTGTTCCAGTCCCTTCTCATCCAATAGGAAAACTGCCTCTCTCTTTGGCAAGATAAAAGCCAAGGGCTCCTGGATGACTTGGATATTGACATGTCCAAGGTTTCCAAACTTGGAGAGCTGAGTGGGTGGAACACCTGGTTCAAAAGGTGAGGGAGGTAGGAAAAGCAGGGGGAAAAAGAGAAAAGAGGCAAATTACTCAGAGTAAAACAAAGAACGTCTGCCCACAGAGAAGCAGTAAGACACATGATTTAACATCTTTAGAGACACACCAGCACATGACTACCCCAACAGCCTTCTGACACGGGCAATTCTCCATCCCCAGTCTCCTCCTCTTCCAAGGGGTAGGTTCCTTCTCAGAATCTCCATCTGACTAAGTGCCCCGGTCAGCCACGCTCTTGTCAAACCTGGACCAGCCCATGATTTGCCAAATGATTTCTCCACTTCTCCTGACCCCCAGCCCACCACTGTGTTTCTCCATTAAAATGTAAGCTCCTTGAGGAGAGGGACTGTCTTTCTTTTTGTTATATATATAATCTTAACACAATATCTAGCACATGATAAGGGCTTAATGCTCGCTTACTCGATCTGCCTATGTGGTTACCACATAACAAAAAACATGACCACTGGGCTACAAATAATGAACAACTCTGGCAGAGCTGGACCAGCCATCCAGCTGTGGTCAATCACTACAGCCAATGAGCATGCCCATGGAACGAATGAAGTGATTACAAGGCAAAAGGGAACAGTAAGATACACTGCTCTTCACACTGCTAGTGGAAGCTCGCTTTCTTGTCACTCTCAGCAGGGACGGAACCTGTTCTTCAGATGAGAATACGTGGAATAAACAAAAACCAAACGGTTAAGTACAGAAAAGCATTGTTCTCAATCTCCTACCCAAAATCTGTGCTATCTGGGTCGGCGGGAAGAGGACTTGGAGACAGCGATTTAGGTAAGGAACCAAGTCTTCCAGGAAAACAGTGCAGAACTGGACGAAGAGCTCTTGTTCCCGGCTGCTGAAGGCTGCCTCCTCTGCCCGGTGAAAGGCCAGTATTATTTTTGTTACCTAAAAAAATCCCAAAGTTGTCTTTAGTCACATGAGGCACATTCTCCAAGTACCACCAAGCCCCAAGTTGCTGTGCTACATACAACACAACAAACTTTTTGACAGAAAAATACCTTAAAAACCTGATGCATTGCATTAAATATTCAATCATCAAGCTCCTGAAACCACTACACCTTCGCAGCACTCTGTGCTTGTTGATTTGCTGGTCTAGTTCTCAGCAGTGCTGTATTAAATGCCAAAGAAACCAATACCAAGGCAACAAGCATGCAGATCATGTGGCAAATGACTTATTTCCAACATAAGAATAAGCCCAAACTGTAATGGACCCAAAAAGGGAAGCAAGGAATAAAACATGTTTCCTACTGAGTTTTGCTCTTTGGGGCAACAGCAAGTCCAGAAAACCTCAGGGGAGAAGAGAGACAGAAACACGGCAAGAAATCCCATCTTCCTCCTCACCACAAAGGGCTCCAAGGGCTGAACCCATGGTCAAGTTTCTGCCTGGCTAAGACAGACACCAGCCCAGCTCTAAGTCTTGTCCATTGTAGCCTAGAGAAAAGCTTATTTTTACCCATAATTCACTACCCTAGGTCTGGCTGTATTCTCTGGAATGGTTACTCACACTCTGAGAACAAAGGGAAAAACCAACACTGAAACAAAAGGGCAAGGAAAATAAAGAGTACAATCCTAGGAATGTATGTATACAAAAAGAAGAGTGCTAGGAAACTACCACCGTAATAAAAAAGTTAGTATAACCAGAAATCAGTATGACAGTTCAGAACCTCCTGCAGTCCACAGGCCTGGCCAGCAGCCAGCCCTTCTCACCTAGGACCTTGCACACGGCTATTTTATGAAGCCATATTTACAAATACAACGTGACTGGAAGAAGGTGAATGTCAAAGGGGAAGAAGGGGGCAAAGACTTGCTAAACCTTCCAAGTCTTCCCTGAAAAGGATTCCACCATGATTCTTGCTATTTCCCCACCTTGCCAAGGGCATCTTCTAAAGAGGCAGTCACATCCTGAGCCAGAGCCACAGGACAACAGAGACGCAAATCATTGAACGCAACCAGAATGTTGTTGAGGAAACAAGCCAGCGGTGGAAAATCCAGCAGTCCCATGGGGGGCTGCAAGGTTCCAGGCTGAGTCACAGGGACGGCAGCAGGAATCGTGCTCCGCAGCGCAGCGGGAGCAGAAATAAGAGTATAGGAGTTCATTTCGTCCTGAAACTTCTCTACACCTTCTTGAACTGCTTTCTTGAAAGTATTCAAAGCAACCTGCTGGAACACAGGTGCAAGCTGACCCCGAAAATCAGCCCCTACTCGGCTGAAGGAGAGCCCAAAGTACATACACTGGCCGAGCAGTGAGTCCAGGCGGCTACCGCCTCCACGCTGAAGGTCGCTCTCCAACACCTGCAGGAACTGCGAAACCTTCTGCAACACCCAGCCATGGAAGATAGCACTCTCGTTCACCGAGGGCTCACCGGCAGCCAGAGGTAGCAACGGGTCCTCATCAGAAAATATGGCACGGTACTGTGTAATGATGTCAAAAAGGTGGACACGACATGCCTCGATGGTCTTGGTGATATGAAAATAAGGATCCTCATTGGGAATGGAGGTCAGGATAGAACGGAGCCATGCATCTCGCGCCTGTAAGAATTTGATTCGCAACTCAGCCTCTGTGAAAATGTCCATTCGACGAAGATAACCTATAACTCGGAGACAGGCAGGGAGCTGGATATTGGTTCGAAGTTGTTGGATCAACTGGCTGAGCATCAATTGCATAGACTGACGGACCTCATTAACAATGCCCTGCAAATTGTAGAAGTGGTTAGTGGAACAATAATAGGAGTTTGTTTTTTAAAAGACTGGACACATGTGATTTCATTAGTATGGGGAGCTCCCATTAAAAATCTTTTTCTAGCAACAAAGATTGGAACCTACTCTGTAAATTATATTGTTGGTGGGTGGCCTGGGGGCACTGAGATGTTAAATGAGTTGGACAGAGGTCATGCAGCCAGGATGTGTCAGAGGTAAGGCTTTCTGACTCCAAAGTTGGCTCTCTATCCATTACACCACACCGCCTCTCACATACAAAGCATGATCATGCCAAAGTTGGGAAGCTGTTTTCTAACCCATTTTATCAAACTTCTTTACCTGGCATTCAAAGGTCTCCCCAACCTGGCACCACTCCATCTTCCAAGCATTCACAAGCTCTTTGTTCCAGCCATATCAGAAAATGCTTTGCTACTTGAACAAACATGGGGTACCCATGCCCCTGAGCCCTGGTTCAGGTAGCTTTCTATGCCTGGAGTGCAGTCACGCCTGCTGGCCACTCTTATGCTTTGAAACTCAAGTCCAATGCCACCTCCTTCAAGAAGCCTTCTGATCTCCCAGGTTAATTACAATCTTCTCCCTCAGACCTGACAAGGCCCCTTGTTTTCCTAATTCCCTAATAATGTATCTTGTAATATTGTCTGTAAGAGTTGCCTTATTGGTATCTTATGTAAGTACCTTGAGAGTAGGGCTTGTGTCTTAATAAATTTTGTATCTGCCCAAGGGCCTAACAGAATTTTGCAGGCAACCATCACTTCCATGTTTGTTGACTGATTCCTATGCTTCACAGAATTAAGAAGCTAAATTTTCTGAAGAACTATTTTGTAGATTGCCAGCAAAGCCATTTTTCAATTTATGCTCCAGATCATTTTGCACGATAATATACAATTACAATAACATATAATAAAGTAAATACACTGAGGGGTTTCCATCTAATGTTTCTATGCATGGTTAGGCAGCAGGGAAAGAACACCACAGACCTGAGACCCAATCTGGCAAGCTTAAGACAACAGTGGTGATACCTGGATAACAGGGATGGTAGAATATTTTCTTTCCAGTCTGCGCACATAGGCTGCAAGCTCAAGAGCCTCCTCATAGTAGCTATTTCGAACACAGGTGTCCATTAACTGAGGGATCTCCAAGATTTCCAAAATCTCTGTGTGCCGATTCAGGGTCAAAGTATTCATATGGCGGTTAGAACCAATCTCTTCTGCATCCTTCACAAAGTTCCTATTGCAAATCAAGGAGTAAACACATGAGTCCACAGCTTCAACTGGTTAATCAAGTGGGTTCCCAGTTACCTTACATTTTCGCTTAAGTTCAGGACAAAGAGCCAGAGATTTTCTATCCACATCCAACAGAAGTGCCAGCACAGTGCAGCAGAAAAAAGAGCCCGACTGTTGGAATCAGGAAGCTGGGGTTCAAATGCCAACTAAAATACTTCCTGGGCGATGCCAGACAAATCACCACCTCTATTAGCCTATGTTTCCTCATCTGTAAAACAGAGCTAATAGTTCTCATACTACCTCCTTCACAAACTTGCTGCACAGACAGCACTTACTCAGCCTAAAAGCGATAAGGGAAAATGCAGCCATTATGGTGATCTTCATAACTTTGGTCTAAGTCACTGCAATAAACAATGCATTTCGTTTCTCAAATCCTGCCGAAACAAAGCACAATGCTTTGCACACAGTAGCCCTTGATGAATGCTTCATTCACTCATGCAGTTTTTCCTGTTCGTAGAACTTGGAACTGGAAGGTGACTAGGCATCATCTAGTCTCAATCCTAACATTTTACAGATGAGGAAACAAGATGCTCAGAACTGTTCAGGGACTTGTTCATGGAATCCCAAAGACTGAGTGGGAGCTCCGAGATTTATTATTATTTAACGTTTTTAAAAAATAACGAATGTTAGCATTTATTTACACACAGCTTTCGGGGTTGCAAGCTCTTTACAAATATCATCTCATTGGATGCCCACAGCCACTCCGGGAGGAAGGGCTGTCACCACCCCTGTTTTACAGGGAAGGGCACCGAGGCGGGCAGCGGTCGGGGGCAGCCCGGGGCTTCCCTCCCCCTCGCGGGGCCCGCACCGGCAGCTCTGCTGGAAGCTGGGCAGGCGGCCCAGCAGGCGGCCCAGGGAGGCCTCCACGTCCCCGAAGAGGCGGTGGATGCGCTCGGTGCACTCGGCGCCGCGGATGAAGGTCTTGTAGTTGGCGAAGGCCAAGTCCCGCGTCTGCTGCAGCAGCTGCGCCCGCTCCTCCGCTAGCCGCTCGGGCTCCCGCCGCAGCCGCTCCAGCCCCGAGCCGCTCAGCTCGCGCAGGTAGCGCCCCACGTCGGGCCGCTCGCGCCACTGACCCTCCGGGAACCGGTCTCGGAACAGCGAGGCCAGGAGACCCTCATCCTCCACCTCGCCCAGCGCCGCCGCCGCGGCAGCCCCGCCGGCCGCCACCGCGGCCATTTCGATGCTTCCGGGTGCTCCGCCCGCCCCGGCGGAAGTGCTGAGCTGTCGCCTGTCGCCTAGGAATTAAGGTCACTTCCGGGAGGCGCTTTGGTTTCTCCGTAGAACTCGGCGCCCATCTGGGGAAGTCCTCCCAGCCTCTATGGTACATAGTAGCTTTCGGCCTGAGAATCTTGGCATAGGAGGGAGGAGCTAGGGGAGCGGAAGAGGAGTTACTTCCGTTTCCGGCGGTCTAAAGCGTGCCACTCTGAGTTTGCTTTACTGCAAAATGAGACCCCTGACCGAGGAGGAGACCAGTACCTTATTCCAGAAGCTCTCAAAATAGTGAGGACTGGGGGAGAGAGGGAGAGCGGGGCAGGGCCCCGGGGGTACCTGAGAGGGGCGGGCTGGGCCCCGCCCGGGCCGAAGATTAGGGGAGAGTACACGTGGGCTCGGGGCGCGTGGAGTCGGGAAGCCCCTAGAGCCGGCCCTGCCTGGGCCCCCACCTCCCAGCTGGGTGACCCCCGGCAAGCCCTGGGCCTCAGTTTCCGTGTCTGTAAATTAGATTGTAAGCCCTTTGAGGGCAGGGGCTGCCTTGTTTTTTTTTGTATCCTCGGTGCTCACATAGTGAGCACCCAGTAAGCGCTTAATAAATGCTGGTTGATTTTGTAGCCCCAGCGCTTATGGCACACCGTGGACCCTTAATGAATGTTTATTGATTCATTTTGCGCTTAGCCCAGTGCCTGACACACAGTAGGCAGTTAATGAATGGTGACCGATTTGATAGATTGGCTGTAAAATGAAAGGGGCTTCAACTGTGAGAGACACAGAGACCTCTGGGCTGTTGTGTCAGGAATCAGAAAGACCTAGTTTGGAATCCTAACTCAAACACCAGCTGTGCAAGTGTTTGTACGGACAAGTCACTTAATCCTTATGGGCCTCAAGAGTTTGACTCAGTGGTCCTCGGGTCCCTTCTGGTACTAAATCTATGCTCTTCTGAATTGAGGTTCCCTTTGTGTTTACAGTATTGGAGAAAACATCCAACTGCTTGTGGACCGACCTGATGGCACCTACTGTTTCCGGCTCCACAAAGACAGAGTTTACTATGTAAGGTGAGTGTTTCTGGAAGAAAAATTGGGCTGGAGCTGGTGGGTGTGTGTTTGAGAGACTAAGAGAACCGGAGAACACTGGGTACACCACCTGTGTTTGCCTCCATTGCCTATCAGTGAGAAGATTCTCAAGTTGGCAGTAAACATCTCCCGGGAGAAACTGGTGTCTCTGGGGACCTGCTTTGGGAAGTTCACCAAGACCCAGAAGTTCAAATTGCACATCACGGCCCTGGATTACCTGGCACCATATGCAAAGGTGGGCAGTTATTTCAATGTTGAGGAGATTGTTTTCAGCAGTATGCAGGAGGTCTTATGTGTCCAGGATTGAACCACATTAGTGACTCTGGCTATCCCAGTTTACTGGGAAATGCTTTGGTTTTGGCAGAAATGGATGTGAATCTCAGCTTTCCTCAAGCTCTTAACACTAGGGGGCCGGAGTAGGTGATCTCTGATGTACTCATAAAATTTAAATTCTATAGGGGAGGATGGTTTTGGTATGAAATTGGTTATAGATTGATTCTTGTTTGGTTGTTGAGTATATTGATGAATTGTTAAGAGTTTTTAGTTAATCACTGAAACTAACATCTCTGGATCATGTTTGAATTAAGTACTATAAACCTTAAGCAGGGGAGTTTGTAAGAACTTAATGTATCCCAATCTTAAGGTTGCAAGCTGGTCCTATCTTCTGAGGGAGATAAGGAAGATTGTTGGAGAATGATTCAGATTGAGACTGGTCAGGAGATGTTTTTCCTAGCAGTGGGTCTCTCTGGTATGGGGGGTGGTATCTGTCAAGAGACTTTCAGAGGAACTTGACTAACTGCATCTCCCTGTTGCTCAAATCTAGAGGCCCCTCTTGCCAGTCAGTGTGTCATATATGTCATATAGCCCACCCTTCACCTTTGTTATAGACCAATCACAGTCTTAATTTAGTTTGCGGCACTGGACCTTATGTAAACACCAAACTTTGTAAAAAGCTGCTCGAGTTGTAAGATGTGTCTTTGGTCACTGTTACCTTTGTGCCTTGATTACTTTTGTGCCTCAGAGTTTCTTCATTGAAGGTTTTAAGTACTTTCTGCCATTGTCTTACTGAGATCAGAGGAAGGATTAGACTCCTTGGATATTCAAATGGAGTGAGCATTTAGCAGACGTGTCTTTTTACATGCTTTTTAGAAAGCTCTGTTACCTTTTGGCCTCATAACCAAGGAAATTATCTCCTTGTTACTAATCCCTATGAAACAGGAGGAAATTAACAATTTGTAGGGACTTTCACTTCCTTCTTCATTGTACTCTGTACCTGTCTTTCTTTTTAAAATTCCATCAAGAGAAAACCCAAGAGCTAGCAATTCATTCAAATATTGGGATGTAAACATAAATACTGATTTGATATCTCATTTAGATGAATCTTCTTTCTTGTAGTTTAAAGTATGGGTGAAACCTGGAGCAGAGCAGTCATTCTTGTATGGAAACCATGTGTTAAAGTCTGGCCTGGGTCGAATCACAGAAAATACTAATCAGTATCAGGGACTGGTGGTGTACTCCATGGCAGATGTCCCTTTGGTGAGTAGAAGTAGTAGATGCATTCGTTTTTGTTTTTGTTTTTAAGAAAAAAAAAATTATACCCTATATGCATCCAAAGAGAATTTAGGGATTTTGTCTTATAGTATTGGCTAAGTTTTCACATAAAACAAAGGCAGTGCCAACCCAGGTACTACAGTAATGCTTCCTTGTGACACAGAGGTGACCTTGGGTTCTCAAAGACTATGCCAGAGAAACATAATTTCTGGCAGATTTTGCCACGCTTACAAAGGCTTCAGATATGACCCCACCAGCAGACCCTCTGAGGACTAGCCTTGTGAAGTTCAGAGAGCTCATTAACAGCAGAACTACCAGTTGGGATTGGGGACTTTTTGGTCAGAGCAATTCATAAAACCACTAAATGTAGAGGGTTGTGTTTGGGAGTATACCTTCTAGAGGGCCTACCCACATTAATAAAATCACTAGGCCATGAAATGTGGGAGATGATTAGTTATGGTCAGCACCTTGTGAATCACTGTCCTTTCTGTTGAATCTCCAGGGTTTTGGCGTGGCAGCCAAGTCCACACAGGACTGCAGGAAGGTGGACCCCATGGCAATTGTCGTGTTTCACCAAGCTGACATTGGGGAATATGTACGCCATGAAGACACACTGATTTAATTCATCTTACAGACTTGTGACCAAGATGTTTTTCTTGTGGGAGCAGCTGAAATACAAATACCTCCTTTTACCAACCTATAGCATGACTTGTGGATACACTTGGTCTTCTGTTGGCCATTCTTACTATTGCATAGGCACTGGGGCATAGTGCATCAAACACTGGACTTGAAGTTGGAAGAGGTTTGAATCCAGCACTGAGCACAGTGCCTGGCACATAGTCGGTGCTTAATAAACCCTGAATGATTAATGTCATCTCCAACACTTAGCAGCTGGGTGATCCCATGCAAGTTCACTGGATTCACCTACCTCACAGGGTTGTTGTGAGAATCAAATTGAAGGTAAAGTACTTGAGGCAAAGAAGGGTAGAAATCTGAGCTAGGTAAGCAACTGCAAGGTGAATGCTTATTTAGGGAGAAAGTGAGACATTTTGAACCTTTTTTGTTTAATACTGATTAAATCGAATGCCATGATTTATAAGGAAATGAAGTCACTTCTTGCTCCTTGGTATAGGTCCTGATATTTTTTTAGAACTGAGGACAGGGGCATCTAGGTGGTGCAGCGAGTAGAGCACTGGCCCTGGAGTCAGAAGGACCTGAGTTCAAATACGGTCTCAGACAGGTGACACATTTACTAGCTGTGTGACCTTGGGCAAGTTACTTAACCTCAATTGCCCTACCTTCCCCCTTCCAAAAATAAAAAAAATTAAAAAAAAAAGAACTGGGGACAAAAATAGCCGTTTCTTGTAGCTCTTATCTAAGGGGGTGGTTGTTGAACACTTAGCTGTCTCTTCTTACATGATTTCAGTGGCGTAGGACAGAACAGGTACTTTGTCTTTCCCTAAGTTTTATGTACAGATTGCCACCAGAGTGGAATAAGGACACCCATGCATCATCCTGAGAAAGGTGTTCATGCAGAATTCACATTTATTTTTCAGTCTCTGTTTTCCATGGTTTCTTTTCTGGTGGTGTTCCTACAGTATCCAGCTCATCATTGTTTTTATGGAAATGGTAAGCTCTACTAATAAGATTAGGAGTTTGTTGAAACTGCGTGTAATCTCACTATTAAATTGAGGTGTTACTGGCAAGGTAAGCTCCATTTGGGTATTGAAAATAGGGTAGGAAAGATACTTTTCTCTCTGTCCAATGTACTTCTTTGAAGCCAAGGGCCAAGTAGATGATGAACTTGTTAAGGAATCCTACTTCTATTTTTTTTTTTTAATTTTAGAATGCTTAGGACAGTAATTGTTTGGCTACATAATGGGTTTTGTCACCTTTTTGTACCATACAAGACTTTTTTCCAGCTACCTTTTAAAAAGATTATTTGCCAGTCCTTTACTAGGCTGAACAAAGGGCCCTTCCCACAGGCTCTGAATTAATAATTCATATCCACGCATCTGTCCCCTTCACCCAAAGGATTTGGTGATTTTTTTTTTTTTAGGGCACTTAATTTGTATAAAGCCACAGAAGGGCTGGCTCACATTTTAGACAGATTATTGCTTTGCTAATCTACTTATCTTTTATTCAGAAGATGTCATTTATAGAAGTACAAAATGTTTTCCAACTTTGATAAGGTCTTTATTTTTACTTAATGTTGGCTGTGATCCATCTCCTACCAGTTCTTGTTTTCATATATCATTAGCCATCCTCCCCACCCCCAACTCCTTTAGGCTCTAGGTAAAAATCATTTGGTTACATGCTCAGTAGAACTTAAGGGAATAGTTATTAGCACTGTTTAGAGCAACCTTTTCAAGGACTTACCATGGACTCACCTAAAGCCAAGTAATAAATCTGAAATTAGTTATTTTTACTACTGCTGATGGTCCTTTGTGAGTGATGACAATGATTTTTTGAAAATTTAGTGTGGATGGCTAATTACTGTAACCATTTCATAAAACTGGTTTGATGAGCCCTGGCAAAAAAGGGGGAGCCGGGGAGGACTAGAACTTGGTATCTAGTCTTGCCTTTAACATCTTGGCTTATTCGTGTCTGTGACCTGGGGGGCATTGAAGAGACGCTTCAGGAAATACAACTGCAGGATCCCAGAAAGGACAATAACTAAACTCTGGGCTGTTGACCACCAGTTCACATAGTTATAGTTTGATTGGAGAATGAAAAAGTCAGACCCTTTCCTCATGCGGGCAAAATTGTAGTACCTCCACATGTGAAAGACATTCCTCTGGACCTTTCGTGTACTTTCCTAGGGAGAAAAAAAATGAAAAAAGGTAAAGGGAGGTTCTTGTAGGTGGACCCCTGTATTAATCCAAACTATCTCACATACACACTGGGTGCATGTTTTTCACCACCGTGAATTGAACAGCCCGTGTTGTTGCGTATGCAGAATGTTTTTAGGCATTTGGGCATGTTTGTTCACAAAATGCTTAGGCTGATTACACAAGTTAAACCAGCGTCAGAAGCCCTAGATCTTCCATATGTTCTTCAGAAATGTATACATATATATACTGCTCCCTTCTAGACACTGATCATAAGAGTGATTTGGGGAAGACCGGTTATCTGGTTCCACCCTTAATTTTATAGATGAAGAAATCAAAGCCCAGAGAGAGCAACTGATTTGCTCACCTATCCATATGTCCACAATCCATACCTACGGACCCTCTCGCCACTCTTACCACTATGCATCTGCTTTCTGTGCTCCCTCAGAATCCTTCCATGGTTAGAGATAAATAGCATTCCCCTTAACAGTGGTGCAACCTAAAGCTAGGACCTCCTCTCCCAAACGAGCTGTGTTTCCTTTTCACATTTACTGTCAGGGTTGAAGCATCCTTTGTATGACAAAGTGAGTGGCTTGGACAATCCAAAATTGAGTAGCTGTCTCATTCTATACCTTGCCCTCAAGGCCTCATTAACTATTTCCTACCATCCTTTCTCCAGACTTCATTTCCAATCCCTTTTTCCTTTATGAAAAAATGTGTTCATAAGCAGGTTCCTCTCAATCCATAAATGTTAACCCCCTTTGGAACATTCATTACCTCAATGGCATCCAAGGTATCGTTCAGTTTCTGTCTCTCCTCATTCTTCTGATTATTTGCCATGTCAGCTCCCTCATAAAAGACTCCAAAATTGAGATACACTTGGACAGAACCAAAATGGTTGTGTCGATTGTTCAGACAAAGCTGGTAAAAACCTGTAGGAATTCCCAGATGAATATTGAGTTTTCAATCTCCAGACACTACTCAAGTAAGGTTCTTATATGCCCCCAATTCTCTGGCTTTTAATCTGCTGTCCTTTATACAAAGCTCTTTAAAGCTACCTAGGAAGGAAAAAAATCAAATTCACATTCTGATTTAATTCCATATAGTAAGCCCTCTCCCTGCAGTTTAATAGCAATTATACTGGGTACAATAACTGCATCCCACCATGATTTTCCTTCTACCTCTTTTTCAGTAATATATAATTACCATTTATTTACTTAAGCTTCCTTCTCTTCCTGTTTGGAAGACTCCCCCTCAATGCTAGTTCACTTCTCTCTCGGATTAATCCCAATTTATCCTGTTTATCTTGTAGGTATGTAGTCATTTACATGTAATCCCCCTGCTTTAGATTATGAGTTAATGGGGGGGTGGGGATTCTTTTTGCCCTTCTTTGTATCCCTTAGCATGGTGCCTAGCACAAAGTAAGTGCTTTAGTCTGAGTTAGCTTGGTCAATAATAATCAAAAGTTTGTCTCCTGAATAGATTCACTTACTTTCCTGAACCAGGCATTTTGCAGAGTTAACAAGGTCTTTTGTTCCTTACCTTGATTTCAGAGATGGGCTTTCTCCACCTTCCATACCTATGCCTCCTTTCCTACTGAAAACACTTCTTCCCCACATCCACTTTTTAGAATTCCTATAGTCCTTCAAAGCACAACTTGAGACCCACCTCTTTTATGAGGCCTTTATAAGTGCTCTATCTGAAGGTGGATAGAGTGGGTCAGGAAGACCCAAGTTCAAATCCATCCTCAAACACTTACACTAGCTGTGTGACCCTGGGCAAGTCACTTAACCCTTAACTCTGTTTGCTTCCGTTTTCTCATCTATAAAATGAGCTGGAAAAGGGAACAGCAAACCACTCTAGTATCTTTGCCAAGAAAACCCCAAATGGGGTCATGTAGAGTTGGACGTGGCTGAAATCAAAACAAATCTACCTGAAATCGCCTTGTATACTTTGTGTTCTTCATGACAATAAATCTCTTCCCAGTAGAACGTAAGCTCCTTGGGATGTCTCATTCTTTGCTTTTATATCTACAACACCTAGACATAACCAGTGGACACCCTCCATGTCACAATGGTTTCTCTGAAGTTTTAAAAGGTGAAGGAAGCGCTTAATCTGTGGGTGGCTGCTGGTCACAGGTTTATGGGAGGACATGAGCAGAAGACCACCTGCATCCTTCCAAGTATCTAATTCTTTCAATGCTAGCAAGTATCCCTAGTGCCTTGCACTTAATGTTTAAATGAACTTGCCATTTCCCTGTCACTCTAGGGGAAAAAGCCTTAATCTCAATAACCTCCTAGATTATTTTACTCAGTTCTCTAGAAACCACAGACCAAGGTGATAAGATGGGGAACTGAATAGGCAGCTGCTGTCCTGCTGAACACAGACCTGTCTCTTTGGTAGAAAAGTTGATCTGGCCTCGTATATCCTGGGATTTATCAATGAGAAAACCTTCTGGAGTATATGCAGTGGCTATAATATGGCGGCCTTGTAAAAGTCCCATTGTCCGCTGAACCTGCCAAGATATGTAGAACAGGGAGAATATGTAGGTATAAACTCCTTAAAATCTGGGAATTTTCATTATGCCTTGGAGCATAGTGAACACAAAAGAAACCTCTGTCTAATTGGACTAATTTATAACACTGAGCAATGAGAAGATGTAGAGATCCCAGAGTGGCCCAATGCAAGCCCCACCTGAGGAGGTCAACAGGTCTTAACCTGCAAAACTGTGCTTTTGGGCCATATTTATGCCCTTTTACCACTTTAAGAAAAGTTAAGTAATGATAAATCTGCAATTTCATTAGATATCTTCAAAATAGGGGCCACTTTCTTGAATTGGATTAGCACTGAAAGCAGTTTTTATACCCTTCATTATCTATCTACTCAATGGTTTGGACATGATGTCCAAATGTCAGTATATATATATATACATACATACATACATATAATACACACACATACACATATATGTACACATTTTTTCAAGTCATCAAAAAATCCACCTTTCTCCCATATAGTAAGAAAAACAAAACTCATATTACACACATCTAGAGTCAAGCAAAATTCTCACGTTGGCTATGTTCCCTCCTGCCCTTCCCCCAAAAAAGTCTCAATCTGTACTGAGTCCATCCACCACTTTCTTTTAGTAAGTGAGTAGCGTGTATTATCATGAGTCTTATGAGATTGTGTTGGTCATTACATCGATCAGAGTTCCTTAGTGTTTCAAAGTTATTTGTCTCCATAATATTGTCACTGTTTAATACATTCTTAGGGTCTGCTCACTTCATTATCAGTTCATACATGCCTTCCCAGGCTTCTCTGAAACCATCCCCTTCATCATTTCTTATAGCACAATAACATTCCATCACATTCCTATAATATGATTTTTTCAGCTTTTCTGCAATTGACGAGTGCCCTCTAAGAGCTGCTATGAACATTTTTGTACATTTGGGTCCTTTTCCTCTTTCTTTGATCTCATTGGGGTATAGTTGCAGATTGTTTCCCAGAATGGCTAGACCAGTTCATAGCACAACAGTGCATTCATGTACCTGTTTTCCTGTAGCCCCTTCAGCATTTGTAATTTTCCTTCTTGATAAACTTTGCTAATTTGAGGGGGGTGATGTGGAACCTCAGAGTTGTTTTAATTTCCATTTTCTCTAATAATAATTTAGAGTATTTTTCATGTCACTATTAATAGCTTGGATTTCTCCCTCTGAAAACTCTTAACAGTTGTGATAGGAATTTTAAATTCTCTTTTATTAATTTTTTATTATTTGGGACTCAGGGCCATTCCTCCTACAACTTTTGGCTAATTGAAAGTCTGTGTTCTATTAATATTAATAATATCACGTGACTAAAACCTGACTCATGGTATAATGTGTTAAAGGAAGACTTCACATTCCTAAGATAAGAAACCAAATGAGAAGGAGAAGGAAATATAATGTCTTTAAAACCTTCCCACAAAAATTTTACTTGTGGAAGAATTTTCCTGATGCTGAGTCTTCCTGACAGGTACTTCCCTTCCTCTCAATCAGTCCATTGTGAACCTTCTAAATGTAGTTTAATCAGTAACCTGACTTAGTTTTCCTATAGAGTTTATTTAACTAGGTTTGTTTCCTTAGGGGATGTGTAAGATTTAGTCACACTCCATTTAACTAAGTTTGTTCAACTTTTATGACATTGAAGGAAGCATAGGATTATGAATGTCTTTTTTTTTAACTTTTATTGCCTAAAAGTTTGTATGAGATTGCAGTATGTAAAAGAATTTATTTCTCCATCACTCTGACATTAATTTTGTCTATAAAAGCCACTTTAAAATCCTAATCTTTGTTCAACATTATTTTTTTGAATCCTGAACCTATGCACAATCATAATAAAACCCAAATTTTTACCTCTATTATTTCTGCTTGGTAGTAGATTTATTTCAGCAGCAGGAGCCAAGCACATGAACACAAAAGAGGAGATATTCCTCCCATAACACAGCCTCCAACCATTTATCGATTGAGGAATGGCTCTTATTCTTATACATTTGAATCACTTTCTTATCTATCTTCAAAATGAGACCCGTATCAGAGAAACTTTCTGTAAAGAGTTTTTTCCCCATTTACGTGCTTTTCTTCTCATTTTAGCTGAGTTAGTTTTGTTTGTACAAAACCTTTTTAATTTTATATAATCAAAATTGTCAATCAAAAATGTATAACATGTATTATAAAAATTCAAAACACAATCAAAATTACCTTTTGTGATTCTCTCTAACTCTTACTGGGTCAGGAACTCTTCCCCATCCATGGGTCTCACAGGTAATTTCTTCCATGCTCCTCTAATTTGTTTATGTCACCGTTTCACCTTCCTTAGAGCTTGTTTTGCTTAGAACTAATCACTCCCTTAATTTGCTTTCCCTCTTGTTGCCCTCTCTCACTTTTCCCCTAGCTCACCTGTTTCCCTATTGAGTGAATGTATTTCTTACTCACCTGTGTGTATATATTCTTTCCTCCTTTGATCAGTTCAGATAAGAATAAGATTCAGATGTTGCCTGTTCCCCTCACCCCTTGCTTGTATAGACTTCTACTTGCCCCTTGTAATTATGAGATAATTTTCCTGATCTTTCCTTTCCCTTTGCCACTTCTTCCCCCCAGCCTGCTCCCCCTGGTTCATTCCTCTTCCCCTTCCTTTCCAATCTTCTTTTAAGATCATCAAAATGGAACAGAACCATCCGCAATCCCTCTGTCTAATAAGGCACCTATGACCCCCTTGATGATAATAAGAATTTTCAATGGATACATGTTTTATCTCCCCATATAAGAATGTAAACAGTTCATTCTTGTTTAGTCCCTTAAGCTAGTTCTCTCATTTACCTTATGTTTCTCTTGACTCCTGTGTTAGAATTCCAAAGTTTCTGTGCAGTTCTGGTCTTTTCATCAGGAATGCTTAGAAATTATCTATTTCAGGGTTCATCAAACCATAGCGCACGAGCCAAATCCATCCCACCAACTGTTTTTGTACAGACCATTTAGCTCACTGGCTATACGGGCAGCAGATCAGATTTGTCCTGGAACTCATGGTTTGCCAGCCCCTGGTCTGTTTCATTAAAGGTCCATTTCTCTCCCCTGTCTAAGATTATACTCAGTTTTGCTGGCTAAGTTATTCTTGGTTATAAGCATATATCTTTTGCCTTAAGCATATATCAGATTCCAACCTTTCCAGTCGTTCATACTGGTGATTGCTAAATCATGATCCTGACTTAGTTCTTCAGTACTTGAATTCTTTATTTCTGGCTGCTTGCAGCATTTTTTCTTTAACCTGGAAGCTCTGGATTTTGGATATAATGTTTCCAGGAGTTTTTATTTGGGGATTTCTTTCAGGAAGCAATCAGTAGATTCTTTCTATTTATACTTTGCTCTCTGTTCTAAAGGATCTGGACAGTTTTCTTTTATGATTTCATGATATATAATGTCCAGGTTACTTTTTATTTTGATTATAGCTTTCTTAAATTACCTTTCCTCAATCTGCTTTCCAGGTCAGTTATTATTATAATAAGATACCTTACATTTTCTTCTATTTTTTTCAGTCTTTTGACTTCATTTTAATATTTCTTTTGTCTCAATGATCCAAGACCATTCCAAAGGCCTTATTATGAAAAGTGCCATCTATCTCCAGAGAAAAACCTGCTGAATGCAGATCCAAGCATTTTTTTTTACTTCATTTTTCTTGGAGGTTTTTTGATCTGTATTTTCTTTTACAACATGACTAATAGGGAATTATGTTTTCTATGACCACACATGCATGACCACAATAGAACTACTTGCCCTCTCAATGAGGGAGAAGGGGAGAGAGCAAAAGAGGGAATTTGGAACTCAAAATTTTTTTTAAAGTGAATGTTAAAATTGTTTTCATATATAATTGGGGGAAATATTAAATTAAAAAATTGAAAAATAAAAAAAATTCTTTTGTCTCATGGAGTCATTATTTTTATTTAGTCCATTGTAATTTTCAGGCAGTAATTTTCAGGCAAGGTTTTGCATCTCTCATATCAAATTATCAATTCCCTTTCCAATTCTTTTTTTTCTATAACTTTCATTTATTTTCCATTTTTCCCCTTTAATGGTCTCATTTCACTTATATTTAAAGAAAAAACTTTTTTAAAACTTAAAGTTTGTATGAGATTGCAATATGTAAAAGAATTCATTTCTCTGTCACTCTGACATTAATTTTGTCTATAAAAGCCACTTTAGAACACTAATCTTTGTTCAACATTATCTTTTTGAATCCTGAACCTGTGCATAAGCATAATAAAAATGCATTTCATTTTTTCCAGGAATTCTATTTGCCCTTGTGCCCAGACTGTTTTTGAGGTTTTTCTTGTAGATGTTTTGAAGTCATCCTCCTCTGGGCTTGTATCTTGAACATCTCTGTCATTTTAAAACTTTTTTTCTTTTTTTATATGTAATACCTTATTACAAGTATAGCAGCACACAAACATAATACTTAAATAAATAAATGTACACATTGAGGGATGTGTGCTCAGAACTTTTTATATTTGAAGTGTATGATCAAAAAAGGAAGAAGATTTGGCCTAGACTATTGTAAATGTCTTCTTACAAGTCTTCTTGCTCCGAGTCTCTCCCCTTGTCAATTCATCCTTCATATAACCATAGTAATCTCCATAATAAAAAAATGTTTGGATGTTTCATTGTCTGTGGGATAAAATTCTCTTTAGCCCAGAATATAAAGCCTTCCATAATCTGACTCTAAAGTGTTTTTCATCCTTCTTTCACTCTATCATTGTGTATTCTTGTCCTCCAGAACTGGACTTGTACCAGTTGTTTCAGGTCCTGCCATTTCTTTTTTTGTTTTATTATTTATTTACTTAATTAATATTTTTATTTTCAGTATTTTCACAAGAGTTTGAATTACAAATTTTCTCCCCATTTCTACCCTCCCCCACTCCAACCCTCCCCCACTCCAAGATGGCATATATTCTGATTTCCCCTTTCCCCAGTCAACCTTCCCTTCTGTCACCCCACTCCCCCCATCCCCTTTTCCCTTACTTTCTTGTAGGGGAAGATAGATTTCTATGCCCCATTGCCTGTATATCTTATTTCCTAGTTGCATGCAAAAACTTTTTTTTTGAACATCTGCTTTTAAAACTTTGAGTTCCAAATTCTCTCCCCTCTTCCCTCCCCACCCACCCTCCCTAAGAAGGCAAGCAATTCAACATAGGCCACATGTGTATCATTATGCAAAACCCTTCCACAATACTCACGTTGTGAACGACTATGTTTTGCTCCTTCCTATCCTATCCCCCTTTATCCAATTTTCTCCCTTGACTCTGTCCCTTTTCAAAAGTGTTGCTTTTGATTACCTTCTCCTCCTATCTTCCCTCCCTTCTATCATCCCCCCTTTTTTATCTCCTTCCTCCTTTTTTCCTGTGGGGTAAGATACCCAATTGAGTGTGTATGTTATTCCCTCAAGTCAAATCCGATGACAGCAAGATTCACTCATTCCCCCTCACCTGCCCCCTCTTCCCTTCCAACAGAACTGCTTTTTCGTGCCACTTTTATGCTAAATAATCCACCCCATTCTATCTCTCCCTTTCTCCCTCTCTCAATATATTCCTCTCTCATCCCTTAATTTTATTTTTTTAGATATCATCCCTTCATATTCAACTCACCCTGTGCCCTCTGTCTATATGTGTATACACACACACACACATATCTATATAGATATAGATATAGATATATTCCCTTCAGCTAATACTGAGGTCTCATGAATTATACACATCATCTTTCCATGTAGGAATGTAAACAAAACAGTTCAACTTTAGTAAGTCCCTTATGATTTCTCTTTCTTGTTTACCTTTTCATGCTTCTCTTGATTCTTGTGTCTGAAAGTCAAATTTTCTATTCAGCTCTGGTCTTTTCACTGAGAAAGCTTGAAAGTCCTCTGTTTTGTTGAAAGCCCATATTTTGCCTTGGAGCATGATACTAAGTTTTGCTGAGTAGGTGATTCTTGGTTTTAATCCTAGCTCCACTAACCACCGGAATATCATATTCCAAGCCCTTCGATCCCTTAATGTAGAAGCTGCTAGATCTTGTATTATTCTGATTGTGTTTCCAGAATACTCAAATTGTTTCTTTCTGGTTGCTTGCAGTATTTTCTCCTTGATCTGGGAGTTCTGGAATTTGGCGACAACATTCCTAGGAGTTTTCTTTTTGGGATCTTGTTCAGGAGGTGATCAGTGGATTCTTTCAATTTCTATTTTACCCTCTGGCTCTAGAATATCAAGGCAGTTCTCCTTGATAATTTCTTGAAAGATGATATCTAGGCTCCTTTTTTGATCATGGCTTTCAGGTAGTCCAATAATTTTAAAATTATCTCTCCCGGATCTATTTTCCAGGTCAGTGGTTTTTCCAGTGAGATATTTGATATTGTCTTCCACTTTTTCATTCCTTTGGTTCTGTTTTACAATATCTTGATTTCTCATAAAGTCACTAGCTTCCACTTGCTCCAATCTAATTTTTAAGGTAGTATTTTCTTCAGTGGTCTTTTGGACCTCCTTTTCCAGTTGGCTAATTCTGCCTTTCAAGGCATTCTTCTCCTCATTGGCTTTTTGGAGCTCTTTTGCCATTTGAGTTAGTCTATTTTTTAAGGTGTTATTTTCTTCAGTATTTTTTGAGTCTCCTTTAGCAAGTCATTGATTTTTCATGGTTTTCTTGCATCATTCTCATTTCTCTTCCCAATTTTTCCTCTACTTCTCTAACTTGCTTTTCCAAATCCTTTTTGAGTTCTTCCATGGCCTGGGACCAGTTCATGTTTTTCTTGGAGGTTTTTGTTGTAGGCTCTTTGACTTTGTTGACTTCTGGCTGTATGTTTTGGTCTTCTTTGTCACCAAAGAAGGATTACAAAGTCTGAGTCTGAATCTGAGTCCGTTTTCACTGCCTGTTCATGTTCCCAGCCAACTACTTGACCCTTGAGCTTTTGTCAGGGTATGACTGCTTGTAGAATAGAGCACTTTGTCCCAAGCTTGAGGGCCTGCACTGTTGTTTTCAGAGCTGTTTCTACACAGCAAGCTCTGCCACACCAGTGCTCCTCCTCCCCCAAGAACCGCCAACCTGGACTGTGACTCAGATCTTAAGCAGGCTCTGCACTCCCCCTCTGATCTGCCACTTAATTCCTCCCACCAGGTGGGGCTGGGGCCGGAAGTGTAGCTGTAGTTTTGTCCTCAGAGCTGCACCATCTGTGCTGCCCCAGGGCAGTGGCTGAACCTCGAACTCCTTTCACTCTGTCCCTGCAGCTTTTCCCACTAACCTTCTCTGTTCTCTTTGGTGTTTGTGAGTTGAGAAGTCTGGTAACTGCCACAGATCACTGATTCAGGGCGCTAGGGCCTGTTCCACCCGGCTCCTGGTCTGGTTGGTCTGGGCGCAGATCATGCTGAGCTCTGTTCTGCTCCGCTCCCGGCTCCATGCGATAGATCTTACCCAGCGACCATCCAGGATTTCCTGGGATGGAGCCCTGCTTCCCTTTGCTATTTTGTGGGTTCTGCAGTTCTAGAATTTGTTCAGAGCCATTTTTTATAGATGTTTGGAGGGTCCTGGGGGAGAACTTTAGGCGAGTCCCTGCTTTCCAGCTGCCATCTTGGCTCGGCCCCCTCCCCCCAACTTTAAAACGTTTTATGGTGGGATTTTTTTTTCCTTGTTCTTCCAGCCATTTTCCTGACTTTAGACTTTTATGTTAGGGCCAAGTTCAGTGCACTGCTGGAAGGAACATCTGAGCTGATTCTGTTGCTGCTTTACTAGGGATATTAAGTGTTATTATTTCAGGTCTTCGGGGACAGCTCAGTCTGAGGAACCTGCAGGTTTTGTGTTCCCAAAGTGGTGATTCTGGGCAAAGTCTGCTTGCTATCCTGGTCTAACCTCTGCATGTTCCTGAACTGGGTTTGGGTTTGAGTAATACGTCTGTGGACTTGCCCTGGTCAGATTTCCAGTAGACTATTGTTGATTCAGCAACTATTGGCCAGCTATAAAGCTCTTCTGGTTCAGAATAACAGAACTGCAGGCTTCCCTTTGGTCAGCAATTTCTGCTCTGGATGGTCTTCTATAGGCTTCAAACTAAAGAGTGGACCTGAGACTCCATTCTACTTTTGGGATCTGGGCCACAAAGCTGGTACTTAATTCTGAACTTGCCCCTTGCTCAGTACACAGCCTAAGGGCAGCAACTGTTCCTCACTCTTGGACACCACCCCTAGGTGCTGTCCCTTCCTCAGTCAGACCTGGAACTGCATAGTGAGTAAAATAGCTGCCATTTGGTACCTGTTCTTGAATCCTGCACAAGGTTATACCTAGTTCTGGATCAGGGACCTCTTCTTGACCTGGTGGACACCTCTCCCGATGCTGAAATGTTGCACTTAGCCATTCCTGGCTAGACACTATCCTAGTGTCCACAGACCTCTCTGTCTCCCTATGGTGACCTGGGCTTAAAAAAGTGACTCTTGAATTTCCCAATGGATTTGATGTGGTGTGTTTTCTAGATCTGTTTGGAGGAGTTGTGGAGAAGAGCTCAGTTGTATTTTTTTCCTGCTACCCTACCGTCTTGTCTCCTCTAATGTCAGGATTAGGTAATATCTTCAATTAAGCAGTGCATTGCTTGACCTCAGGTCAATTGGCCAGAGCTAGGGATTTTGAAGAAAGAATGTGTCATCATAGTGTATGGTCTTTGGACATTTTCCAGGCAGTGGTTTATATCAGCAGTTCTTAAGACTCCTTTATACTCTTAAAAATTATTGAGGACCCTCCCCCGCCAAAAGAAAAAGTTTTTATGTGGGCTATGTCTATTGATATTTACCATATTAGAAATCTAAATATACTAGTGTTATTATGAAAATAGTTTTGACCTTGATGATCCCCTTGAAAGTGTCTTGGTGAACAAAGGGTGTGTTGCAGCTGGAGTACTGCTACACAAGTCGATTGTTAAATTTTTAGTGTGATCATTTATAGCTCAAAAATCAGAAAATGCTGTAAATAAGGGCTTGATTTATTGTTTTGTTGTCTAGACTTTTAAAAAAGCAAAGGAAAAATATTAATAATGCAGGTTAAACTAGAAAATGTGTTATATGCTTTCAGAGAATCAGGGAACCCAGGTAAATTTTTTTGGACAGAGGGCATTAGGAGCTAAAGGGACCAGGAAAGGTTTCATTAAGGTGTGACCAGTAGAATTTTGAAAGGAATTATGGATTCTATGAGGTGGAAGTAAGGAAGTGCATTCCATGCCTCATGGGGACCATTGGTGAAAAGGTATTGGGTCAGGAGATGCAGTATCATATGTGAGGTACAGATGCAACTGTAGGGTTCTTTCAGGGAAGGAACACATTGAAATGGTAGTTGTAAATATAGATTGGACCAGATTATGATGGACTTTATAAACAGAAGAAGTTACATTTCCCCATCCTCTTCTGTTCTGGAATCATGAACCATGGCCAGATCAGCTCTGCAGTTTTTCCTGTTTGGAATTTCTTCCTCAATGGCCCCACTCACCATCCCTATAACTTTTGGACCAAAGTGTCCCCTCCCTGGACACGATTTCCCATGTGTCTTTATTCCCCTATAGTAACATAAGCTCCTTATGGAAAGTGGCCACCTTGGTATTTGTACCTCAAGCTTAGTAAAGCCTTTCAAAAATGCACTTTTCATTCATTCATTGTTGAGTTGCACAGTAATATAGTTAGACCCGCACTTCAGGAAAATCACTTTGGCAGATGTGTGAAAGTTGAATCTGACAAGTAATCCAAGTGAAAAGTGATGTAGACTTTGTCGAATTGGGGGTTGGTAAGGACCTCAGTGACCACATGGACTAACCCATACACAAAAGGAATCCCCACTATAGCAGACCTGATAAGCGGTTGCCCTGCTTCTGCTCGAAGACCTCCGAGGAAGGGAACTCACTGCCTCTAGAGGCAAACCATTCCCCTTTTGGGCAGCTTGAGTTGTCAGGAAGCTTTCCCTTGTGACCTTCTTCCAATTTCCACCCATTGCTGCTGGTTATGCTCTCTGGGGCCAAACAAAACAAGGCCATTCAATCCCTTTTCTGGGTCACTTTCAGGTCAATAAGCATTTATGAAGTTTTTATGCTAAGTGCCTGGCACTGGGCTAAGCCTGAAGAGAGAAAGGCAAAGACATGGTCCTTGTCCTCAAAAAGCACCCAGTGCTCTGGCCTGTCCAGGTCCTTTTGGATCCCAGCTATCATTCAGTGTCTTGGTTATCCCTCCCAGCTCAATGTCATTGGCAAATCTGATGAGCGGGTCATCTGTGCCTTTACCTAAGTCATTGATAAAAATGTTAAATGGCACAGGACCAAGCACAGACCCCCTGGAGTACTCCACAAGAGACCACCTGCCACCTTGACATTGCTTTCTTGAGAGCAAGGACTATCTTTGGCCTATTTTTGTGTCTCCAGCACGGTGCCTGGCACATAATAGGCACTTAATAAATGTTTATTGATTTTTTTTTGAACCCTACTTTGACAGACTCAGCATCCATTCACCTAGTCCGCATTGCTGCATCTTCTCCATAAGGATAGTATGAGATAATTTGTCAAAAAGTTTTATTAAAAATCTAGGTACATTTCCTTACTACATTTCCTCAATCTACTATTTTAGTGTCAAAAATTGAAATGAAGTATTGCTTGCCTTCTCAATGGGTAGGGGATGGCCTGGAGGAAGGGAGAGAATTAGGAATTCAATTAAAAAAAGAATATTAAAAATAAATAACAAATTTATTAAAAAGATTTTTTTTTGAAATGAAGTTAGTCTGGCATGACCTGTTAACAAAGCTAGGCTGGTTCTTTGTGATAACCAACTCTATTTCTAGGTATTCACCAATCATCCCTTTAGTTATCCTTTTACAGTTTTCCCATGAATCAAAGTTAAACTCACTGGTCTATAGTTTGGAAATTCTATTCTCTTCCTTCTTTGGAAATTGGGACATTTGCCCTTCTCCAATCTCAGGGCTCCTCTCCTGTTTTCCATGATTTTTTCAGGTAACACTGACAGTGGCTTGGCCTTCACATCTGCCAGCTCTTTCAGAAGCCAAAATGGTGGTTCATTTGAACCAGGTGACTTGAATTTTCTTGGGTATCAAACTGTTGGTGATTTTTATTCTATTATTTCCAATATAAAAGCAATTCTCCTTTGCAGAGAAAAGATAAACAAGAGCTAAGCAGCATCACCTCCTCTGTATTGTGAGTTATCATCATCTACCCCAAGCAAAAGTCCCATCCCTTCTTTGATCCTTCTTTTTCTCCCAAGAAAGCTAAAATAAAATACACAAATAAATGGAATTTATTGTCTTTAGCTTCCCTGGACAGCCTCAGCTCATTCTAAGCTTCAGCATTCCAACATTATTTTCATAATAGATTTTCATTGTTATTTTTTTTCACACTGCCTCTATTCCCCCCCCCCCCCCATATGCCTTCCTCTCCTCCTTCCAGGGAGGCATCTCTTATAATAAGAATTGGAAAAAAAAAAAACACAAGAAAAACATAAAAAGATAGTAAAAGTGATCAATAAATGGGAAAAAAAAGCCTTAGGTTACAGTGTTGATACTCCCTAGGGCACATTCCCTTCCTTCTACCACTGATCCCCAGACCTTTGCAAAGGAGCAGCGAGAGGTGTCCAAACCACTTAGTTGACTGTCCAATACCTAGCACTGGGCCTGGAACATAGTAGGCATTTAATAAGTGCTTACTGATTTGACACTACTGTGCCAAGACTGTGCCATGATTTTATATTCACCCAGTAGACCTGGCCTTGATTCCATCTTCTCTACATTTCCTTTTAAAAATCACATTATTTTCTTCTGACAAAACCTGTTTTTCCTCCTCACTGGAATTTTCCCTCTGTGTCTTCTGAATTTAATTTCTGAGCATCTTCCTTTCCTCCTGTGTTAACTTTCCTCCTGTAGCATATCTTAGCCCACGAGATTAGATTTATCCTTCCTTGAACCCTTTGAAATCTGCTTTCCCCAGATCTAGGGTGTGTACCCTATCATGCCTAGATTTCCTCTTCTCTTCACAATTAAGAGGAAATGCAGAGAGAAGAGATGGTATGGGAAGCTTAAAGAGAGAACAGCCTCTATGGGGACTGAGTAAAACGACTGATGGTCTTTTAATCATAGGGTCAAGTTTGGGAAGGGAGGAGAATGAAATTAGAGTGTGTATGATGTCCAAAAAGAGTACTGAGAGATGGACGGCCTGAATGTTTTATTAGGATAGATAATGAGTTTAGGAGGGGAAAGGCAGAGGGAGAGATGGAATTTTAAGAGGTTATGATCTAACAGAAGCAAGGTCAGAGTTTTTCATTGTTGAGGTTGAACTCTTGTAGGTCAAGATCTTGACCATCCCTGCGTGTAGCTGAGATGAAGCAGAGGAGTATGTCATGAGTTTGAGGACTGAGGAATTGGGTCATTTAGGTGTTTGAGGGCAGTTTGTTCTTTCAGCAGAATTCATGACTGTCATGGACATTTATACAACACATGCATTTACGTTTGCAGAGAGCTTTCTTCAGAACCCACCTCCCACATGACATGGTTATAATGACGGAAGTAGTAGCCTATCTCACCTAAAGGAACCCCAGAGAAGCTCAAAAATCCCTCAGTCACCTTTCCAGATAGTAGTAAAATTATTATTAGCAATATTAGCCCCAAACCCCTTTCTCACCAGAGGTAGGGGAGGTTGAGTATCGACTAGCCACCAATTTCCCATGAGTCTTCCTTCCCATTAGCATGAATCGGCACCAGTACCCAGTTCCTTGCTCCCTTCCCCCCATGCCTGGTCATGTACAAAAGAATCTCACCACATGGGAACCCTTTAAAGCCAACCAGAATTTATTGGGTGGGGGCGGGGAATGATGTTGCCCCATTCCCTCTAGGTCCTCGGCAGGGTATACCCACTTACACCTGAGGCTCCAGTGGACCTGACCCATTTTCACCTTTGTCCCTAACTACACTTCATATTGCATGTCCCCTCACTAGAGCTGGCTTGCTTTACTGTCCTGTGATCTCCATGTTTCCTTGTACTAGACCTTTGTATTCTGAGCCTTTCCAATTCTGTATCAACACAGGAATACGGGAATTATAGATGAGAACTTAGGTTAAATGACTTTCCTCTCATGACACAGCTTATAGATATCAGAGGTTGAATCTGAATCTAGATCCTCAGCTGTCTTCAGAGGAGGTGAAATTGAGTTACCCTCCTATGACACATGCCTTGAATAAAACAGGGTAGAGTATGGCCTGGAACCAAGTGGACGCTCCCTTAGAACTGAAGCTCCCTGTCAGGCAATATGCAACATTTTTTGTTTGGTCCTTGCTGGAATGTTCTAGAATTAAATTATCTCATTAAGTTCAAATGTAAGACAGCCACTATTTGGCTCACCGTTGCTGCTTAACAGCCCATGCTCACAGGAAAGTACACCGTGGGCGACTCATCTTCACTCAGGTACAAGGTGAGCTCCCAGGCAGAGTAACACACCTTGGTGGAATTTCACTTTGATAAATGCACCAAAGGCTGAGTCTCAAGGTATGTGAGCATGGAATGGGATTTACACAGCCTGTTGTGCAAACAGGAGGTGGGAAGGAACAGGTTCTCAAAGCCTGACATGTAGCAAAGGATGAGAAGCAGGGATCGGCAAACTAGAGCTGAGAGTTGTATTTAAAAATGTGAAATCTATTCTTAGCTCGCTCGCCAGCCGGACAAACAGGTGGCTGGCCCATGGTTTGCTGATCCTTGGATTAGACAACTACAAATTTACTCAGTCCCTCGCGTATGTGGCCTTATAAGGCTACTCAGAGCTCAAACGGTCCGGTGCTTTCGATGCTTTCTGACTCATGCACTTGGCTAGGTAAGGCACTTATCCTCTCAGCGCCATGTTCCTCATGGATTAAATGAGGATTCAGCCTAGCACCAACCTCATAGGGTACAACCAAATGAGATAACGCACAGAGAGTCCTTTTGAAACTTTAAGCACTATAGAGATCTCAGCTGTTTTTATCGTTGTTTCTTCAGTAACTCAGCTGCCTTAACTGCACCATCTCATACCAAATCCTTTCCAATCACTTGTATGCCAGCCCCATTCAGAAACATCAAGTCCCAAATATGATTTCAAATACCATGAAATTGGGATCTGTATGACACACACCATAAACAATCAATTTGGTTGAATCTTTCCACTACTGATATCTGAATACATTAAAAAGTCTCCTAAGGTAAAGAAAATGAGTGAACAGGGCAATCCGGATTCCTTCCTATGGAGGAAGAAAGATCTATGCCTTCTCCCTTATACCATATGTTCGACCCTCATCGGTGTGATGAACAATCTTTTTGCTGGACACTCCAATCAGAATGAGCCGCCAGGCTAATAAGTAATATCAGGGTGAATGGAACACAGAATAAATAATCAAAGCCCCTACTAGACAAGGGGACCCACCTCATAACTGAAGTAAAAGTATCCACTTTGGTGGGCAAACTGCCAGAAGCATTCTGTTCCTGCTGGGGAGACCATGATGGCAAAATCATAGCGATCTGCTCCACGGAAAAGCGTTTGGTCACTGAGGCCACTTAAGGGCTCTGTCTTCTGTCCTCTGGCCAACAGCACCAGATTCAGGTATGCTACTACAACCACAAAGAGAGAAGGAGACATGCTGCTTCCTCCAGAATCCAGAAGCTTTGCTTGGAGTACAGCAGGGACAATCAGTTTTGACTACTGTTGGGGTAATAATTAACTCCACTCATCCCTTCTCTGCCAATTGTAGTTCCCCACACATCAAAGGACCTTGGGTTACGTATATTGCCTCTTAAGTACGGGACATTTAAAGTGACTGGCTTACAGCTCTTTCTAGTTTCAGAAAAAAACTAATGGTTTTAAGTACTGGATATTGGCTAAAAAGAGAGCATACTGCCATCCATCTTTAGCAAATTGTAATTTTTATTTCAACTTACTTGGGTGACTATGAATAAATTTAGAGTATAATCCCTAAATAAATGAACAAATAAGTTTCTTATATATATTTTTCTATTACCATCTGTTTAACACTCTTAGCTTAAAGATGAGTTCTAGTCTCAGTTTTTATCCCAACTGCTCCTTTAACTTTCCTGGATCCCAGGTTTCTCAACTGTTAAAGAAAGGGGTTAGACACCTAAAGATGAGTTGAGCCCTGTCTGGACCTTGGATTCTGAATATGCAATCTGCCCTTTTTGCTCCCCAGGGGCAGAGGGGGAAAATTGTTGTAACATACTCCTACACCATTGCTAGAGAGAAAATGAGAGAACTCCACAGGCAATACCAATTAGACCAGCTATAAAGGCAAGTTGCTTGATATCCAGACAATCCATGTGTATTAATATCATTGGCTAGGGTGGACAGTTATATGAGATACCAAGCCTATATTGCTTACCAAAGGCTTCCATGTGTAAAGCCAGAAGCTAAATGCCCATACCTGCATATCCTGATACCTAAAACCACAGTTTATAGCTTTGATCTGCTAATTTCTCAGCTCCAGCCACCTATTGAATACTAGTCAGCCTTCTCCAGCCCTCATGTAAACTCCAGCATTTCACTGTCAAAGCAAAAGTACCTTACATTAAATTGAAGTTTTTGCACAAAGCCAATGCAACCAAGATTAGAAGGGAGGCAGAAAGCTAGGAAACAATTATTACAGCCAGGGTCTCTGATAAAGGCCTCATTTTTAAAACATAGAGAACGGAGTAAAATTTATAAGAATACAAGTCATTCCCCAATGGATAAATGGTCAAAGGATATGAACAAGCAGTTTTCTGATAAAGAAATGCTCTAAGTCACTCTTGATTAGAGAAATACAAATCAAAACAGCTCTGAGGTACCACCTCATGCCTACCAGATTGGCTAATATGAAAGAAAAGGAAAATGATAAATGTTGGGGAAGATGTAGGAAAATTGGAACACTAATGCATTATTGATGGAGTTGTGAAGCCATTCTGGAAAGCAACTTGGAGCTATGTCCAAAGGGCCATAAAACTATGCATACCCTTTGACCCAGCAACAGCACTTCTGAACTAGGAGATCATAAAAATGGGGAAAGGACCCACATGTACAAAAATATTCATAGCAGCTCTTTTTGTGGTGGCCAAGATTTGGAAATTAAGGGGATGCCCATCAATTGGGGGATGGCCAAACAAGTTGTGGCATATGAATGTAACGGAATACTATTGTGCTATAAGAAATGAGGAGTGGGTGGACTTCAGAAAAACTTGTAAAGACTAGTATGAACTGATGCTGAGTAAAGTGAGCAGAAACAGGAGAACATTGTATATAGTAACAGCCATATTGTGCAATGACTAACATCCACAGACTTGGCTCTTCTGAGCAATGCAGGGATCTAGGACAACTCCAAGGGACTCAGGATGGAAGACATGATGTCCACATCTAGAGAAAGAACTGTGGAGTCTGAATACAGATTGAAGCATACTATTTGCTCTCTTTTTCTTTTGTTTCGTTTCTTCTTTCTCATGGTTTTTCCCACTGGTTCTGATACTTCTTTACAACATGACTAATATGAAAATATGTTTAATATGAATAGAGCCTATTATCAGGTTACATGCTCTCTTGGGGAGGGGGAAGAGGAAGGAGAAGGAGAAAACTGAAAACTGAAAAGCGTATGGAAGTGAATGTTGAAAACTAAAATTTCTTTTTAAAAAAGTACCTCTTACATTCAAAAGAACGGTAATTCTAGAAAAACGGGCCTTGAGCAAGAAGTGGGCCTTCTCCTTTATGGAGGTCTTTATACAAACTGCAAGCCTTGCCTAGAATGCACACCGTTCTTACTGCTACCTTTTAGAATCTCTGGCTTCCTCTGAGACTCTACTCAGGTACCATATCCCAAGTGACACCTTTCCTGATTCCCCCAGTTAGTGCCCTGTCATGAAATGACTTTGTATCTACCAATTTGTACAACACATGTAGTATCTCCCCAGTAGGTTATAAGGTGCCGGGGGCAAGGACTCTTTATAAATTTGGCGACCTTATTGTCTTAAGTTTTCATAAGCTAGTCCTCACCTATCTTTCCAGTCCTCTTACACATTCCTCCTCTCCATGGACTCTTGTGATCCAATGACACTCGGCTTCCCTGCTGGTCCTTGCACCTATAAATTTTCACATGGATGTCTCCTTCCTCATCTCTACCACTTGGCTTCCTTCAGGTGTTAGCTAAAGTACTATTTTCTGCATCATCTCTCTTGTCTGACTGTGAGCTACTTGAGAGCACGGACTGTTTCTTGACTTCCTTTGCATTCTTGCTAGTTAGCACAGTGCCTGGCACATCGTAGGTGCTTAATAAATGCTTGCTGACATAGTAAGCACTTAATAAAAATGTTTTTTTTTAATGTCATTATCAAATGGCAAACACGTTTTGGCCAAAAGCAAGGGCCTGCCCTACCTGAGCATCGAATATACAGCCCCATGGGAAGCGGGAGAATGAGGGCTGCTTGTCCCTTCCATTTTAAAATATCTGAGTTAGCTGATTTAAAAAACCAAGAGATTTAGCTAACTCTAAGCAGGATAATTAGATGGTGCTCAAACAATGCATTCTGAGAAATTAATCTACTGATAGTGAGGGGAGAGGCTAGGGAGAGTCCCCTCCCACTTTTAAACTTGTTGGTAAGACCCTAGGGTGTGCGGAAGGCTCTTGACTCCACTATGAAGTTAACTTATGTATGTTCCTTTCCTGCACAAATTTGGAGGTGAGAAAAGGTATGTTCCTGGTCCCTGAGAGGCATGAATAAATGAAGAAACTGCAGAGCACATTTTGAAGCTTCATCATTTCATACCCCTCGTTTCTTAACCAGCTCAAATGCTACTATTGAACGTCTACATAGAATTGCGAGGGAAACAGTATTTTAATGAAGAATGCTACAAGTAATGGACAATAATTAGTATTCATCTTTTAAAAAAAAAGATTACAGAAAACATTTTACTGAAAGTTGTGGCTAAAAAGAGACCTTCAGGCCTTTCCTCAAGGGTGTCTGAGAGAGACAGCAAGCACAAAACAGTACGGAAGGAGCCAGAAGGAGTGGGGAGCTCCTGCATGACGACACACCAACCTTTAAAAGCACAACGAGGGGAATCAAGCAGCTGCAAACATCTCACAAATTAAGAACAGAACTAAGGGCTATATTCAGGCTTCTTTAAAGCTTCCGGAGTCCAGAGTAGAAGGGGAAAGACTAAGCTCACCTACAACACACAATTTTACAAAAGGAAAAAAAAAACCCACCCCAGCTCAGCCACATGGGAATCAAGGCTCCAAGCTGCCTCTCTGGCCCAGAAAAGAACCGATGCCACTGCAGTTTAGGGGCCCAGTGTGGATCACCACTGGTGAAGACCTTCTTCTTCCGCGACATAGACACAGCTCTCCTCCACCTGGGCTCATGATGGAGGATGCTCCTTGCCTTGGCTTCAGCTAAAATTCTGCCTGGGGGCCGTTTCTACTGACCAGTGGGGGGGGGGGGCGGGCGGGGTTCAGTTCTGATTTAAGCCACAAGAGAACATGGAAGCTGCCTGCCTCCTGGTCCTCCCTAAACCGTGTACCTCAGTCATTCCTGCCGAGAAGGCTGGGCTGGGGCTTTCCTTCTCCTTCTGAACTCCGTACACCTTGACAGCACAAAAACGGGACGAGGACCTCCCCACTCAAAAAAGCAGGCTGCCCAGCAATCTCATCACCCCAGCCCAACTTCTGAAACAAAGCATGGAATAGAGGGCTATTATTTGAAAACATGCCCCTATTAATTTTGAGAAAATAAAAGAAGTTTTCAGTTCATTCCCAGTTTTTTCATGGTCCTCCAACGGTCCTTGATCATCACAGCTGTTCGGTTAACAAAGGGGAAGCTTTTGGAAATAGCAGCCCAGTTTCCTTCCCCATATTTTTTCACTCCAGCCTTGACCCACTCACTCTCTTGCACAGTCCATTTCTGCAAGAAAAAACCAAAAGAGACTTATCATAACCCATCCTCTGAGAAATCTCAAGAATGGGATATGCCCAAAGCACCAAAGAACACAGAGAAAAAGTACCCCAAGTCTAGATTCTTCTGAATCTGAAACTACTAAGGAAGGTCCAAAGGGTCCAATCATTTTTTAAAAGCTTTCAGTACCATGGCATATTAAAGGCATAGTTAGTTTAAATTATTATTGGCATAATAAGATTCAGTTATCATTTATTTAAAAATCACTTCCCAATGACATCCACCTTCTAAACATCCTTTCTCCATTTAAGAAACAAGCCGTCAGTATAAGCTGAAACGCTGCCACAAACCTCCCCCAAATTTAAGCAGCTCTGCTTCCTAGAATTTTAAAAGTCAAAAGAAAAAAACCACCTTATGCTGAGCTTTCTGTGGCCAGTGAAGTATATGCAGTCCCTCCTGAATCAAGAACTTAGTCAATAAACATTTATGAAGTGCCTATTCTTTCCCAGGCACTATGCAAAACAGTGGACTCAGAAAATCCAAGGAAAGACACTGGGTTCTTACCCTCAATTTTCCTTCTGAAGAACACCTGCCCCTTGGGTTATACTCACATGAGGTCAGGTCATTTAATCTTCTCAAAAAGAAGTTTCAATTATCAAGCACTAAAATTTGCAGACACTTTCCCTTTCACTTTGTCCTCTTTACACCCTAACCAGAGAAGAACTCCTGAGCAAACTCTTCCAGTTCTATTTTAAAGGGAAGAATCTAGAGTCCAAATTACCTGCTTTTTCGTTCCAGTGGCTGAACTGTTGTTTCCATCCGATCCTGTTTCAAAACAGAAAGGAAACTCATTTAGCTCTAGTTTTCACTGTATAAACACACTGCTAACCAAAGCCAAAAGAGGGAATAAAGAGACCGAAGGAAACAAAAAGGGGTCCTCAGCCCAAATCAATGTTCGTAAACATTGGAAGAAAAAAGATAGCCCTTCAGGTAGTTTCTGTCACAATTTAAAAAAAAAAATTTAAGCTTTTATTTAATATTTTATTTTTCCCCAGTTACAAATAAAAACAATTTTTAACATTAGTTTTTAAAACTTTGAGTTCCAAGTTCTCTCCTTCCTTTTTCCTTCCTCTCTCCCTACCCGCCACCCCCACTGTGAAGGCAAGCAATTCAATATAAATTATACACATGTGGTCATGCAAAACAGATTCATATTAGTCACGCTGTGTCACAATTAAGTTCATTTTTTTTTTTGGCCAAAAAATGTCAGGCTTCTTAACACTTGTCTTTATGTTAATGGATTGGTGAGTACTGACCATCCTGACGTGGGAACCCCATCCTCCATGCCTGGAATGCTCTCCCACCTCACCTGCACGTCAGAGAATCTGGCTCCCAGGCTCAGTCCAAGAGCCAGCCCCTTCATGAGGTACCTCATCCTCTCCTCACCTGTCAGTTTTTACCCGCCTAGGAATTAGTTAAGGACACACTGTTGCAAAGTCTGCAGAGTGGCCCACCCACTCTGGAAAGCAATTTGGAATCATGCCCCCAAAGTTACTACACTGTGCATCCCCCTGACCAGCAATATCACTACTGGGGCTGTAGCCCAAAGAAATCAAAGAAAAAAAGGAACCTACACATACAAAGATTCTTGAGAGCAGCTTTTTTTGTGGTGGCAAAGAACTGGAAAGTAAAGGGTTTCTTATCAGCTGGAGAACGGCTCCACAAGGGATGGTTTATAAGTGGAATGGAGAAATGACCAAGGGGACGGTTTCAGAGAAACCTGAGAAGGCTCATATGGAGTGATGTGAACAGAACCAGGAGAATGATTTGTACAGAACGAAAATACTCTAAAGATAGACAGCTCTGAAAGACTTCAAATCTTTGGCCAGTGGTGATGATCAGGGCTGCCCACCTCCTGACAAAGAAGGAATGGAGTCCGTGTACAGAAAGACCTGGCCACTGCTCTCCACAGGAGGCAACTGGGGCTTACTCTGCTCAGCCACGCATCTTTATTACAAGAGCTTTGGCTTTTTTTCAACAGGGAGAAATGCAGAGAAAGAACAAGTGGATGCTTGTTCACTGAAAAATTAAGTGCTTACAACCTAAAATAAAATTCTGTATTTGCTCAGTGTATTAATTTTTCTTTACTTATATCTGTATCCTGCGCTCCCCACCCCTCCACCCCCAGACCCCCAGGCAGGCACTGTTTCTCATTGGTCCAGCAGATAGCACAGCGCTCAGCACATAGTAGGCACATAACAAAGGCTTGCTGGCCAACTGAATATACAAATGAATAAATGAATATAAAGATACCTCAGAATTACAAGCTGCAGCGCCCCCTACACAAATCTGCAGGCTGTAGGAAGGAAAGTTCTATTTTTAGAACCTCTCCTTTAGGAGAGACTCTGGTATAAAGGCTATAATATTTCATATTAATTATGAAAGAGGCACTGCTGTTGATCTTAGGAGTCAAAAAGAAGAAATCTCTCTTTTACAAAGCCTGTTCGAGAGAGACAATCCATCTCACCTACCCTTTTTAATGCCAGGCTGATCATTTCTATCAAACAAATGCATATTCAAAAACCATCAATTAACAGAATACCGTGAGGAAATTGAAGTAGCACTTTTTTATGTAGAAGTTATAAAAAACATAATTGCTAAGGAAGTGCTGTTTGAACAGTCTTTACTGTGAATATTACAGTAAATGACATAGACCTCACAGAAAGAGGGTCAGGATGGAAGTCAGGGGTGAAGATGAAAGTCAGAGGCATCCGTAATTTCTTAAAATACTTTAGAAATTATAAGGAGAAGCATGTGATGGAATATCCACCTGTGCCATTCTGTATTTTGTATCTAAGCATGTATCCTTCATGCATGAACAAGTCATTTGTATACACAGACACATGTCCTAAGGCGTGCGTGCGTGTGTGATTTTGCAAACATACCCTGGACATGAAAGAGTTCCTCTTCCTCCAACCAGGTATCTTTTTCTTCGAGCCCATTAGAGCTGTTCCATTTGTCTTTGTGCACTCTGAGGGAAAAGACCAAAAATATACATGAGTATAACATACTGGATAAGCCTAAATAAAGAGAAAGCTATCCCCTATGCAAGTTACACAAACATTAATGGATTTCAAATGGAGTTTATCAAGGACACCAAAACTCCATTATAAAAAATAAATACAAATCACAACATACATCCACCAAAACCTTAAGAGATTACTCTTCCACAATGTCCCCAAAGTAAAGGACTGAGAACCCATAATTCAAAGGTTATGGTTAAGGACCCTCCCTGGTCAGGAGTTCAGCTCAGTAGTAGTGCCTCTGACCTAGTATATGTTCAGATGATGCAACATTACTTAAATCAGAGACTGAAAGCATACTGTGAAATTCAGAGTTCCTACTATCTAGACCTGAAAATCCTATTTAAAAGTATGGTTCAACTTCAGAAGGGATGCTTGAAGAAAAATAACAATTTGGCATTTTCCTGATTACAATTTTTTTAAAGTATGTATCATCTATAAAAACTTGAGTGTATTTTGCTAAGCAGTCAGTAATTAACCATTAGGTAAATTAACCATTAAGTAAATTAACCACAGCAATTTTGAAAATAAAAAAACAGCAAACAAAAATAGCAAACTGTTTTGCCTCAACAAAAAATTTGCTGCTTTTTACAAAGAAAATGTGAAAATAATCTGAGGAAAGTATAGATAGGAGTGGCCCATAACAAAACTTCATCGAGATGGTGGAAATGTTGGTGCTTTGTACATGACTTATTTGCAATTTTTGCTCACACTGTTCCCCCTGACTAGGCTCTTTCACAACTTGCATAGCCCCATCCTACCCATCCTTCAAAACATGGCTTAAATCCTCAAAAATTATACTTTTGAGTTGTTGGCTATTTGGCTCCTCTAAAAGCACACAGGCTTTTAAAAACACCTTTCCTAAGTTTTCAAAAAAGTTTTTCCAGCAACTAGGTAGCTGTGATTGTAAAGTCAGTTTGGGGTCTTTGAACATCCATAGACAATGGAAGATACTGCAGTACTACAGGGTAATGTCCCAAATTTCATGGGGGGGGGGGCAGGGGGAGATGGAGTCTACAAATGATAGGTCAGTGAACTTGATTTAATTTCCTGGTAGGATTCTTAAATTTATTACTGGAGAGGTGCCTGGTGAACATCTGGGGGGCAGGGGGAGGGAAAGCAGTAACCTCAAGCTAGCATGGCTTTACCAAAAATAGGTCATGCCAGACTTACTATGCTTTTTTGAAAAGGTTACTAGATTGGTACATCAAGAGAATGCTAATGTCAATCTAGATTGTGCAAAGCACGAGTTGCCGGAGACAATGTGTATCTACAACATGTCAAGACTGACAAAGTTTTTCATGGTCTTGCAGACAACATGAACATAGGCTATGTAATACCACGCCTAATACTAACAGTATCCACCTACCTATAGATTCGGAATGGGTCCTATCTCACTAATCATTCAACATCAACTTGAAAGAGCCTTAGTGGAGGGCTCCCACAGAGCTACACATGGCCCTGTGCTGTTTAATATTTTTGTCAGTGATTTGGATCAAGTGATCCTCATGGGCAGCTAAGACAAAGCTTTGAGAGAATCAGGATTCACGAAAGAGCAACAGACCAGAACACTGGGTTGAATCTAATAGGAAATTTACTAAGGATAAAAGTAGTCTTACACTTGATTTTAGAAAAATTAACTTCATAAATCAGTATTTATATAAATTAACAAGATTTGGGAATAATGGCTAGAAGGCAACTCATCTGAAAAAAATCTGGTTGTCGTTTTTTAATGGGCTGTGAACTCAATGAGTCAAAAGTATAACATAGCAGCCCAGAAAACTACCAGGATGTCATTGCTGCATTGAGAAGTAATGATCAGAAGAGGGAAGCCAGAGTTCCTCTGTCCTTTGCCCTGGTCAGACCATATCCAGAATACTGGATGCCACATTTTAGGAAATCTGTGGAGAATCAGGAGGGTGGCGGCCAGGATGGTGATAGGCCTCAAATTCATGCTATGTGTGGACTGGCAAAAGGGTTAAGGGATTTTTTAGCCTACAGAAGAAAGAAGTCTTAGGGATGACATGATAGCTGGTTTCAAGTATTTGAAGGATTGTCCCATGAAATGGGGATCAGATGAATTTGGGTTAACTCCAGAAGGCAGAATTAGGAACACTGGGTGAAGTTGCAAAGAGGAAGGATGTAAGGAAAAACTTCCTGACAATCGCAGCTATCCTTAAGTGGAGTGGCCTGCCTTGAGAGAGACTCAGTTCTCCCTTCCTCAGGTCTTCCACAAATGCTGGATAACCACTTCTCTGGTATGTCACAAAGGGCACTTGTGATCAGACAGGGTATGGACTTTGAGTGCTGCCATATTGAGTAGGATCTCTTATTTTAATGCAGTTTAAACTACTTTTAGCATTTATGGTGGTCAAATGATCATCTCTAAAACACACCATGCTGATTTCTGCCTGAATATATTCACTTACGTCATTTCTCACAGCTAAGATAACTTTTCTCCATCTCATTCCCTTGATCATTCAAAAGCTAGTTCGACCGAAGCATGGCTTCATCAAGAACAGGTCATGCATGCCAAGCTAACCTAATTTCCTCCTTTGACAGGATTACTAAGAGAGGAATGCTACAGATCTAGCTGAATGTAGGTTCTAGAAAAAGTTTTGATAATTTAACTCATGCTAGTCTTGTGGATTAGACAGTAACACAATTAGATGAATTCGGCAATGGCTAGACAGCCAGTCTCACAGAGTAGTGGTTAATGGTTTAGTGTTAACATGGCACGTCTCTAGTGCATTACTCCAGAGATCTATGCTTGGACCTTTGCTCTAAACATTTTTATCAACAACATGGAAAAAGGCATAGATGGTATGTTCATTAACTTTGGAGATAACACCAAGTTGCGAGTAATCACATATTGGATGGTAGAACCAGAATCCAAAAAGACCCTGATGGGCTAGAGTACTGGACTGAATCTTAATAGATAAAATTCATTAAGAATGAAGGCAGTCTTGTACTTGGATGACAAAAAAGAATCCACTTTATCACTTCTAATGAGGGAGGCATGATTAGAGAGTGATCTAAAAAAAAAAAAAGTTGAGGGTTTTAGTGGGCTCCAAGCTCAATCTGTATCAGCAGTGTGGTATTTCCTCAGCTGAAAAAGTTAATGCTGGGGCAGCTAGGTGGCACAGTGAGTAGCACACCAGCCCTTCAGTCAGGAGGACCTGAGTTCAAATGTGACCTCAGACACTTGACACACTTACTAGCTGTGTGACCATGGGCAAGTCACTTAACCCCAATTGCCCTGCCTTCCCCCCTGCAAAAAAATAAAAAATAATAAAAAATAAAAAGTTAATGCCATCTTGGGTTGCCTTGAAAGGTATCACTTCCAAGAAGGGAAAGATGATAGTCACAGCATTCTCTGCCATGGTCAGCCCTCATCTGGAGTCATTTTCCCTTCTGTTTAAGGAATGTCCAGGGAAGGGGCATTAGGTTGGCAAAGGGCCTTGAGCCCATGTCACATGAGCACTGGTCAAAGGCACTGGGCCTATGACCACTGGATAAAAAGACTTAGAGGAAGAGGAGAGTGGTACTCAAGTATTTGAAGGGTTGCCATGAAGGAGAGATTAGCTGTGTTCTGTTTGATCCTAGAGGGTAGAACCAGGAGGAATGGGTGGAACAGTTTGGGCTTGAGGTCAAGAAAGATTTCCTGACAATGAGAGCCATGGAATGGGCTGACTCAAGTGGGTAGCTCCCTCTCTCTCTGGAGGTATTCAAGCAGAGGCTGCCAAGGCCCCTTCCAACTCTCAAATGTTGCAATTCTTTGAAAGCCCCCCTTTCCCTCCCTCACCAATCTCACCTCCAGTCAATGCTACCTCTTATTAACTTATGGGCTACACCAGTCATCTGGCATGTGTACAATGCTCTGGGACAGCATCTAGGTTTTTCTTATGTCTTTTTTTACCCTTGTATTGTCATCTACTTCTCACTTTGTCTGGTGCCTCTAAGTAGACAATGAATTTGAAGACAGGAGTCACGTCACACTTTTTTACACTCATTTTGACAAATATGTCCTGAGGCCGTAATATAGGCACATTTTTGCAATGGGTACTGCAGAGCAGAGGGCTCAAACATGCCATGTAGCTCCTAGTGCTCAACAACCCAGTTAAAATCTAACTGGGAAATGTTTAACAAAACAAATAAAAATGCAATACAACATAGCTAATGTGAATTAGTGGTTTTCTAAGTCAACATGTGGGGGCAGGGATTTGTTTCTATTTGAGTGTGACACCACTGCTGTAGAAGATACCAAGAATCATAAGACATCTTTTAAGAATTGTGACACATAGGAATTTATAGTCTAATTAAGTAAATAGACCATATACACCAATTGCTACAAGGCAAACCCCCAAAATAGGTCATGAGATCTCCCTGAAAGGAAAAATATACACTGAACAATAACACCAATTTTTATGACATTTAAGGTTTTATGTAAACCACATTCAGGGGAAAATGGTATTCAGTAAATGAAGTTCAGGAGGAGAATTCACTTTTAGCCAGAGCTACCTTTAAGAAAGCATTCAAAGAAAAGGAGGGATATGAACAGGGTTTTGAAGGCTGGGAAGTTTTCTTTTTTGGCCCAGGTGCATGGTTTTGGAATCCAAAGATGGAGTGGTCAGTCCAGTCAGAGGGAACAGCATGAGCAAAACCACAGACACCTAAAAGCATTAAGATGTTCCAGAGTGTCATCAAGTCAAGTTTAGCAGCAACAAAGAGTGAATACAGAGCAGTGGAAGGTACTCAAGTGGGAAAGGCATCTGGGGCAACCTGTAAAAGCCACTGGATGCCAGGCTAGGTTGGTAAGGCTCTGTTCAGTATTCACCATTTGTTAAGAGATTAAGAGCCTCAATATACGCAATGAGCAAGGAATTACAAGGGTTCTCTTTTTGGGGAAAAAAAAGGAAATGTAACACAGCCTCCTTACAACAAACGGCTTTAAAATAAAACAGTCCGAAATGAACAGCCCCAGCTAGCTTACTAAAAGGAAAACAATGAGAAGTCAGCTGTGGCATGCTTCCGTTCTCCCTCCTGCCCTAGGATGCCTCCTGGGTTCCCTAGAGAGGGAAGGGTCCTCATTTCTGAGTTTTGCTCTAGCTGCGGTTTAACACCAAGTTTTTCATGACTTAGTTTAACTGAGCTGCTTCATCTATTAACCACACTAGGACAACCAACCAACCAACCAATGACAGCAAAGACCATCTTCGTACTTATGACTCTTCTCCCCAGACAGGGGCTGATTGTGCAGCTTCAGGACTGTGGAGTTGGAGGCTGAAGACACTATGGTCTCTTGGGAGGAGTCCGGGCTGTCACTCTGCTCGCTGCCCTGGCTGTCATGCTCCAAGACCAATCTGCTTATTGTCATACCCTTGTTCTTGGGCTGCAGTTCAGAGTTATCTGTAGACTCTGAGGGAGAACTTTCATCTTGTCTCTGTCTCTTGTTCTTGGGGGCTGCTGAAGGGGACGCTGGACTGGGAACTATAACATCCTTCTGGTCCAATTTAGTGAAAGCCGATTCAGGGTCTGGTGAATCAGAAAGGCTCTTAAAAGCTCTTTTCAGAGTTGAAATCCCAAATGTGGAAGGACTTTCAGGTAACTGTCTAAAAATAAAACAAAAAATACTTTGACAGCCAAAAGTCAGTGTCATTGATTCTCGCCAGTCTCCCAACCCAAGCTTCCCAAGCTTTGAGGCCCCAAACTGGGCAAAGTCATTTAGCTGAAGTCTAAACCTTTTCAAAAAATGATTTTGCACACCTCCGTACCTAATCACAAAATAAAGGCTTTCTTTCAAACTGAGAGAGAAGATAGGGCGACCATAACATTTAGAGGGCAGGTGACAAAAAATCGAGAAAATGTGGTTTTCTTTTCAGAGTTTCCTCTTCTGCTCCTTCCCCTTTATAGAGGAGATAAAAAGGAAAATGACTCAAATTTGTATGCCAATTTAACTCCAATGAGATTTATGTTAAGAACAATGAATATTATTTGAATATATCAACCTAGGGTGACATATGCTTAAGTCTGTTCAACTGATTTCATCAGGGAGTTTATACACATTGAACTTCTGCCTTCTCTAGACATCAGAGAAGTGGCATGGGAGGGCAGAAAAACCAAGGAGAAGGGCACCCCCTTTTAAACCAACTAAACTAGTCATGTGACTTTGAGCAAATCACTTTACTCCAAGGGGCCTTACCCTACCACCTCTAAGAACAGAAGAGGTTCTTTCCCATAAATCATTTGTTAATTAAGCTATTCAAGAAGGAATAATCACTTGCAACTGAAGAAGCCTGCACTTCCAATTGCCACCATTTCACAGAAACTTCATTCCAAAGGAAATGATCCCCACCTCATGGGCTCTTTGAGTGGCTTCTCCACGGGCTCCAGGACCGGCTGTTTGTCTTCCTTCATATTCCCAGGACCTTCACCTACAGTAGCAACAGTAGCGTTGGCTGTGGCACTGGCAGGGGGAACTGTAGCCATGGCAGACGTGTTACCTGTGGCAGTGGCAGCAGCAGGAGCAGATGACGAAGAAGATGATGATGATGAAGCCGATGAAGACGACTCAGATTTCAAAGCCCTCTTTGCGATCTTGGGAGGGAAGAAAGGATAATCAGAAAAGACTACAGGGTTCCATTAATTCACTGTGTGCTAACAATCAACACTCTCATGATGGAAAGAGTTCACTTGAAAAACTTAAACATAAAGTCAGTAGTGGGGGAAGAAAAGGAAGAGTTGTTCCAAGTTATCGCCCAAATTTATGTTTTCCCTTCACAAAACAAAGTAATAATGACACATAAAAACAGCTCACAATTTTACTATGTACAGCTGTTCTGATACTAGAAAAGGGGATCTGATTTCAGTGGTGTTCATTACCTTTACATTTCAGGTTTATATTTCAAATGTTCTTCACTCTTGGTTGCCAAATCCTATATGCTCTTCCTCCATGTCTGTTGGATCTGCCTCGCCTCTCCATATTTCCAACCATGTCCCTAATGAAGAATCTCTAACTCAGGGGGAGTCAACCTAACCCAAGACAGGAGTCAGAATTCACAAGTGTCAAAGGGCCACAATGTTTCCTGGGGAGGGTTCGAGTGGAGCTGACAAATATTGAAATCATTCATTCATTTATTCATTTGTATATGAAACCTGGAAAGTGTTTTATTGGGGAAGGGGAAACTATTGTGTCTATGTGTGGGCATATGGTATATTAGATTTACTGTAATTAATTTTTTTCTTTGTTGGAAATTTCTTTTTCTTCACACTTGCATTACCTGTGAAGGTAATGACAAAGCCTTGGGTTGGCTACCCCTGCTCTAACTCCAGCTATGGCTTCCTTTATCTTCATCTAGCCTTAATTATTTCCCATTAGTATAAAATTACTCGGCCTTAAAATTTCGGGTCCATTTATCTGCAAAGTGTACTGTTTTACAAGAAAAGAAAAACCTATCTATGTTGGTAACATCCTATCAACACTTCACCAATAGGATGAAAATGACTATGAATCTTGATTATTTTATTCCAGCTATCCAGAAAACATAGAGGATAAACAGGAGTGGTGGTGGTGGCAGGAGGGGAGGGGCTATCAGAGAAATGTGCTGATGCCAGCTCTATTAACATTTCAAACTGGTTAAAAAGATGATTAAAATACCTTGGCCATGTGATCTACAAATCAACTTCACTGGGCCACTGTAACAGAATTTTTAAATATACAATTTCAAAAAGCTAGTAAAAATCTACAACCTAAAGCTTCAACTTTCATCCATACTCAAAAACAATCAACTTACCAAGTGTGGCCACCTCCCTCTGAGCTCCAAGGTCCTCCAAGTTCCCACTCTGCACTTTATTTCTCTCTGTATGACTGACCCTGTTTACTTTGCCCCTGGCAAACTAAACTTTCACTTGGCTGCACACTACCTCAAAGTCCATGGTTTGAAAGCTTTTAAACACCCTCATTTCACATCTACTGAGTTCTTGTCTCCCTTCTTCCAAAGCCTCTAAAACTTCATCTCTTTCACAGCACCCTGGTCAACTGGGGTAAATCACACTTGACTTAATAAGCACAACACACATACTCCATGCAACACAAGGAGAAAAAGCAGACTGTGCAGAGAACATCTGGGGCACTTACCTAAAGAAGCTAGCTATGCCTCTGAATCATTAAGCCACATAAGCCAACAAAACATCCACAATAGGAAAAAAAAGTACCCCATCACTTTAGAAGCCTGATGTCCCAATGCGCTGCATGAGGGGACTTACATACCGTGAGGAGATAGGGCTCAGCATCATCCATGTGGCTCTCCAGGAATCGCAGCATCTTCTGCTGGAAGATCTCATAGGAAAAGTTCTGAATCACTGGATGTGTGACGTTCCTTTCACGGATAATGCCCAGCAGGTCATTTCTCAATTTCTAAATGAAAGACCATTTTTAACAACATGAAAAATGAACATCTAGTGAAAAACCCAGTTATAGAAACTTGAAGGAATAATATTTGCAATGTGACAAATGAAAATCCTAAGTACAAAAAGAAAAAGTATGACACCAGTTGGATTTTTGGTAAAAGAATACTGAGATGGCATCCCCTCAACCAAGGCTCCTTGTCCTGACTGCTTTCTGTGGTCCATAGCCGTGGTCAACATCTGAACAACATCAGAAATAGAGCAAACTTGCTAACCCCTAGTAGCTCTCCCCCATATCCAGGCATTAGTTACAAAAGGGACAGGAGTAGGGAAGTAGGGGATCAAGGCAAGTCTACCACTTGGAAAAGTAAGCCCAGAGTGAGCCCACATGACAGTGTCGCCTTTGGAAAGCATTTATCTATATCTTCCCTAGCTCTGACACCATGTTTTACACACTGTACAGACAAGCACCAAAACAGGGACAGACCTGGGATTTTATTGCTTTACACAACTCATGAGTAAGGAAAGTCCTTCAGCCAACATAGGGTGGCACACTCCCTGAAGATGAGTGTGAGAGCAGGCCCCTGGTCAGGGTCACACAACCAGCATGCATCAGAGGTCAGCTTTCCTGGCTCTAAGAACAGCTCTTTCTCCACTATATCAACGTGTCTCCAATGCACACAGTAATAGGAATTTACTGAACCATCATTCAAATTTTAGTAACTTTAATGGGCAGAGGGTTCACCCTTTATCTGTTTCTCACAAAAAAAAAAATAGGATGGACTCAAGTTATGATAAAAACAGAATGAATTTACCTGAGTTGTAGGATCCTTGGACATATGTTTTTTCAAAATTTTTGAAGCCTTTTCAAATTCTTTGTTTTTGATACAAATGATGACAGCCTAGAAAAGGAAAAAATGATCCTCACTCTTTGAACTGCTTTAATAATAATGGCAACAAATTTAATCAGCAGATCAAGTAAATTCACTTTAATGAAGTGAAATTAAAGCTCCCATTCAAAAGCTTTTTCACATTACACTGAATTCTTTGTAAAATGAAATCTTGACTTAACATTAATAATTATTGCCAGAGCAGAGCAAACAACTTAATTCAATCCACAAAGGAAAGGTCCTTCCATCCTAAACTTTTAACCATTAGGATCTTTCCAAATTGCTGTGTATTTTTTTTAATGGGATGAGAGAAGAAAGCTGATCCATGGGATTATTATCAATAAAGCCAATTTGAATCATCCATCCTCCTCCCACCAAGGGAGATTGTTTCAAGGTAGCTCATTCCCAATTTCACAAAATGATTATGTCAGTTCCCTTTACAGGCCACAGGTTCTACTGTACTTTGGTGTGATTTGGTGCAGTGAACATAGATATTCCTTTATTACTTTGAAAAGTTGTTTACTGACCACATACCTTTCCAATTTAGGCTCAAGAAAGACTGGTGACCATTTTTATTTAAAATTAACCCAACCCCTATGAACACACTAGCCCTGAAAGAACCACCTCAGTTGTGCAGAGAACAAAATGAATCAATGTAGCTTGACCAACATGATACATGGTCATTCCCACATGCACCAAACTAAGAGGACCAACAGGCTCTAATAGGAACAAAGGTATTTCAAAGAACAGGTGCTAAGTATGTAGAAAATGATTCTGTCAATAAAAAAGTGTTTTTGTGGTTCATTTTGAGTTATCAGGAAGATGTTATGTAATGAAGATACTATGTAAAATATTGTGGATTTGAGTTCTTTAAAAAATACCATAAATATATGAGCCCCAAATTCCAAGAAAAGTAAAAGAACAGTAAGAAAAGTTTGGTCATTTCCAAGAGCACTGAGTTTCCCTCTAACATGGAGACTCTTGCAAGTATATGACCCAAAAGAAGGAAAAGCTTTAAGAAAATGTCACTTATGAAGACCCAGACCATTCATCTGCTATAGACTCTGCCCAGCTACATATGGCAAAAGGAAATCAGTCTCAAATCTGCTTCTGGGATGATGCCGACAATGAGCTCTTTGTTGGTGTCCTTCTAACATGCAAATACTTGTTGTCACCAAAGCAGGACTACTACTAATAACAATCAGATACACACAACCACACTCTACAAGGTGATGCTAAGTCAAGAAAGAATCTATTGCCTCTCATATACACCAAGAATGGGAGCTTATGGAAAGCAGTTACTAAGGATAGAGCAATACTGCTACTGGACTTATTATCTGTTCTAAGAAAGTTGCTGCTTTTCTTGGGGGGGAGGGGGAAGAAGGGAGGCAATTAGGGTGACTTACTCAGGGTCACACAGCTAGTAAACACCTGAGGCTGCCACAAATTGCTGCTTTTTCAATTCTTATAACATCTCCACAACTTTTTTAAAATGTTAATTTAGGTATGTGTGTTCCATTCTGATCTCATTTTATTTACAGAAGACAGCCTTTTAAAGAAAGACTGTGAAACGAAGTTGCAATTTTTATCAAACACAGACCCTCCCTCCACTCTACGACACTCAATGTATCTGAAAAGGTCTATAATTAGATGTTCTGTTACAAGCTTCAGTTGGCTAACCTAGAAAGACACTAGTTTAAGAAGGCTAAGAGGAACACAGTATCCAGCAGCTTTGGAAATAACCATTCAGTGCATTGTTGATTATTTTCATTATTTGTACTCTGAGACAGTCTGTCATCTCTCAGAAAAGTACCCCCAAATACCTCGTACCTAAAAGCACAACTCCTAAAAATACACTAAAAAAATTAAAATGCCACCTGTTACAAAACAGGTTATCTAAAAATCCATAACAAGGAAAATATGGCTAAGTTCCTAGATGTAGTTTAGGAAGAGAATGGAAATGGAAAATAATTACCAACCAAAAGTGGTAAAAAGGCAGATGGCAGCAGAGTGAATCACGTGATCAGAGTAGGTACAAAGAAATTTCAGGTACAATCAGGTCCCAATACTGAGAAGCAGGTTCTGTAGAGTATAAGCATCTTATTTTCTTTTTAAGTATTCAAGCAGCAATGTAGCTTGTGAGAGCAGAAAGGGCTCCAGATTTTTTTTTTTTTTTGGAAAGAGACTTGTCTCAAAAATGTGTACTATGAACTTAACTGCCAACACTCCCCATCAGAATTCCCACAAAGGAATTTCTTTCTTTCTAAAATTTATTTATTCCAAGGCAAAGGTATTTAATGAAATAGCATAGCAAGAAATATAGCAATAAAACCGTCATAAACCTAGATTATACTACTCTACACACACACTCTCTCTCTCTCTCTCTCTCTCTCTCTCTCTCTCTCTCTCTCTCATCAGTGGTAAGAACAGACACAAACAGGGACCACATTCAGAGAGGTATATACATAGGGAATACATGTGGCCAGAGTGCACCACAAAATACCTTCCTAGCTTCCTCATCCCAAACACTCCCAATTCTTCAAGAAATGCCAAATTCTTTCTTTAAAGAATCTTGAGAAGACACATTTTATCTCCAGTAAGACATTCTTTGCCACACCTGCTAATAATATAGCAGAAGGTATTACCAGCAAGCTGTCATTGCCTAATTTTTTCTTTGTCCTAAATTTCCAAATTGAGGGGTTTTAGTCATTTTGTCAGAGATTATACTCTAGAGGTGGGCTGTAATAGTAATTAAGGTGGGACTTTTTGCTGTTCTCCTCTTAAGTGCCTTTAATGATTCTGGCCTTTGTTTGAATGGGGCAGATGCAGTGGGATCTTTTTGTCTTGGAGTATTTCTCAGCACTGAGACAACTAGGAGTCATTGATTTGTATATGATATGATATCAGGGATGAGGAACTTTCCCACACCCAGCCTGGGTGAGGTCAGAGCCCTCTGAACAGGATATAATTGAAGAAATCTTAGAGTTTGACTTTTGGGGCACACTTATGGAAGGAGTGTTGAGACTCTGGGCAAGCTGCAAATGCCCCCTAGCTTTGCAACCCAGATGTTGGTTCTTCTCTGGTAACTATGAATTGTGATTTGAATCAGACAAGGTCTATCTGCTGATGTTTGTAATTTCTGTTTGTATTTGTCTTGAAGTTCAGGGGGCTGATCTTTTCCCCCTGAACTGTGAATGATGTTTGCATGTTTGATTAAAATGAGATTGTTAACCCCTTAAAGTTACTTTCCTTAGTAAAGCAGATCAAAGAACCTGTGTTGGCAGCTTTCTGTGTGCTGGTTGTTGGTGGGTCTTACACCCCTACAGCAGCTGCTAGCAGATTGTTGCAAAATGGTTACTCTATATATCTGCACATTTTAATACAGAAGGCTGTGGCATACTTATTCGCTTTCTCTACAGGGGCTAATCACTCAACAGCAGGACAGAATTTCTTTAAAAAAAAAAGTGTTGCTGCTTCTCATTTGGCATTTTTTTTCAGAAATATTTTTCTTTTTTTCCCCTTCACTCCCAGGAATATATATTTTATATATGCAAAGAAGACACTCTTCTTCAAATTCCCCTCCTCCAAAAAAAAATCCAACAAGGAGAAGCCTGACTTGTAGGTATGGAGAGAAAGACTTGTAGAATCGTTCATTTGGGGCCCTTCAGGTCATCAGGATGCTCTGTGGGGCACTAAAAAGCCTCCCCGACCTCAGGATGATAGACACTTGTGACCCAGTACACTCACTGGAGAAGGGATTTCTGCAACTGATGAGAGACTGGAGGTGATGTCCTCTAAGCTCACCCCCCAGCTCTAAGACTTGACATGTGAAAGGATGTCTCCCAAAGGAGTGGGTACACAGCATTCAAGAACAAAGACAAGATCAAATAAAAAATTCTAGTCCCAAATGTAAAACATTTTCCCACAATGAAATGGGAAAATGGAAGGGAGTCAATGCTGAATACTTCAAAATAAAGTTAAGTCTGGACCTATAACAGGTATTAAAATCCAGAGCAAAGCCTACAGGCCATCCCTAAACAGAAATCTCCTCACCAGGGTGCCCAGGCTCTCACTTAGCCAACTGCTCCTTGTCATACCAAAGAGAACACCCTCTCTACTCCAGTCATCCCTTTCCCCCAACAATGTCCACTGCAAGACAGCACAGACAGACGAAAACAGAAACTACAAGGAAATCGTAGGGCACAAACTATCTCCAGAACGAGTAAATTAGTTACAAGGATATACAATTTCATATTATTTCATTAAACTTAATGAGGGTCTTCTAGATTCCTCTTTTGAGTCCATTCTGCCCTCCCCATTTCTTCAACTATTCTTCAGGTCATTCTCTTTCCTTGTTATCTCATTCTTACTTTTCGCTTCGGTCTCAGGCTAAAATATTTCAATATCCCTGGTAAATGGCAAACAATGTCATTTTCAGTGCAGGACCCACCTCCACTCTGTTTCAAGCTAAAATTATTCTCTTTAAAGCTGAGCATCATGGAAAAATGAATTAGACCAATTCAGCCTGGCCTTCAAGGGCAAAGCTACAAATGATGGAATGGAAAGTGCAAAAAGCACATTCAGGCTTGACGCAAGGAAAACCATGTACCAAGAAGAGCTACTGGGACATGGGCTGGCAGATTCCCCCTCTGAAGCAAGAGGCCAGATGACCACTCGTTGGCTGGGCTGTAGAGGGGACTCTCGGTGTGGAGGGCACATATACGCTGCTCTGTCCATTTCCTGAGGGCACTCAGGGGACCTTCCAGAGACACAAAGTTCTTTCAAGGTGCGTGCTCGTGTTATGTCTCAGTCCTGGTGACGGCAGCTGTCTCTCATGTACAAGGAGGTCCCATATGGTCCAACTGCCAGAAGGAACAAGTTTCCCTGGAGATAAGTCAAAACTGTGTACTGGTTCTTCCTTCCTCTAATCATATTCCCCAGAGGAACAGAGGGCAGAGGAAGCCTTCAGCAGAGTCTCAGAACACTCTGAGGGTGATAAGGTAGAGGAGTACTTGGAGGGAAAACACCATGATTTACACAGTCAGAGGAGTTAGAGCCCTTTCTGGACCAACAGCATATAAAAACAACTTCAGAGTCACATGGGGGAAGTGGAGGTACCAGGGCTGAGCCCCTGCTCTCCCCCCAGACAGGTCTGACTTCTACCTCTAAGCACTCTGATGGACTGTTCAGGGTTTGTGAAGAATGTTAAAATTCATCACATATAGGGGCTTTTTAAAATTTTTATGGGGTAGGAGAAAGGATGGGCAGGGTGAGCTCAAAGAGTACCTAAAATTTCCCTTGACCACCAGAGGCGTGAACAATTATCCCGACTGGTGAGGACAGGTAAAGTCTTAGGAATTTCCCCTTCACTGAACCTTAACCCTACTTACTTTAGAAGAGGGTCTGAACACTGGTTCTGAATCACGTTGTTCCCCCCTCTGGGAATCTCACCTGTCACTGAACCAACTATCGTCATCGATTCCTAAGCCTCGGTCAAGCCTACTCTAATAAATGCACATCCCTGAACTCTACCTGAAGAAATTTTTCCAATTTCTGGAAAGACCCTGTTTCCAACCTTTGACTGCTGTCATCTTCAACCATCTTCATCTGTTCTGCTATTAAGTAGCTTCTATAGTCATGTGGCCTAATAGACAGTATCGTGGACTTGGGGATGAGGAAGACCTACCCTAGACTCTGACTACAGGCAAGTCACCAGACCTCCTCAAGCTTCATTTTCCTCCTATATAAAAGGGGATAATATGACCCTCACTTCCAAAATTATTGTAAAGATCAAACAATTAATATATGTAAAGTGCTTTGCAAATCCTAAAACCTTATTTAAACTGTAAATAACTGTTACTATTATTCTAATGGAAGATTACCCCAAGCCTCTCTAATTCCAACCTCACCAGCTCACTCTGGATTCTCTTGAAAATCTCTAGCCCCCTTTGTTACGCTACTTCATCTTGGATAAGACTGTCATAAAAGAAGAGCACTCCTATATGAAAATTGGACCCAAAATGACAATATTCCCAAATCAACTAGTAGGTCACCATAGCAGAGAAAGAACTGGTCTTGGTGTCTGAAGAGCTAGGTTCAAATACCGCCTGTAACACATGGCACATGTGTCCTGGATGGTCCCGGGCAGCTCCATTTAACCACGAGGCCTCAGGCTAACTCTTCAATAGTGGTAGAACAAGCTGCCAATCACAGTGGTAGAGTGAGCTCCCTCACTAAGGAAATCACAAGTTCTGGCCACAAAAAAAAATATCAAACCCCAAGATCCTTGGTCTCTTTTTTCTGCCTTCCTTCTCTCTCAACATTCTGTGCACAGAAGTGAGTGGCTTCTGTCTATAAAAGAAGGCTCTCCTCCCCAGTCAAGATCTTAGCTTCTCTAAGGAACCAGACCTTGTCTATCTTCTGTAATGTCAGCATCTCCACAGCCAAACAACCTTGGCCATGTCCAGGGCCTCTTCTTGTCAGTGACAAGCAAGGTCTCAGAAAGGGGAGGAGGCACAGAAGGGACTGCCTGGGACTACTGGTGTGGGGGAGTTGAGGGAAAGGGGAAGCTGTGTATCATTTTTACACCAACAATAGCCCAAGCCTCTTCCATCCCATTCCAAAAGACTGAACACACCTATTCTATGAAATCTCAATACATTTGCAAAAATACATATATTTAAAAAAAGAAATGAAAGGAGAAATTGATCCTTACAGCCTCCTTGACCAGTTTTCTACTGGATTCTACCACTGCCTCTGTGAGAGTAAACTCCGTTTTAATGGTCTCCAGCACATTGATAGCGGATTCCAGAGGTGTGAGTTCAGCCTCCATATCAAAGGAACAGTCTAGGATAAAGAGAAAAATTTTTCACTTACAGCTATTTTCTATGGATCTGAAAGCTAGGGCAGGAAAAAAAATGTCTAAAAGAAACCAGTTATATGACTTGTACAACAGCCAGAACACACACATATGGAAAACAAACATGGAATTCAACTGCTGGAAATCAGCAATTTGTTAGAAGAAGAAATACCATATTGTTTGCAAAAATATAGCCATAATATATGAGTCCATTAATACTAGAGAAATAGCAAAAGCACATGCCTCAAGGATTCCAATTAACCCAGAATCCATACTGACTTTCTTAATACAAAGGTATACACCTCACCCCAGCCCCCAGGTAGAGCCAGAGTCAGTTTGCTATGCAATTCTGAATTTTGTTTAAGAACATACACTTGCTAGTACTCAAAAATAGTAAACAAAGATCACACTTATAAACTTGGCCTGTTCAACTGTGACGGCACAATACCCAACCATAATTTCAAAGGATTCAAGATGAAACACACTACTGAGAAAAATCAAACTGACTTCATTGATTGATTTCATTCTAAAATTGATTCTATTCTCTATCACCATTCTGTGTAACTGACTTTGTCTTTAAATTAAGTTCAGAAATTCACAGGTCCAAAAGTTCAGTCTTCTTTTCTAAGTTAAATTTGAAAGTTCAGTTTCCCTATTAAAACACTTTAATTAAAAGAAGCCTGCAATCTTAAGTCTAAGAGTTCAGTGAATCACCTTTAATTAAAGAAAACCTGTTATCTCTACACTGCTGGCTGTCCTTGGACAATTAGTGGAAACGAGTTATCTCTCAGGGTCACAAGTTTAGCTTTGCTGTACATAAATCACTCCCCATGAAGGAAGTCTTACCTCTAGTTCTAACAAGCAGATGGACTCTATCAATCAACCTTTCCAGACAGCAGGATGGAAGGAAGGGTTGTTGCTAGCCCCAAATGTCCGACATTCGCCTATGATGCTACAGGCTTTGTAACCAATCATATTGTTTTTCACTGCCTATGATGCTGTTTACTAATTTTTTTAGAGGCTACTCCTGTCTATAAAAGAGAACTGCATTTCTCAGTCCAGGTCTTGCTTATCTGAGGAGGCTAGACCCCATTTATTGGCAGATTCGCACTCTGTCAAAAACTGATGGTGCTTCAAACTTGTGCCTCAGTTTACTTTAATTTCCACCATTACACTACACCACCTGCCATGACAGGAGACATTTTTCTTCCAGTTGGCTACTTCGAGGAATTTTTTTTGAAGACAATACATAGGAGATTAACATGGGTTTTGTTTTTCTTGCTTTCTCAGGTAGGACGTGGGCAGGGAAAGGTGGGAGGGAGAGAATATAAAGCTGAAAATGAATTTAAAAACAAAACAAACTTGGTCTGTTTCCCTTCATCACCAACACTAGTCAGGACTTTTAAGAAACAGATCAGAAGATTGGATTAAAATCTAATTTAAAAACTGGGAGCGAATGAGGGGCAAAGATATAAACCACCTCCATACAGCACCTTAGCATCTATAGTACTTTGAGATTACTTCACTCATCACTGAAATTAAAAGAGGACCATAAATTTCTCCACAGAAAAGACAAACAGCCCAAGAAGTAAGCAGCTCTCCATACCCAAATTCTCCCCCTCTTCTATACGCGACAGACACTGCATAATCCGCAGCAGCCGGGAGATGGTGTGCTCCTTCCCCAAGGGCCGCACAAGCAGAGCTGGAAAACAAGACCGCGCTGGACTAACGGGGGTGTCCAGGGATGGCCCCCGGTGTCCCCCCATCCCTGGGGTGTAGCCCAGGGCCGCCCGCACCTGCTGCCCCCCCATCCCCAATGCGGTGTGGGACTATCTACACCTGCTTTCGCACCCCACCCCACCCCCACTGCTGTGCGGGGCTACACAGACCTCCTGCTGCTGTTGCACCCCCCCCCCCACTCATCCCGTGATGCTGTCCACACCTGCTGCATCTTCCCCCCTCCTGGCCAAGGAGCCGCCCGAAACTGTCCACCTCTGCTGCCACACACCCTCTCTCCCGAAACCATTGGATGCCGCTTGGGGAGGTCCACCTGCTGCGCCCCCCCCCATCTCCTTACACCGTATGTCCGCCCCCCATCCCATCCACCACCTGCTGCACCCCGCCATCCCCATCCCCCCGCGCTGCTACGCGAGGTTACCCACACCTGCTGCTCCCTGCCCCCGCCCCGCCGCTGCGCACCGCCCCCCGCCCGCAGCGCGCCGCCGCACCCCCCCCCCCGCATCCCCCCGGTCCTCACCCTGCATGATGTCCCGGATCTGCCTGAAGTCCCCATACCGGCCGCCCCGAAAGGCCCGCAGCGCCTCGTGGAAGTAGAACTTCAGCACCCAGCGGTTCACCGCCTCCTCCAGCCGCGCCTCGCCCACCCCCCGCTCCCCGTCTCCCCCCAGGCCCGACTCGCGGCGCCCACGCCGGGCCCGCCCCATCCTCCGCGACGGCCTGCGGCTTGCGGCCCGCCCGTGCCCATCGTGGCTCCCGCTGCTCCCCCCAGGCATCGCGGCGCGGCGCGGCGAGCGAACGCCAACTAGCCTGGCCAGGCCCTGCGCCCGCGCGCCGCTCGCCCGCGCGCCGCCCGCCGCCCGCCAGATGGACAGCCCCTCCGCCGGCAGTGACGTCAAAAACGCCCGCCCCGGGTGTCGGAAGTGGCGCCCTCAGGGCCCGCCCCCGCCGCCGGGACCTAGGTAAGTCCCGCAAACCACAAGCGGCAGGCCCAGGGAGAGAGAACTACGAGTCCTAGGGTGCTCCTCTGGCCTTCGTCACAATTCCAGGCGGCCTGAGCCGCAGAGCTTGCTGGGACTTGAAGTCCCCGCCGTCCTCTCGCCTCCTGAGGCCTAGCGCTCGGTGGGAAGGCTCACTCGAGGGGAACGTGGACTTAACGAAAGTGCGATGTCCCGGTGTAGGGGCCTGAGGACTGGCTAGCCGAGGCCGGAGGCCTCCCTAATCGCGGGCATGCCTCTTCCCCAAGGCCTCCATTTCTTCCACTTCTTTGCGATTATACCATCCTTTAAGTTAGGCCTATCTCCGAAACCCACGGCCTTGCCCGGGGACTGGCTGCATCCTCGAAACTGTAGGCTCAGACGGATGCCGCAATAATATATATCCCCGGAGGTAGCACAGACCCAGCCACATCCAAGGACAGACACCTGGGTGCTGCGGAAGCTGGATCTCGGTGGAAGCTTCGGGGACCGGACTCAGGCAAGGAAGGAATTAGGGCTCCACCACCGCTATAGCCCCAGAGACCCCCCACCTTGGCCACTGCGGCTTGAGCCTTGCCTCTTGCCACATGCTGAAAAGTTTTAAAACAAGTTTTTTAGAGTTTTAAAACTGGGTGTTGATATTTAATGCTGGAGGCGATAAATAGAGGCACTGCCGTTTGTTGGCCAGGAAATGTGGCAGCGCAGTCCATCCTTTGGTAGCTGTGACTGCCCATTCTCTTCTCTGTATTCCTGACTTGTCACTCTCCCTCACTCCGTTTATACAATGTTGCCAGATTAATATTTCTACCTCCATGACATCTCTTACCTCCAATCCCTTCTCTCTACTAGCACCGTCTTAGTTTAGGTCCTCATCACCTCTTGCACTAATTATGCAACAGACTCTCCTATAAGCTTCTCCAAACTTTGGCTCAAGAGTTTTTCCTTAAGTCTATATCTTAACCGTGTCACTCCCCTACTCAATAAACTCCAATGTCTCCCTCTTGCCAATGATGGGGATGGGACCTGGACACGTCCCCCCCCCCCAGCAGCGGCACAGATCTCTGGCTGGTACCCGTGCCATCCCGCCCAACCCAGTCAAGAATCCTTTAACTGCCTTTCCACTGTGGCTCTTCAGCCACTTCACTCCTTCCATTGGCTGCACCTGGCCACCCCAGGCTACTTGGCACTACTTTATCATATCCAGATCTTGCCACAGTCCTGTATGAAAATATCAATCATACCCCCATTAAACACAGGCTTGTGTCTGTTGCACAGTACCCCGGGTGGGGTATGCTTCCTATAGTCCTCCTCTTGCCTTCCCCTCCTCCCATCCCGCGTGTATTTCTCAAATCTGTAAATACATCTCATATCTTTGGCAATACCTACATCTTGGAAGGACCAGTTTAATTCAGTTGCCATCCTTGGTTTCAAAGTTTGCCCTCTAGTGGATAGCAAAAATAATACCAGTTCTTACCTGATCTTTATCAAGATAATAGGATCATTCATTTTGGAGCTGTAAGGGACCTAAGAAATCATCTCATCCAAGTCCTTCATTTTGCAGAAAAGGAAACTGAGACCCAGAGAGTTTGACGCTGCTACACCATGGTACATCCAGTGGTGTGCCAAAACAAACCTTGACCTGGTCCCACAGCCCCTAACATGTCATTACATATCCATTTTGGAATAAATCAGAAACTTTCTCTTCTTACAAAGCCAGAAGTAAAAACCAAACAACTCCCCCTATACACACACACAACTGGACAGTTCTTCATAGTGTGAAAGTGTCTTATTCAACTCAGATCTGTAACAACCAATTTCTTTTTTAAAAGAAAAATCAGCAAAACCTCACCTTTTGGGGAGTAACTGGGTGGTGAACGTTGGTATCAGCAACTATGAGGCTAGGTGGTGCCATAGTGCCATAGAGTGCTGGGCGCCAGAAGTCAAGGAGACTCATCTTCCTGACTTCAAATGTGGCCTCACACATTTACTAGCTGTTTAACCCTGTTTGCCTCAGTATCGTCATCTGTAAAATGAGCTGAGAAGGAAATGGCAAACCACCCCATTATCTTTGCAAAGAAAATCTCAAATGGGGTCACCAAGAGTCATATATGACTGAACAGCGACAAACCCAACAACATATATTCTCTAATTAGATTGCAAGGGCCTAGAGGTTTAAGGCCTCTGTTGGTTACAGCAAATGGAGAAAGTTTGAATGCTGTGGATAAGTTCACTTACCTTGGTAGTGTACTTTTCAGGCATGTACACTTTGATAATGAGGTTGACACATGCATTGCCAGAGCTAGCTTAGTGTTTGGGAAGATCCAAAGAAAAGTATGGGAGAGAAGAGGTTTTAGACTGACTACCAAACTGAAGGTATGCCTGTGAAACCTGGAAAGTATACCAGCGCCATGGCGGGAAACTGAATCGCTTCCATTTGAATTGTCTTGGGAAGATTCTGAAGATCACCTGGCAGGGTAAGGTACCAAACACTGAGGGCCTTACTCAAACTGAACTGCCAAGGATTCAAATTCTGCTTCACAGAGTGCAACTCCCAATGGGCTGGCCACATTCAAATGCAAAATGTATGCTTGCCAAAAAAAGTATTTTATGGAGAACTCACACAGAGCAAGCGTTTACATGGTGGTGTATTGGTGATCAAGATGGACTCTTAGCATGTATTCAACCAAGTGCCCTTGAAGAGTTTTGGCCTTTATCTCCTTGATTAAATTAGGTAGCTAAGGTGGTACCCATGAAGGGATGTCTGATTATATCCTCGTTCCCAAGCAGGCCCAAAACCCCTAGCTGTTAGGTGCTAAGTCGATGTGGGTGTGAAACCCTCAAGGTCCTAGGGGGAGGTGCTAACTCCAGAGCCAATAGTAAGAGCTTAAGTTCTGGTCACTCAGATGACGTTTGATGACAGCTAAAGAGTGCATAAAAAGAGAAAACAGAGCTTTTTGCTTAGGGCTCTCACTCTTGGTGGCACGCTGATGTGGAGACTCTGGGCAGCTGTAGTTAAGAGCCCTCCAGCTTGTAAACCTGTATGTTTGGACTTTGTTAAACTCTGGTAACTATGTATTGGGATTTGGCTCAGACAAGATCTGTCTGTTGATGTTTGTAATTTGTTTGTATTTGCTCTGAAGTTCAGGGTGCTGGCTTTTTTCCCCGAACTAAGTGAATGATATTTGTATGCTGGATTAAATTGAGATTGTTAACCCCTTAATATTGCTTTCCTTAGTAAAGCAGATCATAAGAACCTGGGCTTGCAGTGTTCTGTGAGCTGGTTGTTGTTGGTTTTACACCCCCACAGCAGCTGCTAGGTGGATTGTTAAAACAGGTGGTCAGAAGAAGTGATTCAAGAATACTCTCAAAGTCTCTCTGAAGAACTTTGTAATTGACTGTGTGACATGAGAGACACTGGCACAGGACCACTCAGCCTGACATGCCCACATCAGAGAAGGTGCTATGATCTATGAGCAAAGCAGAATTGAAACAGCTCAAAGGAAATGCAGGATGCGCAAGTTTGGAATATCCACCCCAAAGGTTCACACAGACTATTTGTGCCTGACCTGTGGTGGAGCATTCTGAGCTCATATTGGTCTGATCCACCACAGTCAGACACACTGAAACCTGACTCTATCATAGTGATGTCATTTTGGTCCTCTTCTAGAATGAAGGACAGCAACCAACCAACCAATTAAGTATAGTATATGATAAGAAGAAGATAACAAGGTACCTGCTGGCTACAAAGTTTGCTTAGTTCTGGAATGTATGTTCTTTTAAATTTAGGACTGGGCCGGATTCTTTAGTTTCACCCACCCCCTGTCTGACTTCTTTCCCAGCCCTTTCTTCAATTTACACTCAAATCAATAATATCCAGTCTACCCACCCATGCCAGTGGGAAAGTCTTCACCTACCTTCCACACCCTATGAACTGTCCTAAATTCAGCAGCACTCCCACAATGCCTATGCCCAGCTTCCTGCCATACACACAGTAGCTGCTTTACCACTTATTTGCTGACTGATGGCTTTTCAATTAGGATACAGTTACACTTACCCTTCTAGTGTTGTTTAACACAGATTTTACTTGGAAACAGAAGCATAGGCATCTGAGGCCTTTTCTGATCCTGTGACTTCATGATTCAGACATCCAGATCTCAATTAAAACATGCAGAGTATACACTGCCATTGAGTTTTTTTAAAATTGACCTGAAAGATTAAAATATCCAGCAGGGGGCAGTTGAAACTCAACTATGGATTCTCTAGGGCAAGGACAAACTTAATATTGTTATTTCTACTTCCTCTCCAAAATACCAAGATCCCCAGATCAGAGATGAAAGAAAAAGCCATGATTGCATAGTTTTAAGTGGGATGGGTTTTTTTTTTTTAAACAAAGCATTTCCTCTGCCTGTGTTTCCTGAAAAAACATTTCTAAACTTCTACAAGTAGAAACAAATCCCAGTCAGGGTCATAGTAGACCAGCTATCCAAGAGCCTTCAGTACCTTTGCAGACTTCAGTGGGCAAAAGAAAGCTATGTTTCTTTTTGACAAGATGGAATTTTTGTGTGAAAGGCATTTATTGCCATTTTGTCCCTCGACGTAGGACAAAAGAATACATTTCACCACTTAATTCATTTCCCCAATGGAGAAAAGAAGCATCCAAGTTTTAAAAGTTTATTAACTTGTGTGTAAAGGTCATACTGTCTGCTGTTTAGTTGTTACACACAGGCTTACGAAAGAATCTCTCCATGCTGAGGCCAAATTAAACAAGATGCAGTTATGGAGAAATAAGCACAAGTTATTATTTAACCATAGACATTCTGCGGGTTCTTGTTTGCCCAGTTCTTCCTCAGTAAGAGAGACTGGGGATAGATCAGCAAGACTTTGATTCACCCAGGAGTGTGCAGGACTCTTGGTCTTCTGGCCTCTTTCTATTTTTGAAAATCTTGAGCCAGGCATCTCTAAGGATATAAAGTTTTCCACTGATTTTCAGTGCCAACATTGTACAGAACATTTCATTACTAATCATACAAAAATTATTAAGTTCAGGAGTCCATATAAAGGTGTTTGAATTCATCTTACTTTTCCTTCTAAAGAACTATAATCCTAGCTATTCCTGAATAGCTTGAAGAGAATGATATAACTCTCATTCTAGGCAGATTTGGGCCTTCCCCTGATCCTCTGGGAGCCTGTTTTTTCGCCTGAAAAATCAAAGAGTTAAAATGGATGATCTTTAAGATTCTTTTCAGTTCTAACATTCTATGAGTTCTGTGAGAGAGAAAAATTCAGACAATTGGAGATGAACATTGAAATAAGGTGCTATAAAGACTGGAAGCATCACCAAGATGTAGGTACAGTAACAACTTGCCCATTCCAGGAATAAGAGCATTTTTCCCCATCCCCATCCTATTCTGATTTTCCCAAGAGATTTTATATATCTTAACATCATTTTCATAAAGAGAAATAAGCTGGAATCACTTTCTTCCCTAACTCCAGAGGAAAAAAAATAGACTTCTTCAAAATCATGCTTCTTTCCTCTGAGAATATTTTACTGGGCACTTCCCCTTAGGGACTCAACTTGAGGATGGGGACTCAAATAAAGGATATAGCATTCAAAATCTTGTACATTCTTCATCTCTAGGTGCCTAGAACTCTAATCTTCATTTTGGTTTCCTTATGTCACACCCACACCCACACACCCACACCAGCTTTTCTAATCTTTTATTTTTTTTAAATTTATTTATTTAACATATTTAGTTTTCAGCATTGATTTTCACAACAGTTTGAATTACAAATTTTCTCCCCATTTCTACCCTCCCCCCACTCCAAGATGGCATATATTCTGGTTGCCCTGTTCCCCAGTCATCCCTCCCCTCTATCACCCCCCTCCCCTCTCATCCCCTTTTCCCTTCCTTTCTTGTAGGGCAAGATAAATTTCTATGCCCCATTGCCTGTGTATCTTATTTTTTAGTTGCATGCAAAAACTATTTTTTTTTGTTTTTGAACATCTGTTTTTAAAACTTTTAGTTCCAAATTCTCTCCCCTCTTCCCTTCCCACCCACCCTCCCTAAGAAGTCGAGCAATTCAACCTAGGCCACATGTGTATCATTATGTATAACCCTTCCACACTACTCATGTTGTGAAAGACTAACTTCATTTTGCTCCTTCCCAACCCACCCTGCTTTATTGAATTTTCTCCCTTGACCCTATCCCCTTTCCAAAGTGTTTGTTTTGATTACCTCCACCCCCATCTGCCCTCCCCTCCCTCATCCCCCCCCCTTTTATTTTTTTTTTATCTTCCTCCCTCTTCTTTCCTGTGGGGTAAGATACCCAACAGAGTATGTATGGTATTCCCTCCTCAGGCCAAATCTGATGAGAGCAAGGTTCACTCATTCCCCCCTCACCTGCCCTCTCCCCTCCTCCCATAGAACTGCTTCCTCTTGCCACCTTTATGCAAGATAATCCATCCCATTCTATCTCTTCCTATCTCCCTCTCTCAGTATGTTGCTCTCTCATCCCTTAATTTCATTTTATTTCTTTTAGATATCTTCCCTTCATCTTCAACTCACCCTGTGTCTGCGTGTCTGCTCTCTCTCTTTTACACACATATATATATATATACACATACATATACACATATATATATACATACATACATACATATACACATAGATATATACATACATACACATTCACCTATATATATACATATATATATATGCATATTCCCTTCAGCTACCCTAATACTGAGGTCTCGAATCATACATGTCATCTTTCTATGTAGGAATGTAAACAAAACAGTTCAACTTTAGTAAGTCCCTTGCAATTTCTGTTTCTTGATTACCTTTTCATGCTTCTCTTGATTCTTGTGTTTGAAAGTCAAATTTTCTATTCAGTTCTGGTCTTTTCACTGAGAAAGCTTGAAAGTCCTCTATTTTATTGAAAATCCATATTTTGCCTTGGAGCATGATACTCAGTTTTGCTGGGTAGGTGATTCTAGGTTTTAATCCTAGCTCCATTGACCTCCGAAATATCGCATTCCAAGCCCTTCGATCTCTTAATGTAGAAGCTGCCAGATCTTGGGTTATTCTGATTGGGTTTCAAATTGTTTCTTTCTGGCTGCTTGCAATATTTTCTCCTTGATCTGGGAGCTCTGGAATTTGGCAACAATATTCCTAGGAGATTTCTTTTGGGGATCTATTTGAGGAGGTGATCGATGGATTCTTTCAATTTCTATTTTGCTCTGTGGCTCTAGAATATCAGGGCAGTTCTCCTTGATAATTTCTTGAAAGATGGTATCTAGGCTCTTTTTTTGATCATGGCTTTCAGGTAGTCCAATAATTTTTAAATTCTCTCTTCTGGATCTATTTTCCAGGTCAGTGGTTTTTCCAATGAGATATTTCACATTGTCTTCCATTTTTTCATTCCTTTGGTTCTGTTTTATAATATCCTGATTTCTCATCAAGTCACTAGCTTCCACTTGCTCCAATCTAATTTTTAAGGTAGTATTTTCTTCAGTGGTCTTTTGGATCTCCTTTTCCATTTGGCTAATTCTGCCTTTCAAGGCATTCTTCTTCTCATTGGCTTTTTAGAGCTCTTTTGCCATTTGAGTTAGTCTATTTTGTAAGGTGTTGTTTTCTTCAGTGTATTTTTCAGTATTTTTTTGGGTCTCCTTTAGCAAGTCATTGACTTGTTTTTCATGGTTTTCTCGCATCCTTCTCATTTCTCTTCCCAATTTTTCCCCTACTTCTCTAACTTGCTTTTCCAACTCCTTTTTGAGCTCTTCCATGGCCTGGGACCAGTTCATGTTTTTCTTGGAGGCTTTGGTTGTAGGCTCTATGACTTTGTTGTCTTCTTTAGGCTGTATGTTTTGGTCTTCTTTGTCACCAAAGAAAGAATCCAAAGTCTGAGACTGAATCTGGGTGTGCTTTCGCTGCCTGGCCATATTCCCAACCAACTAACTTGACCTTTGAGTTTTTCAGTGGGGTATGACTGCTTGTAGACTAATGAGTTCTATGTTCCATGTTTGGGGGGGAGGTGCCAGCTCTGTCACACCAGCACTCCTCCTTCCCCAAGAACCCCCAGCCCGGGCTGGGCTTAGATCTTTAGCAGGCTGTGCACTCCTGCTCTGATCCGCCACTTAATTCCTTCCACCAGGTGGGCCCGGGGCCAGAAGCAGCAGCAACTGTAGCTGCCCCACCTCCGCTGCCCCCGGGGCTGGAAGCTGAACCTCGAACTCCTTCCACTCCCGCAGCTTTTCCCACTAACCTTCTCCGCAGTCTTTGGTGTTTGTGGGTTGAGGAGTCTGGTAACTGCCACAGCTCACATAATCAGGGCACTAGGGGCCTCATCCGCCCAACTCCAAGTTTGGTTGTTCCGCACCGCTCAGGCTGGGCTCTGCTCCACTCCGTTCCCAGCTCCCAGCTCCGTGTGGAATAGACCTCACCCAGAGACCATCCAGGCTGTCCTGGGCTGGAGCCCTACTTCCTTCTGCTGTTCTGTGGGTTCTGCCATTCTAGAATTGGTTCAGAGCCATTTTTTATAGGTTTTTGGAGGGACTCGGAAGGGAGCTTACAGTAGTCCCTGCTTACCAGCTGCCATCTTGGCTCCGCCCCTCTTTTCTAATCTTTTAACATCTCTTATTTTCCATCAGAGAGTAGTTAGGGGGTACAGTGGATAGATTGCTGGTCCTGAAGTCAGAAAGACATTTTCCTGACTTCAAATCTGACCTTAGACATTTATTAGCTGTGTGACCCTGAGCAAATCACTTAACCCTGTTTGCTTCAGTTTCCTCATCTGTAAAAGGAACTGGAGCAGGAAATGGCAAACCACTCCAATATCTTTGCCAAGGAAACCCCAAACGGGGTCACAAAGAGTCAGACATGACTGAAAAATGACTGAAATTTCCACCATATGTGTCCTCTACCCTGGGATTGAATTCATAAACTCTCCTTCCTTTCTATTCTACTAAATTTATTGCTTTAAAATTTGTTATTCTCCTTGGAAATTGAGGGGATATCCTTCAATTGGAGAATGGCTGAACAAGTTGTGGTCTATGAATGTAATGGAATACTATTGTGCTGTAAGAAATGATGAGCAGGCATACTTCAAAAAAACCTGGAAAGATGTATGTGAACTGATGCTGAATGAAATGAGCAGAACCAGGAGAATATTCTATACAGTAACAGCCACATTGTGCGGTGGCTGACTTTGATGGATTTAGCTCTTCTCAGCAATGCAGGATCTGAAGACAACTCCAGAAAACTCACAGTGGAAAATGCTGTCCACATCCGGAAAAAGAACTTCAGAGTCTTAATTTGGATGGAAGCATACTATTTGCTGTCTTTTTCTTTTGTTGTTGTGTTTTCTTTCTTCTCTCTTGTGGTTCCTCACATTAGTTCTAATTCTTCTTTACATCATGACTAATGTGAAAATATGTTTAATATGAATGTATAAGTAGAACCCATATCAGATTGTATGCCATCTTGGGAAGGGGGGAGGAGAGGAAGGGGAAGAAAATTGAAAACTCAAAATCTTATAGAAGTGAATGTTGAAAACTAAAAATAAATAAATAAATTATTAAAGAAATTTGTTATTCTTTTTTTTTTACATTACATTTCCCATTGTCTGTCTCTTCCTTTAGAGAGTTATCCCTTATAACAAAGAACATAGGGAAAAAACAGCTCAGCACATTTAACCAAAACAACAACCCAGTCCAACATTATAGGTGAAGTGTTTAGTACCCATAGTCCCTCACCTCTGCAAACAAGGGAGAGAGGGAGGAAAGTGCATTCTCTTATCACTTCTTTTGGGCCCATCTGCCAGTCACAGTCATTATAATTTCACAAGTTTTATATCGTTCTTTTCATGTACACCTTGGAAGTAATTGCCTATATTTTCCTGGTTCTGCTTACTTTACCTTGTATCAGTTCATATGGTTTATCATATTTCTCTGTATTCATCATACTCATTGTTTATTGTAGGACAGAAATATTCCATCACATTCATGAACCACAATTTGTTTACCCATTCCCCAGTTAATGACATCTATCTTTTTTTCCAGTTCCACTGCAAAATATGCTGCCATGAATTTCTTGGTAGATATGGGACCTTTCTTTTCGTCACGGATCTCCTTACTTAGTAGTAGGATCACTGGTCAAAGGGCATTTCTTATTTTCTCAGCTTAATTCCAAATTGCCTTTTGGAATGGCTGGGCCAATTCACAGCTCCACAAACAGAACATTAGTGCAGGGCTGTCCAATATAGGGTACAAGAGCAGCAACACTCCCAAATGCTGCCTGAATCAGGCTAAAATGTAACTGGGAAACAATAAATAGATAAAAATACAATAAAACAGAGAGAGCATTACATTTTAAAATTAAGTCAGCATGTAGGCCCACAAGGAGTCTTATGTATGGCCTAGTGGTCTCCATTTCTATCTGAGTTTGACACCACTGCATGAATTTACCTATCTATCTGTGGGTCCTCCAACCTTGCTTTCCATCTATTATCTTAGCCAATTCACTAAGTGCAAGGGTGAAAAGTTAGAGTTATTTTTATTTGCATTTCCTTTACTATTAGTAATTTGGATCATTGCTTTCATTTGGTTGTTAATTGTTTATAATTCTACTTTTGGGAACTGTTTGTTAGTATCCTTTGAACAATTTGCTACTGGGGAATGGATTTCGATCCCTTCAATGAATTTCAAAAGGTATTTTGCTAATACTTCAACAAACTCCAGTTGTAGTTTTAAACTTCATATTTTCTTGCCACCAACTTCCCTTTCCACTAACCTTGTTTGTTATTATTCTCTAACACAGACTCTCTCTTCTAGTTAGGGAAATTTAACATGCCCCACACATGACTGCTCCGATGCCTTTGCTGTAAAAACATGCAATTCCTCTCACCTGGCATTGTCCAGCTAGCTCCTATTTTCCCTTTGTTCAAAACCCTGCAGAAAACTCTTCCCTGATTAACCCCATCCTATCCTTCATTCCTTTATTCAGCACTTATTTTATACTAAGTTGGCAGGATATTTGTTTGTTGTTATTTGTATATTAAAGGATGTCTTAAACTTCTTCATACCATCTATCTTTAGAAGATAAATTTCTCTACAGTAGAAATTGTTTCATAAATGTGTATGTGCAAAAATATATATATATATATTTAAATCTCTCATAGTACTTGCTTTGGCTGCTCAAAGAAATAAGTGTTTAATTGTATTCCTGGATGAGGCCTCTGAATGAGCCTTTGGCATCCTTTCCTCTCTGAAGGCCAGATCCTTCCTTTCATGCGTGCCTCCAGGGCTACATTTCTGCAGGGCCTTCACTCAGCTCCCAGACAAGTGGAAGGGCTCCAGATGATTCCATCCATTAATAAAGAGGTTCCCCAAAGGAAATGCTGGTTCTCTCAGTGCTTCGGTTTGGGGCTTTTGGTTTGGTTTTGTTTTTTATCTTTTTATTGGGAGACCAGAGGCAGTTCTTTCTGCCTGTTCCTTCTTCCTAGAGACACCTGGGCTGTGGAAACTAACCCATACGTTCTAACATCCTTTTGGATGTTTCTATGCTGAGTTAATCGGTAAAATCTTGCCACGCTCTTCATAGAATTTCTCTACTTAGTAATAATTGTAGCTGCCATTTATATGCTTTAAAGTTTGTAAAGCACCAAGCATACCTTATATCATTTAGCTGTCACCATAATCCTTTGAGGTTGGTACTACTGGCATTATCTCTGTTTTACAGACGAGGAAACTGAGGCTCAGAGTAGTTGGTTGACTAGTCCATGATCACATTGCTGAAGGAGAGCAGAAGGATTCAAACGCAGGTTGTTCCTGATTTCAAGGCTAGCATTCCATCCACTTGCAATTTTTTCCACCTCCTCCCAACCCAGCACCATTTTCTTCAATGGATGTTGCACATAAGCTGCAGTTATCTCCTGGGTGGTCTTTTTATTTGTGTTTATGATGAGCCCTGCAAGGCAAGATGACCAAGTGTCTCATAAAATGATGTTTCCTGTTGCCTTTGGTCACACAACAAGATCTAACTTGCTGACATCTACACTTTCCTCGCCAAGGAGAACACACGTCATCTTTCCATTTATTTGCAACTTTCTTATGTCTTCTAGTACAGTGGTGATGGCAATATGATATGGCTAAGTTCTTCCAGCAGAATTTTGATTTCATTGTTGGATAAATAATAATAGCTAGCATTATAGCACTTTGTTTGCCAAGCACTTTGCAAATATTATTTTATTTGCTGTTATTGTCCCTATTTAACGATGAGGAAACTGAAGCAGTTAGAGACTAAGTGACTTGCCCAGGGTCACACAACCAAGAAGTGTTTGAGGTCATAATTGCACTCATGTCTTTCTGATTCCTGGCCCAGGGCTCTAAATCCACTGTATCACCTAGCAACCTATTGTACCAAAAGTCAAATTAATGTTTATAGATGGTCTAAAAACTGTAGTATCATTGTAGGTTCTTAGTATCTCCTTGCCAACATTTTCCACTAGGCTGCCACCATACTGTGATAAGCCTCCTCACATTTAATAAGAATGGTATTCCAATGACAGACATAGTCTGTTGCTGGGAATGTAACCAAAGCCTTTCTATGAACTTGTATGCCTTGTGCTAACTTGGCACATCCTCCATGAAACCTGGGTCACCAGCATAGTCTTGTATTGGAATGGGGCTTTGTAACAACAATGCTGCTTGCTGCTACTGTGGCTATATAAGGCCAATGACACCAGCACAGAGGAGGGTGACTAGCACAGGTTCTTTGATCTGCTTTTCTAAGGAAAGCAACTTTAAGGGGTTAACAATCTTACTTTAATTAAACATACATATATCATTCACTTAGTTCAGGGGGAAAAACCAGCACCCTGAACTTCAGAGCAAATACAAACAGAAATTATATAAACAGAGCAAATAACACAAACCAGTAGAAAGGCCTCTAGCTGTCTGTCTAACATCTGGTTTTTCAAAGCTGGAGTGGGGAAGGGGAGCTCCTTCGGTTACCCAGAGTCTCATCACCAAGAGTCTTCCAATGAGTGTGCCCCCAAAGGCAAAATGCTAACCTCTGAGTATATATACACTTCTTCAGGGTCAAAGGGTGTCACAACCATAGGATTCAAACCCAGGTGACCTAGGCCTTCCCGTCATGTAAGCAGGTTATCAAAGACTCCTGATTCAATCAAAGATTCCCAATTGAAACAAAGGCAAGACTCATTAAAGTCACTTAACTGCCTTAGCATTCCGAAAGACCAGACAACAAAAAGTTCCATCCAAATTACCATTACAGACTTGTCCTGATTTTTGGTGAAAGACAGTTGGGAATACCAAACAATATCACAAAATTTGAAATTGATTATACCATACTTTACTAGACTGGAGTCAACTAGTTACCTCTGGGGACATCTCTACTGAACCAATTGTCTATGGATAGAACATGAACAGCTTAGAGGACAGGTGAAAATCAAGAGTAAATGAGGAAGGACAAAAAAGAGAATGTCAGAAAACCTGAGTTTAATAGTCCCTAACTGGGTGACCCTGGGCAAGTAACTTGGGCTCCAGTTTCTTCATCTTATTGAAGAATTGGACTAGGTCATGGGTTTTTTTAACCTGGGGATCTATGAATTTTTAAAAATATTACATGTAATTAATATATCATTAATTAGCTATAATATTTATATAGTGATTAATTAATTATACAGGACATCCCAAAAGTCTTAGCACAGCTTTAAGCTAAGCCTTTTGGGGCAACCTGTGTATAATATAATTAATAAATTTTATCATGTTTAATATAATTGGTTTCCTTTATAATCCTATTTTATTTTATGCACTTAAAAGCATTATTCTGAGAGGTCCATAGGTTTCATCAGATTGTAAAAAGACTCCAGTACACAAAAAGGTGAACTAGATGATCTTCAAAGTCCTCAAGAGCTCTAAATGTTATGAAATTTCATATAATAGATATGCAACAGAAACTTTTTTTTTTGTAAACCAGACCATACTTTAAATGGTGGTAAAGTCAATTCATCCTTGAAAACATAAAAAATTTAAACAATAAATTCTAATAATACTAAAAGAACATATTGTAGTATTATTTTGTGGTTTTGATCCAGATTGATGATTTCATCAGTTGTAGGAAATTCCCAATATGGAAATTGTCTCCCCAATGTAATTCATTGGCCATTCTTTTGTAATGCATACAGTCTTAGAAGTTTTTGTGAAGCACTCAGACTTCAGGGACCACAGGGAACTCTCTAAGACTATCAACAAATTGAAATGTTGGCTTTTTGTGATCACTGTTTCTTATCTCTCTACAGATAATTCAGATCTACATATTTAGCTTTTGTCTTTCTCCTGATGTTGCAGTTTGGGGTGCTGCAAACCCTGAAATGTAAGGGTACGGGGGGGGGGTGGTCTGCCTTGAAAGAATTCGACTACTCAGGCCATCTTTCAGTCAAAGTAGCAGGGTTTATTTGTATCACCAGTAGAGGTGGGCTAGATTCTAAGTGAATCTGCAACTTAATGGGGGTGAGATTGATACTTTTACATCAAAAAAAGGGAAAAAGTATCAGTGAAAAGATCTTGATGGGATTAAGGAGTGGTAAGTAGCCTGGGGTGGGCCCAGTGTAGACAATGAAAAGAGTTAAGGGGTCAGAGAACCATAGGAAAAGGCTCTTAAAAGGATTATTGAGTATCTAGGTGGGATGGGCTGGGCCAGTTGCCTTAGGTGGAGGCACAGTGATCACAGACATTGATTCCTTCTTGCCTGGATTATTACAATAGCCTTCTAATGGGTCTCCCTGTCTTTCCAATCCATCCTGTATAACTACTGAAATGATTTTCCTAAAACACAAGACTGACTCCATCACTCTCCTACTCAATAAACTCCAGGAGCAACTATTGCATCAAATGTCAATTCCTATGCGTGGCGTCCAAAACCCTCTTTATGACCTTATGCTATACTACTATCCATCAAGCACTCTGAAATATTGCCAACTTGTTCCTCCCACATAACACACGCCACATCCTGTCTCTATAACTTTGTGTTAGCTGTCTCCTATCTCCGAAAAGAACTTCCCCCTCGTCTCTGTTTCTTAGAATCCCTGGTTTCCTTCAAAACTCAGATCAACTACCACTTTGTGAATGAAACCTTTTCTGATCCTCCCAGACATTAGTGCCTCTTACCACAATTTACCTTATATTTATTTTTCATAAATGGTGTACGTATTATAGATATATGCACATGTTGTCACCCCCAGACAAAATGCAAGCTTCTTGAGGTCTGGGACAGTTTCATTTTTGTCTTTGAATCCCTAGCACTTATAGGTGCCTGGCACATAGTCAGTGCTTAATAAATGCTTATTGAGTGGTCAGATATTCACTAACCTTTACTTTTAAAGATGTTCTAGAATTTTGCCAATGATAACTATCATACAGTATGATATTGTTGTTCAGTCATTTCAGTTGCGTCTGACTCTTTGTGACCCCATTGGGATTTTCTTGGCAAAGATACTGGAGTAGTTTGCCATTTCCTTTGCTAGCTCATTTTACAGATGAGAAAACTGAGGCAAATAAGGTTAAGTGATGAGTCACATAGCTAGAAGTGTCTGAGGCCAAATTTGCACTCAGGAAGATAAGTCTTAATGACTCCAGGTCTGACACTGGGCCACCTAGCTGCCTCTATCATATAGTATACATATAGCTGGTATTATTACCTATTTTTAATCCTTTAATAGAGCAGAGAAACATGCCTCATGGCTTTGTTTCTAACTTTTAGACTTTAGCACTATGCCTCAGCTGTGATCTCACCCTGGAACATTTATCTTTCTCTGCTTCCTCCTCCATGCTGGCCCCTTTCTGCCATTGATGCATTCCGTCCATCTTTTAGTGTAGCTCAGACCCATCTAACCTTTACTCCACTCTTGGATCTACTTCAAAACCATGCCCCTTGTAGGTACCTCTCCCACCCGCATTTTCGGCTTCCCTTTATATGTTGTCTTCCTCCATTAAAATGCACGCTCCCAGAGGGCAGAAACTATCTTTCTTTTTGCTTGTATTTGTATCCCCAACACTTAGTACAGTGCCTGGCATGTAGTAAGTATTCAGTAAATGCTTTTTGCCCTGATTTGTCTAAAGTAATCCTAGAGCACATCCTTTGACAAAGCAAATACTCCTCCTGTAATATAAATAATAATTTGATTTATCTGTTTTGTAAATTTGGATTTTCATACAGTATGAATTAAACCATACCTATTTCCCCTAGGAAAATAAAAACAACTGCTACCAAACTAGTGCTAACAAACAGTAAATTAACCAAGTATTCTGTAGCCCAGTGCTCATAAGGAGCTTAAAAATAACAGGTTTGCAAAATTCGAGGAAAAGATACAGCAAGAAAATGTCCCAGTTTTTCATCTGTGTTACCAAAAACTCAAAAGGGGGAAAGATTTTTTTAAATAGCAAGATATATTTAAAACATCAAAAATCATTTCTTAAAAAATTCTTCTGCCTCTAGTAAGGTCAAGAAGCAAGTTTTAAAACCAGTTTTATTGTGAACATTATGACAAAAATTCTAGTGTGTGCTTGTATTTGTCTCCCTTTACACTAAGTAGATTGCCAGAGGGAATAGAATATATGGGCAGGACACCAAAATGAAGCACATTTATGTTGAACATAACAGGATTTCAAGTGGTATTTTGCTCAATGAGATAAACACATATGTCATAAATTGTGACATCAAATGTAACATGAAGCTTAGTAATTTATACCTTTTCTTTATGGCTTCCCACACCTTTCTCATATAAAATATTTGGCATCTTTACCCTGACAAGTCAGCTATAGGGAATTTGAGGCATTTTTCTGAAACAAAGATTAGGTGATCTTAAAGCACGATATGACAGGATATAAATAAAAGAGATTGATTATAAGCTAGTTGCATTTGTAACCGGGGGAGCAGGATGGGAAGACTATAAGCATTACTGAGCAATCTGCTATGGGTATAGTGGAAAGGGTGGTGACCTGGTAGACCTAAGTTTAAATGCTGGTTCTGCTCCTTCTTTCTGCCTGTGTGACCCTGGGCATGTCACTTAACCCCTCTGGGCCTGTTTACCCTTCTGTAAAGTGAGGGAATTGAATTAGATGGCCTCCCTTCTAATTCTAGATCCAGGATTCAACAAAACCTTCAGGGAAAAAGTGACATTCTCTCACTTCATTATGGAGGATGAATTTCTATCTTCCTCCTATGCCCCTGGTTACCTTCAATTATTTTATAAATAAACCAGCATGCAATTTCAAGAACCTTCTTTATCACAATAACATGAAAAGGCAACCCTAGCAAAGGAGGAGAAAAAAAAAAAGAGGCTTCTAAATTATGCTTTAGGAGTCCTTTTCTTGGTTCCAAATGTTAAGCTCTGTCCTATTTGGTCAGAGTGTGATGGTCAAATAATTCAAGAAAGGAACTCTAACTTCCCAAAATACTTTTCTCTCGTGTACCCTTGCCATTGATGCACATTTAGGAAGGAGCTGCCTGAGTCTTTTGTAAACGACAATAAAGTTTATGTGCATAAAAATTGATCTAATTTCCTTCCTTACTCTAAATGCCTCTTTTATGTTACATAAATGGTACAAGTGATTCTTTTAATTAATGTGAACATAGTTGACATCTGGAATCTTGCCCTTTCCCACTGCTCTGATTAAAGAGCCCTGGCGTTTCTCATGATTATGAAGGGCCCAGGTGCTCTGGAAAGCTGTCTCTATTTGCCAAAGACATCTTTAAATTAATGTTTGCTTTTAATTTTTAAAAAATATTTGGTCTTTTAATTTTATTTTAATATATGTTTTTAAAAGGGTGTCTTGACCTGTCCAAAAAAAAAATCTTTCCAGTGTCCGTAGTGCAGCCTCCAGGTCTGTGGCTTTAAAAGCCATATATTGTTAATGAAACCATTTTGGGTTAATACCTGAATTCACCACCACTCCATTCTTCTGCTAATTGGGCAAAAAGAAGACATTAAAAAAGACATTAAAAAAAAACATAAAAAGCCACAAAGAGCCCTTACTAACTTTTCCATCCCACTTTGGCATAGACCACGGCAAAATTCAAAATTTAGAAGTGACTTCTGAGATGTTTTTCTAACTTGCAAACTGGTTTGTGGGGGATTGAGGGAGGTTGGGAATAGACAGCGACTTACAGATTTAAAGACAGAAAGAGCCTATCTTCTTAATTAACCAAAGGGAATTAAAAGAATTTTCTGACCCATAAGGAGATTAAGAAAACCATTCATTCCCCATAAACGATTCTGGAAAGCTATAGCAGACATGTAAGTACTGTATATTCATTCAGTCACAAGCTTAAGTCATCATGAGTTCAGTCCGTACTGTACCAAATGTTATGCCTTCAATCCTCAAGGGCAGGGACCGTGTCCAGTTCATCTTTATATTATCACAATACAGTGCTTTTGCACGGAGGACTGGACTAAGCAAATATTTATACTCAATATAACTCTGTTGAATGAATAAATATAAAATTTTTGCATTTCAAAACAAGGGAGAAGAGGGGAGCTCTTGGGCAGCTAGGGCAGTAATTTTTTTAAGCTGTTATTAATCCAATCCAACAAGTCTTTGTTAAGGTATGGGGGATACAACCAAAGGAAAAACAGTTTCTGCCCCCAAAGAGCTGACATTCTACTTGGGGTGGGGGAGGGTACAACATACAAACAGACAATTTAAAAAATGATAAATTGAGGAGAAAGAGAGTCCTAACAATGAAGAGGAATCAGGAAAGGCTTCCTGGACGAATGGTGTCAGAACTTTAAATAAAGCTGAGGATTCTAAAAGGCATGGTGAACAAGAGGGAGCACGTACAGGCATGAGATGGGGCTAGCCTTTTCTGTAAAAGCCAGTTTGCCTAGAAGGGCAATAATGTGGCATAAGCCTGGAAGCTGCCACCAAATGAAGAAGGGCTTTAAATGGCAAGGTGAAGAGTTTATATTTTATCCACGATTAGGGATTCTTAACCCTTTTTGTGTCATGGAACCTTTGGGCAACAGTTTGGTGAAACCTATGGAGCACTTCTCAGAACCATATTTTTGAATGCGTAAAACAAAATACATAGGATTACAGAGGAAACCAGAGGTTAGTGAAAATAGAATTTTTTTTTTCCCCACTCAAGTCCACAGAATGCTTGAAATCTCTCCATGGACCCTAGGTTAAGAATTCCTAAATTAAATTATCTAAGGCCTCTTCCAACTCTTAATTCCTATGGTGTTGTTTAGCCCACCTATCCCCATTTTGTTCTTGTTCATTTTTTTGAACCCGAATGTTGGACTCAACATTTAAATGTCCATCATTAAATTCAGTCTGTCATTCTAGACTGTGTGTATTTTATCATACATCCGAGGTTTTTGATCCCTTTTGTATCATGGACCACATTGCAGTTTGGTGAAACCTAGAGCCTCTTTCTCAGAGTAAGATTTTTAAATGTACAAAAATAAATGACACAGGATTACAAAAGAAAACAAAAAGATGATGAAAATGATGTAATTTTTTTTCCCATCCAAGTTCACAGACCCCTTAAAATTTATATGCAGATCCTAAGGGACCATGGAACCCTTGTCCTAGAGGCAATTAAGTTTTTATTTAATTTTAGTGGGGTTGGAGGGCACCATACCAGGAACTGGCTAAAATTCACATGACATTGTCCTCAAAGCCAAGTTCTCATATGCAGGTCTTGGTTGGTTTTGGGGTCTGATAGGATCTTGTCACACAGATTGGGTTCGAAATACATGTAGAAAGCTATCTGATTCCTGTATGCAATGAATATATTCTCGGAAATGATCGACTTTGTTTTTCTAGTCTGCTTGAGTTCTGAATGTATGAGCAGAGATGGCAAAGATATGTTTCTGCACATAGCTGGGCTGCAACTGTGTGGCTCTGTTTCTTGCTTCTTTTGAGTATACTTAAAAAGTTGATGAATTTATATTTAGACTGTATGAATTTTTTGGAATTAATTGATTTTCAAAATATTTCTATAAATGAAAGTGTTTGGAGATTCCATCAGCTTTATTTTGTTTAGGGTCAATTTCTCTTTCTACCAAACTCCAATTCTTCTGTTTTGTAAAAGTATCTTTCCCTTTTATAAATAGATTTATAAATATTTATATATTTTATGATATAATATAAATTATATTTATGTATTAATATTTTTATAAAATAAAATATTTATGAATATATTTATAAAATAAATGTATAAATAGATTAAATTGTAAGGTATTTAAATTGTATTTTGTCCCTTATTAAAACTCTTTATCACTTCCTGAAATAGGTGGATAAAAGTAGTTATAATCTATGAAGTCTACAGATTCTGTATCTGTGGCATCTGTACGCCACAATGCATAGAGCAATGGTCCTGGAGTCAGAAAGACCTGGGTTCAAGACCAAACTCAGATACTTACTAGCTATGTGACCCTGGTCAAGTCATTTAACTTCCGTCTACCTCAGTTTCCTCAGTTGTAAAGTAGTGATAATAACAGTAGCTAATAAGGGGCAGTTAGGTAACTAGGTGGACAGAGTGCTGGGCCTGGAGTGGAGAAGACTTATCTTCTTGAGTTCAAATCTGGCCTCAGACCCTTACTAGCTGTGTGACCCTGGGCAAGTCACTTAACTCTGTTTGCCTCAGTTTCCTTACCTGTAAAATGAGCTGGAGAGGGAAGTGGCAAAACACTCCAGTATCTCCCCCAAGAAAACTCTGAATGGAGTCAAGAAGAATAAAACGTGACTGAAAAACAAAGACAACAAAAAGCATTAGTCCTACCAACTTCAAGTCTAAAGCTCCCTAGAAAAGCATTGCTGGACCCTGGTTTCTCAGGACTTTCCGGCTGGACTGGCTATAACACCCCATGGTTGAAGCTCTCAGATGGGGAACTCCACTCCTTGAACCTAGAACTGAGAAGTGTAAATGAAACAGACCAAACCCTCAAGTCTTAGGGTCACATGACCTAAAAGGGTGGGGAAGGTAGACTTCAGGCCCTCCCCTTCTTTTTTATTTTTATTTTTTTTGGTTTTTTGGCAGGGCAATTGTGGTTAAGTGACTTGCCCAAGGTCACACAGCTAGTACTAGTACATGTGTCAAGTGTCAGAGGCCAGATTTGAACTCAGGTCGTCCTGACTCCAGGGCCAGTGCTCTATTCACTGGACCACCTAGCTGCCTCTAAGCCCTCCCCTTCTTACCACATAGTGGTAATACCATATCTTTCATGAGCAAGTCTGCCCCTAGACAGGGACCATCTCCAGTCATCCTGATCTATATCTGGCCATTGGACCCAGATGGCTCTGGAGGAGAAAGTGAGGTTGGTGACTTTGCATCACCTTCCTAATATAATGGTCCTCTTCAAGAACAAAGGACAAACAACTATCTCTGGACAAAGAACTAAACCGTGCCTTAATCAGATAGTTTTAAAGATGCAGACAGTTCAGGCTCTTGGGAGAGTAACGCACAATGTCCACTCATACTCCAATTTTCTTGTCTCCCATGGAGATGATATTATTTTTAGTGGTCTGGGCATGCAACAACCACACCCTCTTATACCTTTTTTTTTTCCTTGAAACTGGGTCTCCCTATCTCTCTACCCAGACTACAAGTGAAGGGGCCACTCATGGGCCAATCAAATACTAATTGGAATGAGTTTTGACCTTCTCTGTTTCTGACCTGCTGGGCTCATTGGCTCCTAGAGATTTACTATATGTTGTGAAACTTAATGTAGACACCTGATTGGCTGAGCCCTCTGATGTGTAAAACTCAGCCTCTAGCAGCATGGATTACAGGCATGTGCCACCATACTGGGCATTTACTGCTTCAAAACGTTTTTGCCACTGTGGGGAAACTAGGGTGGCAAAGATGGAATTTCTTAACACTATACATACATATCCACATATGGTTATGTGTGTACATAAACATATGTATGTATTGTTAACCATATATATTTGTTTTCTTGTTTCTTCCTTATTAGATTGTGAACGTCTTAAGGGCAGGGGCTTTCTTTTGCCTCTCTTTGTATGCTCAACAATTAGCACAATGTCTGCCATATAGTAGGCACTTTAGGGGAACTGACTTACTGACCATGATATCTTCTCTAAGTTGGTGAGAAGAGCAACCAAAAAGTCTGATACTTTTGGGCCCCCACCTAAAAGACTACTGCCCCAAAACTAAACTAAATTGAGGGCAAGTATTATGATGGGAAGAGGGAGAAGGAAATGGGGAGCACAGTGATCCCCACTAGGGGTACAAAGCATTTCTTTGCTCACCCTAGGAAAATATGGCACCAGCAGAAGACTGGGTCTGCATTAAAAAATGACTAACAAAAAAAAATGGAGGAAAGGTCAGGCAAGGGGGGAAGGGAGAAAGAAATGTTATTTTCAAGCTTCTAAGAGGTTTTCCAAACAATTGGGAGTAATTAAAAGTTCTCAGAAGTAGCCGATTGTGCCCTTTTCACCGAGGGAATGTGGGACAAGCACAATATATTAAAAGAGAGGGAGCGATTCTATTGAAGTTAAAAATAATCTGTCACATGGCTAATTTGTTGGAATGCAGCAGTAAAAGATTGTTGGCAGAGTGGGAGCTGAAAACATCTGGGGAAAGAGCACGTAGAGAGAGAGCTCCATTTGCAGCACACCCTTGGGCTTGGGCTTACAAGGAGAAAAGAGAGAACTGCAGAGTCTGCTGGGAGTACCTTATCAGGAACACAGATCATAAAAGAGGTGCAGGGAATGAAACCTTGATTTGATTTCAGAGTTCTGACCACAAGATTACTGGACCAGGGAGCAGGTCAAGACTTGTTACCTTGGGTTGGGATCTCTCATTCCTATGCCAGGTTGGAAGGATTACAGGTTTTCCCCTCCTCTGTTGTTGTTGTTTTTAATTATCCATTTTAATCCATTTCAAATGAATCCAGAACCCCAAGAAATCTTTTGATCCTAATCCATGCAAAACCCGAGCAACAGTTTTAACCCCAACTATAGGTACCTTTGGAGAGCCATGGAAGCATCAACAAGGCCAGATTCAGGGCAACAACAGATTTATTTGAGGAGGGGGCCATTTTGGGAATTCTTAGCATGTATTGCAGCTGAATTGCTCAAAGGGCCTTCTTGAATTAATTGTTTTAATATTGAAAAAGAAAAGAGAAGGAGTACTTTAAAGCTGAAAATAATAGACTCCAGAATAGAATCAATCATTGTAAGATAGCTTCATCCCTTGGATAATGGAGATTTTTTTTCCTATGGTCTGATTCCTCATACACCCATTTTACATTTTCTCTCACAACCCCCACATGCCCTCCAGTTTGTACTTTTATGTATACATATACATATATCTGTCTCTTCAATGTTATTTTCAAGCAGCTCTTCAATTTGCTGAATTGAATTCATGTTGTTGAGAAGCAGAAACATCAAGGACCAGAAAAAGCAAAAATTGTAATCCAGTTTGCAACAGCACTGGGAAGTATAACAATTTTCAGACCCAAGTGCTTTCTCCCCAAGTGGTCATATTTAGACTTCTTTTTAGCTTATCTGGGAAATTCGGTGTTCGGTACTCCCCAAAGGTTGTCACCAGCTCTCCTTATGAGCACACAGGCTAACAAGGCTCAAAAGAATGAGTTTTATTGAAAAGGTTATGGATACAAATAGATCATGCATCTGAAATGTGAGCCCTAGCAAGTAAACCTGTTTGGCTTTAAGAACCCTTCATATCTTGGTCCCCTCCTACCTTTCCAGTCTTCTTGCACCATATTGACCTTCATGTATTTGTATGCTACATTCTAGGGGCAGTTACACATGATGCTCCATTTCCTCACTTTGTGTACTTTCATAGTAGACAGTGAGATGTCACAATGGATAGAGCACTGAACCTGGTGTCAAGATCTCAGATCAGATTCAGTCTCAGACACTTAGTCGCTGTGTGACCCCAAGCAAACCACTCTCTGCCTGCCTCAGCTTTCTAATGTGCAAAGTGATAATAGTAGTAGTATCTACCCCCCAGAGTTGTTGTGAGGATAAAATAATATCTGTAAAGTACTTTGCAAACCTAAAAGCCCAATATAAATTCTAGCTACTACTATTATTATTATCACTGGCTATCCCCCAAGTCTGGAATTCTCTCCCTCTTACTCTTCACTTCTGGACTTCTCTGAAGTCTCTGCTAAAATTCCTCCTTCTGCAAGAAGACTTTCCAGTCTCCCTTAAAGTTAGTGCTTTCCCTCTGAGATTATCTCCAATCTATCTTCTGCATAAGTCTTCTTTGTACATAGTTGTTTGCATGTTGTTTCTTCCATTAGAGTGTAAGCTCCTTGAGGGCAGGGATGGTTTTTTTTTTGTTGTTTTTTTTTGCCTTTCTTTGTATTCTCAGGGCTTAGCACAGTACTGGGCACATAGCAGGTCTTTAATAAACATTTCTTGACTTTACTTGATTCTCCCTGAAAACGATAAAACTCCAGCGATTTAAAGTATGGCTCTGAGTAGGCCTCCAGTTAGGAGTGACTGAGTTTGTTCCCATTAAGACTGATCTGTCAGTGCTAAAATTCGTGAAGCCAGCAGCTTTGAGGCATTGTCACATAATGGAAAGAACACTGGCAGTCAGAGGACCTATGTTGAAATCCTGTGTCTGAGGCTTGCTAACTGTGATGTTGGGAAAGTCACTTAGTTTCTCTGGGCCTCAGTTTCCTCATCTTTAAGATGAAGAGGTTGGTTAGACTAGATCCCCTTTGTCTCCAGTGATGTTGCCATTCTCAGTAGGTGTTTACAATTGCTTTTCTCCATCAGTGATCCTATCTGTTTCCTTTCCCACTCCCATCAAGTGATGGTTGGTCATTTCACCATTAGCTCATTGTTTTCCTGTTGCTCCCTTAAACTGATTTACCACTTTCCACAGTTCAACTCTTCTTTGGGTGCTGGGGGAATATGAAGGGGAGGAATAACTGCTCATTTCTCATCAGTTTTCTACCGCTCAGGTCTTACTCAGCCAGTTCCTCTATGTAGTTCGGTTTTCTTCCACCAGATGGTACTCATCCCTTTTCCCAGGGGACCATCTCTTTAAACTGAACCAAATAGGATAAATCTCAGAACAGTTTTCTAGCCCCCCAAATCCCACATTTTCCTTCTTCTTAAGCCTTCTTTTGTACACTGCTCCAAATCTCACATGGTAAGTTTCTTCTCAGCGGAAGGACACTGTTTTGGGTACCTACAGTGCTTGACACACAGATCAAGTAATTACTTGTTGACTTAACTATTCAGGTGAGTCTTTCCTCTTTGAACCCATCTAGGTTTTCTCCCCGATTGTCTATCTCCCATTTTATCTTAGGACAGTTGGATTGCATTATTTAATTTATCTAGGTCTGCATATAGAAAGGCAGGAGAACAGTACCAACTTGACCCAATGCAGGAACCCAGATGTTAGGAAGGGCAAGGATTTGTGACGACTTTTATACTGATGGGAAGCACCACTTAGAGCACATGGGTCCCACCAATGAATTCTCTCCCTATTCCTCTAGGTCGAGGCCGCTAAATGGTGCAGTAGGCAGAATGCTTTCCCAGAGTCAGGAAGACCTGATTTTAAATCTGCCTTCCAGGTAGTTGTGTGATCCGAGGCAGGTTATAACTTTTGTATGTCTCAGTTTCCTCAACTGTTAAATGGGGATAATAATAGTGCCTCCCTCCCAGGGTGGTTGTGAGGAGCAAATGAAATAACATTTGTACAGTTTCTTACCCTCCTTAAAGTATTATATGAATGATATTGTTAATTATTGTTATCATTATTATTTGCATTGCTATTATTATTGCAAAATATCCCTGTATAATTTGGAGAAGGATAAGAACATGGGTTTTGGAGAGGGACATGAAGAACATCATTAAAATGAAGATAAAAATAAGACCAGAAAATTGGGTCTAGATAGTAGAATGGAAGCTAGGTATATGGGGATTATTTCACCTAGAGAAAAAAAAAGAGAGAGTTTAATAATGGCCATTAACATAACCATGCTGAGCAGTGTGGTAACCTTAGTATGATCCTGAGATTTCTTTAGAGCGAAATGCAAACTCCTCTGTTTGGCCGTTTAAAGCCTTTGACAACCTGTCTCCAGTCTACCCTGCCAGCTGTTTTATCCATTGCTACAGTTCGTACACTGTTCCTCTTGGTTGGTTGATTGGTTAGTTGTCGTCCTTCGTTCTCGAACAGGACCAAAATGATGTCATTATGTTAGAGTCAAGTTACAGTGTGTCTGACTGAGGCTGATCAGACCAATGTGAGCTTGGAAGGCTGTACCACAGGTCAGGCACAAATAGCTCAATTACTATTCCTCTACACTATAGTCACACTAGCTTTCTTGCCCTTCCTCACACAGCACTCCATTTCCTGTCTCTGGGCTTTTGTTCAGGCTGTCCCCCATACTTAGAATACATTCCCTTTGCTGCTCAGAATCCCTAGTTACCCTGAAAGTCACCCGAAGTGCCAACTGCTATGTGAGACTCTTTCTAATCTTTCCAGGTACTCCCATCCCTTCTCCCCTTCCCAATGGTAAATAGGTAAATTGTATTTATTTTGTATCTATCATATATATACATATACATATATATTTATAAAATTTTATGCATACATATAATGCAACTGCTTGAGGGCTATTTCATTTCTGTCTTTGCATTGCTAGGGCCTAGCATAGTGCCTGGTACATAATATAGTAGACACTTAAATGCTTATTGATTGGTTCATTAATTAGCTCCTCCACCATTTCCTTTCACAGTGACCTATATTTGCCTGATAGTCTTAGGAAAGCACTTTGTAGGCAAATATGAGCTATAGATGAGGATTAGAGAAAAAATTGACCCATTTTCCTGGGGCAGTGAAAGAGGTTATATCACTCTAGTAAAATGAACTCTGCCCCTCTTAGTAACCTTCCCTCTGCTCCCTTGGTTTGTTGTTATTCAGTTGTGTCTGACTCTTCATGACCCCATTTAAAGTTTTCTCAGTAAAGTGCCTGGAGTGGTTTGCCATTTTTCTATTCCAGCTCATTTTACAGATGAGGAAACTGAGGCAAACAGGGTTATGTGACTTGCCCAGGTTCACACAGTGAGTGAGTGTCTGAGGCCAGATTTGAACTCAGTAAGAGGAGTCTTCCTGACTTCAGGCTCCAAACTCTATCTTGTTTAGACCTGTTTAAATATCACAAGGATGCCTTTCCACAGAAAATGGTCCCCTGCCAGGTGAATGGAGAAAAACTAGCAGATGAGAGTGCTAGTGTCCTAGCTAGGAGGAGTGCAATAGATAGAATATTGGGCTCTGAATCAGGAAAAAAGGCTTCAGCTCAAATTCTGCCTCAAATAATTATTAGTCAGTCAATAAACATTTATTAAAGTGCCTATTATGTGCCAGGAGTTGTGCTAAATTCTAGGGATACAAAGAAAGACAAAGATAGAGGCTGCTCTCAGGGAGCTCAGTCTAATGGGGGAGACAACATGCAAACAACTATGTATAAGATACATAAGTATATACACACATGTATGTGTTTATGTATATATGTACATGTGTGTATATATGTGTATATGCATATATGTGTATAGATATATACATATACACACATGTAAATACATACACATATACATATTATATATGTATATATACATACACACACATGTATATATACCATACATACTGTATGGTAAATTGGAGAGAGTCAATAGGGAAAGCACTACAATTAAGGGGAGGGGGACACTAGAATTACTACTTGTGCAATCCTCAGCAAATCCAGTAACTTTTGTGTTTCAGTTTTCTCTTCTGTAAAATAAGGGGGCTGGACTCAATGTTCTTTCAGGCCTGCTTTCTCTGGCCCTTATCTTTTCATGGTCTTCCATGAGAGTGAAAATTGGGATGTAAGAAAGATTGGCCTACCATGAGTAAAAAAGTAGTTGATATTGAGATGGTCTTCAAATAATAATAAAAATAATAGCTAGCATTTATGTAGTGCCTTAAGATTTACAAAGTGCCATACATGTATCAACTCATTTGATCCTCATAATAACCCTATCAGGTACATGTTATTTTTGTCCATTTTTTCAGATGAGGAAACTGAGGCAAATAGAAGTTAAATGACTTGCCTAGACTCATACAACTAGTAAGTATCTGAGGAGGAATTTGAATTTAGGTCTTCCTGATTCCAAGGCCCATGCTCTATGCACTGCAATATCTAGCTGTCTACATTTAAAGTTATAGATAGAGTAAATAGTATAAAGTTATATATAACATTATTATATTATCTTAAAATAATTTAAAAGTATTATAGTTAGGAATCATGAAAAACAGTGAATTAAAATAAAATAAATGAATTTTTATTGAATATTAGGAACTGAGAATAGACAGGCTCTTCAAATTTCAGAGATCAAACTTCAGTAACTAGGAATTTGTTCTCACAGCATAAAAAATAAATTGCTCATAGCATTTAGTTTTGTAGGGAAAATTTGAGAGCAATAAGTCTGCCCTCTTTATCTTGTAAATGAGGAAGCTGAGGCCTAGAGGGTACAAGCAACTTATCTGAGGTCATCAGTTTGTGTTATCTCAGTGACTATAGTTCCTCATTGGTTAGTATTGCTTGTAGATGAGAACCTTGGAAGAAGACCAAAAAAAAAATGTGTGTATGTGTGTTTTTAAGTGGTTTAGATTCTTTTCCTTGGAATCAAAATGAGTTGAATTGTCCACCTTCTTTCCTCCAGGTTCACCCAAAAATGTTTCTGAATTTGAGATTTAAAGAGATCTTTCCTGATTTATGATCTGGCTGTATCCCTTCTTGTGAAACCCGGTGTCTGTGAGAAGTGGCGCTTTCATTGCAGTTTTCATGTAGGAAATTGACACTACAATTGCTTTATGCTCCCATGACAAAAGTTAGTAAGCACTAGCCTATCTTACCACGGTCTTGTGTGTTACAATCGTCCTAGATTCCATGGCTAAAACTTTGTTACCTACGATTTCATGCCATCTTGCTGAAATACGTAAGCTAGATTCTTCTACCTAAAATGCATAAAACAATTTATTCACATATATGTAGATAAAATCCATAGATCTAGAAACTATTTCCTAATAGACTTAAATATTTTATGATTTAGAGGCAGACTTTTGAAACCATCTGTTCTGAATTTGAAGTATAGAAATAACTCACAGATCGCTAATGAGCAGTCGAAGGAGGATTCAAACCCTGGTCCTGTTGATTCCAAACCCAGTGTTTTTTCCAATGAACTTCATGGGAAAAGGGATAGAATCCAGAGAGTAGGGTATGTAGATTCTTTTCATAGGGCTCCTTCGTTATAAAAAGATAGATTGTCCTTTTCCAAGGGCCCTTCCTGATTTTGCCACTTATGGCCTCTTGCCCCACCCTTCAACAGTGCAGATGTGCCAGCTCACAGTAAGAGGGAAGTACTTTGTTAGTATGAGAATGATTTTATCCAATGTGCTTCCTAACACAAGATGGGACAATAAGGGGAAAAATGAGGAGAAATAAAAAGGCCAGTTGCTCAGGCCATTTTCAATGCATCACCTCTCAATGTCATTATCCGTCGCTAGTCAGGAAAAGCTTTAGTTCTCTCATTGCCAAGAACAACACAGAGCAGGAAGAAACAAATTATGATCCTGTTTGTGTTTTGGGTCTTGACCACTTGATTTACAGACCTTGATCCAGTGATTAGAGATAAAAGAAAATATCCCAGAGTCCCAAACCTGAACTTTCCTGGGGGTGGGTGGGGGCATGTCTTATGTCTGTTACTCAAAGTTAGCAAAAACCTAATAAAACTAAAAAACATAAACTGGGGTATAGGCGTGTCAGGAAGTAGTCTTAGACCTATAGTCAAATTGAATCCCCCCAAGTTCTCTTTCCTTAATCCCTTCAACTTTTCCCCTGATTTCAAGAACTTTGTTGTTGCAGCTACTTTGCCCTCTATCCCATAGATTGGGGGTAATTTACAGCTAAATAATCATTATTAAAAAAAACAAAACACCAAACATGGCAAACAAAAACATTTTCAACCTCTTTCCCTGTCCTTTCACATTTTTTTCACTTAGCCCATGGTCACTGGTCATTAGCTACCCTTGACATGGCTCTGTTAGCAATCTGTCTTTTGCCCATCATTCTTTACTTATCTAAATAAAGTTGAATGGTGGCCAGTAAAAAGTACACTGCAAGGTTCTTTCTCTGTCTTATGCAACTTTGTGCTTATTTTTTTATCTGCCAAAGACAGATAAAAGAATTTAACCAAGGATGCTAGGTGAATCTAGCGGACAAAACGTCGTCAAAAGAAAATTTGATGTTCCTCTTATAAAAATATAACTTTTTTTCCCCTCTGAGTGGCCTTTCACCAAGGCCCTTTGAGTAAAAATGTTCCCATGTGATGCTACCCTGCCATGTTTAATAGGAGCTCCTGGTTATTGCTGTACTTGTTTCCCTAGGCCAAAAAAAAAAGGTATAAAACAAGAGCCGATCCTCTAAGTGAGCCTCGGAGACAATAATCACGAGGGAACAGAAAAATTTTTCTAAATAGATATTTTGTTATTCCTCTTCTTCTTCTGGGGGAGGGGAGGATTGATTCAATTCTGATTATGCTCCAAGGATTTTAAAACTCAACTGAATATTTTCTGAGAATTTACCCCAGAACTGTACTAGGGTGTCCTTAAAGGCCAGGGTAGTTCTGGGCTGACCTGGAAGTTGGGGGTCTCCTTTGAGGTGGCCCTAGAGTGACTGCTACCAAGCAAACTCCTAGGTCAGAGGCTACATTAGCACTGCAAAACACTTGGCTTGTGTTTTCATTCGTTCTAGAAGAGGACCGTGATGTCAGAGAAATGATGACGTGACTTTCAGTTGACTTTGATTTGAGTGAGAGAGGGCTGTGCAAAGTCACCAGCCTCACTTTTTCTTTCTGGGCCATCTGGGTCCAGTGGCTTGGCATTCACCAGGACGATTAGAGATGTCCCAGGATGCATTGGGAGACCTGGACTCTTTCAGGCTAAGGTCTTTTTCAGGTTCTCACTTTGAGTGCCTCTATAAGAAGCTAATCAAGGAATGTCCACTTTAATCAAAAACTCAAAAAAAAAAAATCAAACTGGGAAGGGAAGGCCTTCAGGGTTCCTACCCAAAAGAGAAACAGTAACTATTTAATATTTACATTCACTCTGTGCAAGGAGGGCAGGGACCTATTGTCCAATTTATGAGCTCCGGAGTGAGTTGGGTTTAAGGCTTGGTTTTTGAGAAAGAAATCTAGCCAGTAAACCCAAAGTTAAGGAGGCAGCCTTTAGCCATCAAAATGTACCTTCCTTTGGGCAGAGCACCCTCAGGTGAGGAGAGGAGAGAAACAAAGGTGATATAACAAGAAAAGTACTGGTTTCCTAGTTGAAGAACTTGGGATCAAGTAGTGGTACTGATACTTATTAGCTCAGTGGCTGTGGACAAGTAATTTGACTGAGTCTGGGGCTGTAAAATGACGTAGTTGGACCACACAGGATTGTCTTCTAACTGAAAACACCTGACTCAGGGGCAGCTAGGTGGCCTAGTGAATAGAGCAACCCACCCTGGAGTGAGGAGGACCTGAGTTAAAATGTGACCTGAGACACTTAACACTTAGCTGTATGACCTTAGGCAAGTCATTTAACCCCAGTTGTCTTGCCTTCCACCTTCCAAAAATAAAAACCCAAAAGACCACCTGACTCAAAGAAAATAAACATTGAATTTAAATTTAAACTTGCCGAAATTAAAAAAGAGCTACTATGTTAATTAGGCATGAGAAACTAGAGGCTTAACAGTCCAAATTCAATTCAATTTAACAAACGCATATGCTAAATTCCTTCTATGTGAGACAGACTAGTGGATAAAGGGGAAAGGGTGGCTATTGCAATTATGGTATTTGACAATGCTCTTTATTTTTTTTAATTTGCAATTTCATTGCTGTAGTTTTTATATCACCTTTTCAAATATATCCCTCTTTCCTTATCCAGCAAGCCAGACCTTATAAGGAAAAAAAATCACTTCGGCAAAACTAATCCACATCTCAGCTGAGTCTGACAGCATAAATGATATTGTATCACCAAAGTCCCCCAACTTTGCTAAAGGTGCATTTTCTCATTCCTTCTTTAAGGATGAGTTTGTTGATCACAGTGAAATGCTTTTGCTCTAATAAAATTAGAAACGTCAGTCAATACAATTATGTTAAATGAGGAATGTATTACATTTAAGGCAGCATATGCTCGTTTTATTATTTTTAAATTTTACTTTTATTCACTTTTAGAGAAATTCTAATCTGAATCTGGAGACAGAGGATCTAGGCAGCGGATTCTGACTCTGCTGCTTACTTCCTTTGTAGCCTTGGCATCAGCTTGATGAGGTTAAAGAAAATGATGAAGTTAAGGAACCATAGGTTTTAAAGGGTGCTTGAGACCTCAAAATATCGACGTATCAAGTCCTGCCGAATGAATTCGACTCAAGTCTTCTCAGACAAAGAAAAACAAAGTTGATTAAAGATTCGCCGTATTGGGTAGACTCTTAGGGAGCCTGAGCATTTGTGACGCTAATGCCAGCTAATGGTAGAGGGCCAGATTAATCTGAGCACCTTCGTGGAGGCAAGATGGAGCTTATATACAGAAAGATTGTGGGAGGGATTGAGGGGTGGTCAAGTAGTCTAGGGTGACTGAAGGAGGAGTCTAAGGAGGATCTTGGTGGGACTGGGGTGACTAGAGATCAAGACTCCAGGAGTGAGATTAAGGGTGGGAAATAGCTTAAGGCCATGTGGAGATAACATACTATACAGGGCTAGGCTAGTTTAAGGGTAACAGAGATTTGGGCCTAGTGATGAAGAAAGACTTATGGCCTCAGGGGAAGGCTAGATCTAGTTGGGAACATTCAAGGAGAGTTCAAGGGGGCTCCCAAGAGACTGTACCCCATCAGGTTCCAGGGGGGTTCCCAGAGACTATACCCCCATCAAGCTCACTGAAGTCCCTTGGACAAAAATATCCCAGCTGTAGTTGATTTTTTTTAATGTAAAAGGTATTTTATTTTTTTCCAATTACATGTAAAGATAGTTTTCAACATTCATTTTTTAAATAAGATTTTTGTGTTCCAGATTTTTCTCCCTCCTTCCACCCTGCTGAAGATGGCAAGTAATCTGATATAGGTTATACATGTGCAATCATGTTAAACATATTTACACATTAGTCATGTTGTGAAAGAAAAAACTGAGTTGTAGGTGATTAATTGGAGTGATGGTGGGTTTAGTTGAAGAGAAAAGTCACAGTACATTTAACTAACAATTGTTTTCTAGCTTATTATCTACAGTTTTTTTATCCCTTGTTCCATGGCCACTTTATCCTGTGCCTAAAAGCTGACCTTCCCTGGAGTATGGATTGAGACTAATTTGCCAAGAGCCATGATATATGGTAAAGGGTATGAATGAATTAAAGGAGAACTCATTGTTTTTTTGGAACAGGAAAGGAGATCCAAAAAAACCGTGAGAACATGAGGGGTGTGCATGAATGGGACAGGCTCCCCTCTTAGAATTTCTTCTCTGCACTATTCTAAGAGAGTTCAAACAATAGATTTGCATTTCTTTACAATTTGCATTGACAGTTTCCTGGTCCAAAATCCACTTCTTACACAAAACTCATAAAACAAACCCACAAAGGATTAGCCAATGTAAATAAATACTCTCATTTCCTGACATACAATCAATTGTTATTTGGACACAAGTTACCACAGTAAATTAATACCTAGTTAGAAAGATTTTCTGACTCACTAACAAAGGGAACATTTTTGTGCTAACTAATGTAAACAAAAGGTTATAAGTTGCAAGTATCAACTTCTTAAAATATAAGTTCCTTGAGGGCAGGGATATGTTACTTAGTTTTATATATGTTGTAACAGGTAGGGAAGCTGGGACAGGTATCTAACAATGATACCAAGGTAAGATGTGGTAACATATGGTTGTAATCCCTGCTACTGAGGAGGCTGAGGCAGGGTGGATCTCTTGAGCTCAGAAGCCAACGAGGTGAAGGCATTAAGTCTGGCACAAAAATGGTGGGCCCCTGGGAGTGGGAGCCATCAGGCTCTCTAAGAAGGCCCATTTTGGAAACAGAGCAAGCAGGCTTTCCAGCCTGGGTAAGAGAGGGAGACCAAGTGTCAAACAAACAACTCTGCCCCACTTTCCAATAAGCAAACAAGCAAACAAAATGTTACCAGGTGGAGTAATAATACATAGCACAGATATCTGACTGCAGTTGATAAAGGGAGGGGATAAAGGACCTCAGGAGAGTTCACAGCTGCAAAGCAAACCTATCTCCTCTCCCTTTTCCTCCTGGCCTTCTGGCTCATAATAACAATAGTGTAGGGAAAATTTATGGCTTCAGTGATGAATCCAGGAGTAGACCAAAAGGACACTCCTTTCTCTCCCAAATAAGTCTCTAGCAACACTAGTCTAGGAGAATAGTGCCTTCAGATAATAAATTTCTCTTAATGCTTTTATTTCTGCTGCTTATTACCTTGGTTTGGCTTAGAAAGTGACCACAACAACCCCACAGGGCTTGGGAGTTCCCTGAAGAGCCTACTTATCTGTCCCTGGTTTCCCACCCAGTATCTGCTTCTTCAAGGGGCTGTGGATGAATCTACTGGATTAGTCCAGACTGCATTGACCCCTGATTTCTATTGTCCAAATAGTCACACACAAATAAAGGAAAGCATTGTGGGTGTATTTTATGTAACACTAGAATAAACAGTGGTGAACGAATGGCCAGAAATAGCCCGGGGAGAGATATACTGGGAGGGGCACTGTATGCCATGGTTAGCTCCACTTTCTTGAATTAACTCCTTCCACTCACAGTGCAGCAGAGTAGGGTGAATTACCAGATGCTGCTTTCCTTCTCCTCTGCATTTGTCTATAAGGGCAGCAGAGGTCATGTCACACAAAGTAGTCCTCTAGGCTCAGCTCTTACTTTCTTGGACACTTTGGTTAAGGCTGCTTCCCTATTAGCAAGAGCCACTTCTTTCAGTCTTTGAAAGCTTTTTTTTTTTTCAGACCAAGGCTTTTTATTTATTCATTTCTTGCATTTAAAATATTCTTCAATGACATCTTTGGCCTGAGATTCCTTGCCATAGTCCTTGACAACAATGCAACTGCAGCCGACCACTTTATGGGGCTTTCCCTCTCTGTCAGTTTTACAGAGGCCTACCTGTTCACCCAGCTTCTTGTCATCAACCTTTATCAAGTTGATCTGGTGCTCAGCACACAGGGCCTTAACCAACTTTACATACATAGGTTCATCACAGTTGGAAGTAAGAACACAAAGATGGGCTTGGCGTTTGTCCAAGGCTTTGGCAGCTTCATGAATTCCACGAGCTAGGCTATCATGGATGAGTATGGTCTTCAGCACTTCTTGTAGAGCAGTGTTAACATCCATTACACCTCCAGCAGCAATGCCTTCCTCAGCCATGGCAGCAGTTCATGGGTGAAGCTAAATCTTGAAAACACCCAGGAGCCTCCGCCAACCGCTCGACTCAGCGGCGACAGGAAAAGAGCGAAAACTTTTCTTAAAAGCACAAATTTGATGTTAAGAACTTGACTCTACAGAAGCTGACATCGTCTCAAGATGGGTTGACTGGACCTTCCACCCCTGAGATCTGGATTCTCCCTTCTTTTACCCCAAATTCTTTGTAAACTCTCCCGGGTATCTTGCCAGTTTACTACATCAGTGCCTGATGAGCTCCTAGGGTAGTGTCTCCATTTCCTAGCTTATTTCTACACAGGGTCAGATTCTGAAGCACTGTTCAGAAGCAGGTTATATTGACTATAATATTCGATGCAGGTTTTGTACATTGCAAGCAATTAACAAATTAAACAAATACAAAGAGTCATACTATAAGCACTTTAAGTCACAGGTTCTTGTTATAGAATATGGGTCCTAGAATACTAGTTTTACTTTAGGTACTGATCCTGGTTTTGTTTTCTTATGTACATTGTGTTTTAACTTTTATTGACAAGTATTGAAATAGATAAATGGGAGCCTAGGAAATGACAGTGAGGAAAATAAGCATGCAATATAAAACAACTCCTCCCAAATATTTTAAATGACTGTATATGTACCTGTTAATTTCTGAGATTTACCGATTGTTAGCCCAACCCCAACACACCTAGAAAAAACTATCTATACTCATTGGTCCCAAATCCTCTTTTTCTCATTGTCTTCTAAATTCTCTCTAATCTAGCTTCTGACCTCATGATTCAACTGAAACCTCTCTCCAAAGTTACTAGAGCTATCCTAATTGCTAAATCCTTGAACTCTCTGGGCATTTGAACCATATGTCACTTCTTCTGAACAATTTCTTCTCTGTGTTTTCATGACATTACTCTTTCTGGATTCTTCTCCTACCTGTCTGGCCATTCCTTCTCAGTCTCATCATCTATATCATACCCGTTCGTATGCCATAAACTTATATTGGATCCTATTTTCTTCTTCTTCCGAACTCCTATTTTGTGACCTCATCAGCCCCTATGGGTTCAATGATGGATCCCAATGTAGATGATAGCTATTATGTAATTGACTGCCATATCTATATATACAATTCTGCTTTCTCTCTTTAGTTTCAGGTCCGCATCAATAATTGCTTTTTGGACATTTAGAACTGAAAGCTCTATAAACATTTTAAACTCAACATGTTGAAAACAGAAGTTCTTATCTTTACTCCACCCCAAATCTCAAGCTTTTCTGTCTTCTGAACTTCCCTATTATTGTTAAGGGCACTACAATCCTTCCAGATTTTCACGATCTTAGTGTCGTCTTTGATTCCTCATTTGCCTTCACTCAATATTTTGTAATCGGTTTCTACATTCACATCTCTTCCAAAAGACACTTTCTCCTATAATGGCAAGCAAAGTGGGACTTTTTGCAGTTTTTTCTTTTGGAGCGCTGCTCAACACTAAGGCAATCAAGTGCCTTTGATTGAGGCTTTGATTGAATCAAGAGTCTTTGATGACCTGCTTAAGTCACAAGAAAGCCTAAGCCACATGAATTTCAGTCACACGGTTGTGACACATTCTGTATCACTAAGGCAGTAATAACAATAGAAATGATAATCGTGAATATGACTATGTAGTTCTGTATTGCAAAGTATGAGAGACTCTCCACAAAGAAGGTAGAAGTATAACATTTATCCAGACACAGAGAACCATATCCCATAACTAAATGTTCAGCTCCCTCAGCCAGTTAACCCACTTCATCATAACAGCAAGGAACCCAAAACACAATATCACAACATGGAACCTGCCCATCCCAAAACATCTCTGACCCCATGCTGGGGTCTTCCCCAAAACAAACTCACAGTACAGCCATGTCAGCCTGTTCAATTCTAACTATCATGACGGCAGTGATTATCAGCCATAACTGCTTTCTCTCTCTCTCTCTCTCTCTCTCTCTCTCTCTCTCAGCATTTCCTGTGACATAACTTCCTTTTTCTGTCAGGAAGTTCCTCCCACCACATGTGACTTAGGCTTCCTGTGATATAAGCAGGTCACATGGCCTATTAATGGGCGGGAAAGATTTTCAAATCTAAATTGCTGTTACTTTTGGCCCCAAGATCTTTCTTATCTATTACATAGGGCAATGGGAATTTTGGGATAACTGGTGTCAACAGAACTTTACACAACAATATAACAGGTATAACACAAGATAAACATATAAAATAATATCATTCCCCATTCAAACAAATGGGGCTCAAAATCTTGGGGTAAGGGTGAAGGTCTTGTCCTCCAAAGCTTCTTCCTGCTGAAATTGGATGCAGAGCTATCCCTGTTCCAAGAGATTGAGATTCCTATTGGAGAGGTCAGTTCTTTAGAAAACTGGCATCTGGAACTCAGTTGATGCCAGGTCCAAGGATGACATATCACAGTCATGGACAGGTCAAGAGATGACACATCACAGTCGTGGACACGTCCAGGGATGACATCCGAACATATCAGAGGGTGACATCAGACATCTGCAGGTGAATGGTACTAAGCCTGCAGGAAACAAATCTCACAAACAAATTTAGCAGACAAAAGCCAAAAAGAAACAAAGAGACTATCATAGCCTCATTCACGATAGAATACATGAGTCAAGGGTACAATTTCATAATTATTTTCTCCTGGGTAAACTATTGTTACAGTGTTATCTTTACCATGTGCCATAATTATTGCAGCCTTTGGAACATCATCAGGCTTCCACTTTATCTATACTTTAGCTCCTAATTTTATTCTATCAGTAGAACCAAATCCTTCCTTTCCTCTGATAGTTATTTTGGAAGAAGGGTCAGTGTTTACAACAGGTATTGTTTCACAAGGAATAATAATCAATTGAACTATTCTATCATTTTTTACACAACTGTATAGGTTCTTCACCCAAATTCTGGAGTGTCACAATGATTTCTCCTTGATAACTAGAATCTACCACTCCAGCAAATACATGTATTCCCTGAGCTGCTAATCCTGGTTTAGGTAATATCTGTCCAAAATGATTCTTAGGAATTCTCATACATATTCCAGTAGAGATTTTTCTTATTTCTTTTCTATCCAACCAAAAGTTCTCTAAACAGTGTAAATCATATCCTGCTGAACCAGGTTTTCCTGGATACAGTGGTGGAACATCTTCCCTCACAGTCCAATACTCAGTATTTTGGATCTTATGTGTTTACTGTTTTCTAATTTGCAGATTCGGGGTCATCATTCAGGCTAGAGGTATACTTCCTCCTAATAGTCTATTATTCAAATTACATAAAGCGGTAAACAAATTATCCTTCCAATGTTGATACAAAGTATTAGAACTTAACTTTCTTAACTGTTCTTTCAACAATCCATTCATTCTATCAATCCAGATGCTTACAGATAATACGGAATATGATATATCCACTCTATTTTGTTCAATACACAATATCTCTCCATCTTATTGCCTTTGAAATGTGACCCATTGTCACTTTGAATCGGCACTGGGGTTCCATAATATAGACTTATAATATCTAAAGTTTTACAGGTGTGTTTCTGGGTTGCATTCTTATAAGGACAAGCCACTAGTACACCACAATAGGTGTCAACAAAAGTACATATAAATTTGCATCCTTTATCTTGGGGTAGTGGTCCAATATAATCTATCTGCCACATCTGGGCTGGAACTTTTCCCCTTGCTATTTCCCCAGTTACTACCCGAGGAGCAGTTCATTCCTTTTCCAATTGACATATATGACATCCTCTGTTACTTGCTTTAACAATGAATAAGAGATACTAATACCTCGATCTTGTGCCCACCAGTGTGTGGCCTGGACCCCTAAATGTCCTGCTGTTTGGTGGACCCATTTTGCTAGCACTAGATCATCAGTTGGTGTCAGAGTAGGGACAATATGTTCAGTAGCAATCTTTGCTAGTCGATCAGCATGTGCATTGTACTCATGTTCTAGTGTAGTGAGGGGCACGTGAGCATCTACATGAAAAACTGACAAATTAGTAACCAAAGACACATCCCATATATCTTCCCATAGTTCTTTGCCCCAAACTTGTTTACCATGAATTTCCTAATTTTGATTTTTCCACATTGGCATCCATGTAGCTAGCCCATTAACTAGTGTCCACGAATCAGTGAATATATGACACTGTCCTCCTTTTCTTGTTTGAATAGCTTGATGCACTGCCATAAGTTCAGCATATTGACTACTTCCACCTATCCCAGTACTTTCCAAACTTCTCTTAGTACATAGGTTATAGGCTACTGCTTTCCAATGTCTTTCGTGGCCAAAATATTTTGCTGTGCCATCAGTAAACCATGCATGTTTCTTCTGTTCTTCAGTTAGTCCATCATATCCATCATTCCATTTTACCAAGGATTGTACCAACTGTTGCCTTGGTTCAGGGGATTTGTCTTTTCTATCAATGTCGATGCTTGCAATAGATTCATGTAGAGCAGAAACTCCACTTTTGCCTGTCTTTGATCTATTCTGAATATATCATTTCCATTTAATTACACTAGCTTCTTGTGTATGTCTAATTCTGTGAGATGCTGGGGTACTCATTACCCAAGTGATAATTGGGATTCCAGGCCTTAATATCACTTCATGACCCAGAGTCAGTTGTTTGGCCCCTACAAAAGCCCAGTATGCATCTAACAACTGCTTTTCAAAAGGGGTATATTGTAATCCAGACCAAAATTCTAAGGGTACATTTAGACTTTGTTGTTTTTGCCATAAATTCCAATTCACATAGTCATCCTGTACAGTCACTTGTAATTCCACCCATCCTCTTTGCATAGGCCATAAATCCAGAGCCAATTGTATAGCAGCTTTAGCTTCTTCAAAAGCTTTACTCTGTTCAATTCCCCAATTAAATTGATATTTTTTCCTGGTAACTTTATAAAAGGGTTTCAAAATCTGTCCAAGATGTAGAATGCGGTGTCTCCAATATCCAAACAGTCCTACGAACTTTTATGCCTCCTTCTTATTCTTACCAATAAGTAGGAAAATCTTGAATCTTTTGTTGAGCTTGTGGGAGAATTTCTCATAGTCCTTTATTCCATTGTGTATCCCAAAAGTGTACAGTTTGAGTTGGTCCTTGAATCTTTGCAGGGTTAATTTCCCATCCTTTGCTTTTCATATGCTCAATTAAAAGTATCAAACTCTTCTCCACTTCTTTCACATTTTCTCCCTGTATCAAAATATCAACTTTGCAATGGGTGAGCTGTACACCAGGTAACTTTAATTCATCCAAATGTTCAGCCACAATCCTATGACAAAGAGTTGGGTTATGCAAATATCCTTGTGGCAATCAGGTAAAAGTATATTGTCAGCCCTGCCATGTGAAAGCAAACTGGTCTTACTGTTTGGAGTCTATTGGAATCGTAAAGAAAGCATTGGCCAAATCAATAACTGCGTACCAAGTCCCATCATATTTCTGGATCCTTTCTATTAAGGAAACAGTATCTGGAACAGCAGCATACAAAGGTGGAGTCACTTTATTCAATTGTCTATTCTCCATGTTTCATCTGACTTTTGTACCGGCCATACAAGATTATTCCATTGAGTGGTTGTAGGGACTAACACTCCTACTTCAACATATTCCTTTATAGTATTGGCAATTTCATCTTTCCCACCTGGCACACTATAGTGGTTCAAAGTAATTACTTTAGAAGGTTGAGGTAAAGTGATCGGGTCCATTTTTACTTTGCTCACTAAAACTGTATTAATTCCTATCTTCCTTACTGCAAATTGATATCACCCCTCAGGCAAATTCAGAGTCATACCTTTCAATATATCTATTCCAAAGATGTATACAGGAATGGGTACAATGACCACAGTATATTCTTTCTTAGACAATTGTCCAGTTTTCATCATCAGTTTCATTTGTTGTGGACCCTCCTAGTCCTGTGATGGTAATAGGAGTTCCATGCTTATATTTGTCATGGTTTCCATAAATCAAGCTGGCCTCTGCCCCAGTGTCTCTCAAAGCCCTAGTTACAGTGTTTGATCCATTCTTCCAATACATAGTCAGATTAAATGGGGTCTGTAATCCTGTCTGTGTGTTTTTTTAATCTGTGCTGGGGGGTCAGCCTATTCCCTATTCTCCTTGAAGGTGCGACTCACTTGGATACAAGGGTTCAAGATATGTAGGATTTGTAGGGGCAATTCTTACTTCTCTATTCCATTTACTATTAAGCCCCTTATCTCGGTACATTTTGTATAGCTCATCAGTTGGAATACCATCTATTCTTCTAAAATCTACCCCCGCTTTTAGGAGAGCAGTAAACATTTCTCTCCTTGTCATTCTATTCTGATGTTGAATCCACTGGTTTTGTGCCCTTCTCTCCTGAGGAAATTTATTATTTCCCCAGTCTCCTAAGTAACTTAACTGTGAAATCTTATCCAGCACCTCTGAAAGAGGGTTCCCTACTTCTGCAATCAGCAAAGTCAGAATTACATGTTTATAAGTGGGGGGTGCTGTTTTAACTATCAAATTCCTATGAGAGACTCCCAAGCGAGTTTCATAATAAACTTCTGCATTCCCCAACATCATAGCAGTCTTCGTTATCTCCTCCTTTAACTTTCTTATATAGTTCCTAATTGGATACCAGGGTCTATCTGCAGTAGGCCACATAGAATCAGAAGAATATTCTCTTTTACAGCCTGCTGCAGCCAAAGCCAACAAATTGGTTGTTTGGCAAATTATAATCCCTAAAAACTTGCTGTATAAAAGAATTCTGACTAATACATATGAATCTCATACATTCCGCAAAATCTACAGGCACTCCTAAGGCCACTTCATCACTGATTCTCACCCATCCAACATATCAACGATTCTTCCATTCTCTGAGTGAACCTACTCAAGTTATCTGTGATTTACTGCTGTGTAAAATTGTCCAAAACCTCCCCAAACACAGTATTAGGATCCTGTGTTTCTTGCCTTCTTTGCTATATAGGGTGCATTTCTCTTTGAGAGTGTAGCAATGTCTGATTCTTTTTTTCCTTTGGATAGGGTAAGGCAGGGCAACTGGTGTTAAATGACTTGTCCAAGATCACACAGCTAGTAAGTGTGTCAAGTGTCTGAGTTCACATTTGAACTCAGGTCCTCCAGACTCCAGGGCTGGTACTCTACTCACTGTGCCACCTAGCTGCCTGGTAATGTCTGATTCTCTATGTGAGAAGCACCATGCAACAAAGTGGCATCTTGCCACCTAGCGGCCCTGCAATGCCTCTGGGTGAGAAGCACCATGCAACAAAGTAGCATCTTGTGCCTCAGCTTCTGACATTGTATCCTCCTGTCTATAGTCTCTCCCCCTGTTACCATGGTAACCAGACTGATTGCTAGATTTGACCTGGGCTGAACTGAGGTGCACTCTTGACCTCCTTGGCTCTCTCTGCCTTCTAGCTGAATTTACAACAGAGCTAATAGGTTCTTGTTGTTCTACCACCCGAGATTCTCTATCTTGCTGTGGCATAGGCTGAGTCTGAGTTTGCTCTCGTAGTAGTCTGTCCCTGTTTTCATATACAATACGATAGGCTGTGAGTAAAATGCAGCCTCTTCTAGAGATCTCTGTTGGCACTTTCATTCCTGGCCCAATAGTAACCTCTCTGAGGCATTGCTCCAAATCTCTAGGTCCTCCACTGTGTAGCTTATATTTCCAGTCTTCGCAGAGACCAGTGCCCTTAGACCATTCCCTTGCTAGGAGCAATAAGTTATACCCTCCCATCCTGGGATAACCATTTCTTCCTCTAAAGCCCTTCTACCTCTAAATAGAGATCTTATACCTTGCAATCTCATCCTATTCACTGCCAAATAATGTATCAGTAAGGCAGTAATAACAATGTAGATGATAATTGTCAAAATGCCCACGTAGTTCTGTATCACAAAGCATATGAGACTCTCCACATAGAAGGCAGAAGAAGTAAACCATTTATTCAGACACCAGAGATCCATATCCCACAAGGCGTTTATCCAATCTATCAGAGCAGTAAAACATTCCATAGATAATATCTTTGTCATCCCAAAACCTCTCTGACCCCCCGTTGGGGTCTTCCCCAAAACAAACTCACAGGACAGCTAAGTCAGCCTGTTCAGCTCTAGCTATCACGATGGCAGCCATAAGCTGCCATTAGCAGCCGTAACTACTCTCTCTCTCTCTCTCTCTCTCTCTATCTCTTTCTCAGCATTTCCAACCACATGTGACTTAGGCTTCCTGTGACAGGTCACATGGCCTATTAACGGGTGGGAAACATCTTCAAATCTAAATTGCTACTACACCCTCTGACCCTGAAGAAGTGTATATGTACTAAGAGGTTAGCATTTTGCTTTGGGGGCTCACTCATTGGAAGAGTGTTGGTGTGGAGACTCTGTGTAGCCATTAAGGAGACCCCTCCCCCCCCGACCTTTGAAAACCCAGATGTTGGTGCTTCTCTCTCTGGTAACTATGTATGCATTGCTATGGTCAGATAGAAGCCTGTCTGTTGATTTGTGTTATTTTCTCTGTTTGTAATTTCTGTTTGTGTTTCCTCTGAAGTTCAGGATGCTGACTTTTTCCCCTGAACTAAGTGAAAGATATATGTATGTTTAATTAAAGTGAGATTGTAAACCCTTTAAAGTTGCTTTCCTTAGAAAAGCAGATCAAAGAACCTGTGCTAGCAGCCCTCCTGTGTGCTGGTGTTATTGGCCTTATACTTCCACAGCATCTGCTAGCACCATTGTTGTTACATCTCCCTGTCCACAAATGTCACCCTGCTTCTGGCCCTCATTACCTCTCATCTGGATTATTTTAATAGTCTTCTAAAATTAGCCTCCTTTTGTCAAGATTTTCCTGTCTGCAATCCATCTTCCACACTGCTCGTAAAATGATTTTCCTAAAGCATAGATCTTAGTCAAATTCATAGGCCTTAGCCAAATTCAGTGGTTGCTATTTACTTCTATCTTTCTATTTACTTTACTTCTATTTACTTCTGCCTTCAAATATAAACTCTTATGAGTTTAAACACCTTCAATCCTGGTCTAATCCTGCCTTTCCTTGTTACACAATGTCTACATTCAAGCCAAAATGGTCTCCTCTGAGTTCCACACACTCAATGTTCCATCTTTTTTTTTTTTTTTTTTTGCAGGGCAATTGGGGTTAAGTGACTTACCCAAGGTCACACAGCTAGTACATGTGTCAAGTGTCTGAGGTCAGATTTGAACTCAGGTCCTCCTGACTCCAGGGCCAGTGATCTACTCACTGTGCCACCTAGCTGCCCCTAATGTTCCATCTTTTATATCCATGTCTTTGTGTTGACAGTTCCATAAGTCAGGAATGCACTCTTTCCTCATCTCTGGCTCTTGGATTCCTTGGCTCCCTGTAAGACTTGGCTTAAGTGCCACCTTCTGTAAGGGACTTTTCTGGGTCCCTTCAGCTGCTAGTACATTCCCCCTACCCCAAGTTACCTTGGATTTGCCTTGTATGTCCTGTACATATAACTACATAAGTACATGTTGTCTCCCTGGGTAGAATGTAAGCTCCTTGAGAGTAGACATTGTTTTTTTTTTGTCTTGGTATCCCCAGTGCCTAGTACAATGCTTAGGAAATAGTAGGTTCTTAATAAATGCTTGTTTGTTTTCTTAACATAGTAGAACCACAATCATACTTGTTTTCCTTACCTTTTTTTTACCTTATTTTATATATAATATATATTTTTTATACTTATTATAAATATATTTTATATTATATAATTGTGATATTATATATAATATTTGTTATATATTATACATAATATAACTTTGTATATTATATTCATATATATATTTAGAATATATTTATGTATCATACACACACATGTTTGGCCATAACCCCTCAGAGTTACCCCTAAAATCCCAAAAGGAGAAGTGATACTTCCTTTTCTGGGAGTCTAACCTGTCCGGTGTCAGATAAGCTGGGTTGGTGACACCTGATAGGGTGCTTTACATGTAAGCAGATTATTGTTGTCATTGTTCTTTGATTACAAAGCTGGCATTGTTATGCGTGTTGTTCTTTGGATTCTACCTTATTTATCCCTTTGGTTCTGCTTCATCTCTTCCCAGAATCACAAAATCCTAGTGTATGAAGATATCTAGGAGGCCTTCAACCCAACCCATACTTGAAGAAGAATTCCCAAGTCTATAAAGGATTCTTTGGTTCCTTCTTAATTACTTCTAGTTTCCAAGGCAGCCCATTTTAGTTTTGGAAAGCTCTAGTTATTAGGAAGTATTTTATTACATCCAGCTGAAGTATGTCTCTGTAACTTCTAACCATTGCTTCTAGATCTGTCTGCCCTCTGGGGTCAATGAAAACAAGTCAATGCCTCTTTCACATGGTCCTTTAAATACTTGAACCCAGTGGTCGTATCCCCATTAAGTATTTGTTTTTCCAAGCTAAACATACCCAGTTCCTTCCATGAATCTTCATATGGTATGATCACGAGGCCCTTCACCATCACAGTTCTCCTTCTCTGGGACCCTCTCTCCAGTAATTAATGCCACTCCTAAAGCATAGATCTCAAAACTGAATAGTGTGACATTTTTTAAAAAGTTTCAAGAAACATAATTTCTAGGTAATGCAATCATTTTACCAGCATGTTTATTAATAAAAGGATGGTCATTTAGCTGTCTCTCTTAGACCAAAGACCCCTCACCATGGTGGGCTCATGGTTTATATACCCTTCAAAGAGTAGGTGTTGCTGAAGGTGGCAATCAACTCTGATTGGTTAACGAGAAAATGAATATTACAATGAGAGTGTGGGCTATAATAGAATGAGGGTCTTGGGCTACATGACGCAGATCAACCAAACGTTAATCAAAAAGATTTATCAATTCCCATATCACCTGTCTGATAAAAGGGAGAATCAACATTTCCCAGGCCTGTCTGAGCAACCACAATGAGCAGGAATGTACCCATGAGCCCAAACTTGGAATTCCTTTTACTGTCTTTCATTAGATCTTGGCCTGGGTACATCTTTGAGAGAGATTTCCCACTCTGGTTGATGAGGAAGTAGAAAAGGATCCTAATACAATAACTAGTCATTAAATAGAAGAGAGAAATAATCATTTCTCACAACAGTGTATCTCACACATGGTCTGAATAGGATGAAGTAGAGGGGCATTACTTTTTTTTCCAATTGCATGTAAAAATTTTTTAATTCCCTTTTAAAATTTTTGAGTTCTGAATTCTCTCCTTCCTTTCCTCCCACCCCCCACCCATTAAGAAGGAAAGCAATTTGATATAGGTTATACATATGCAGTCATGCAAAATATATTTCCGTATTAGTCATGTGAAAAAAGCACAGAATAAAAGAAAAACCCCAAGACAAATAAAGAAAGTTAAAAAAACCCTTCCCTTTTATGTGTATTCAGACTTAATCAGTTCTTCCTCTAGAGGTGGATACAATTTTTCATTGTGAGTGTTTTGCGGTTGTCTTGGATTATTGTATTGCTGAGAATAGCCAAGTCATTCACAGTTGATCATCGTACAATGCTGCTCTTACTGTATATACAATGTTCTTCTGGTTCTGCTCGTTTCCCTTTGCGCTATTTCCCTTTTAATGCAACCAGAAATCTCATTAGCTTTTTGGTCACAGAATGTAGATTTAGAGCTTAAAAGATCATCTAAAGGCACCCTCTCAGTTTACAAATGAGGCCGATAGAAGCTAAGTTGTTTCCCAAGGTCATACATGTAATATATGTCAGAGCCTGAGGTTAAACCAAAGTCCTTTAGCCACATGGCCAGTGCACATTCTACTATACCAGAGGTTACCAAACTTTTTTGGATCATGGAGCCCTTAATATCTCAGTGAGTTTTTCATGGCACCCCTAAGCCAAAAGAAATACCTAACTGTTGTATTTATTAGTAGTTAGGACCAAACAACTTAATATTTATATCCTAATAACTTAGTAGCTGTCTGTAAAAAATAATACATATAAATTAAAAGAAAAATATTATTTTAGTTTCATTTTTAGATAATCACAATTACTAATAAGATGTGTGTGCAAACTGGGTACAGCTTCTCAAACTTTGGATCAGATTAGACACTGCAACCTCATTTCCTGTTCCACATTGATTTTTCCATGTACTTTTAAAAAACATTATCACACTAACTGCTAAAAACCCAGCTCTGAAAAGATATGACATTGCAACAAGAAAGTTGGAGAAATTACTGTGGTAGCCCAAAGTACAAATAAACAAAAAGATATCTCAAACCTCTGAGAATATCAGATTACTGTGTTTCCCTCAAATACTTAAGATATCCCAAGGAATCCTTCTGAGTTCAATAGAGTATCCTGGGACTCAGTCACAGTTTGGGAACAATGGAATATTGTATCATACTGCCCTATTACAATGTCGACATACTGAGTTTGTAGTTCCCTGAAACATAACAAGGTTTGGTGTTTTGCTTTTCTTTTTTTCCCAGATGAACTACTTTTTGGTTCTACTTCCCTTACATTATAGCTGTGAAGTTGATATTTTTAATATCCAGGAATAAATCTTTACATTTATTTATATTAAATTTTATCTTATTAAATTCAGCCTACCATTTTAACTTGTCAGAATCTTTTGTGCTTCCCAACTGACATCCAATGTGTTAGCTATCCTTCCTAATTTCATATCATCCACAAATTTGATAAGCATGCCACCTGTGCCTTTATTTTAACAAAAACAATTATTTTTAATTGTACACATGTATTTTAATCAACAGAAGTCTTCCTTCTCTCTCTCCCATTCAACCTCCTACCACTGAGATTGAAAAAAAAACCAACCCCCCCGTTATAAATATGTATAGTTAAATAAAACAAACTACCACTTTGACCATGTCCAAAAAAAGAATATGTCACATTCTGCGCTCTTGAGTCTTTCACCTGTTTATTAGGAGGTAGGTAACATTTCATCACTGGTCTTCTGGAATCCTGATTGGTCATTATGCTGATCCAAGTTCTTAATTCTTTCGAAATTTTTTTTGTCTTTACCATATTGTTATTATTGTGTACTTGTAGAAATTATTCTCCTGTTTTTTCATTTCCCTCTGCTTAAGTCCATACAAGTCTTCCAAGTTTCTGAAACCATTCCCTTCATCATTTCTTACAACACAAAAATATTCCATCACATTATATGCTGTTATTTGTTCAGCCATTCTTAGCTAATGGGCCCTCCTTCAGATTCTCATTCTTTGCCACCTCAGAAAGAGCTATAGATGTTTTAGAAATCGATATATAAGATATAGATATTTAAGAGTTTTTTTTTTAATTTAAGACTAATCCCTCCCTTAATCCTTGTTGTTGTTCAGTTGTGTTCCTCATTTGACTTTTCCGTATTGTCCGTGGGGTTTTCTTGACAAAGATACTGGAGTGGTTTGACACTTCCTTCTCCAGTAGATTAAGGCAAACAAAGGTGATATGGCTTGTCCAGAGTAAGCTGGATTTGAACTCAGGTCTTCCTGACTCCAGGCCCAGTGCTCTTTCTACTGACTCACCTAGCAGATCCCTTAATTTACCCTAACTCCAATTCCTCCTTTCCCTTTTCCTTTTTCCCATTCTCCCCTTTCCCTCATACTTTCCTGTTTAGTGAAATGCATTTCTGTATCAAAACTATGTGTATATGTATATATTTTTCCCTCATTTGACCCGTTCAGATGGAGAGGGAGATTCAAGTGTCATCCCTTCCCCACCCCCACCTTCCTCCTCCTTACTTTTAGATGTCTACTTCTGCAATTTGACTATGGGAGATATTTTCCCCTAACCTTTTTTCCTTTCCCTTTCTCTTTCCATTCTTCTCTTAAGATCATCAAGACATAACGGAACTATTCCCAGGCTTTGTCTAATTAGACTTCCTCTATGACCTTGATGATGATAGATTTCTGAATGGATTTCTGTATTAAGTCCTCATATGTGTAAACAGTTTATTCTTGTGTAAGCACTTGTGATTCCTCACTCATGTTTACCTTTTTATGTTTCTCCACTCCTGTATTTGAACTTCAAAGTTTCTATTCAGCTCTGGTCTTTTCATCAGAAATGTTTAGAAATCCTCTTTTTCATCAAATATCCATTTTTCCACTGTAGTACTATACTCAATTTTACTGGGTAAATTATTATTGGCTATAAGCTTATATTCTTTGCTTTCTAGACTATCATATTCTAAGTTCTATGTTCCTTTATAGTTGTGGCTGCTAAGTCATGTGTGATCCTGACTGTGGTTCTTCAGTCTTTCATTCTAGATGGTTGCAGTATTTTTTTCTTGCCCTGGAAGCTCTGAATTTTGACTATAATGTTTCTGGGAGTTTGAATTTGGGGTTTCTTTCAGGAGGTGACCAGTAGATTTCTATTTCTAATTTGTCCTCTGGTTCTAAGACAGCTGGGCAGTTTTCTTTTAAGACTTCTTGAAATAGAATATCTAGTCTCATTTTTTTGGTCATGGCATTCAAGTAGTCTAATCTTTTACTCCTTTTCATTTTATTAGATTGCTTAATCCATTCACATGGAAAGTTATAAGAGTTAGGTTTATATTTTCCACTGTCTACCTCCATTATTGTTTAAGTTGTGATTTCCCCCCCTCTCCTGCTGAAGACACAGTATTATATCCCTTTAGTTACTTTGTTGTTTTTCAGTTTGTAGTTGAATCTTTGTGACCCTGTGCACCATATTATCCATGAGGTTTCTTGGTAAAGATACTGTAGCGATAAGCCATTTCCTTTTCAGGCAGATTAAGGTAAACAGAGATTAAGTGACTTGTCTGGGGTCACATAGCTAGCAAGTGTCAGAGGGTGGATTTGAACTCAGATCTTCCTGACTTCAGTCCCAGGACTCCATCCATTAAGCCACCTAGCTGCAGCTTCAGTTACTTTAATCTTTTTTTTCTTTTCAAGGTGGCCCTGTTCCCACTGGTTCTCTTCCCTTCACACCTGGTGCCCTCCTCTTGTTTGTTACCTCTTTCCCTTTGGGGTTTTGTTTATTGGTTCCTTTGTCTCTCTCCAGCTTTCATCTGGTTATATAATTCTCACCTCACTCCACACAGAAATTTTTCTTCTCAACCAAGTAGATGTCCTTTTCCTCTTCTCCCCTTCAATTAGTGTAGCCAGAATGGACTTTGTTTTCTTTGAATGACTCAGCTTGCCTCGTTGAGCTTCCCTGGATGCTGGGGCTTGCTCTTCCGGGGCAAGAGACCCAGCGACCATGCCAGGGATCGGAGAGCTTCCTGTGTGATGAGTCATGGGGCTGGCTGAGGGGAGGTGTGTTAACGTGGTCTACGCTAGGGGGAGGGGCCAAGTCAAGAACCAATCGGCCCTGGTTGTTCAGGCGGCGCTGGATGATGTCAAAAACTCTATAAGAGGGGAGAGGACAGCTTGAAGATCTCCTTTCCTTTTCCGGCTGGAGCCAGAGATGCCTACAGCCGAAGCTGAGCTGCCGGTAGCAGAGCTGACTAGAGGCTAGTGGGTAATCTTACCGTAGAGGGGAAGCATGTATACGATTTTGCCTTATACCATCTCGCTTCTCTGTGGCCTCCTGGTTACCCTTGTGAGGCAGACTTATTGGGCCTGGAAGCTTTTGATGAAACTATCAAAATGGGGACGCTGGTTTGTGGGCTTGTTATTGTGGAGTGTAAATACATGCTTTAGTTCTCTTGCCTTCTGCCTAGAGAATTCCTTATATCCTGCGGTTCCGGACCTTTTAGGCACATATGAGATTCTCTTTGAAATCATAAATTCTGCCTTCCTAATATAATTAGTCCCATTCATTTTTTGTTTCAATTTTTTTGGTTTTGCTTTCCAAAAAAGGATTTTTCTCACTCTCTTGATTATCCATCCTCTCTTTCTGTCTGCTCTAGAAGTCCCTCATTCTCTGATTGATCTAATTGTCTTGTCTCTCTTTTTTCTGTATTCCTAATATAATCAAAGCTTTCAAGCTTTCTTATCCAGGCAGTTTCTGCTATTGTTTTTTAGGAGTTTCCCCATGGATTCCCCTTTTCCATTGTGCCTCACTCCCAGAACAATGCTAATTATTGCAGATATTGCAGAGAATATTGCCCACAGTAGATACCCTCCCCCACCATATCCCAAATTATGCAGCCCACCACTGATCTATACCCTCCCCTGGTTATCTTCTCCCTACCTCCCCATCATTTGCCTCAAAATTTTCTCTATGGGTCCATGCTCTCCCACTTCCCTGGGTACCAGTTGCCCCTAGGGGTTCCAATTGCACCCTCCTGATAGAGGACAAGTAGACTTTTCAAGCTCCAGATCCCACAGGTCATACCCAGCGTAAGGTCCTGTAACAACAATGCTGCTAGCAGCTGCTATGGAGGTGTAAGACCAACAACACTAGCCTATAACAGGGCTGCTAGCACAGGTTCTTTGATCTGCTTTTCTAAGGAAAGCAACTTTAAGGGGTTTACAATCTCACTTTAATTAAATGTACATATATCATTCACTTAGTTCAGGGGAAAAAGTCAGCACCCTGAACTTCAGAGAAAACACAAACAGAAATTACAAGCAGAAATTATATAAACAGAGTGAATAACACAACTCAACAGACAGGGCTTCTAGCTTTCTGTCCATAGCAATACATACATAGTTATCAGAGAGAGATGCACCAATATCTGGGTTTTCAAAGCCAGGGGGCTCCATAATGGCTACCCAGAGTCTTGCTTGGCCAAATCACAGGAACAGTCTTCCAATGAGTGAGCCCCCAAAGCAAAATGCTAACCTCAGAGTATATATGCACTTCTTCAGGGTCAGAAGGTGTCACAACCATGTGACTCAAACTCATGTGACTTAGGTTTTCTTGTGACTTAAGCAGGTCATCAAAGACTCTTGATTCTATCAAAGACTCTTGATTGAAACAAAGGCAAGACTCAATCAAAGGCACTTAATTGCATTAGTGCTGAAAAGCATTCCAAAAGAAAAAACCTGGAAAAGTCCCACTTTGCTTGCCATTATAGGTCCCCATCTCCCGTCATAGACTCTCCATCCATCTCTCTTGCCCAATAGGAATATACATCATTAGAACTCCCTTTCACCACTAAAATAAGGCCTCCTTCCTTTCCCTCCTTTTTCAATCTTTCCCCACTCCTCTTTAGACTCTTCACTTTTTGAGGCCGTAGAAGTTATTTTGCTGTTTTTGCTAGTCTTGGTTTGATTCCAACACATCACACACTCCTCCCCTGATCCCTTCCCCCTCTTTCATGTACCTTCTCATGTTGTAATGTAGTCCCACAAAAATAAACAAACAACAACAAAACATTGATTCACCTGTAGGCAAGGTATTGCTAGGTTCTGTCCAGATTTTTGCCTTGACCCCGGTCTGCTTGTGTACATTTAGAAACAAGTCTCTCACTGGTCTCTCTGTTCTCACTCTGTTGCTGTTGCTGTCTTTGTCTGTTGCAATTATTCACTCATTCTGCATTTCTGTTGTTTGGGGTATTAGAGAAGGAAATAATCTCTTTCGTTCTGTTTTTCTTTCTAAAACTCTGTTATTAAACATCTATCTTTTTTGATGCATGGTCAAGCTCAGATTTGCAGGGTAAGTCACCCTGGGCTGTATTCTGAGTTCCATTGCTCTTCAGAACACATTATTCCATTCCCTCCAGTTTTCTAGTGGGTATATGATAGTCTTATTTTATTCAAATATCCCTTCCTTTGTATTTGAAGGTCTTTCTCCTGATGGCTCACAGAACTTGTTTCTAAATTGAATTGTTAAAATTAACCACTATATGTCTTGGAGTTTGCAGTCTTGGCTTTTTCGGTGTGCTTTTTTTCTGGAGACCATCTATGAATTCTTTCCACTGGAATTTAATTTTCTGTGTTCAGAAGTTCTATGCAATTCTCTTCTATTATTTCCTTTGTTATGGGGTTAAGGTTTTTTTTTTGTCTTGTTCTTCTTCTGGGAGACCTGTGATCCTTAGGTTGTTTCTATGCATCCTGTCTTTGAAATCAGTATAAGTTTGCTTACATACTGAACATATTTTCTTTTAATGTTATTGTTTTTTGCTTCTCTTCTTCTAGATTATTTTTCACTTCTGTGTATTTGTATTCCAAACTATTCTTCTTTCTCTTGTGTCTTTGATGAGGATTACCATTGCAGATTCCAGTTTTTCTCTTCTGCCCATTATTTTTGCTGTTTAAACTATAAATACTGCTCTCATAATTCTCATTTCTCTTTTGAATGACTCAGGGACTGTGTGTTGTAGTTCAAGGATCTCAAATTCAACAGGGTCCTCTTTCTCATCAAGTGTTGGCTCATTTTCCTTTGTTTTGCAGTATTTACTCAGATCCCTGAACTTGTTTACTATATTTGGAAGCCATATTTCCTTCTGTAATTTTTTTCCCCTGCTGCTTTGTCTGCTTTGAGTTTTATTCTTCCTGAATTTATGGGTAATTTCAGTCTTTCTCCCTCCCCCATCTTCCCCTTTCAATCACTTTCTGACTCCCCACTGATTGTGGTTTCCTTGGGATCTGGACCTCAAAGTGTCTCTCAGCCTTTTTTCACAATGGGCAATTTATAATGCACCAACCTAGATCTCTGCCCCAAGTAGCTTTTAGGTGGTCAGAGCTGGGCCCAACTGGATGCTGTTTTCTTTCCTTTAGACTTTAGTGGATTGCTGTATGCACTGGTTTCACAGATAATACACGGGAGGCACTGGAGTTTCTGGCCTCCAGCCTCTAACAGATTCACCCTTGATCTGGCCAGACAGGAAGGACAGGAAGCTAATAATCTTACTTTATTCTAGTCTAGTCTCCTCAAGAGAAAGTTGCTGACAACGGGAGTACCATCTCCTACAACATTCCTTAATCACCCTTCTGGCAGGGGCATTCGAGAAGGGGGAGGGGCAACAACCCCTACATCTAGATGGGGTCAATGGAGACAGGCACAGCTTGTTCACTCCCCAAAATTCCCTCAAGTCTTAGTGGGGGCCAGTCAAGGCACACACAGATTCCCTTATGGATTCCCTGTGGTTTTCCCACTCACTTACCAGTGCCCACTTGCTTTATAGGGCAACAGACAAAGACAGCATCTTGCCAACATTAAGCTCATAGGTTAACTTTAGCAATATCGTCATTCTGTGCAAGCATAGTAAATATCAGCTATGTCACCTCCATATCTCATGACACAGTTGTGATAGGACTGTCTCTATGATTCTGGGAATTACTTTCTATCCAGGATTCTTGGGGCTATTCTGGGAATTATTATCTAACACCTGGAAAGTAGATATTGTCATGGCCATAGATCTTGAGAAACTAAAGTCTAAAAAGGATAACAAAATCCTCCTTACTTACAGCATCCATGCCCCAACTCACACACAATGTGTTGTCCTGGTACCCTGTCCCTCTTCCTCTGTTCCTTACTTCTCTAGCCTGGCATTAGCAGTTTGAAAATTTATAGCACTAGTACTACAGGGTACTACCACAACAAGCTTTTGCTCCTGAGGGACTTTGGCTACCTGGCTGTCTGTAGAGGCCAGAGGTCTGTAGACTGGAGCCATGGCACTAGAAAGAGAGAGGAGCAGTCAGGGTGTGTGAGGGTGGGTTTTGTTGTAAGCCTGTGTTGTATTTTGTGTACTGTGACAAATGATTTTTCGTAGTAATCCATATCTTGGAGACTCAGAGCTTCCCATCCAGCCCCCTTTTTCCAAAATTCAGTTTACTGATAATGAGATTGTATTGAGTCTTATCCTGGTCAAACCCCAACCCAAGCTTGAATTGATTTAACCAAAGGTATGGAAGCTCCATTGTGTTCTGCTCAGGCTTGGATGGAGACAGATTCTTCTGTCTAGGTAGCTTAAGGCTGGGAGTGCTCTGATATGGTTGGGGGTGGGGAGGTCTGATAGAAGAGGAATTTCCTTTGTTGGAGGTAAAGCAATGATGGGGTGATATCATCCATTTACCTGAAAAGGTACATAAACTGGGCACCCTAACCCCTGAAACTGAGCCAGCTCTGGACTGCAACTCCTATGCAATACATGTGTGTCACCAGCTTGAGAGAAATTAAAAACATGGACACAACCTAGTTTTGTTTGTCTTCTCTTAGAAACAAACTCTATAGAGGTTGAAAGTACATTCTTGCTGCAGAGTGGCGGAGGAGTGCTGAGTGAGTTTAGGATCAATGAGCTTTATTTCATGGCTTCTTGGAATTTTTTAAAAACCTTATCTGGAATTCTGGGTGTCCCAGACCATGGAGACAGCTGAAATTACTTTATCTTTGGTGCATAATTTCTGTTTTGGAGAGGTTTGAGAGGTTTTGGGTATCAGAGAAAATGTCTAATCCTCCATCTTGTTGCTTACATGACCCAGAAGTCCCTACTCTAATGATTCTTAATTTTTCTCCTTGATCAATTTTCTACGTCAGTTGCTTTTCATATGAAATACCTTACATTTTCCCCTCTTTTTTTTCATTCTTTTGATTTTGTTTAAATATTTCTTGTTGTCTCATGGAGTCATTGGCTTCTATTTGGTCCATTCTAATTTCCAGGAAGTTTGTTATTTGGGCAAGGTTTTATACCAAGCTATTAATTCCTTTCCAATTTTTTTCTTCCATGGCTCTCATTTTCTTTCACTTTTTATTTCTAATATTCTCAGTTATAAAAACATTTTAAACTCTTTAAAAAAATGCTCTTGCTTTATCTCTTCTAAGAAGTATAGTTGAATTTATATCCAAGCTGTGTTTTCCTTGAAGTTTTGCTTGTAAATGTTCTGAAGTTATTTTCTTCTTTCGGATTTGTGTCTTGAGAATCACCGTAACAGCTTTTTATGGTGGGGTTCTTTTTTTTGTTTGCTCATTCTTCCAGTCTCCTTCCCTGACTTCAGACTTGATGTTAGGGGTAAACTCTGCTGCACTTCTGGAAGAAAGGTTTGGGCTGGACCTGTTGCTGGCTTTTTCAGGGTATTAAATGTTGTATTATTTGAGGATCTCAGGAATAGGAATTGGAAGAAGTAAAAAATAAATCTTAGGAATAGGAACTGGAAGAAATAAAAAATAAAACAGCCATTTGCTTTTTTGCTTTGCCCTGGCAACATAGGAATTTTGGAGTGGAAGAGATTCTTCCATATCACACATTTATTTCTCTTTCTACTAGATAGTCCTAGAAGCACCACCTTCTTCTGGTCTATGCCCTATTACTATGTCCTTTGATTTATGCCTTCCCATTAAAGGCTCGAATTTTTCCTGAGACATTTATGTGCTAACAACCTGCCTCCCATTGCAATAATAGCTTGTATTTAGCATGGTACAGAGTGATAAAAAAAAAAAAAACCAGTTCATGTCAGTCTCTCGCCTCCCTTCCCTTCCCTTCTCTCCTCTTAAAGCAAAATATAAAAAGTTTTAATAAACATGTTGGATGTCTCTTATAATTGGTTTGCACCCCCACCCCCATGGGATCCCAATAATTCTGGACAGAAGTCTAATCCTCTGACCTAATTTTGTTTTGTGTAAATGTATCAGTAAGGCAAGATTTATGACCTCGAGGATGACCATGAACATGCCTGAATGGCTCGGGAATTGCAAAGTATGAAAAACTCTCTATGTAGAAGGCAGAGGAAATATAACATTTATTTAGACACCAGAGTATCCAATCCCAAGACCGGCTACTCCAATTCGATATAGTAGTAATTATATTCCAAAACTAGTAAGCCCACCTCAATATAGCAACAAGGAAATTATAACACAGTATTAAAGTGAGGAACCAAATCATCCTGTAACCTTACCCATGCTAAGAGCCTTCCTGTAAACAATCATTCATGAATCCTAACTCTCTGCTCAGCACTCTCTTCCGCAGCTCTGCTGACGCTGGTTCTCTCAACGTCTGCTCTTCAGTGCCCTCTTGATGTCTGCTTCTCAGTTCTGCCCCTCTTCATTTCTGGTTCTCTCACACTCTGGGCTCTCCTTATATGTAGTCCTAGCCAGGCAGCTGATTGGCTAGAAATCAGGTCTCTGATTGGCTGAATTCATGATTGACTAGGTCTCAGGGCACATACCATTGGCTCTGGTCTTAGCAACTCCCCTTAGGGCCCTGAGGGCTTCCTGCCCAAATCAGCTTAGTGCTTAGTAAGTAGAGGCTTTAGGCCTACTTACAATCAAAGATATAATCAAGCTTTCCCATCTATCCCTGCCTGAGGCCTATTGAATGGGTGGGGAAGATCTTTGATCACATTAATACTATAGTAAACCAGGCCTGTCATTGCCCTGAATGTAAATAACATCTAGACATGCATCACAAAGCAGTTATGGTTGATCATAGATTTTAAAAAACCAAGAAAATCAATAGTAAATACTTGTAGTCTACAGATGGAAAGAGGAAGGGAACATGCATTTATTAAGTACCTACTAAACTCTGGACATTGTGCTGAGAGCTTTGAAAATATTATTAAATTTGATCCACACAACAACCCTGTGAAATAGGTGATACTATTTCCCCCATTTTACAGTTGAGGAAAGTGAGGCAGACAGAGATCAAGTGAGTTGCCCAAGGTTACACAGCTAGTAAGTAAGGCTTTTTTTGAAATATATTTTTACTTATTTCATTAAATATTTTCCAATTACATGTAAAAAAATTAACATTCATTTTTATTTTGTTTAAAATAGTATTTCATTTTTTTCTAACTACATGTAAAGACAATTTTCAACATTCATTTTTTTTTAAAGATTGTGAGTTCTGAATTTTTCTCTCTCCCTCCCTCCTTGGCCCCCTCCCCAAGACAACAAGCAATTTGATATAGGTTTTTACATTCATTTTTAAAAATTTTGAGTTTCAAATTCTCTCCCTCCCTGCCATTCCTATGTCCCCTTGAGAAGGCAAGCAATGTGATATTGATTATACATGTGAGATTGTGCAAAACATATATCTCTATTAGCTATGTTGTAAAAGAAAATATACACATATACACCCTAAGAAAAATCAAGAAAGTAAAAATGTATGCTTTCATCTGCACTGAGTTCATCAGTTCTCTCTCTGAAGGTGGATAACACTTTTTCATCATGGATCCTTTGGAATTGTCTTGGATAATTGTCTTGATCAGAGTAGCTAAGTCTTTTATAGTTGATCATTCTTACAAAACTGCTGTTACTGTTGTGTAGGTCAGAGACCACTACTCACATTAAAAACAGACAGAGACCGTTCTTGAGAAAACGCAAAAAGGAATTTATTGCTTTCTCATGAGAAAGGACACACCTCAGTGTGGCCCAAGATGATGCCAAGAGTGTCTGTGTGGCATACAGCTCAAAGCAAATTATATAGACCCTAACTCAGAGTTCCTCCACCCTGTACTGGCTCCTCTTCCCATTGACTGGGTTTGGAGCTCACATTCTAAATGTGGAATCTTTTCCCAGCAACAGAGAACAAAGAATAAAAAGACAGGCATGAGACCAGAGACTGATATTCAGCAAAAAGGGAGTAAAAGCTAGATAAACAGGACCTTGCAGGTGTCTGTCTACTGTTGTAATTTCTTATCTCTACTTTTTCAGCAGAGTAGTTTCTAAAAATATAGAAGGAGTGCAGGGTGGGGGTGGATGGTAGGAGAGGTAAGGTCTTATCCCATACTGAGGGGGCTTCACTACTTCAGCATTCCACTCACTGTGTACAGTATTCTCCTGGTTCTGCTAAGTGAGGCATTTTTTAACTCAGGTCTTCCAGACTGCAGCTCCCCTATTCAATGCTCTACCTCGATAGCTACTGGGTAATGTAAAGATGAGTAGACCAGCAGAGGCACTGGTCTAGTAAAACTTCACTGGTTCTAGTAGAGTTTTGGAGAACAGACTAGTTACTTACCAGGTAGGGATTTGACTAGGTGGAAGTAGCTTGGCTACCCATTCTGACACTATAATTTTAATCTCCATTCAACACACATGCATTTTTCACAACTCACTTGCTGGCTTGTTCCTTCATCATTCATTCTACTCCTATCTCTCTCCAAAACTGATAGCAGAAACCCCTTAGGGGATCTCCCAAGTGCTCAATCTTTGAAAGCAGTCTTTCCCTCAGGGCAGAAAAACAAACAAAATAAAAACTGGCTCTTTGGGACTACAAATCCCAGAATTCATAATTCATTTTCATGACTTTTTCCAGCCTCTTTCAGGGCAGAAAGAAAACAACCTGACCCTTTAAGACACAAGCTGTGTTGGCAATCAAAATGGGCTCTTAGCACTCAGTTCAATCAAGTGCCCTTGAAGAGTTTGGCCTTTGTTTACTTGATTAGATTGGGAGTCCTTGGTGATCTCCTTGCCTCAGGGGAGGGCCTAGTTTACATTAGTTTGACTGACATGTTTGGGACATCAGAGGCTTTTAGACCACATGGGTTTAAGTCGCCTCTTTGTGAGGATTTTAGGTCACATGGGTGAGTCGCATGTGTGACTCATCTTTGACCTTGAAAAAGATATAAAACCAGGGGTTGGCTTTCTCTTTTTCTGAGCTCTTACCCACAGCCATGGTGGTGCTCGTGACTCTGGGCCAGCCCTTGTTATGAGCTCCCAGACTGAACCTAGATGTTGGTAACTATGAATTGTATTTCATCTGTCTGTCTATGTTTATAACTTGTTTGTATTTGCTCTGAAGTTCAGGGTGCTGGCTTTTTCCCCTGAACTAAGTGAATGGTATTTGTATGCTGAGTTAAAGTAAGTTTGTTAACCCCTTAACGTTGCTTTCTTTAGTAAAGTAGATCAAAAGAACCCGGGCTTTTGCAGTGTGCTGGTAGCGTGCTTGTTGTTGGGCTTGTGTTGGTCTTTCACCCCCACAACAGCTGCTAGCTGGATTGTTGAAACACAAGCTCTTTTCTATTCATTGCACAAAATCCAACTCTGACCCTACCCCTGACTGGTGCAGAAATCCAATCACCTGGTTACACATTTATTTATTTGTCTATTTTTTAAAACAGTAACAGATAGTTTTGATAATTATCACTTTATAATTTAATTTGAGATCTCCGAGTGCAAGTCTTTCTTGCTTCTTTTTCTTTTTTATAATGTCCCTTGATATTCTTGAGCAAGCTAAAAAACTTTTTTTTTAAAACAAAAATGGGAATAATATTTTATCAAGGACATTTTTCTGTCTATTGATATAATCATAATGTTTTTTGTTTTTATTTTTAATGAGTTTTATGCTTGATTGTATTCTTGTATTTCTGATTTAAATTCCACTTTATCATAAAGAATAATTCTTCCTATATTGTTGCATTCAGTTTGCCAGTATTTTATTGAATATGTTTGCATTGTAACTAATTTGTTACTGGTTTATAGTTCTCTTTCTTACCTTATCTTTCCTTTTCTTTGGAGCACAAGAATCATAATTGTCTCACAGAAAGAATTAAGCAAAGCATAATCATTTTAAATACAGTCAAATGAAATTTATAAATTTATAGATTTAGAGCTAGAAGGACCTTTGAGGTCGTAGGGTTTAAGCCCCTCCTTTTATTTTTTTTTGTAAATAGTATTTTATTTTTTCCAACTACATGTAAAGATAGTTTTCAACATTCATTTTTAAAATAAGTTTGAAGTTCCAAATTCTTTCCCCTCCCTCTGTCTTCTCCCTTCTCCCCAACAGAGCAAGCCATCTGATATAGATTATAGATGTGCAATCATGATAAGTCATGTTGTGAAAGAAGAGTCAGAACAAAAGGGAAACATCACAAGAAAGAAAAAACAACAAAAAAGTGAAAATAATATGCTTTGATCTGCATTCAGATGCCAGAATTCTTTATCTGGATATCAATCCCCTCATTTTAAACTTCAGACTCAGAGAGGTTAAGAGGCCTGTCCAAGGTCATCTAGTTAATAGGTCAAGAGCAGGAGTTGAATCCGTGCTTTCCTGATTCTGAGTCAAGCATCCCTCTTTACTACACCGTACTTGTAAATCTATCAGATCCAGAAAGGTTACTTATGTGACAGTTTGTTCATTGCTTATTCAATTTCTTTTTCAGATTTTGGCTCATTTAGATTATCTTTTTATCTGTCAATTTGAGAATTTTATATTTTTTCTAGGTATTCATGCATTTTAAAATTCTTAGTTTTGTTGGCTTATTACAATAAATAATATTCTTTAATAATTATCCATATTTCTTTATTCTTTGGGATTTTTCTTCTCTCATTTTTTATTTTCCTCTTCTTATTGGTTAACATAAACTAATAGTTTATCAATTTTATTGTTCTTTTTAAAAGCCTCACTCCTTAGTTTGTTTATCTAGTTGTTTTTTTCTTCTTAATTCTGTTAATTTCTTTGATTTAATGCTTTTTATCTTATTCTTATTTTGGGTATATTCATTTGATGATTATTCCCTTTTTAAAAAAACAATTGCAAATTCAGCTCATTATTCTTCTCTTTTGTTAATATAAACATTAAGAGAAATAAATTTGTCTCTGAGAAATGCTTCAGTTTGCAAGCCATAAATATTGGTATGTTGTTTATTATTTCAATTATACTTAATATGATTTTAATTGTTTTTGACCAAATTATTCTTAATTAAATTATTTTTAGTCTCCATTTAGGCCACTATCTTTTGATCAAATATCTTTTATTGATTACTATTCTAATGTCATGTTCTTTAAAAGTAGTGTTCTCAATTCTTGGATTTAATATTTTTTAAGCTCATGAATTCAGTTCCCATCAAGTCTAATTTTCATGGAGTCTTCTACTAATTTTGTGATTCAGAGTTTTAAAGCTAGTGTTACTTGATATTCACCATTAATTTTTGGCACACCAAATGGCCCAGATTCCTGAGGCCTCCTTAGAAATAATTTTTTAAAGAAAAAGGTTGCTTATGAGTGAAATGATAATTTGTGAAGACTTCATAGGGTAAGAATATAGGGTCTACTCTCTTCTCATATTTCTGGAATGGGGAATGTCTGAGGGAGGAGGAAAGGTTTGGAATTCAACCTTGTAGTGACTTAGCTAACTTCTGGAAAATCAGGGCCTGAAGCTGTAGGTGCCCTTCCCCCTCTCTCAGGTGCTAGCTCTTTAGCTATATCATCACCACATTAGTAGCCAAATAAGGGAAGGGTCACTGTGACCTGCATTGAATGAGGCCGAAGGAATTGGCCCCCTCCCCTCTCCTCATTTCTTCTCCTAGACTTTTGTACGGCCACCCTGGTGGTTGAGTTCCAGATAAAGAAAACAAGAATGGACCTGCTTTACAATCTAAGCCCATCTCCCAGCCAATGGCGATGAAGGATAGAAAAGGGGGGGGGGATCTTTGCGTTAGGTATATTTACCTATGCATTTTCTTTGCACCTTGCCTCACTCTCTAATACAATACTGAGACGTGAGGCCAGCCTCTTGAGGTTGTATCCAATAAATTCATTTTGCCTCTCCTAAAGATGTCTCTCCTATTATTTGAATTTTCTGTCCCATACACTTAGATTTTTACCAAATAAAGAATATATCCTTTAGCATAGCCATTTATCCTATACCGAAGGAAACCATATCTTTTTTTTTATCAATTAGTCAATCAACATTTTTTAAGCTCCTGCTATCTGTCTGTGGGAAACAATAAGAGGAATTGTTTCCAAAGGATTAAAACTCCTGCTATCTTTGAGTGATAGCAGAATGTAAGTCAGGAGTGACTGGTTCTAATCAGAGTTGTGACCTAACAGAACCAGATTTCTGATCAGGTGAATGGTCAGAAGCTGGAACTCATGCTGTTTGAAGGGGAACTCATTAGGGAGGAGAACATGAAGTGGGAGGTTTGGGAGATTGCATCTAGCCAATGGAAGGCAAGGTGGGAAAAATTCGAATCTGGATGAATTATAAAGGGTTTTTCCAACTAACTTAATGTGTACTGGAGCTGGGGCCTTTTTTCAGAAGGCGTAGAGGCCAAGTCACCCAATAATGACATGAAGTAAAAATCTTTTTTTTTCTAAATTCACTCATGGCCAGGTGGAATTCTTGGTAAGTTGATTATTTCTAACATGCCTTATTGGATGAAAAGAGAGAAGAAAAAGAAAAAGAGAAAAGAGATGGGGAGGGAGTGAATTGCTGGAACTATTCAAAGTCCTATGACCTTTCTTTTGTAGTTTTAAGGTGCTTGCAGGGGAAGGGAAGTATTGAAGGAGAACTTCAGTAACTGTCAAGGAGGCATCAAGCAAAAAGGGCAAAAAAACCCCCAGCAAATATAGGAAAAAATAGTGTTTTGTTGTCTAAAAAAACTCACTTTTGACAATTTAGTGCTAGGAATGACTTCAAGGGACATCCAGTACAACTCCTCATTTTACAGATGAGAAAACTGAGGCACTGAGCAATTAATTGATTTGTCCAAGATGAGAGAAATGATTATTAGTAACCAGTTAACATGGGGGGAGGGGAAATCCAGGGTTTTTTCCCTTTCTATTTCCTCATTCAAAGCCCAGTCCTTGTAAAGGACAGGACTGACAATGAGACCCTACCCAATTGGGAGAGCTTATTTCTGATGAAAAGGGAAAGAGAATCTAATGGTGGATTCTGGCCCATTGTGTTCAACTTTAAGCAGAACAGGTGGAGAATAGCTCCTTTTGTCTAGAATCTAGATTCCCCAAGCAGGAGTGGTCTGAGTGGAGCCCAGTCTCTGTCACATGAGTGACAAGATCAGAATCACATTCCCCAAGCCCCTCATTAGAATAAACCCACCCCTCATTATAATATTCATTCTCTCATTAATTGCTAACCAGTCAGAGTTGATTTCCGCCCATCAGGAACAACCTCTTTTCCAAAGGTATTTAACCGTTCAATTGTCTCCAAGGTTCCTCTTTGGTTTCTGAGAGAATCACTGACCTCAATTTATTGATTATTTGCTAGCCATAATTAATAAGCTGATTTTTAATTACCAAGAAACTCTGTCTCTCTGACTTTCATCTCAAAGGTCATACAGCTAGCAAATCATCAAAGGATTTGAATCCATGCCTCTAACTCCTGCTTTTTCTATTACATTATACCACCTTCTACAGGTGATCTTTCTGTTTTTTTTAAGTGTTAAATGATCATTGTTTTTATATAAACTTCATTTTAAAATATTTCCTTCCTCATCTGGCAAGCCATACCTTATCACAAAAAATTTTAAAAAGACAAAAAAAGCAAAACAGACTCAATAGAGTTTGACAGTATATACAACATTCCACACCCATAATTTCTTTCCTCTGTAAAGAAGGCAGCAAAATGCACTTTCTAAGGGTAAGCATTGGTCATAATCATCGAGCATTCAATTTTTTTTCCATTTACAGTATAATAATTTTGTATGTTATATGTTTGTTTTGCTTACTTCACTTTGCATCAGTTCGTATTAGTCTTCCCCCGCTTCTCTGAACCCTTTCTTTTTTATTATTTCTTACAACATAGTAATATTTCATTACATTGGTATATCACAATTTGTTTAGCCATTTCCCAATCAAAAGACATCTAACATACTTAGTTTTCGGTTCTTTGCTACTACAAGGATTGCTATGAATATTTTTCTGCTTTTGTTATCTTCTGCCTATATGTCCAAGAATAAGATCTCTGGGTTGAAGGATAGTGACATTTTAGTCTCACTCTTTTTTTTTAATTTTACATTTTTTATAAATGAAGAAACTCTGGATGAACAAAGTTAAATGATTTGCCCATGGTCATACATCTAATAAGTGCCTGTGATACGGTTTTAATTAAGATCTTTCTGACTTATCTGTATGCTTCTCTAGAGTTCTTCTTTGTAAATACACAAGTTACAAATGGAAAATCTTTCTTTTTGTGTAAAATCACAATTCAATTCAATGCATCGATTATTTTTTTATTAAATGAGCATCTATTGTGTATAAATAAACACTAATAGGCCATAAGGGTGCATGGAATTTGCTGTGTCAAAAGTTAATGCATTCTCTCCCTCCCTCTTTAGAGGGAAGTTGGAATAATCACTTAGGTGTGATGTAGAGGAAATTCCTGCTCAGTGAAAGGTTATAAAAGGTAGCTTCTGAATATCTGTGAGTTCAAAGTTATGATTTCACTCTTGTTTTAAGTATAGTTACAAATCACATTCCAGAATGGTTGGATCAATTCACAGCTTTGCCAACAGTGTATTAGTATCATCAGATCTTTTTATCAATGCCATAGTTTCCTTCAATTGTTTTAATAAGTTTATTTTCCAATTCATTTCTCATTCATTTGTAGAGCTCTTCTTGAAGGTAATCTTGATTTTTCCTTCTGGCAACTTTTTTTGGGATCTTTTCATCTGTGTTTATACATCCTATTGAGGGGTTTGTTTCTGCTTGTTCGTTTCTGTGTTTTTTTTTTCTTTTTCCTTGAAAAGTTATTATTTTTGAGAGGTCTTTGATTACTCTTTTTTCTCTCCTTTATCTTTTTATTTATTTTTGGATTTTTTAAACATATTCATGGTGGATAGAAAATCTGAGGACTTTTCATTCTGCCATCTTGCTGAAACTGTGTATCTTTTAAAGTAGGACTCATGAATTATTAGAAGTTCTATTCAATTCATTTTTGGGATTGTAGATTAAAGGGCCAATTTTTATCTTTCTTATATAAGTCTGTCATGCAAGATACCACTATGAGTGTTGGGGATACAACAACAAAAAAGTACCAACACTTAGGCCTTCCTTTTCCAGAATTTGGCCAACCATATCTTCTTCTCCAGGATCTACTGTACATTTGATGCTCTGGGGTGAGTCTTCTCTAATGTCATTGGCTTTAGCCCCATCTTTGTGTGTTCTCCCCACTGTTAACCACCAATAGTTAATGCTCTAGTTTCATTAAATCAATTATATCAATTAAAGGGATATTTTCTGTGAAGACATAGAAAAAAATGTTATAAACATTTCTCTGCAACACCTGGGGCATATTCACTCCAGTCCCTAGAGAGAGTGGTTTGAAATTTTTAAAAGTATATTGTGTTCTTCTCACCAAATTTATCTCTAAAAGTGGAATAGCTACTGGTCCCCCAGGCCATTCCTTTGGGTCTTGCTAATACTTTGTTTTCAGTTCTGTGATACCACAAAAAAATTTTGGCTTGTCCTTAATCTTTAACCTGTGTCTCTCCTGTCCTGTCCTTACTCTTTAGCCAACCATAAAACTCTAAAAACCTTAGCCTGGACCATAAAGAATTCCTTTTTTCTCCCTCATTTTGTGTCATAAAATTCTTTCTTCTCTTGTCCTTAATCTTTAACCATCATAAGACCCTAAAAATCTATAGGCTGAATAGCACCCTGTCAGGATTTTGCTATATGATCCAGGTTCCCTCAAATATCAGGGCCTCAGTTAGCTTTTTTGCTAAAAGGTCCATGTGCTTTCACATAAATAAAGCTCTCGATGGCTAAAGAAAACGTCATCTAAGTGAATTCTTTCGCACTTGAAATGCTCTCTTGAATCTGACCTCAACAATGATTCTACTCACCACCTCTGTAACTTTCTGGACCAAAGTGGCTCTCCCTGACTCCCATTTCCGTATGTATCCAATGTGTCCAACTTTGAGGTCTGAGACTGTGTTGCTTTTGCATTCCTAGAACTTAACACAGTACATAGTAAGGCTTTAATAAATGCTGTTTTTCATCTATTATTCCATATTTTGATAGCCTTGATAAGATGACCTTCAAAATTCTTTCTATCTCTTAAATTCTGATTTCATGTGAATAGAATGTAGAATGTAGGAGGTAGAGAAAATGAACATGACATGTATGAAGAACAGAGAAGAGATTGTCTTAACTGGCTGCAAGATTTGCATTGAGTATCCCTGGGAATTCAAATTCAACAGGCAGATTTTTAGTAATTATGAATATTCAAATACTCTATAAATATTACCTATGTACTTTATATGCCTTGTCTCATTTGGTCCTCACAGCAGCCTGTGAGGTAGCTTCATTTTACAGATGAAAAAACTGAGTCTCAAATGAGCCCCAGGGAGGTCAAATGATTTGTCTATTGTGACTCCACTAGTTCACAGAATGGGAAGTAGGATTTGAACTCAGGCCCTCCTTATTCTCATTCTAGAACTCTTTTCCACTAATACCTTGAAGGGTCCTGGAAATAAAAGAGAGAAATTTGAACTTGATTTGGTAGGTGATAGATATCCATTTTAGGTTCTTTTGTAGGAAAATGACAAAGATGAAAGTAACACTTCGGAGAAATTAGTTATACGAAAAATCAAGCAAAGGTATCTTTGTGGAAATCATTAACTTTATCTACCAACAATGTGCTCAAGTCATTTCTATCACACACATTTTAATAAAACCCCAAGATCTTGTCAATGTTGAGTTGAAAGAAAAATTTTCATTAGAGCTTCACCCTAATAAATTAGGCAAGCTCAGAAAAATGAAGCAAAAAAGGATTTTATTGTAATGTACAAGGTGTACATGTTGTATGGGCCAAGGCCTTGAGCTCAGACCATGCTCAACCTTTTAAAGACAAATTTTTATAACAGGAGAAGTTAGTTCTGATAGGTTTACAATTCAGAAGGGAATGGTCTGGTGTTAGTATCAGTGTTGAGTTAACAATCCAGGTAGGTTGCTAATTTCTAAAGGGGAATCAAAGCCCTCATGGGTCTGCTCTTTCCTACACTAGGTTTGGCAGGTACTATATTCCCCCTCATAAGAGAGTTGTCACATAAACCTATTTTTGTGTACTCCTTCCCCGAAGGAGAGAGCTATCACATAAACCTGTGCAGTCCTCCTTATAAGAGGGTTGCTATTTATGCCTCTGGGAAATCATGCAAGTTCACTTGATTTAGCTTTTTGCAGCTAAATTCTGCAAAATAATTCAATAATCCCCCAATTTGGTGCTAGCCATATTTTGTAGTGCAGCACCACAGTTGGATTTATATCACTTCTTTATCCTCAACTGTATCATCCTAATCTTTGCTGTGTGTAATTTGGGAATTGGCCTGAGGATCAGTTCATTGTACCAAGGGTGGCACTGTAATCACAAACTGCACACAATCCCTGTGAGAGCACAATGAGAAAACCCACAAACAGATACTTTAGCCAATGAAAGTTTCTTCATCCTAAAACACATCTGTGGCCCATAGATTTTGGCAATTCAGTATTCAGGTGTTCAAACATACAAGGTCTTCATTAGTTGGTATTAGTATAAGCAGAAATGACAAGTCGTGTGCACAGTGAGCAACAAGTCCACAACACATACAGGCACACACATGATTAACATTACAAGCAGAGTTACACAATAGGTGAATGAGGAAACCCAATACAGCAGGAGCTTTAGGGGTGTCAAGTCCTTTTGCATGTTCATGATCTTTAGATAGCTGCATATGCATCAGGCAGATCTGTGGAGACAGGTCCCCAACCATCTCCAGGGACCATACCTAAGTCACTTATAGAGACTCACTAGAAAATGCTGCTAAGTCCTGCTAGTGATAAGACTTTGTATAATTCAGTAAACTGTGATGAAATCTAATCAGATTGACTTTCCAGTAATTAGTTCATGTGGCAAGAACCAATCAGACTGTATGTATCTAACCCAAGTAATAACATAGAACAAGAACAAATTAGGAACCCATAACTTACCTGAAATTTCAGAGAATTTCAGTTTTTATATACCACTTACTCTTTCTGTCTTCACTGAAATTCTACCTGATATGGACAATGTCATCCACAGGCTGAATTCTTTACAATTACTAATGCAAATTTACATATAAGACCTAAATCTAATTTTTGAAAATTTCTTACCTCATACTCAGGACTTATATATCTCAATAGAAACCCTTAGAAGCCAATTATAGACAGAAATAGCTATAGCTATACCTATCTACAATGAATCTATATCTAGAGTGATATAGATGTGCGTATATCTATATCTATCTATATCTATGATTGACTTCCAAATATGTGTGTATGTGCATACACATGTGTATGTATATATGTATATATACATATACACAATACACATATGTGTGTATGTCTATATTTCCTTGGTCTTAAAGAAAACAGTCTAATCTTATTGTCTCCTCAAGTTTACTACTCCAATTTATTTACATCCTTGTCTTATCCCGCTTTGGGATATGCATATTATCCTCACATTATCTTGAAAGAATGAGGTACTTTAAGGACCTAATCTTATATGTGACTATATAATTATTAGCCAGGGAATGGTAAGTTCAAGAACTCATTTACCTAGTTGCATAGGATATGGAGTTGACTGCAAATACAGATTAATAATAGTGAGGTCTTTCATACTTGTATCCTATTATCATAACTCAGATGTTTAGATATTAATCTATCGATCAATAGATTTATCATTATAATGACAAACTGTTCATCTGCCCTTATCATAGAAATTTTCCATGAAAGGAAAGGAGGGACATGGTTATGACAATATCAGGATTATTCCTGCAAGGGCACAGACTGATCTGACATAACAAGAGAAAAATTTCCTTAACTCTGTTTGATTACAGGCAAGAGTCATAGTTAATAGCCAATATCACAACAAAGTTCCACATTAGTTCCACATTATTCACAAGGTATCAAAGCCAGGATTAGAATCAACCAGGTGCGAAAATTTCTTGATCAAAAAGGAAACTGAGTCAAGAGGATTCTACTTTAGCCCACACCAAGGTCATCCTGTCAACTTTTCCTAGGGACAGAAATCCACCTATAGCAGTTCTCAAACTATTTTCTTTTTTGAGTAGCACATGACATGCCTCTTGAATGGTGGACTATTGTCCTCATGATAATCCAGGCAATCATACCTGAAATCAAAACTTAGAACAGCATCAGATTAGAGTTCTGTGAGATTTCACCTCAAATAGCAAAATTTCACTGATCACAGCTTAGGGCTAGGTTATTATTTTTCTCCTGTTGCCACATCAGTTAACAATGAACAAATGTAAAGACATTTCATATTTTCTTCATTCATAAATTAAGAATAATCACATTCTGGAGTTTTATACATACAGTGAATCCATAACAGTTAATTCCAAACTCCCTAAAAATATTGACTACAGCAAGGCTCTAATTTGCATTGTCTGTTAACTCTTGATGCAAAATGAAGTCTTTGAATCCAAGGTCTATTGTTACCAACTTGGCTCAAAGACATACCTTCCATATAGATTATTTATTAACAAATAATAATTTTATACTTTTTCATAAGTGGTGGTCAAATAATGTTAGGTGAAACTCACTCTTTCCTATAAGCAAAACTTTAAGTTTTCCCACTCTGACTGTGATAGGTCCTAGTTTTCTCAGACTTCAACACGTGGTCATCATAACTGATAAGATCTTATGACCCAGCTCAAATAGAAAGTCCCCACAGAACCTCACAGATAAGGATAACTTAAGGGGTCTGTGGCACTTTTTTCCCAACAGTAAGTCATTATTATTATTATTATTATCTACTTTAAAGCCAATCTAACCCATTAAATATTGAATATTTTTCAAATATTTTTACCACATTCCTCTGAAAGTTCAATTCATAATGTAACAACATCCAGGTTAAAAGAGAAGTTTTTTTAATAGTGTTTCTGATACAATGTTTTCCCAAGTTCACAATATAAAAAAGTTAGAAACATAATAATAACATATACAGTATCTTGTACTTGAAACACGAAACATAATTTGTTATCAGTTTGGGACATCAATTCAGTTGATTGCATTTCCAAGTTATCTTACATAAAAAATCATTCATCTTATTACCTTTGGCATTTTATGCCAGTCACATCTAAACTTTAGTAGAGAGTCATGTAGTGTGGAGTGATTATATCCAATTAAAAAAAGTAACAACTATAGTTAATCATTCATGTAGTGCTGGCCATGGATGTTATTATTTTTCCCTTTACAGATCAGGAAACTGAGGCAAACAGAGGTAAAATCACACAGCTAATAAATTTCTAAGACCAGAGTTTGATTCAAGTTTTCCTGATCCATGCATTTCCCAGCAGTTTTATGCTTTAATGCCAAATAACAAGTGCATGTCTTCATTGAGTTCTGATTTACCACAATTATCTTAACAGGAGAACACATCTCACAGTAAAAAGGGTCAGTATAAAAATTTAATCAAATTAAGTTTGGGCTTACAATATCAAATGGTAAGATTTTAAAACCTCAATTTCCCAAGTGCTCTTTACAACTAGCACTTCAAATTATAGGACAGTTAGTCTACTACCAAAGATTTAGAGTGACAGTCTTATTTTATCACTCTTCTGTTAGGATCCTGGAAGATTTTCTGAAACATGAAAATTGCAAACATAAACTCTATTACATTGTAATGAAATTATGAATGCATATTACTTACAGAAGGACTAAAATATGCAATTTTGATATTCTATCCCCAAATAATTCAATGCTGCAAATATGTTTCTGTATTTTCCATATCATAAAGAACAACTAAATAATTTCTCCTATCCTTCTTATCTGAATGAGATAAAACATCTGCAACCCTCTCATTCCTGAACTCTAAAACCCTTTACTTTCAAACCCTACTTCTTAAATTTTCTTTCGTCATTTCTTTATATATCCCTCCAATGGACTTTGATTAAAACCCTTCAAAACTGTACCTGTCTTTTTTCTTTCATATACTGATCTGACTTCTTTTATTTTCTTCTATTTCCTTAATTCTTCCAGTCTTTCTCTTTCCCAATCATATCCCAGAGTATCTATAAGAATTAATCTCCATTGCACCAAATATTTTCCATTATAATTTAGCATTGATTTTATTACTCATTAATTGCAATACTGTTACCTTAGGGGTTTTAAAAACTTATAGATAAATGGTCTATTCAAATACCTTTTGGTGACTTTGCTTCTAGTTTATCTAAACATTTAAGTTCTGTTATATCATTCACAAGAAAATGCAGTGGTAACACAAACATTCTTCCAAATTAAATTTCACTTACTTCCCCGCTCCATTTTTAAACCTTTATTTGAAAGGCCACAAACTTTAAAATTAAATCACTATATTTCTTTTGTTCAGTGCTTGTGGGGAAGTTACCTTGGATACAAAAACTATTTTGTTGATTTCTAGCCAAGGCTGGTGCTTTTTTTTTTGGTACGGTGGAGGTTTTTGTGTAATAACATAAGTCTCACAGTCCCTGATTATTGTCAGGAATTTTTCCCTGAAATTTCCACTCCTTCAGTTTTTGCTAGACTTTAAACAAAATATTGGTTAGCCTGGCTAATGGGTGCATAAGACATAATTCAATAGTTTGGCTTTATTTCACCTCCTTTCCTATGTGTCCCATTTATAGAAGCTATTAAATGATGTAAGAGATAGATAGATAATTTAACTTCTACCTTTTCTCCTTAAATCAGTATGTTCAATGAATAACTGCTTGGGAACAAAGGAAAGATCAAAGTGTAGAAAGAACAGAAACGTAATAATTTCAAAACTTTTTTTATACCTTCATGTTATATACAGTTTTACCCAATTTCTCTTATAGTAGTTTAACCTTCTTACTTTTCTAAAATATTACTAACAATCATTGCTCCCCCAGTTTCTAATACTCAAAGGAAAGTGGGTGACAGAGCATTATTAACTTACTTAACACTTATGAATATAGCATAGTTAACAGGTTCTATGTAGACATGTTTCTACTACTCATTTGCTGTAACCTTAGTTGAGCCCTATAAAAAGGGAGTAAAAAAAGCCTGGCCAGCATTGCTGGGATGCTCAAGATTTAGTGGTTATATAACTTAGATATCCTTGGCTGTCACACACTGCAAAGTCTCATTTTTAGATCAATAAAGCCTGTTTCCAACTTTTGTCATTTATAGCTACAAAATGGGCAGGTGCTTAGAACACAAAAACTTTACACCGATTTTTTTTAAGGGCTGTTTAACAAGCAGAACAATATTTTTTCCCCCTCAATGCTTATGCATCCATCTAAAAATGTGACATATGGGAATAATTTCAACCAACTGTTTTTATTACTTAGTTCAGAAACTTATACAAGATGGTACAAAACAAAACACAAACTCCCCAAAACTTTACAACCACTTCCAATATAGTTTTCCATTGTTCCTACTCAGCTCCAAACCCATTGTGTGCAAAGTCCATTGGCCAGGCAACTAAATGACAGATACAGGCTGCAAAATTCTTTATTTTATTTGTAGCTGCTTATGCAAGAGCAGCCACATACAAAGCCTCAGGACAAATTGTACACAAACTTTACAATGTAGGATCTGAATTTAAAATAGGAAAAAAAAACTAGCAACTGTAAAAATTAAGCACAGATACCAGCCCTGAAACCGAGAACCCATGTGAAAGGGAATCTTATTTTCCTTTTGACTGCCTTATTCTGCTACAGAACAGTGAAAATGAAGATGTAAAGCTTTGTGGTTAGTTTAAATTATATATTCTCTGTAGACACTATAAAATTTGAAAGTTACACATATAACAATAGATGTCTATCATCAGTTCATCTGGATTACTTAGACAATCCAGCTGGATTCCAGAGAACAAAAACTGCAAGGTATTTACTCTTATGCAACTTTTCTTTCTCTTCCTCTCTCTTTTTTTTTTTTTTGAGAGGGCAATTGGGGTTGTGGCTTGCCCAAGGTCTCACAGCTAGTGTGTCAAGTGTCTAAGGCCAGATTTGAACTTAGGTCCTCCTGACTCCAGGACCAGTGCTCTAATCACTGTGCCACCTAGCTGCACCGCCTACCCCTCTCTCTTTTTTTTTTTAAGCAATGTTTAATGGTGGGCACATTGTACTCTAGGTCTGTGATGGCTACTTTCCTCATCAGAGATGTCATTATAAGCCTCCTTCCTCTGAGGAGCCTTGGCTGCTATCAAACTCTTGAAGATCTACCTCTTCTGTGTCACCAATCACACTAGGAACTTCAGGTCTAGCTGGAAGGAGGTCTGCAAGTTCAGAAAGTTTCTCTGGGCTAATCCAGTTTTCAGGAAACTACATCAAAGGTAATGAAAAGATGACCTTTTTCAAAGGGATTATAACACAGTGGCATTCCTTCTCAAACTAAATGGACACAGCCTGGTTCAATTATTTTGCCAGGTGGATATTTCACCACAATCTGGCAAGTGCTTAAGTGTGAACTGAAATCCACACAGAATTTCAACAAATCCTTTCTTGTGGGTCACATGTAAATTGTTTCCATCTCTCTGGAGCATCTCATGCTCCTTCTCTTGCAGCAAAAGAACAATATCTTCTGGTTCCACTTCTGGGGCCCGGCCTGCTACTCCAGCAAATGTAATGCTCTATCCATGTTTCACGACTTTATCTACGTGGACATCAAGAATTTTACTTCTTTTATCACCTTCTTTCCTTCACATTTTTTCTAATAATCCTCATTAATTACTTCATTCTCCATTACAATCGGAACACACAGACTAGATCAGCTGTACTATCCCAGGAGTCAGCTGTTTTATCATTATTCATGTACACTTCAGTCTCAACATGGACCTTATTTCTGAACAGCTCCTGGCTTACCACTTTGCCACTGGATGCACTATAAAGAACATTTTTGCTAACTTTCAGTTTGGTGGTCTTGCCATTGCAAAAATCTTCTAAAGACACCTTGAATGGATGCATTATGTCCTCCCCCTTCTAACCATTTCAATGTCTTTACCCATAAAACTGAACAATTCTCCAACAAAAATGGGAGAAAAAAAATCATCAATGCTGCCACCTCTATCATTACATTCTTGAAGGCTTTGCTCTCCATGTTGATCATATAACTCCCATTTCTCAGGATTTAATAAAACTTTATATGCAAAACTTATTGCTTTGAATTTGTCCTCTGCATATGGACTTTTATCAGGGTGATATTCCTTGGCCAACATTTTTTTAAATAGTATTTTATTTTTTCCAATTACATATAAAGATATCTTTCAACATTCACTTTTATAAGATTTTGAGTTCCAAATTTTTCTCCCTCTCTCCCTCCTCACCCCTCTCCTTAAGATGGCAAGCAATCTGATATAGGTTATACGTGTGCTATCATGTTAAACTTATTTCCACATTAGTCATGTTGTGAAAAAAGAATCAGAACAAAAGGGAAAAACCACGAGAAAGAATAACAAAAAAACCCCAAAAGTGAAAATAGTATGCTTTGATCTGCATTCAGATTCCATAGTTCTTTCTATTTATTTATTTTTAGTTTTCAGCATTCACTTCTATAAGATTTTGAGTTCTAAATTTTCTCTCCCTCCCCAAGACAATGCAATCTGATATGCATAAGGCTATACATATACATTCATATTAAACATATTTTCACATTAGTCATATTGTAAAGGAGAATTTGAACCCATAGGAGAAACCATGAGAAAGAAGAAACAATAACAGCAACAAAGAGAGCAAATAGTCTGCTTTGATCTGCACTCAGACTCCACAGCTCTCTCTCTGGATGTGGAGAGCACTTTCCATCATGAGTCTTTTGGAGTTGCCTTGGACCATTGTATTGCTGAAAAGAGCTAAGTCTATCATAGTTGATGTCATACAATGTTGCTGTTAATGTGTACAATGTTCCCCTGGTTCTGCTTACTTCACTCAGCATCAGCTCATATAAGTCTTTCCATGTTTTTCTGAAATTGGCCTGCTCATCATTTCTGATAGCACAATAGTATTCCATTACATTCATGTACCACAGCTTGTTCAGCCATTCCCCAATTGATGGGCATCCCCTCAATCTCCAATTTTTGGCCACCGCAAAAAGACCTGCTATAAATATTTTTGTACATGTAGGTCCTTTCCCCTAGTAGTGGTATTGCTGGATCAAAGGGCATTTGAAGTTTTATGGCCCTTTGGACCTAGTTCCAAATTGCTCTCCAGAATGGTTGGGTCAGTTTATAACTCCACTAACAATGCATTAGTGTTCCAATTTTCCCACATCTCCAACATTTATCATTTTCTTTTTCTGTCATATTAGCCAATCTGATAGGTGTGAGGTGGTACCTCAGAGTTGTTTTAATTTGCATTTCTCTAATCAATAGTGATTTAGAGCATTTTTTCATATGACTATAGATAGCTTTAATTTCTTCATCTGAAAACTGCCTGTTCATATCCTTTGATTGTCAGTTGGGGAACTTTGGCCAACCCTTTATAAGCCTTCTTTAGCTCATTCTCACCGGCATCTGGAGGGATCCTGAGATTGTCGGAAAGCTTCATATCATCCATATTCCCCATTGTGGGGGAAAGTGAGGGAGTTGGCAGAAAGCATTGGTGAACTTGGATCCTCAAGCAATGGCAGCAGGCGGGGGGGGGGGGGGAAGGGGGGGTGGACTGAGGAGAAGGAGACATTAGAAGAGCAATTTTTTTTTTTTTACTTTTAAGTTGTTCCCTGATTTAAACAAGCTTCTAGGAAAGAGTCAATAATAGGCAGTTCTGAAGTATCAGATAAATTTAAATTGTAAACTCATTTAAAGAAATTCTTTGAAACAAATCCTATAGAAGGGTACCCCAAAACAAAACATTTCTGCATTTATAAAACATTCAAACTGCAACCTGAAAATTCAAAGTAGAGAAATTATATTTCAGTCACAAATGTAGTCTCTAATTAGTTTGCAGTTACGTAAATTTCTGCACTCTAGGGAAAGATTAATTTTCCTCTTATTTGCATTATCTCTTCTCTGCCTTCCAGCTTGACCAGAGTTAGAAGGTAGAGAGATCCTTCTTACTGAAGGCCTTGAAAGTTCTACAGTCACATAGAAGCACTTGACTTCACCCTTCTAAGCCTCCCCCCATCCACTTCTCTTCAGACTCTTCCCTCTGGGGTAACCTAGTCTTTCTTGTAAAAACTCTCATAAAAACTTTCTTGGAAAAACCTCTCTCAATAGTTCTGAAAATACAATTTCTGTCTAGGCTATTGAACTTTGAGACTTGTTTCGAATGTGCATCTGAATGACTATAATTCCCAAGGTTCCATCCTTTATATAGCAGAAATCCCTTTTCTCTTATTATATTTACTTCTTAGTCCCTACAGAAGTTCAGTGGACAAAACTATTCAAAGTCCTATGAGGCTGTTTGTTTGTTTTTTTCAAAGAAATTTTGAACTTGGCAAGGTTTCTTTTCCCCCAGGAATCAGGAGGAAGCTGGCCACTCCCAAACCCTATAGGAATCCCAGCCCCAGAGCCTCACTGCTCAGCTATGGACATAACTGGCAGGTCTCCTCCCAAACTATTCCAACTGGGAATCCCCAGTAGGCTCTCTTTTCCTGCTCTCTTCTGCCCAAGCTTGTCAGGAGCCCTGCTCCTTCTGCTCCCATTTAAACTACAAATGTTTCCCTTGCAATTTGGGACATTTCCAAGTTTCCCTTGTAATGAAGAATTTGCAAGCCCATTTCTAACCTGCCTCTTGCCCATGCCTTCCTTTCTTCATCTTTGTGCACAAATGGAAGAGAAAAGAACAAATGCATTTTGCGTTTTGGGGATCTAGTTCTTTCTTCTCCTTTCCTGAGCCTGGGAAGCCCAATTCTCGACCACTTTTCATGGCAGCATGACCACTGGGGAAATACACCACTGTTCAGGATAGGGCAAAAACAGCCCTAGTGCTGATGGTTGAAGAGAGCAGTGTTCACCTATGAGTACCTCCAAAGGAGAGGTCCCAGCCAAATAACCAATTGTTGAAAGAAAAATCTTCCTTAGGGCTTCACCCTAATAAATCAGGCAAGCTCAGGAAAATGAGGCAAAAAGGAGTTTATTATAACATACAAGTCATATGCATTGTATGGACCAAGGCATTGATCTCAGGCCAGGCTTAACCTTTTCAAGATAAATTTTCGTAGGAGAGGTTAATTCTGATAGGTTTACAATTCAAAATGGGATAGGTTAATATTTGTATCAGTGTCTTGAGTTTGCAAACCAGGTATGATGCTAATTTCTTCTTTTTTAAAAAAAATAAAAGTATTTATTTATTTTTAGTTTTCAACATTCACTTCCATAAGATTTTGAGTTCTAAATTTGCTCCCCATCTCTCCCCTTCCCTCACCCAAAGATGGCATGTAATCTGATATAGGCCATTTTGATATTTGATATACACATTCATATTAAACCTATTTTTCACATTAGTCATGTTGTAAAGAAGAATTAAAACCAATGGGAGAAACCATGAGAAAAAAGAAACAAAAAGAGAGAGAGAGAGAGAGAGAGAGAGAGAGAGAGCTAATAATATGCTGCTATCTGCATTTGGACTCCATAGTTCTTTTTCTGGATGTGGACAGCATTTTCCATCATGAGTCTTTTGGAGTTGTCTTAGATCCTTGCATTGCTAAGAAGAGATAAGTCTATCAAAGTTGTCATCACACAATATTGCTGTTAATATGTACAATATTCTCCTGGTTCTGCTCACTTCACTTAGCATCAGTTCATATAAGTCTTTCCATGTTTTTCTGAAATTTGCCTGCTCATCATTTCTTATGGCACAACAGTATTCCATTACATTCGTGTACCACAACTTGTTCAGCCATTCCTCAACTGATGGGCATATGTTGCTAATTTTTAAAGCGTGTGAGAAACAAAAGAAGGAATTCTGTTTCCACAGGATATAAACTACTCCCAGCTTTGCAAGAGTGATAACAGAATGTAAGTCAGACGTGACTGGTTCTAATCAGAGCTGTGACCTAGCAGAACCAGGCTTCTGATCAAGTGAAAGGTCAGAAGATTGTATGCATGCTTAATAAGTGTTTAATATTATCCAACATACCCCCAGGGGGAGTGAGCCAATTTAAATGCACATGTGATGCATGACCAGAGAGGGGGAACATATCAAGGAGGAGTACATGGAACAGGAGGTTCAGGAAGTTGCATTCGGCCAATGGAGAACAGAGGGGGAGATCTGAATTGAGAATAGGAAATGAATAGCCTTTTATTAGCCTTAGCAAGTGTGCTCCTTTAGGGAGTTACTCATTCGCAATGAATGTAAAATAGAATCTTTCCTGGATTTCCTGTTCTTTCTAAAGCAAGCATGTTTCTCACAAGGGGATCGAAGAGGGTATAGGGCTGCTCTTCCCTGCTAGGTTTGGCATACTACAGTACCTGTCAGGAGAGAATTGTCACATAAACCTGTGCAGCTCCTCACCTTAAGAGGAGGCTGTTACAATTACCTCCTTAGGAGAGGACTGTCATGTATGCTTGATAGAAGAGGGGTGAGAAATCATGCAAGTTCTCTCAATTTAGTTTGTTGTGGCTAAATTCTACACAGTAATTCAAAAGTTGACTAATGAACACACAGTAAGTTCTTGGAAAGTTGGCTTTTTTTTTTACACAATTATTGTTAATACAATTAACTAAATTGTCCTAAGGATCCTATGATTTCAGGAGTAGGCAGCTCCCCATTTTTGTAATGCAGTACAGTCAACTCTAAATTGTTGGCATACAGTATTTATGCCCTTCATGTAGCATCAATAGGAAAATGTTTTCCCCTTGCCATCCAAAATATTTTAGCAGAGATACTGGAGTGTTCCTTCTCCATTTCCTTCTCCAGCTTATTTGACAGATGAGGAAACTGAGGCAAACAGGGTTAAATGACTTGCCCAGGGTCAGAAGTTAGATTTGAACTCAGGGAGATGAGTCCATCCATTGTGCACCTTTTATTTCTGTAGATTCACTTTATTTCTTGATTGCTTGAGTGATAAGGAAGTAGACTATAGTAGAACATCTGACCTCTAATTGCTTATTAGCAAGTGAGGAGATAAAACATACATATGCACAGAAATAACATAGTAGTAGAAAAATTAAATAACAATACAAAAAATGTTACTAGGCAGTATCTTGATCTCTTCATGTTTATAGGTTCAAATTAGCATGTAAATAATGTAAATAAAAATATGTAAAATAAAATATAGAAATGACATACGTAAAGTTCTTTGTAAACCTCAAAGTTCTATTAAATGATAGCTAATTATTATTATTATTGTTGGGGAATAAATGAATTGGGAACAATCAAGAAAGAATTCATGGGAGAGGTAGGAACTGAGCTGGCCACGGAACCTCAGGCATCATTGGACTCACTCTTCCTTACCATCTGCCTTGTCTCCAGTTTTAAAAAAAAAAAAAACTTTTTAATTTAATATTGTATTTTTCCCTAATTACATGTACAAACAATTTTAACATTTTTTTCAATTGTTGAGTTCCAAATTCTCTCCCTTCCTTCCTCCCCCCTCCCCTCCCCCTCCCCCCCATTAAGAAGACAAGCAATTTGACACGGGTTTATGTATTATCTTCTACTATGAGAACTTGAGCTCCTGGAGGGCAGGGATTGTCATGTTTATATTTGCATCTCTAGCAATAAGTATAGTGCCTGCAGCCACAAAGTAAGCTTAATAAATACTTCCTTTATCTAGCTATCCTAGGAAAATGTGCAGGAGCTGATTAGGCACAAAGGAGGCCAGAGAGCATACCAAAGATAGAATGGTACAATGGAGGAAGAAAGGAAACCATGGCCTATGTGACTGGGTGAACCAGTCTGACTAGAGCAGAGGCTTCCTAAAAGGGGGAAAAGGTTGGAAAGGTAGGTAGGAATTGGATTGTGGAAAGCCTTGAATGTCAAGCAAGAAACCTGGACTTTATACTAAAGGCAATAGGGAAGTTTTTGTCTTAGGGAGAGTGGTAGTGACTTATACAAAGCAATGTTTTAGGAAGATTAATCTGAGAGTATTATCAAAGGTGAATTGGAAAGGAAGCCTCCCTGAAGAGATTGGATACAGAGAGCCCAATTAGAGTTGTTATAATAATCTACGTATGAGGTAGCAAGACCCCAGACTAGGAGTGATTTGAAAGACATTAAAAAGAAATAATAATTGTAATAGTTGATACATACATATATATGTATACATATGTATAATACTTTAAGGTTTATAAAAACCTTTTCTTATAGTAATTCGTATGGTAGGTCACAATAATAACTAAGATTCATGTAATAATTTAAGGTTTACAAAGTCCTTCTTTCATAATAACTCTATGAAGTAGGTAGCATATGTATGATTATCCCATTTTTAATTTTTTTTTGTGGGGGGTGGGGTGGGGGGAAGACAGGGCAATTGGGGTTAAGTGATTTGCCCAAGGTCACATAAGCTAGTAAGTGTGTCAAATGTCAGAGGCCACATTTAAACTCAGGTCCTCCTGACTCCAGGGCTGGTGCTCTACTCACTGTGCCACCTAGCTGCCCCGATTATCCCTTTTTTACAGATAGGGAAACTGAAGCTCAAGAAGTTAATAGACTAAAAAGCCAGTGAGGTCTCAAGACTGGCACACTACTTTGACTACACCACATTGTCTCAATTGGAAATATTAGAAGGTCTCTGGTCCCTTCTAACTCTGTGGTTCTTGCCTCTTTATTACCAATTGGATGTTAACAAAATGGAAGAAAGGTGAATAGGATGGTAACATCCTAGACATCATGTCATAAGGAAGAGATAAAGGGAGCGCTCTTAACCTGTAGTCCATTGATAGATTTCAGGAGGTCCACGAACGATAATGAACATAGGCAACAAACCACTATTCTGAGAAGTGATTTATGAGGTTTCACTATATTACCAAAGGGGTATGTGACACAAAAACATGTTAAGAACCTCTGGGTTAGGGGCATGAGTCTTCATTTGACTCTACCATCCTAGGGCACTTAGGCTAGACCAGGTCCTATCCTCCAAAGAGAAAGGAGGGATATGCAGAAGGACTGACGGGTCCCTGGGTAGAGACAAAGCCTTATTTGTATAGCCTTATTTGGCTTACTCATGATTAGTGTAATCAAAAGATACCTGGTATCCTCCAACTCTAGGTTGGTACATTTGAAGAAGGTGTTAAGCCCCTTTGGCCTTACCATGCTGCCTCTAACTTCAATTGACACTTGAACCTAGTCTCTAGTTTTGGGCTGGGCCGATTTTTTGGATACCACCATACGTGTTACTGTTTCTCTCAGGGACAAGAGAGGACAGCTGAGAAGTGAAGTCTCCAGAGAAGCTGATTACCAAACGTATCCTTGTATCTTGTTTGTGCATATGTGCCACTGGTGATTTGTATGGTATCAAGAAACACTATAGTTTTATTTAAGGAGCATAGGGCTTCATTTCTGTTTTTGTTGTTGTTTGGTTGTGTCTGACTCTCTGCGACCAGGCAAGCACATACAATAGCTGTTCCGTGAACTTGACACACCAGTTCCTTACTTGGGACATTTGTAAGGGTCATCTGCCATGGCTGAAATTCACTCTCTTCTTGGCTCAGAACCTCAGAATCCTTGCCCTTTATCCAGGATTAGGTTAGGTACCACCTTCACTAATTCCCTATTAATTCTTTTGTATTTTTTTTTATCTGTGTATATATCATATTCCCAAATAAAAGGGCAAGGACCAATTATTTTTGTACCCCCGGGATCTAGCATTGTAAGGCACAGAGTAGCCTCTTAAGAATGTTTGTTGAATTACTGAATTTGGCCTGGAAAAAAGAAGGCTTTAGGTGTAACACAGTAGTGCATTCTTATATAATTGAAGGGTTATCCCATGGAAAAGAGATTAGGTATCTCTTTGCCAGAGAGCAAAGATAAGTAAGACCAATGGGTCAAAGTTACAGAGATGTAGATTTTTGGCTCACTATAACAAAGAACTTTCTATAGACTACCGTGTGAGATTGTGAGTTTTCTGTCACTGGATGTATTCAAGCATGGCCTACATAACCACCCATACTAAACACTGTGGGGAGGATCATTTCATATGATTGGGGAAGTTGAACTGAATGATCTGTAAGGCCCCCTGTGAAAAAAACTCTTTGGTTCTCTACATCGACAGTAAAAGAAGGGCAGAGAATGGCAGAGGAGTCAAAAACCAAATAGCTTTAAAAATATCCAGATAGGGTAGCCAAATGAGTTGATTGTATTAACATTAATTCAGTGCTTTGGAAGAATTTAATGCAATATCATTATGAGTCAAAGTCAGCCAACATTTAATGTGTAAAGTATCACTGCAAAGGTTTTTCCTTCCAGAAGAAAATTTTATTAAAACAAGGGAAATTAACATAAATCATGGATGGGCAACCATGTATGTAAATATCCAAAGTTACTTGCAGTTCTCATGTCTTTCTAAGACTTTTCTTCTCCATGAGTTTTTTCTTCCTTTTTCTTTCATTTTTTCTTTTTCAGATTCCCAGTTCCTTCCAATGATCCATTTATGGCTTGGACCTAAGGCCCTTTATCATCACGATTGTCTTTCTCTGGAATTTCTGCTTATTAATGTCTTTCCTAAATTGTGGCAAGGCAGAGGCATTATAAAGGTTAAATGAATTGCCTAAGTCAACAAAATGAAGTTAGTAAACTTCAAATTCCAAAGCGCTGACCTCCAGCTGAAAAAATAGAGGAAGAAAGATGTTTTGGAAGGAACACAATGTTCCAGTCAGAAGAGTTGGATTCTTACAAATTGTATGTCTTTGTGCAAATCACTTTCCTTCTCCAGTTCTCCATCAATCAAAGGGTTCAAAAAGATAATCTATCTATAAAGTACTTTCTACCTTTAGATGTTATGACTCAAGTCATGATGGAGACAGCACAAATCTCAGCACTGATACATGCCTCAAGACTAGGCAAGTCACTCAATCTCACCAGTCTGCAAAATAGAGATAATAGTATTTGTACTTATCTACTTAGAAAACCCCAAAATAGGGTCAAGAAAAAATCAGACACGACTTAAAACGACTCGACAAAAACAACTTCATAGAGCTGTTGAGTAAAGCACTCTATATGGCTTTAAAGCACCAGTTTAAATGGAGTGGGAGAAGACAAGTCCTATAACTCCAGGTTTAGGAACACCCTCTTCTGATGCAGGTCTGTAAGTCATCATCCCAGAGCTGCATTTTAATATTTTTAATATCATGGACCTCTTTGCCAGTCTGGGGAAGCCCACAGACTGTTTCTCAGAGTAGTGGTTTGTGGCTTACATTTACAATTGGAGGAAATGATACATTTCAGTTAGTAGTTTGTGAAAATAAGGATGTATTTTTTTTTCTCCATTTAAGAGTATGACCTCCCTGAAATCTAACCATAGACCTCGTGGATCCTGAGTTATGAACATCTGTCTTAGAGACTTGTCAAGCGCACAGGATCACACAGCCTCGATGAAAGGTGAAACTTTGAACCCAGGTCTTCCCAGGTGACTATCCCCTAGGTCTTGATACCTCACTATTATTAATTAGTATATTATTCTAAAGGAAAACACGTCTATCTTCACCCCCAATTTATGGAGGAGGCTGAAGATAAGCATAGTTGGGATTCTCCCCCCACGTGGGACCCGCGGTTTTAGGGCCACAGACACGGCTCTCTCCAGGGGTCAGACGTTCCAGGGGTCCAGGAATGTGGGGTGAAATGCAGGCATCCCCGCGCAGGGGCCCGAGAGATGGGACAATCGGGGAACTGGGGCGTCAGGTCGCTGAGGGAGACCCCACTGGGTCGCGGAGCCGGGTAGAAGCCCCTTTAGTGACACGTGGCCGAGGAGAGGGGAAAGGCGGCCAGCTCAGGTGGAACCTGTACCTTCGCTTCGCATCCTTCATCCCTGGGGGAGGGGGCAGCGGGGGCGCAGCCTCAGAATCACGGCTTTCCATTGGTTGATGGGAGACACCCGGCGCTCCTATTGGTCCTGATTGAGGCCGTAGAGTCAGGCAGAGCAGGTGGGCTCCTCGCCCTCATCCCTTATCCTCGTACATTCTACGCGCTGTCTCAGAATCGCGGCTTCTCATTGGTCATCTGGAACTGGAGTCCCAAATACGACCGAAAGCCAAGGTTCGGCTGCGTTACCTCCCGGCCCGCCCCCGTTTAGCGGCGAAAGCTCAGCCTCGCTTTTCATTGGTGGAGAGAAAACAGCCCACCGCCTCCGGGCAACATCCATTGGCTTTGCCAGGAGTCCAATGGTCCGTCTGATACGTAAGCCGGCCCGGCGGGAGAAGGCGAATCCTGCCCCCTGAGGTCGGCTCGCTGCCGAGAGGAGGCGCCTCTGATCTCGATGGCGGCCGAGGGCGGTAGCTGCAGCATGGAGGGGAAAGAGCCCGAGACCGCGGTCACATACTACCGGCTCGAGGAGGTGGCGAAGCGCAACTCGGAGAATGACGTGTGGATAGTGATCCACGGGCGAGTGTACGACATCACCCGCTTCCTCAGCGAGGTGGGGCCCAGGGCGGTTTGGAGGGAGAGGGAGGAGGAGGGCCCCGACCCGGCGGCCGGGCTCCGTGGGAAAGCCCGAGGCTTGGGGGGCCGCGCCGGGCCGCTCAGGGCACGTGCGGGGCTGGAGTTCGAACCGCTGCCCCATATCTCTGGGATGGTCCAATGCCACCGGCTGCCCCCAAGGCGCGTCTCCCCGGTTTTGATTGGGGGAGGCACTCGGGGGCTTCGTGGTGCAGGGGAGCCGAGTTCGAGTGCTGCCGCAGGCCCGTGGGACCCCAGCGGCAGCCTCCATTTCGCGAAATCAGCGCCCTGACAACACCTGAGTTCAAATCCTGATTCTTAGATTTACGAACCTCGAGACCCTGGGGGCAAGTTCCTAAAGCCGGCTCAGCCTCCTCATACCCCCTGAGTTCAATAATAATTAATAATGATAATAACAATTACCAGTATTTATAGAGGACCGACTACATGCCTGGTACTGTGCTAAGCGCTTTACAAATATCTTATTTGATCATCACAGCACCATACGAGATAGGTGCCATTATCATTCCCTTTTTTACAAGTGAGGAAACTGAGGCAGACATAGGGTAAGTGACTTGCCTAAGGTCATACAGCTAGGATGTGTCAGAACTTAGGTTCTTCCTTACTTGAGTTCAAATCCTACTTAAGGCACCTACTAGCCGTGGGCAAGTCATTGAATTTCCTCGTCTGTAAATTGGGGATTTGTATTAGAACGTGAGTTTAAATTCAACTTCAGACACTTATTATTAGCAGCGGTACCCCTCCTGGGCAAGTCTAAAGCCCTCATCTGTAAAATGGGGGTCATAGCACTCACTTAAGCTGACCTACCCAGGAGTGGCATGCATTCCACTTGTTTCCTTCAGCCGATTTACTGTCTGTGCCTGTGGACAAATAACTTCCCCGAGCCCTTGCTTTTATTACCTGTAGAATGGAAGTAATCATACATGTAGTTTACCTATCTTACTGGGTTATTGTGAGGAGTAAATGAGGAAGTACCATATGATGTCAGTTATTAATAATGTCAACAATTCAATATTTAAAAAACCATTTATTCAGCCCCTGTAATGTGTGAGGCAGTATGCTGAAAGTTGGAGATACACAATTTTTTTTAAAAGCAAAGTCTTTACTCTTCAGAGAACTTTATCTTCTAGGGCTATGTGCCAGTCCCTGTGCTAAGGGCTAGGCAATTATTATTTGGTCCTCAAAACAACCTTGGTAAGGAGGTGCTACTATTCCCATTTTACAGGTGAGGAAAAAAAGAAAGGAAAAAGAGAGATCAGATAGTACTCTGGAAAAAATGGAGAAGGGATCATTTTCACTTGAAAAGATAATAGAAGGTGTCACTGAGGGTAACAATATTTTTGGAGGTTCATTTTAGACACCATTCAATAAAAGTCTCCCTAGTGTCCTTCTCTTTTCTTTCTGTAGCAGGAATATTCGAAAAATTTTTCTGGTAATTTTAAGCTGTGGGAATGCTAACTCCTGATTCTAGAAAAATTTCAATACATTCTGCATAGTTTTACATAGTTTGTCAGTAAATTAACTTTTAACTTCCTATTATATTGTTTAACATACTTGCATAATGTTTTATTCTCGAAAATGTTTTATATTATTTCATTTCTGCAATAACTTAGGGAGCAGATTTGTTAACATTTTAATAGATGAGGAAACTGGGGTTAAAGTCATAACTGGTTAACGGCAAAACTTGCATTAGTTAAGTCTTCTAATTTACTTTTTAGTGATTTTATATTGGCTGTAGCAGCTTACATGGATGATTTTAACATGCCCTTGGGAGATACCTTGTAGAAGTTAAAAATAATACAAGATTTCCCCAAAGATGCAAAGGAAGGAGTCCTGCAGAATCCCAGGACCATTTCTTTTGCTGTCTTTCTTGGTGCTAGTGACCTCATTTACAATATCTTGTAGGTTGAAGAATGATTTATAATGGCTGTGGAATCACCTTTTCCCTTTGTGGTTTGGCTTTCCTTAGAATGGGGGAGGGGACCTTCTGCCTCTAGGCCACATGTGGCCTTCTAGGTCCTTGGGTGAGGCCTTTTGACTGAATCCAGATTTTACAGAACAAATTCTTTTATTAAGGGGATTTGTTCTGTGAAGCTTGGATTCAGTCAAAGGGCCCCACTTGAGGACCTCGGGGCCACATGTGGCCTGGAGGCGGAAGGTTCCCCACCCCTGACTAATCCTAACCATTTTGTTTCTACGTTGAGGAAATTGACACCCAGAGAGATGAAGTAACTTGTGAAAAGTCAGTGGCAACTGGCGTGAAAGTTCAGATCTCCAGATGAGCAGTCCCACATGTGTTTTACTGTACTGATTTCCCTGAAGTGCTTTCTAACAGTGCTTCCCTATGATTCTGGCTAGTCTTGTGTAAGACTTGGATTCAAGTTCTGTCTCTCTTAGCACCTGGGTGCTCTTAGGCAAGGAGCTTAACTTTGCTGGGCCTCAGTTTCTTTATCTGTAAAATGAGGGCCATGGGCTAGATGACCTCAAAGATTTTCCAATTCTATTTTGGTAATCCTAAGAAAGGGTAATTGGTAGCTTCTATCTAATCTAAGCAGTGTGCCATCATTTTACCCAAAAGTTTGATTAAAGAGGTCATAAGCCAGATGTTAAGGTATTAAGAAGAGAGGGACAGGAGAGAAAGTGGGGGCACCTATTGCACATGAGAACTTCAGCGAGAAACGTCAGAAGAGATATAACATGATGCTTAGCAGGGATAGAAGGATCAAGGGAAGGGTTTTTGAGGTTGGGGGGAGACATGGGCCTATTTGTAGGCAGTGGGGAAGAAGCCAGTAGGCTAGAGGTGATAGGGAGCCATTGGAGTTGATTGAGCAGGGGGGTGACTTGGTCAGATCTTCACTTTTAATAGCTGAGTGGAGGATGGACTGGAGTGGGAAAGAGACCTGAACCAGGCAGATCTACCACTAGTAGGTGATTGCAGTAGTCCAGATATGAGGTGATGAGGGCGGGTACTAAAGTGGGGACAGTATCAGAGGAGAGAAGGGGCAGATTCAAGAGAGGTTGCAGATTAAGAGGTGCACTTATTTTCCTGTAGGAGATTAAGAGGTGAAATTGATAGACCTTGGCAACAACTTAGATATGGGGGGTGAAAAATAACGAGGAGTCCAGGATGACTCCTAGCTTTTGTGCCTGAAGGACTGAGAGAGTGGTGTTGCCCTTGACAGGAACAGTAGGGAAGGGGTGGGGGAGGATTTAGGGGGAAGGTAATAAGTTCCATTTTGGACATGTTGAGATTAAAATGTCTACTGGACATCCAGAATGAGAAGTTTGAAAAGCAGTTGGAGATGTAAGGTTGGAGATTGGGAGAGCTGAGAGATTGGGATGGGATAGGTAAATTTGTAAATCAAAGCACAGAGATGGTAATTAAACCCTTGGAAGCTGATAAGATGACCAGGTGTAGTAGTATAGAGGGAGAAGAGAAGAGGGTAATCTGGAGGAGGATCCTGCAAAGGAGACTGGGGAGTGGTCAGTCAGAAAGGTAGGAAGAGAACTAGGAGAGAGGGGTGTCCTGAAAACCTAGAGGGAAAAGATCTGTCAAGGAGGAGGAGATGATCAGCAGTGTCAGAGGCTGAAGAGAGGTTGAGGAGAATGAGGATTGAGAAAAGGCCAGTGGGTTTGATAACTAAGAGATCATTGGTCACTTTGGAGGGAGCAGTTTGAGGCAGTAGGGAAGGACCCAGTAGGTATGGAAAAGAAGTGATAGAGTGCAAGTGACAGAAGAGCCATCTGTTGGCAGGGACAGGAAGGAAGGATCTTCTTTTCTCTCTACACTTTTCTTGGTGAGCTCATCAACTCCCAGGGATTCATCTATGACCTTTATGTATATAATTCCCAAATCAAAATATTCAGCCTTTATCATCTGAGTTCCAGACCCACATCTCCAACTACCTGTTTGATATCTCCAACCTGTCCAAACTTAGCTGTTCCCCCAGTCAGTTGTTAAGCACCTGCTGTGTGCCTGGCACTGTGCTAAGCACTAGAAATACAAAGGCAAAAGGGAAAGCTCCTGCTCCGAAGGAGGCTTCTATCCTAATAAAAGGTATACACGATGTATTCAAAATTAGTACTGGCTAGTTTTGGGAGGGAGTGAACCAGCAGCTGAGAGTTCCATGTAAAGGCGGTGCTTGAGCTGATTATTGAAGGAAACTAGAGATTCAAGGTGGATATGGCCATGCTTCTTTTCACCCAGATTTCCAGCCTAAAAGTCACCCTCAGCTCTTTGCTTTTATTCACCTTCTGCATCCAGTCAGTTTTAAATCTTACCAGTGCCAACTCCTCATCATCTCTCCCATCCATCTCCTTCTCTAACATAGCTACCTTCATGGTGGCCCCCATCACCTCTCTCCTGGCTCGTTGCTGTAGCATCCTCACCATCCAATTAATCCTCTCTCTGATCCTTCTTCTCTACACAGCTACCAAGCTTCAGTGGTGCCCTGTTGCCTTTAGGATAAAGTACAAATTTCTTGGGAATTTTAAGCCTTTCCTGATTGGATTCTAGCCTATATTTCGAAACTGGTTATACTGTGCTCTACACTGTAGCTATTCATCACAGGAAGCATTCCATCTTTCACCTCCATTCCTTTGCCCAGGCTGTTCACCAGGCCTGAAGTGCTTCACGTTCTCACTGATACTTCATTCTTAGAATCTCAAGGCCTTTTCAAGGCTTAGCTGTGGTGCCACCTGCTTCAGGAAACCTCTCCTGATTCTCTTAGGTGTTGGTTCTCCTGTAGCTGTGTATTTTTTTTGTACATAGTTTACTTTTACCTATCCTTGAACATGCTACAGTAGAATTCAGGGTCCTTGAGAACTGTAATGGCAAGCAAAGTGGGCCTTTTTGCTGTTTTTTTCCTTTTGGAGTGCTTCTCAGCACTAAGGCAATCAAGTGCTTTTGATTGAGTCTTGCCTTTGTTTGAATCAAGAGTCTTTGATTGAATCAAGCGTCCTTGACTGGAAATAGTATATATACTAGTTAGGTTAGCATTTTGCTTCAGGGGGTGGGGCTCACTCATTGGAAGAGTGTTCATGTGATTTGTCCAGACAAGACTGGGTAGCTGTTAAGGAGCCCCCCCAGCTTTGAAAACCCAGATGTTGGTGCTTCTCTCTCTCTCTCTCTCTCTCTCTCTCTCTCTCTCTCTCTCTCTCTCTCTCTCGTAACTATGTATGTATTGCTATTGACAGACAGAAGCCTGTCTGCTGATTTGTGTTATTTGCTCTGTTTATATGATTTCTGCTTGTAATTTCTGTTTGCGTTTTCTCTGAAGTTCAGGGTGCTGGCTTTTCCCCCTGAGCTAAGTGAATGATTGAGATATATATGTATGTATATATGTTTAATTAAAGTGAGATTGTAAACACCTTTAAGTTTCTTTCCTTCAGAAAAGCAGATCAAAGAACTTGTTCTAAGCAGCCCTCCTTTGTGCTGGTGTTGTTGGTCTTACTCTTCCACAGCAGCTGCTAGTAACATTGTTGTTACAAGAACAGGGACTGTTTATCTCACTTTTGGATTGGTATTCCTAGCACCAAGTCTGGTGGCTGTCATATAGCAGGCACTTAATAAATGCTTGTCCGTTGACTAGTTTTCCATCTCCCAGACCTGCTGGGGTAGGTATTCTTCACCTTTTTTATGGCATAGACTTCTCTGGCAATCAATCAGGTGTAAACTATGGGACCTCTTCTCAGAATTGTGTTTTTAAATATGTATTAAAATATGCAGAATTATGAAGGAAGAGAATTATATTAAAACAGTTGTCAAAATTTTTTAAAAAGCCAAGTGTGCAGACCCCAAGTTGAGAACCTGTGATAAACCTTCTAGGATGGTTACATTTTTTATATTTTGAAGACAAAGCTCCCAGGGATGGAAATTTTACAACTTCTTTTAGAAACTTACTCTAATTCTTAATCTTTAATAAGCAAGTCTAAAGGAGCTGGATACAGCAAGCACTGAGTAATATCACAAAATGAAATGGCCATGTCTTAACATTTAGGAATGATTGGTTATTAGCTTGGGAGCCATTTCCGAGTCCTTTGTTTGTGTGCAGTCAGCTTCTTGACAAGTGAAAGCCAAGGTCAAAGTAATGCCAGCTTAGAAGGAAGGAAGGAGGATGAGCACATACTGCCTGCTGTTATGAAGCTGCCCAGCCTGTTTGAACAAACTGTTGCCACTAAGAAGTGGGAAGTGCATTAAAGAAGAGTCCTGTATACTGATTGTAACTCTTCCTTATCAAAGGTCATAGGATTGTAGATTTTTGAGACGGAAGTGACCTTGGAGCCTGGTCATTTTTCTGCTGAGGACACGGAGGCCCAAGGTCACCTATATAACTAAGTAGCAGGCTCAGGATTTGAGCCCAAGTCCTCTAACATCACATCTAGCAAGCAAGCATTCTTTCTAGGGCACCAGGAGTTAATCTACTTAAAAATAGATGTGACAGCGAGTAGGCCTAGAGAACCCAGAAAAGGCCTCAGCCAGTAGACATTTGAGCTCCTCCAGGAGGTGGGGCAGCCAGCAGGTACACTGCCTTGAGGGCAAGCTAATTTGCAAAAAATTTTGGAGGCAGAATATTATGGGTTGTGTATCATTTTGGAAGAACTTCAGAAAGCAATGGAAGAGAAAGCAAATTTGCAGAAAACTGTTAGTGAGCTGTCCTCAAAGCTTTCGCACTAGAGATGACAGCTAGAAGGAGGGCAACAGGTAGAGTCTGAATGAAGCTGAAGTGTCCGGATTTCCGTGGAGGTATTGTCAGTAATGACAGAGGAATCAGCACCTCCGTCCTGTGTGCTGTTTGAGGAGGTGAAAGTAGCACTTAGGACTTCAAATTGAGAAGAGGGACTAGCCCTGATCAAGACTAACAGAAGCAATCCTTTTTGGAGGTGACACAACTTTGAAGGCAATCAGTATGGATTTTTAGTATAGTTGAAAGAAAGCAAGATATCAAAAGAATGGGGAAAATTGTGGACTATATTATTACCCTCCCCCAAGGTGACTGAGAATATTGTAATATTTGAAAATAAAGGTAAATTGAGAGACAGTGGTCTGAGCATGAACAATTTATTAGTTGGGCTAGCAGTAACCAATAAATTGAGTCAATGGCTTCAGTGACCCGAGACCCTGAAGTAGGGCTTACCAGCCTTAATATAGTTTTGGAGAGTACAGAGTTAGGTAGGTGGGGAAGAATACTATTGGTTACAGGGCAAACAGCCTTCTGGCAGTGGGGGCAACATGATTGGTTATAGTAAAGAAAGGGGACTTGTGGGATGCACCCATGTGGGCTAGTAACCATCCTTCTTGGACAATTAAGGAATGTTATTTATTCATTCATTTATTTGTTTGTTTATTTTTTGGTACCTGTCCACATCTTACAGACTATGTTAGTAGAACTGAGTTAGCAGACTCCCTGGTGTGTGGAAAGGTTTGTTAGGGAGGTAAGACCCTCCATAATTGTACAATGGACAATATATCTTTGGGGTTTGATCACAAGTTAACTTGTAGCTTTAAACTAATTCAGGAAAAGTTGACTCGATTATAAAATTAGCATATAATCAATTAAACTTATACTGTAGAAACTAGAGGTAATATTAATTTTTATATTTTCAATTTTATCAATAATAACGATTCATATTTTCTCATCTCTCTAACAAACGACTTTATGAGAATGGTCCACGCCTTTATTGATATTATCCTTGATGAAAGTATGAGGGTAGCACACGTAACTTTTTCAGTGATGTTGAACTTCTTTACGATTCCCAAATCCACTTTTTAATACCACATTCTCCAGTAATTTGTCACACATGCAGTACCTACTGACAAGGTACTACGGTCTTGTTAAAATGAAAATTTCTTTCAAGATTCACAAAACTAAATGTGTTAAAGAAATTTAAATAATTAAACTTTCTAATGATGTGTTTGTGATTTTGTAGCATTTATAGTTCTGAAATTATTAAAAGCTTCAAAGTCCATGAAGGCTCTTGGGACACCATCATTCTGCTTTTCAAATGGATTAGTACTCTCCACCGTTCTGGCATTCCAAAAACAATGCAAATTGTAATCCATTCATGCCTGCCCATTTTGTGCAGCTCTTGTCCAGGGCTTCCCATCACAGGGGGGTCCATCCAATGTGTGTGGGACCTTTCTTAAATTCTCTTGACAATTCATCGATGCCACTGGAGGTTACCTACTTGATCTTTTTCCCACTCATGTGTGTCTCTGACACCTTTTCTAACTTGTCCCTTTTTGATGATGTGCTATACACTGCTTATGGCCACTCATCTGTGGTTCTCTGTTGTCCTTTGGCTGAACCTCTCCAGTTCTTTGGAAGCTGTAGGAGCCTTTTCTTTAGAAGGCTCGCTCGGTCCACTCTATTGCAGTAGACTCCACTGAGTTGCAGAGTTCCTCTCCATAGTATTCAAAGGATTAAAAAGATACTAGAAACTTCAGCATCCTCTTGGGTGCATTTCCAATGGGAAAATCTGTACTTGAGTATTTCAGTGGATCTGCAGATCTTGTTGGTTTGGGTACAGATTGAAACCTTCCTTGTCTCTCTTGTCTTAGGCAGTTTTTGTCCAGCAGGCTAGAAGCTTTCTTCTAGTTTAATGGCAACCTCTGAACCTGAACAATTCGTGTGTGCATTACACATGGAAATGGATAATGTGGCTAATTGGAGAGCAAGGATCCAAACTTCTGATAGTTTTGATATATCTAAGCTACAGTCTTCAATTACATGTAACAGTGTAAGATTTTAAATGATCCCTTCTGCCCTCCAATGGAAAGGAGGTCTTTTCCTTGGAGTAGTTTCTCTTCCTTGCTCAAGTTGGTTCAACATTTATATTCAGCAGGTTTTGGAAAACTTTCAAGTTGCATTGTTTTATTGTAAAACAAAAAAAAACGAAAAATGAAAAAAAATTTATGAAAAACTAATTTCAACAAAAAATTTAAGAAATAACATGATATGTAAAGCCATAAACTCGAGTATTTACATTTACTAAAAAGGAATGTGTGCATTATATACACTCACATGTTAAAGCACAGTGCTTTTTTTATGGATCTTTCACCCCCGACACAGATCACAAGCTCTGTAACATGGTAGATGTCTTTCATAATTGTAGCCAAAGATTTAATCGCCCTGTAGCCAATCTGGTGATGAGCCTCTGAACTTAACTGAAACTTCTCTTGGGACAACAGACGCACAGTTCATAACAAGGCTTGTATTGATGCCTTTCAGACCTTCTAGCCAGGAGTGGGGAACCTATGGCCTTGAGGTCACATACCACTGTTGGAGCTTGTCCTTTGCTGGCCTGGTCTTTGAGAATCCAGGATTACCTTCCCACCAGTCTGAGGCATTGGAGTCGAACTTTAGTGCCCGATCTGGTAGTCCATAAGCAAAAATTGAAATGATCCAGACAATATTAGTAAGTGTGTATATATACACATCGATCTGTACATACATACACTTAAACTCCTATCTCTCCAGCAGTCCTGTGATATGTAGATAGAACAAGTATCCTCAATTAGATGTGAGACTGAGGCCTTGAGAACTTGGGGGGTACTACAGATGAATTCATGTCTTCTGACTCCAAGTCAGACAATCTTGCTTTAATGTTATTTGCAAACTTTATTATAAATAAAGTGCTATGTAAATGTCTTTTTAGTATTACTCAGTGTTGCCTCCAGAGTAAGATACCCTTATAGGTTCATAGATTTAGAGCTGAAAGGGGCCTTGGAAGGTACCTTGTTTACCCCTTATTAGGGATGAAGGAACCTAGACCCAGGCAAGTGAGATGATTCACCTGTGGTCACAAAGGTAGGAAAGAGGCAAAGCTGGGATTCAAATCCCATCATCCCACTGCACCCAGCTCCTCCCTTTTTGTATTCTTGTCCAGAGAGTCCCATTTTCCTCAAAGGTCATTTTGGGCATGTAAACTTGTCAAAGATTTTTTAAAAGTTTTTTTTATATAAAAAGATTGTAGCCACTTGTTCTTTATGCTTCTAAACATTTCCTGCATCAAAGACATTTAATTAAATTGATCAGGCATTATTTCTCTTTACATAAACCATGTCTCTCTTCTAATAGATTGTTTCAGTGCTTAGTGATCCTATTCTCCCTGCCCCTCCCCACCCCCCAAAAAAAGGTTTTGCCAGCTTCTTGCGTTTTATTCTGATGGTCTCTTTGGCAGTCTACCTGTCTTCCCACAGAGTGCTCACTTGCCATGACAGGTTACGCATTTTGGCCCACATTTCAACAATTTCACCCCTGAGTTCCTTCAAGGCACTTGAGTGATTGCCATTTGGCACTTCGGTAAGGGTCTCTGGTTTGTTGATTAGGTCTGTAACATTCTAAGCATTTGATAGTATTTGATCTAGTAATCTCAATCTGTTTTATTTTTGAAACCAGGTATTAAGGCTTTTGCTGTGGAAAGTTTCTGAAACCTAACTGTCAATTTTGAGTATTGTAGTTCTGGAGAGACAACACTCTTTTCTGTCTTCCCTGAGAGAGATAGATTCTTCAGGGAGTTTGTATGCAGACTCACAGGTTAACCAACAGAGGGTGCTGTGAAGCAAGGTTTGTCTGTATGGGTAAATGTACAGCATTTCCACAGAAATTTTGTAGTCCTTTATTTTTCTAGTAAGAAAGACGTTTATCCTAGGATTGATTATGGCAGTCCTTAAAGTGCTAATCCCTTTTATGATGATTCCTCCCAGTGCTTTCTGTACAGTTTGTAGTGTGGAAGCATCCTACCCCATTTGTCTGTATTGTGTTGTTTTTAGTTTCTGGAGCAACTGTGAAAAAATTAGGGGCACTTCCTAATTCCCACATGTCCTCTCTACAAGGTTATTGAGCTAAATAAACGGTTATCCCAAGAGATGCTTTATAATCCCCTTGGCTCAATGAGTCAAAAATTAATAGGTCAGTGACTGTTTGGTCTTTCACAGTTACCAGTCTCGATTACAGAATAATTTATTTCTAAGATTTTATTTATACTATTGTAGAACTTGTTGCATAATATAAGGTAAGATAAGGCCATCAAGTTATAAAAATGTTTGCAGATTGACCAAGATTTGGGGGAAAAATGCAGATCCGAGAAGGAAAGGGGGAGGCAACAATATCTGCATTAAGGGAGGGCTAATAGTGTCAAAGTGTACTCAGTCTATATGGTATAAAATGACCTATAGTGCCATTAAATAGCTGCCAAGGCTTGAAAATTACTGGAAAGGCTGAATCATTGATGTCAGCCCCCAAGTTTTTTTTTTTTTTTTTCCGAGAGATTCAGACAAAAATATTGTTATGTTATTGCCTTTGGGTTTTTTCCTCTCACATTATCACAATAATGATAGTTTTGTAAAAGAAACACAGGAAAGGAATATTTATTCTTGTATATTAAAAACCAACAAAAAATTTTAAATCACTAAAACTTAATATCTGAGCTTAACAAAATAAACATTTTGAATACCTTTTAAAATAACTTTTCTATTATTTTCTCTGTGTTTGCTTCTGTTCATTGTCTATTTTTCTTCTGTATAACATATATACCTGGTGTGTGGGTATAAATATATATACATATATACACACACCTTGGTATATATAAATAATTATGAGTAAAGTATCATTTTTATTCATCTCCGTATGTTTCATTGTATTCAGATTTATCATTTTTAATGGCCCTGTGGTATTCTGTTATGTGAATTAACACAGTTTGTCTAATTGTTTCCTAATTTTGGACTTTGGGGTTGTTTCCAGTTTCTGGCTATTACAAATAATGCTGCTATAAGCATCTTTGTAATATTGTGAGGTTTTTGGTTTTTTTTTCCTTCTTGGAGATATGTTTTTGATTACTCCTCAAATTTATATAGTGTTTCAAGGTTTACTTAGCAGTTTTTCACAACAGCCCCGTGAGGTAGGTAAGTGGGCTAAGTAGTGCAAGTGGTCTTATCTATGTGACCGTAGACAAGTCATTTTCTAAACCTCAGTTTCCTCATCTCTAAAACAGAGATAGTGTACCTCAGAGCTGAAACTTGATAACATGTCATAGATTATTGGGTCAAGGATCTAGGTCAGATTCTAATCACATTACCACTGCCATTGCCTCAGGAAAGGATTAGACTGTCTCTTTTATTGATAATCTCAGTGATTTCACACACACACACATACATATATGTGTGTGTGTATATATATACATATACATATATAATATATAGATATATATACATATACATATATAATATATATAGATATACGTATATAATGATATGAATCACACATACACACATATCCTTCCTTGGCTACCACTCCCCCAGATGTGAATCTCTCCTTGTTAGAACTAAGTTCCTCGAGAACTAAGTCTGCTTTTGTATCTGTATCCCCAGCACTTAGCACAGTTTTAGGCATGTAGTAAGCACTTAAGTACTTGTTCATTCATCTGTTCAGTGTATTTTCAAACTTTTAGGCTCTCGTAAGGAATCTCCATCAGACTCATAGATATTAGTGTGGTATAAAGCTACAGCTAAGTGAAAGGAAAGAGTTTGAATAAAATTTAACAAGCGTTTTAGAAGTGCCTCCTTTTGTGGTAGATGCCCTGTTCAAGGGGATACGAAGATGAAAGGAGGCACTTCTCCTCACTTGCTTTCCAGGTCAGCGTTGGTCATTCCTGTGATTCAGGAGTTTAGCCTCCTTCTAGTGTTGCGCTTGTTGATACTATTGTCATCATTGTGTACTGTTGTTCTCCTGATTCAGCTCATTTTACTCTGAGTCAGTTCATAAGTATATCTCTGAATTCCTCACGGTCATCATTTCTTACTGCACAATAACATTTCATTATATTCATACGCTACTTTCCAGTTTAGAAAGATTATTTTGGCAACATTGTGAAAGCTAGATTACTGAGGAGAGACACTAGAGTCAGGGAGATTATAGAAGGCTGTTAATAGTAGTTTAGGTGAAAGGTGATGAGGCTTGCACTAGGGGAATGGTATTGAAAGTGAAACATCATAAACTACTGAAATTCTGTTCTGCCGCGTTACAGTAGTGTGGAGGTAATGCTGAGTTGCTGAAGACTGGTGATACTGTACAACTTCTGACAAGGTGAAAGATTTCAAATAGGGGTTGATGAGTATTATCTGAGGACCAGTTTGTATAGGTATAGAGATGTATTCTGGGACTTACTTTATTAGGTGCATAATTGCTAATTGGCTCTGACCAAGAGCCTCACTTTTTTCTAATTTCATTTTTTGACCTCAGTTTTTTAAAGTTCTCCCAATATATATCCCCAGTAGGTACATTACTTGGATGGCTCTCCATTCTCATCAGTGTAGGGCACTCCCTTTAATGATGCAGAACATCACCTCCTTGCTTTCTCGCCCATTGCAATTCTTGTGATCGTGCTTAGGACATGTGGGAATTAGGAAGTGCCCCTAATTTTTTCACAGTTGCTCCAGAAACTAAAAACAACACAATACAGACAAATGGGGTAGGATTTACCATTCCCTGGAGGCCATTTATTATCCCTTGTTCCTGCTATATGACTAGCCTGCCCCCTTTTCTCATCATATCTCTATCTTTGATAATATCTTTTGTGCCACTTATCCTGGGGTGATTTATTGCATACTACCACTTCCACCTACCATGTATCTTTCCATTGTTCCATGTGTCACCTACAATTTTGGTTCTTTGACATTGTAATGTGGAATAATTCATAGCCATGGATAGTATCACTGGGGAAATATTGATGTTAGAAAAGGTGGGCTTTTGAGCCCTTTTTGTAATGGCAAGAAATTGGAAATTGAGGGGATGCTCATCAGTTGAGGAGAGGCTGAACGAACTGTGTTATATGATTGTGATGTAATGCTATTGTGCTGTAAGAAATGATGAAGGGGATGGTGACAGAAAAAAACTTGTGAAGACTTGTATGAACTGATGCAAAGTGAAGTGAGCAGAATTAAGAGAATATTGTACACAGTACAATGTTGTAATGATTTTAAACTGAAAGGCGTAGCTACTCGGATCAATACAACGGATCAAGACATTTCCTAAGGACTCAAGATGAAAAATGCTATCCACCTCCAGAGAGAGATCTGATGAACTCTGAGTACAGATTGAAGCATACTCTTCATTTTCTTTGTTTCTTGCCTTTTTTTTTGGTTGTAGTATAGCTTATATGGACATATTTTGCATGACTTCACATGTATAATTGATATCATGTTGCCAGCTTTCTTAGTGGGTGGGGGAGAGGTAGGAGGGAGAGAGGGAAAGAATTTAGAGCTCAAAATTAAAAAAAAGAATGTTAAACATATAAAGAACACACAGCTAGAAGAAAAAACAGATGGGCTTTGCGCTAAATAGCTTCAGAGGCAGGTCCCTTCCACCCCTTAGATTCTATCAGCAAATAGCAGCTTGGGCTCTTGAAAGACGATGGGATTTCTCAGCCCATTTGCCTCTCAGTTCTAGGTCTCATTCACTGTTGAGGGCCTGGCAAGGTGGGTACATCAGCACTAATGGTTAATTCAGTGGCCTGCCCTTCTGACCATGTCCTCATTTAGGCATAGTTGCTAAGATGTACTCCTTGGTATAGTGGAAAGAATCCTGTATAGAAACTGGGATTAAATCTTGTCTCTGTTGCTTACACAGGTGTGACCTTGGGTAAATATCATTTGACTTCTCAGTGAATCAGTTTCCTCACTGGTAAAGTGAGGGGGTTGGTCTAGAACGGGTGGGGATCCTGTGGCTGAGGCCACATGTGGATTCAGTCAAAGGGCTGCACTTGAGGACCTGGAAGGCCACAGGTGGCCTCTGCCACAGGTTCCCCACCCTGGATGATGTCTGAGGTTCTTTCCATCTCTAATTAATACATACCTCAGTGATAGGATTGCTGACTTGTGTGTGGATGGCTTCTATGTAAATGCCGTTTTTTTTGTTCCTTGATGGAAGGGAGGAAGCTGCCCCCTCCACCGATGAAGGACTGCTGCTAGTCTTGAAGTGGCCCTGCAGTGCTAGGAAGTGCACTTCCCATAACTGAATGGTATGCGTGTTTGGAGTGAAGATGTCTTATGCTTACTTTGAGCTGGTGCAGTTCTGCTTTGCTCACAGAGCACGGCGTCTTCTTTGATGAGAGCACACCATGCTGGGTGGTCCTGTGCCATCATCTCCCATGACTCACAATTGACTCCAAAGTTCTCCAGAGAGACCTTAAAAGTGTCCTTGTATTGCTGCTTCAGATCTCCATGTGAGTGCTCGTCTTGTGTGAGTTCTCCCTAAAGTAATCTTTTAGGGAAATGTACATTTGGTATTTGAACAATGTGGCCAGTAGAGTCTGAATGCTTGGCAATTTAAGAAAGGACCTCAGTGTCCAGTACCTGCTCTTGCCTGGTGATCTTCAGAATCTTCCTAAGATAACTCAAATAGAAGCTCTTCAGTTTCCTGTCATGGCACTGGTAGACTTGTCCAGGTTTCAGCACAGTGTCTCGGTAGACCTTCAGTTTGGTAGAGGTTATTAGTAGATAATAGACTTTAGAAGGTTAAAAATAGTAATAATCAGGCATATATTTTTAAAAGTTTACTTAAAACTGAAATACATAAAAATGTCACTTACAGATCATATTTCATTTAGATTCTATTCTAGCTACGTAGGCAGGTTTATACTTTATGTCAGAATGGTGTCTATTACCTCTAAATGCAAAATAAAGAAAAGGAGAATTATCCTGGACAGAGTTGTACTTATTAAACAATATGGTATCTCCAATAGAGTTGAATTCTTTCTTCCTCAGCATTTTTTCCCCAAGAAAATGCCTGTTACAATTACTATTGAAATATAAATGAAAAGCAGTGCTAAAAGACAGGCAAACTTTGGTTAATTGCAATAACCAATCTTGGGCCTGCAAAATAGATGATGAAAAAAACACACTTCCCTCTTCTTCAAAGAGGGGTAAGGGACTATCAGAGCAGAATGTTGCATATGTTATCGCAAGGAGTCATTTTTTCCCTCATTGTTTTTGCTTAACTGTTTTTCTTTGGTACAAGATAAAGTTCATGGTGGGAGGCAAGAGCACTAGTCAGGGAGAATGGTTGATGTTCGGAAATGACTATAGTATAAAGGCAAAAGGCAAGAAGGAAACTTAAAAAAATAATACTGTTGTGTATTAGAACTCACTGGATAGACTCTTCAGGTGTTGGGAGCCATTAGATTCTTATGAATTTTTCGTTTTCTAAGTTTGTTTTGCAAAAATGTTCTGTAGGAAGGAAAATGTTACAGTATTTTGGTTTGGTCAGCTGAGTTTTTTCATCTGGACTGCTAGTACAACCTTCCATGGAATAAGGTAAATAAATAGCTAAAATTCTCTTGGTCCCAGGTATCCTGTTACATACTTTGGAGGAACTTCAGTGCTTAAATCACCTATGTTAAGTGCTTGACATAGCAAATGTTGGGAAATACAGAGCTATCTGGGTGTGTCTCAGCCCTTTCCTTTGGCCTCTTGCTAAACTTATCACACTATCTGATTCTGCCCCTTTGTTTTATTCCTATGAGACTAAGTGAAAAGGTTTTTCTCTTTTCAAGTTGATTCCCTCTTTTCTTTGTTGAATCCAGTTGAATATAGACTCCTCAGATTAGAGAGAAGAAATTCCAAATACCAAGTTTTGAAGGAATCATTCGTCATAGCATCAGCAAGGAATGAGATGTTCCTTTTGAGTAGATTTTCCCGGTGAGTGAAGCTTAAGGTCCTTTAAATGCAAAAAAAAAAAAATTGTTAACTTGTTTTGATGCCAGCCTTTAAAAGTATATTATGGCTGAAAAGCCTTTCCTCATTTTTTGCCTGTTGGATTCCTAACAGTTCTTTTGAGAAACAGCTCAAATCCATCTTTTCTCCTCCCTGAGCCTATGTTATTTTCCTTGCACCTTTGTTCTCCTTTTAAACCACGTTGTAAAAGACAAAGCCTGATTCAGGTTTAAAATTAGAATGAGGTGTGAGATGCTTGTCAAAAGGAGGTTTCCCTAGCCGGGGCAGGGCAGGGATATTCAGCCAGGGGACAGATGGTATTGATTCTTTTGGGAAGCCTTTCCCTGACTCTGTCCACTAGTCCGAAGCCTGAGGGAGGAGCTGGCTTGTGACAAAGGGCCTTCTTGCTCCCCTCAGCCTTTAATTGTCTCAAGGATGATCCCAATACCTTTTAAAGAAAAACTAGATTAGCTTGGTTGAGGTGTATGGCCTTAGGCCTTTGCTTCAGCCATATATGTGTTGCTTGTTTTGGTTTTTGAATATGGGTCATCCCCACTGTTAGGTTGTAAACTCCTTCAGGGTAGGGACTATCTCAACTTTTCGTGCTGTCCTGCCAGCCACCCTCCTCCACAGTATATTACATTGTATACTGTACATAATTAATATCTGAATGGAATTTAATGTTATATATCTGCTTTTTTAATCAGAGTATATCATATGATTGATGTAGAAAGAATTTTGGATTTAGAGTCTAGAGACCTGGATTCAAATCCTTATTCTGCCATGTGACCATGGGCAAGCCCTTTAACCTCTCGAGCCCCAGTTTCCTTCGTCTATAAAGTGAAAATAATGCTTGTGCTTTCTGCACCACAGAGTTCTAGGGAAAGTGCTTTGTTATATATCTGCTTTTTTAATCAGAGTATATCATATGATTGATGTAGAAAGAATTTTGGATTTAGAGTCTAGAGACCTGGATTCAAATCCTTATTCTGCCATGTGACCATGGGCAAGCCCTTTAACCTCTCGAGCCCCAGTTTCCTTCATCTATAAAGTGAAAATAATGCTTGTGCTTTCTGCACCACAGAGTTCTAGGGAAAGTGCTTTGTAAACCTTAAACTGTAGTATAAATGAGTTGTTATTGTGAGAAGTGGTGGAAGCAGTTTTGTTTCCACAGAGTTGAAAGTATCTCCCTCTCTTAGCTTTAGAGCAGAGACCAGGCTTCTGATCGGGTTAAAGGTTAGATAGAGGCTTGTGTGCATGCTCAAGGAGCTGTTTGAAGGAGGCCCGATATGGGCAGTTCAGGGGCCAATGAAGAGCCAGACGGGAGATTCGAATTAGGAGCCAATAAAAGGACTGGCATTAATCTGAGTCCCTTGTACTTCCCTTACTCTGTTCAGGGGACGTACCCATTTATTCAGGAGGAATAAATGTAAGATATAATTAAAACCTTCTTGGCCTTCCAACGAGTGTTGTTTATTCCTACACAACGAAAGTATGTTTCTAACACTATGATAACAGAAATAAGCCTTGTGTTGGTGATTTAGCATTGGCATTGTGGATATACCACAGAATCTCAGTAAACATTCAGCACTCTCTGTGCCAGGCACTGTGCTAAGTGCTTTACAATCATTATCTCATTTGATCCGCACAACAACCCTGGGAGGTAGGTGCTGCTACTATCCCCAAACTGAGGCAAACTGTAGACCCTGCCGTCAAGGAGCCCAAAGTCTAATGGGGGAGATAATGAACAAACAAATATGTATAAATAAATAGGAAATAATTGACAGAGGGAAGGTACTAGACTTATAAGGGATTGAGAAAAGTTTCCTGTAGAAAGAGGGACTTTAGCTGGGACTTGAAGAATCTAGGAAGAAGAGATAATGTAGGAGAGCATTCCAGGTATGGGGGACAGCCAGAAAAAATTTCCCCAGGGAGGTGGAGTGTCTTGTTCATGGAACAACAAGGAAGGCAGTGTGATTGTATCTGCAGAATATGGGGTGAAGGGGAGGTGTAAGAAGATTGTAGGGGTGTGTGTGTGTGTGTGTGTATTGTGTTGTGTTGTATACACTGTTGTAGTTCTGAGCCACAGGAGAGCTAAAGCCTATTGGGCATCTGTATTAAGTCTGGCACAAAGAAAGTGTGCCTCCCACTCTCATTCCCCTAGCAGAGGGCCACAAGGCTGCCAAAGATGGCTGAGAGAGCCCACATCAGAAATCAGAGGCTATGGAACATTGAAGGGGGAGGGTATCAGGATCTGCTAGTGGATTTGTTTTTCATCTAAGACAAACTTTTCCTAGCTCTGTATAACCCACCACTGTAAAGGATCTCTTTCTGCCACCTTTGTCACTCACATCATAGGTTATTATGCCGTCTTGCTGTTCTGCTCCTCCAATTCCTATGATTTCCCCTGGGTATCTAATTGTGGGCCTTCATAGGATCCGTTCTCATTGAGCTTTCCTCATGGCTATCCTTAAGCCCTTTCTTGGGGCCATTTCTTTATCTTCCATTTTCTTTTGGAATCCTGCCATCACTTCTAACTTAGCAGGTCCGCAATGAAACTCTAACCATCCCTGCGGACACAGTTGCCAGCTCTTAAGTTTCCTCTGTCTGTGAAAGTTCCCATCACTGATAATCTCCCAGGTTTGAAGTCTCCAAGTCATCTCTAATTTATACTTTTCTAAACTTCCACACTTAATCATTTGTCAAATCTTGTCCTTCTAAAGTATCTATGCCTTTCTCTTCTTTCCTATAATCTTCTCTTGTCCAGACCTTCACTGCATCACATTAAGTTGTAGTGGTAGACAGATAAAACCTGTATTAAGCACTTACTGTGTGCCATGCACTGTGCCAGCTGTAGGCTCCTGATTGATCCGCCTGTAGTCAAGATAGCCGGTTTTTCTCTGAAAGTGCTGGGACACAACTCAAAGTGTGTCCTAAATATAGAATTCACTGCAACACAGTTTGAATATTATTATTTTAATAGATGGTAGTGATGAGAAGGAAATAATACCATTGTGTAGTGGAAAGAGTGATTGTCCTAAGAGTCAGAAGACCTGAGTTGCAGTTCCAGGTCTGAGTCATTAGCCGTGTTAGCCTGGGCAACCTCCCTGACTCTTCGTTTTCTCATCTGCAAAATAGGGTTTACCACTTGGATAGTTCAGTGAATGTCAAATGCCTCTTCTGCAAGCTAGTGTACTAATAACTATTTACCAACCTTACAGAATTGGGAAGACAGGACTTGTAACTTAAACCGGATTGGTTTTGTTCTTTTGTGGCATAGATTCCTAAAGGTTATTAATTAGAACAACACTAAATTATTTTAGATAATGTAGAAGATTCAGTGGTACCGATGGTGGTACCTTGGGGGTAGCATGGCATTGAGGGGTGTAGCAACACTTCAACTAGCAGCTGCTGTGGGGGTGAAAGACCAACACAAGCCCAACAACAAGAACGCTGCCAGCACAGATTCTTTTGATCTGCTTTACTAAGGAAAGCAACGTTAAGAGGTTAACAATCTTATTTCAATCCAACATACAAATATCATTCACTTAGTTTAGGGGAAAAAGCCAGCACCCTGAACTTCAGAGCAAATACAAACAAATTACAAACATACATTATAGACAGACAAAATACAATTCATAGTTACTAAGAAGGCATCAATATCTGGGTTCACAAGCTGGAGGGCTCTTAACTACGGCTGCCAAAAGTCTGCACATCAGCACTCCTCCAAGAGTGACAGCCCCAAGCAAATAGCTCTGTTCTTTCTTTTTATACAGTCTGTCGTCAGAGTGACCAGAACTTAGGCTCATACTATTGGCTCTGGTCTTAGCAACTCCTCTTAGGACCCTGAGGGCTTCACACCCACATAGGCTTAGCACCTAGTAATTAGGGTTTTGGGCCTGAGGCTTTGTACCTAGTAGTAAAAGGATGTGGGCCTGGGGTTTAGCATCTAGGAAGACTCAGTCAAAGAGAATTAATTTATCATTCTAAAACAGTAAGAAAGTCCCACCTTAGTTACTAGTGCAGTCCAGGAAGCTCCCTTTGGGGGTTGGGAAGACCTTGGGTTCAGATTTCACCTCTTATACTATTCACTGTGACCCTTGACTAGTTAGTTAATCCTCAGGGCTTTGGGCAGTTCTTTAAGTCTCTCAAGTGGCCTAGCTGGTGCTGATCATCTGAGGTAGAGTGAGATTCCTCCCCAGGGAGTTCCCTACACCCATGAAGGCATTGCTCCAGGCCCTGGGGCTCCATTCCCTTATGGCTCCTCCTCCCCACCCCCAAATAGTTCCCATTTATTTTACAGAAGCAGTTTTAACTGGCTGGATTTTTAAAATTTTAATTTTTTTTAAAAAAATTTTAAAATGATGAATTTAATTATGTCAGTATTTCAAAGAGCCATCTTTTTGTCTCTGTCAGTTTTCCTTCTACTAACTGAGCACAATCCCTGCAATACCACAGGAAATGGTTTTATATAATGCTGTGGCCAGAGAAATTTACCTGGTGATGAGCCTCTCAAAACTTAGGTAGTCTTATCTTTGGATGTACTCTTTAATCACTGGGGGAAAAACACAGAAGAATTCCTCTGAAAGATTGTTGCTAATTGAATGGTTCCCATTCAATTCTACAATTATTTATTAAGTGCCTGTTACAGTAGGTTATAGGCTCTGTGCTAGGTGCTTGGGATACTAGACAGTCCTTGCCTTCAAGGAGTTTTCATGCTGCTATAAAGGAATGAGATTTTATATAAAAAAAAGACATAAACTGGGGCTCCATACTTTAGAACCGTACTATGTATGCATGTATGTGGTAGTCTTTTTTTTAAATTTATTTATTTAACATATTTAGTTTTCAGCATTGATTTTCACAACAGTTTGAATTACAAATTTTCTCCCCATTTCTACCCTCCCCCCCACTCCAAGATGACGTATATTCTGGTTGCCCTGTTCCCTATTCGGCCCTCCCTTCTGTCACCCCACTCCTCTCCCATCCCCTTTTCCCTTCTTTTCTTGTAGGGCAAGATAAATTTCTACGCCCCATTGCCTGTGTATCTTATTTTCTAGTTGCATGCAAAAACTTTTTTTTTTTTTGTTTTTGGACATCTGTTTTTAAAACTTCGAGTTCCAAATTCTCTCCCCTCTTCCATTCCCACCCACCCTCCCTAAGAAGTCAAGCAATTCAACATAGGCCACATGTGTATCATTATGTATAACCCTTCCACAATACTCATGTTGTAAAAGACTAACTATATTTTGCTCCTTCCCAACCCATCCCCCTTTATTGAATTTTCTGCCTTGACCATGTCCCCTTTCCGAAGTGTTTGTTTTTGATTACCTCCACCCCCATCTGCCCTCCCCTCCATCATCCCCCCCCCCCTTTTTTATCTTCTTCCCTCTTCTTTCCTGTGGGGTAAGATACCCAATTGAGTATGTATGGTATTCCCTCCTCAGGCCAAATTTGATGAGAGCAAGATTCACTCATTCCCCCCTCACCTGCCCTCTCCCCTCCTCCCACAGAACTGCTTCCTCTTGCCACTTTTATGCGAGATAATCCACCCCATTCTATCTCTCCCTAGTTCCCTCTCTCAATATATTCCTCTCTCATGCCTTAATTTGATTTTATTTCTTTTAGATATCTTCCCTTCATCTTCAACTCACCCTGTGTCTGCTCTCTCTCTCTCTCTTTATATATATATGTACACATACATATATACATACATGCACATTCACTTATATATATATATGTACATAAACATATATATATGCATATTCCTTTCAGCTACTATGATATTGAGGTCTCATGAATCATACACATCATCTTTCTATGTAGGAATGTAAACAAAACAGTTCAACTTTAGTAAGTCCCTTATGATTTCTCTTTCTTGTTTACCTTTTCATGCTTCTCTTGATTCTTGTGTTTGAAAGTCAAATTTTCTATTCAGCTCTGGTCTTTTCACTGAGAAAGCTTGAAAGTCCTCTATTTTATTGAAAGTCCATATTTTGCCTTGGAGCATGATACTCAGTTTTGCTGGAGAGGTGATTCTAGGTTTTAATCCTAGCTCCATTGACCTCCAGAATATCGTATTCCAAGCCCTTCGATCTCTTTATGTAGAAGCTGCTAGATTTTTGGTTATTCTGATTATGTTTCCACAATACTCGGATTGTTTCTTTCTGGCTGCTTGCAGTATTTTCTCCTTGATCTGGGAGCTCTGGAATTTGGCGACAATATTCCTAGGAGATTTCTTTTTGGGATCTATTTGAGGAGGCGATCGGTGGATTCTTTCAATTTCTATCTTGCCCTGTGGCTCTAGAATATCAGGGCAGTTCTCCTTGATAATTTCTTGAAAGATGATATCTAGGCTCTTTTTTTGATCATGGCTTTCAGGTAGTCCAATAATTTTTAAATTATCTCTCCTGGATCTGTTTTCCAGATCAGTGGTTTTTCCAATGAGATATTTCACATTGTCTTCTACAGCTCACTGATTCAGGGTGCTAGGGCCCGCTCCGCCCGGCTCCTGGTCTGGTTGGTCCGAGCAGCTCACGCTGGGCTCTGCTCTGCTCCACTTCCAGCTCCCAGCTTCCTGCTCCGTGTGGGATAGATCTCACCCAGAGACCATCCAGGCTGTCCTGAGCTGGAGCCCTGCTTCCCTCTGCTGTTTTGTGGGTTCTGCAATTCTAGAATTGGTTCAGAGCCATTTTTTATAGGTTTTTGGAGGGACTCAGCAGGGAGCTCACTGCTTTCCAGCCGCCATCTTGGCTTCGCTCCCGGAAGTCGCCCCATGTATGTGGTAGTCTAATGACATTTTAGAAAGAAAAGCCTCAGGTGAATCACCTGGGTTTTTAATTGAAGAAACAGTGGAATCCCTTGAGTTTGACTGTTAGTGGGGTTCTACTTAGTCCCTCCCCTATTAATATTATTGTGACATGTGCATTTTTCTCTAAAAACTTGAGGAGTCTCCAACCAGAAGCAGCAAATTGTAGAGATTTAAATTTTCAAATGGAAGGCATAAATCAGGACGGTGGGGTTTGGCATTATTATTTAAAATCTTCTTACCTCTTTTGCCTTTGGAAGAAAATGCAGTCTTCTTAATTCATTGGTGACAGGTGGTGTGTTCATAAATGTTCTTGTTTCTCTTGAACCTGTCATACTGCAACGTGGGCAAATATTTTACCTGTCACTGTAGTGCTTACCTGTTCTGTCTGGATTAGCTGCTATTATATGGATGATTGCTTTTAGTTAAATATATAGACTAGTCATTCTTCTTTGAAGAGTCTGAGGTTAGGCTAGGGGCAGAGTATTTTTCTGGAACCGTTCTTCCCTTTCCTTGTTTCCGATGGGGTTAAAGGAAGGCCCTAATGCTGAAGGATTTGTGCTGCTCCTTTGTGTAGAACAAGGCACCCAAGTGAACAAGTACTTACTCTCTTGATGCTTGTGGTCTGAGGAGGGGAGATGGGAAGACAGGTGACCCATCAAAAGTGGCTTCAGCCTAGGTACATTGAAGCATGAAAACACTAAAGCATCGGCAAGTAAACAAAAAAGACAGGGGCTGAAGTCAAATGAAGAAATTAAGCTAAAAGTCAACCCATGGGGTGTCCTGTGCACACCAATACATTTATTTACTCTTTTCTGATTGACTATTGAATTGCATAGCAAAAAATTTATTTCTCTTCTTAAGCCACCTCTGCCACCTTCCCCTCGCACCCCCCCCCCCCGAGAAAAGTTGGCCTTGTCTTTCAGTTTCACAACAAAATTCCTAGAAAAAGCTGTTTATAATCCTTGCCTCTACTTTCTCACCTCCCATTTATTTTTCAGCCATTTTCAGTCTGGCTTCTGTCCCTTTTGACAGAAACTAGGCTTTCCAAGGTCACCAGTGATTTCTTTGTTTGAGAATTGGTTTTTCAATAACCTAATCATAGAAAAGGAGCCAGATGATAAGATGTTTAGCTGCAAAATAGGGCTATTCTAGGAAAATTAGTGCCATGAGCAAAATAAAAAAGGGACCAGCTAGATTGGATAAAGAATGATAGGTTTATTCACCTCAGACTGACTCCTTTAAAACTTGCTTCACTGAGATAGCCTTGAAGAAGACTCTAATTCCTGAAGGGAAGAGAGAAGAAGCATGTAGCTAGAGAAAGAGAAGGGGAAGGAAGCCAGATGGAGTTGAGAGAGCAGTAGCCAGGTGGAGGCATTTGCCTTAAAAAAAAGGAACCTGGATTCTGGGAGTGAAAGTGGCTAGATTAAACCAGGCACAAGATTTGTCTGAACAGAAGCTATGTTAATGAAACCCTCAGATTATAGGCCCCCAAGCAACAATCCTGTTTTTCCTTTTTCCTCCTGAGTTCCTTCATGAGAGTCTGAAAACTTTTCTTCTGGGCATGAGAGAAGGGGATGAGTTTTCTTACCTTACTTTGTCTTTATATACTCTGATTGTTGAGTTTATGTTTAGTGGAAATAGATTTGGGAGAAGGCAGTTGAGGGAGGGAGAAGGGAAAAGATAGAGGTAGGTTTAATGTGGAAATGTGTTACCAGAAACACTGCCTCTGGCTGGAGCCTCAGAGCTAACACAAAGTTAAAATTACACCATATGGAAGAGTGTTTATACTGAAAAAACTCATCAGTGCAGTGAGGCAGTAGTAGGGTCAGGGACAAATAAGGAGTGATGGAACAACTTTGATGATGACCATGCCATTCCCTTCACCCTTGCTACACCTTTATTACTAAAGTCAGTGGATTTTCTCTGACCTAACCTTGACCTCTTTACAGGGATTGATACTGTTGGACCGCCTTGCTTCTGGATACTCTCTCCTCCCTGGATTTTTATGTCATTGCTCTGTCCTGGTTCTGTTCCTTCCAGTTTGCTCAGTCCCTCTCAGTCACCTTTGTGTTGTGTCTTTTCTTTTTTATTGGTGATCTCTGCAGCTGCCGTGGCTTCTACTATCACCCCTATGCGATGATTCCCAAACCTACATTACCAGCCCTTGTATCTCTTCCGAGTTCTAGTTTCACACTGCTTGCTTGACCTCCCCATAAGCATCTCAAACTCAGTATAGTTAGCTGAAACAGAATTCACCTTTAATCTCATAACCAGCCCCAGGTCTTGTAGATTCTACATTCACCTCTCTGACATCCATCCCTCACTCTCTATTCTCACTGCAGCTGCCGTAGTGCAGGTTCCCCATCTTCTCTTGCTTGCACCACTGCAATGCCCTGCTGTCCCTCAGTGCAGTCTCTCCCCTGTTGAGTCCAGCCTCTGATACACCACAATTGCCAGACTAATCCTCAAGCACAAATCTGCTCATGTTATTCTCCTTTTCAAAAAATTTCAGTGGTTCCCTTTTACCTCTGGGATAAAATACAAGTTCTTGACTTTCACTTTTAAAGCTCTTCATATCCTGGTTCTAGCCTGTCTTTCAGGGCTGATTAAACATTGCCCCACCTCACCCTGTGTTCCAGTTGAATGACGAGAATGATATTCTGTCTCCACCTCCATGCCTTGGCATATTCTCTCTGAAGTTGGAATGCTTTCCTAGAAGACTCACTTGCCTTTTGGGATGCCCAGTTCTTTCCAAGAGTCAGCTCAAGTGCTATCTTCTTCAAGAGGCACAATTAGTACACCAATACCCTTGCTCTGTTTTGTTTTTATATATCTTGTATACTAATCTGTAAAGATATTGTACCCTCTAGAGTGGAATATAAGCTCCTTGGGGGCAGAAGATGACTTTTCCTCCTGGCCTGGCACAAGTGTGTGCCTGGCAAATAGTAGGAGCTTATTGGTTGATAGACTAAAGACTCTTGCTTTTAAATCCTGGATAGAAGTTTGAAACAGGCAGAAATTCTGTTTTTTTTTTCTCTAACTACAGGACAAAAGTAAATTAAATTTTTTTATTAATACCTTTTGTTTTTATATCACCTTTACGTTGTTCCCATATCCTGCAAAATTATCACATAAGCCAAGGTTTCCATCATGTGCAGCATTGCACACCTATAAATACCCCTTCTTCACAAATAAGAGAAGGAGGTGTGTTTTCTCATTGCTTAGGACAAGCTGGTCATTGTAACTATACAGCCTTTACTTTGCTTTTTTGTTCTTTCCATTTACTCTGTTGGGAGTAATTTTGCACATTATTTTCTTGGACATGCTTACCTTACTCCTCATTTTCATGTAGGTTTTCTCCTGCTTTCCTGAATTCTTCATATTCATCATTTCGGTACAGTAATACTGCTTCTACTTCAGTTTCCTCTTCTGTAAAATGGGGCCGTTACCTACCTCATAGGATTGTTTTGAACATCAAATGATATAATGGATGTAAAAGCGCTTTGCAAACCATAAAGCATTATATAAATGCTAGTTATTATTATTATAAGTGGAATTCTTCATTGGTCTTCTAGAGTGAGGGTGTCCATTGCATTGATCAGAATTCTTGTATTTCAGAGTTGTTTTCCCTTACAGTGTTGTAGTTATTATACACATTATTTACTTGGCTCGGCTTCTTTTCTCAGCATCAGTTCATAAAAACTTTCCAGGTTTCTGTCCGGATTTTGCTGTCTGTCCCTCTTGTTGTTTCTTATGATGCAAGATTATTCATTTGTATTCATATACCATAGTTTATTTGATCAGCTATTCCCAGATTGGTGGGGAACTACTCTCTTTGTGTCTGGTTTTTTCCTGTAATATAATAAAACCTCTGCATTCCCAGTATAAATCCAACTTGATCAGTCAATAAGCAATTACAGTTCTGTCTTTTGGGGCTGACCTAACAAGTCCATACATAGCTTCCTTATGACAGCCCTTTAAAAGCTTGAATGAGAAACTCACAACAATAGATAACATTTGCTTGGTGCTTTAAGGATGTGGTGGCAAACTCTGGTCGAGAAGGGGTCACTAATCCTTATTGGTCATTTAGGAGTTTTAAAGTGTAATATTATATATGTTTATTGTAATTTTTATTTATTTTTAAAATATTTCCAAACTCTAATCTGATTTGGAATGCTGGGCCACCGTGCCTTGTGTTTGGCACCTTATCTACCATGTCTCTTTTGAGTCTCCCAGGTATGTAGTTATCCCCATTTTATAGACTGAGAAACGCATGTTCAGAAAGGTTAGAGTGACATGGGAGATATCCAAGATGGGAATTGCACATCAGACTTCTTGACTTCCAAGTCCAGCCCTCTGGTGTCATTCATCTAGTGAGTGGTGGACTTGGTGTCAGGAAGACTCTTAGTTCAAATCCTGCTTCAGATGCTTAATAGTTATGTGCCAGTAAGGAAGTCACTAACTTTCCTCAGCTTCAGTTTCCTCATCTGTAAAATGGGGTGATAATAGCATTTACCTCCTCCAAGGGCTATTGCAAGGATCAAATGAGATAATTGTAACCTTAAGATGCTATTTAAAGTGCTGGCTTATTATTATTATTATTATTGACTTGTGTACTTGTGGGCCATTAACCAAGTTTTTTTTTTTTACGCAGAAACTGTTGTCTAGTCACATTCCGTATTTGTAAAATTAATTTTTGGAACTCAAATATCGAATTTTACATTTATCCCTAATTGTGTTTTATTTAATTTGGCCTATTATTCTAGCCTGTCAAGATATTTTTGTTTCTCAATTTGATCACACAGCTGTTAGCTAATCTTTGTGCCAGATGCACATTTGACAGGAATACTATCTCCGCTTTCATCCAGGCTCTTGATACAAATGTTGAATGTCACAAAGCTGGTGACAAATTCCTGGGATGGTTCCATTCACTACTCCTTTTTCCCCATTTGACATTGTCCCATTAGTCTTTGGATCTGGAACATTTAGCCAGCATCAGTCACTGTACTGTTGTCTAGTCCATATATTTCCATCCTACCGACAAGCACAGCATAAAAGACTTTGTCAAATTTGTCAAATGCTTTGCTTTTAATATCAGTATACTGTGTTTTTGGCACTCCTCATATTGACCAGTCTAGTCTTCCTGTCAAAAATAAGATTAATCTGGCATGATTATGGAGTCATAGCTTTTAGTAATCATTGTATCCCTTCTTAAGTTCTCACAAATCATTCCCTTAAAAATGTGTTTTAGAATTTTTTAGAAATGGAGGTCAATTAGTCACTGGTGTATGGGACTTCCCTCTTCTTCATTCACACTTTTCCATTTCTGTGGCTTCCCTCCCTGTAATGTTAATGGAATAAGAAGATCTTCCCTGCGCATTAATAGGCTAATGTGACCACATGTGTTCAGGTCGTAGCTGTGATACATCCTGAGTCATGTGGAGCCTGTTGGGGGAGGAACTTGCTTAAAAGGAAAACTTGCTTATGGGGAGGCTTGCTTGCTTATAGGCTTTCACACCTATTGGTAATTAGGCACTGAATCCCATGGGTTGTGATGCCTTCTGGCTATATGCATATTCTGAGGTTAGCATTTTACTTTGGGGCTCACTCATAGGAAGAATGTTTGTGTGATTTGGCCAGAGGAGACTCTGGATAGCTGTTGAGGAGCCCCTTGGCTTTGAAAACCCAGATGTTGGTGCGTCCCTCTCTGGTGACTATGTATGTATTAATTTCTCAGGTATTTGGAAGCCCTGTCTGTTGATCTGTGCTAATTTGTCTGCTTGTAATTCCTCTGCTTATCTCTTTTAGGATGCTGACCTTTCCTCTGAACTAAGTGAAGGGTATATATGTTTAATCAAAGTAAGATTGTTGACCCCTTTAAAAGCTATTTTTCCTTTAAAAGCAGATCAAAGAACCTGTGCTAGCAGGCCATCCTGGGTATGCTAGGGTGCTTGCTGTTACACTCCCTTTCTCCAAGATGTTTTAGAAGCCACTGAGAGCCATTTAGCAATGTTACCTGATCCTTTGTCTAGGAGGAAGCTTGACCAGGGCTGTTAACTTGGGTACTCTGAGGGCAACTAGATGTCATTGCTCCTGGATTTTTAAAATCTGAATTTGTAGATTCCCATTCAACAAATGTTGTGCATCCACATTAATAATCTCTTTAGAAGTCTCTTTTCCTCCTTATCACAGTGTTTGTGCCAGAATTTCATTCCAGCAAGCTTCCCATAAACTATATTAAACTATCGAGTTTAAGTGATAACCTATGAGGTCAAATTTGTTTCCCCCTGTTACAATCTCTAGTTCTCTCTGAATGTCACCCCGAATGCATTTGTGTCTAGATATTTGAGGATGTGGGTTTTGTTGCTGACTTCTGTCTTGGTTATGTCTGCAGTGAATTTATGGTTGTGTCTGTTGCTGTTCTCCCTACACTTTAAGCTACTCACTGTGGGGGAGGGGCGGTGTTCGTGTGTGTGCTGTTTTCTTCTTCCTTCTTCCTCTGCGTCTTAAAGCCCTTTTGATTAAATTGTAAGCTCTTACCGCACCCTGTTAGGTGCCCCTCCATCCCTGGCCAGGAAATTTTCAGTCTTTGTTTATTTTAAGCCATGGTCCAACAGTTAGCAGATGTCATCTTAATCAGCTCTTCACTCCCCAAATAGACTGTTTTCTACTGAAGCCTTTGCCTTTAATTGGCAGCAGTGGTGTACATGCCATTTATGTTCCCTAATGTCTTCATTTCCTTGCCCAAGACTTTGTAATCTTTAGAAATGCTTTCTAGGTTTGTCCTGGCAATATTGCTTATGCCCATATGAATGACCAGAAATGTCATGTTGTGGAAATGTGCCCCAGGAAGACAACAGACTTCACTTGTTGTTAACGGGTCAACAGATAGCTTCCTTGATCCTCTTTAGTGTAGTTATCAACCCACATTACTGGTCTCTTCTTCTATGAACCTTACTGGATGACCTCTTGCCTATCAGTGCCTTTGGAGCCATATCATCATTTCCTCAAGGACACGGAGCTGTTTCCTCCTGAGAACTTTGGGGATCAAAGTGATTCAGGCCTTCCTTCCTATAGCAAAGCTCTTATTCTCTCCTAGATGAAGCCGTCTGGGCATTAGAACTGTGAAGTGACTTGCACCCAGAGATGCCAAATAAGTGGTAGAATGGGGCCTAGACCCTTTGTTCTTTTTATCCCCGTGCCCCCACATATGTGTTTAAAATTAATTGTATAGAATCCATACCAGTTGGTAGACACAAATAAAAATGCCAGTTATGTTCACAATCCAAATGCCATGGAGCTCACAATCCAAAAGTACTAAATATGGAAAGACTTATCACTTCCATTCAAAGCCCTTTTTAGCTTCTCTTTTGTGAAGATCTTGGATTACTTTCAGAATCCAACAGGAATATAAAATGTAGGGTTAGATCAAAGCAACTTATTTGGAGATCAAATTTGAGGAAGTTTTAAGGATTATACCTTTAGTCATCCTGGGACCAAAATAGTATTGCCTGCAGCTATCAATTCATGTATCAAGAGTCCTTGTCCATTTCAATTAAAGCTATAAAATTATTTCCACATATGGGTTTCTGAATATGCAGAGAATGTGCTGTATTCTGTTTCCTGTCAAATTCTAAACCTCATGTAGATCACAGGTGAAATCCTGAATCCATTTCCTTGAGGAACCTCCTCTGAATGCACCAAAGGCAGCTCAACATAATGTAGGCTTGAGACTATAAACAAAGCATAAAGGAGAGAAATTTGTTGCAGTAGGAGAGAGTGTCTGACCCACATGCCTACAGACAGTATTAAAGTCAGGGATTCACCTTACACATTTACCTTAAAAAGCAAGTCTTTATTTGACTGTGGAAAGCCATCCTTACATTCTCACATTTACATCTTAACATGAAAACTAAGGTTTTGTTTCCTGGTCAGAAAGTGTCCCACATAGTTCAGAACTATTTTTTGATAAAGGGAGTATCTCACGTCACACATGGCGTAGGTTGTTTTTCTAATGGCAAAGAAGGGTTTCCACTGAACTATCCATATTTTAACCTAGTCTTGAGTGTGACCAAAGGCACACATTTGTGAGACTAGTCAGGTTTAGGGGTATGATTCACAGCTGCGGAATAGAATTTTATTTTCTCTGTGGTAAGCCACTCTTCAATTAATCAACAAGCATTTATTAAGCCAAAGAGGCCATGAGGCCATAGACAGTATAGGGCCATGAAGACCTACTGTTGTAAGTCTTCTCAAAGTAACACAAAAAAAGATGTCACATTCATCATAGGGGATTGGCATGCTAAAGTAAGAAATCAAAAGATAATTGGAATAACAGCAAATTTGGCCTTAGAGTTCAAAGTGAAGCAGGGCAGAAAATTTTTGTCAAGATAACCTGCTGGTCATAACAGACGCTTTTTCAATAACCCAGAAGACAGCTCTACACATGGACATCACTAGACAGTCAATATGAAATCAGATTGATAATATACTTTGTAGTCAAAGGTAGAGAACCTCTGTAGAGTCAGCCAAAACAAGACCTGGAGCCGACTGGCTTGGATCATGAGCCACTTATTGTAAATCAGACTTAAATTGAAGAAGGTAGGGAAAACCATCAGACCGTATAGGTATGACGTAAATGACATTGCTTATGAATGTGAAGTGGAAGTGATGAGTAGATTTGAGTGATTAGCTCTGGTAGATAAAATGCCTGAAGACCTGCAGACAGAGGTTCCTAATATTTTACAGGAGGCTGCAACAAAAAACATTCCAAAGAAAAAAAGCAAGAAAGCAGATTGGCTGTCTGATGAGACTTTACAGATAACTGAGGAAAGAAGGAAAGGGAAAGATATATCCAGCTGAATTAAGAATTTCAGAGAATAGCAAGAGAGAGAAAATTTTCTTAAAAGTGCAATGAAAAGAAATAGAAGACAGCAATAGAATGGGAAAGAAAAGAGATTTCCTCAAGAAAATTAAGATATGAAGGGAATGGTTCATGCAAAGATGGGCATGATAAAAAAAATGGTAGGGACTTAACAGAAGTAGAAGACATTAAGAAGAGGTAACAAGCGTATAGAAAAGAACCATACAAAAACGATCTTACCATCACCCATAACTATGATGGTGTGGTTACCCATTTAAAGCCAGACATCCTGGAGAATGAAGTCAGGTGGGCCTTAGGAAGCTTTGCTAACAGAAAGGCTATTGGAGGTGATAGGATTCCAGCTGAGCTATTTAAAATCATAAAAGATGATACTGTTTGTGCTGCACTCAATATGTCAGCAAATTTGGAAAACTCAGCAGTGGCCACTGGATTAGAAAAGATGGATTTATATCCCATATGCTGCTGGGCAGTGCCAAGGAATATTCAAATTACCAAACAATCATGCTCATTTCACACACCAGCAAGGTTATGCTTAAGATTCTGCAAGTTTGGCTTTAGCAGTATGTGAAACAAGAATTACCAGAAAAGCAGGCTGATTTTCGAAGAGACAGAGGAAATAGAAACCAAATTGCCAACATTTGCTGGATTGTGGAGAAAGCAAGAGTTCCAGAAAAACATCTACTTTTGCTTCACTACACGAAAGCCTTTATGTGGCTTACAGTAAAATGTGGCAAGTTTTCAAAGAGATGAGAGTACTAGATCATCTTACTTGTCTCCCAAGGAACCAAGAAACAACAGAACTGAACATGGAACAACTGATTGATTTGAGATTGGAAAAGGAGTATGACAAGGCTGTATATTGTCACCTTATTTAACTTATATGTAGAATACATCATGCTAAATGCCGAGCTGGATGAATCAAAAGCCAGAACTGAGGCTGCCAGGAGAAATATCAACAGTTTCAGATATGCAGATAATACCACTCTGATGGCAGAAAGCAAAGAGGAATTTAGAGGCCTCTTGATGGAGGTAAAAGAGGAGAGTGTAAAAGCTGGCTTGAAGCTTAACATCCAAAAAACTAAGATCATGGCAACTGGTCCCATCACTTCCTGGCAAATGGAGGGAGAAGAAATGGAAGCAGCATCAGATTTATGTTCTTGGGCTCCAAGATCACTGGAGGCAGCAGCTGCAGCCATGACATTAAAAGATACCTGCTCCTTGGTAGGAAAGCGATGGCAAATCTGGTCAGCATATTAAAAAGCAGAGACATCACCTTGTTGACAAAGTCAGTATAGTCACAACTGTGTTTTTTTCCAGTATCAATGTATGGCTGTGAGACTTGCACTGTAAGGAAAGGGAAGTGCTGTAGTGTTGACACTTTTGGAGAACACTTTTGAGAGTCCCTTGGACAGCAAGGAGATCTAGTCAGTCAATACTTAAGGAAATTAATTCAGGCTGTTCATTGGAAGCTCAGATACTGAAGCTGAAGCTTAAATACTTTGGCCACATAATGAGAAGATGGGACTCCTTGGAGGAGACCATGATGTTGGGAAAGATTGAAGGCAAAAGGAAGAGGGGATGGCAGAGAATGTGATGGATAGAGAATGTCATGGAAATAATAAACATGAACTTGAACAGGCTTTGAGAGATAGTAGAGGAGAGAAAACCCTGGCGTTCTCTGGTCCCTGGAGCCACAAAGTGTGGGACGCAACTAAATTACAACTTGGAGAGAACAATTTTACTTGAGTGAGAAGGTTAGGAGCCTTATGTAAAGAGTGGAAGAGAGGAAGTGGAGGCAGTGAGCACAGATAATTTTTTCAAGGAGTTTGGCAAAGGAAGAATAGGTGTAGGACAATAACTTGGAAGGGTGAAGTCTGTTGATGATTTTTATTTATTGGATGAGGAAGACTTGGGAATGTTTGAAGGCAGTGGGGAAAGAACAATAGACAGGGAAAAGTTGAAAATGTGAGATGGGAAAAGTCTGAGAGAAAAAGAGAAAGGATGAAGGAAGGGAGAAGGAGGATTTTAGGTCACAGTCTTCTCTAGAACAAGGGTGTCAAACTCAAATAGAAATAGGGGCCACTGAGCTAGTTAATGATCCCTGTGGATCTTTATTGACTTAGTTTTAAAATGTAATCTTATCTATGTTTTATTGTATTTTTTTAGATTTTGTTAAATATTTCCTTATCACATTTTGATTTAGGCCCCACTTGGGAGTGTTGTGGGCCATGTGTTTGATACCTGTTCTCTAGGAGATAGGAGGGGATTGGATTAAGGGTCCTCGTTGAAGGTTTGGTCTTGGTAAGAAGGACTATCTCATCTTAAGAGACTGAGGAAAAGGAGTAGAATGTGTAGTCATTGATGATGTCCAGGTTTTGAGAAGAGGCAGAGAACAAACTCACATTAGATGGCCTCAATTTTCTCAGTAAAGTAAGAGGAAGAGGAGAGAGGCTTGAGGAGGGAAGAGAAAGTTTGGAATAGCTTCTGTGGTGAATGAGATGGGGTATCAATTAGTGAGAAATAAAAAGACTGTCTTGCTGCATTGAGAGCCCAGTTGAAGCTGGGTAACACAAATGAATAGTGTACCCAGACAATCCTGTTGTGTGACGTCCTCTTTTGTCCAGCTGTGGTTGAGCACCATATAAGTAAATATTTTTTGGCTGTAGGAAGTCAGGAAGACTTAGAGGGGTTACATTCTGTGATAGTGGAACGAAGTGCTCATACTGACAAAACCACCACTATTTCACTTATTGAAAAGTAAGGAACATCCTATATGGAAATTGACTTGTTGCTTATGACCTCCTCAGTACCATTCTGTAATTTATTTAGCCCAGCTGCAACAATGGAAGTTTTAACAGAAGATGGCTTTGGAGAACAAACTTGTACTTTGACATACTTTAGGTCATTTCCCTTGCCTCTGACAATCATTTTGGATTTTTCTAACCCAGTTCAGGATGAATTAATTAAGCCTATTCATCTTCGTAATTGGTTTGGTTAATTATCCATTTCAAATAAGAAGAGCTGGTTACATGTTATGGTTGCTTTCTGAAAGGTAGTCAAGGTCTTCTGGACCTTAAAGATTTTTTTGAGTAATAATTAAGCATTAACTGATAGACTGTTGTTGTCTTAGTGGACTTAGAGTACACTCAAGAGCACAGTATGAATGGAGCTTGGAACTAGGAATTGGGAAATTAGTTTTGGTTGTGTGGTTTTGGGCAAGAAATTGCCTTTTGGATGTCAATTTCCCTTATCTACAAAATAAAGTGGGTTGGACTACTGTATTGGCAACAACTACATAATAGTAAATTCATAAAATAAGACCCCTTCTAGTCCTAATCTTTGTAAATATAAGGGGTGCTCATTTTTTTTTGAGGATACGAATAATCAAAATTTTATTAAATTACTTTCAATGCAGTACAATTTAATTGAATTCAACAAAGATTTGTAAAAGTGCTGATATATGCAAAGAACTTTGCTAGGAATATAAGCACAAAAAAGGGAAAAATTCCTGCCCTCAGGGATTTCATATTTCATATTCTGCTGTGGAACCCCTTGAAATATTGGGGGGGTAGGAGTGATACTTTATAGACAGCAGATTATATCAAAACTGTTTTTTACTATGTGTAGTTATATTTCAGGGAGTGTAATTGACAGCCACCTTGTCTTTGTAATAATTTTAACATCCAAGTCCATGCATTGTAATGACTCACAAAGATAGCTTTATAAATATATTAATCTTTGAATATTTATCATTCTCCTTCCTCTAATGGAGGTCTGGTGGGGCGTCCCCCATCTGAGCTGAAGGCTATAGTGTCAGTGTGATTTGTGGACCAAGTTCTTTCTCACAAAAGGTGAAATGATATTATTGATCCTTTATACTGGAAGGTGCTTGTGAAGCTGGTCAGGCTCAGTATGAAATGAATGCAGGAACTCTCTCCCTTTTTCCTTAGGATTGCCTCAGGGCCCCATGGTTTCTAACCAGAAGCGTCTGGAGCCTGGGGTGAGAAGCCACTTTACTGAAGTAAAATGGTTGAAGGTGATGAGAGGAAGAGGGCTCTTATCTTACTTTTGCTTCCAGTGAGCCTTGGATTCAGGGGATTTCTCTCTCTTTTCTCAAAGCACCCGGGTGGAGAAGAGGTTCTGATTGAACAAGCTGGTCGGGATGCGACCGAAAGCTTTGAAGACGTGGGACACTCTTCTGATGCCAAGGAGATGCTTAAACAGTACTACGTTGGGGAACTCCATCCTGTAAGTTGAGTTGAGCTAGAGGCTGTAATAGGGAAGGGGAGGGAGAGAGGCACTGAAGAGGGCGAAGTTCTGATAAATTTGTCACTGTCCTAGGTTTATAAGGCTGAGCACTTAGTGCTGATTCACAGTTGGAAGGAACAGGTTGTAAATTTTTCTCATGTAATGAAAACTACCTTTACTGCCAGTGATCTGGCCCACATGCCATTTCTGGTGGCTTCTGCGTGTTGTCAGGACGACCTGATTCCCCTTCCCTAGAGGGGCTGGCTCTGCATGTACATGTTTCTTCATTATTTGGATATTTCCTTAAATTTGATTTTTTTCTTTTTTCCAGAGTGACCGTAAAGGTGACGGATCTGAGGTAAGAAAGCATCTGTTTCCTCTGTTCTCCTGAAGCACGAAGTGTCAGCAGACAATCCCTCAGTAGACCTTCCAGTTTGGTGTATACTTTTAATTTGAGTTGAGTTGTGTTGTGGTTTTTTAAAACCAGGCAGAAGTCCTGCCCTCCCACCTTTTTTTGGTAAGGAATTTAAACTAAATTCCAACATAGGAGAGGAGGACAGCTGAATTTTCAATAGTAGAAAAATGTCCTAAACATTCAATTTGTAAGCTAATTAGTATATGTGAATGAAGCAGGTGAATTTGGGGCTTGACCCTAGAAAAATGATATCATCTGACATGATGAACAGGTGATTTAAAAGAAGGTCTTGCTCTGTTCTCAGAGGATGGTTTTTTCCTTGAAAAAAGACTTAGCACATCAGTTTTTATCTCTCTCTTCCATCCTTTCCTTTTCCTTTCCAAATACAAATGTATATGTGTACGTATATCCTCCTAATTTTCCATTTTAAAGAGTTGTGGGATGAACTGACTTGGAAATGTCCTTTCTGTTCTTTACCCAGCAATCTAATTCTCCTACAAAGTAAAAATGTGGCGGCTGCTTTGCTCAGAAATATGTTCTCCATTCCAGTTACTGTGTGGTCTAGCAGGAAGGGTGGAATCAGCCATCAGTCAGTATTGTTGAGAGTCAACAGGTGCCTCCCACTGTCAGCACGCCCCAGACAGAAAAGATGAAGGGCTTCCTTAGGCTCTCCTGCTTCTGGACATCTGTTTCTTCACTGACCATCCCCACCCAGCCCTGCCTCCTTTTCCAGCCTCCCTTTTATAGGTGATAGAGTAGGAGCATCGTAAGAATCGATATGCCCTTTTCCCTACTGTGTCCTTATCCCCACTGAGCCTAAATTGCTGGGCAGGTTTGATGCAGCAGTTAATGTTGACCTAGACATAAGTACTGAAGCCTCAGTTGCCTCAGACTGTCTGTGCCCGAGTGGCTCAATCCACTCCTTGTGCCCACATGCTCACTATGCTAATCTATTGAATCATTTTCAGAAAAGGAGAAACTTGTTTCTAACCTAGCTGTGAGCAGTGTTGGTTTGTAATCTGCGTTGCTGCACCCTGAGCCTGTGTTCTGTGCTCCTGAGCTCTTGTCAATAAAGTTGAATTGAGGGCTCCAGATGTTCTCATACAGTTTATCAAACTTGTCCAGAAAACATTGGCAGGTCAGAGGTGAGTTTGTACTTTTTGCAGGTGTGTCCCTGTTTGCCCAGGAGATGTGTCCTGGCTTCTCCTTCATAGATACATCTTTGTTTACACCCCTAAAATAGATTCAGAACATAGAGAAATAGAGAGAGCCTTATTTCTTGCACCTTTTCCCATGTGATTATAGTTTCTTTCCAATACCTGGGGGGAGATGAGAAAGAAGATACTGTACAGAGTTAAGGCCCCCCTTGCGGGTGCAGCCAAAATTCTGACAGGCTTTGAGGATGGCGGCTGTGACGCAGGTGCTAGTAATGGGAAGAGGTCATGTTTCCAGTTGGAAACTAAGGAAATATTCCCCCAGGATTAGAGAGCAGAGCCTCATTTGTAGTAAGGTCCCTGCATGTCTGAGCTAAAGAGACCTTTTATTACAAAGTATCTTGAGAAACTTTGATTATAGCTTTGCTCCTTTTATAGGATTTACAGAAGTAATAATAACTGGCATTTATGTAGCACTTTATGGCCTGATTTATATACCTGTACCTTCTCATGCAGACAATACTTAATCTCTGTTGTACCTATAGAATATTAATGACAGAACACTCGATAACTATATGTAAAAGCAAAAATAAATTCTTCCAGCTAACAGTTTAGCAGATAACTAAATTACATATAACAAGATTCAGTTCAGCAGTTTGTTAGGTTTTACTGATGGCCAGAGATACAGCTATCATTACTGAGAGCCAGTTTTTCCTCAAGGCCATTGTGTTCAAATGATTCTCTCAGTTATAGAGAACATGATTCTGTAGATTACATAGTTCCTTTACAAGTGATATGTATACTGGATCATGTTTGCTTTTAGTTTTCTGCTCCTTTAGTTCAGACTCATGGGCGAGAGGTGGCCTTTTAGACATTTTGCAAAGGCGGCCAGTGTAGCAGACCCAACACTGGACTTGGAGTCAGCAAGGGCTGCATTCAAGTCCTGCCTCAGAGGCTTACTAGCTGTGGGGGCCCAGAGTAGGTCATGTGATCTCTGTGGGCCTCAGTTTTCTCATATATAGAGCAAGGGGGTTGGACTCTTGTATTGGCAATCAAAATGAGCTCTTAGCGCTTAATTCAACCACGTGCCCTTGAAGAGTTTGGCCTTTATTTCCTTGATTAAATTAAGAGTGCTTGATGACTTCCTTGCCTCAAGGTAAAGCCTAGTTTAAATGGGTTTGAGTGACATGTTTGTGACATCAGAGGCTTTTAGACCACGTGGGTTTAAGTTGCATTTTTGTGATGATGTTTGGTCACGTGGGTGAGTCGCATGTGTGACTCACTCTTGACCCTGAAAAAGATATAAAACCAGAGGTTTGCTTTCTTTTTTAGGAGCTCTGAGCTGCAGCAGTAGTGTCGCGTGACTCTGAGCCAGCTGTTGTCGAGCTCCCTGGCTGAACTCAGATGTTAGTAACGACAAATTGTATTTGGTCTGTTTGTAATTTGATTGTATTGGCTGTGAAGTTCAGGGTGCTGCCTTTTTCCCCTGAACTAAGGGAATGATACTTGTATGTTGGATTAAACTAAGATTGTTAACCCCCTTAACGCTACTCTCCTTAGTAAAGCAGATCAAAAAGACCTGGGCTTGCAGTGTTCTGTAAGCTGGTTGTTGGTTTTACACCCCCACAGCAGCTGCTAGCCGAATTGTTGAAACAACTCTGTGACCTGTAAGTTCCTTTCCTATTCTAACTCTGTGATTTCAATGAACACATCACCTTCCAGAGAGACAAACTCCAAACCTGATTTTCAGTTCCTCAACCCACTTAAGAAAGGCTGTTCTCTCTTTCAAGTTGTCAGACAAGGCTTCCAATCTGCTATTGTTTGCTAGAAGAACTGTCATTTCTGGTGATTTTTCTGGCTTATCTTAACCAAGAGAAAATGGTGAAGTTTCCTTTTTTCATCACATCTTTCTTTTTTTGTGATTGTCCTAGGGCAGGGTAAGCTCTCCCAAAGTAGAGTTTCTAAAAGTCTAAGGATTTTACCCTCTTGGGTAGAAAGGTTATGTCAGTCTTTGTCAGTAAGTGAGTTTTAGGCCTGTTGAAGACCAAGGTTTTGTTTTCATCTCTCCTCTATTTACTTTTAATGTGGAGAGAGTTCTTATTCTTCTAACTTTTTTGCAGGTAGGGTGTGTGTGGAATGTGAAGGGACTGTGGAAAAGTCTGCTATTCTACTTCAGGTCTTTTCTCTTCAGGACATTAAAAAAACAACATTAAATGTGGAAGAATAACAACTATATATTTGGTTAGACCTAGACCAGTTTTTTTGATATGTGATTAGGATGAAATTCCTTAAAGTTTACCTTTCTGAGTTAAAGCTCACTTTAGTTAGTAACTATTATTCCATTTTTTCTAGGGGACTTCATGTTCTTTTCAATATCCCCTATCCAGATGACATGGTCATTTCTTACCTTGACTTAATGTCAGATTGCCTCACTGAGGTAGTTCAGGGGCCAGGGCACCAGACACCAGAACCGGAGGGCTCGCCCTCATTCATGTCTAATTTCTAGTATCCGGGTAAGAGAGCTGAGAAGACTTTTTTACCTGTTCAGACAGGTCAGACTAGTGGGCTGAGAAGCCTCTTGATCGCTGTGACTGAAAAATCCTCAAGCTGAGGGACCTTCACTGGGCTTTCCTTGCTGGGCCACTTTGGGCAGTAGACACTCATCTTGGAAATCACCTTGCCAAGCGTTCTGAGATAGGAACACTTGTGCTCCCTAGCGAGTCCCTTCTGATCAATCATTTGCCAGTTTGGTTAACTTGAGATCATTGAAGAGAGCAAGAGCACAGATCATGACCTGAGGTTTTGATCTTCAGATTGCCTTAGCCAGTAATTTCTGTAACTGCCCTCATTGAATTTGACCAGCATTATGGTACATGTAGACAGGCACTATGAGCTGTCTTTTCTCTCCCTGCCCCTCCACGGTGGGAAAGTGAAAGTGCAAGGAAGTATGCTCAGTGGGTCAAGAGGGGTGAGCTTCAGGAAACTTTCCCCATTCCTTTGCTTACGTGGGTGTCAGAAATTAACCTACTATTTCTACTAATGTCACAAAGTCCTTGGCATAAAGATGTCCTCAGGCTCTGTGACTATGGCAAATGAGCACAGGTTTTGGCCACCTCTGCAAAGCTGGAAATGCTTTGACCCCGATGGATCTGGCACCAGATTGTATGACTGAGCTAGTCTGTATAACCTGTGCACAACCAGCCCAGCTAAGATCAAAGAACGTCATCTCAAGAAGCTTGGCCACCTAGTGGTTTGCTTTCTCTTTTTTGGTCACTGTACCTCATAAAACCATAAATGGAAGAAGGGACACTTGATCTAAGTTGGTGGAGGGAGTTCCCACACTGAAGAAACTACAATCCCCAAAAGAGTTTGTTGTTCCTTGCTTTATTTGCTCCATTTCTGGCAGTTTGGGGGGGATAAAGGTGAGTTGGCTTTAAATTCAGACCCTCACTCCTCTGCCTTGTACAGAACTCCCTGTGAACAGCTTTTGAGGCCAAATTGAATGTTATTTTCCCATGATAGTGTCAGTTCTGCTTACCACAGAACATGGCTTTACTCCCTTGTCTGAAGCAGCTGTTTTTGTTTTGTGACACAAGATGAAATAGGAATGTCTGGGTATAGAGGCCAGATGTAGCCCTCTGGAACTTGAACAGTGATTTTGGGGAGCCATTACAGTTAGGGATTTTTTAAAAAAAAATCATATCTATAAAGTTATCTAAGTGGAAAAGTGGGCGAGGTTTTTATGAAGACCTGGGCCGTACCAGGTTCCCTCTTGCTAGCAATGACCACTGCTTGCTGAAGCATCATATCAGGGTCTTCAGATTCCTCTTTGCATCTGTTGAACACTTAATGTTTAGAAATGTTATCTTTTATGCTGAAACTTAGAATCCAGTGGACTCTATTAAAACCCAGGTGACCTTCATCTCACGTCTTGAGATTGCTCTGTAATCTACTTCTTTGTAAAACAGCACTATTCAGAGTTAATCTATAAAAACAAAGGTTAACGGAACCCAGCATCCTTCTCAGAACCAGCACTTTAATTTCGTCACAGCCTGCATTCTTCAGTCTCAGTTGGGATCGTCTTATATTTTCATTTTAATGGATTTCATCCCCTCCACCCAATCCTAGTTTAGATGTCTCATTCATTGTTGCCCAGAGATGACCCTGGGTCCTCAAAGACAACAAGTGTATTCTCAGTGATGGTCTGTTGTCCAAAGACAATAACCATATTAAATGGGGAAGGGCCTAAGTACCAGAAGGTGAAGACCGGAGGGTTTCTTGGGAGTTTTTGTGAGGTTTGTTTCTTTGGCTACAGTAACTCAGAAAGATCATTAAAGTAGGGATGGGCAGTCACCCATTTGATGAAAATACAGATCATTTGAAATCCCCAAATATATTTTTTTTCTTCTTCATTTAGTTTACTGAATTCTTGAGGTTTTTTTTCCTTAAAAGTTTTTTGAAAAATATGCTTTTATTTATGTTTGGAGAATTGTGTTCTTATTCCTATGAAACAATAGTGAGGTAATAAACAGGATGATTTTCTTGGAGATCAGCATCAGTATTTTGCAAAGTAGTAATTAGAGCGGCCCAAATCACCTAATATCATCTTCCTAGACTATAAGATTGAGTAACTTTGAGTAGATTAGAAATGTTAGTTGTTTGTAACCTCACTTTAATGCTGGTTCCCCCATGTCTATACCGCTGAATCTCCACATGGGTGAACATAGATTTATTGTTGTTTTTGAAAGCAAGTGTCTGAGGTCAAATTTGAACTCAGGTCCTCCTGACTCCAGGGCTGGTCCTCTATCCACTGCACCACCTAGAGGCCTCGGCCTTGGTGAACCCTATGTTTGAAGATAAAATGAGAGCTAGGATTTCTTTTAAATGGAGTTCAGGATGAGACCCACCATATGAGAAATACTTTGCTAAAGCAAGGTTTTAATGTACTTGGGAGGAGAAACTTTTACATTTATTTCAGACGTTAAAAGTCTCCATTTCTTCTCAGGAAGAGTTGTCCACAAATATTGAAATATTCTATTCCAATAAGAAGATAAGACTCCCCACCAGGGTACCCAGATGTTCATTATTTTTCCTGGAATCATCCCTGCGGCTTAGAGCACTTTGCTTTCCATTTTAAATACTTGGATTCCTAAACAGTCAATTTGTGACTTAAAAATAAGCTTCTACAACTGAATATTCTAAAACATTTTTTTTATTTTACTTTTGCCTACGAAATTCTGTTTCATTGGAAGTACGGTGGTTTATATATGTGAAATATCTTTCTACATACATGGTGACTTTTGTATAACCTAAAGATGCTGAGGCACCTTTTGCTAGATTTATACCTCTGTAATAAAGGATATCCATTCTCTGAGTATAGATATTTGGGTACCCATGTAACAAAGGATACCTCTGTAGCAAAGGATATGCAGTCTCCTCTAGGTAGGGGTACTCCTAGCTTCTCTCCTGGATTAGTTATCCTAGGGAAAATGGTTTTATTGGATTTGGTTCCCTAAATGGATTTGGTTCCCTAAATGGCTCCCAGGGCCACATAAAAGGATTTTATCATCCCAAGGGAATAGGGGCAGGCTTCGAGCTTTTAAACTGGAAAGGAAACAACTTGGTCCAATGCTTTCTCATTCCATCTCAAGAGAATGCCCTTACTGCCTAGCCTCCAGGGAAGCCAGCTAAGGATTACTGTCATAAGGGTGACTTGTGGTCATTGGTAAGAAAATTATATTGGACTAATTGAATTTGGCATGAAGGCAATAGAATTTTAGAGCTGGAAGGAGCTTTAGAGATCATCTAGTATAACTTCTTCATTTTACAGGTGAGGAAAGAGAAGAGTGAAAAGACTTTGGTTTGGAGGTATTAGACATAGTTCCTCTTACAAGCACCTTTCCAAAAAGGACACTCAGTTGTTATGAAATAGCTCCTTTCAGTTCACCAAGACCATCTATAGTGTCTTAATTTCTCAGAGTTTTAAAAATTGTTGCACAGCTTAAAGGCCTGATTTTCTTTTAATGATTTGGAAACTTTTCCTATGTAAAATCACAATAAGTTTGTGGTGGGGTTTGTTAACTCTTGATCATGGTTATATCCAAAATTCCATTGAGAGCAGTAAGGAAACATGCAACGGAACCCCTTGATCTGTTGAATGCTGAAAATACTATTTCAGCTTTTGGTTTGCTGCCAGCACTTCTGTTTCTACTCAGTATACCACAGACCAGATAGCCCTAAAGTTTGTAAGAGTCACTGTGTTCTGCTCCTTGAAAATCTTGTATGTAAATTCACATCAGGGGAGGGTCATAACCAGCTGGATTTGCCTCCATGGCCAATGGTACATATTAAAGGGACCTCTAGGGTTTTCTTTTAAAATCGATTAGGTTGAACATCAGAACTTTGGGAGTGATAATATAGATTGGAAAATGGCATTTGGAGGGAAGCTAGGGGTTGAAGGTAGACATGTGTTGGTAGAATCATTTAAGGACGAAATATCTTGCATTTTTTTATTTCGCAAAATTAAAAATAACTTATTTGGCTTTTTTCCAAGCTTGGCTGAGGGACTTGGCTTCTAACAGCACTGCTTTAAACAACTCTTTCATTGTAGTTGATTAAAAGTGGGGCCTCTGTAGCCTGGCATTTACTTGGCTGTGAGTATCCTTAAGGGAGAGCAAAGTTTTTACCTTCCTTCTTTTTACTGTAATCTGTTAGGTAAGATTGTATCTTATCTTCTGGGTGGATAGTTATGATCAAAATAGGGGCATTTTGAGGTGCTTTTGGTTTAAAAAAATATACCATATATGTTTCTAAACATTAGTTAGGATGTAGCTTAACAGTTTAATCCAAATTTCTAGCCTTAGGCCCCTTCCTTCCATTTTTATAGGCCATCTTTGAAGGTGACCAGGAAAATACTCAGCACTCTTCATGTGTCAGGAATTTTAACCATAATTAAGGGGAAAAAATTAATGTTCAAAGTTTGAATCCTAGAAAAGGCTTTTATATGGATAGCATACTTTTTACCCTCATAGTTCTAGATTTAAGTGCTACAGTATGTAATTTGTCCTTTAATGCCTTCATTTTTGGCCAGTGTTCAAAATTTCTGGTGAAACATCTTGTTTCATAGCCCCTTTATAAATCTTTTCTGCCAAGCACCAATATGTGTCTGTGGAGAAAAATCCCATTGTAACTGTTAAATAGATTATGAAACCATTGGCCTTCCTTGATGCAGCCAGATCATATGTGCCTGCTGTTCAGAAATTTAAAAAATAAAGGATTAGGCAACATTATAAGTGATTAGCTTAAAACAGTTTTTAAAGTTGAGGCTGTGAAGTTTTCATTAGATACGTTCACCTCATTCCTCATAAATACTTAATGTGCCCGGTGCCATGGATCCAAAGACCCCGAATATCATCTTCGTTCACATGGTCCATTGAACATTTTTACTTTTTTTGCCGTTTAATTTCTTTCTGGTCCTAAGGAAAGTCTTGGATTAATTTGCATGGTTTAAATCTTAGGCACCCAAGATTGAAATTTCATGCCACGTTGTTCAGAAGTATTTGTGGATAGGTTTGCTAGGAAGTCTTTCACTAATTTGTTGTCAGAAACTTACAGACTTCTATGCATGGTCAGCAATCATATTTTTGGAGGAAGTACTTTATATTTGTGAATTGTTGCCCACTGTCAGTTGTTATACAGACTTTTTGTGTAATAGCGTTCATTTCGGAAATTACCTGCCACCTGAAAATAAAATCAGTGGAATTTTTGGATTACATAAAATAATGAGTTTTAGGTGGATGTTCTCTTTCCCTATTTTCATTTCCCTAATGTGTGGTAGCCATACAAGTTGTATAGTCCTTGGTCATAGTTATAGTACACAGTTAAAAGCATCAAAAGGAAGTCAGTTTCTTCTAGAAATAATAAAGTCATGATATTCCCATTATGTGGAGTATTGCTATTACTTCTATTGCTGTAGTGACAAACCCAGCTAGATTAGGTAGCTAGAAGGACTATGAGTCCACTTCACTGTAGTTGCTGTCCCCGAGTTCCCCTCACCTTGTACACCTACTCATTAAAGAGTTTTAAAAGAAGTTTTATCTAGTTCCTGAGCTGGTCTAAAGTATAGTTTGGATTCATGTTGCAGTTTCTAGTTTTAAATAAACAGTACTAACCGTATTTCTCTTTTTTCTTATTTTTTTTTGTTCACATCTCCAGAATTCAAGTTCAATGTACAAAAGGTACAGTATTACTTTAACAAACTTCTTTGTATTTTACAAGTAAAATTTTAATAGAGAGATCCATCTATAGTGATAAGTATATATTTTCTATAATGTGATACAGGGTTACAGCTTTGAAAATCTTACTTTTTAAAAGGGAGCTTCCCACCTGGTTGACAGTTATACATACATAAAGCTAGTATTCCATCCCATGTCATATTTTTCACTGAGACAAGAAAAAAATGTGTTAAGTGAATCTGTTTGGGCCCGCTTTTAAAGGCCTCATTAGCTACATATATCTCAAGTAGCGGGCCAGCTGAGCCATGTGACCTTAAGGACCTATATGACTCTTATGACCTTGAGCTCCATTAAAAAGAAATATTCTTCTTTCAAGCAGTTTCATTCTAGTTTTGAAACTTATACAGAGAAATCCATGCAGTACCTTTGGCTGAGTTTTAGTCATTTTCTTGTAGTGTTTTCTAGATTTATGTAACTTGTTGGAGGAAGTCCTTCTGTAGAAATCTTAATTTTTACTAAATTTGGCTGGATACCATACTATGGCAGTTAGAAATGTCAATTCAATATTTACTAACGCCTTTTTATTTAGCAGCTAGTATTTCCCAATTTTTTGCCTAGAAATAAAAGGTACCTATTGTGCAAAACATTTTGGATAAATGTATTTAACTGTGTTGCATTTTGTTTTGTTTTCTGTAGCTGCTGGGCAAGTTGGATTATCCCTGTTGTGGGTGCTGTCCTCTTAGCTGTCATGTATCGTTTTTACATGGCAGAGAGCAAGCTGTCCTGAGCCAGCCTCTTTGGGACCTGGAAAGTGAACACACTAAGAGAGAGAGAGAAAATATGCAGTCCTGCTCGGGTAGGATTGCTGGATTCCCCACTCTTTTAATCCTGCCAATTTTATTGCCACTCTTCTAAGTCAAAATGGGCATGCCAACCATCCACCTCTGAACTGGGCCAGTGTGCCTCCTCCTACAGTCGTAATGCCTTACTTACCCCAGAGGCATCATCATCCTTGAGCATTCCATGCTCTAGCTCGTCTTTGCTTCCTGAAGATTTTGTGAATAACTCTTCATTCCACAATTTTCTGTCAACCAGTTCAGGGAAGTGGAGAAATCATTTGAATGTGAATATGTGAAACAATTCTGTGCTTTTACAAAAAAAAAAAATATTGTCCATTTACAGTGTCTTTCAATAAAAATGTCTGCCTCTGGCACGTTGAGCTTAGAGTGGGCATTCTCAAAAGATGGGCAGCAGAATGCCTGGTTTTGAGGATGAGAGAATGTTTATTCTTTTTTCTCTATATATTGGCACCTACTTTTGAACAAATACCAATTTTAAAAAATTACAATTTAACTTAATTCCATTAATTTTATTATTTCTGCATTATTTATCTTCAACAGAAGTACTAAGCTACTATTTATTACCTAGAATACAGTTTTCTGAATTGTCATTTTTGAGGATGATGATGTAATCCTCATTTCCCCACAAGAGTAGCACTTAGCCTCCGTGGTCCCAATTTCTTCTTTTAAGGTGGTGTTTGAAATAAGCTAGTCTCTTCTTTGGTGGATGAGTGGAGTCACTTAGGCTCTGATGAATTCATAGGGGCCTTGAGGGAGAGCTGGGTACGGAGGTGGGAAGGAGTGACAGTGGATTTGGATGAGAAGTTTCTGAGGTACTTCTCTGGGCAAGTGGTTTGAGGAAATGGTGACCATTCCTGTAGCTTGATACTTATTTTTTTTTTTTGGTCTATTAAAAAACAGTAGCCTATCTAAGTTCAGAGTAAGCCTGGCGATCTTTCGCAGGGTATTTGTTTAATTCAGTGGATTTTGGAGAGATCCTGATTACTTAAGAGACTGTGACTCCAAATGCATCCATGACATTCAAGATGGGAAAATAGTTGGTACAATACTATGGCATTTGTGGGTGGATTAAATAAGAAGAGAAAATGTCTGAGTTTGTGCCTCTCTCTTTCACCTCTGTGGCTCCCAGATGTCTGTCACTACTCCTGTTGGGGTGTACTAGAATAAAAGAGACATCCTGTGTTTTTCTTGGCATGGGTATTTTTACCTATTGCTCGCTTGAAGTACTTCCTAGGAGCAGACTGTCCCACACCCTAGACTTTCTCCTTCCCCCCCCGTACGCACCTGTGTACACACTACACTGACTGGATGGTTCCCACCCATCCTTTGAGAATCCCCTAACTATCCCTCACCATAGTTAAAGGCCCAGTGCCTCACACAGCAGAGAAGCACCACCAGCTCTGCCCATTTCCTCCTCCCCCTTTCTTCGCTCTGCCAGGGACCCGACGAGACAGGAAACTCCTCAGCAGACCTGTGTCTGCCCATGCAAACTGTTTAAGAAAAAATTCAACCAAGGTCTTGTATCCTCTGATTTAGCAGATGAGTGAATACAGAATTCATCAGATAGTATTTATAAACTTTTACATGCACACATGGTCACTGCATGCTGGATTTGTGGGATATGTATGATGCAGCCTTTCTTTTGGAAAATGTGTTGGCATCTATCACAAACCCCCTACTTGAAGATGTGAGCTATATGGTTGAGAACATCTTTTAATTGCTCTCTGTAAAGGAACATTAGCCGTTGATTACTCTAAATTGTGTAGGATGAGAATGCCTTGAGTAAAGGGATTGGCAACAATTAACGAGGGTAAATTGGTTTATCTGGAAATGTAGGGGGGTGGGTGAGGGCTTCCGGTGGGGGGTGGGGTGGAGTGAGAAGACGAAGCTGGGTTGGAGAAGGAAACATTCAAAGTAAAATGAAGCCAGACCATAACCCAGATACGTTAGAGAAGTACATTGGCAATACTCAAGGTGAGTGCAAACCAGCCAAGTTATAAGGAATTTTGTAAAACTATCCTCATATAAAATGGCGTTTTGATATTTTAGGGTAACACAATAATGTGTTTTTCTATTTTGTGCTGGACATCCTTTCCTGTTTACATCTGGAATTGTTCTTGCCCCAAGCCAGATGAAAATTCTTTGGTCTAGTCCCTACCACACATAAAACCCACCCAAACTTTGAGTTCCTTTTTGGACTCAGACTGCTCATATGATGTCCTTAGTTGTATTATTAAGATTGTTCTTGTGTATATTTGTTACCATATTATATTGGAAACCTGTTACAGGTATCTCTCTGTCTGGAGAGCCCATAACACTGGTTGCACACTAGCATCTTTCTGATGGATTTGAGCCACAAGATGACCCACTTAACTCCATTTCTGCTGGTATTAAAAGCCAGAATACTCATCAATTTCAGCATCATTGGATAGATAGCAAAAGCTGGTCTACGGTATCTGTGGAATAACTCCCCTTTGGCTCCCAGTGCTCATTGGCACTGGCCTCAGGGGTATTTTCTTGTTTATTCTGGAGGAAAATTAGCTCTCATGCACTAGCTACACTGAGTCAGAAGCATAATGTCTAGGGAATAAATCTAGGAAAGAGGCAGGGTGGGGGAAGCTAGTGCCACCAAGAATACACACTGTCGGCTGAGCCAGTTGGCGAGTCTTTGCGCCAACTCCCTAGAATTCCCTCATCCTACCCCTGGAGGAATTAGTTTCAGTGACTTCTCTACTTGTCAAGAGAAGGAGGTGGTAGAAACAAAGTTAGTATTGTGTTTCTCAGGGGAATAGCTTCACCAGAAGCAAAATCCATTGGAACCTATAATTTCAACCTCTGGAGTTGGTTCCTTTGGCAGAAGTCAGAGAAGTAAGTATTGTGAAATAAGAGTATTGTTGAGTTTCTGTTCACTTGCAAATATTCCTATTCCGTTGTGGGGTAATGAAAAATATTTTACAGGCCAAGTATGTCATCACAGCACCTCATGCTTAAAATCTGAGGTGATGCCTATCTAGTCTAAATTCCATTTTAGGAGATGGAGATGACACAGGCAGAAAATTAATAGCTGCTCCTACTCTCCTAGGGCAAGAGGTAGTCAATCCTGACTTGTCCCAACAAGAATTTGAGTTGTCGAACTGTCTTCCTCTGTAGTTGCCCAGCATGACAAAACCATTGGAGAGTTTTGGCTGTCTTAACTCCACAAGAGCTAGGGTTGGAATGTGCGGGGGTGATGCAGCATAGAAATGTTTCTCCAGTTACCTGCTGTGTTCTGGGTTTGGCACCCTATTCCTTCCTTAACTAGCAACTTTGTTTTCAGCACACGTCTTAAATTTGCCCAATTGGGGAAAAGCACTAGTATAATTTAAGTTGCCTTTCTTTGTATCATACATACCTGACTGACAATAAATGTGTGATATTAGCATCCCTCTTGTGTATTCAGTAACGGAGTATGTTCACCTTTTTAATTTCAGAATATTTTACACAAAGATCTTTGTCTATTTCTGATGGGATGTACAGACAGTGAATGTTTGTTAGAGTGGACACAAAATAAAGATACTGTTTTCTTTTTCTTGACTTGATGATGTTCTTTAAACATTAAAATCAGGAGTCTGTTAGATTTTTTTTATTCTCAGGTGTTTTGGGAGACCATTTGAGTTCTGTGAATATAGTAATCTATGGCTATGCTAAAATTTCTGGTTAATGTGACTACTGATTTGAAACTGTTGGTCTAAAGGATTTCTGCTGCTACTCACATCCTGAAGGTAATGCCTCTCTTGATGTACACAAAAGATGGGGGGAGGAAACCTCGAAGACTTTTTGACAATATTAATGTAAACCAAATTTGGAAAAAATTCTTTTAAAGTGAAAACATTATAAGGTAATAGTATGTTCCTTGTAAAGATGACCAAGCAAGGTACTTTGGGGGAAATTTCAATTCTGAGGTTGAAGTTATAGTAATTATAAAATCAAAATAAGGAAACTAGTGTCTTTTAAGTGCTTCTGGCTTTTTAATACTGAGATGAGAATCTTGTGAAATTACTAATTACACTCTTTAACACCACGATTTTTCCCACCATGTAAATCCAGGACCTTTTCTTCCATTAAGTCTCACTGCTGTGTACAGTGGGAAGAACATGACAAATAGTTGGGCTCCGGGTTCTGCTACTTAGTCCCATGATACCACTGAGGCGAGCCACCTTTTCCTCATTGATCAGACTAAGCTAATACCTACATAGCTTACCTCACTACAGTGTGGTAAAGTCCTTTGTAACTGAAAAAAGCATCATATTTTTTAAAAGCTCACATTTTAGCGATTAGTTCTTGCTGATCAGAAGCATCACTGTTCTGTTTATGTAAACAGCAGACCATTTATATAGTTCTTCATGGCTTTCAGAGCACTTGACATGCATTATCTAATCAATCTTTGAAACAACTCTGAGGGACAGAGACTCGGTATATTATTGTCTTTAATTTACAGATGAGAAAAATGAAACCGAGAGAAGTTCATTGCCATACTTGTGGTCACATGGTTTCAAAGGTGATATTTGAATCCTTCCAACACCCCAGTCCAGCACTTTGTTCACAAAGTGTCTGACTTACCTAAACCACCTGTGCTGTTACTTAGTACTGGCAGAAAGTGGAGGACTGGTTCTAAGGATGCCTTGTTGTTCATTTTCATTACCAGGAGGTGATGGAATGAGTTCTAGAATGGAAATGTGTTCTGGATTTGGAATCTGAGCAATTGGGTTCACATCCTGGCTCTGCTAATTAATCTGATGGTGGTAAAAAGGTGTTTTCTGATCCTTGATGGCAGGAGGTATTAGGTTCTCCCGTTTCTGATGCTTCCTTGCAGGGTATTCGCTTATTCAACCATGTGTTCAGTGTGGCATGCTAAGCTCCAATAATAAGGCCAGCTAAGTAAACAAAACATGAGTTAGAGAACAGGAATGCCAGCCTAGGCCCAGCCTACTAAGTTTTGCTGATCTTCATTGGGTATTAATTATTTTCTCTATGCACCATTTGTTTGCACATCAGGTTAACTACTTATATTTCAACTTCATGTGTACCAGTGTCTGTCTTAAAATGATTTTTGAGTAAAAAAAATAAAGCCCTACTTGAAAGTACATCCTCTGAAATGACTCCCTCGAGAAACTTGTAATAGAACTTAAGCTTGCTACACAGAATTTGATTTTGAAATCTTATCAGATCACATTGCTTGCCATCTCATTGGGTGGGGGAGAGGTAGGAGGGAGGGAGAGCATTGGAAACTCATTTTTTAAAAAATGAATGTTAAAAAAGTCAGAAAGATTTCTCAGGGTTTTAGTAAAACTACCTCCTTAAAAGGTGGGAAGGAAAGAAGATTAGAAATCTTTATAACAGCTGGAGTAAGATAAAAATTTGGTTTGCTTAACCAGGAGAAATTGGGAGTCCTTGAATTAAAATTTTTTATACTCATGTAGGATGAGATTTAACTTGTACTCTAAAGGTCTAGTTCAGTGCCTCTGACTGGTACATTATTAGGAGACTAATGAAACCATTTTTAAGAGGGGTAAATCTTATTTGTTGTTGGCTCATCTTGTTCTGGGTTGATAGCTCCTACAAATTATGTGGAAATCTGAATGAGGCGGGAGCCTTGGAGCTAACCTTCACGAGTATCACTTTCAGCTTTGGAAATGGTCATAATGTGAAAAGATAAGGTCATTGGGAAAAGCAGCCTCAACAAATCAAATGACAAGTGATGTTTGTTAACCAGCATAACACATGGCATTTTCAGTCCAGTAGTGCCAGTCTCAAAGCAGCTTCCTATTGTTCTTGTGTTTCTGGTTCAAATTTTTGTGACTCAAACATGCCCATGTTAACATTAGAACCACATGGATGTGCAAAGAAAAGGGCCAGATGCTTGGAATTCACCATTTCCTCTTGTGCACTTTGACTTTGCCTAAAATGTGTCTGGTTGAATGGCATGATAAAAATGCCTCGTTTCATTAGTTTGCTCTGACTATTGCATTAATAGCAGTAACCTATTGGAATTCAATGGAGGAACTACACAGAGCGGGGTCTGGTAAGTTAAGAGACCAGGAATCCTGTGCCTTTGATGTCGTAGAGAAGGCTTAGGTTAAGCAGGAAAAAGTAGAGATAATACAACAACAGGCTGTGCCTAGGTGAAGACATACCTTCCTCTGGATGGAGCAAAGGGGTATTGTGATACAAAGGAAAGACCTGTCCACCTGGGTTCAAATTCTGCCTTGGCCCCTTCTACCTGCTAAACACAGTGCTAGGCCCCTGGTGCAGGCCCTCGTCACCTTGTAGCAGCTTATTTATTGCCATAGCTTCTGGTGGGTCTGCCTGCCTGCCTCAAGCCTCTCCCCATTTCAATCCATCCTGCAGCCACTAAAGTGATTTGCCTAAAGCACATATTCTAACCGGATCATCCAACTACTTAAACTCCAGGATCAAATACATATCCTTTTTGACATTCATGGGTCTTCACAACCTACACCCCATGCCTTCCCGTCTTCTTACATTCCTCCACATTGCATCCTCCCGCTTCATGAACAAGATATTCCATCTCTCAGGTCCAGGCATTTTCTCTGACTTTCCCATCCCTCGAATGCTGTCCTTCAACTCCTGGTTTCCTTCAAGTCCCAGCTAGAACTCTACCTTCTACAAGAAGCTTTTCCCAATCCTCCTTAATTCTGGTCTTTGCTCTTTTGATTATTTCTTATTTATCCCGTATATGGCTAGACTGTCTTTTGCTTCATTTTGTATCCTTGACACCTAGCACAGTGCCTGGCACGTGGTAGGTGTTTAATAAGTGCTGTCTGCTAACATAGTAGGTTCGTAATAAGTGCTTATTGACCTTGGTCATACCACTTCATTCACTTCATCTGCAAAGTAAAGTGTTTGGATTAAATGATTCCATGGCCCCTTCAAGCTCAAAATCTATGATCCCAAGAACCCTGAGAGAATTCGGATCTAACCCATAGGAGAGAAAGGGAAAGATTGCCTTTCAGCATCTGTGTTGTGTTTTTTTTTTCCCCTCTGTCTTCCTTCTGGGAATTCTTCCCAAGCCTTATGCATGCTAATTTCCTTGTCATGGCTCACATTAACTGCTTGATCTTTTTTTAAGTTTTCACATGTTTTAGAGTGACATGAGCGAGCCATAATACTTTTTAAAAAATGCTCAGTGGTCTTTCTTGAAAATTGATGGGGTTGAGGGGAAAGAAGGTATTGGAATGTTTGAGATTTAAAACTGATGGATGGTTCAAATTCAGTTTCGGTTCCAGAAGTGTTCAAGTGCCAACTGTGTATCCAGTTGAAAAACACAAATTTGAATTGTTAATGTCTGGTTTAATGAATTCAGTTGCTCAGTTTTGGCCCTAGAGCTTGATGATGTTTTATCAAATAAATTGCAGAAGGTTTCAGATGTAAAATGTGACTTGATGGAAAGAAAATGTTCTTTTTCTCAGATAGGAGTGAGTCAACGTGGAACATTGGTCCTGTTATCTTGATTGTCCTATTTTCCAATGAGTGTGTTCCCTTCTGGTGCACACTATACATCCAAATAACTGGCAGCTTTTTCTACTTGTATGCTTCCCCTTTACTTCCATACTAGGTGCCGGGGATAAAAAGATAAAAACCAAGATGTTCCTCGCCCTCAGGGAGCTTATTTTAAATTGGGTGTGGGACACTAACTGGAGATGAGAAAATACAAAATAATTCTAGGGAGAAATCAACACTGACAACTGAGGGTATTGGGAAAAGGTCAGAGGTGTATTCTGATCTGAAGGAAGCTTGAAATCTCAGAAGATGGAGGGAGAGGAGGAAGTCATTCCCAGAGCAGGGAACGACCTAGGCAAGGAGGCAGCAGGAAGATTGTGAATGCAAGAAACATGGCCTAAATCATCTTAAAGCTAGATTGGGAAGGCTTTTAAATGCCAAATAAAGGAGTTTGTATTTTATCCAAATCCTAGTCATCCCTTGGAGTTCAGGTCAAATTCCATCTCTGCCATGAAGACTTCTCATACTACTGTGGACCAACCACAATGATTTCTCTTTTCTCTGAATTTAATAGTTTTGTTCTACTCTAATGGTTTATTTTCAGTAATCCATTATGAAGCATTTATATGGACTAAGGCACTTATTTCTCCTATGTGTCATATAGTGACTTGTGTTATCTTTATAGTTATATGCTAATTTTGGATACGTGCCATTTTTCTGACTAGATCATAAGGTCCCTAATGAGGATTACAAAATACTGCTTTGTATCTCCCTGGACATAATAGAGAATTAATTTTTGTTAATTGCTTTTTATCTTCAGAAAGATCATAGGTCATTCTCTCCTTTTTGTTGAGCTCATAACACTCCTCTACTCCCTTAATCATACATTTCACGTATTAACTGTTTGGTGGGTATATGTCCTTAAGGACAGCTAGGTGGTGCCATAGTGCATAGAGTGCTGGGCCTGGAGTCAAGAAGATCCATCTTCCTGGGTTCAAATCTGGCCTAACACACTTTACTAGCTTTGTAACCCTGGGCAAGTCACTTAACCCTGTTTGCCCCAGCTTCCTCATCTGTAAAATGAGCTGAAGGAAATGGAAAACCACTCCAGTATTTTTTCCAAGAAAATTCCAAATGGGGCCACAGAGTTGGATATGACTGGAAAATAACCAAACAGCAACAATGGATATGTGTCCCCCCTAACTTGAGAGCAAATTCTAAAAACAGGAGGCTATGTCTTATTTTTGTGTATCTTTCCTGGCATCCAGTATGGTGCCCAATAAATTGTTGCATTGATTAGCTCTAAGCAACCTCACTGGTGCTGATTGTACTGTCAAAAAATCGAGTCACTAACGTTTTTTTTTTAAATTTTATTTATATTATTCTGAACTTAATAAAACAAGCATTTCTATAACAATAGAAAAAAAGATGATTGTACATGATACTGTAAATCTGTTACGTACAACTTGCTATTCCTTTTAAATATATAATAGTTATCATGTATTTTTTCTTCCCTCCATTCCCCCCACCCTAGAAATAGTTACCATTAGACACAAATGTGTGTGTGTGTGTGTGTATAAAAGCATTCTATACATACTTCTATTTATCAGTTCTTTCTCTGAATGCAGATAGCATCTTCATACGTTCTTTGTAAATTTGAGTATTTATGATGGTCTAAATGACTCAGTTTTGTTGAAACAATATTGTTACTGTATACAACATTCTCTTGGTTCTGCTCATTTCACTCTTCATTATTTCGTGCAAGTCTAGCTGTGTTTTTTAAGATCTTTGAGCTCATCATTTCTCCTTTTTTTTTGCACTTAATAGTATTTTATTTTTTTCCAGTTATATGTAAAGATGGTTTTCAACATCCATTTTTGGTTAAGATTTTGAGTTCCGAGTTTTTCTCCCTTCCTCCATTCCCTCCCCCCTTCCCAAGACAGCTGGGTTATACTTGTACTATTGTGTTAAACATATTTACACAGTCATGTTGTGAAAGAAGAATCAGAACAAAAGGGAAAAACCATGAGAAACAAAAAAAAAAGTGAAAATACTATGCTTCAATCTGCATTCAGACTCCATAGTTCTTTCTCTGGATGTGGATAGCATTTTCCACCCCGAGTCTTTTGGAATTGTCTTGGATCATTGTACTGATGAGAAGAGCTAAGTCTGTCTTAGTTGATCATCATCTGATGTTGCTGTTACTGTGTACAATGTTCTGGTTCTCACCCAGCATCAGTTCATGTAAGTCCAGGTTTTTCTGAAATCTGCCTGCTCGTTATTTCTTACAGAAAAACAATATTCCATCACAATCATATGCCACAAACTGTTCAGCCATTCCCCAATTGAGATGGGCATCTTTGCAATTTCCAATTCTTTGCCAGACATAAAAAGCTGCTATGAATATTTTAGAACCTCTAGGTTCTTTTCTTTTTTTCCCTAATCATCTTTGGAAATAGAGCTAGTAGTTGCATAACTCTTTGGGCATAATTCCAGGTTGCTCTCCAAAATCGTTGGATCAGTTCACAGTTTCACCAACAATGAATTAATGTCCCAGTTTTTCCATATCCCCTCTAACATTTGTCACTTTCCCCTTCAATCATTTCAGCCAATCTGATTGGTTTTCTTAATTTGCATTTCTCTACTCAATGATTTAGAGCCATTTTTATATGACTAAATTTTTTTATTTCTTCAATGGAAAATTGCCTGTTCATATCCTTTGACTATCAATTGGGGAAGGATTCTTATAGATTTGACAAGCTTCTTTACATATTTGAGATATGAGACCTTTATCTGAGAATTTGTCTATAAATTTTTTTCTCAATTTTCTGCTTCTGATCTTGGCTACGTTTGTTTTATTTGTACAAAAACTTTTAAATTTAATCAAAATTATCCATTTCATATCTCATATTGCTCTTTATCTCATGTTTATTCATAAATTGTTCACCTATTCAAAAGTCTGATAAGTAATATATTCAATGTTCTTCACATTTTCTTGTAATATCTCTCTTTATATTTAGGTCATGTGTCCATTTTGATCTTATCTTGGTACATGGTATAAGATACTGGTCTATGTCCAGTTTCTGCCCGACTGCTTTCCAGTTTTCCGAGGTAATATGTTTTGCATGATTGGACATGTGTAACCAATATCAAATTGCTTACCATTTCAGGGAGGGGGGAGATAAAGGAGGGAGACAAAATTTGGAACTCAACATTTAAAAAAAATGAATGTTGAAAATTGCCTTTACATACAACTGGGGAAAAATAAAGTTGTTTTTTTTTTTTTAAACAATCGAGAATCAGGGCCACATCTGTTAGCCAGTTAACCCATCCATGATCATCAGTGGGATTCTGTGTTAAATTCCCACATTGGCCAGGCTCATAAATGGAAATTGTTTTACTCTTCCAAACTCCCCTAACTTGAAATCTGCAGAGCATTTTAGAATCATAGGTCATAGATGACATTTGGTCTCACCACCAGATTTTTCAGAGAAGGGGTTTGGCCCCACAGAAGGAGCCAAGTTGAAGGTGATAAAGCTACTTCCTGGCAGACAGAGGACCAGGACCTAGGTTTCCTAACTCGTAGCACTTTAGGCTCCAAAATCTGCTCCTTCCTGCTTCTTGGCTGTAGGACCCCTTTTGTCCTCTCCAGGAGTCAGGGCTCAGGAAATTAGCTTATTCCAAGAAGTCTACACCACTCGTATCAAACCCAGAAATGGGGGCCATCAAGCCATATATAAGGATCCCTGTGGACTCTCATACTGACTTAGTTTTAAAATGTAATGTTATCTGTGTTTTAATATTTTTTAAATTAATTTTGTTAAATATTTCCAAATGATATTTTAATCTGATTGAGGCTGTTCTGAGAGCATTGAGCAGCATGTTTGACGTGCACTATGACACCTAGGTCTTTTCCCTTTAGGGGTCTTAGTGTAATAATTTCTCTACCAAGTGGCTTTTCTTCTAGGAACTCTGGGTCTTTGAATCCCTCCTTTTGCTACGTATTACCAGTGTGGCCACAGGCAAATCACTTAATCCTGCCCCACCTCCTCACCCCCAGCTGTGTTTTCTTCATCTGTAAAATAGGAGTTTGTCCATGAGGCTCTTTCTAACTTTGTGACTCTGTAACTCCTCTGCCACTGTCCCTCCATTGCTGCCATCTCTGGGACCAGTGTGTGTGTGCATGGGGTGGGGTTCCTGCATGGATGAGAAATTTTCCATCTCCATCCCTCCTGCAAGTCTCCTCCTGTCCATCTGTACCTCTAAGCTCAGGGATCTGTCCATTTTTTTCCATATCTGTGCCTATTGCATTTTAAAGGCCAAGGCATGACTCAGACCTGCATCAAGATTGAATCAGAAATGATCAGCCGTTCCCATATGTCCCAGGACATTGTCAGTCTTCCTCCTTGTGGTGTCAGTAGGTCAGGTTCACAGCCCTTTAAATAAAAGATCATCCCCATCATCCAAGGTCTGAATGCAATGTACAGGGTGATGTTTTTGCCCTATATAGGGAGACATCTTTATAACCTAAACCAGAAAAATTGTAGAAACTATTGACAAATATAGTCAACCACTAACTGAAGTTTATATACTGCATTAGGAAAATGATGATTAATGATGATGATAGCTGACATTTATGTGGCATTTTATGTTTGTGAAACAGTTGGCATTTCTATTATTTCTCTTGAAATAGTCTGAATTGTAACACTTGTCCTATGGGGGGAGGGTACAGCTAGTAAAAACACTGAAGACACTGGGCCAGTGCCTAACACGCCTTAGGTACTTAGTAAATGTTTATATTGTATTAAATTTAAACTCCTGTTTTGTAAATGAAAGGAAGGAACTTCAGGGCTTGAATTGGGTTGAATTAATTGCAATTGAATTGAAGAATCTATGTTTCACCATGGTGGAGAGAAGCCAGGAAATTCCTGAGCTCTCCCCAGTTTCTCTCAGAAACAACATTAGCAACAAAAATTAGGAGGGAAGCAGAAAATTGGGAGGAAATCTTTACAACTAGTGTCTCTGATAAAGGCCTCATTTCTAAAATATACAGGGAACTGAGCCAAATATATAGGAATACAAGCCATTCCCCAATTGAGAAATGGTCAAAGGATGTGAACAGGCAGTTTTCAGAGGAAGAAATTAAAGCTATCTATAGGCATATGAAAAAATTCTCTGGATCACTACTGATTAGAGAAATGCAAATCAAAACAACTCTTAGATACCACATCTCTCCTGTCAGATTGGCTAAAATAAAGCAGGAGGATGATAAATGCTGGAGAGGATGTGGGAAAATTGGAACATTGTTACATTGCTGGTGGAGTTGTGAGATGATCCAGCCATTTTGGAGAGTAATTTGGAACTACGCCCAAAGGGCCACAGGAATGTTCATACCCTTTGACCCAGCAATACCTCTTCTAGGGTTGTATCCCAAAGAAATCACACAAGAGGGAAAGGGACCCATATGTACAAAAATATTTGTAGCAGCTCTTTTTGTGGTAGCCAAGAATTGGAAATCAAAGGGATGCCCATCAATTGGGGAATGGCTGAACAAGCTGTGGTATATGAAGGTAATGGAGTACTATTGTGCCATAAGAAATGGGGATGATACGGACTTTGTAACAACCTGGAAAAACCTACACGACATAATGCTGAGTGAGCGGAGCAGAGCCAGGAGAACATTGTACACAACCACAGATATATGGATTCCGTGAGGACCAACCCTGACAGACTTCGCTCTTCTCAGCAACACAAGGTGCAAGGACAACTCCAAGGGACTCACAATGGAGAATGCTATCTACATCCAGAGAAAGAACTGTGAAGTTTGAATGCAGATTGAGGCGCACTACATGCTAGCCTTTTTTTCTTCTCTTTTGTTTTTGTTTTTGGGTTTTTTTGGGGGGGGTTCTGTTTCTTCTTTCTCATGATTCATTCCATTGGTCATAATTCTTCTCCACAACTTGACTAGTGTATAAATTAATTCAATGCGAAGTTGTACATGGTAGTTATATGAGATCCCATGCCATCTTGGGGAGGGAGGGGAGAAAATCTGGAACCCAAAATTATGTGGAACCATGTGTTGTAAACTAAAGATAAAAAAAAAAATTAAAACTAAATAAATAAATGAATGTGTCACATGAAAAAAAATAGAAAAAAGAAACATTAAATCAAGCCTCTAAAAGAATTCTGAAGTGACTGAAACCACAAAAAAGAGAGTGAAACAATTTTCCAGCCCAAGATAACTTAGAAGGATTTCAGGAAAGGTCTGTCTCACTTGGGTAAAAAGGGAGTAGAGCCTAGTACAGGTGACCTCTGGACAAGCCAGCAGAAGGCTCAGCCACAGCACAAATCAGCACCCTAGGTCCTGTAGTCCTGGCTCAGCATGCCAATAGTATAGCAGGCCAGCTGTGAGGCCTCTAGCCCCAGCACAGCAGGCAAAATGTCAGCCCCAGAACCCAGGGCACAGCAGGTGTGACTAGGCCCAACCAACATTCGAGCCCCAGAAGCCTCAGTACAGAAATCCAGTGATTAGATCGCTGACCCTGTAGTATTAATCTGATCAAAGATCTTTCCCACCCATTCCATAGGGCTCAGGTGGGCCTAAGTGGGAAGGCCTGATTATATTTTTGTTTGTAAGTAGGCCCCTACTTACTAGGTGCTAAGCCAATGTGGGCATGAAGTCCTCAGGGCCTTAAGGGGAGTTGCTAAGACCAGAGCCAATGGTATGTGCACTGAGTTCTAGTCAATTAGATGATGGCTAGGACTGTATAAAAAGAGAGCCCTGAACTGAGAGCAGCAGACAGGATTCTGAAGCAGAGAGCCAGCATCAAGAGTGCAGCGTGGAGAGTGCTGAACAAGAGAGAGTTGCAGAGATTGTGGAACTGGTAGTCAGCAGATCTGCAGGAGACAGTGCTGAGTGGAGAGTTAGGATTCATGAGTGATCTTTTTATAGGGAGGCCCTAGCATCAAGGCAAAGCTACAGTCTGGCTTGGCTCCTTGCAATAATATTTTGTTATAATTTCCTTGTTACTACAGTGAGGTGGACTTATCGTTTTGGAATATTATTGCCACAATATCAAATTGGGGGCATTGGTCCTTGAATCTGATCCTCTGGAGTCTAAATAAATGTTGTACTTCCTCTGCCTTCTACCTAGAGAATTACTTATACTTTGCAATTCTGAACCATTCAGGTATGCTCATGGTCCTCTCCAAGGCCGTGAATTTTGCCTTACTGCTATAGACCCCCAGTGCAAGGAGCTTGTGACAGTGCCCGCTATGTCCCAGAAGCTGAGCTCAACTTGGAAAAATGAGCAAAAAATAAAAAAGCCCTTACCATAGAAAGCTACTATGGTGACAGAGAAGATCTCAATACAAACTCAGAAGAAGACAATAATATCAAAATGTCTAAGATGCAGAGCCTCAAAGGGAAATATGAATTCATCTCAAGCTCCAAAAGTCCTTTTGGAAAACTCAAAGGATTTTGAAAGTCAAGTAAGAGAGGTAGAAGAAAAATTGGTAAAGGAAATGAGAGTTATGCAAGAGAATTATGAAAAAAGTCAACACTTGGAAGAGAAAGCATGAAAATTGGCTGATGAAAACAACTCCTTTAAAAGTAGAATTGGTCAAATGGAGAAGGAAGGTACAAAAGCTAACTGAAGAAAATAATTCCTAAAAATTAGAATTGCACAAGTATTAGCTAATGACTGTATGAGACATCAAGAATTAGTCAAACAAAATCAAAAGAATGAAAAAATAGAAGAAAATGCAAAATACCTCATTGGAAAAACAGCTGAACTGGAAAATAGATCCAGGAGACATAATTTTAAAATTACTGGACTACCTGAAAGCCATGATTTAAAAAAAAAAAAAAAAGATCCTGGACAGCATCTTTCAAGAAATTATCAAGGAAAACTGCCCTGATATCCTAGAATCAGAGAATAAATTAGTAATTGAAAGAATCCGCCAATCATCTCCTGAAAGAGATCCCAAAGTGAAAACTCCAAGGAATGTTATAACCAAATTCCAGAACTATCAGGTCAAGGAGAAAATACTGCAAGCAGCCAGAAAGAAACAATTCAAATATCAAGGAACCACAGGATTACACAGGATTTAGCAATGTCTATATTAAAGGATCAGAGGGCTTGGAATATGATATTCCAAAAGGCAGTAGCTTGGATTACAACCAAGAAAAAATTGAGCAAAATCTTCCATTGTAAAAGATAAAATATTCAATGAAATAAAAGACTTTCAGCCTCTCCTGGTGAAAAGGCCAGAGCTGAACATAAAATTTGAGCTTCAAATATAAGACTCAAGAGAAGCATAAAAAGGTAAACAGAACTGAAACAACATGGTATTCAATAAGGTTAAACTGTTTACATCCCTACATGGGAAGATGATACTTGCGACCCTTAAGAACTGTATCTCCTTTAGGGCAGTTAGAAGCAGTATACTTAGAGGGTGTGGGCATAAGTTGACTTTGATGTCATGGTAAAAATTTATGAAGAGGTGAAAAAAAGATTGTACTGGGAGAAGAGAAAAGGGAGAAGCAGAATGGGGTAAATTATATCAAAAGAAGAGGCATGAAAGACCTATTACAGTAGAGAGAAAGAAGGGAGGGGGTGTGCATTGTTTGAACCTTAATCTTGTTGGATTTGGCTCAAAGAGGGAATAACATACTCACTCAATTGGGTAAAAAAAAAAACCTATCTTACCTTGTAGGGAATTAGGAGGGGAAGGGGAAAAGAAAAGGGGTGTCGTGATAGAAGGGAGGGCAGATTGAGGGAGGCAGTGGTCAGAAGCAAAACACTGGTGAGGAGGGACAAGGTGAAAGGAGAGAGAAAGAAAAATATAAGTAGGAAGAAAATAGGATGGAAGGAAATACACAGTAATCATAACTGTGAATGTGAATGGGATAAACTCTTAAATAAAACAGAAGTGGATAGAAGAGTGGGTTAAAAACCAGAATCCTACAATATGTTATTTACAAGAAACATATTTGAAGCAGAGAGATACACACAGAGTAAAGGTAAAAGTCTGGAGCAGAATATATTATGTTTCAGCTGAAGTAAAAAAGTAGGGATATCAATCCTGATTTCAGACAAAGGAAAAGCAAAGATCTAATTAAAAGAAATAAGGAAACTACATCTTGCTAAAATGTATTATGGGCAATGAAGTAATAGCAATGCTAAACATACATGTACCAAGTGGTATAACATTCACATTCTTAGAGGAGAAGTTGTGAGTTATAGGAAGAAATAGACAACAAAATTATACTAGTGGAGGACCTCAACCTTCCCCCCTCAGAAATAGAAAACCACAAAATAAACAAGAAAAAAGTTAAGGATGTGAATAGAATTTTAGAAAAGTTAAATATGATAGACCCCTGGAGAAAACTGAATGGGGATAGAAAGGAATATGTCTTTTTCTCAGTGGCATATGGCACCTACACAAAATTGACCAGGAATTAGGGCATAAAAACCTCACATTCAGATGCAGAAATATTAAATGCATCCTTTTTAGATCATGATGCAATAACAATTACATGTAATAAAGAACCATGAAAAGATACATTAAAAATTAATTGCAAACTAAATAATCTAATACTAAAGAACAACTGGGTCAAACAACAAATCATACAAACAATAAATAATTTCATCAAAGAGAACAACAGTAATGAGACAACATACCAAAATTTATGGTTTGCAGTCAGAGCAGTACTTAGGGGAAATTTTATATCTCTAAATCTCTAATGAATAAAATAGAGGAAAAGCAGATCAACGAATTGGGCATGCAATTAAAAAAGCTAGTAAAAGAGCAAGTTAAAAATCCCCAATTAAACACTAAATTAGAAATTCTGAAAAACAAAGGAGAGATTAATAAAATTGAAAGTAAGAAAACTAATGAACTAATAAATAAAACTAAGAGCTAGTTTTATGAAAAAAATAAAATAGATAAACCTTTGGTGAATTTGATTTAAGAAAAGAAAGAAGAAAACCAAATTGCCAGTAACAAAAATTAAAAGGGCGAATTCATCACCAATGAAGAGGAAAGTAAAGCAATAATTAGGAGCTATTTTGCCCAACTGTATGCCAATAAATCTGACAATCTAAATGAAATGGATGAATATTTACAAAAATGTAAATTGCCCTGATTAATAGAAGAGGAAATAAAATATTTAAATAATCCCATTTTAGAAAAAGAAATTGAACAAACTCTGAATTAACTCCCTAAGAAAAAATCTCCAGGGCCAGATAGATTTACAAATGAATTCTATCAAACATTTAAAGAACAATTAATTCCAATACTATATAAACTATTTGGAAAAATAGGTGAAGAAGGAGTCCCACCAAATTCCTTTTTATGACACAAATATGGTGCTGATTATCTAAATCAGGAAGAGCCAAAACAGAAAGAAAATTATAGACCAATTTCCCTAATGCATATTGATGCAAAAATTTAAAATAAAATGTTAACGAAGACATTACAGCAGGATACACCAGGATAATACACTATGACCAGATGAGATTTATACCAGGAATTTAGGGCTGGTTCAATATTACAAAACAGCATAATTGACCATGTCAATAACAAAACCAACAGAAATTGTATGATTATCTCAATAGATGAAGAAAAAACTTTTGACTAAATACAGTACCCATTCCTATTAAAAATGCTAGAGAGCACAGGAATAAATGAAGATTTCCTTAAAATGATAAGTATCACTCTAAAATCATCAGCAAGCATTCTACATAATGGGGATAAGCCAGAAACCTTCCCAACAAGATCAGCAGTGAAACAAGGATGCCCATTATCACCACTATTATTCAATATTGTACTGGAAATGTCAGTTTTAGCAATAAGAGAAGAAAAAAGATTGAAGAAATTAGACTAGGCAACGAGAAAACAAAACTATCACTCTTTGCAGATGATAAGAAGGTATACTTGGAAATCCTAGAGAATCAATTAAAAAACTATTTGAAATAATTAACAACTTTAGCAAAGTTGTAGGATATAAAATAAACCCATGTAAAGCATTAGCATTTCTATATATTACCAACAAAGCCTAGCAGCAAGAGATAGAAAAATTACATTTAAAATAACTGTACACAATATCAAATATTTGGGAGTCTACTTGCTAAGACAAATCCAAGAACTATATGAACACTATTACAAAACACTTTTCACACAAATTAAGTCAGATCTAAACAATTGGGAAAATAGCAATTGCTTATGGGTAGACTGAGCTAATATAATAAAAATGACAATTCTACCTAAATTAATTTACTTATTCAGTGCCATACCAATCAAACTTCTGAAAAATTATTTTATAGAGGTAGAAAAAATAATAACAAAATTTATCTGGAAGAACAAAGGGTAAAAAATATCAAGGGAATTAATGAAAAAAAATGCAAAGGAAAGTGGCCTGGCCATACCAGATCTAAAACTATATTATAAAGTAGCAGTCATCAAAACTATTTGGTACTGGCTAAGAGAGTGATAGATCAGTGGAATAGATTAGATCCACAAGACACAGTAGTCAGTAACTAGTAATTTACTGCTGATAAACCCAAAGATTCCAGCCTCTGGAATAAGAACTCACTATTTGACAAAAACTGCTGGGAAAACTGGAAAATATAATATGGTAGAAACTAGGCATAGACCAACATCTCATACCATATACCAAGATAAGGTCAAAATGGGTACATGATTTAGATATAAAGGGTGATACCATAAGCAAAATAAGAAAGCAAGGAATGGTTTACCTGTCACACCTATGAAGAGGAGGAGAATTTCTGACTAAACAACAGATAGCTAACATGAAATGCAAAATGGATGATTTTGATTACATTAAATTAAAAAGGTTTTGCGCAAACAAAACCAACACAACCAAGATTAGAAGGAAAGCAGAAAGAGGGCAAACAATTTTTACAGGCAATGTTTCTAAAGGCCTCATTTCTCAAATATAGAGAACTGAGTCAAATCTATAAGAATACAAGTCATTCCCCAATTGATAAATGGTCAAAGGACATAAACAGGCAGTTTGCAAATGAAGAAATTAAGGTTATTTATAGTCACATAAAAAATGCTCTAAATCAGTATTAATTTAATCAATTTAATAAAAGGATTTGTTCTGTGAAGTTTGGATTCAGTTAAAGGTCTGCACTTGAGGATGTACACATGTGGCCTCAAGGCCGCAGGTTCTCCACCCTTGGATTAGACAAATGCAAGTTAAAACAACTCTGAGGTACCACCTCACACCTATCAGATTGACTAATATGACAGAAAAGGAAAAGTATAAACGTTGGAGAAGATGTGGGAAAACTGGGACACTGATGCAGTGTTGGTGAAGTTGTAAGCTGATCCAACCACTTGGAGAGCAATTTGGAACTATGCCCACAAGAGCAATCAAACTGTGCACACCCTTTGATCCAGCAATACCACTCCTAGGTCTGTATCCCAAAGAGATTATAAAAAAGGAAAAGCACCTATATGTTCAAAAATATTTATAGTAGCTCTTTTTGTGAAGGCCAAGAATTAGAAATTGAAGGGATGCTATCAATGGGGAATGACTGAACAAGTTGTGGTATATGAATGTAATGGAATACTATTGTGCTATAAGAAATAACAAGCAGGAAGATTTCAGAAAAACCTGGAAAGACCTGCATGAACTGATGCTGAGTGAAGTGAACAGAACCAGCACTTTGATAGACTTAGCTCTTCAGAGCAATACAATGATCCAAGACAATTCTGAAAGACTCATGATGGAAAATGCTATCCACATCCACAGAAAGAACTATAGAGTCTTAATGCAGATCAAAGCACACTATTTTCACTTTCTTTTTTTTTGTGGCTTTTCCCTTTTGTTCTGATTCTTCTTTCACAACATGACTAAAGTGGAAATATGTCTAACGTGATTGTACATGTATAACCTATATTAGATTGCTTGCTATCCTGGAGAGGGGGGATGGGCGAGGGAAGGAGAAAAATTCAGAACTTAAAATTTTATAAAAAATCAATGTTGAAAACTATTTTTATGGGTAATTGGAAAAAATAAAATGCTATTTACAAAAGAAAAAAGAAAAACAAAAATCTATCCTTCAGGGGCCACCTCAAATTGAGCATCCCTGTGTAATGAACACTGAATATGCTTTTTTCAAACTTCCCTATTTCTATTGAGGTTGTCATCATCCTTCTAGTCACCCAGGATTGAGTTTTCTAATACACCATTTTTTATTCACTCATCTTTTTTTCTTTTCCCTGAGACCAATCCAGTGCAGGTGAAATGCCTTTTAGGCAATCATTGTGTTCCTGAAAGGCATATACTACTTATGGCAATTCTGAAATTCTCTCTTTTGTAAATGAGAGTCAAGAATTATAACCCCCTAAGTAATAATAGTGCCTTTAGGTTTGCAAAGTGCTTTATGTGTGTTATCTGATTTGATCCCCACAACAACCAGGTGACATAGACCCCATTTTACAGATGAGGAAACTGAGGCAAACAGTGTTAAGTGACTTGCCCAGAGTCACAAAGCTAATATGTGTCTAAGGCTGGATTTGAACTCAGATCCTGCTGACTCCAGGGCCAGTACTCTATCTACTCCACCAACTAGCTGTCCCAGTTTTGATACAATTGTATCATGAAATCACCACTCCCAGACTCATCCTAAAAACATAGCTTCAATCACAGCATTTCCCTGCTTCAAAAATGTACAATGGCTACCTAATCTCCACTCTGCTAGATTCCTCAGCCTGATTTTGTTTTGTTTTGTTGTGTTTTGTTTTTTGGTTTCTTATTTTATTATTTATTTAATATTTTAGTTTTCAACATTGATTTCGACAAGATTTTGAGTTACAAATTTTCTCCCCATTTCTACCCTCCCCCCACTCCAAGATGGCATATATTCTGATTGATCCATTCCCCAGTCAGCCTTCTCTTCTGTCACCCCACTCCCCCCATCCCCTTTCCCCTTACTTTCTTATAGGGCAGGATAGATTTCTATGCCCCATTCCCTATATATCTTATTTCTCAGTTGCATGCAAAAACAACTTTTTCTTTTGAGCTTCTGATTTTAAAATTTTGAGTTCCAAATTCTCTCCCCTCTTCCCTCCCCACCCACCCTCCTTAAGAAGGCAAGCAATTCAACATAGGCCACACACGTATCATTACGTAGGAACACTTCCATAATACTCATGTTGTGAAAGACTAACTATATTTCTCTCCATCCTATCCTGTCCCCCCTTATTCAATTTTCTCCCATGACCCTGTCCCTTTTCAAAAGTGTTTGCTTTTGATTACCTCCTCTCCAGATCTGCCCTCCCTTCTATCATCCCCCCTTTTTTATACCCTTCCCCCTATTTTCCTTGAGTGTGTATGTTATTCCCTCCTCAAGTCAAATCCGATGAGAGCAAGATTCACTCATTCCGCCTCACCTGCCACCTCTTCCCTTCCAACAGAACTGCTTTTTCTTGCCACTTTTATGTGAGATAATTTACCCCATTCTATCTCTCCCTTTCTCCCTCTCAAAATATATTCCTCTCTCATCCTTTAATTTGATTTTCTTTTTTTAGATATCATCCCTTCATAATCAACTCACCCTGTGCCCTCTGTCTGTATATATGTATATTCTCTTCAAGTACCCTAATACTGAGAAAGATCTCATGAATTACACACATCATCTTTCCATGTAGGAATATAAGCAAAACAGTTCAACTTCAGTAAGTCCCTTATGATTTCTCTTTCTTATTTACTTTTTCATGCTTCTCTTGATTCTTGTGTTTGAAAGTCAAATTTTCTATTCAGCTCTGGTCTTTTCACTGAGAAAGCTTGAAAGTCCTCTGCTTTATTGAAAATCCATATTTTGCTTTGGAGCGTTATATTCAGTTTTGCTGGGTAGGTGATTCTTGGTTTTAATCCTAGCTCCATTGACCTCCAGAATATCATATTCCAAGCCCTTTGATCCCTTAATGTAGAAGCTGCTAGATCTTGTATTATCCTGATTGTGTCTCCACAATACTCAAATTGTTTCTTTCTGGCTACTTGCATTATTTTCTCCTTGACCTGGGACTCAGCCTGGTTTTTAAGGCCATCTATACCATAATAAGCACATATTAAGCACCTATTGTGTGCAAAGGCACTATACCAGATGCAGAGTTTACCAAAAAAGGCGGGGGGGGGGGGCAGGGAGAAAGTCCTTACTATGCATAAAAATATAGGTAAATCCAAAATAATTTTGCATGAGGATGTCACTAAGGATTGAGGAGAACAGGAAGGCAAGAGTTGATAAGCCTTAATGAAGGGCTCTCTCTGTAACAGGCACTGTATTAAGAACAGGAAAGGCCTTGTGAAAGGAACTAAGGATTCTCTAGAGGTGGAGGTCAGTAGGGTGAGCTTTTAAAGCACAGTGGACAGCCTGGGCTTAGGTAGGAAATGAGCTATTATTTATGGGAACAAATAGGCTCATTTGGCTAGAATTTAAGAACCTGTGAAATCAGTCTGAAAAGTAATCTTATAGCCAAATAATGAAGAGTTTTAAATGCCAGAGTTCTTTGTATAATCTGGCCACACCCTACCTTTACCACCTTATTACTTTGCTTCTGGCAGGCCCGTTTCTGTACCATCCCTAGTACAGATTTTAATTACTTTCTCTTCTCTGCCCCGGGTTCTTAACATTCCCTTCCCCAGAATAGAAATCTATCAATAAACATTTATTAATCACTTTTTGTGTTCCAGGCACTGTACTAACCACCTAGGATATAAAAAGAGACAAAAAACAGTCCCTGCCCTCAAGGAACTTAAAATCAATCTCACTCTTTCTGTGTAGCACTCCCTTGGGCTCCTCCCAACCTATACCCACACTTGGTAAGTCAGATCCCCAGAAAGAGAAACTACTTAGTACCCAGGTTCAAGGGTACCCTGGATCCATACTTCTAAAACTACAGGTCATGAATTCCTATTTCTGACCTTACATTTAACCAGCACTCTAAATTAGCTTAAGCAAAGGCATTTACTAAGACGATGCAGTAAAAAACAGTAGCTATAAATCATTCCTCTCAAAATCTAGAGTGCTTGTTGTTCAGTCATTTCCAACTCTTTGTGACTCCATGGACCCATTGGATGCCAATACTGTCCATGAGGTTTTCTTGACAAAGATACTTGAGTGATTTGTCATTTCCTTCTGTAGTGGATTAAGGCAAATAGAGGCTAAGAGACTTGCCCAGGATCCCACAGCTACTAAGTATCTGAGGCTGGATATGAATTCAGGTCTTCCTGACTCCAGCCTGATGCTCTATCCAGCTGCCTCTAACAAATACCAAGCGTCCATGGGAAGAATGAGGGTAGAGTAAGTATACTGCTAATGAGGAACCCATGTGGCCCAGGCAACTAATGCCTTTGGCATTTCAGGGCCCCAATCTCCTTCCTGGTCTTATGATACTCTCATGCTTCTCCTCCCTGGAAAGTGTCTGCTGGGCTTCTGGGGCATGGTGTCCCTGCAGCTTGACAGCTGGACAATCCATGGTTGGCTCTCCTCTGTGATGCCATGAGTCATGCTCTTTAAAGCTGCTTCCTGCCCCCTCTGCCTTCTCTTTCTGGATGTTCACTACTAGATAAATAGCTCTGGATAAAGACACCATGACCAATAGGTGGGGGAAGAGAGGAAGGAAGCAATCCCCTCCCTCACCACCCTCTGGTAGGACAAGCAGGGGTCACGCTCCACAAAGCTGTTTTCTGCCTCAACTGCCTCACAGGCTTGCTTTTTATGGTCTACCAGGTATACGGCCAGTCCTTAAACAGTCAATGGCAAACTCTCTGTCTGATTTCATCGGAAAACCTTTTTTATATTTCACAAAGAGATAACACATTAACACTACTCTTCTGGTTAACTATCTACTTCTGTGTTTCCAACTGGGCTGGGGGTGGGAGGAGAAATAGTTTGACTAGGTACCAACTTTCTACCCCCAGAGAGGAAGCTTAATTCAAATGCTTTCTGCATGAAAACTTTTCTCATCGCCCCAGCTCCTAGGGCTACCCTTCTCAAACTATTTTGTTCTTAACTACTTCAAATTTATCCTTTTAACATTTTTTCTGTATATATATATATATATATATATATATATATATATATATATATACACACACACACACATACATATATACATATATACACACACACATATATACATACACACATGCATGTGCTATACATACATACACACGTATACATATGTATATATTTGTTGTCTTCCCCATTAGAATATAAATTCCTTGTAAGAGATTGTTTTATTCATTGCATTTGAACCCTTACTGCCTAGCACATCGTCAGTCTCCCCTACAGAAGCAGATACGTGGATTCAGAAAGACTTAAGTTTAAATCATGCTCCAGGTACTTACTAGATTTACGCCAAGCAGCAAGTCACTTAACCTCTTAGTCTCTGTATTTTCACCCATAAATTGAAAAATTAATAGCAGCTACCTCACAGGGTTGTTGTAAAGATCAAATGAGCTAGCATGTAAAATGCTTTGCAAATCTGAAAGTGCGGTTGCAAATGTTATTATTGCTACATAATAAGCAATTCATAACTGCTTGTTGATTGATTTACACATTTGTAGATCTACTTATACATGTTTTTTTCAGTTCTTAGCATAGTACCAGGCACATAGTAGGTGCTTAATAAATGTCTATTGATTAATGCTTCCTGAGGATATGGACTGTTTTGTTTTTGTCTTGGTATGTCCGGTGCCTAGCACAGTGCTTGGCACATATAAACTTGTGATAAATGCTTGCTCAATAGTCTATTGATTGATGGAGAGCCAGGGGACTTGAGTTTGAGTCTTGGCTCTGCAGCAACTTACCTGAAAGGCCTTGGGCAAGCCATTGCCCCTGCTTTCAGTGTCCTTGTCTGTAGAAGGACAGGGTTGGACTAGATGGCTTCTCTCCAAGGTCCTTTCCAACTCTAGATCCTAGAACCCTTTCCCATCTTACATCTTCCCATCAACAACACAACTGAGTACACATATGGCTCTTGGTTTCTTTTTTCCATAGCCTTTAAACTTATTTTCCTAAATAGAGTGTAAACTTCTTGAGGGCAGGCACCATATCTTCTTCTTTTGTATCCCTTTATAGCTCTGGAAGCATAGCACATGCTCTCAGAGTACTTGTTGATTTCAGATGAGCACATGGAAAATGAGCCCTCTGCTAATATGGTAGCAGATGTGGAAGGCCAAGGCACTTTGCTTGCAATTGAAGGCCTGGGCATCAATTAGGTAGATAATTCTCGTGGGAAATAACCTCTGAGGCCACTTTACAATGTTTGGGACACCAAAAGGGAGAGCCGAGACACTCAATGAAAATTTCAGTGATTTGGAGGAATCATTTCCATTTCAGAGCTGTCTCACATAGAGTAGAAGGCAAAATGAGGTGATATTTTAATACTACATAAGGAAGGAAGGAAAGATGAGAGTTTATTAAGTACCTATTATATACTAGGCTATCTGGTAAGCATTTGACAAATATGATCTCATTTAATCCTCACAATAACTGTGAGAGGTAAGCGTTATTATGGTCTCCATTTTATAGTCGAGCAAATTGAGACACCCAAAGGTTGAGTGACTTGCCCACGGTCACACAAATGAGCTGCGTAAGGTCATATTTGAACACAAGTCTTCTGTTCCAAGCCCAGTATTCTCTCTACTGCATCACAAGCTGCCATCATATTATGAAAAGTAGAAGAACAAGTCCATATTCACAAATGAGACTGCAGATATTTTTTTCATATTAACCCTCTTCCGCCCATATTCTTCCAAAAGAATTGTGGCTTTATTACTATAGCCGATAAGTGTGCTGAACGTTTTCACTGGAGGTTGTTGAAGTGACTGAAAGTAATTAGATGACACTAGGATTTGGATTTTTTTTCCTTCAGTTAAAAAAAAAATAATTTTCCTGAAACTTGAGGAGGAGTTGGCCAGTTGGGATCAAGTCTGCTCACAATGTGTCTTCTTATGTTGAAACCACATATGGTTGATATTTTAAAACGTTATAATATGATTTTGTTAGTGTTAGCTCTAATGCTTGAATATAATAACGAATGCAGCAGAAACACTTTGGAAGTTATTTTGTGGGGGAGGACATTTCAACAGGCATATTTATTTTGAGATAAGAAATTTTCTGAAGGACACAGTATATTTATTTCTTAGTTAATTGTGGTTGCTACGATTCTCTTTCTCCCTCCCCAATTACTATATCTTCACTTTATATATATTTTGCATTTCCTTACCTGGATACATGTTGTTTGCCTTTGCCTCTCCTCCTAGAATGTAAGCTCTTTAAGGGCATGAACTTTGTCTTTATGTTCCCAGGACCTAGCACAGGGTTTAATAAATGTTTATTGCATTGACTTGAATCTAATGTGCAACACACATTCCATATGCCTTTTAACTGATACTAGGGAGAACACCAGTTTTACTTACCCATTAGTAATGCTTTTTAAAAATTTTTTAAGAAACTCTATTTGAGGACAGAACAATTGGTTAGCTCATTTAACAGTTTTGTTACGGGAATTGTGCGTTTTGGTCTTACATACACATCCCTACAGAATGTTTTACCTGATCTTGAAGCATACCTGTTGTCCCATCGACCTTAGGAGTCCATTTGTTTTTTAGATTTTTTTTATTTTTAGTTTACAATGCTCAGTTCCACAAGTTTTTGAGTTCCAAATTTTCTTCCCCTTCCTCCTCCCTGCCCCCCCGCCACCTCCCCGCTGAAGACAGTATGGAATCCAATATATGTTCTACATATACCTTCACATTAAAGTTATTTATACAGTAGTCAAGTTGTAAAGAAGAATTATGACCAATGGAATGAATCATGAGAAAGAGGAAACAAAACCAAAAAAAGAAGAGAGGAAAAAAGAGAGAGCAAATATTTTGCCTCAATCTGCATTCGGACTCCACAGTTCTGTCTCTGGATGTAGCTAGCTCTCTCCATCATTAGTCCTTTGGGGTTGTCTTTGAACCTTGTATTGCTGAAAAGAGCCAAGTCTATCAAAGTCAGTCATCACAGAATCAATATGTCTGTGGTTGTGTATAATGTTCTCCTGTTCTGCTCCCCTCACGCAACATCATATCATGTAGGTCTTTCCAGGTGATTATGAAGCCCATATCTTCTCCATTTCTTATAGCACAATAGTATTCCATTACATTCATATACCACAGCTTGTTTAGCCATTTCCCAGTTGATGGGCATCCCTTTGATTTCCAATTCTTTGCTATCACAAAAAGAGCTGCTATAAATATTTTTGTACATATGGGTCTTTTTCCCACTTGTGTGATCTCTTTGGGATAAAGCCCTAGAAGTGGTATTGCTGGGTCAAAGGGTATGCACATTTTTTATAGCCCTTTGGGCATAGTTCCAAATTGCTCTCCAGAATGGCTGGATCCGTTCACAATTCCACCAACAATGTAACAGTGTTCCAATTTTCCCACATCCTCTCCAGCATTTATCATTTTCCTGTTTTGTCGTGTTAGCCAATCTGACAGGAGAGATGTGGTACCTAAGAGTTGTTTTGATTTGCATTTCTCTAATCAATAGTGATTTAGAGCATTTTTCCATATGCCTATAGATATTTTTAACTTCTTCCTCTGAAAACTGCCTGTTCATATCCTTTGACCATTTCTCAATTGGGGAATGACTTGTTATAAATTTGGCTCAGTTTTGGGAGTCCATTTTACTGTATTACCTCATGCAGTCCTCAAAGAGCATCATTATTGTTTTATATACTGTTATGGTTATGGTTATGCTATGTTATGGTCCCTCCCTGAAAGCCTTCTTGCAATACTTCATCTTACATAGAGGTGACTTTGAATTTTCTAAGTCCAAGCCAGTGGTGTAGTATAAGCTCTGGCAGATACAACCAAATTACAAAACCTTCCAGTAGGGTTCTGGTCATGACCTCTATGCCCAAGACTAGGCTAGCTAAGTCTAGAAGGTCTGTTTGGACACAGGCTGATGAATTTTTTGGTCACAACAACTCTTGAAGACTATCTATTTGAGAAGTACAAGGTAGAAACAGAGTCATCTGCTATAAAATCATGGATCCTTGAGTTCAAGGGTCAATCCCTGAATTCAAGAGGAAACACGAACTCTAACTGAGGTTGGAACTAGAGTTTCTACACATACCAAGGTAAGAACCACAAATTCCTGCAAGGACCAGCTTCTGGGAAGCTTCTGCATGGAATGAGGAGGGAGAAGGGAAAGACAGGCAGGTGAGGTTCTCACCCCAATCTTGTATCTGCTAGCTTCCTGTTTTGACTAATTATTCCTCCCGAAAGACTACAAGTGCCCTCTAAATTGGGAAACCAGGAAGAAAGCCCCAACTGCCTTTCCTTTCTTGTGGCTCCAGCTGGACCACATGTTGACTGCCTTCTCCCAGAAGACTGGTGTATGTAAGAGGAATGTGGGTGCAGCGTTCTGACTCCAGGTTGATATAATTTGAAGTAGGTGCCAAGAAAAGTAACCAAAAATACACCCTCATTTGTAAATAAATCAGCAAACATCCATTAAGTCCCTCCTGTATACCAACTTCTGGAGATACAAAGACAAAAAAGAAAATTTGTGGTTTTGAGGAACTGGCATTCTATAAGGGAAGAGGACATAACCTCATATGAATATATACAAAATAAATAGCAAGTAATTGGGAGGGGGATTGCGAGAGGCTTCATGTGGCAGAAGGTACTTGAGCTGAGCTCTGAAGGAAGGTTGAGATTCTAAGAGGCAGAGGTGAGGGTGGAGGGCATTTCAGGCAAAGGAAGACAATAGCCCATGCAAGGAAGGCACATAGATGGGACAAGGATTGGCTTTGGGAGAAGGGCCAGCACTTCATCAGAGACTGGAATAAACAAGAGAATGGTTGATGACTTTGAGGGGTTTTGAGGAGAAGGAATGCAGCAGGAGCTCAGGGTAGCAAATGGCTTCTATTTTCTCAGCAAAATCTCAGGAAATGTCCTCTGCTGAAAAGGAAGTGTGGGAAGGGAGAGGCTCAAGGAGAGAAGAGAAGGGTTGAATTCTTCAAGTGAGAAGGATTCCAGGATCTCCCTTTAAACACTCTGAAAATCCTAAGTGTGGGCATTCATTAAGATGTGTTTTGGCCCTGAGTGGTTAAAAGTCCACCTCCCTTCCCTCTGGAGTACAACCAAGAAAACAACAGTGTTTTAACTACGAATATTGACACTTGCAACATATTTTGTATTGCCTTGCCCAGTGAGTTGTAATCAAATCTGTGCCCCTAGAGCTAGCTCCTGCCCACACTCAGCATTGGTTCCAGCCGTATTATTTTACACATTCTCTTCTTTCCACAAAGATCTTTCCCCTAGCTCATTGCCATTTATGTCATCCATGTTGGGGAAACAAAGGATTTCACTCTACCCTTGTGTGCTAGGCTTAAGGGAAAGAAGCTCTTCCTCCTCCCACCCTCATTCCCAAAGAGTATGCGGCCCTCTCCCCCACTTTTTTTTTTCCAAACTAAAAATGTCATAAGTCAAATTCTATTGAAAATAGCTGTTGTTTTCTTTGGCATCCTGGTACATTTTTCCTTTCCTTTCTCTTGTGTGAATTATCTGTATCCTACACACAAACTAAAACATAGTTTGTAAGTAGGATAGAGATTATTATCTTACCTAATTACCCCATTAGCCATTATCTTAGATTCCCTGCTTTGTGAATTTGAATGGCCCTGAGGGATAGGGTTAAAAATTCCTCCCAAACTATATCTCCCCTTAGCTTATCATTCCATTACTGTAGCACCCCTCATTAACTCCACCTTAACTTGGCAGGCTCTGCTCTTAATGAATCCCAGAATGAAATGGTCCCCTAGGAGCTTCACCTTGGCCAAGTATGACCTACTCTACTGGTTCACAGACTCTGAGGGTTAATTGGGGGAAAAAGACCCCATGGACCCTACCTTACAACTGGAAGTAGAGGGGTTAACATCAACAGAATTAACAGAAAGAATGTGATTCAATTCCACATCATTTATTAACTATCTACTATGTTGAAAACACTGTGCTACAAACAAAGCCAATGCAACCCAGATTAGAAGGAAAACAGAAAGCTGGGAAACAATTTTTAGTGCCAGTATTTCTGATAAAGGTCTCATTTCTAAATTATATAGTGAACTGAGTCAAATTTATAAGATTACAAGTGATTCCCCAATTGAGAAATGATCAGAGGATATGAAAAGGCAGTTTTCAGATGAAGAAATTAATACTATCTATAGTCATATGAAAAAATGTTTTAAATCACTATTGATTAAAGAAATGCAAATTAAAACAACTCTGAGGTACCACCTCACATGTATTAGATTGGCTAATATGACAGAAAAGGAAAATGATAAATGTTGGACAAGATGTTTGAAAATTGGGACACTAATGCATTGTTGGTGAAGTTGTGAACTGATCCAAACATTCTGACCTTCAGTTGGCCAAGTTGTGGTATATGAATGTAACGGAATACTATTGTGATATAAGAAATGATGAACAGGTAGATTTCAGAAAAACCTGGAAAGACCTACATAAACTGATGCTGAGTGAAATGAGCAGAACCAGGGGAGCATTGCACACAGTTAACAGCAATATTCTGTGATGATCCACTTTGATAGACTTGGCTTTTCTCAGCAATACGATAATCTAAGACAATTCCAAAAGACTCATGGTGGAAAATGCTATCTACATCCGGAGAAAGAACTATGGATTCTGAATGCAGATCAAAGCATAATATTTTCACTTTTTTTGTTTTTTCTTTCTTGTTGTTTTCCCCTTTTGTTGTGATTCTTCTTTCACAACATGACTAACGTGGAAATATGTTTAATATGAATCTACATGTATAAACTATATCAGATTTCTTGCCATCTTAGGAAGGGGGGATGGGAGGGAGGGAGGGAGAAAAAAATTTGGAACTCAACATCTTATAAAAGTGAATGTTGAAAATTATCTTTATATGCAATTGGAAAAAATTTAAAAATTGGGGGGAAAAATAGAAAACATTGTGCTATGTATTGGCAGTGCAATAATCCATCCCACCCCTCAGCTTACATTTTACTTAATGATAACAGCTTTTGAGGAGAAGTCAAGAAGGTGATTTCTGGTTTTTGTTAAACACTAGGAGCAAACTGGCAGCTAGGCGCTGCGGCGGATAGAGTGCTAGGCCTGGAGTCAGGACTATTACTATTCCTGAGTTCAAATCTTGCTTCAGACACTTACTAGATGTGTGACCCTGGGCAAGTCACTTAATCCTGTTGGCCTAAGTTTCCACATCTGTAAAAGGAAATGGCAAACCACTCCAGTATCTCTGCCAAGAAAACCCCAAATGGGGTCACAAAGAGTCTGACCTGACTGAAAAAATGACACAACAACAATTTATCTCTATGAGGTGGGGTGGGGGGAGAAGTAAGCATTTAAGAGGGATATTTTGTGGCAAATGGGCAAGTGTGTATGTCAAATGGACATAGATGAGCCCAGATAGATGACAAGTTATTTTTTGTTTCTGATGGATAGTGAAAGAACTGAGAATCAAAGAAAAACCACTGGGGACCTCCCCAACTTCATCTCCCGTTGCTAATTACCAATAGGCTAACGAACCTCCTAAAGAAAAACTTCTGGGAACAGTCAAAAAGTGTACACCCATGAATCTGAAGTTTTCAGTTGTTACTATAATAAGCTCTAGTATTTTGTGGGTCCAGTGGACTAAAATTTATTGAGGTAAAAAAACCCTTAATTTCCATCTTTTGAGAAAATTACCAGTGGGTCTTGCATGTAATGTTGCATGGATAGCTCCCCATATCTCTGTCTTTATCTGTTACCCCGACATGTTACTCTGGTCCACTCTGCTAAATAGCCTGCTCCTTCAATAGCTTTTCTTCATAGATTCATCTCTCCTGCCAAACAAACAAATGAATCTTTCTATTCTCCCTAATGTGCCCAGTGTAGAGCTGAAAGTTTGTTGATTTTGCATGCTTCACATTTTAGTGGATTTTCATTGTTTTGCCTGTGTTTTGCTCTGTAGTGAATTTAATAGTTCAATATACTTGCTCCATTAAAAAAAAACCCACCTCAGTAAATATGAAGGAGATCCTATATAAGGAGGATGTCTCCTATGATGCCTAATTTATAGTTCATGCCCTCCAAGAGAAGAAGTTAAAGTTTGTAAGGCTGATTTTTCCTGTCTCATTAGAATGTGAGAAAGTGAACTCATAGCAACTGCTAATAATAATGAGCTTTTATATAAGTCCTTGAAGGTTTGCAAAGAGATTTTAATTTTATTATTATATTAATAATATGACATAATTATTATATTATATTTTAGCTCGATGGATCCTCAAAACAACCCTGGGAGGTAGGTGCCCTTATTATGCCCATTGTATTGATGAGGACAAGGAGGCACACAGAAATTAAGGGATTTCCCAAGGGTTAAACAACTAGTAAGATGCGTAATCAGTATTTGAACTAAGGTCTTGCTGACTCCCAGCCCAACCTTCTATTGCACTGTGCCACTTAATTGCCCCATTGATAGAGTTATGATAGTCAAGAAGAAAAGCAGGTTTTGGAAGAAAGATGAGTTCAGACTTAGAGGCTCTTAGAGGTTCAGACTTTAGTGACTCTGTCATTCAGTTCCTGCCCTCAAAAGAATCCCTACTACCATATATGGTACCTGACAAAATGGTCCTATATAGCTTTTTCTTGAAGACATCCAGTGAGATCATATTTTTGTTATTACTTTTTACTTCTTTTCTTCTTTCCTTCTAGATTATCCTGCACTTGTGTGTATTTGCATTCCCAACCCATTGTTCTCTCTTCGGCTTCTTTGGGGAGATTTGTTTCTGGTTTTTTTTTTTTCTGTTTTTTTTTTTCTGCCAGTTTTTCTATTCTGCCAATTATTTCTGCTTTCATGATTCTTGTTTCTCTCTTGAATCATCTGGGATCATCTTGCTGTGGTTCCATGATCTCTTGGGAACCCACAAGGTCCTCTGCTTCGTTAGTTGTTAATTCATTTTTCTTTGTCTCGCAATATTTTTTCATAGATTCCTGAATCCTTTAGTTCATCTGGAGACCATATTCCCTTCTGTTATTAATAATTTCATTGTTTATCTTATTGTACTTAAGGTCTTTAACTGAGTTTTCTTCTTCCTGAGATCTTCAGTAATTTCAGTCTTTTATTCCTTATATTCCTCTATTATTCACTTTTAGATTCTTTCCCCTTTAACAATGATTTTTCTCAGGGGCTAGACCTCAAAGCTGTCTCAATCTCCTCCTACACTGGAGAATTCAGTTTTCATTGGCCTCATTCTCCGATCCAAGTGACTTCTGAGAGTTGGGGGTGGGGTGGGGGGTTGAAACACAGAATTTGCCTCAGCTAAATGTCAGTCCTTTGGGTCTTGTGGAGCCTCCCCCATCCCCCACACATGGTGGCATCCTGCCCTTGTTATCTTCTGTTCCTCAGGTCTCAGAGTGAGCATTCCTGCAACACAATACATTTCCATATACCCATTACCATTCTAGCGTGTTTCCCACTTTCCATAACTTTTGCTATATTGGGAGTGTGAAGGGGACAGCTGAATTCTATTGACAAGCCCCAGGGTTGTCTTGTGCAGCTCTGTTGAAGCATACAGGTTGGTAGGGAAGTGGGCGCTGATTGAGTGTATTGTGGATGATTAGCCTTCTCTACTCATTATAAGCCAAAGCTTGGTGAATGTAGGTAGGTTATAGCATGTTGCCAACAAAGACTTGGGTACAAGAAATGGAATAAAAGATATTATTCAGGAAATGTAATCAGGATATACACAAAGGAGGGTTGAATACTCCAAATGCTTTCCTGTTAACCAAAAAATGCTAAAAATAAATAAATTAAACAAATAAACTAAGCAAACAAACTTAGAGGAAGGCCTCTAATGAATTGGGTAGATCATCAGATCATAGGATTAGGCCTGAAAGGGGCTTTAAAAGTCATCTAGTCCAACATCCTCATTTTACAGATGAGGGAACTGAGACCCAGAGAGGTTATACATTTCCCAAAGTCCTAGAGAAAATAAATGACAGAGGCAGGATTTGAACCCAAGTCCCCTAAGTCCAAATCCAACACTCTTTATACTTTATTACCCTATGGAGGGTTTTTGAGAGAATATATACAAGAATCATAAAGGATAAGAAGGTATAAATGGGGTATAAATGGATTTAAATCTGCATTGTTTCATTGATGAGATCATACATCAATGGAACCAGAGGTGTTCTGGTAAAGGTTTAAAAACCAGCTCTTCAAAAAACCCACACAGTATACTTTTAAGTCTTATGTGCATTATTAACATTTTGCTTATATTTTGGGAATATAAAGCACAGGTAACTGAGAAGATTGAAAAGCTGAATAATAAATATAGAGTGCTGTCAGTGAGGGTGGGATAAAAACACACAGCACCTTCTTTGAAGAGGGCATGCTGTGCTGGGTGGCTCTGTGCTATTGTCTCCCACGTCATGCAACCAATTCCAAAGTTCTTTAGAGAGACCTTGAGAATGTACTTGTATTACTTCTTCTGACCACCATGTGAGTGCTTGCCTTGTGTGAGTTCTCCCTAAAATAGGCTTTTAGGCAGGTGTCCCTGTGGCATTTGAACAACGTGGCCAGTGCACACATGATGAGAATTCATTAAATACATAAAAGCTGCTCTTCAGAGGTAGGAGAAGTCGTACCCCATTCATTCTTCACTAACACCTATGGACTTGTGTTGTCAATGAACTCATTTAATTTCTTGCTGATACCATGTATTTGACCCTTAACACTTGTAACAAATAATAATAATAATAATTGGCATTTTGCTTTAAGATTTATAAAACTCCTTTCACATATCATCTTGTTTTATCCTCACAAACACCCTAGGAGGGAGATGCCATGATTTTCATTTTACAGATGAGGAAACTGAGGCAGACAGATTAAGTGACTTGCCCAGAGTTACACAGCTAGGAAGTGTCTATGACCTCAGGAAGTGTATAACCTCTCTGGGTCTCAGTTCCCTCATCTGTAAAATGAGGAGGTTGGACCAGATGATTTTTAAAGCCTCTTTCAGGTCTAATCCTATGATCTGATGATCTACCCAATTCATTGGCGGTTTTCCTCTAAGTTTGTACGCTTAGTTCATTTATCTATCTATCTATTTATCTATTCATTCATTCATCTATCCATCTATTTATTTATTCATCCATTTATTTATTTAATTACATATTTATTCATTCATTCATCCATTCATTTATTTATTCACTCATTCATTTTTATTGATGGATCGATTGATTGATTGCATGTTTTGGTTAACAGGAAAGCACTTGGAGTATTCATCCCTCCTTTGCCTATATCTTAACTCACATGCACAGTATATCATTTGAAATGTCAGGCTGGATGAATGAAAAGCTGGAACTAAGGCTGTCAGGAGACAAGGCAGCAACCTCAGCTATGCACACAATATTGCTCTGATGGCAGAAAGTGAAGAAGAATTAAGAAGCCTCTTGGTGAGGCTGAAAGAAGAGAGTGTAAAGCTGGCTTGAAGCTTAACATACAATATACATCCTGAAAACTAAGATCTTAGCAACTGGTCCCGTCAATTCCTGGCAAATAGAGGGAGAATAAATGGCAGCAGTGTCAGATTTTATAGTCTTGGGCTCAAAGCTCACTGCCGACAGCAACTGCAGCCATGAAATTAAAAGATTCTTGTTCCTTGGAAGGAAAGTGATGGCAAATCTGGACAGCGTAGGAGAAAGCAGAGACTTCTGTACACTGAAGGCTATGGTTTTTCCAGTAGCCATGTATGGCTGTGAGACTTGGACTGGAAGGAAAGGTGAGCATTGTAGAATCAATGCTTTGGAATTATGGTACTGGAGAAGACTTTTGAGAGTCTCTTGGATAGCAAGAAGATAAAATCAGTCAATACTTAAAGAAATTAATTCATGCTATTCACTGGAAGGTCAAATACTGAAGCTGAAGCATAAATCCTTTGGCCACATAATGAGAAGATGGGACTCATTGGAGAAGACCGCAACGTTGGAAAAGATTGAAGGCAAAAGGAAAAGGGGACAGCAGAGGATGGGATGAATAGATGGTGTCATAGAGACAACTAACATGAACTTGGACAGACATTGGACAGACAGAAGAGGAGAGAAGGGCCTGGTATCCATGGGGTCACTAAGAGTCAGACACAGTTGAATAACTGAACAACAACAAAGTCAGCATGCAGCTTTTGTTGTTGTTCAGTTATCTCATACTCTGTGACCCCATTTGGGGTTTTCTTAGCCATTTCCTTTTCCAGCTCATTTTACAGATGAAGAAACCAAGGCAAAGAGGTTTAAATGACTTCCCCTGGGTCACACAGCTAGTGAGTATCTGAGGCCAGATTTGAACTCTGGTCCTCCTGACCCCAGGACCAGTGGTATTCTATCCCTCATACCACCTCGATGCAGCTTGTGGGGATCCATTTGTATTTGAGTTTGACACCTTCGGTGTAGACTATAGGTATGAGAGATGGCCCCTGTTTCCCATTTCTTTTCAATTCAGTAAACACATGTTATCAAAAACCTACCAAGGTTTTTATCTGCCAAGCACATACTGTCTTTACTTTCACTCTATCCACTCATAGTTACTTTGCTGATCTGATCTTTACCTATTTCTCTTCTCATCTGGTCTATTAAGAACACATGCGTATATTTATTTGCTCTATCATTGTCCTTTAAAAAATAGGAATGTAAAAAAAAATAGGAATGTGTCAAGCAGGATGGGAGAGTCCAACCATGAAATGGTATACCATTGATTATGCAGATGGTGGTTGCTAAATGGTCTTACATTAGAGCTCCATGCTGAATTACGTAGAGTTAGACTTAGCACCAATGGTAGGGAAGGCAGATATGCTGCTTGTCCAGAGAACTAGTCTAACTGTGCTTTAAGGGACCTAGGAATACTACCACATCCCACCATAGGTCATATTTCCCATTAGTGGCTTTGTACTGGATTTCTGGCTCCATTCAGCTGTCAAATTGATCTTCTGAAAGTAAAGATCTGACTATGTCAGCGCTCCCTACCTTTTACTAAATTCTAATGGTTCCCAATTACTTCTAGCATCAAATATAAAAACTTCTGGCTTTTAAAACCCTTAATAACCTGCCTCCCTCCTACCTTTCCAGGGATCTTAGACTCCACTGCCTCCATATACTCTATGTTCTAGTGGTCTCTTCAATGTTCTTCTCAAAAGACACCCCATCTCTCATTTTCACCAGCTTTCCCCTAGGCCTTGTAATGGTAATCAGGGCAGGATTTTTTGCTGTTCTTCTCTTTTGGGATGCTAAGGCTACCAAGTGCCTTTAATGAATCTGGCCTTTGTTTGAACGGGGTAGGTAAAGTGGGATCTTTTTGTTTTGGAGTGTTTCTCAGCACGAAGACAATAGGAAGTCACTGATTTTTATATGATGTGGTGCTAGAGATTGAGGAACTTTCCCACTCCCTGGAATGGTGAGCCTCGAGCCCCCAGGGCCCTGAACACCATGTACATACTAGGTCAGTGTCTGACTTTTTGGGGTACACTCATTGAAAGAGTGTTGGTGACAAGACTCCGGGCAAGCTGTTGAAACAGCCTCCCCAGCTTTGATAATCCAGATGTTGGTGCTTCTCTGGTAACTATGTATTGCTATGGACAGACTAGCTTGTGTTATTTGCTCTGTTTATAATGTATGCTTATAATTTCTGTTTGTATTTGCTCTGAAGTTCAGGGAGCTGATCTTTTCCGCCTGAACTAAGTGAATGATATATGTATGTTTAATTAAACTGAGATTGTTAACCCCTTAAAATTGCTTTCCTTAGAAAAGCAGATCAAAGAACCTGTGCTGGCAGCCCTTCTGTGTGCTGGTGTTATTGGTCTTACACAGCTGTGGTAGCTGCTAGCAACATTGTTGTTACAGGCCTGGAATTCTCTTCCTCCTCATCTCTGCCTCCTGATGTCCTGGTTTCCTTCAAGTCTCAGTTAAAATCCCAGCTTTTACCCCAGTCCTCATTAACGTTAGCATCTTCCCCTGAGATTATCTCTAATTTATTCTCTATCCTGTTTGCATGTTGTCTCTCCCTTTAGATTGTGAGCTCCTTAGGGGCAGGAACTGGTTTTGCCCTTCTTTGTATCTCCAGTGTTTAGCACAGTGCCTGGTATACAGTAGCAGCTTAATAAATGACTTGATTCTCTGAAGGGGTCATAGAGTATAGTGGAAAGAGTGTTGAATTTGGTGAGTTTGAATCTCAGCTTTGCCACCGGGGTGACCTTGGACCTATAACGTGAACTGGCCTCAGTTTCCACATCAATAAAATGAGGGGGTTCAGATTAGATGACCTTTAAAGTTCCTTTCAGCTCTGACTCTATGATCCAATACCACCTAGCCTTACCTTTCTACCACTGAGGCCCCAGAGGCCGGTAGCATTTCTTATGCTTGTTGCTAATTTGAAGTCAATGGGCTGGATTCCAGGTGACAGATGGTGACACCAATGCTTTCCTGGCACTGAGAATATTCTGTAGGGAGTTAATATTTAGTGAAGACTAAAGACAGAAGGGCCAAAGTATTTAGCTTGGAACAACCATGCCCTAAGCTTGCCAGTCGGGTTGGCTCAGCATGACACAAAGAATATCACCCCCAAATCCCTCCTGTGTTGCTTCTGATTTCTGTCTAATAGGACAGTGGATTCATAACATTTTCAGCCATGAACTATTAGATAGAACAGTGATCAGGATGTGTTTGCTTGTTTGAGGTTGGTCTCTTTAGGATCTTGTCCTGGAGCCAACTTAAAGGAGTGAATTTCATTGCCTGAGATGTATTGAAAATTTAGGGATTCTGCAGTACTCTGGAGCCAAGTTACAGCTTAGAAGAGGAGAAGGTGGGAGCTATTAAAGACTCCTAGTTTCCAGTCACAGAGCCTAACTCATTGGAAGGAATGCATTCAATCTTGAGGAACAAGAGGTCTGTTGGTGCAACTCTCCAGCCTGTTGACCCATGGAAGAAGAATGACTTTGCCTCCAAGAGGAATCACCCGGCTGCTTTCCCTGTTGAAGGTAAGGAGTAATGTCAGTAAAACCCTCCAACTCTGGCAGATGAACCAAGAGGTCAGGGGTCAATGGAGGTTCCTAATGGCTCACTGATAGTAGCATTAATATGGCTTATTTGGCTTTGTCCCTTTCCTTGGGCCCCCTTATTACCACCTCTGTCATTGTCCTAGCAATCTTGAGAGCACCTGGCCCTCTCCCAATGCCTTATCTTCCATGATCATCTGTATGACATTGTTACCTAACTACCAATTGACTGGCTAGCTGAGCTGTCCATCTCCTCGTTGGCCTTTTCTGAGTAAAATGAGAAAACTTACAGTGATGCTTTTTATTTCAAATGAGATAATATTTGTAAAGCACTTAGCAAGTGCCTAGAACATAGTAGGTGCTTAATAAATGCATGTTCTGCAAGTTCCCTTCTTTCCCCTTGTCTTCCTGTCTTTCCCTCTCATTCTCAGCAACAGTAGAAGGACAGAAGACAGAGGGAAACAGGAATTTTCTGAATGAAAAAGTTTGAAACCATTGGATGGATTAGGGGTTCTTAACTCTTTCTGTTTCAGGGACCCCTGGCAAAAACAGAGTAAGGAAGGATCATAAAGGAGATTCAGGTACAACTGTATGACAGCATTTCTGATCCTTCTTAGAATCATGTTTTTAGATGCATAAAAATAAAATGCATAGGATTACAAAGGAAACTGATTATATTGAAGTAAAGGCATAATTTTTTTTCCTATCCAAGTTTACTGGGCCCAGAGATTTATCCACAGTCCTTGGATCCCAGGTTAATAATCCTTGGCACAGATGTACAATATCCTGCAAACAGACAACTGTCGAACGATTACATTTCTCCACTGGGACATTTGAGGTTGATAGTGGTTTATTTAAATCCTATACATTCATTTTTGCCAAAGAGGCAGATGCCAGAGGCAGCAGAGTGCAGGTCAAAACTCACACAGGCCGTTAGGAGTTAGGTCTGGGTTCTAGCCTTATCTCTGACAGTCTAAGCTATGTGCCTCTAGGCCAAGTTAGGTTCTTCTAGCCATCAGTTTCTTTTTTCCATAAAACAGGTCAGTAATACTTCAGCTACTGCTCTCACAGGCCTGTTCTAAGTAAAGACCTTTGTAAACCTTAAAGAATCACAGAAACATGAGCTGTTATTATTGTTACGCCAGCCTCGGATGATTGCGAGCTTTGCTCCTGAGCACACAGCATTCACTGACCAAATCCTTGCTGAATTGAATTCTAGCCAGAAGAGAAACCAGATCTGGCTAGTGCAATAAATAACCCAAATCACATACCAAAAAGCTTTTGCTGATGTAGGATATAAATACAATGAGTTTTCTCTTCCAGTGGTGAGAGGAGAATCACATGTGGGACCAAGGGAGGGGGGTAGGGGGGGCAGGTTGGTGGTGGAAGGGGGTGGAGACTGAGTGCTAAAACAGACCCAGGCACAGAATTTTATTTCAAATTGTATTTTCGTAGTGATTTGAAGGAACCTACTGTCTGAAAATCTCAAGCTTTGCTTTTGTCTGTTTGTTTTGTTGTATTTTTATTTGTAACTAGCCCCGTGAATTTCTATGGTAGGACGGTAAGAGCGGGTCTACAGCAGTTCTAGAAACCCACCAGGAAAAAAGGGTGAGGGGAGACTTTACCACCATCAGTCCTTCCCAAATACTTTAAATATTATCTTTGAAGGCTCAGCTTTGGAATCTGTAATTTATAAGCTCGGTGGAGTGTAATCCATCTCTTTCAAAGCTGTAAACAGGCAGGATGAGGGGGATCTCGGCAGATCTCAGCTGAGCTTATTATTCTGTGATCTGAATGATATGTGGATCCAGGGTCTATTTTGGTGGGTGCAGAGACAGGGACCAGGAAAATGCGCCCTCAGCTGTTGTCAGGGGTGGAAGGAATCTGATAGGCCTCCTTCTCCACCTCCAGCCTTTTTTTGTTTTCTTTCCTTAACTATTAAAACCCTGGAAGGAACTGATAGACAGTAAGAAAGGAGCGTAAAGGAGATTCAGCTAAAACTGTGTGAGAGCAATTCTGACCCTGGTGAATGTTGTCTACTGCCCACCTTGTCAGAGACGGCAGCCATTTTGGGGAATGGACAAAGGTTCTAAAATGGATTCCTTCCTTTTTTTTTTTTCTTTTTAAAGTAGCTAATATTTATATAGCTCTTTAAGGTTTGCAAAATGCTTTACATATATTACCACTAGGTAGGTACTATTATTCCCTCTGTTTTTACACTGGAGGAAACTGAGGCACACACAGGTTAAGTGATGCACCTAGGGCCACACAGCTGGTAAGTATCTGAGGGAGGATTTGAACTCAGCTCTTAAGGACTCCAGGTTCAGTCCTCTTAGCTGTGTGCCACTTAGCTGCCAGCTTGAATTCCTTTTTAATTATGGGTAAGATGTCTGAAGTCTCTATCTTTAGGGATGATGGCCATTATTTTAAAAAACATCTGGGCTTGTTCTACCAGTCATTAACAATTGAGTATCTATTCTGATAGGGCAGCTGGGTAGCACAGTGGTTTGAGGGCTGGCCCTGGAAGTAGGAGGATCTGAGTTCAAATTTGAACTCAAACACTAGCTGTGTGACCCTAGGCAAGTCACTTAACCCTGTTTGCCTCAGTTTTCTCACCTGTGAAATGAGCTGGAGAAGGAAATGGGAAACCACTCCAATATCTTTGCCGAGAAAACCCCAAATGGGATCAAGAAGAGTCAGACATGACTGAAAAACAACTGACCTATTTCTGTTCTGATTCAAGGGACACTTCTTCTCTGCACTGCCTTTCCTTGTGGTTTTTGCAGTCCAGAAGGTATTGGCAGTGATATGCTGGTAAATGTTTAACAACTGACTCTCCGAAAGAAAAAAAAAAGAGTATGCAAAACACACTTTTCAGTTTAACCTTCATAATTGACATTTTCTCTGTCACTTTCTTAAGTCTAGACAATCCACAAAACAATAAGTTTATCCCTCATTTGTAGTGTTTACCATTTCCAGCTGTAAATACACCAAAAATTTAACAATCAGCTTTGCTTAGCTGGTATAAGCTGGCTCCAGCAAGGCTCTGGGTTTAGAATAAAATGAGAAGTTTAATCTAGATGGTCTTTAAGAGCCCTTAGACATCCTCTGTTCTGCTACCTCCAGAAAAAAAAAGTAATTTAAAAAAGTAATTTCTTTTTAGAAAGCTTAGAGACTACAGATAATGAACGTGGAGTCATTGGCGACACAATAGATAGAGAACTGTCTTTGAAGTCAAGAAGACCTCAGTTCAAATCCTGCCTTAGGCATTTACTAGCTGTGTGACCCTGGGCAAGTCCCTTAACCTCTATCTGCCTCAGTTTCCTCCTCTGTAAAATGGGGATAATAATAGCAAAATACCTCTCAGGATTGTTGTGGAGATCAAATGGGATAAGATATGTAAAGTGATATACAAACACTGGTTATTGTGATTGCGGCTTCTCTAAGACAACCATCTTGGAGTTTATCTATTAATAAATATTAAGCACCTACTATGTGCCAGGCACAGTGCTAAGCACTGGAGATACAAAAAGAGTCAAAAGCCCCTGCCTTCAAGGAGCTTACAATCTACTGGGGGAAGTAACATGTAAATATATACACATACATACACACATACATACACACGTGTATACATGTATACATGTGTATGTATACATATATGTGCATGTGTGTATGTATATATTTCTGTGTATATGTATATATATACACACACAAGCTATATACAGGATAAATAGGAAATAATTAGCAGAGAGAAAACACTGGAATTAAGAGGGGTTGAAGAAGGCTTCCTGTAGAAGGTACAATTTTAGTTGGGACTTAAATGAAGCCAGGGAGGGCAGCAATCAGAGCAGAGGAGGGAGACTGTTCTAAGGCACAGGGGACAGCCAGAGAAAATGCCCAGAGCTGAGAGATAGAGCGTCTTGTTTGTGGAACAGCCAGGAATCCAGTGTCACTGGACAGAAGAGTCAGTGATGCAGAGTAAGGTGTAAGAAGACTGGAAAAGCAGGAGGGGGCTAGGTTAAGAAAGGCTTTGAATTTTGAGCAGAGGATTTTGGTTTTGTTCCTGGAGGTGACAGGAAGCCACCGGAGTTTAACGAGTAGGGAGGTGACATGGTCAGACCTGTGCTTCAGGAAAATCACTTTTAGTGGCTAAATGGAGGAGGTGCTAGAGTGGGGAGAGACTTGAGGCAGGCAGACCCACCAGCAGCTATTACAATAATCAAGGCATGAGGCGATGAGGGCCTACCACAGAGGGTGGCAGTGTCAACAGGGAGAAGGTGAAACGCTGAGGGCTTGGGCTAGGAGACTTCTGAGATCCTGCTCTGGCCTAAATCCTATGATATTGTACCCCACGGCTGTGGCTTCAATAATCACATTTATAGGGTTGACTCCCAACCTACGCATCCAGCCAAAAACTCTCCTCTGAACTTCAGCCCTGCGTATGCAGCTGCTGGCTGGACATCCTCAACTGGATGCATCACCAAGTGCCTCAAAATCAACATGTCCAGAAAGAAAGCAAAAGCTACTATGTCAGTCTGGTTAGATGAGGCCCCTTGCCCCAAAGGGAGAAGGGAGGACAGGCACACAGCGCAAAGACCAGCTAGAATGACTGATGAATACGTGGGTAAGCAGCAAAGGAATTTCACCAGCTCCATTCTGCTTCCTTATCTAGCTAACTCATGATTGTGTGTTCAAAGGTGCCTGGGATCAGCTTATCTCACACTGGTTCGTTCATAAAGTGCTCTGGCTCCCTTTGTCCTACTGAATATAAAACCACATAAGCCCCAAGGCTCAGGAGCCACTCTGATCAGGCTGTATGTAGTCCTAACAGCTAATACTAAGAGCTAACATTTTTATAGGGCTTACCATGTGCCAGGCACACTAAGCACTTCTACAAATATTATCTCATTTTGATCCCTCACAACAATCCTGGGAGGTAGGTGCTAATATTATCTCCTTTTTACAGATAAGGAAACTGAGGCAGACAGAAGGGACATCTTGCCCAAAGTCACATAGCTAGTAAATGTCTGAGGCTGGATTTGAACTCGGGTCTTCCCTTTTCCAAGCCCGGAACTCTATCTACTGCACCACTTTGCTGCAAAGCATACTAGCCCCTGAAGGGACCTCATGTGTCCTGTGGCATGTCCTAGATTCAGGACAAAAAATCCTGGGTGACTGTCACACAGAGACATGTGGCGTTCATATAGCCTTTGTTTTCCTATCAGTAAGCCCTAACTTGTTAAATGTCCTACATCTCTCTTAAATCCAAACAGGTCATCACAGCTAATTAGCCTGGCATTTAAGGCTCCCCATTACCTGCTTCCTCTCTTCTTTTTCAATCGTTTTTCATTTTACTCGCCTTCGCGCCCTCTCCATTCCAGCCAAACTGGACTAACTATTCACTACACTTGACATACTGGCCCCTGCCTTCCTTATTTGCGCACACCATTCTCCATGCTTGGATTCCATTTCTTTTTTCATCTCTACCTTTCATACTGCTTATATTCCTTTGAAATTTGGCCTACAGGCCACCTCTTCTGGAGAGGGCCGCTTCAAGGGTCACCCAGCTGAAAGTATTTTGTTCCCTCTCCCCGAATTTTCCCAGAGTACTTTGTCTGAGTCCTTCTTCCCCTCCAATCTCACTCCACTGTTATTCTACATATTTTGGTGTGTGCCGTATCCACATCCCCAGAATGGAGGCTCCCAGAGGACAGAGATGGTGACGCTCTTCATGACGTGCGCACAGTAGGCTCTTAATAAACCTTTATTGAATTTGGATTATTAATTCCTATTCTTTTTGTACTGGGTGGCAGCAGTCAATAGAAGGTTGGATTTTCAGTCAGTGAGTCCTGCCTCAAGCGCTTAGTATCTGTGTGACCCTGGGCAAGACACTTAACCTTGCTCAGCCTGTAAACTGAGGATAATTGCATCTACTTCGTAGGGGTTTTTTGAGCACCAAATGAGATAACATGTAAAACATTTGGAAACCTGAAAGTGCAGTATAAATACAGTATTGTATTTATCAGATATTAGATAAATCTAACTAATATCTAACAATATTAGGCTCATGTTGAGAGACTGAAATTTAGGGTCATTCCAATTTGCTGAATTTTTAGATCTGAATCCAGAAATTCTTATTCATAAGCCAGTTAATCTCCCTCTGCCAAATACCTGCTTTTTTCTTTTGAAACCTTGTGTTCAGCTGGCTTCTTTACTGTCTAAGATCTGCATTTGCAAGTTTGAAAAGCCCTCATGTCCCTAAATCACATTATTCCCATCTGAATTTTTAGGGAGGGTATAAGTGGAATCATCGTGATTCAGGAGGACTGTGCTTTCCAGGGTAGACAGAGACAGGCTTATGAACCACTCTGACTAGACATTCCTGGGTTAGGCTGAACTGAATCACATGGGCTACAGGAAAAGTCTGGGTCAAAACAACTGTCCTCAATAATACTCACCCCTTACGTTTACTGCTTCTCACCAAACAGAGGACTTTTACGTAAATAATCCCATTTAACATGACCATCCTGTGAAGGAGGTCCAGAAGCTGTTTTGACCTTCATTTCCCAGCTGAGGTTAAAAGAGCTTGTTGACTTGCCTAGGATGATACAGCGTATAAGTAAGTGGAAGAGTCAGTACAACTGAGGTCTTCAGACTTCCACCACCCTGCTTTTCTCATTATGGCACATAGTTTTCCAAGAGCTTTTAAATATTTTTTTTGGTGGGGGGAGGAGGGCATCAACCATTTTTGCAAGATGAGTTAAGACTTGTTTTCATATTCTTTTGTTGGACATAAGAACCAAAGTAAAATCTGGCATTAGGTTCCAGCTTGCGAGCCATTAAAGGACTAGCTCTTGGAAGGAAGGCCTGTGGCTTGGTGTTTCCATGACATCTCATGATGATCTTGCCCTCAGTAGACATTACTCAGTTCTTCTAGTCATGGGGGGGTGGGGGCTTCTAAGAGAGTAAAGTCTGGGTCCATTCTTATTTAGAGAGAAGGTCTGCCTAAGGTGGGAGAAAAGGCAGGCAGTCATGGGGTGTGTGTGTGTGTGTGTGTGTGTGTGTAGTGAGGTGAAAGGGAATGATGGAAGGCAGACAGAAGACTTCACCTCTCTCTCACCAAGGGCTTTGTGATTTTTCCATTGTCTTATGTGCTGGACATAGTGCCTTCCCCCACTTCTACCACATTCTTTCTTTGCCTTCCGTCTTTCTTTAAGAGAATGAGTTGAATGGGCAGCCATGGTAGCAATGGTGAGCCATTTGGTCAATCACTCCTAATTGCCCTCTGTCACCATAGTACTGCCCTACTGACTCATTGCCTAGATGGCTTTCCTGGTACAAATGTTACTTTTCTGATCTGAGAAAGTGTATCAGTCAATAAATATTTACGTATTAAGTGCCTACACAGTGCCAGGCATTGTACTAAACACTGGGGATACGAAGAAAGGCAAGAAACAGTCCCTGTACCCAGTGAGTTCACAGTCCTATGAGGGAGATAACATGTAAAGAACCATATATGAACAAGACACATACAGGATATTTGGGAGATAATGAATAATGGGGGAATGTATTACCTTTAAGGGTGATGGGGAAAGTAGTGGCTTTGAAGTCAAAGGATTTGGGTTTGAATGTGCCTCTAATGCCTACTACCTTTGTGACTGGGCCTCAGTTTCCCTGTCTATAAAATAAGACTGGATGACCTTTGAAGTCAATTCCAACTTGAAATCAATGATATTATGATTTATAATTCTTCCCTTTTTTGTGGTGGTTGTTCAGAGACCCCTGCTAGAGACAGTGCTCAGGCAAAGAACTTCAATATTCAATCTATCTTCCCATCCTCAACTATGCCCCTCCCCCTCAAAGTGCCTCCTCTCAAGATATTTCTAATAAGTACACACAGACTAGCAAAGGCCAGTAGCTAACATTGTTTATAGAGTTTATAGAGAAAAAATAAACATTTTAAGCCAAGAAAGGTAAGTAGAATTTTCCATGCTCAGAAGAAAGGCTTCAAATGAGCCCACGGAGAGAAAAGAGACAGAGAATGACTGCCTTGGGGTCTGTAGTGAGTGGGAAGGGATGTCAGCAAGGGAGCATCTGTTCTGAAGCTCCTTGTGTCCAATTGGCCCACACATCCTTACTCCAGGCATCCTGGCCCCAATCCTCGTGGACAGTGTCTCTACTTGGTGTTTTAGCTGCTTCTGCTTCCCTAGCTCTATTTTCTTTTATGCTTGTCAAGAGCTTTCTATGAGTCCCCTTCCTGGATTTTTGTGAACTGAATTTTTAAAGGTCACCCAGGGGCCTATTATTTTTCATTCTGCAATGCTGTTCCTGTAACAAGGATTATTCCCACCCATCCCTCATTCCTGGGAGGCCAGAGACATGGGAGTTACAGCCCAGAGAAGGCTAATCTAGAAGCTATAGTCTTGCCAGTATGGAGGGTGGGGGAAGACCAAGGGACCACTCAGAGTTAACCATGTCACATGATGCAAAGTACTTTTATTATCAAGTCACCATAAAACTGGAAGCAGCCCTCAACAGTTTCACATATTGGAAACAGGAAGAGTATATCTAACATGCTCCATGAAAGGTGGGGAAGGGTTGGTCCCTACTACATTTCCTTTCTAATTCTCTCAAGAGACTTGTTCATAGCACATAAAGCAATCACCTGATGTGGCTGTAATTTTACAGTTTAATACCTTATTATTAATTCTTTTTCTGTGATCGTGTCCTGAGTTTTCAAGACCAAGTTCTTTACAAATGAATGAATGTAAGCATTTATTAGGTACTTATAATATGCCAGGCACTTTGCTAAGCTTTGGAGATACAAAAAGCAAGATAATTTCTGCCCTCCACAAGTTTACATTTTTTTATTTTTTGTTATTATGGACTTGACAAACATCAACAAGCCAGAATATTTCTATATACAAAGAACAGAAAAAGAGGACTATATTTGAAACCTTGAACATTCACTAAATACATCTTTGGGTTTTTGGTTTTTGGTTTTTTGGTCAAATTTAACATTTATAGCAATATGATTTTGGCCCTTTTTCTCCCAAAGTGAGGCTAAATGACTACATTATCTCCTCAGGTTCTAGGGATGCCCTTGAGGGGCTTGGGGTCTCTTTCTCAAACACTACTGGCTTGGGACCCCATTCAAATATTTTCCCCACTGTTAGCTACCAGTAAGTAGTAGTGTCCCAATTCCATTTAGCCAATTAATATAAACTAGTTAATACAAAGAGGTGTTTACATTGAAGATACAGCAAGAACAAAATTACCAATGTCTTCCCCCAACATCTAGGGGGCACACTTTCTCCTATGCCATCTTGGTCTCTGGGGAGAACCGGCTCAGAAAACAGTTTCTACATAGCATTAGTGCCACTAAGTTCATGTTTAAATTCAACATTGGTGCTCAATGAGCTCCTGTCAAATATCAGTGGACTCAGTCCCAAAGGTCACTCCTCACTTCATCACTGAGGCTGGATTGGCTATAAAACCTGCACTGCCCTCCACTACCAGCCCTCTTTCTCCAGTCTCCTTCCCCCCAAAATGAAAAAACAAATGGCAGGATGAAAAACTGAGGCCCATATTCATGGTCCACATGTTGGTTTCAAATATCTGTCTTTTATCTCAGGAATGTTGCTGGGCAAGAAGGAGTCAGCCAAAGAAGGGGGAAAGTTCTGATCAACTAGTGCTTTTTTGAAGGCATCTCCCATTCTGACCATGCAGCCAATCAAAAAGGCTCCTCTTCATCAGAGTTAGCAGACCGTGACCAGTTACAGAATGTCTGCACATGCTCCAAAGTCCATGTGGACTTCTGCAAATTCTTCTAAGGGCTGGGCTTATTTTCTAGTCTCCTGTCACACACTACCTTGCTTATCCGAATCGCCTTGTGAACTTCCTTCTTCTCTCCTCTATGAATTTTTAAATGATTCATTAATGTTATTTTCTATATTTCCTTTTTGGGGTATCACATCAGCACCCTCTCTTCCCAATCTCCCTCAGATTCTTCCTCCACCAGGAAAAAAAGCTCTTTTCTGCAACAAATTATATAGTCGTACAAAACCAAATTTGCACATTAACTATGTCTGGAAAGATCTATTCCATTCTGTACCCCTGGTCCATCACTTCCCTACCAAAATGTGGCAAACATGATTCATTATCAATAGCAGGGAATTGGGATTGGGGCTGTGCCTATCAAAGCTTTTTAAGGTTTTTGCATTTGTTTTCCCTTATAATACTGTAGTTATTGTATGAATTTTTCAGGTTCCACTGACTTCCTTCTGCATCAGTTCAAGGCTTCCCAAGTTTCTCTGAATCTGTCCCTTTTGCCACTTCCTTTTTCCTTTCTTTTTAAAAATTAATTATTTTAAGTTTACAACACTCAGTTCCACAAGTTTTTGAGTTCCAAATTTTCTCCCATTCCCTCTCTCCCCTTCCCCCCAAGACATCATATAATCTGATATAGATTCTATACATACCTTCACATTAAACTTATTTTCCCAGTAATCAAGTTGTAGAGAAGAATTATAACCAATGAAATGACCTTTTGTCACTTCTTTTTCTTTTTTGAGGAGAGAAGGCAGAGCAATAGGAATTAAGTGACTTGCCCAAGGTCACACAGCTAGTAAGTGTGTCAAGTGTCTGAGGCTGGATTTGAATTCAGATTCTGCTGACTCCAGGACTGGTGCTCTAATCACTGCGCCACCTAGCTGCTCCTTTTTGTCATTTCTTAAGAGCAATAACATTGCATTATATTCATACGACATGATTTATTCAGGCAGCAGGTGGCACAGTGGATAGACTAAGCTAGACCTTAGTTAGGAAGACCTTCTCTGGCTTCCTTCAAGTCCCAACTAAAATCCTATCTTCTATAGGAAATCTTCCCCTACCCCTTTTATTTCTAGTACCTTCTTTCTCTTATTTATTTCCTGTTTATCTTGTATATAACTTGTTTATACATATTTGTATGCTTGTTGTTTTCCCCTAGGTTGTGAGCTCCTTGAGGGTAGAGACTATCTTTTGACTCTTTTCATATTCCCAGAGCTAAGCATGGTGTCTAGCACACAGTAGGTGCTTAATAAATGTTTATTGACTAGAAGTGGTATTGCTGGGAAACAAGACATGCATAGTTTAGTGATTTCTGGGATATAGTTCCAAAATGATTTTCCAGATGGCTACACCAATTTATACCTCCCAAAACACGGCATTAGGGTGCCTTTTCTCCCTAATTGTAATTTTGCTTGCGTCCAATCGTGATTTTCCATTTTTGTTGTCTTTGACAGTCTGATGGGTGTAAGGCAGAACCTCAGAATTATTTTAGTTTTTATTTCTCTTATCATTAGTGATATGGAGCATTTTTTTTCACATAATTGCTGATAGTTTGCCTTTCTTCTTTTGAGAACTGCCATTTTGTATCCCTTGACCATTTATCTATTGGGTAATGGCTCTTATTCTTTTACATTTGAATCCTTGGCATGGTTCCTCTACCTGTCTCCACCACCCGTTTACCTGAGTTTATTCTGGCTTCCCTAATGTAACCCCTGGTGCAACTACTTAATTCTAGCCATTTTTTTATAATGGTCTGAACTAGATGAAGGATTTGACTTTCTCTCTTTGTCTCTCTGTCTTTCTCTCTCTCTCTCTCTCTCTCTCTCTCTCTGCCTCTCTCATATTTGTCTTTCTGAGTCCTCTTTCAGATATTTTCTAGGGTTTATGTGGGAGGGTTAGACATCTCTATGAACTTTCTCATGTCCATCCTAACCATGAGAAGGAGCTCATATTCTAGTGGAAGAAGACAACACATTTAGGAGAACAGTCACTAAGGAGAGGTGTTGTAGTAGTCAAGGAAGTCATATGGATGATTAGTAAAGTCATAGGGAAGTTGATTGACCTGTCCATTCCAGGAATGGTGGTCTGATTGGATTCCTGTTCCTGGAACAAGAGGTGGTTCTCAGTGCTTGACAAGAAGATGGCCAGAGTGTGTTATGGTTTATCCAAGGCCTGCTAGATATGGTAAACTTTCACTATTCAGAAGTACTCCTAGGGAAGGAGTTTGAGGCTGATGTGAGAGGGTAGAGTGTAGCAATATGGCAGCAAGTTGGCCCAAAATTAGAATTTTACAGAAGCAATCCAACAAGGTTCTCTTCTGTTCAAGGCATTGTTCTAGGTGTTGGGAATAAAAAGATTGAATGAAAAATCAGTCCCTATGCTCAGGTGGCCTACATTTTGCTGGAAAGATACAATATGCATCTCCCAGGGGAAAAATTTTGCACAGGAGTTGAACACTGAGGTAAGCTAGGGATTAAAAGACACAGAGATGAAGAGGAGGGAACAGCTTGCACAAAGTCAAAGATGCAGGAGATGAAAGGCTCAGTTCAGCAAGTAGCAGGTAGACAATCTAGGTGAAATGGTGGCCAGAGCACTGGAGTCAGTAAGAGTTAAGTCCAGATCTTACCTTAGACACATTAGCAATGTGATCCTAGGTGTGTCATTCAATATCTTAGCCTTACTTTCCTCCTCTGTAAAATGGGGAAAACAATGGTTCCTGCTTCCACAGGGTTGTTACAATGATCAAATGAGATAATAAACAGAAAGCTTTTTGCAAACCTTAAATGGCTATATAAAATAAATGCTAGCTGTTAGACCAGTTTGGTACAGAATCTAAGAACCAAGTAGGAGGCACATTCAATCGCTAAACATTTAAGTACCTACTATGTGCCAGGTGATGTACAAGTGCTGGGGATACAGAAAGAGGCAAAAAACAGTCCCTGCCCTCAAGGAGTTTACAACCTAATGAGAGAGAATACATGCAAACAAATATATGCAAAGCAAGCTATATAAAGCTAGATAAATAGGAAATAATTAAAAGAGGTAAAGCACCGGAATTAAGAGGGGTTAAGGAAGGCTTCTCAGTGGTTAGAATCAGGAAGACTTGAGTTCAAGACTTGCCTCAGATACTTACTAGCTGTATAACCCTGGGCCAACCTCTATTTCTGTCTGTTTCCTCACCTGTAAAATGGAGGTAAGAACAGCACCTACCTTTCAGGGTTCTTGTGAGGATCAGGTTGAATTAATATTTGTAAAGCACTTTGTAATTTTTTTTTTTTTGCATGGGGGAAGGCAGGGCAATTGGGGTTAAGTGACTTGTCCAAGGTCACACAGCTAGTAAGTGTGTCAAGTGTCTGAGGCTGGATTTGAACTCAGGTCCTCCTGACTCCAGGGCCAATCCTCTACTCACTGCGCCACCTAGTTGCCCTCAAATCTTTTAAGACATATATAAATTCTAGCTATTGTTATTTTCAGTTTCTAAGAACCTTAGAAATTATCTAGTCCAACCCATACCTGAAAAAGAATCCATTTTACAATATCCCCAATCAGCAATCATTTAGCTTTTGCTTGAAGACCTCCAATTAGGGAGAACCCACCACCTCCCAAGGCAGCTCCCAAGAAAGTAGAGCACTACTTTCTAATTGCTTTAATGTTCAGAAGTTTTATCTGACATCAAGCCTATGCCTGCCTTTCTGCAACTTTCACCTAACTTTCCTACTTCTTTCCTCTAGATCAAGCAGAAAATGTCTGCTCACTCTTTCACATGATTCCGTCAGCTACGGACAGCAGCAATCATGGACTTCCATTGGTCTCCTCACCAATCCTGGTCACTCTTTTCCGAATGCCCTTCAGATGGTGTCTCTTTTTCCTAAAATGTGACATCTAGAAGTGAACCACAGAGTTCCAGGTGTGACTTGGTAGCAGCAGAATGTTCACTCCCACATTCTGAATATCACACACCTCTTAAAATAGCTTAGGACAGCTTTCGCTCTTTTGGCAACATATCCCTTTATTGACTCAGGTGGAACTTTCAGTCCATTATATTTTTTCCCACAGAAATTATTGTCTAGCCAAGACTTCTCCATTCTGCACTTGTAAAATCAATTTTTGGAACCCAAGTATTCAATCAACAAGCATTTATTAAGTGCTTCCTATATGCCAGGTACCATGTTACATAATGGTAATACAAAGATAAAAATGAAACAGTCCTGGTCCCCAAGGAATTTAAGTTCACCCACGAGAAGAAAAAATGTACACACATAAATGTATTTTAAAAAAAAAATCAGCCAACCAACAAACATTTAGTAAGTACCTACTGTTTGTCAGGCATCATGCTAAACACTGGGGATATAAATCCCCTACAATTACATTCTAATGGGGAAGATAACTATGTGTGTATACATATATATATATATATGTATGTATATGTATATATATGTATATGTACATATATATACATGCATATGCAGATATACATAGAAATACATATATGTGTATATATGCTTACATGTAAATATACATATAGATCTATATACACATGCACTGATCTCCTAGGGTTTGAGGATCAAATGAGATAATAATTGCAAAGCAATTAGCACAGTGCTTGGCACACAGTAGGTGCTATATTAATGTTAGCTATTATTGTTATTATTACTATGCATTTTGTAGTCATATTGAATGGGGACCCCCTTTTCATTATTTCATTCTGGATTTTATTATTGCGATCTGATAATACTGTTGATTTTCATGGGTAATTTTGAATTTTTGTTATTTCTTTATGCTTATTTTTAAATTTTTGGTTATTTCCTTTCGGATTTTATTATTCCTATATGGAAACACTGTTGATTTTTGTGGATGATTTAAGCTATTGTCTTAATTTTATAGATCTATATGTATATTTACACATACATATTATATATATGCACATAAGCATATACATATATGTATGTGTGTGTGCTTATATAGTGTACACAGTAGTTTGGGAGAGAGGGCATTAGCAATTGGCACGATCAGGAATTTTCATGTTGAAGGTGTTCCTTGTAGGAAGAGAAGGATTCTATGATATGGGGGTAAAGAGGGAATGCGTTCCAGGGACCAGAGATGGAGTGTTATCTGTGAGGAGCCAGTTTGGTCGGATTGCAGAGTGTGGGAGCGGTAGCAACATTTCATGAAGTTGGAAAGATAGATGAGAGTGAGGTAGAGAAGGGCTTTACAAGCTAAACAGGGCAGTTAATATTTTATCCTAGAGGCAATAGGGAACCACTGGAGTTGACTAAATAGGGACATGATATCATCAAATCTGCATTTAAGACGAATCACTTTGGCAGCAGTATAAGGGATAGACTGGATTGGTGAGAGACTCCAGGTTAGGAGACAAATTAGGAGGCTGTTGCAATATTCCGGGTGATGAAATCCTGAACTAATATGGTAGCTAGGTGAGGAGAAAGAAGGGGTCAGATGGCAAGATTTGACAACTGATTAGATGATATATGGGGTAAATGAGGGCAAAGAACCAAAAATAACACAAAGATTTTAGGGGGCAGGGTATGGGTGGGAATGACTTCAGCTGAGTTTGAGATGTCCTTGAGACATCTAGTTTGAAATATCCAATAGACAGCTGGTGATATGGGACTGAAGCTCAGTGGAGAGATTGGGGCTGGTTTTATAGGTCTTTGAGTCATCTTCATTGAGATGATAATTAAACCCACTGGGGCTGATGAAATTCCTGAGAGATAATGTAGAGGGAGAAGAGAATTTGGCCTAGGACAGAACTTCAGCATCCACCCAAAGTTAGGATGTGTTTATACAAATAAGGAGCCAGTAGAAGGAGATGGAGAAGCGGTCAGACAGGTAAGGGAGAACCAGCAGAGAGTAGTATTATGAAAACACAGAGAGGAGACAGTATACTTGAGAATAGGATTGTAAATCGCCAAATGCAGAAGGTAGGTAGAGAAGGATGAAGACTGAGAAAAGACCATCAGATTTGTCAACCAAGAGATTGTTGGTAATGTAATGTGTAAAAAGTTCAAGAAACATGATTTCTGAGTAATTAATCATTTTGTTAATTATGGCTAGTGAGTAATTAATAAAAGCATGGTCATTTGGCCATCTCTCATAAACTAAAGACCCCTCATGGAACCCATTCAACGCTCATATGCCTTTAGAAGAGTAAGTGTTCTTGAGGGTAGAAATCAATTCCGATTGGCTACCAGTTAATGAGAGAATGGATATAATAATGAGAGGCGGGCTTATTCTAATGAGGGGATAGGAGATGTGACAGATCACTCAGGCTTGTCTAACTAGAACACAATGGGCTGAATTTCACCCAGATTAGGTTTTCTTTGTAAGGTTTTTCTAGTTGGGTGGGGCAACAACCCCTGCTAGATAAGGTGGTCTAGGTGGGGTACATTTTGGGCAAGGTCAGAGATCTCCTTGAAAGACTGGACTTTGAATGAGGAAATAGGAAAAAGGAAAAAACCCTGGATCTTCTCAATAATTGGTTATTTAATAATCATTTCTCTCAGTAACTTTGGAGAGAGCAATTTCAGTTGAGTGAGGGGACCGGAAGCTAGATTGCAAAGAGGTAAAAACTGAGAGGAGAAGACATGAAGTCAGTGAGTATAAGCAGTTTTTTAAAGAAAAGGAATTTTCTGAGAAAGGGAAGAGGGATCTAGAATGATAATGTGAAGGAGTCGCAGGGTCTAGTGAAAATTTTTTAAGGACAAAGGAAACTTGAGCATATTTGAAGGCAATAGAGAAGGAACCAGTAGATAAGATGAGGTTGAAGATTCAAGTGAATTTTGTGTGTGTGTGTGTGTGTGTGTGTGTGTGATTGAAGCTGCAATCTGCTGGAGAAAATGGGAAGGGATGGGATCAAGTGCAGGAGTGGCGGGGTTGGCCTTAGTAAGGAGACAGGCAAAAGGAGGAGAGAGTGAGGGGTGATGTCAAGGAGTTTTGAGATAATAGAAAGGGAAGAGAGGGAGGTTGTGTTGAATGGCCTTGGTTTTCTCAGTAAAGAGGCAAGGTCCTCAGCTGAGACATGGGGGATGGGAAGTGTGGGAAGCTTGAGGAGAGAAGAGAAGGTCTGGAATAGTTTCTGTGGGGAGTGAGATAGGGAATTATTTAGGAATAAAAGGGCTACTTTGTTATAGTGAGAAACCAGCTGAGGTGGGATAACATAAAATGATAACATACCCAAACGACATAGTTGTGTGATTTCTGCCAGCTCTGTTCAGCAGCCCTAAGTAGGAGCAGGGGAAATAAATATAAGGTAATTTTATCGGGTGAAAGCGTTAGCAGCTGGGAATTAGGAAGGGCCATGGGTAGAAAGTGGCCCTTGAGCTGAGATTTGAAGGGAGCTCTGTGGAGGAGAGGAAGGAGAGTATTCTGGTAGTGGAGGACAGTCCATGCAAAGGCATGAAAACTAAAGATGGTATGGGACCCCAGATCATGTTTCACACCCCATACAGCCGGCTACCCAGTAATCTTGCCTTTTGTTTTACCATTGCTCCATACCTTCCCATCTGAAATAGTACCTCTGGACCAGACCACCAGAAAAATGTCCCTAGAATATGGGATATTAATGTACTTAGCTTTGGAACTACTGCTTTGGATTGAGCCGTTTTGCCTGGTATGTGAGTGGGAAGATGCTCAACTCGACCACTACCCAGCCCTGGATCACCATACCAGACTGTGCTTCACATTCCATCCAGCTATCTACCTTCGCCATCTTATTACTCATGTTGCTACTGTAGAGAGTATTAAATACCAAACAAAGTGTTGATGTTGATAGGAACCTCAGAAGAGGAGGGCAGTTAGGATAAGGGTTGGTTTGGTAGGGAAAGAGAATAAGTTCTATTCCATACATGTTGAGTTTGAGATATCTATGAGATGTACAGTTGGAATTGTCCAATGGTAGATGCTGATATGGGACTGGAGCTCAGGAAAAAAGGGAGTTGTGGAATTTTATATTTATCCCTATTAGATTGCATCTTATTCCAGGGTCTCGCAGTGCATTCTGGGCCATCTCCAGTCATCCTGATGAATATCAGGCCGCTGGACCCAGGTGGCTCTGGAGGAGAAAGTGAAGCTGGTGACCTTGCCCAGCCCTCCCTCACTCAAATCCAAGCCAAGTACAAGTCATGTCATCTCATCATCTTATTAGATTCAGTCTAATGTTCTAATCTTTCTGGATTTTGACCGTCATTCAGCATGTTAATCATCCCTCCAAGCTTTGTTCCATTTTGATAAGCATGGCATCTATGTATTTATTCAATTCACTGATAAAAATGTTGACTCATTTAGGTCTAAAGAGGACTCTCTGGGGGATCCTATTAGATATTTCCTTTCAAATGGTTTCTGTCCCATTAATTAATCCTCTTTAGGTGTAGTCATTTAGCAAGCTCCAAATCCACTATTTAGCCCATAGTTCTTTTGTTGTTGTTTAGACTTGCTATTAAAACCTTAACCATAAATATCAATATAACTGTGGCATCCTCTCTGGAGTATTCCCTAACTTGCACTTGAAAGGTTGGGTCCCTAGGGGGCAGACAACTCCCAGATTCAAAGTTTTTCCTAAAACTTTAGTTTATGAGCCCCATCTGGTGCTTTTTACTTCTAATGTTCATCCAGCTGGTATAATTAGTTCAAAGAAAAGGCATTTGTTGTAATGGTATTGGAAAAAACAATGGTAACAAAACATTACCTTCCATAAACTTAGGGCACACTTTTCCACAAATACATGCGCATAAGTGAGAATAATAGCTACACACATAGAATTCATTAATAGAGAGATATGCACGTAGGCAATGCACACGGTCCAGTCAACTCATACCTCCTTCGGGTCTCTGCTGTCCTTCCACTTTCCATGGTGTCCTCATGCTCCCTGCCCTAGGCACAGCATCTCTTTTGAGCAGTGCTGGGCTTCCGAACACCATTCCTTTTTGTAACTCACTTTTTAATGGCCAAATTTAACTCTCCCTCAACTCACAAAGCTCTTTGGTCTCATGCCTTGACTGACTGGGCTTGGTTTCAGTGTTTCCTACTGAGTGAGTAGCACCATTCCAAGATGGAATGGAGTGGGGGCAGGGGGAGAAGGAAAGAAAAATCCCTGTTTTTCCCAGAGGTGAGGAATAATTCCTTCTCAAGGTCTGGATTATTCTCCCCTGGCTGGTTCTCTTATCACTCGCTAGAGTTTACACTCCTTAGAGCTGTCTTCTTCCTCAACTACTTGCCTTTTTTTTTTTTAAGACCACCAGTGCTATGGAAAATCCTTTGGCTAGCTCATGGCTATAATTCCATCAAGCTTGACTTCTTCACGTTTCAGGGGTAACAAAGTGTAACTTTAACATCTTGTCGTTCCTATTACCTACCCCTTACATTTTGTAATTTCATCAGCCAGGCTGGGGGTGGGGGGAGGGGAATTAATTGATCAGAGATGTCTTTATTTATTTCTCTTCACTGTACAATAAACTAAACTAGCTTAGTAAATATTTACATTGAAGCTAATTAATTTCAAGACATAAAGTAACATAAACATTTTAAGTTATTTCAATCCTCCACAACTTTGCCAATGTTGAGTTTGTTAAGAATTTTTTGCCAATTTAATAGGAGTGAACTCATACCTCAAAGTTATTTAAATGTGCATCTCTTTAATTATAAGTGAAATCAAGAGCCTGTATTTCTTCATCTTGTTTACAAGTGTAGTATGTTATGCTTTGTAAAATATTTTGCTGGTATACTTTGTGTAGTATACTATAATTCTACTCTGAGTTCATGGGAGAAACAGCAAGAGAATGAGTTGGGCTGCAGAATAAGGAAAAGGAATTCTGATGGACATTTGGAGGGTCTAGAGTTATGAAGGTCAGAGATCAAAGAAGGGGAAATTTGGGAGGACTTGAGAATGTAGAAGAAGTGGGATTGAAACTGAGGGAAGAGAAAGATCCAGGTTGAATAAGAACTGAAGCTTACAGAGGAAGAAACAAACTGAAAGAGAAGAAATTAAAAAGGAGGGAAAGGAATGGAAGGACCTGAGGAGTAGGAGTAGAGAGGACTGAGCTGAATACTTGAAGAAAAGGAAGTTAGTAAGACAAAAGAAAGTTCAGTGTGGCTAGAGAGTCATAATGTTCCAGGTCCTGAGGACTTGGGGAAGCGCTAATTAGATTCTACCGGCTGACCTGAGGTTATCAAAGATCACTGAACACTGGGAGCTAAGTAAATGGCATCAACCTCTTTCCAAAGGGGAAGGATTTGGACCTTCTGAAGAGTAAACATCTGAGGACTAAGTGATTTCCCTCTAAGGAATGACAAGATGCAGGAATGGGTGGTCTATAGGTGCAGGATCACCTGTAAAGGTCTGAGGAAGAAGAGAAAATCTACAATATTTGCTGAGTGATGTCTTGCAGAGCCTGAAAATAACAATAGAGGTCTGCAGCTCTCTTCCCCAGACAAGTATCCAGGACAAGGGAGAGAACCTCCCAAGACTTGTCAGACCTGATAACTGCTACCCACTTCTGGTGATTCACATGGATACTAATGAATGATAGTGCCAGAAGGAATCTAGGAAGCATTGCTAAAGATTATGAAGTCTTGGCGGGGATGGGTAGTGGAGTGAAGAGCAGTGGTGGTGTGATCACTGCTGCCAATCAAAGGCAAGTCTTCAGAAGAGAAAGGAAAACCTGAGAAGGGAACATTTGGTTAAGACAATGATGCTTGAGAATGTGATTTGGATTTCTTGGTCATGTCTTAAAATACAGGAATCATGGACTCCTGGAAGGGGTGGAGGGCACATAATAAGGGTTGGTAAGAATATATTTGCCTGGAGTCCTGGGAGTCTAATAAAAGTCTTTGATCTGAAGAGGAAAGGAGATAGAGAAAACTGTCTATGTATATCCACCAAGCTAAATACCCTTACTTTATTGTGTAGAAAGAATAATAGCCTTAGAAATTCATAGGAGACAAAATCCAAGAAAGAAGCCAGCACTGAAAGTCATGGACCTAGATATCTATGCATAAATGCTCAAATTATGGGTAATAAGAAAGATGTACTAGAGATCCTTATATGACAAATTTGCCATCCCAGGTATGATTGAGACCTGGTACTATAGAAGCAGTGCCTGGAATATGGCTTTGGAAGAGTGTGTTTTATCCAAAAGGAACAAGACAGTTTAAAGGAAGAGTCAAGTAGTACAGTATATTAAGAAGATATTCTCATATAAGGTGATCCAGGAACCAGAGGGTGAAGCATAGTGGAGAACATTTGAGTCAAGATAAATGGGGGCAGAAAGAAAAAGGATATTGTCATCAGAGTGTTCTATACCACAGATCACCTAGACAGAAATAGAGAAAGACTTTGGGAAATAGATCACAAGCCTAGCACAGAGGCATGGCATAGAAATGATGGGGAGACTTCAATTATTTGAGCACCCTACTGACTCCCTCTTGTTCTCTGCAACAAAAGCAGAGCAGCTAATACTGTCTTGGCTTGTTTTAAAGATAATTTTATTTTTTAAAAAGTGGAGAAGTAGGAAGCAAAGCCAAGATGGCAGAGAAAAGGCAGTGACTCGCCTGAGCTCTCCCAAAAACCCCTCTGAACACCTTTAAATAATGCCATAAAATAGTTCCTGAAGTGGTAGAACCTACAAAAGGATGGAATGAAATAATTTTCCAGCCAAAGACAAATTAGAAGGATGGCAGGAAAGATCTGTCACACCTAGGTGAGAGTGGAGCACAGTCTAGCACACACTAGCTCAGGCCTGGCCCAGCAAACCAGGAGCAGGCCTTAGGAGCCACTGAATCAGTAGTGGCAACTGTTGCTTCTGAAGCTCTCAGCCCACCCACAGACAGTAAGAGAGTTGAACAACCGGTCAGAAGGAGATTACAGGGGTCTCTTTGCTGGCACTGGGGTTAGGACTCTGTTACTTTATCCATACTCAGATCTGGGTCTCAGTCCTGGGTGGCAGTCCCAGGATGAGAAGAAACACTAGCACACCAGAGCTTGCAGCCATAGAGGGACAGGGACCCTAGTCACAGTTCCAGGGTGGAAAAGAGTGCTTGTGTTTGCCCACAGATCAGGGCACAGGCCAGGAGCATAGTAAACACACCTCTCCTTAGATCCATACCACCTTGGAAAAACTAAAAGCTTAGGGATCCCTAGAAGTATGTCTGAAAACAGCTCCACAAAAACCCTGAAGCTTGAAACAGTACGCCCCTTATCCTGGAAGCAGAGCCCCACTTTACCAGAGCTAAAAGTCAAGAAATAGACTGTAAAAAATAAGCAAACCACACAAAAAAAATTCTGACCATAGAAAGCTACTATGGTGACAAGGAAGATCAACACACACACTCAGAAGAAGATAACTAAGTCAAAGCTCCAACATCCAAAGCCTCCAAGAAAACTATGGATTGGTCTTGGGCCATAGAAGAGCTCAAAAAGGATTTTGAAAATCAAGTAAGAGAGGTAGAGGAAAAATTAGGAAGAAAAATGAGAGTGATACAAGAAAATCATGAAATATGAATCAACAGTTTGGAAAAGGAGACACAAAAATATATTGAAGAAAATAACACCTAAAAAACAGAATAGGCCAAATGGTAAAAGTGGCACAAAAATTCACTGAAGAAAAAATCTCCTTAAAAAGCGAAATTGGGCCAAGATGGCAGCTGGTAAGCAGGGACTAGAGTGAGCTCCGTACCCGAGTCCCTCCAAAAACCTATAAAAAATGGCTCTGAACCAATTCTAGAACGGCAGAACCCACAGAACAGCAAAGAGAAGCAGGGCTCCAACCCAGGACAGCCTGGATGGTCTCTGGGTGAGGTCTATTCCACATGGAGCTGGGAGCTGGGAGCTGGGAACGGAGTGGAGCAGAGCCCAGCCTGAGCGGCGTGGACCATCCAGACCAGAAGCCGGGCGGAGGGGGCCCTAGCGCCCTGAATATGTGAGCTGCAGCAGTTACCAGACCCCTTGACCCACAAACACCAAAGACTGCGGAGAAGGTTAGTGGGAAAAGCTGCGGGAGTAGAAGGAGTTCTCGGTTCGGCTTCCAGCCCTGGGGGCAGCGGAGGTGGGGCAGCTACAGTTGTTGTTACTTCTGGCTCCAGGCCCACCTGGTGGGAGGAATTAAGTGGCGGATCAGAGCAGGGGTGCACAGCCTGCCGAAGATCTAAGCCCAGTCTGGACTGGGGGTTCTTGGGGAAGGAGTAGTGCGGGTCTGACAGAGCTGGCACCTCCCCCCCCAAACGTGGAATATAGAACTCGTTAGTCTACAAGCAGTCATACCCCACTGAAAAACTCAAGGGTCAAGTTAGTTGGTTGGGAATATGGCCAGGCCGCGAAAACGCACCCAGATTCAGTCTCAGACTTTGGATTTTTTCTTTGGTGACAAAGAAGACCAAAACACACAGCCTAAAGAAGACAACAAAGTCATAGAGCCTACAACCAAAGCCTCCAAGAAAAACATGAACTGGCCCCAGGCCATAGAAGAACTCAAAAAGGATTCGGAAAAGCAAGTTAGAGAAGTAGAGGAAAAATTGGGAAGAGAAATGAGAAGGATGTGAGAAAACCATGAAAAACAAGTCAATGACTTGCTAAAGGAGACCCAAAAAAATACTGAAAAATACACTGAGGAAAACAACACCTTAAAAAATAGACTAACTCAAATGGCAAAAGAGCTCCAAAAAGTCAATGAGGAGAAGAATGCCTTGAAAGGCAGAATTAGCCAAATGGAAAAGGAGGTCCAAAAGACCACTGAAGAAAATACTACTTTCAAAATTAGATTGGAGCAAGTGGAAGCTAGTGACTTGATGAGAAATCAGGATATTATAAAACAGAACCAAAGGAATGAATAAATGGAAGACAATGTGAAATATCTCCTTTGGAAAACCACTGACCTGGAAAATAGATCCAGGAGAGATAATTTAAAAATTATTGGACTACCTGAAAGCCATGATCAAAAAAAGAGCCTAGATACCATCTTTCAAGAAATTATCAAGGAGAACTGCCCTGATATTCTAGAGCCACAGGGCAAAATAAAAATTGAAAGAATCCACCGATCGCCTCCTCAAATAGATCCCCAAAAGAAATCTCCTAGGAATATTGTCGCCAAATTCCAGAGCTCCCAGATCAAGGAGAAAATACTGCAAGCAGCCAGAAAGAAACAATTTGAGTATTGTGGAAATCCAATCAGAATAACCCAAGATCTGGCAGCTTCTACATTAAGAGATCGAAGGGCTTGGAATGCGATATTCCGGAGGTCAATGGATCTAGGATTAAAACCTAGAATCACCTACCCAGCAAAACTGAGTATCATGTTCCAAGGCAAAATATGGATTTTCAATAAAATAGAGGACTTTCAAGCTTTCTCAGTGAAAAGACCAGAACTGAATAGAAAACTTGACTTTCAAACACAAGAATCAAGAGAAGCATGAAAAGGTAATCAAGAAACAGAAATTGCAAGGGACTTACTAAAGTTGAACTGTTTTGTTTACATTCCTACATGGAAAGATGATGCGTATGATTCATGAGACCTCAGTATTAGGGTAGTTGAAGGGAATATGCATATATATATATATATATATATATATATATATATATATATGTATATATATATAAGTGAATGTGTACATATGTATATATCTATGTGTATATGTATATATATGTGTTTATATATATATATATATATATATATATATATATGTAAAAGAGAGAGCAGACACAGGGTGAGCTGAAGATGAAGGGAAGATATCTAAAAGAAATAAAATGAAATTAAGGGATGAGAGAGCAACATACTGAGAGAGGGAGATAGGGAGAGATAGAATGGGGTGGATTATCTCGCATAAAGGTGGCAAGAGGAAGCAGTTCTGTGGGAGGAGGGGAGAGGGCAGGTGAGGGGGGAATGAGTGAACCTTGCTCTCATCAGATTTGGCCTGAGGGGGAATACCATACATACTCAGTTGGGTATCTTACCCCACAGGAAAGAAGAGGGAGGAAGATAAAAAAATAAAATAAAAGGGGGGGGATGATGGAGGGGAGGGCAGATGGGGGTGGAGGTAATCAAAACAAACACTTTGGAAAGGGGATAGGGTCAAGGGAGAAAATTCAATAAAGCGGGATGGGGTGGGAAGGAGCAAAATGTAGTTAGCCTTTCACAACATGAGTATTGTGGAAGGGTTATACATAATGATACATGTGTGGCCTAGGTTGAATTGCTTGACTTCTTAGGGAGGGTGGGTGGGAAGGGAAGAGGGGAGAGAATTTGGAACTCAAAGTTTTAAAATCAGATGTTCAAAAACAAAAAAAAGTTTTTGCATGCAACTAAAAAATAAGATACACAGGCAATGGGGCGTAGAAATTTATCTTGCCCTACAAGAAAGGAAGGGAAAAGGGGATGAGAGGGGAGGGGGGTGATAGAGGGGAGGGCTGACTGGGGAACAGGGCAACCAGAATATAAGCCATCTTGGAGTGGGGGGGGGAGGGTAGAAATGGGGAGAATATTTGTAATTCAAACTGTTGTGAAAATCAATGCTGAAAACCAAATATGTGAAATAAATAAATTTAAATTAAAAAAAAAAAAGCGGAATTGGCCAAATGGAAAAAGGAGGTACAAAAGTTCATTCGGATTGACTGAAGATCATTAAAGAATCAGATCATTGAAGAAAATAATTCTTTAAAAATTAGAATTGAACAAATGGAAGCTAGTGACTTTATGAGAAACCAAGAAACCATAAAACAAAACCAAAAGAATGAAAAAATAGAAGACAATGTGAAACATCTCATTGGGAAAACAACTGACCTGCAAAATAGATCCAGGAGAGGGAATTTTAAAATTATTGGGCTACCTGAAAATCTCAAAAAAAGAGACTAAACAACATCTTTCAAGATATTGTCAAGGAAAATGGCCCTTATATTCTAGAACCAGAGGGTAAAATAGACATTGAAAGAATCCAGCAATCACCTCCTGAAAGAGATCCCAAAATGAAAACTAAGCAAATTCCAGAGCTCTCAGGTAAAGGAGAGAATACTGCAAGCAGCCAGAAAGAAACAATTCAAGTATTGTGGAGCCACAGTCAGGATAACACAAGATTTAGTAGCTTTTATATGAAAGGATCATAGGAGTCATAATATGATATTCCAGAGGGCAAAGGAGTTAGGATTACAATGAAGCATCACCTACCCAGCAAAACTGAGTATCATTCTTCAGGGGGGTATAACAACAGTATTGCTAGCAGCTATTGTGGGTGTGAAAGACCGATAACACCAGTGTACGGGAAGGCTGCTAGCACAGGTTTCTAAGGAAAGCAACTTTAAGGGGTTAACAATCTCATTTTAGTCAAACATACATATATCATTCACTTAGTTCAGTGGGGAAAGCCAATACCCTGAACTTCAGAGCAAATATAAACAGAAATTACAAACAGAGACAATATAAACAGAGCAAACACACACAGTTATCAACAGACAGGCTTCTAGCTGCTTGATCAAAGAATTACACAGTTACCAGAGAGAGAGAGGCACCAACATCTGGGTTTTCAAAGCCGGCAGGGCTCCAGTGGCTATCCAGAGTCTTGTCTGGTCAAATCACATGACACTCTTCCAGTGGGTGAGAGCCCCAAACAAAACGCTAACCTCTGAGTTTATATACCCTGTTCAGGGTCAAAGGGTGTCACAACCATGTGATTCAAACTTATGTGAACTAGGCTTTCTTGTTTCTTAAGCAGGTCATCAAAGACTCTCAATTTAATCAAAGAAACAAAGGCCACTTGATTACCTCAGTAAAACAGTAAAAAAAAAAGTCCCACTCTAATGACCAATACAAGGGGAGAAATGGGCAGTCAATGAAATAGAGGAGTTTCAAGCATTTTTGATGAAAAGACTGAGCTGAATAGAAAATTTGACTTTCAAATACAAAACTTAAGAGAAGCATAAAAAGATAAACAGGAAAGGGAAACCATAAGGGACTTAATAAGGTTAAACTGTTTACATTCCTACATGGGAAGATGGTATATGTAACTCCTAAAAACTTTCTCATGACTATGGCAGCTAAGAGTATATATGGAGAGATGACCTAGGTGTGAGTTGAATATGGAGGGATGATATCTGAAAAAAACAAATTTAAGGGGTGATAAAGAAGAATGCATTGGGAAAAAGGAAAAGGGAGGGATAGAATAGGGTAAATTATCTCATATAAAAGAGGCAAGTTAAAGCTTTTACAATGGAGGGGAAGATGGGGATGATGGGGGGGGGGGTGAGTGAACCTTACTCTCATCAGAATTGACTCAAAGAGGGAATCACATACACACTCAGTTGGGTATAAAAAAATCTTTCTTACCCTCTACAGGAAAGTAGGAGGGGAAAGGGATAAGAGAAGGGAGGAGTATGTGATACAAGGTAGGACAGATTGGGGGAGGTGGTAGTCAGAAGCAAAACTCTTTTGAGGAGGAACAGAGTGAAAGGAGAAAGTAGGATAAGCCAGAGGAAAATAGGTTGGAGGGAAATGCATAGTTGGTAATCCTTACTGTGAAAAAATTTCATCTTACCTTCATTTCCCAACATATCCCTCTCTCTTCCCTCTCCCAAAGAGGTATCCTTTAAAACAATATTTTTAAAAGAGGGGAAAACCAGTTAGAAAAAAGGAATAATCAACACATTGAAAAAGTAAGAAATGATTCTGCCATGTTTCACATCCATAGTTCTCCTTCTCTGTCACCTCTTTCACTTCTGATAACTCTTTGGGCCAAGCTTGGTCATTATAATTTCGTGGCATTTTGTTTTAATTTTTTTACTGTTTTTTCTATTTACATTGTAACCTACTTCATATTTGTAAAGTGCTTTGCAAACCCTATTTAAATGTTGACTATATGATGGTAGTGGTGGTGGTAATGATGATGACAATAATAATGATGATGGTCATGATGGTCATGATCATGGTCATGGTGTACATTGTTTTCCCAGTTTTACTCCCTTTACTTTTTATCAGTCCCTTTCAGTTTTTCCGTTTCTCTGTATTCATCATATTTACCATTTCTTGTAGTACACTAATATTCTGTCACATTCACATACCACAGCTTGCTTAGTCATCCCCAAAGAATGGGCACCTATTTTGTCACCAGTTCTTTGTACCACAAAAAGTACTGCTGTGGATATTTTGGTGTAGATGGGGCCTTTATTTCTATCTTCCTTGGAGTGTGTGCCTGGTAGTGGAATCTCTGGGTCAAAGGATTTGTACCTTTTAGTTACTTTCTTCAAATAATTCCAAACTGGTCCTCTGAATGGCCAGATCAATACTCAACTCCACTAACAGTACATTAATGTACCCGTCTTTCTAAAACCTATTCAACATTGACTGCTTCTATTTTTTGTCACATTTGTCAATTTGTCAAAATGTCGGGGTTGTTCTGATTTTGCTGTTCTTGTTCAGTCATTTTCAGCCATGTCTGATTCTCTGTGATCCCGTTTGGGGTTTTCTTGGCAAAGATACTGGAATAGTTTGCCATTTCCTTCTCTAGCTCATTTTACAGATGAGGAAACTGAGGCAACAGGCTTAAATGACTTGCCCAGGCCTAGTAAGTGTCTAAGGCCAGATTTGAACTCAGGCTTTTTTGACCCCAGGCCTGGCACTCTAACCATTACTATTGAATTTGTTGTTTGATTTATTTTTGTCAACACTTCTTTGTGTTATATGCCTAGCAGTGGAATCTCTGGGTCAAAGGGCATGGATATTTTAACTACTTGCTCTGCATTATTCAAAAGCCAAATGATTTTATATTTGATCCTGGAGGTGATAAGGAGTCACTGGAGTTTATTGAATGATGATACTTGCACTTTAGGATGATCAGTTTGACAACTGAGTGGAGGCTGGTGTTTTAACAATCCAGCTAGCAGCTTCTGTGGGGGTGTAAGATTCCCCCCCACAGCCAGCACCCAGGAGGCTGCCTGGGATGCTGGGAAAGCACAGGTTCTTTTTATCTGCTTAAACAAGGAAAGCACGGTGAAGGGGTTGACCAGCTTACTTTAATCCAGCATTCAGTTAGCATACAGACAACATTCATTTAGTTCAGGGGAAAAACACCAGCATTCAGTTAGCATTCAGTTAGTTCAGGGGAGCATACACACAAGCATCAAGAGACATACTTCAGGGGAAAAAACCAGCACCCTGAGGTTCAGAACATTCATTTAGTTTGGGGGAAAAGAACCAGCATCCCGAACCTCAAAACCAAAATACAAACAAATTACAAATATCAACAGACAGACCCAATACAATTCATAGTTACCAACATCTGGGCTTGGCCCGAGAGCAAGGGCTGGCCCAGAGTCACGCTCCCCACCACTGCCGCGCCAACCGGAAAAGGAAAGAAAGAGCTCTTCAAGCTGTCCTCTCCCCTCTTATAGAGTTTTTGACATCATCAAGCACCACCTGAATGACCAGGGCCGATTGGTTCTTGAGTTGGCCCCTGCCCTGAGCGTAGACTAGGTTAACACCCAATAGGGCATGGCTCTGGAGTCAACACCTCCCCTCAGCCAGCCCCATGACTCATCACACAGGAAGTTCTCTGATCACAGGCATGTGTCTCTGAGCTTCCTGCCCCGGAAAAGGAGCAGCAAGCCCAGGGAAAGGTGAAGAGCTTCCCCAAAGATGCCCCCCCCCCCATTCTGGTTACAGATGGACTGGAGTAGAGAGAGACTTGAGGCAGAGTGACCCACCAGCAGGCTATTGCAGTAGTGGAAGGATTGCATCAGGGTTATATCAGTGTCAGAAGAGAAAAGGGAATGTATAAAAGAGATATCATGAAGGTGAAATTGACAGGAATTGGCATCAAATTGAATATAGGGGTTGAGAAAGATTGAGATAAGTGAAGATGACACCTAGATTGTGAGCCTGGGTGACTGGAAGAATGGCAGTACCTTCAACAGTAATAGGGAAGTTAGAAAAGGGGAGGGTTTGGGGGAAAAGATAATGATAAAGATAATGGTTTTGGACATGTTAAGTTTAAATGTCCATGGGACAAAGATATCTATTATGCAATTGGAGATGTGAATCTGGAGGATAGAGAGAGGTTAGGGCTGGATAAGTAGACCTGAGAATTAGCAGCATAGGGATGATAATTGAATCTGTGATGAGATCACCAAGTAAAATGGTATAGAAGGAGAAGAGAAGAGGACCCAGGACAGATCCCTGAGGGAAATCTATGATTAGCAAGCATGACCTGGTGCATTCAACCAAGTGCCCTTGAAGAGTTTGGCCTTTGTTTCCTTGATTAAATTAGGAGTCTTTGATGACCTCCTTGCCTCAAGGGAAAGCCTACTTTACATGGGTTTGAGTGACATGTTTGTGACATCAGAGGCTTTTAGACCATGTGGCTTTAAGTCACATTTTAGTGACAATTTTCGGTCACGTGGGTGAGTTGCATGTGTGACTCACCTTTGACCCTGAACAAGATATATAAAACCAGAGGTTGGCTTTCTTTTTTCGGAGCTCTGAGCTGCAGCAGGAGTGGTGCATGACTCTAGGCCAGTCATTGTTATTAGCTCCCTGGCTTTGATGTTGATGCTTCTCTGGTAACTGTATATTGAGATTTGAATCAGACTAGGTCTGTCTGTTGACATTTGTAATTTGTTTGTATTTGCTCTGAAGTTCAGGGTGCTGGCTTTTCCTCCTGAACTAAGTAAATGATATTTGTATGCTGGATTAAAGTAAGATTGTTAACCCCTTAATGTTGCTTTCCTTAGCAAAGCAGATCAAAAGAACCTGAGCTTGCAGTGTTCTGCGTGCTGGTTGTTGTTGGTTTTACACCCCCACAGCAGCTGCTAGCCAGATTGTTGAAACACCTAGGCAAACATCCAGCAAAGAAGACTGAGAAGGAGAACTCAGACAGGTAGGAAGAGAACCAGAATAGAGCAGTATCATGAAAACCTAGAGAGAACAGAATATCAAGGAGAGGAGAGTGTTTGACAGTGTCAAAGACCTAAGAGAAGCCAAGATGGATGAGGTCTGAGAAAAGGCCACTGGATTTGGCAATTAAGAAATCATTGCTAACTTTGGAGAAAAGCGTTTCAGTTGAATGGTAAGGTCAGAAGTCAAACTGTAAAAAGGCAAGGAAGTAGAGCCACTGATTGTAGAAGGACTTAGCCACAAAAGGGAGGAGATACATAGAACCATAGTTATTGAGTATGGACACATCAAGTGAGGGTTTTTTGAGGATAGGTGGGGGTGGGGAGCATGGGCATGTTGGTAAGCAGTAAAGAAGCAGCCAGTAGACGGGGAAAGGTTAAGTGAGGGAGGAATGGGAATCAAAAAGGGTGTAATCTGTTGGAGAAGAAAAGATGAAATGAGATTGCTTGCTTATGTTTGCCTTGCCTACCTCTTTTTTTGAGACAGAGGTAGTGGCAGAAGTCATCTGAGTGTTGTGAGATGAGGAGGAAGAAAGAAGAGTTAGCTATTGGTGAATAACCTCAATTTTCTTTCAGTGAAAAATATCTTTTGACCATTTATCTGCTAAGGAATGGCTTTTGGTCTTACATATTTCAGTTAATTTTCTATACATCTTGTATGCCAAACAAACCTTTAACTTGAGAAATTTAATATAAAGATTTTTTCCCCATTGACCACTTCCTTTCTTATCTTAGGTCACATGTTCTTAAATTTTGTGTGCATGTCATAGACTCTTTGGACGGTCTGGTGAAGCCTATGGACCCCTTCTCAGAATAAAGTTTTTACATGCATAAAATAAAAGGAAACTATTTGTATTGAAATACTATTTATACCGAAATAATTTTCGAAAAAACCAAATTCATATACTCCAAGTTAAGACTCTTTATCTTAGATGCATCACTTTGTTTGTGCAAAAACTTTTCAATATCATGTAATTAATCTATTTTATCTTTTGTGATTGCCACTACTTCTGGTTTGATTAAGAATTCTTCTCCTACCCATAGCTGTGAAAAATGTATAACCTGTTTCTCTTCTAATTGTTTTTTTATGGTCTGATCTTTAATACTCAGGTCACATCCATTTTGAGTTTAGTGTGGCATATGGTGCAAGATGTTGGTCTAAACCTAATTTCTGCTAAATTGACTTACTGTTGTCCCAGCAATTCTTGTCAAATAGAGAGTTCTTTCCCAAGTAATTTATGTTTTGAGGTCTATTGTACACTGGGTTATTGACCAACTTAAATTTTAAAAATAAATTGAAAGGAAGTACAGGCAACAGAAGATGAATACAAAAATGTGGACTAGTCTCACAAGAATAGTGTAAGGAGGACCAAAGCTTACTGCAGGCTAGAGCTGACAAATGACCCAAAGGACAACACAAAGCTATATTTGCAAGCTATACTAAGGAACGGGGAAGAGCAAAGAAGATCTTGCTCAGGTTGGATGGAATAGTGAAGGATGGAGAGATGATAGTGTTGTTCAACAATTGTTTTGACCTTTGGACTAGAAAAGAAAGAAAAAGTGATTATAGGCGAATTGATACTCAAGATAGGTAGGGAGATAGCAAGAGAACACACAGCTGTACTTAATGAATTCGAGTCACCAGCTCAGACAAACTTCATCCCAGGGTTTGAAAACAAAACAAAACAAAACTAGCCTATGTGATTACCGAGATATTGTCAGAGATCTTTAAAAGATTGTGGAGAATGATGGAGATTTTGCAGGACTGGAGAAGGGCAAATGTCCCAGCTTTCAAAGAAGGGAAGAAAGTGAAATCTGAACATAAGAAGCCAATGAACTTAACTCTGATTCCTGGAAAAATTATAAAATGAATTATCAAAGGAATAACTAGTGACCTTCTAGAAAAGGAAGTTGTAATCCCAAAGAACCAGAATGGTTTCATCAAGAACTGATCATGCCAGACTTCCTTCCTTCCTTCCTTTCTTCCTTTCTTACCTCCTTCCATATATTAATCATCAAACAGTGGTAACTAGAATACCAGAAAGCAACATAAATGTCTGGATCATCAGTCTGAAAACTGAACGACCACTGGGTACGGAGTTGCTCAACGCTGGCCAGCTATATCACATGAGCACCTGTAGACAGGGACACTGTGATCATTTGAAATCCAGGGGCAAGTGTAATAACTATACTTCAAATAGCGATGAACATAAATGATATTCTGAGATATTGGTAACAATGGTGATGTGATATGAAAATGTCTATGTTTTCTATTGTTGATAAAATCACTGGGACTGCTAATGCTACTACTGTGTTTTGTCACCTACATATATCACTAAAAGTAATACTAAATTTCTGTCAAAGGTTAATGAAGAAAAAGCTGTAACTTTATTTTTCCCATCCCAAGTTCACAATATCCCTTGGAATTTATCCAACCCTAGGTTAAGACCTCCTGATCTAGATTTTAGCAAAACATTTTTAGAAGTATCTCTTGCTATTCTAACGGACAAGATGAAGAGATATGGATTAGAATACAGTGTAATTAAACATATTCTGAACTGATGTAAGGACCAGATACAAAGATTGGTCATTAACAGTTTGGCAGCTTTCAAGAGGTCTCTAGTGGAGTACCTCAGGTCTTGGCCCTGTGCTGTCTATCAATTTTGTTATTGATTTGTATAGCGGGGGTACTTCCCATGAAGCAGGGCATGGGCTCTGGCCTCTTGCTAATGGATATGTACAACACAACTCCCCTCCCCCAAGTCACAGAGACTAATGATCCAACCAGGAACCATTGAGATTTTGTGTCCTTTAGCAAGGATCCAGAGTATATACCTCACAAAAAAGGCATAGAAAACATACATATCACCTTTTCAGATGACACAAGCCTGGGAGAAGTAACTAACACAAATATCACGACATAGTCAGGAACCAACATTTCAATAGGATAGAATTTTTAGTTGAATCTAACAAGATGAAATTTGAAAGAGGGAAATCTAAAGTCTTCCACTCAGGTTCAGATAACCAACTTGACAACTACAAGATAGAGGAGACACAGGTAGATAAATAATTTATCATAATTTTTTTTGGAAGGGGGAAGGCAGGGCAATTAGGATTAAATGACTTGCCCAAGGTCACACAGCTAGTAAATGTGTCAAGTGTCTGAGGCCGTATTTGAACTCAGGTCCTCCTGACTCCAGGGCCGGTGCTCTACTCACTGTGCCACCTAGCTGCCTCTGATAAATTATTTATCAAAAAAAATCTGGGTGTTGTAGTTTTCTACAGGTCCAACATGAGTCAACAATATGATATGACAGTCCAAACAGCTAACGCAATCATAGGCCACATTAAGAAAGACATGTTATACTGGACTAGGGAGGTGACAGATGTTCCGTACTCTGCCCTGGTCAGCCTACATCTGGAGTGCAACACTCAGTTCTGGGCCCCACATTTTGGGAAGGACATTGGTAAGTAAATAACTCCTCAGAGGAGGATAAGCAAGTTTATTGAAGGGGTCCTGGAATCAGGAAGACCTGAGTTCAAATATAACTTCAAACACTTAGTGTGCAAGTTGCTCTGTTTGCCTCAGACAGAGACATTTTCTCATCTGTAACATGGTGATGGCAATAGTGTCTCCCTCCCGGGGTTCTTGGGGAGATAAAATGAGAAAACATTTGTTAAGCACTTTGCAATCTTTAAAGCTCTGCATAAATACTAGCCCTCATTATAGGGACTGGGGACACTTAGTTGGAAGAAGAGAAGATATAGGGAGGCCGTGATAGCCATTTTCAAATATCTGAAGGGCTGTTGTGTGGATGAAGGATCAGATTTATTCAACTTGTCCCAGATGGCAGGCAGAACAAGGAGCAATGGGCAGAAACTTCAAAGAGGCTGATTTATAAATGAATCAAGGAAAAACCTTTTTTTTTTTTTTTTAAGCAATAAGAGCTTTCAAAAGGTAGAAAGGAATGCCTTGAGAGCCAGTGGGATCCCCTTCCCCAGAGGTCTTTCAGCAAAGGCCGGATGTCCACTAGTCAGCCACATTATAGAGGTGACTGTTCAGTTTGGGTTAGATATTCTGAGGTCTCTTCCAACGCTCAGCTTCTATGTGGATAGCCTTCTCTTGATCTACCAGTCTAGTCACCCTGTCAAAAGAGGAAATGAAGTTAGTCTAGCAGGACCTGTTTCTGATGATGGCTTCTCTGTCCCGAGTAGGAAGTCTTGACTGATGTAAGAGAGTTGTTTTAACACTTCAGCTTGAAGGCCCAAAATCATGCCCCGAGAGTCACTGCCCAGGTCTCAAATCCCCAAGTGTCTGGGCTCTCACAGATGCAGTAAGAACATGTGTAGTCCTAGTGCTAGTACACTAGCCTTGGACTCGGCAGCAGTGGAACGAGGCAAAACTAAAGTACATGGAACATTTGGAGAACAGTTAAAGGGCTGAGTTGTGTCGTATTGACTACAAGAATAACAGAATTCAGGGAAGGGAGAAATCATGTGGGTTGGGGTTAAATAATAGCTTATATTTCTGTAGTATTTGGAGATTTACAAAGCATTCAATTTAAACTATCACAGCAATCCTGTGCAATACAGAGAATAAATATTAGCACTACCCTCATTTTATAGGTAAGGAAATTGGGGTCCAGAGGGGTGCTTAGGCAGGGATTCAACTCTAGCTGTTCTTTCTCCAAGTCCAATACTTTTTTTCACTGCTATCTTCCAAGAGTCCAGAAAGGCTTTATTAAAGAGAGAAGCCTGGAGATGGAGTTTGATGGACAGTTAATAATAATAGCTAACATTTAACAAGTTTGACAAAATACTATCTTATTTTATCCTTACAATAACCCATGTAGGTGGGTACTATTATTATTCTCTTTTTACAGTTGGGGAAACTGAGACAGGAAGTGGTTAAGAGACTTGACTAAGATCACACGGCTACTAAGTATCTAAGGCTAGATTTGAACTCTGGAAGTTAAAGTCTTCTTGACTCTGGGTCTAATGTTCTATCCACTACGTCACCTAGCTAGGCAGGATTTGAATAAGAACAAGGGAGAGAAGGAAGGAAAAATAGGGTCTCCATGCAAGGGGAGGGGAAGACCACATTCATGGATGTAGGAGTAACACCAGGTATCTATGAGATCAGCCTGTCTAGTGAGTATCTAGTGGGGAGAGCAGCCTGGTGAGAGCAAAGGGTCTGAATTGGGGGTAGATGTGGGATGAGTGGAAAGAAGATGGAGGATAATTATAGCCTTGGAGGTCGAATGGAGACGTGTATCTCTGACAGGATAGGCAGTATGGAGCTATTCCAGGCCTATAGATCACTGATTGTGGGGAAAAGGAACCTTTCCCTGGCTCTTCCCTGAATAGGGACAGTCATTACCAGATATGATATCCTCCAGTGGCATAACCCACCAAGCCTGTTTCTCTCTTCTCAGTACTTAGCATTGGGTTTCTCTCCCCTGTTATTGGGTACTTCTAGCCTAGAAAATCCCCCCCTGATCTGCCCCTGAGTTAACGAGGCATTGCTTATAAACAGAAAAGCAAGAGGATTGGGGGTGGGGGAAAAATAAATAGCAAGTGTGGCTTTGGGCCTCATACTGGGTGTGGAGTGGTTCCCTGCTGGCTGCCTGGGAAGTCAGGCTTCTGATGCATTCAAAGCAAAGAGAATGATTCACATTGGTACTTCCATTTATTTCAGGCTGTAGGCCAAGTTCAGGTTTGGGTTGTTTTTTCCTCTTTTTTTTTTTAAGATTTTTTTAGTTGAAAGGGTAACTTTGTGTTTCAAAAGACACTTTTCTTCATTCAGTGAAATTCTGTGGCAAAGCTTTGCTGTTTCTTGGTTTGTGATGAGTCTCCTTTGCTTATGCCTGAGGAGAGAATGGAATTTACTCAAGGCCACATTCATTTTAGTCTCTTCTATTTTTTTTTGTTTGTTTATTTATTCCCAAGTTAAAAAAAAAAAAACCAAAAAATGTAGTGCATGGCTGAAAGGTGTCTTTCAGATGGGCCAGAGACAAGGGATTCTAGTCCCTGGTAAAGAGCACTCACTGTATGGGCAAAGGGCAGTGGGGCTCTTGTTAGTGTGTGTTTTTGGAACGAGGAGGGCTATGGATCCCTGACCACAAGGTAGCCTGGATTAAACTGAACAAATAAAAACCTCTGCTTGTTTATCGCTATCCTGGATTTATTCTGGGGCTTTATTGAGAGGGGCTGTTAGGACCAGCCTGAACTCGTGGGCCTATTTGTCTCCAAGCTACTTCTCTATTCTCCCACTTAGAAGCCAAAGGGAGGAGATCTGCCAATTATCAATCAACAAGCACTTATTTATTAATTGCTTACTATGGCGCAGGATACAAGTTTTTAAAATAGAAGACTCACACTTCTGCTCTGCTCAGGAGATGACAGACAAATAATCCCAGAAGAATACCAAATGGTACAAACCTTTGGTGTTGCAAGAAACTGGGGAGAAAAGAGGCAGTGATCATTAATAGTCGAGGAAGGGTTCACGGAGGAAATGGTAACTGAGTTGAGCCTTGAAGACAGGTAGCAGAGAAGGGCATTCTAAGCACCTCCAGTGGAATATAAGCTCCTTGAGGGCAGGGACTGTTTTCTTTCTACCCCAACACCTAGCCTGGCCCACTTGTTTTTGCTTAGACTTGTGATTTTGTTGGTGTAAGAGACTCCGGGTCCGAAACCATTCTACAATTCATAGTATTGGAGACTTTCCAGAAGCACTCAGAAATTAAGAAATTTGCCCAGTGTCACACTGCTAGCCTATGTCAGGACATATGACTAGTAGGTGTCAGGGAGAGAATCTCAACTCAGATCTTCCTGACTCCCCGGGCATGTCTCTATCCACCAGGCATCCTCACTGCCTAAGATGTAGTGAATATTTAAGAAATAGCTGCTAAATTGAATTGATGAAGAGAATGATATGAGTGTTAAAGTTTTCAAAATGCTTTCCTCACTACTTTCCCCACATAACAAATATCATTCTCATTTTACACATGAAAAAATCCTATTTCAGAGATGTTAAATGTCCATCACAAGGACATGCCAAAAGCAAGCCTTGAACCCAGATCCTCAGTTATTTCTGCTGCATGGTACTCATGGGTAAAGAGAGAGACATTAGCAGGGTGTTTTGGTGAGACTATCCTGGCTGTAGTATAAGGGATGGTGTACTGGGTGTATCATAAGGTAATCAAGGAAGTGGAAGCCCTTGAATTGATCCTGAAAAAATAAGGAGCTATAGCAAGCTTGTACAACCTGCAGCTGCTGGCCGCTTGAGGCCTGAGGACTATGGCTGGTGCCCTTTCAAGGGCTCCCCTTGGGGACTCCAGAATCTGACCTTTTCTTAAAGGGCTTTCTGCTTCCATGTAAGCAGGGCTAACAAAGGTATTAAACATAGAAGAGGTTTATTTAAGACAGTATATTAGCCATTAGTCAGTCAAAAAGCATTTATTAAACCCCTCCCAGAGAATATCATTTCTCAATCAGAGTTTTACTTCATGTTCATTTTTCAGTCATGTCCAACTCTCTGTGACCTCATTTGGAGTTTCCTTGGCAAAGATACTAGAGTGGTATGCATTTCCTTCTCCAGATCATTTTACAAATGAGGAAACTGAGACAAACAAGGTTAAGTGACTTGGCCAGGATCACACAGCTAGTAAGTGTTTGAGGCTGGATTTGAACTCAGGAAGATGAGTCTTCTTGACTCCAGGACGTGCATTTTATCCGTTGTGCCGCCTAGCAGCCCCAATGTACTTCATAGTTCCCCTCAAATTCACAGCTCAAACGAGTAAATTCCCTGCATAGTGAACAGAATGGCAAGTCCTAAGGCTAGTGAAGCTTCACTATCTGACACCTCTTCTTGGTCCCTGGTGGAATCTCCGTGATGTTGGTAGGGCATCAACAACTCTCAGAATAACACTGATAGTTTGTATTGAGGACCCATCCCTCTCTGATATGGCTTCCACATCCACTTGCTTCCTGCAGCACTGCGGACCCTGCTGATTGCCTTCTCTCTGCACACTGTTGGGATTCCCGACTGTTCTGGGCCTAAGGTGGAAAGGAGGGCACAGATCAATTTACATTAGCACAGGTCATTATGTATAAAAGACAGAAGACTGGAAGGAGGCATTCTAGGCAAAGGGGCCAGTATGAGTCAAGAACATTGAATCATATTTGTGTGAAATTGTCCAGAATGAAGTGGAGGGGGCTGCCAGATTGATGAGCAGTGGGAAATAAGCAGGGTGGGGCCAATCAAGCAGTAACTTGAAAGCCAAGCATGTAGGCTTTCCATAGTAGGACTTAAGACATGGCTATAGATTTCCAGAACATGAATAAAATGTTACTTGAAGAATATTAATTTGTCTTTCAGGAGTATTAACAAGAGATAGTGGAAGACCAGGGTTCAGGTTCCACCTTGGACATATACTGGCTGTGTGACCTAGGGTAGGTTGCTTAATCTCTATCCTGGTTGTAATGTAAGAGATGGTGTACTGAGTGTAGCATAAGGTAAGCAAAAAAGTTGCAGTCCTTGAACTGATCCTGAAAAATAAGGAGCTATATAGGAGGCCTCCACAACCTGTAGCTTCAGCTGCTTAAGGCCCTCTGGCCGCTTGCAGCACTCCAAAGAATTTCAGGAGGCCCACAGAAAAAATGTACCTTCCTGTTCAAGCATATTTGGCCCTGGTGAAAATAAGCCTGGTTGGTAACTCCTGTGACCCCCCATGCAAAGGTTTACACACTTCCTCTACTTCCACTCTGCTGTGGAATGCTGCTGTTGGCTATGTCCTCTAAGCCAATCTAAAAAGCTACCAAAAAAAAAAAAAAGCCCCTCCCTACACTCTACAAATGCCAAAGCTGCTCCTGGCCCAAGGGGTTTTTCTTATTGTTCTCACAAATTTATTTTCCTTTCAGTCTCCCTACTTGCTTTTGGACCTCCATATTACAGACCTCATGGTGGGTGAGATTCTTCCTGGGCTCTCATGGTACTCACGCTGGGAAACTCCCACAACATGAAGTCTCTCCAAGAAATAACAGCTCACGTGTTTGTGGATATTTAAAAGATGTCAGTATCTGAATATTTCCAGGGGTGAGAAACAGTGCCATGGTACACAGAGACAATCTGGCCCCAAAGACCTGAGTGCTGAAGAGGGTTAGGAAGGCATTGAGATTTGAAAACAAGACCTAGCACTAGTTCCAAAGTGGCGTGTGTGTATGTGCAATACAGAAAGATGATAAAAGCAATTAGGGCTACAAATATTCCACCTCTGCGTACAACTATCTAGGCCTTGATGATTCTGTAGGGTGTATGACAGTATAAGGAGGAGATTGGCCACCCCCTCAGAAGCTCTTTCTCTGATGAGCATTTGAATATTAAGTGCACTATAAACTTTTAAAAGCACATTCCATACCCACCCAGTGCACAGGAAACCTTAGGATGTGTTTCTTTTAGAGAACAAATTCACAAACCTTGTATTCTTTAAAGCAGCAGGGCATATTGTCTTGATTATGGTTTGTCACCTATTACGGTTTTATTCTTTACCAAAAAAGAAGTATGAATTTGTCAATATTAAAAAATATGAATTTGGCAATGCAAAAGTATGAATTTGGCAATATAAAAAGCATTAATTTGTCAATATTTTAAAAGTATGAATTTGGCAATATAAAAAAGTATTAATTTGTCAATATTTTAAAAGTTTGAATTTGGCAATATAAAAACTATGAATTTGGTAATGTTAAAAAGTACGACTCTATCCATATAAAATTATTAATTTATCAATATTAAAAGGTATGAATTTGGCAATATAAAAATATGAATTTGGAAATATGGTGGTGGAGGGAGGGAGTGGCATTTCCAAAACTGCAAAGTAGGTGAGTTTCATTCTTTTCCCCTTTCCCCACCATCCTAGCCCTCACGGTGACTCTGAAAAACATCTGATAAACGTATTTACCCTGAGGTGGTTGTGATTTTATGTATTACTCCTCCCAAGATTTTTTGCATTTTAAAAGAGGGCCCCAAAGGAGGGAGCCCCAGCGCTTAAAACCAAAGGATTGATTCTCTAATGGCAGAATTTCAGACACTGACAGCCGAGTGGGGGAAGGGATTCTTTGGGGTAAGGGGGCCTTAAATAATACTTTTCTTTCTACCTATGTTGAAGATGAGACTTCACTATAACTTTCTGTTTCAAAGACCATCATAGAAGTATACTTGTGGGTGTAAAAGCAGGGGTGGCCTGGGCCAGGTAACTATGAAGGATGACTAGAAGTAGGAACATTTAATTGGGGTGTTAAAAGTCATCCTACTTTCTCCTCATTAAAAACAAAACCACTTCCCATATCTGCTGTCTGGTTTTCAAAATTCATGTCTGCAGTGAGTAACAAATAGATTGAAATCGATACTAAGTTGTAAATGACTAATATTAGATTGTTCCCCAAAGGCCCTCTTTGATAAAGCTTTTTGCTTCTTTTGGAGGCAGGGGATTTCTCTGTCCTTCTCTCCCCCTCCAATTCCCCCTTGCCGCATAGGCTGTTGCATCTTTTATTATCTGAGCTACCTTGCCCACATGTACCAACAGGAAGCTGGCTTAGCCAACCCAAGGCCCAAGACAAGGGGAGCTTTGTATGTTGAAAGAGAGTTAGCCATCAGGGTGGGGAGGTGGGATAAGAAAAGATAAATCCCCTCTTCTCTCCCAGAGGTGAGGAGCAATTTCCTCTCAAGAACTGGGTTCTTCTTCCATGGTTGGATCTCATATTGACTGCCAAATCTCATACTCCTCCTAGCTATCTCTTGCCACCCTAACCACCCGGAGTTCTACCATGAGGGGCATGGCTGACCCATTGGCCGGGAGAACTTCTTCACCCCTAATAAAAGGGAAACAAAGCATAAGTACTTTTTTTCCTTATAATTTACGACCCTAACGCAGAGATGTCTCCCTTACCTAATCCTTATATTTAATTTTATTGACTGAACTAGGATAAAATCAATTGATCTGGGTTTACTAATAAACTCTATTCTATAAACTATTATTTTTTCAAAAGATCTGTGATTTCATGAGTGAAGATACTCCTCCATCAATGAACCTTGCAATCCTCTCCTCTATCCCTCCCCCATACCTTAATTGACAATTTTATGAGTTTTGTGACCAAAGAATATTAATCACCCAGTGGTAATGAGTCCAAATTTTTAAAAATTTAATTTAATATTTTATTTCCTCCCCAATTACATGTAAAAACAATTTTTGGCATTTTTTTTAAAATTTGAGTTCTAAATTCTCTCCCTCCCTCCCCTCCTCCCCTCAATTGGGAAGGCGAACCATTCCAGGAGTCTCTCCAAATTGAAACTGGTCCTTGGATGACAAATACACAATCCATAGCTGGACTCACACCTGAAGCCTTTATGGCAGGGTAGGACATGTTCATACTCCACTAGAATAACCTCAGGGAACCCAGTATCACCTCCACATCACGAGACATTGGAGGAATGGAAGAGAATTTTGACAAAATGGGTATAGCCGCATCCCTTTCTGCCATCAGCTCTTTCTACCCATTACAATATCGACTAATTTTGAAATACATAGGGACAATGGTTGCTAGACTGAGGCGAAGAATGGAACATGACAACACCAAGAATGAAACCAAACGAGGTGAAAACAGAAGAGCTTGAGTCATCTGCTGACTCATTTCCTTGCCTGGAGACATATTAAAAAAAAGAGCATATCATATTAAGATTTCATCCTGTGGCTCTGCATGGTACCTAGCCTTCTTCTGAGAATCATAGGGGTAGAGTCAGAAGGTATGTTAGAGGTCATTTATTTCAAACAGTGGAAGGAATGTTGGCTTTGAAGTCAGGGGACCAGCTCTCCAAACCTAGATCTGCTACACACTCTCTGGGTGACTTTGTGGGGCAAATGTCTTAAGCTTTCTGGCCTCTTTTTCCCTCCTATGTTAAATGAGAGGGTTAGGCTGGGTGGCCTCTCACATCCCTTCTAGCTCTAAGCCAATGAACCTTTGATCCCTCCTCATACAGAGGAGAAGACTGAGAACTGGAGAGGTGAAGGTCAAGGTCACGTAGTAAAAGAGCTAAGCTGAGATCCAGGGCCAGGCACTCTAAGTTCAGATCTCCTGTTCATTCCACTGTGCCAAGCTGGTTGGCATGGTATAATGGAGGGTGGAGGGGAAAGCATTTTAGATGGGCATTTTGGTGACTCCTTCCAAGCTCTTCAGAACTAGGGTGGATGGTGGCTCTGACTGGTATATAGTTATTAATTTAGAAAATGAATCTTCCAATCCCAAAGGACTCCTAATGGACAATTGCTAATTCATCACCAAAGAGATAACTGATGAAATCTGAGTGCAGATCGAAGCAGACTTTTTTTGCTTTATTTTTCTTTTCTTTTTTTCTTTTCTTTTTTTTGGCAACATGGCTAATATGGAAATGTTTTGCATGACTTCACATGTGTAAGTGATATATTGATTTCCTTCTCAATGGATGGGGGAGAGGCAGTAGGGAGAGAATTTAGAACTCAACGTTTTAAAAAATGAATGTTAAAAATTAATTAATTTTAAAAAATTTTAAAAACATGTCTTCACAGATGAGATAATTAAGAGAAATTATTCCTGTCATCCAGGAATGAGAGAGAGAGAGAGAGAGAGAGAGAGAGAGAGAGACAGAAAGGAGAGAGAGAGATTGATTCTGGATTTAAAATCTTTTTAATAAGGAAAAATGATTACTTTATCTGTGAACTTCAGTTGTCCAAATTATTTTTTTCTCTTCTCACATCTTTTTTATTATTTAATATTTTTAGTTTTCAACATTGATTTCCACAAGATTTTGAGTTACAAATTTTCTCCCCATTTCTACCCTCCTCCCACACTAAGATGGCATATATTCTAATTGCCCCTTTCCCCAGTCTGCCCTCCCTTCTGTCTCTCCACTCCCCCTGCCTTATCCCCTTTCCCCTTACTTTTTTCTATGGCGAGATAGATTTCTATACCCCATTGCCTGTATATCTTATTTCCCAGTTGCATGGAAAAATAACTTTTTTTTGAGCATTTGTTTTTAGAACTTTGAGTTCCAAATTCTCTCCCTTCTTCCCTCCCCACCCACCCTCCTTGAGAAGGCAAGCAATTCAACATAGGCCACACATGTATCATTATGTAAAACACTTCCATGACAGTCATGTTGTGAAAGACTAACTATATTTCCCTCCATCCTATCCCCCTTTATTCAATTTTCTCCCTTGACCCTGTCCCTTTTCAAAAGTGTTTGCTTTTGATTACCTCCTCCCCCTATCTGCCCTCTCTTCCATCATCCCCCCTCTCTTATCCCTTTTCCCCCTACTTTCCTGTAGAGTAAGATACCCAACTGAGTGTGTATGTTATTCCCTCCTTAAGTCAAATCCGATGAGAGCAAGATTTCACCTGCCCCCTCTTCCCTTCCAATACAACTGCTTTTTCTTGCCACTTTTATGTGAGATAATTTACCCCATTCTATCTCTCCCTTTCTCCTTCTCCCAATATGTTCCTCTCTCACCCCTTAATTTTATTTTATTTTTTTAGATATCATCCCTTCATATTCAAGTCACCGTGTGCCCTCTGTCTATATATGTATATTCCTTTCAACTACCCTAATACTGAGAAAGGTTTCATGAGTTACAAATATCATCTTTCCATGTAGGATTGTAAACAAAATAGTTCAATTTTAGTAAGTCCCTTATGATTTCTCTTTCCTGTTTACCTTTTCATGCTTCTCTTGATTCCTGTATTTGAAAGTTAAATTTTCTATTCAACTCTGGTCTTTTCACTGAGAAAGCTTGAAAGTCCTCTATTTTATTGAAAATCCATATTGAAAAACCCTGGAGTATTATACTCAGCTTTGCTGGGTAGGTGATTCTTGGTTTTAATCCTAGCTCCACTAACCACCGGAATATCATATTCCAAGCCCTTCGATCCCTTAATGTAGAAGCTGCTAGATCTTGTGTTATCCTGATTGTGTTTCCACAATACTCAAATTGTTTCTTTCTGGATGCTTGCAATATTTTATCCTTGACCTGGAAACTCTGGAATTTGGCTAGGAGTTTTCTTTTTGGGATCTTTTTCAAGAGGCAAGTGGTAGATTCTTTCAATTTCTATTTTACCCTCTGGCTCTAGAATGTCAGGGCAGTTTTCCTTGATAATTTTTTGAAAGATGATGTCTAGGTTCTTTTTTTGATGATGGCTTTCAGGTAGTCCAATGATTTTTAAATTATCTCTCCTGGATCTACTCTTCAGTCAGTGGTTTTTCCAATGAGACATTTCACATTGACTTCCATTTTTTCATTCTTTTGGTTCTGTTTTGTAATTTTTTGATTTCTCATAAAGTCACTAACTTCTCCTTGCTCCATTCTAATTTTTAAGGTAATATTTTCTTCAGTGGTCTTTTGGACCTCCTTTTTCATTTGGCTAATTCTGCCTTTCAAGGCATTCATCTCTTCATTGACTTTTTGGAGCTCTTTTGCCATTTGGGTTAGTCTATTTTTTAAGTTGTTATTTTCTTCAGTATTTTTTTGAATCTCCTTTAGCAAGCTGTTGACTTGTTTTTCATGATTTTCTTGCTTCACTCTCATTTCTCTTCCCAATTTTTCCTCTACTTCTCTTACTTGTTTTTCCAAATCTTTTTTGATCTCTTCCATGGCCTGAGACCAATTCATATTCTTTTTGGAGGCTTTTGATGTAGGCTCTTTGACTTTGTTGACTTCTTCTGGCTGTATGTTTTGATATTCTTTGTCACCAAAAAAGATTCTATAGTCTGAGTCTGAGTCCTTTTACACTGCCTGCTGCTCATGTTCCCAGCCAACTACTTGACCCCTGAGCTTTTGTTCAGTTTATGACTGCCTTCAGAGTGGAGAATGCTTTGTCCCAAGCTTCAGGGGTCTTGTACTGCTATTTTCAGAGCTACTTCTAAACCACCACGAGCTCTGCCACACCGATGCTCCTCCTCCCCCAAGAACCACCAACCAGGACTGCAACCCAGATCCAAGCAGCAAAGCAAGAGAATGCTCCCTCTGCGCCAGCAAAGCGCTCCCTGCACTCCTGCTCTGGTCCACTGCTTGATTCCTCCCACCAGGTGGGCCAGGGACTCTGGAAGCAGCCGCAGGAGCTTCCTGCTGCTGCTGCCATGCCACCTCGACTGCCCCAGGACTGGGGCTGGTCTGAGCACTTCTCTCACTCTGATTTAGCAGTTTTCCCACTGACCTGCTCCATGGTCTTTGGCATTTGTGGGTCGAGAAATCTGGTAACTGCTACAACTCAGTGATTCCTGGCCCGAAGTCCTGCTCACCTGATCTCCTCCACCCTGATCTATCCTGGCTTGGCCCACACTGATCTGCGCTCTGCTCCTAGCATGGTGCAATAGACCCTTCCCAGTGACCATCCAGGCTGTCCTGGGCTGGTGACCTGCTTCCCTCTGTTATTTCGTGGGTTCTGTAGCTCTAGAATTTGTTCAGAGTCATTTTTTACAGGTGTTTGGAGGGATTTGGGGGAGAGCTTAAGAGAATCCCTGTTTTCCAGCCACCATCTTGGCTCTGCCCCCCCCCAATTATTTTTCTTGAGAGGCAGCTAGATGGTAATGCAGTGAATAGAGTGCTAGGCCTAGAGTCAAGAAAACCTGAATTCAAATCCAGAAATCAGACACTTACTATGTGACCCTGGGTAAATCACTCATCTGTCTGCCTCAGTTTCTTCAACTGTAAAATGGGGATAATAATTGTACCTATTTCTTTAGAATTCTTATGAGTCTCAAATGAGACAATATTTGTAAAATGCATAGCACAGTGCCTGGCATATAGTGGGCTCTTAAATGCTTGTTTCCCTTCTTTTTCTTTCTTTCTTTCTTTCTTTCTTTTTTTCTTCCTACCTTCCTTCCTTCCTTCCTTTCCTTTTCTTTTTCTCTCTTTCTCTCTGTCTCCCCTTCTTTTTCTTTCTTTCTCTTTTTTTCCTTCTTCCTTTCCCTCCCTCCCTCCCTCCCTCTTTTCCTTCCTCCCTCCCTCCCTCCCTTTCTTCCTTCCTTCCTTCCTAGCACAGAGGATCTTCTGTATGGCTCCGTAAATCGGAAAATCCTTGAATTCAAGAAATGAATGTTCTACATTAACTAAACTAATGGAATATCATCGAAGTCAGCTCCATTGATCCACTGAACAGCAGAAAAGCACATCATCAGAATCTTTAACTGGATCACAAGATTTTACTAGGGATTTTACTAGGATTTTACTGGGAAGTATGTGGAGTTTCCTCTGAGGTGGAACATAAATCCTTGACACAAGACAATAAAAGGCCATCTGCCTGGAACCCTCATTCCCACCCTGAATCTATCTATCTATCTATATAGCCATATTATCAAGCCTATGACATCTAAAGAAGAGAAATAATGAAATGTTGATTTTGTTTTACTCTCTGTAATTCAAGCTGTGAACCAGAGGGTGGAGATAGCACAGGCTGGTAAGATGTTTTTTAATGGGCTAGTAAATATTTGCATTTGATGTTTGTCTGCAAGGCTGCCTTGAATTCAGTATATCTGCAGAAGCAGTCACACTTTGTTTTGTGGGTGAATTCTCTGAAACCTTTGTGCTTTGCTGATTTAGTAGTGAAAGGTGATTTTTCTGGTGGGAAGGTCACACAGAGCCCAGCATCCTGAACTGCCCACAGTCCTGTGTAGAGAGATGCAGGATATTGTTATTCTGGTTTCCTCCTATTCAGAGGCCCTGCACATGGCTGCTGGTTTTATGATTCACTGAGATACCTCCCAGAAATCTGTCTTTGACCTTAAACATGTGAAAATTCCATTCCTACCAAATGGCTCAGCAAATGATGGCGGGGCATATTTTACATTTCCAGCATTTTATCATTTGTTAATATCCAAGCACGTGCTTCAGAATCAAGCCCACAACCATTCCATGCCTTATCTGTCCTGGAAAGTATAGAAAGGAAGATGAGAAGTTTTAAAAATTCAACTGTCCATAGGTCCATAGGATTTTGAGCTTAAAAAAAGAAAACACTCTAGAGACCATCTCTAGATCTCCAACTATCCCATTTTACAGATAAGGAAACAAAGGCTTGGAGTGAAAGAATAATCATACAGTTACTAAACAGCAAAGTCTGGATTTGAACCCAGAGCCTCTGACTCCAAATATAGCTTTCTTTCTACTACACTATGCTGCTTTGAATATTATGATAAATATTATGACTCCAACAAATCCCTTTTGGTATCATTAAGAAAAGTATCTGTTAAATATCTGATGATATCTTCTGTCTGGGGATTCCTCTGCCTGGGCCCTTGGGGGAGGGGGGACGCATGCTGGTGATATAACAGGTCTTTTCCATCTCTCACTCCTGAGATCTGTTTTATTTTGCAAAGGACAGTGGTGAGGAAGAATATTTATTCCAAGGTCTCTAGGTCTACCGAGCCCCACAGATTGCCTTCAGGAGACATGTTTTTGTTCCCGATATCCTGTTGCCTTGCCTAATGAAGGAACTCTGAAATGTTTGAGGACTACGGGTTTCTGTTGAGGCGAATTTCCATATCCACTGAGCTAGATGAGAGCCTGAGCTCCTGTTGGCAACCTGCCCAGGTAGTGGCGTTTTAGTGAAGTTTGGACAGTCTGGCTTGAAAGGGGGCAATTTTGTGTCAAAATTTAGATCGGCTTCATTTCCCATAAAGGAGCTTCAGTTCTGCATCCCGGCCCCTTTCTCCACTGCCCTCTCTTCCCTCCCCCGACCTTGCCTTGTTTTGCTTGGATCTCATCAGTCTGAAGTGAGTACAGGGTGGTTCTAGCCAAGCTTGATTCCTAAATTAATAAGCAATTAGATAACACAGAGGAGGGGGGACTGGCCTCAGCAGGGAGTGCCCACCCTACTTTTCTTACTCACATGTGAGACCCACTTGTCCACTCCAGCGGCAGCACCAAGCAGTCAATTAGCATTTATTAAGTGATAGCCATGTGCCAGGCACTGTGTTAAAAGCTGCATACAGCAAGAAAGGCAAAAATCAGTCCTTACTCTGATGGAACCCACACTCTAAATGGCATCAGACTGCAAGGTCAGTAATGAAAAGCAAAATAAAAATCATTTTTAAAGTGAAAAGAGAGCTGACCCAGAATCAGAAACCTTGGATTTTAATCCCAGGCTTCCCTCTGCCTTGCTGGGTAACCTCAAACATTCACCATGCTTCTCGGAGACTCGTGGTTCCCATCTGCCAAGTAACGAGGTTGGAATAAAGGATGCACGTTAAGCACTTTGTGAAATGTAAAGCACACTATAAATATCAGATTATTGTTAATAATTATTATTATTAATAGCAGATTATTTCGGGGGCTCCTTCCTAACTCTAACATTCTATGACAATTTGAGTGAGAGGCGTGATTTAAATCCTTGATCACAGTGTGACGATACTTAGTTATGGGAGGAAGAAACCCCCACAAAACCCAAACCAACAACAGTTAAAAATCATGTGTCACACGTGTGTATTTGTTAACACTGTTGGAAGGAAAAGGCACTATAAAGCAGATCATTTTCTTGTAAAACTAAGCTATAAACTGGATAAGAAGGTGTTATCTTTCTTCCCAAAGCAAATTGTCTCTGAACTTCCTTATTTCTGTTCAGGGAATGCGCCACTATCCTACTAGTGTCCCCGGTTCTCAGCCTTAGCATTATCTTTGGCTCTCCCCCTCATGTGTCAGTAAAGCAAGAAGAATTTATTAAGTACCTACTACTACCAGACAGGGCAGCTAGGTGAAGAAGTAGAGAGAGTGCCTGGCCTGAAGTCAGGAAGGCTCATCTTCCTGAGTTCAAATCTGGCCTCACACACTGACTAACTATGTGACCCTGGACAAGTAGCTTAATCCTGTTTGCCTCAGTTTCCTTATCTGTAAAATAATCTGGAGAAGGAAATGGCAAACCACTCCAGTACCAAAAAGCCCCCAGATAGGGTCATGAAGAATTGGACATGACTGAATAACAATGTGCCAGATAAAATAGGCACGTAATAAATCAGTTGCCAAATCTTGTATATTCTAGCTCTACAACCTCTCTCGAATCTGTCCCCTTACCTGACCTCTTGTGGCTTCCTTCCTGCTTCTAGTCTCTCCCAACTTTCATCTATCCTCTACATAGCTATCAAGGTGGTTTTCCTTTAGTTGAGGTCTGACTATGTCGCTGCCCTCCTCAGCAAACTGTGGTGGCTCCCTAGTGTCTTTAAGGTAAAAATATAAACACCTTTATTAGGCTTTATAACCTGGCCGCTACCTTGTTTTCTAACCTCATTACACAAGACTCATCTCCCTACACTCTACGGTCTAGCCTAGCCAAACTGGGCTCCTTGCTGTTCCTCACACATGAGGAATATCTTCTATCTCTATGGTGGTTATCTCCCATACCACCCTCCTCACCTCCAACTTGTACAGTCTCTTCCTTCCTTCAGGATTCAGCTCAAGCACCACCTTCTAAATGAAGACTTTCCTCATCCCTACAAATCCCAGTTCCTCCCTCCCTAAACTACCACTTTTTAGTTGGATTTTTTTTTTCTGAATAGATTGACATGCGGTCTTCCTTGATAGAACATAAGTTCCTCAAGGTCAGGGATTTTTTTTTTCTTTATCTCCTCAAAGCCTAACACAGATCCTGGCACATATTAGGTACTTAATTAGGTACTTTGTTGATAGGGTGGAGATCATATTCATTTAAATATATATCATTGGACTTAGAACGCTAAGTTTTAAATACTTAGATACCCAAAAAGTATAAAAAGTTTCCATGTTACGCAGGATTCCCCAAACTTCCCCGATTTTTCTAAATTCCCCACATGATCCTGGCTTAGAGTCATCCTACCCACTAACACCTGCTGTTAACCGATTGTTAATATCGGTGGTAATGAATGATAAAGCATGGCTTATAGAAGGAAGCATATCTAATTACAGTAAATACTTTACTTCTCAATTTGAAAGTTCCTTCTTTAATAACTAGTCGCTGTTGGTTGTCTTTGTTCCATAACCATACGCAATGTATTATAGGATGATCACGAACAGGAAAATCTAGATCATATTTCTTAGAAATCAGAGCTACCTATTAGGTCATCTAATCCATACCCTTTAATGGCAATTCCATTGTACGTCAATAAATAATATTGAAGTAAATGTGGAGTATCATAGTATAAACATCTTTTTTTTAAAAAGAGCCTTTCCCTCCCATTATTATTCTCCCCTTTCATGCCCCACCCCAATAAGCAAATTAAAAAGAAATCTGAGAAATGAAACCCTCAATACTGAACTACGTAGTCTGTCAAAACAAATTTCCACATCAGCCATGTCAGAAAACACATATCTCTCTGCATCTTAAAAGCTCACCACCTCTCTCTCTGTCAGCAGGTGAGTGGCATGCTGCATCTTTATTCTTCTAGTCATAATTTATCATGGTATTAATCAGAGTTACAGTCCCCCAAAGTTATTTTCTTTGTAGTGTTGTTATCATTGTATGAATCATCCTGATTCTGCTCCCTTTGCTCAGTGTCATTTCTTAAAGGTCTTCACAGTTTCTGCTGAAACCATTCATTCCATCATTTCTTATGGCACAGTAATATTCTATTACATTCATCAGAATTTGTTTAACCTAATAGGTGAATATCCCCTTGGTTTTCCATTTGGGCTTTCTATTGACTTTTTATAGATTTTGCATTGATTTCTCTGTGTACATGTTGTTTCTTCCCTTCTCCAAAAGAATGCAGGCACCTTGAGGACAGGGCTTTTCATTTTTGTTTTTGTATCCTCAGCCCTTCACATAATCTCTGGCTCACATTAGGTGTTTAATATATTCTTGTTGAATGAATGGATGGATGAATGGATGAATGGATGGATGTCATATTTTTGCCAAAGGCTAGTCATACTTGTAGGAGCTGTCCTATCAGATGCCACAAAAATGAAGATTGAAGATAATTCTGCATAGGAAAATAAAGAAGTAGTGTAGGACTCATATTTTCAAGTTCTGATGCCTGATGAATGTATTATGCTTTTCAAGATTTTTAGATTTGTATCTCCCTCTCTATTTCTCTTTATGCTTTATTTAGTCCCTAGCCAGGGCCAAGGGGCTGGTGAATCCTAAACGTGGTCTAATTTAAATTCACTTGTTCTCTCCTGATCACAAATAAAAAATTATTTTCCCAGAGAAATGACATTTAACCAGGGTGAGAAGGTTGAAAAAACATACTTATTAGAACCAAATTTGGGCCAAACTAATGAGTTACCTCCTATCTCTAGGCCTCAGTTTTCTCATCTGAAAAATGAAGGATTTGAAGCAGTAAGGCTGCTTTTGGCTTCAATTTTATATGATTCTAATTTCTGGTAGGAGGTACTTTGGAAAGGTCAGCCCCTGCCGCTCCCAAGGCCAGACTATGTAATATTAGGCTCAGAATCAACTAACCTAAATTCCTAGGACTTAGAGTGAAAGAGGCCTTAGGTCTCGTCTTGACCAATAGATAAGATAAGAACTTGAAAGCTGAAACTACTTACCCAAGGTCACATAGGTAGTAGTAGTAACAGAACTAGGATTCAAACTCAGTTCTCTTTCTATTGAACCTCTGATTTTCCACTGCCTCTTTTCTGCTTCTCTCTGTCTGTAAGCTGCTATTCTTTATGCTCTTACTATATGCCAAGACTTGTACCAAGGCAGATCTTAGCAAACCACATCACCTCCCTGGGCTTTCATTTCCTCATCTCTAAAAGTCCAGTCCTATAAGGAAAACGTCTTGCCTTCCCTGTATCTCAAGGACCATTTCTTTGAACCAATAATTTGTTCCCTCAAGCCAATATCCCTAACCAAGAATATCATCTCCTAATAGAATCTTTCTCTAAGGTAAAGGAGCTCTTTGAACTATGTATGGTTCATCTTCTTCCAGTGGGCACTTGTTCTTTTTTGAAATATATCAAATTTTCTACATTACAATGTTCCCTTGATACCTTGACTCCCATTCTGGCTGTCTGTTAAATTTCAACATGTTATAGTTGGTCTATTAATAATCAAACCCTGATGGGTCCCAGAAGATCTTTCTTATAACATGGACTTTCTGCAATAAATAAATATTTACTGATGAAATGTTCTGCCCCTCTAGTGTTCTTTGGCTGTATAGCCATGGCCAAGTCATTATCTGGGTCTAGCAACTTCACCCACAAAGTGGGCATAATAACACTTTACCTGCCTTGTGGAAGGAGACTGGTCCAGATGATCTCTTGAGAACTCTTCCAGCTCTGGAATCTAGGAGTCTAAAATTGTGTCCATGCCCCCCTTGAGTTGATGTATTTTAAGCAGCACTTGGGAAGGCTTATCATATTTTCTTCAGTTCTATTTCATACACACACACATGCACACACTTACGTGTATGTGTATATATGTATACGTATATGTATGTGTGTATATACACATGTATGTGTGTACATGTATATGTGTGTATGTATGTATGTATTTTAGCCTGTCAAATTCAACAGTCCTGTTCTCTAGCCCAAGAGAGCAATCAGACTTCTTTGTCATGTTTTAGACTTGGTAGACTCCTCCCCACCCCCATTGCTGTTTGTTGGTTCTGGCTTAATTATCCTCTAGGTACTTAGGTGTGTTGCTTAATAATCATTCCCCTATTTTCCTGAGCATGGAAGTTAGATTAACCTGTTGATAACTACTGGGATTTAAAGCTTAGTGTTCTGCTGGTTCTTCTAGTTTTCCACGACTTTTCACAAAAATAATGGCTTAGTAAATTCATTAGCATTTTTCTTAAGTCAGTAGCATAAAATATTACCTATATTGTCTGCCTTTTATGTATTTAGAATTTCCACATAGATTCCCTATAGTCGGCCTTGTTAATGGACTTTAGAAGATCTTTATACTTTTCAGTTATCTATAAGTTACCTTTGCTTGGTTGTTTTTATTGTTGATTTTTAGTAAGACAAAATTCAGAGCTGGAATGTACCTTAGCTGGAACTACTCATGTAATTCAACTCCATTATTTTGCAGGTGAGGCTGAAACTGAGCTTCAGAGAAGGAGATGACCAGTCCAAGGTCAGAGTAATTCGAAAAGCCACGATTGAACCCAGATCTTTGGACTTTAAATAAAGTGCTCTTTCTTTATATTTGCCACACTAACATTTGAGGGGCATTTAATTCAATCATAGACTCACAATATTTCATCACTTGGTCCTACTCCTTTATTTTACAAATGAGGGAACTGAATCCCAGAGAGGTAAAGAGAACTACTACCGAAGCTCATACAAGTGGTAGAAACAGGTTTTGAACTCACAGTTCTCTGACTTTCAATCCTATATTCTCATCCCCATACCACTGCTTAGTGAAAAGTACAACCAAGTAGATGGGATACATTTTTTTTTTTGGTCAGGAGAAAAGGGTAATAAATTGAACTACAGTACCAAATTCACCTATAGCTAAAGGGGTGTTTAGATTGAAAAAATTGGAGGGCAGGAGTGGGTTTGGACTTGTGAGTTCATCTGTGTGAAAATTCATTCCGTTGACATATATTGGCAGCTTTCTAACTTCTGGCCCTCTATCTACCATAATGTGTCATCTCTCATGTAATTACAAGCTTAAATTTTCAAAGAAAGGTAACAGAGGACTTCCTTCTTGGCTTAGGTTTAATATACTCTCATTTGTATTACAGTATATTACTTTGGATGTTTTACCCAGCCTCCCACTAAGTTATAAGCATAGTATTTTGAGTATAGTAGGGAAAACTAAGAGGAAGACCTATTTATTCTTTTTTTTAAAAAAATTTTGTTACTTTTTTTCCTTTTATTCTTAAATCACATGCCAAGTACTCTTTGAATCAAATTTCCATAGGAGAATGGAACTATGGATGAAAAGATATGTGGGCAAAAATTAAAACTCTCAGCGCTAAAGAATTTGTTCCTGGAAAAACCATTATTTGATGATTTATTTCAGATCAGGCTTGTTTCTTTTTTTGTTCTTTTTGCATTTTTTTTCTCTTTAAAAGTTTTAGACTGCATCTCCCTATCTCTCTAAGGCTGGAAGTACAGTGGGTGTGACTACTTATGTGCCCAGTCGCTTTGTTGATTAGCATAGACATTTTGATCTACTCTGTTTCCAGGTTTGACTGGTTTGCCCCTCTTTTGCAGTTTGGTTGTCCACTCCCTCCTTACCCCGCAACCTTGTGGCTTACCATACCTGACTGGCTTACCCCACTGAAGCTCAGAATTCCTGAGCTCAAGAGATTCGACAGCCTCAACCTCTCAATTGCAGAGATCATAGTAATACTCTACCACGCCTGGTCTTGTTTCTTTTTCATAGTCAGGGTCACACAAGTGGTAGGTTTCAAAGCCAAGTATTCAACCTAGATCCTCGATGTGAGTTAATAGTGTGATGTGATCATTAAGAATTCTAATGCAAATTTAGGCAACCTTATAAGTGTATAGTGTATAGGACTAGCAAACTAATCATCCTGCTATTGGTTGTTGTCCTTCTTGGTCGAAGAGGACCAAAGTGACATCATTGTACCACTTTGTGTCATGCTGTGGCACAGTCCAGGTTAATGTACAGTATGTCCAACTGTGGCTGAAGGCTCTGCCATAGGTCGGGCACATATGAACGTTTGGAATGGAGACATCTCTGAATTTGTGCATCACATCTATGGTATTGGATTCTGTTCTGGTCACCACATTCTACAAGGGCCATGATGAATTGGAGAACCAAGATGGGCAAGCAGGATGGCAAAGAGCCTTGAATTCATAAGGATCTGTTCAAGGAACTAGGAATATTTGACTTGTAAAAGAAAAGATTTTGGAGTAACATTGTAATTATCTTCAAGTATTTGAAATGCTGTCTTTTTTGAAAGGGACTTGTTCTCCTTGGCACCAGAAGGTAGAACTAGGTGTAATGGGTGGAGGTCTCCCAAAGAGGTAGAGTTAGCCTCGATGTAAGGGAAAGCTTCCCTAAGGATTAGAATTACCTCAAAGTAAATTCAAGAGGTAGTGAGCTTCCCCTTACTGCCCACTCCTAGGGTATGATGGAGAGTGGATTGTTTTTCAAGTATTCCCTTCAGGATCATATATAAATTCCTCTGTTTGATATTTAAAGCTCTTTACAACCTAACCCCTTCACCTACGTCTGAGCCATTTGCTGTTCTTTGAATGTGCCACCCACTGTCGCATCTCTGGACCTTTGTACTGATTATCTTCTCATCTGGAATGCTCCATCCCCCTCACCACTGCCTCTTATTTCCTTCCAATCTCAGCTCAAATACCACATTGTATTCTTTCCCAGACCTTCTAACTACTAGTGGCATTCCCTTCCAAGCTATGCTTCTCAATCTCCCAACTTCATCACATGAGTCAGTTGCCTTCTCACTCTGGAACTTCCCTCCACCATGCTTGCCCCCTTCTCCTATTGAGGAGCTTCTTCTGAGGACCTCTGTTATGGAGATGGACCAGACCGATCATGCTTCATTCCCTTCCCAAGATGCTTCTGACTTTCCAAACTTTGACATCACTTACTTACATCATCCCTTCCCTCCTTCACTGCGCTCTGATTGATTTTCAGTTCTTTTTTATGTGTTGTCTTATCTTTCTTTTTGCCTGTATTTATATCCCCAAAGTTCAGCACAGTACCTGGCATATAGTAAATACTTAATAAATGCTGATTGTCTACCTGTCTTCCCCTCTGAGATTGGCTTCTACTCTGTATATATCCTTTATGTATCTAGTTATTAACATGTCTTCTTCATTAGAATGTAAGCTCCTAGAAGGCAGGGGCTATTTTTGTTTTTCTTTGTATTCCCAGAACTTAGCACAATATCAGGCATGTAGTAAGTGCCTAATATATGTTTGTTCACTGATTGACTGTGAGGTTGGAATATTGGAAAAAATCAATGATGACTAACTTACAATGTGAATCTGTTGGCTTTCATGTCTGAAAACATTTCTACTAGGAGGATTTGAAATCACTGAAGATTTTGGATTTAGACTGAATTGGCCATAAGATGTGATATCATACAATTCCTTCCTGGATTCCTCAAGGAGAGAATTTTTGTTGGATTAAGTCTCTTTTCAAGCAGAAGCTCCCTCCCTTTACCCTCCTTTGTTTTCAATCTTTCTCTCAAAGTTAAAATGGATTATCAGCTGATAAATGCAGATAATGTGCTGCTTCTACACAAATTCTGTCTTTGTCTTCTCCCTCTGGTTTAAATCTAGTTTCCCACCACCTGTTAGCCATATGCCAGGCCCCAGTCTTTCATGAGGAGTTTCTAATCTGGCTCACTACTGACTGGCTCTTAATGGCTGAGAGATTTTTAAATTAGGCCTTCTTAAAGCCCCAGTGTCTGCCTTGTATTTCCAGAATTTGTATTCTTCAGAATTAGTTAGTCAACAAGCATTTATTAAGCACTTACTATGTTCCCAGTGCTATGCTAAGCACAGAGATTACAAATACAAGCAAAAAGAAAGACAGTTCCTGACCTCAAGGAGATTATATTCTAGTAGAGAAGACAAAACATATTGCCCTTCAGCACTTTCTCCTTCTATGTTTATATTTTATGAAAATGACCTTTCAGTGCTTGAATATTTACATTTGAGTAAAAATGAAATAATTATTAAAAATCAAATTCCCTTGGAAAAATATGTTCCATGACTATAGTTCTTTATTGTTTTTAATAGCTTATGTTGCCTTACTGTACTTTATTATTTTTACTTCTCAATCATGTCCCCTATTGGTAAACCCAGGATAATAATTTTTCCCTTTCTTTTCCCAGGTGATGAAAATAAATTCATCATAATCTTTCAAGAAATCCATGTTCAGGTGATAATGCAGTGTTAGGGTTAGAAACAGGTTCCTTAATTACATCTTGGGCAGGTTAAACAATTTGACCCCCCTAAAGAATGATAGGCCTCGATACTGGGGATGTTCCATCCTTTTTTCTCACTATCTTTAATGCATAGTATCTCTTCTCTGTCTGATGTCACCTGTTAGACTCTAGATTATTTTTTTTCCTTTATTTATTTTTAGTTTACCACACACAGTTCTACATAGTTTTGAGTTCCAGTTTTTCTCCCCTCCCTCCCCCCTCCCTCCCCAAGACGGCATGAAGTCTCATATAACTGTCATGTATAACTTCTCATTGAATTAATTTATGCTCTAGTCAAGTCGTGGAGAAGAATTCTAGATTATTTTTAATTCAATATTTTTTTATTTTGAACTTACAAAAAAAGTATTTCGGTATATGCAGCAAAGCAAAAAAAAAAAGAATATTATATGCAAAACCACGAATTTCCATTTCATATTACTTTTTAAAAGTATATAATAAATTCCACATGTTGCTAGGGCACATAGATGACATAGGGGATAGAGCACCAGTGCCTGGCATATAGCAAGAGCTACATAAATGTTAATTATTTTAAGTATATAATAAATTGCACATGTTGCTAGGGTAGTGAGGTGGTGGTTAGAGCACTGGGTCTAGAGTCAGGAAAACTTGAATTCAAGTCAAGCCTCTGACATTTACTAGTTGTGTGACTTCACCACTGTTTGTCTCAGTTTCCTTATCTGTAAAATGAGGATAATCATAGCACCTACCTCCCAGGGTTGATGTAAGGCTCAAATGATATAATATTTGTAAAGTACCTGGCACATAGTAAGTGTTATATAAATGTTAGATATTATTATTTCCTGCTTGTTTGTGTTTCCTTTTAAACTTCCTTCTGTTTTCTGTGCATTTAGAAAAATGTTACAGTAGACCTCTTTCGGGGGGCACTATTATGGCTAACTCCCCCCCCTTCAACTTCCAATTAAAAACCAAGGGGTTTTTAATAAATAAGCATAGTCATGCAAGACAAATCCACATAGCAGTCATGTCAAAAATATGTCTCTTTACCTTGACTCTATCCCTCTCTCTCAGGACGGGATAACATGTTCCATTATAGGTCCTCTGGGGTAGTGGTCGTTAAGTCTTTCTAAGTTATTTTTCTTTACAGTGTTGTTGTTCTTGTATGTATTGTTCTGCATCTTTCACTTCACTTTGCATCAGTTCCTATTTTTCAGAGTTCTCTGGAACCTTTTTTGTAATTTCTTATGGTACAATAACATTCATTACATCCCTAAACCACAATTTGTTCAGTCATTCATAGGCACCTCTTAAAATTCTAGTTTTTTTCTTTTCTCTTTCCCTTTTAATCCTACCTTCAGAATCAAGAATTTGATTTGCTTTCAGCTATTCCCTCCCCAATATTATTTTCCCTTTTACTACCCTTCTCTCTATTATTTCCCTGTTGGGTTTGATGTATTTATACACCAAATTGTGTGTATGTGTGTGTGTGCGTGTATGTGTGCGTATGTGTGTGTGTGTTTGTGATTAATCCTCCTTCGTTTAGTTCAGATAAAAATGAGATTCTTTTGACATCCTCTCTGCTTCTCCCTCTATGTTTATATAATATTTTTCTCATGTACTGCAATTATGTGAAGCAGTTAAGTTCTAAACCTTTCTTTCTGTTTTCTATACCAATGTACTCCATTTCTCTCTCATGCTTTACCTCTTAAAACCAGCAGAACAGAATCAATCTACTCTCAGGACCTCTGTTTTCCTTATTTAACTCCCTTAATAGTAGTCTTTGAAAATATTAAGATTCTGAAGGGACATTTTATTTTTTATCTACCTATGGGAAAATTAACATTACATCACCATACAGCCTTTTCCAACTATTGAAATAAATTTACCTTTTTAGGTTTCTCTGAAAAATCTAAAATTTTAAAATTCCTACTCAGCATTGGTGTTTTCATCAGAAATGCTTGAAAATCCTCTATTCTATTAAAGATCCATATTTGTTTTTCTTGTAGGACAATATTTAGCTTTATAGGGTAATTTATTCTTGGTTGTAAGCCAGTATCTTTTGCCTTTTGGAATATAGTATTCCAAGATTTCCTTTCATTTATAGTAGAAGCTGCCAGGGTTTGTGTGAGGTACTTAAACTCCTTTCTGACTGCTTAAAATATTTTTTTCTTTGACATGGAGGCTCTGAATTTTGGCTCTCACTTTCCTAGAACTCTTCCTATTTAGGGTTTCTTTCAGGAGATAATTTTTGGATTCTATTTTTTACTTTGCCTTCTAGTTCTAGTGGATTTTTTTCTACCAATTTTCATTTTATGAATTCTTCTAATATGAAATTTTTTATAGCAGTTGTTAATATTCTTCAGTTTATTCATCTCTCCAGCCTTAGTCTATGAACTAGGATGGGGCTTTGTGGTAGGGCTAGGCTACATTCCCTGCTGCAATTTTGGTAAGGGGTGGTCAACCCTGCTTAGCTCCCCTCACATCCCGGCTCTCCTGGTTTCCTGTGCCAAGTTCTACTTCCTGGGATTAGGTCCCACTGGATCTTTGAGATTCAGCCTGCGGGATCCTTAGGGCCCTCTATGGTGACCAAGGACAGGATTCTAGAGACCTCAAAGTCCTGGAGTAACCTGGTCTGAGTACTGCTACACCTATAGTGGTTGCTGTCACTGTTCCAAGGTCAGTACTATGAGTTTCTGACCACACTAGGGCTTTTTTATGGGAGTCCTCTGTTCTTGCTTTTTCCCGATGTGGAGCCTTGGAAGCTACGTGTGTCTCGGGCCCAACCCTTGTTAGATTGTGAGGCTGCCTACTAGCTCCAGTGCCAGCCTTGTCTGCAATCCCCTTTGCTTTTGCTCATGGTCTTCCATCTGACTTTTTGTGTAATTCTGGGGTGAAAGACACCACTACTTTCTCTTTGCATTTCTTGCTCATTATTCAATCATTTGTAATCTAAAAAATTTTTTTTTCTGGACTAGGCATGTTGGGACCCAGGCTGGCTGTCTCTGTTCAGGCAGTCATCTGTTTTATGTCATGTTTATTGTAGTATCAATTGCCTTATTAACGTGTGTCTGTTAATAAGTACTTCCAACGAAGAATAACTGGTGATTTCCTAAGCTGTAATAGTTAACCCAATAACTTTTCCATATCCCTTAAATTCTGAGGGCCAGTAGTGGATGATCCAGCCAACTTTTTTATTGTTATGTCCTTAACTCTGGAGTATTTGCTCACTAATCCTCTGCAAAGCTGGAGGGAGATTATGTATTTCTTTGACTATTCATTGACTAAGTCTAAATGATGGCCTGGCATTCTTTTGAGATGTTTGCATCAACACGTAGTAATAATGATGCGTCACAATGTAAACACTTCTGCGTCAGGACTTTACCCTTTCCCAGTTATTCCTCTGTAACCATTCTCTTATCTGTTGCTTGGGAATTTGGGGTAAGTAGGGGGAAGGGGAAAAGAAAGGGAAGGGAGAAATGCGTGCGTGCGTGCGTGCGTGCGTGTGTGTGTGTGTGTGAAAGAGAGACAGAGACAGAGACAAACAGGACATCCATCCTTCTGTCATTACCCTTACCTCTTTTATATTAACTACCAAAAAAGAGCAAAAAAGTGATTTTACACACACACACACACACACTTCTCAATGCTACAGAGTAGCGTGCAAGCTCCTTGGAGGGTGCGGACTTATTACCAATTTGTCTTAGAAAACGTATTGCCATGCTCCTAGTCAATACTTAGATAAATGCTTCTTGGTTTAGATGGTTGGCTACAGAGACAGCATAGTAGAAAATTAAGAAAATGTTATTACTGAATTTTCCTTTTCTGATGAGGCTCAGAGCTCAGATTGGGGTATCCAAAGAACTCACTGGAAGGAGTTTCCAGAACTTAGCACACTATTTCATTTGAAGTTTGTGGAACACAAATGTCAGCAGGGCAGTTCACATTTTGCATTTAAGTATATAAAGGTCTCTTGATGACACAGGAATGCATCTTCCAAATCATATTTTGGTCCCTGCAATAGCTACTTGGTTTAAGTGAGTAAAAAGCATTGATTCTTTACTGGGGGTCTGTGAACTTGGTTTAAAAAAAATGGATAATTGTATTTTGATGTGATTGATTTCCTTTCTAAGTCTATACATTTTAAACATTATTCTAGAAGGGGCCCCTAGGCTTCACCAGGCTGCCAAAGAGATCTATGACACAAAAAAGATTAAGAACCCCAGGCAATGATTTCTCTTCCCCCGCCCTCTTGTGTTTCATTTCATTCAGCAAGCTATTTTCAGAGTCCTTTTTATTTGAAATTTGTTACTTTCCCTTATGTCAGGTCCTAGGATGCAGCCTTCGTTTGTAATTTCTCCAGTTCTGGAGGTCCTGATCTCATCTCTAGCCTCCTTCCAAGAAAAGCTCTTTGACCAACTCACAAACCTCAAAAATGCATTATTCAAATCAGTTGCTGTATTTGTCATGATGAGACTCAGTCACTTTGAAAAAGTGAATTTTCAGTTTGAACATGCTGTATGCAGCAGCAAACAAGAGTTCTCAAACATGCAACCTACCTTGTCCAGCAAAAATATTTACTAATTCACATATATGGGTGAAAACTCGAATATCTGTGCTTAATTAATGTTTATATTGATTGATAAGAATTTGGTACTGACTTCTGCACAAGTGTGCCATAATTCATTTGTTTTCTTTGCCACAGGAGAGGCTCCTCTGGTGGGCCTGGGGGTAGATGAAGTACATTCAGAAGTGACTTCAATGTAAAATCAAAAGGCATGATTAAAAACTTTTTTCAAAACAAACAAAACAAAACTAGTCTTTCCCACCGCTATCACTTCTCTGTTACAATTAAGGAGTGGCGTATCAAGTTGGTCAAAAATAACTTGTGGTCTAAACTTTTTTGTCTTTTTCTTTGATTCATCCTGGAAGCTTTTCTTTTAGATTTTGTGTTTGTTCAACCTGAGCTCCAAGATATGCGCATGACCAAAATTATTTTAACAGTCTTAATTGTGTGTATACAATGACAGAAATTGTGGGGCTCTTATGACAAGCTATTCTTCTGTTCAACATGAGTTTTATTTAATTCTTCTTTCATGGCTGACATATGAGCCTATTGTTCTTACAGGCTATTTGTAGACAAAATTCACAAACTGCCGAACAGGTCCAGTAGGGGTTAAAGAGCACCAGAAACATAAAAGCTGCCATTTTGTCTTGTATAATCCACACATTTAAATCTGAGTCCCAGTGAAATTTTAATCAGGTGCCTGAGTAATGTGAGATATGATTTGGCAAACAAAATAAAGGAAACAAACTGTAACCATACTACAGTATGACTATGGAACAACCCCAAAGCAGTGTACATAATCAGAGGAAATTTCCCAGTTCACTTTGCATTAAAAGTAAAAAATCTCCCTGTATGAGAGGTACTTTAATAGAAAAATATAAATCATCTCAGATATTAGGTAAAATGAGAAGAAATTGAAACATAAACCCAAACACAGAAAGACATTTCCTTGGAATTACAGAGAGCAAATAGTTGATGAAATACAAATGATCCTGGAATATCATCCCAGGCCAATCTTATTTTGTGACTAGATCAAAGCTATGACTTTATGCCAACGATTATATTTGTGTTTTTAGGCACCAAACTTTGAAAAGCAACAGTAAATCTAGGTCTCTCTAATACTGCAGAGTCTTGGCCAGTAAAAACAAAGTTCTATGAAAATACCAGGAAATGGCGACTCTTTTCAAACAGTCAGCCAAGGACTACTCAGGCCTCCCTAATGCCTGAGGGTGGTTCTGTAGGTTAGGGCCCAAGGGTATCCCTAGAGGCATGTCACATAGTATGGTATCCTGCCCTCCTCCCTCCAGTTTTTAGACAGGTAAAATGATTTTTAAAATAACCATTGACTCAGCCCCCATGGGGAAAGGATTACAGAAACATGTAGCACCCAGCAGCTGCTTTATGGGCCTTTGAATTGGAAAGGGCAATATGCTGCTTGAGTGTGTATATCAGGGGAAAGGATGGTTGCTCCTGCTATGCCTGCGGGCATGGACATGGGCTTGCAAAATGGGGACAAGGCTGACCTAGAAGACATTGGACAAAGGTGCCTTTTAAAAAAAAAAAAAAAACCCAGAACTGTGATGAGACTTATTCAGGTTGTTTTAGTATTTAGACTCCATCTCTTCAATTAAAATCTATTGGAAAATGGTAATCTACTCATCCTGTTATATAGACTTATGCACTGGCTATAGGAGACAATGCTTATCCTTCTTCCAAGAGGGCATAGTTCATAAAAGATGTATGAAGTTTCTCTGTATGCCTGGCATTGCTTGGTTTGAATCTTCCTCTCTCGAATGTGTGTGGCTCCTGCTAGTTTTAAACAAACTTCCCCTGGGACTTGTTACTACAGAGTGTACTGATCTGCTGGTAGCAACGGTGATTCGAGGGTTGTTTCCTGTTCTGCTTTGCCATCTCACAGGGTGGCTCTGAAATCTTACTTACCTCTGACAGGAAGAGATATTCACGGGACTAATTACTACACTGGGTTCAGGCAAGATAATTGGTCATCTTCACTCAGATGTTCAGATTGTAGCTATGAGGGCACATTTAAATTCTGAGTCTCTGAGCAAAGCTTAGCAAAGCTTCCCCATCCCTAGCCAACTCCCCTTTTTCTTCATGCACAGTACCCAGTAGCATCCTCTTTTTAGATCTCCAAGTATTTCTAGGGTTATTTGGTTGTTATGACCACACAGTTTTGATGTCATGTCTTGCCCAGGTTTCTGGGGGGAAAAAAACAAAAACAAAACGAATCTGAGGTTAGCAAAATGAACCATTAAATAAATGGATACAAATGCACTAAAAATCTTTTAAAATTTTGTTTTGTTACTCTCTATTTGGACAAAAAGTGGCTTTAAAAACCAATCCCTAACATACTGCGCTCTTCTCGGCAACCTAAGGGGCAAGGACAACTCCAGGGGACTCAAGATGGAGAATGCTGTCTTCATCCAGAGAAAGAACTGTGAAGTTTGAATACAGATCGAGGCGCACTACATGCTCGCCTTTTTTGCTTCTCTCTTGTTTTTGTTTTTCGGTTGTTTTTTTTTTTGGTTCGGTTTCTTTTTTCTCATGATTCACTCCATTGGTCAAAATTCTTCTCCACAACTTGACTAGTGCATAAATTAATTCAATGCAAAGTTATACATGACAGTTATATGAGATTCCATGCCATCTTGGGGAGGGAGAGGGGAGGGAGGGGAGAAAATCTGGAACTCAAAACTATGTAGAACCGTGTATGGTAAACTAAAAATAAATAAATTAAAAAAAATAAAAATAAAAACCAATCCCTAGCAGTTTTTAAAAAATCAGCACGACACAATGTTCAAATTATTTCCCAATATGCACACACTTTGTGCCTTGTTTAAGTCAATTGATGCATTTCCTGCAACATTTTAACAACTTTATGAACAATTTCTCAGTATTATTTTAGATTCAGAAAAATCTGAGGTGAAGGTTTGCATTTGTTTGACAACAGAAAGCCTTGTCTCTGAAACAGACAGCCAAGAGCTAACATTAAATTTGTTCTGATCCATTCTTGACTAGCCTACCTGTTACCAAGGGTGATAAACAGAATTTGTTAAAGCAACAGTTGTTAAAGCAACTGGTAGCTTGGCTTAGTGGTGAGGTGGGGGGGGGGGGGAAGAGGAAGAGGGAGAGAGAGAAGAAGTGAGAGAGAGAGGAAGAGGAGGTAGAGGGAAGGAGAGAGGGAGAGACAGAAGAGAAGAGAGAAGAGACAGACAGACAGGCAGACTATGAGACCCTTGGGCAAGTCAACTAATCTTTACCTAACTTTCTAAGGTGATAAATTGTGGAAAAGGTGCTGACTTGCTTTGCCAATGAAATCACTGGCCCAGTCCCTATCCTAATTGGAGTTTATCTTTCTCTCTTAAAAATGGCCTGAATCAGACAGGTAGGTTGAATCATCATCCCGCTTTAAAACCGCCTTTGTGTCTACTATAAACCAGTATCAGCTCCCATCCTCCTTCTACTCCTCTAATTCTGACCCTTGCATTTTCCTCTCAAGCCTCAAACGCACACAGCCCCCTCCCCCCCAGATTTTGCACTTCTTGATTTAAAAAGTGAATTTAAAAAGCCACTTTGGGGCTAGAGACCCTCTTGGCAGGATTACCCCCAGCCCCCAAGCGCTGGCCTGGGAGCTGGCTAGGCCCTTTCAGCCACCTAGAGCTCGGCTCCTACAGGTCAGTGCAGATACCTTTTCCCTCTCCCGGGGCCCCAAGGCGTTGACAAGTCCCCAGGCACCCCCCCCCCCGCTCCCCCGATCCTCCCCCCGGCTCTCTGCCCTCTCCCAGATCGCGAACAGCCCGGACAGCGGCAGGAAGCAGATTGTTGATGCTGTTCCCTTCGGCGCCGGCCCTCCCCCCGCTCGCCTCTGCGGCTCTTCCCCAGCCGCGCGACTCTCCGCCCCCCGCTCCCGGGGCCCCAGGCGCCTGCGCGGAGTCGCGCCGGGGGCGGGGCTCGGATTCCTGTCAGCGGCGGCGGCGGCGGCGGCGGCAGCGGAGCCCGTCAGTTTTCGCCGAGGAGAAGCTCGAGCCGGAGTGCTGTCGCCTCGGGCCCGTCCCTCCCGGCCGGCCCTCGCGCCTCCCCTCGTCGCAGCTTGGCCCGAGCGGGCCCGGTTGAGTTCCAGCCTCCGTGCCTGGTGGGGGCTGCCTGGCGGCGGCCTTGGAGGAGCGGCAGCGGCAGCGGCGGCCGCCCTCGCCCTAGCCCTCGCCTCCGCCTCCCTCCTCGGCCCCTGGCCTCCTCCGTCGCTCGCCGCCCCCGGCCCGGCGCCCGAGCTCCCGGACAGGAGGTGCCGCCGCCCCCGCCGCTCCCCCCCCCCCGCCCTCGGGCCGGGCCGGGTCGAGCTGCGATGCCCTCGGACTTCATCTCATTGCTCAGCGCCGACCTAGACCTGGAATCGCCCAAGTCCCTGTACTCGAGAGGTGAGTCACCCGGGCGAGGGGCAGCAGCCAGGGTGGCGTGGGGCACGGCCCGCGAGCCGTCCCGGGGGCCCCAACCGGGATGGCGTGGGGGCGGGGAGGGGGCACGGCCAGGGAGCCTGGACGGTATGGGGGAGGGGGAGAGAGAGAGCACGGCCATGGAACCGGGATGGCATGGGGGTGGGGGAAGAGCAGGGCCAAGGAGCCAGGATAGCCAGGGAGACTGGACGGCATGGAGGGAGGACGGCTAGGGAGCCAGGATGGCATGGGGGGGAGAGCACGGCCAAGGAGCCAGGTTGGCATGGGGGGACGGCCAGGGAGCCAGGATGGCATGGGGGGATGGCCTGGGAGCCTGGATGGCATGGGGGAGAGAGCATGGCCAAGGAGCTAGGATGGCATGGGGGGACAGCCAAGGAGTCTGGATGCCATGGGAGCGGGGGTGGCACGGCCAGGGAGCTTGGATGGCACGGGGTGGGGAGTCACAGCCAGGGAGCCTGGGTGGCATGGGAGCTGAGGGACACAGCCAGGGAGCTTGAGTGGCAAGGGGCGGGAGGAGGGAGACTTGGCCAACGAGTTGGGCCCTGGAGGGACCAATTAGGATGGCATAGGACCGGGGGGTACGGCCGGCTAGTGGGGATGGCATGGAGTGGGGGGGAGGGACACGGCCGGCGAGCCAGGCCCGAGGTTAGTGAGACGGGCAGCGAGCCAAGTTGGTAGAAGGCTGGGGGAGTGGTGGTGTCACGGCCAGCGAGCCAGGTCTAGGGGATGGGGGTGGGGGGCGCCGGGCACCAGCCGGGATGGCTTAGAGGCGGGGGTAGGGTAGAACGACACGACCAGCGAGCCAGGCCCGCGGGGTGCGGTGTTTGGGGGCTGCTGGGCACTGGCAGGGATGGCATCGGGGCGGGGGGCACTCGGGGACAGAAGGGGGCCGTGGAGGTTGTATGGGGAAAAGGGAAGGAGTGGGATTTCTTTCTCCCCCTCGCCCCCTCCCCGCGCTGCCCTCTGTCTGGCCCCCTCGGGCAGCCGGTGCTCACTTAGTGCCTGGGTGCCGCCTGCCCGCCGCTGCTGCTCCTCGTCTAGTCTCTGCGGCATTCATCGCTTTCAGTATCTCCCCTCCCCTTTCTCGTCGCCACCATTCCGCCTCCCCCAGTCCCCCCCCTCCCCTTTCCGCCGCTCTTCCCCTGCGGCCGTCGGGCCGGGGCCTCCCCCCTTGCTCGGGGATTACTCACCGCATCCCCTCGCCCGGCCGGGCTGTGTCGCCGGGGTCGGTCACTGGCCGCTGTTCCTGCCAGGGCCGGACCCGAGAAAGTTGCCCTGCCGGGCCCAAGCGGGCTGGGCGTTGTGGCGTCGTCCCGGTTCTGGGCAGAGAGAGGGTCCCGCTCTTTTCCCCTTCCAGCATTTATTCGGTCGACTCTCGGCTCCTTTCTCTCCCGGGTCCCCAGCGTTAGCCCTGGCCTAGTCTCCTCCTTAGCTATTCTGGGACAGCCCCCCTGGACCAGGCGCCTTTCCTTCTCCGTCATTTAGCTGAGGAGAGGCCCAAATTTTCATCTCCATGTCTTAAGAAGCAGTCTCTGGGCCCGAATCCCAGCCTTCCCTGCTTTCCCATACAGGAGGTTTCCTCAATGGACACATTTTATTCCTCTGGCCTGTCTTCAGGGTATCAACGTAGACAGACTCCCCAATCCTTGGAGAAACGTAGGTTTTTTGCCTTCTGCAAAGGTGGCATTAGAAAGGCCCAAACCAGATTCCCTGGTTAAGGCCTCTAGGGAATTCCCAGGAGCTGATAGTATTAGCACCTGAGCTTGATGTCCGACGTCCAACGGGGTTAAATTCCTATACTGGACACCACAAGAATGTGTCAGAACAGGTTCCCTGTGCAAGGGCATCACACCAAAATTCTCCCACTATAATATTAAACCATCTCTTAAGCCACTGGTAAAGGGAGAAGATCACCTTTAAAAGATCCTTTCTTAATGTAAATTCTCTTTAGAGTTTTGATGGGGCTTAAAAGCAGCCTAGGATGGTTAAATTATTTTACTTCATTTTCACTAAAATTTCCACGAAAGAGGAAGAAAAAAAGAAATTGAGATTTTCAAAATTTATATTGATTGAGATAAAAATATTTAATTAGAGCTGAAAGAGGTTTTGGGCCCTGAAAAATTAGTTAAATGGAGTTTGCTTCTGAGTTTGTGTATAGAACCCAACTTAGTAACTGTAACCATTGTCTGTTGCTCTGGTGACTTCAGTTGGCTGCTGCTGTCATGTTGAGTATAAGATGATTTTTAGGCAATAGTACCTGAACTTGTATGGAAATACCGTAGTTTATGTATTAAAAAGAAGACTACAACAAAAAAGTTATAGTTGGTAAGAGAACTATGTTCTATAATTAGTAATAAAATTAACAAGTATTGAAGCAGTTATCAGAGGACTATTTTTCACAAAGATAGGCTTTATTACTTAAAGGTTATTTCAAATTACAAAAGAGTGGTATACTAGCTCTGGTGTTATTTATAGCGTAGAATTTTATTCAGCATAAAAATGATGCCTTTTGTACCTTTTAGATCCTCTCAAGTCACACCCACCGTAGAATTTTCCTAGAGCTGGGCTGTTGGAAGGTCAGCATAGTGCCATTTTAAAGTATATTGTGTCTGTATGCAAAAGCTTTCCTTAAAATGGGGAAAGAATAGTGTAATACAAGAAAGTTTGAAATTTTGCAAATTCACACAATGTATTTTTTTTTTTTGTTAGAGCACCTGATCCTTCTTTTAGGAAGGATATTGCAATGGGCTTAATTACTGGGTGTGGTATCAGTAGTGGACTGTCCTAGTCTCAGATTTGACTATCAGTGACTTGAGAAGATCTGAAAAACTTAATGGAACCATTAAAAATTTTGTTTTTAGTATCCTTTGGGACACTCAGGTTTAAAATTTGTGCCCTTTCAATAAAATTTATCAACTTCTGCCTTTTATGTCTTAATGACACCACTCTGATTTCATTACAAATAGGAAATTTAAAGTAGGAAATAAAAATATGGGATAGTAGTTGATAAAGTTAATTCTTCTTAGGTGGCTCATTCATATAGACTAAAAATAGACTTGTTTTATGGAGCACTTTTTACTTTTAGCATTTAGTGTTTTATAATATATTTGGAGTGCTTTACTCAGTTCTTAAAAAGCTCTGTTACTGCATTCATTTTGAGAATAAGAAGGTTGTATATAATAGATTTACAGCTTCATGTGCAATCTTTTTTTTATCCTACTATGTTATGGAAATGCTTGTCTTATTTCATAAATTAAAAATAAAATAAAATTAAAAAGAATAAGGAGGATCAAGTAAGCAGGGATATACAATTATTAGTTGAGTTAGGTAGGGTTTTCACAAAGGGTTTGAGAGAGTTATACTAATATATCAAATTATATATGTGTAGAATAATTTAAAAACTTGAATGTTGATTTTAGTTGGTTAGTGTGTTGAGATTTTAATATTGAGTCTAGGTGAAATAATCTATTGTGCCACTTTCTAGGACGGTGACTCTTTTGAGGGAGGTTATTATTCAGTCCCTGTGGATTATAAGTAATATGTCATCAGTGCCTAGTCTGCAGCTTGTCCTATTGATGATTAATCTAGAGGATAACTCTTTGAAAATAATTTCAGTATGAATTTAATCTTGGTTTTTTTGGCATTGTTATTTTGACAGAATAACCTGCATTATACAAAAAAGTTCTCACATGAGCACTTATGTTTTTCTTTTATAAAAAATATCTTAAGTGTATAAAGTATTACTGACATTTTGCAAATTTAAGTGAGCTTTTAGAAATATTTCTTGTAATAGGTGAGCTTTGACCCTCATTCTGTTTAGTTTGTGATCATGTAGTGAAGTTTTTCTAGCTGTGTAAGTGTGTCCATTTCTATGGCAACAAATCAGTGTCATAACCTTAGAGATTATGATCGGAGTTCAAGTATGAAAAAAATCAGGGTTTAGCTTTGAAAAGTTGCTAGGAAAAGAGAAATAACAAAATGATTAATATATGCATATAGGAATAGGGATTGGATTAGTGATCGTTTTACCATAGGGAAATCTTAGATAAGGAAACTGTCTACCAAAGCGGATTGGCTATCATCTTTACTACAGAGTATAGTCTTAGAGAATTGCTTGGAGAGTATTGAGGGCTGATGTCTATATGTTGTGCCAGTGGAACTTGAACCCAGATTTTTCAGGCTCTGAGACTGGTGAAATATCCACAGTGCCACACTGTGTATATTTGTTTAAAGCTAAATTCTTTCATATCTTTTGGGGATATTATCAAATTTTTGAAGGTATAAACTTGTCTTATTGTTTTTATACGTTCTCATGTAAAATAAATGTTTAATTTAGGATGATTCTTAGGCATTGATATTTCAGTTTAATTTAAAAAGCATTTATTAATTGTTCCTAGTGTGCAGGGAGGGCACTGTAGTAGGTTTTCTTAAATCATAAACTTCCATAAAAATCCATAAACTTCCATATTGATAGAACTTAATATGTGAAATGAACATAGTCATGGCTTTTCCTTTGCTTTAATAGAGGGTATTATTAGAAACTAATTTTCTGTTGTGGTTGGCTATTTAATTTATACTTGCTTATTTATTGTATTAATTTTAAATATCAATTATTTTTAGAAAGCAAACTCATTTATAACAGGCCCTCTGACACTTACAACACAGGAACCTCTTTTTGTGTTTCTTTGTCATTAAGATAGGTTTCATCATAATCATTAAGTTTCTGTAGGAATTTGATTTTACCTCTTAGATGAAGCTAATTAATTTGTAGAATGACACAAAGAGGCAAACCAGTATTAGGGAAGGAGAAGTATTACTGAAGTCAGGAATACCTGGTTTCAGGTTTGGCCTCTGACATACTGGTTGGTTGACTCTCCACAAGCCTAAGTGCTCTAGGCAACTAAGACTTGAGTTGTAGAGAAGGTGTCATTTTGCATTGGTGACAGAGATTTCCACACATGGATGTTCCTTAGGCTAATGAAATCACAGGTTCAGTTCCTATTCCCTGTACTACAAATGTGGGTGCCCATTTTGTCCATCAACCATTGTAGCATAATAGTAATTCTCCATTTTAAGTTTCTTTTGCCTCTGTCCCTGAGACCAAATCTAATGTAAGATAATTCACTTTAGTGTGTTTTTTGATGGTAAGCTATTTGAGGACAGGAACTATCTTTTGCCTTTTTTTTTTTTGTATCCTCAGCACTTAGTACATAGCACCTGCACATAGTAGGCACTTAATTAATGTTTATTGATTGATTGTGTTAGTACATTTTTCTTGTTCATCAAATTTCAGACTATACGAGTTTTTCCTTATGTGACTATAAATTTTTTCTTTTCTTTATTACTCTTACTTATTTCTACTTTATGTACTCTTAATTTGTATATGCAGCTTATTAAGGCTAAACCCATGCAGGATCTCTGTTTTACTCTCCCCCTTCCCGCCCAATTTGGAGTCAGTAAACATTTATTAGGTGCCTGCTTTGTACCAGCTACCATGCTAAGTGCTGGATAGATAAAGAAGGGTATAAAAGACAGTGTCTGCTCTCCAGAAGATCACAGTCTAATGTAGGAGACAGTGTACAAATAACTGTGCAAGCTATGGACAGGATAAATAGGAAATAACCAACAGAAGGAAGGTCCTAGATTTAAAACCTCAAGAAAGGTTTCCTGTAGAAGGTGGGATTTTAGCTGGGACTTGGAGGAAGCCAGCAGGTGGAAGATGAGGAAAGAAAGAATTGGAGGCATAGGACCTTTCTCTCAAAGGAAGAAAAATCAATATCTAATTTTGACCCATTAAAGCCCTAAAATTCCATGTTGTCTTAAACATTTGGTGTTTTTCTAGGCAAGAGAAACTTCTACATGCAGGTCCTATATGAAATTTAGGAATAGTTATGTCGAAAGGCTTTGTGATATAATAGTAATTTAAGATTTACATAGCATTTTAAGTTTTCAGGGTGCTTTATGTACATTATCTCATTTGAGCTTCATAAATTTTTGAAGTGTAGGAACTATGGATATTGTTGTTCCCATTTTAAAGATCAGAAAGATGAGGCTAAGTTGCTTGCTTATAGCCACTTGGATAGTAAAGGTGGAATTCATATTCAGGTCTTCCTGATTTTCAAATTTAGTACTTTGTCTACCACCTTTCCATATAATTGAAAGCTTGACCTTCAGAATGTGGGATTCAAGTATCTAATCTAATGTAACCTTGTATAATGTTTTTATGGAGCATTTTTCCATCCTCTCATCCCAAATATGGTTGATACTAAGTATGGGGTATCTTTAGGGAAACAGCTTTGGAGTTATAACTAGCTTGGAGATGGTTTTAAAACATCAATGCCATTCAGTATAGTTTGAACTGGTCCAAGTGACTTTGCTACTTCTTGACCATAGATACTTCCTCTGATTTTTTTCTCCTGTTGTCAGTATACCAAGATTACATAGGCATCTGCCTGTGGCAGTTATTTTACAGTTATATATTACCATGGACCCAAATGAAAAACATTTTTAAAAAGTTATATTTCTATATATATTAAAGATATATTCCTGGATTTCCAGTAGTCCTGAATTTCTTTTGGCCTATGGTACTAGGGTAGTTGTGTTCTCACCCAGTACATAATAAGATCCATTATGAGATTTTACTGGAAAGATTTTATGGTAAACATTTTAAGAATGATAAACTTATCATAGCTATTATACATGCCAATTATAACCAAAGTTTAGTTTTAGTGATAACCCATTATAGTTTCTTATTTCCAGGGATCTGTCTCTCCTTGATTTTCTACCTCCTGGTTTTGTCTTTCGCCAAGCTTTTATCAGACTGTAAATGTTGACATTAGAATTACCATGTCAGGTATAGGGAATATCGGTGCCATACTTGTGTGCCCCATGAAAAGAGAAGAATTTTTAAAAATACATTTAATTATTAGTTGCATTATAGTTTACATTTAAAATGATAATAATTAAAGAAATAAAAGATGTAAATTAATATTCAAGTTTTAATGAGTGAGGAACCTAATTGGTTTCCCAAAGCATTGAGAGTTCTCTACCAAATTCTCAAGTAAAATTGTTACTTTTTATAATTGTATATTGTCATCATCTATATTTGTTGCTGAGGTTTTTTTTTTTCCATTTGGTTTTGTTTCTAGAATTATGCAGTTTATTTAAAAGTAGGATCCTTTTTTTTTTTGAAGTCACAAAAAAAATTTATTTTTAATTTAGGTGATCTGGAAACATTAGTAGTACCTAGTAGGCAGGGCCATGCCCTGAAGAGGTATAGTGAACAGTTCCTTAAATGAATGAAAGCCCTTCCTACCCTCAGGTATCTGCTTTTCAGCCATTGATGAATTCATCAGCCATCAGAAATTGAATAGGGAAAAAATGGGAAATGCTACAAAAAGCGGGATTCTTGTTTCCATGCGTTTTCTCCTTGTTGCTGTCTTAGAAAATTATGATGAAAATTTAAAATACTTAAAAAATTGTGTGGCAAGAGGTAGTAGCCATTGTTTTCCTCCCTGAAAATTATAAGCATGCACGTCAATGGAAAGTTAGAAATTTTCTTCCTTATTTAGCAACAAAATTATTAGCTAACAAAAATATATCCTGATCTTATGGTAACTAAGGATATGTTTTCTTGGGTTTTTGAACTGAGGAGTATTACTTTAGACATGAAATTTTTATTTATTCTTATTTTCTTTTTCTTAATTTTTTTTTGGGGGAGGGGGGAAGGCAGGGCAATTGGGGTTAAGTGACTTGCCCAAGATCACCCAGCTAGTAAGTGTGTCAAACGTCTGAGGGCAGATTTGAACTCAGGTCCTCCAGACTCCAGGGCTGATACTCTACTCACTGTGCCACCTAGCTGCTGGACTTGTAATGAGAAAGACCCTAGTTCAAATGGTGCCTCAAATGCTTTACTTACTAGCTCTGTGACTCTGGGCAAATCACTTAATCTCTCGAAGCCTCAGTTTCCTAATTTGTATTTAAAATGGGAATAATAATGCCATATACTTCTTAGTTTTGTTGTGAATGCAATTTAAATGACACCTATTATTATCCAAAGGATGATTTAGGGATTTGTTTTTACTTTGACTGTCTAGTTGATAGTAAATAGTTATTTTGAGTGTTATCACTTACTTCCTGTGTCCTTTTACTAGAACATTTCAAATTTAGTTGTTGATTTTTGAGATGCTGTATAATAAGAGTTTGTAATACTGGGAGTACTTTGCTGATTTATCTTATTTTTTAAAAATAAACTTGATTGTGATTTTAGAAAATCCTAAAAAAAAAATGGCAATGGTAGAGCAGCATAAGAATTACTTGAGACAAAGAAAAATAATTATTTTTATTGACTTTTGCAATAAGACTTCCAGGATGCTGAAAAAAATTTAGAGTGGCTATTTTATAGTCTGGTGAAATGCTAGATCTTATAAGTTCATCTGGACTTATTTTGACAGCAGTTTTGGTATATAGCGTTGGATGAAAAAAAATGAATTTAATTCATTAGTAAAAATTACTTTCAGTACTTCAAACTTCAGTCTTTGTATTGACTTGCCTGTGGCAATTTTTTTTTTTTCCTCATAGAAATGGTTAGCAGTTTTTGTTGTTTTAAAAAACCTATCCTCACTGTCAGGGCAGTACAGTTAACACATTTGCAACATAAAATTTTATATAGAGTTAAAATACGGATACTAGAGTAGAATTTATTATATTCAGCTGAAATAAAAACAAAACAAAATAGGAGTAGCAATTATAATTCACAGAAGGCTATACGAAAAATAGGCATGCTAAAAAGAGATAAGCAGGGAAATTACGATATGCTTAAAGGCTGTTGTTGTTATTTTTGTTTATCCTTCATTGTGGAAGAGGACCATGACATCAGAGAGGTGATACTAGGACATGAAAGTGAATTGGATTTAAGTGAGGGAGGGCTGGTCAAATTCACCAGCCTCACTTTCTCCTCCTGGAGCCATCTGAGTCCAGTGGTAAGATAAAGATTAGGTAGCTGGAGATGGCCCTGGATGCAGTGGGAGACTTGACCTTAGTAAGCTAAGATCTTTCTCAGGTCTCAGTATAGCATCTAAAATGCTTTAAAAATTAATCATCTTGCAGGGAGAAAAATATAGTAAAACTATAATGGCGGGGGTCCTGAGTGTACCCCTTTCAGACTTAGACCTGTTAATAAAACGAAGAGAGAAAGAAGTTAAGGACCCAAAAATAACTTTAGAAAAATTAAAGATGATAGATCGCTGTTGATTACTGAATGGGAATAGAATGAATTTTACTTATTTTGTAGCTATGCATAGCACCTTTGCAAAAATTGACCATGTATTGGGGCATTAAAAACCTCACTAACAAATGCAGAAAAGCAGAAATACTGAAAGTAATCTTTTATGACTGACCACAATGTAATAAAAATTATATTCAATAAAGGAACTTTAAAAAAGAATTAAAAATTTACTAAGATTAAATTTATTTTAAAAAATTAATGGATTAAAGAACAATCATAGAAACAATAAAAAATTTCATCAAAGAAAATCATAACAATGATACAACATGTCAGAACTTGTAGGAAGCAGCTAAGCAGTCCTTGGGAGAAAATTTATATATCTAAACTTTAATCAACAAAAGAAAAAGGATAAATCAACATACTGAGTCTGCAACAACAAAAATCCTAGGAAAAGAACCAATAAAAAATTCAACAAAATACTGAAGTAGAAATTCTGATAACAAAGATTAACAAAACTGAAAACAAAATAAAACTAGCTTTTAAAAAATAATAAAATTGTAAGTACGTAGTGGGATTAAAAAATGGAGGAAAACCAAATTGTTTATATGAAATGAAAAAAAGAGACTTCATAACAATTCGTGAGGAAAGTAAGGAAAACTATAAGAAATTATTTTGCCCAATTAAATACCAGTGAAATTGATAACTTAGTCTCGATGAATATTTACAAAAATATAAACTATTCAAGAAGTATATCATTTAAATGTCCTAATTAAAAAAACAAGGTGAACAACCTGTAGATGTACTCTAGAAAGGGGAAGGGGGCAGGAACTCTAAGACTAGATGGATTTACAAGTGAATTTTGTCAAACATTCAAAAAACAATTTCAGTATTATGTAAACTGTTTGCAAAAATAGGCAAAGGAGGGGACTCTTCCTTACTCTTTTTATGATACAAATGTAGTTTTGATACCTAAATCACGGAGGACAATACAACACAAAGAAAGAAAATACAGAGGGTTGTTTTTTTTTTTTTTTTTTTTTTTTTGACAAATTGCACTTTCCTTTGTGCTTCTGTGTGATCCTGTTTCATTGGGGGCTTGAATCACTTGACTTCCCAATGTTAATGTCTACTATAATACCTCTAATAGTCATTGAAGTGTGCTCTTTAAGAGCTATAGCTTTTCTGTGTTTCTGTAAGGTAACATCAAATGAAAACCCTAGATTTAAAAACACAGTAAAAATAAGCAATGAAACTCAAACATGGGTGTATAGAAGAAAGGAAGGAAAACAAACAAGTATAATCATTTATGCAATACCTACCATGTGCCAGACACTGTGCTAAGGACTTTGCAAATATTATCTCATTTGAACCTCACAACAACTAGGTAGGTCTTAATATTATCCCCCTTTTTTACAGATGAAAAAACTGAAGCTAATAGCGGTTAGGTGATTTGCACAAAGTCATACAATTAAGTAAATGGCTGGGGTGAGATTTAAACTCAATTCTGATTTCCCAATCTAGCACTTTTACCTGCTCTGCCACCTAGCTGCTATATGTTGTTTCATAGTTCAGTTACTTTGGTAATGAGCCTGAAAAGTTTCTAAAAGGTACGGAAGAAAAGTTATGTATGATAACTGTTTGAAGGAAGGCTTTACCAATAAATTCTTTGTGTATAACAGTAGAGAAGACTAGTTAGCTTTATAAATTGCTGCGTGTATGGAGTGCCCAGGATTTCTTGCCATAGGTGAGTTTGAACAACTTCTACCTTTGCAGAGTGTGGAGGAAATGTTTATTATTTATGTTTTATTAATATTGTTTGAACCTAGCTTTATGTGGCTAGGAATCTCCAACCCAAAAGCTTACTGTAGAGGTCAATCTGACCTCAGAGACGCTCCAGTGAAGTCAGATGCCTGCAGGGAATGCTTAGATCCCACCCAAGTAGTTCTTAGGATTGTTTCTAGGGTTTCAGGAACATGTTTAGAAGTAGTGGCAAATATCACTATCTACATGTCTTAATAGTTATTTAAATTCCCAGCAGATGGGAGCTTACTGTAACAGATACTGCTTACACTGGCTGCAGCAGTAATAGAAGGACTTAGGTTATTTTACCCTGTTAAAAGTTTTCCCTTTCTGGAAATTTTCAGATTTCTAGGTTTGGGAAGAAATGGGTAATAAAGGAAGCAAGTGGCTGAGGTAATAGATGAGTCAAGGATTTGAATTTTATGAACATAAGAAACTTTTTTTTTTGCTTCTTGTTTTTGAACTTCTCTCTCCCAAGTTCATTTAACTTTCTCATAATATCTTTCATGCTATATTTTGCTTTCTCCTTCATACTTTTTCATCTTTTATCTGTTGTTCTTTCTGTCTCTTAAATTATATTCCCCTCTTTCCACATTATTTTCCACATTTGTCTTTTTAGAAAACTTTGATTCTCTTTTATGTCTTCTTTCTCCTTTACTGATCCTAGGGTTGCCAACCAGCTGGTATTTGAATGGCTTGGCTGCAGTTCATCACAGAAAGTAGTGGCTTCTTTCTGTTTCACCCTGTTAGAGCCTTTTTTTTAAAAAAAAATTTTATTTTGCTACTCCTAAGTGATAGCCATATTGCTTATTTTTCACTGTCTTCCCCTTTAAAAAAGGAAATATTAAAGAAAGTAGAAAATGTAGAGGAGAAAAAGTTAATAAGACAGATATAAAAAGTTTCCTAGTTCATGCTTATAGAGTTAGGATTAGGAATAAACATAAACTTATGAAGATTTTTCTAGGATGGAATCTACTAGCAAGCATGAGTTATATAATATTAGTAATTTGCTGTTGGCTAGAAAAGGATGACAATGCAGCAGAGCCATATAAATTTAATAGGTAAATGATCTTATACTAAGCACGGGAGCATGGTTTACCCTACCTATATTATATAACTTACAGACTTGAAATGAAATATATGAAGTTTAACATTTTATTTAAAAAATAACTGATTACAGGGTAGTAATTATAAAAATGTGTTTTTGAGGAAGTAATTGAAATCTGAAATATTACTTTTAGATGAAAAGTTATTAAAGACTGAATACTCATATGCTTTTGTGATCTTACCTGTGCGCTTGTTCTCTCCAAAGATGCAGCTCTCCCAACCCATCCATGACTACTCATCCTGTTCATCCTTTTGTAACAAGTACTGTGATGTGTATATTATAAATATTTAAATGCCATAAAATTCAGATTTTGTAAGTGGTTTCCAAACTATGTTTTTCATTAGAACATCAGAAATTGAAACTGAGTTTTGTTAACAGTATGACTGAATACTTAAGTATCTGTTAGATCACATATCAAGGACTGAGAGGAGCAATCAGGAAATTCATTTATTAGGTTCCTTTCCTTTCCTTTTGCTAGCTTAGTTCATTTGTTTAAATGAGTTATGCCTTAATTATAATTGTATATACAGTCAGTGAATGATAATGTTTGAGTTTTCACAAGTCTTTCTTTTGGTGGGGTTCATGTGCATCTCTGGATAACAAATGATTATCTTTCACTGTGTAGTTGTAAAGAAAACTTAGGAATTTGCAAATTTTTTCCCTGCATTAGCAATTCAAAATAAATACTACAAGTTAAACTTAATTGTATGGTTGAGTAGAGGAATTATACTCAGAAATAAGTGGAAGCATCTGTGTAAGTAGAGATTCCTTTTCTCCCTGAAAATACCCTAATCTTACTTAGAAAAAAAATTTCAAGGGAGATCTGTCTCCTAAAACCAGTCCACCAAAAATACCAAAATACACCAGATTGTTCGTTTATGTGAAACAGTTCTTAATTTCAAGTAACTGCAATGCTTCATGAGTAGATTGTAAAGACTTTAGAATAAGATATGTCAAAGAGTTGTGATTTTTTTTCACGAGCAAAACTTGTACGACTGATAATGGCAACTCTCTATAACTTTTATCCTTAGAGAGTAGCTTGAGTCTTAGCGAGTTTAAGTGACTTCTCCATGGTCAGATTGTAGTTATTGTGAGAGGCAAGATTTGGACCCAGCTGTTCTTGAGTATCTTAGAACTTATAAGTAAGTGCATATATAGAAAAGCCCAAGTCTTGAATTTTCAGCAGGCTTATGAACAAGAACCAGGTTCCATAAATATTCTCCAATCCCTCACTTACTCAGAGATACTTTTACTTGAAAACTGTATCTGAAACACATATGAGAACTAGGAAGTAAACAGAAGTTTCCTCATCTGCAAAATAGAGCTGGATTAAATGATGTCAGATATGTTCTAGATATAATATTGTATTGTTCTATGAACATGACTTTTAGTCCTGGGACTAAGGTCGGGTACCATACTTACAGGAGATGATGACCCTCAGGTTCCTCATTCAGAGCCTATTTATTCTTATTGTAGATATACTTAATACACATTTTTAAAAAGTATGTAGACATCAAGTCTATAGACATACTTCAACATTTTAGAGCATATAATTTTATTTTTACTTTATTGTATGGTTTCTTTTTAATCTTTCTTTTGCTGTCATCTTGATTTCTAAATATATCTCTCCTCTGTTTGCTACTCAGCAAGCCATCCCTCATCACAAACAAAAAGGAAAAGATGGAAAAAAAGCAGTTCAGCAAAACCATTTAATAGATCAATTGTGCCTCTGGGTGTATGTAATATTTCCGACCCTTGGTGCCCCGTTTAAAAAAAAAGTAATTAGGATTTATTTTTAACATTAATTTTTAAAACTTAATTTTAAAAATTGAGTTCCCAGTTTTTTCTTCCCTTCCAGCCTCTCCCCCCACCCATTGAGAAGACAAGTCATATATATCATTTATACATGTAAAGTCATGTAAAACTTGTTTCCATATTAGCTATGATGCAAAAACAAAAGGCAAGAAAAAATAAAGTGAAAAAGTATATTTCAGTCTGCACTCAAGAGTTCATCAGTTTTCTCTATGGAGTTAGATAGAATTTTTCTTTGTGAAAATCCCTTTGGAATTGTCTTATATCATTGTATTGATTAGTGTAGCTAAGTCTTTCATAGTTGATCATTACAATATTGCTATTATTGTGTATAGTACTCTCTTTGTTCTCTTCACTTAACTTTGCATCAATTCATATAGTTCTTCCCAGGATCTTCTGAAACCATTTATTGTGTCACTTATAGCACAGTAGTATTCCATCACAATCATTTACTACAACTTGTTCAGCCCTTCCCCAATTGATGGGCACTCCTTCAATTTGTAATTCTTTGCCACCACAAAAAGAGCTGTTATAAATATTTTTATACGTATAAGTCCTTTTCATTTTTTTTTTTGATTTCTTAGGAATATAGACCTTGTAGTGGTATTGTTGGGGCAAGTGGTATACACAATTTTATAGCCCTTTGGGCATAGTTCTGAATTGTTCTCCAGAATGGCCGATCAATTCACAGCTCCACCAACAGTGTATTAGTGTACCTATTTTTCCACATACCCTCCAGCATTTGTCATTTATCCTTTCTGTCGTGTTGACCAGTCTGATACTTCCGAATTGTTTTAATTTGCATTTCTCTAATCAGTGGTGGTTTAGAGCATTTTTTCATATAACAATTGATAGGTTTGATTTCTTCTGAAAGCTGCCTGTTCATAGCCTTTGACATTTATCAATTGGGGAAGGGCTCTTATTTTTTATAAATTTAGCTCGGTTCTCTATATTTTGAGAAATGAGGCCGTTATCCAGAGAAACAAATGTTTCCCTCATCTACTTTCCTTCTAATTTTAGCTGGTTTGTTGGTGCAAAATCTTTTTAATTTCATGTAATTAGAATTATCCATTTTATTTCCCGTGATCCTCTATCTTTTGTTTGGTCATAAACTCTTCTCTTATCTGATTGGTAAATTTTTTCCATGCTCCTCTAATTTGCCTGTGGTAATCATTCCATGTAAATCATGTACCCATTTTGACCTTATCTTGGTATATGGTATGAGATATTGGTCTATGCCTACCAGTTTCTGCAAAACTGTTTTTTAGTTTTCCTTGACATTTTTGTCACATAATGAGTTCTTGCCACCAAAACTTGGATCTTTGGGTTTATCAAATATTACATTACTGTGGTCACTACTGTATGTTGTATATCTAATATATTTCACTGATCCACCTTTCTAGTTCTTAGCCAGTACCAGATTGTTTTAATAATTACCACTTTGTAATATAGTTTGAAATCTGATACTGCTAAGCTATCTTCCCTTATATTTTTTTCATTGATTCCCTTGATATTCTTGACCTTCTGTTTTTCCAGATAAATTTTGTTATTATTTTTCTAGCTCTATAAAATAATTCTTTGGTAGTTTGATTCTTATGGCACTGAATAAGTAAATTAATTTAGGTAGAATTTTCATTTTAATTTAATTAATTTTTAGAATTGTCATTTTTGTTATATTGGCTCAGTCTGCCCATGAGAAATTACTATTTCTCCAGTTATTTAGATGTTTTTATTTGTGAGAAAAGTGTTTTGTAATTATGTTCATATAGTTGATATGTAATTTTGTTCCTATAATTCATATGTAATTATGTTTGTATAGTTCCTGGGTTTGTCTTGGCAGTTAAACTCCTAAGCATTTTGTATTGTCTGCAGTTATTTTAAATGGGATTTCTTTTTCTATCCCTTTCTGCTGGGTTTTGTTGTTAGTATATAGAAGTGCTGATGATTTATGTAAGTTTATTTTATATTCTGCAAATTTGCTGAAGTTAATTGTTTCACCTAGTTTTTTAGAGTTCTTTAAATATATCATCATGTCGTCTGCAAAGAGTAATAGTTTTGTTTTCTCAGTGCCTATTCTTATTGGTCTATTTCTTCAAAGAGTGCAGTGCATTTTCTCTACTCTTCTCAAGGTTCAAGCTTGGTCATTATAACTACGGTGTCCAGTTTAATTTCTTTTTCTTCCTGTTCTAATTTTTGTAGCTCTAAGGCACATTGTTTTCAAGGTTCTGCTTTATTTCACTCTGTATCACTTTAGGTAATTTCCCATAGTTCATTGCATTTATGTACCACAGTTGGTTTAGCTATTCCCTAATTTATGGGCATCTACTTTGCTACTTTGATACTTCCAAAAAAAGACACACTATTTAAAAAGTATAGTTCAGTTTACATTAATATCTATCTTTACTTATTTAAAGTGTATGATTTTGACTTGTGGCAAATTTTCAGGAATGGCATATATTTCATTTAGTCCTATTTAAACTGTGAGGGTTGTAGCGTAGCAGAAAATAAGGAAGAAAATGCTAAACATTACATAGTTTTTAGGTCATTTACAATTATTAATTGTTAGTACTTCTGATGTGAAACATTGGTCCAATAACCATTGAGTTAATATACTTTTGGAAGAACTGAACCACATCCCTTCTCTCATGAATGAAACCAAAAGACAAGCTGTAGGTAACTGGAAGAATGGCTCACAGGTTTTTCCTCAGAAAGGTGAATGGAGCAGTTGCTGAGGTTGGTTTTATCCTACTACTGAAGACAAGGAACATCATTTCATGATTTATTTGGTCATTTCATCTTACAGTAAGTAGTCACAATGAGTTTAAACAGACAAGCAGATAATTGCAACTTGTGTATGAGCTGTTTTTTGTAGATGATGAAGAAGTAAAAACATTTTGGAAACGTTTTCATAAAATACTCTAGGCTAAGTAAACATTTAATACCTTGATGCCCTGTGGCTTTAGTATGAGAGAAAGGGCATCTAGATTGATAGAAAAAATTGGGTAAGAAAAATACAGGATAGAGAAATGAAAGTGGCAAAATATTTAGAGATTACTCAAAAGTCTCATGTATAAACATCTTGACTATTTCCTTAAGTATAAAGTCAGAAAGTACTCATGTGGTAAACACCAGATGACATCACAAAAAATGAAATTAACCATTTCTTAATCGATAAGAAATGATTGGTTACTGATGCTGGAGTCATTTCAGAATCAGCTTTCTGTTTTATGAGATCATAAACTAGGTTTTTGAATCAGGAAGACTTCTTCATAGGTTCATATCCAGCCTCAGACACTTACTAGCTGTGTGACCCGGGGCAAGTCAGTTAATCCTATTTGCCTCATTTTCCTCATCTATAAAAAATGAACGGGAGAAAGAAGGGGCAAACCACTCCTATATCTTTGTCAAGAAAACACCAGGTGGGGTCATGTAGACTTGCCCCCGTGAGGAAGCCCAAAAGAGTGGAGAAACCATCTTAGCCAATCAATACTGGCACTTAGAGAGTGATTAGATGAGTGTGGATCTGTAGGTTGAAGGCAGATTAATAGAGAGTTTTATATTTCAAGCTGAGGGTGAGGAATTTGGGCTTTATTTATTGGGCAGTGGAGCCCTGTTGGAGGTTTTTGAGTAGTAGAGTGCCATGATTTTGATGGATTTTTTAAGGTACCACTTTATAGGTGAATTGGAAGCAAGAAACTAACTAGAAAGTAGGAAATTCAGAGGACTGTTCCAGTGAGGTGAGAAGTACCTAGAATAGAGTAGGCTATAGGAATTGTTGGATTATCTATTGACATGTTCTAATGATAAGAAAAATCTTCAGTGTATGGCTGGAGGAGAGATGTTCAAAGCTAAATAATGAACTATTGGCTGGGCCATGTCATTGGAAAAATCCAGGTCCAAGGGGCTGATTTGGAAGTGGGAAGACAGGTTCCAGAATAGATGTTTTGAGCCAGGGATATCTGAATGGAGGATACACTACTGGAATTGTTGACAAAATGGTGGGCTGGTGCTGTCTGCCTCCTTTAAACTCTGGCCTTTTATTACCATGGTGAATGTTCCTTCTGACTTGTTCTGATGGTTTAGGCCTATGAGTACATTGAGTGCTCTACGGTGAAGCTTGGTGATACTCTTGAGTTTTTGCTGGTTTTGAGTATTAAAAACTACTTTAAGATTGGTTTTCTTTCCTTGAAATTCATAAGGACATTTAAGTGGCTATCTTTTGACACCAAAAAGAATGCTAACTTTTACTTAGTGTTTCAACAATTCGGCTAGTAGCTGCTGTGGGAGTGAAAAACCAGCAGGAGCCCAACAAGAAGAACGCTGCAAGCCCAGGGTCTTTTGATCTGCTTTACTAAGGAAAGCAACATTAAGGGGTTAACAATCTCCAACATACAAATATCATTCACTCAGCTCAGGGGGAAAAGCCAGCACCCTAAGCTTCAGAGCAAATACAAACAGAGCAAATAAACACAAATCAACAGACAGATTTCCGTCTGTCAAAATCACAATATACAGTTACTAGAGAAGCATCAACATCTGGGTTTTTTTCAAAGTCGGGGAGCTCATAACAATGGCTTGCTGAGAGTCATGCCCCACTCCTGCTGTGGCTCAAAGCTCCAAAAGAGAAAGCCAACCTTTGGGTTTATATATCTTGTTCAGGGTCAAAGGTGAGTCACACATGCGACTCACCCATGTGACCTAAAATTGTCCCAAAAATGTGACTTAAAGCCACATGGTCTAAAAGCCTCTGATGTCACAAATATGTCACTCAAGCCCATGTAAACTAGGCTTTCCCCTTGAGGCAAGGAGAGGTCATCAAGTACTTCTAATTTAATCAAGGAAACAAAGGCCAAACTCTTAAATGGCACTTGGTTGAATAAGCGCTAAGAGCGCATCTTGATTCCCAATAAACTTAGCTAGAAAATTGATTTTTGGGATGAAGTTTTATATGTCTTTATTTTGGCATTAGCATTTTTCAGTTTTGTAAGAAAAATCTAAGGTATTTTAAAAATTTTATTTTTAATTTTTAAAATTGTGATGCCTTTCTTTTTAGATGATTTATAATATATTTATAAATATAGAATATTTCCATATAATATAAATATATAATATATACATTAATATAATAATATATATGCTAATATTGTATCTTATATAATAAATAATATATAGTAATATAAAGAAATAGAATGTATAAATATATAATATATAAAGTTTATTTATAAATATATTTCTTTGCTTAATTTAAATAAATATATTTATATTTGTAAAATAAATTCTTCCTTGTGGTCTTGAAGGTTAACAATGATATGTCTAGGTGAGATTAGTTCGGTAATTTTCTTTGTTGGTGTCCTTTAAATTCTAATCGTTTGCAACCTGTTTTGTGGGTAATTATCCTGCATAGTTCCCTGAAATAGATATATATTTCAAATTCTTTGTTTCATTAGGGTTTTTGGAAAACTTAATAATTTTTTAAATCTTCTTTCTTTGCTTTACCCTCTACTTCGGTTCCAAATTTTTAATGAGTTGTATAATCTGGGTTATCTTTTTTCCTTTCTTTATCATTCTATCCTTCAATGAAACAGTTTTTTATTGGGACTATTTTTAATGTGGATAGGTAGATAGAATATTTATTAAGCCCTTAAAATGTGCCAGAAACTGTGCTAAGTTCTGGAGATCTTAGCACAGATACAAGCAAGAGTGTCTCTGTCCTCCAGGAGCATACATTTTAATAGAATAAGACAAAATGTTTAGAAGAGCTGGGAAAGAAGTGGATTAAGAATAAGACTCACAGGGACAATGATGACAGTGAAAAGGGGCGGGGGAGAGGAGAGAGAGAGGGGGGAGAGGAGAGAGAGAGTGGGGAGTGAGAGAGAGAAGAGACACCAAGTACCCAAGTGTGATTGAGGTCATGGGGTTTATCCTAGTGTGGTAATTGAGTGTTTAGAAAGGGAGCCCCCAATTAGGAGAGGAGAGCCTCAATAACAAACCAGTTCAAATCCAAGAACAACAATTTGTGTATGGAATATTGAGTTTCACTGTTCCTGAGTCCTCTACAGGCAAGTGTAATGAGTTTCAGGTGACCGTTGCTTTCTTGGTATAGAACTATTCCCAAGCCTTCAAGTTAGCATCAGCATCAGTATATAGTCATCCCTTGACATTAGTGGGTGGGTGGGTGGGGTTAGGTGCACAGGACCTCCTCAAATGTGAAAAACCGTGAATAACTTCAGGCCCCACTCTGAATCTTTATTTTTAAGAATTATGATCACATTTATTTAACACCCAAAACAATACACTGCACCCCTAAAAAAGTTGCAGTTTTTATACTAGAGAGATTAGTATCTAGTACACTATGTAGTCTTCACAGCCTAGCTGCAGCAACTGCTTCACTGATTTCCTTCTCCTATGAAAAGCACAGGATACAAAACAATCACTGTGGGATAAAATCACATGACTGAGTCTGCATGGTAGAGAGACAAGAGGAGGCATTCCCAAAGAATGCATAGCCCACAGTTCTTTAGTGCACTGAAACTTTTAACAAAATTTAACTTTGTAATAAATTTATGTATGTATACTCATGGTAGAAAACAATATATTAATAATATACAGTATTTATGCATTTATGATTTAATAAAATTTTAAAAGTTTTCTTTAAACATGCACTTCATTTGTGATTTTCTGCAGTCTGCTGCAAATCTCCAGCAATTCCCACTTAATTATTCATGGTCAACGTGCAAGTAACCAAAACCGCAAATGTGAAACCCATGAATGTTGAGGGATAACTATATAGTGTGGAGGGTTTGTTTGAGTGTGCATAGGCCAGTACAGGTGCCTGCATGCTGCAGTTGAACAAATCTTTTAACACTTGTTCACATTTCCCATCCTAATTGTTTCTAAATGTCTTCCATGGGTTTAAGTCAGACTGATCTTTCTGGTCCTTCTGCTTTTTGTTTCTTTGTCATCATATTCTCAAGTGAGACTGTTATAAATTGTCAGTAGTAGGCATTTGAATCCTAGAGAACATCTTAATCTTCACATTTTTTGAATGTGGCCAACTGAAGTATGCTTCTGGCTTTCCTGGATCAGTGTTCATTCCTTGATGGGAGATTATGTGACCCAAATACTTGACAGAAGCTCTGCAAAACTGACATTTATCAATTGGCAACTTCAAACCAGCTTCCTCTTGCTAGCAGGTCCAACACAACATGAGTCTTTCTTCATATCCTTCTAGTGTTTTTCTAAAGACAATGATGTTATCCAGATATACCAATATTTTTAGGTAGTTCATGTTTTCAGCTACCTTCCCCATTAACCATTGGAAGTGCTCCTGAGGTACCTTGAAGCATAAGTTCAAATTGGTAAAATCCAGCTGGGCAGAAGGAAGCTGTCTTCTTTTTGTTTTCTGCCATTGGAACCTGGTAATATCCATTTCCTTCTTCTTTTTTTTTTTTGAAACCTCAATAAATGCCTTTATTTTTATGGATTGTTATAGTGAAAATAGTTAAGTGAGGTTTGGGCATAACTTTTTTATTTTAACTATTTATGGTGTTTATAAACTTCATAGTTGGAGTCATTTGTCCAGTCACATTTTATAATAGAAGAAACTAAGACCTGGAGGACCCAAGTAATTTGCCCAAGGCTGTATATGTATATGTGTGGATAATGCATGTAGCTATGTATGTATGTATGTGTATATGTGTATATACATATGTATGTGTGTATATCTATCTAAAATTAACCATACATAGAATGACAGAGAAATTAACTGGCAGTCCCAAAAGTCTTGGTGCAATTTTTCTCTTTAGTGTCTTAAATCTGCACCGAGATTGTTGGAAAATTCTATATGTATATGTATACACACATTTACATACATACATACATATACATACATGTATATGTATACCTTTTCATCCATTGTCAAACCTCCAATGGCTCCCCCATCTCTACTTTTTCAGCTGAGATTCTTGTCTCATATTTTAACAGAAACAACTGGGGCCATTCACCATGAGCTCGCTCTTCTCTCTTCCTCATTTCCAAATACTCAGGTGCATTGTGCCATTTTCTTCTTCTTTACACTTGTTTCATGAGATGTAGTAGTTTTATTCCTTACCAGAGCTAATTCCTCTGCTTGTTCAAACAGTACCATTTTATCCTATCTCCTCCAACAGATTGCTCCCTCTGTCATACCCATTCTTTCATTTATCAATTTCTCCCCCTCTACTAGCTCATTTCCTATTAACATGCTCATGTCTTTCCTGTCCTGAATAAAAGGAAAACCCTTCACTTCATCCTGAACTCTTTGAAAAAGCCAGCTACAATGGGTACCTCTACTTTGTTTCTTCTCCCTCTCTTATTAATCCCTTATATTGTGGTTTTCAAAAGTTACTGATGTTCTCTTAGTTCCCAAATCCAACAGCCTTTTTTCAGTTCTCATTTTCCTTGACTTCTCTACGTCTTTTGACCTGCCATTCACCTACTTGATTCTTCTCTCTAGGTTTTCAGGATGCCACTCACTCCTGAGTTTCCTCCTACATATATGACCACTCCTTCTCTGTCACCTTTGCTGTATCCTCTTTCAGATAATACCCTTTAACTGTAGGTGTCCCTCAGAGGTCTGTCCTGGATCCACTTCTCTTTTTCCTTTCTATTACTTCACTTTGTAATTCCAATTATTCCAATTCCAAATTGCCTTCCAGAATGGTTGTATAGAATCACACCTCTATTTAGCATTTTATTTTTCCCTAGTTACATTTTAAAACAATGTTTAACATTGGTTTTTAAAACTTTGAGTCCCAAATTTTCTCCCTCCCTCCCTCCTTCCTTCCCGCCCATAATATCCATTTCACAAATCTATCAAACATTCAAAGAACAATTAATCCCAATATTACATAAACCATTTGCTAAAAATAAGAAAATATGAGATCCTAACAAATTTAGTCCATAATACAAATATGGTCTTTGATACCTAAGCCACACAGAATCAAAACAGAAAAAGAATAGACCAATATACCAATACAGAGAACAGGTAAAAGGGGCAGACCTACTGTATGCTTAAGCCAACTACAATTTGGTTTTCCTGTTGTTTTCTTTTTTAAATAATCAAATTAGCTAATGGTTTGTCTATTTTTTAGAAGTTCCTAATTTTAATTCAGTCACTTTTTTTCTTTCAATTTTATTAATCTCTTCTTTGATTTTCAGAATTCCTATTTTGGTGTTTAATTAGATTTTTCAAATTTTTGGTGTTCTAGTTTTTTCTTTTAGTTTAATGTCTAATTTATTAATTTGTTCTCTTTTTCCTTTTGTTGACAAAAATATTTAGAGATGTAACCAAAGCTGTCTTTAGAGTAAAATTTATATCTCAAAACTTTTGGTATGTTATCTCATTGTTGTCATTATCCCAGAAATTCTTTATTGTTTCTAAAATTTGGTCTTTGGCACAACAGTTCTTTAGTAATAAATTATTTTGACTTCAATTAATTTTAATTCTTATATTAATGGCTCTTTATTGATTTTTTTCTTTCCATATGGTCAGTAAAATTTTTCTGCATTTGTGAGATTTTTATGCCATAATACTTGGTCAGTTTTTGTAAAGGTGCCATACACAGATGAGAAATAATTTACATTCCTTTCTGTTCTCAGCCAATAATTTCCAAAAGTCTATCGTATCTAACTTCTCTGAAATCCTTCCTTCCTCCTTTCCTTCCCTATGGAAGGTTTTCTATGAAATTTCATATAATTACCGTTGTATTATTTCTTTCTCCTTGCTTGGCTTTTTTTAGAATTTACTAGTTTTTGAAAAAAAAATGATTACTACAAGGTTTAAACTGCGCATTGTCTTCATAGAGCATATAGGTTCATGTTATTAGTTGTATGATCCTGAGCAAGTCGCTTAACCTCCGTCTGCCTCAGTTTCCTCATCATAAGGTGAGCATAATAATTTTAGTAGCACCTTTCTTCCAGAGTTGTTGTGAGGCTAAGGTGAGGTAATATTTGTAAAGCTCTTTGTAGACCTTAAAGTTGTATACAGTGCTACCTATTATTATTAAGATTCAAATCCTTGACGTTCAGAATTAAAGGAGCGGAGGTAAATAATACAGATAGGTTTTTAATCACCAAAAGGAAAAATCTTATGGGAGAATTCAGAAGCCTTTTGTAAATGCTTAAATGATAAAATTGATAAATTACCTCTTGTAGATTTGAAAATTGAAGTGGTAATATGTGTAATTGTGTTATTTTTTATTTGTAGTACAAATATTAATATTTTATAGTTATAAGGAAATGGAAATTTCTCAATAAATTGTCAGAAATTTGGCAGCAAATCAGGAAGTGTGGACTGTGGCCCTCATTCTCTGTAGCTATAGAAACTCCACACCCAACTAGACCTTAAGAAAGGTACTATCTTTGTTGTTCCGTGTTAATTAGACTTTGATAGAAGTTAATGAGGCTCAGGAATGATAGCTAGATTATATCTAGAGCCAATAATTTATCTTTGCCAAAGGACCAGTTAAAAGGCATTATAAGGCAGTACTGAGTTTGTTTTCTACTTATTAATAAACACATATAACATGTTTCTTTTTAACAGACTTAATAAACTTTTAAAAATTACCAAGAACTTTTTATCCTTAAACTGATAATGCATTCAAGCTTATTCTGTACCTAGGGCTTTAAAAGTTTCTGAAGAAGAATGTGCGCTTTAGTAAAAACTATTTTTTAACTTGACCATTACTTGTTATTTTTTATTCCTCCCCCCCACCTTACCTCCCACATTCATATATGGCCATTTAAATCCTACAGATTCTGCCTCTATAATATCTGTCCCTTCTCTCCACTTATACGTCATTTCCCCCGTTCAGGTCCTTATCACGTGACACTGGACTACTGAAATTGCCTTACTTACTTCTTGTCTTTTCTCCCCTCTCCAATGCATTATCCGTAAACTGCCAAAGTTGTTCTGATGCACAGGCCTGACCGTGAAACTCCTTTGCTTGAAAACTAACTTCTTTGTATTAACTATTGCCTTTACCATAAAATATAAATGTAGAGAGATTTTCTACAATCACATTTTAGTCTGTCTTTTCAACCTTAATTCATATTATTTCCCTCCATACATTCTTCATTCCAACCAACTTGAATTGCCAGCTATTAGCCAAATTCAACATTCTATGTTCAGTGCATTTGTGAAAGCTGTCCCTGAGCTTGGAATGTAATCCTAACTTCATCTCAACCTTGTGGAGACCTCTTCTTTCAAGGCTTACAAATGCCTCTGTGAAGTTTACCCCAGTGGTAGGATTCAAATGAATTAAACATGGAACCGAGCAGAGGCACCTCCGATACTGAAGTGGTGGGCGCAGGCCCCTGGCCCTACTAACAACCGGTTTGCAGAACTCAACCTAAAATTAGGTACCATTTCTACTGAACCCACGTGAAGTGGATGAATCCCACCACTGGTTTACCCCCATTCCCCTCAGTTAAAAATGTTCTTTCCTTCCTCACATTTTCCTATAGCACTTTCTTTATATGTTTCCCTTGACTGCATTCCATTGTACCTTAGGTTATATTTACCTCCACATATGTTTTCCTCAAATAAAATATAAGATTTTTGAATGCAGGAACTATAATTTTCATCTCTGTATTCCTCATGCCTAACCCATTGCTTTGCACATATTAGCTATTTAATGAATATTTTTGAATGGACTTATTGCAAATAATTTAAACATAGCTAGGTCTTTAGAGCAAATAAGCTATTGTTCCTTAGGGATATATAATACCCTGAATAGTAATTACTATCACATGATACTCCATCTCCATTCTATTCCCTTTACATTAACTGTCTTCCCCCCCCCCCCCCCCCCCCCCCCGCTTCTGCCCCGCCCCATGCATTCCCTCCCTACCTCCCTGCCTTTGCCACATTCTGTGGGAGTCCTGTCTGGATTCCCACCCCACCCATCCTTCTCCTCTTGTACCTTTTTGTATATGCCAATATATGAACATACTATCTCCCACAATTAAAATATAAACTCCTTGAGGGTAAGGACCATTTTGCTATATCACCTAGTTTAGAATGCATAAGAAACAGGCAGGGATGGTGGGATGGCAGGGGCCAGCCAGAGCAGGTCAGATGGATTGGAGTCTGGTGTAGGTACAGCTAGTAGAACAGAGCACATAGCACTTGAAGGAAAAGCTGCTATTCTACGTTGTGTGGGAGTGAAAGTGAGTTAGGGAAGACTAAAACTCTCTTACCTAGTAGCTAGTCAAAGCATATGAAGAGAACAGTTCTCAAAAGAAGAATGGTAAACTATTAACAGCTGTATGAAAGAATGCTCCAAAACACTTAATAGAGAAACGCAAATCAAAGTAACTCTGAAGTTTGACCTCACAGTCAGTAAATTGGCAGAGATGACAAAGGGTGGAAAGAGTTAATATTGGAGGGAAAGACAGGAACGTCAGAACATTGTTAGTGGAGCTATAAATTTATGTTGTTGTTGTTTCAGTTGTGTAGCCATTTTCAAAGCAATATGGCATTATGTAAATTAAGTGGTTACAGTGCCCATATTCTTTGACCCAGAGGTACTTTAATTACATATATAGCTCCAAGGAAGTTATTTATAAAAAGAAAGACTTCGTAGACACCAAAACGTATGGAAGATTACTGTATTGTAAGAAATTGGGCAGCTAGGTGGCACAGTGGATGGAGTGCTGGGCCTAGAGTCAAGAAGACCTGAGTTTAAATCTGGCCTCAGACATTTACTAGCTGTGTGACCCTCGGCAAGTCACTTAACCCTGTTTGCCTCAGTTTTCTCATCTGTTAAATGAGCTGGAGAAGGCAATGGCAAATGACTTCAGTATCTTTCCCCCCAAAAAAACCCAAATGGGGTCAAGAAGAGTTGGACACAACTTAAATGACTGAACAACAAGAAATGATGCCGAATACAGAGAAGCATGGAAAGACTTGGATGAATAGATTCAGAATGAAGCCAAGCCAAGAAAACCATACATGATGACTCCAGCAATGCAAAGAGAAAGAACAATAATGACAAAAGAATCATAAATAAAAGCTGCACAATTGCAAAGAACAAGTTTAAATCCAAAGAAGGTACTTCCCCTTAGTCCTTTGCAGAGGTAGGGCCATGGATGGGAAACTGTTACGGGCTCCCAAAGCCTCGCAACTATACTCGGGGTTCCCCCCAAGCCCCAGGCCTTTGCCTAAGCAAAGGACCTGATCTCACGGACGATGAATGGGGCGGGAGCCGAAAGATGGTGAAGGACTCCGTTTATTCAGGGTAGCAGCAAACTTTTATATCTTTAGTGATGTAGGTACATTCTTTAGTTACATAGATGAAGGACAGGTAAAATTCAAGACACCTGGGTACTAGGACCGCCCCAACTCCGCCTACTCTCCTCCCCTTCTCTTCCTGAGCTAACCCGAAGCTCCCTGCGGTCAGGCAGTCCAGGCAAAGAACTGGAAACTCCACGTGCTCTGGCAAGCCAGGCAGAGAACCGGAAGTTCCATGTGCTCAGGCAGGTCTGGGCAAAGACCTGGAATTGCCAGGGAGGCAACAAAGGCGAGACCCCTCCTCCTGGCTCCACCCACATCCCAAAGCCCTGAGTTTATCTCAGCAGGCCCCTGGGCCTGGAGGTCCGAGGAGGACAGGGCTCAGCTCTAACTCGGCCCGCAACAGGAAACATTGCATTTTTAATATTTTTATTAATTTTGCTGGTTTTTTTCTCTTAGTTTTTTCTTTAAAAAAATTCTTTGTTATGTGAGATGACTGTCTGGCATGATGAAGGTGTACAGGGAGCAATTTAGGCTGTGTAAAACCAAGTTTATATCAGTAACTTAAAAAAAATCTAGCTATGATGTAGCTTTAAATAGAGATGTGGATTAAACTTACTATTTCGTGGTTATTGGGAACTTTGGGTTAGAAACTTCCCTTTACTTATGCAGGTCAGGCCTCTATAATTTATAGTTTTGTAAATTGGAGGGAAAGCGGGAAAGCATCCAAGGCATTGGGTTAATCATTGCAAATGGTGGAAGACAGAATGTCATTTGTGTGGAATTGTTGCCATATAGTCAGATGGCAGAAGAGGTGTTAAATTGGTAGAGGGGGTTCCTCATCATGATACATGGTTTTTATACCATGTCGGTTCCCCCATTAGAATGCAAGGTCTTTGAGGGAAGGGGTTATTGCTGCTTTTTATTTGTATCCCCAGCCTGACACGTAGCAAAGGCTTTTAATATGTGCTTGTTGATTTTATGAGTCACTTGTCCTTCATTCAAGTAACTTGTAGTGGAAAGAATTATAAATTTAGAACCGGATTTTTAATCTTGGCTCTGTCACTTTTTACTTGTTTGGCTCTGGGCAAGTCACTTTACCTCTCTGGGTCTTCGTTTTTTCATCTGTATAATTAGGGGATGACTTGGATGATTCTGACCATCTCTAGATTATGATACTATGAGACAAATTATGTTTTTACCTTTATGCAGTTTTCTGGTCATTACATGGATCTTTGCCTAATAGTTAAGTTACATACTATCCCAGAATAAATGTTTATCATAGGCAACAGATGTTGACAGAATTTCATTTCTAATAACAGAATTTTAGAGTTGGAAGGAACCGTAGTGGCCATCTAGTCTAACATATATAACTGAAATGAATTTCCACTATAATTTACTGGGTAAATGGTCATCCAGTTTCCTCTTGAAGACCTCTGATGAGGGAGAACTCATGAGGGAGAACTCACTTTTGACACTGCAGTTTTTAGGTGTTTTAAATGTTTCAGGAAATAAAGATATCACTGGGATAAAGTAAAACAACAAAAAAAATTTTAAAAAACCCCAAAACTTCAGACTTCTAAAGAGTACATTTAAAAATATCTTTTCATGCAATGCCAAATCTTTTGTATGTCTTTCACTTTATAAGGTGCAAAATATTTGTACTCCCAAATCATTAACCTTTTCTTATATTTTTTGATTTATTGAAATTTAAAGAATAACTATAAAACAAGCACACACATCATTTTTTCTGTTCCTTTTCCCAAATTAGTTGGCATTCCATTTCTTCTTGTCTTCCTGGGTCAAAAACTTGGCTTTATTTTTGTACGTTTGTTGTCCATACTGCTCCATCAGTTACCTACAGCTAATAAATCACCAAAGTCTTGAGGGTGGGATGGGTGGGAGGGGGTTGAATTAGAGGAAAGGGAATAGAAAGTGAAAAGGGCTGTGGTTCAAAGTTCCTAGTCCAACTTAATTTCCTCCTGCTTCCTAACATGAATCCTCCAACCCAACTTCCTGTTAGACTGTTCAATACATTAATTTGCCTAGTAAAATTTATAATTGTGTTCATGCTTGAATAAATTAAATGACAAGAAGACAAGAACCATATGAGAACACTTTTAGTGGCTATGTAGTTTGTTTTCCCTAGAAGACTAGAGTTTAAAAGTCACTAAATAGATCAGTTTTACATTTTGAAATTTAATACCAGTTCACTTGTGGTGATACCCTTTAGAGTAAATATACTACAGATTTATTTTCTATGTTAATCAGAGCCACTTATAAACAACCATAAAGTGATTTTCTTTTTAAGGCCATCTTCTAGATTTTAGAACAGGAAAATTGGTGTTATACAGAGTATCCCAAACATGTGAGTATAGTTGTTTTTTCGTTTTTTGGAGGGGGGAAGGCAGGGCAATTGGGGTTAAGTGACTTGCCCAAGGTCACACAGCTAGTAAATGTGCCAGGTGTCTGAGGTAGAATTTGAACTCAAGTCCTTCTGACTCCAGGGCCGGTGCTCTACTCACTGAGCCACCTAGTTGCCCCTGTGAATATAGTTTTAAGTTTTAATCGTGATTTTTAAAAGCTTATTTTAAGTTTTAGTAGCTTAAAACTGCAATCAGACTTTTTGGGCACCCTCTATCACAGCAGCAACAATGACAAAAAACCTAATCCTTTACTGAATCATCTTTAAAGTGTAAACTGAGAAATAAGGAACCCTCAAATAAAATAACACTTAGACATATAAAATAATCCTTCCTGTATTGCTTGTTCCTTATTGTCTTACCTGCTTCAGTATTTGAAAATATGGAAAAACTGCAATTGGTGGAATATGAGACCAAATAATACTTTGCTGCTTAGATAAGAAGGTGAACCATATAGAAGACTAACTGGCTTCCACATTGTAGCCAGAGTGACTCAGTTTATCTCATTGAGCATTGCTGGGCCATGCCTGGGAGCAGAGAACTTCCTGTGTGCCGTTTCCTTCTCTAGCTCATTTTACAGATGAGGAAACTGAGGCAACAGGCTTAAATGACTTGCCCAGGCCTAGTAAGTATCTAAGGCCAGATTTGAACTCAGGCTTTTTTGACCCCAGGCCTGGCACTCTAACCATTACTATTGAATTGGTTGTTTGGTTTATTTTTGTCAACACTTCTTTGTGTTATATGCCTAGCAGTGGAATCTCTGGGTCAAAGGGCATGGATATTTTAACTACTTGCTCTGCATTATTCAAAAGCCAAATGATTTTATATTTGATCCTGGAGGTGATAAGGAGTCACTGGAGTTTATTGAATGATGATACTTGCACTTTAGGATGATCAGTTTGACAACTGAGTGGAGGATGGTGTTTTAACAACCCAGCTAGCAGCTTCTGTGGGGGTGTAAGATTCCCCCCCACAGCCAGCACCCAGGAGGCTGCCTGGAATGCCGGGAAAGCACAGGTTCTTTTTATCTGCTTAAACAAGGAAAGCACGGTGAAGGGGTTGACCAGCTTACTTTAATCCAGCATTCAGTTAGCATACAGACAACATTCATTTAGTTCAGGGGAAAAACACCAGCATTCAGTTAGCATTCAGTTAGTTCAGGGGAGCATACACACAAGCATCAAGAGACATACTTCAGGGGAAAAAACCAGCACCCTGAGGTTCAGAACATTTAGTTTGGGGGAAAAGAACCAGCATCCCGAACCTCAAAACCAAAATACAAACAAATTACAAATATCAACAGACAGACAAATACAATTCATAGTTACCAACATCTGGTCAGTTTTTAACCAATAAAATTATCCAAAACTGTATATGCTCTATGTCCTACTACAACACAGGATTCTAGATTCTGGGAGGGACCTCAGAGGTCATCTAGTTCTGCCCCTTTATTTTGTAGAAAAGGAAACTGAAGCACTTGGAGGTTCAGTACCTTGTTCAAGGTCAGGTCCTCTCTAAGGTATGGTGACTCTACTAATTCCTGTTTGCTTTCCTGTCTTCCCTTTGAGGGGGATCATGCATATGCCATGGCATGCTCTTCTCAGTCTAGGCTCATAACATAGGTGTCAGCCTCCACTTCTTTTTTTTTTAATTTATTCAATATATTTAGTTTTCAGCATTGATTTTCACAAGAGTTTGAATTACAGATTTTCTCCCCATTTCCACCCTCCCCCCACTCCAAGATGGTGTATATTCTAGTTGTCCTGTTCCCCAGTCAGCCTTCCCTTCTGTCACCCCACTCCCCTCCCATCCCCTTTTCCCTTCCTTTCTTGTAGGGCAAGATAAATTTCTACGCCCCATTGCCTGTGTATCTTATTTTCTAGTTACATGCAAAAACTTTTTTTTTGTTTGTTTTTGAACATCTGTTTTTAAAACTTTGAGTTCCAAATTCTCTCCCTTCTTCCATTCCCACCCACCCTCCCTAAGAAGTCAAGCAATTCAACATAGGCCACATGCGTATCATTATGTATAACCCTTCCACAATACTCATGTTGTGAAAGACTATATTTTGCGCCTTCCTAACCTATCCCCCTTTGTCCAATTTTCTCCCTTGACCCTGTCCCTTTTCGAAAGTGTTTGTTTTTGATTACCTCCTCTCCCAACTGCCCTCCCTTCTATCATCCCCCCTTTTTTATCTTCTTCCTCCTGCTTTCCTGTGGGGTAAGATATCCAATTGAGTGTGTATGGTATTCCCTCTTTAGGTCAGATCTGATAAGAGCAAGATTCACTCATTCCCCCTCACCTTCTTTCTCTTTTCTTCCTACAGAACTGCTTTTTCTTGCCACTTTTATGCGAGATAATTTACCGCATTCTATCTCTCCTTCCCTCTCTCAATATATTCCTGTCTCATCCCTTAATTTGATTTCTTTTAGGTATCATCCTTTCATCTTCAACTCACCCTGTGCCCTCTCTCTCTCTCTCTATATATATATACACATATACATATATACATACGTATACACACATATACATATATATACACATACACACATACACACACACACATATATATATACACACATACATACATACATACATACATACATATATGCATATTCCCTTCAGCTACCCTAATACTGAGATCTCATGAATCATACACATCATCTTTCCATGTAGGAATGTAAACAAAACAGTTCAACTTTAGTAAGTCCCTTGCAATTTCTTTTTCTTGTTCTTTTTCTTGATTACCTTTTCATGCTTCTCTTGATTCTTGTGTTTGAAAGTCAAATTTTCTGTTCAGCTCTGGTCTTTTCACTGAGAAAGCTTGAAAGTCCTCTATTTTATTGAAAATCCATATGAAAATCCATATCCATATCCATGCCTTGGAGCATGATACTCAGTTTTGCTGGGTAGTTGATTCTTGGTTTTAATCCTAGCTCCATTGACCTCCGGAATATCGTATTCCAAGTCCTTCGATCTCTTAATGTAGAAGCTGCTAGATCTTGTGTTATCCTGATTGTGTTTCCACAATACTCAAATTGTTTCTTTCTGGCTGCTTGCAGTATTTTCTCCTTGAACTGGGAGTTCTGGAATTTGGCGACAATATTCCTAGGAGATTTCTTTTGGGGATCTATTTGAGGAGGCGATTGGTGGATTCTTTCAATTTCTATTTTGCCCTGTGGCTCTAGAGTATCAGGGCAGTTCTCCTTGATAATTTCTTGAAAGATGATATCTAGGCTCTTTTTTTGATCATGGCTTTCAGGTAGTCCAATAATTTTTAAATTATCTCTCCTGGATCTATTTTCCAGATCAGTGGTTTTTCCAATGAGATATTTCACGTTGTCTTCTACTTTTTCATTCCTTTGGTTCTGTTTTATAATATCTTGATTTCTCATAAAGTCACTAGCTTCCACTTGCTCTAATCTAATTTTTAAAGTAGTATTTTCTTCAGTGGTCTTTTGGACCTCCTTTTCCATTTGGCTAATTCTGCCTTTCAAGGCATTCTTCTCTTCATTGGCTTTTTGGAGCTGTTTTGCCATTTGAGTTAGTCTATTTTCTAAGGTATTGTTTTCTTCAGTATATTTTTCAATATTTTTTTGGGTCTCCTTTAGTAAGTCATTGACTTGTTTTTCATGCTTTTCTCACATCCTTCTCATTTCTCTTCCCAGTTTTTCCTCTACTTCTCTAACTTGCTTTTCCAAATCCTTTTTGAGCTCTTCCATGGCCTGAGACCAGTTCATATTTTTCTTGGAGGCTTTTGTTGTAGGTTCTTTGACTTTGTTGACTTCTTCTGTCTGTATGTTTTGGTCTTCTTTGTCACCAAAGAAAGATTCCAAAGTCTGAGACTGATTCTGGATGCATTTTCTCTGCCTTGCCATATTCCCAGCCAACTTACTTGACCCTTGAGTTTTTCAGCAGGGTATGACTGCTTGTAGAGTGAAGAGTACTATGTTCCAAGCTTGGGGGGATGCGCTGTTGCTTTCAGAGCTCTTATAGCCAGCTCTGCCACACCAGCACTCCTCCTTCCCCAAGAACTCCCAATCCGGACTGGACTTAGATCTTCAGCAGGCTCTGCACTCCTGCTCTTATCCACCACTTAATTCCTCCCACCAGGTGGGCCTGGGGCCAGAAGCAACTGCAGCTGTAGTTCTGTAGCTGCCCCACTTCCGCTGCCCCCGTGGCGGTAGCCGAACCAGGAACTCCTTCCACTCCCCTCAGCTTTTCCCACTAACCTTCTCTGTTGTCTTTGGTGTTTGTGGGTTGTGAAGTCTGGTAACTGTCACAGCTCACTGATTCAGGGCGCTAGGGCATGCTCCGCGCGGCTCCTGGTCTGGTTGGTTCGCGCCGTCCACACTGGGCTCTGCTCTGCTCCCAGCTCTGTGCGGGATAGACCTTACCCAGAGACCATTCAGGCTGTCCTGGGCTGGAGCCCTGCTTCCCTCTGCTATTTTGTGCATTCTGCAGTTGTAGAATTGGTTGAGAGGCATTATTTATAGGTTTTTGGAGGGACTTGGCGGGGAGCTCACGCTAGTCCCTGCTTTCCAGCTGCCATCTTAGCTCCGCCCCCCAGCCACCACTTCTTAATCGCATTCATCCTACATTTCCAGTCTTTTGCCAAGTCCTGTTGTTTCTACCTTTGCAGTATCTCTTACATGTTTTCCCTTCTCACAAGTCCATGTCACGTCACACTACTACAACAGCCTTCTGGTTGGTCTCACTGTCTGAAGTCTTTCGCCACTCCAATCCACCCTCCACTCAGCTATCAAAGATCTTCCCAAAGTTCAGTTCTGATTACGTCACTATCCTTCTCTTGCTCAATAAACTCCAGTGGCTCCTTATTACCTCGGGTCAAATATAAGATCCTTTCTTTGGCTTTTAAAACACTTTATAACCTGACCTACTTCCTACTTTTTATAACCTGACCTTTCCTACTTTTTCCTTACTCTACTCAGTATATTCTACTTTCCAGGGATATTTGGCTCCTTGCTGTTTCTCTCACTGGGCTCTCTATCTCTGGATGATGTATTTTTCACTTGGTGTCTCTTATGCCTGCAATTCTCTTCCTCCTATCTGCCTCTTGGCTTCCTTCAGGTCTCTGCTATAATCCCACCTTCTGCAAGAACTGCCCCTCTCCCTTAAAGCTAGTTCCTTCTTCACTCTGATATTATTTCCCCCCATGAATATAGATAGATTCTATGTGCCTGGTTATTTGCATAACTCCCTTGATAGGGACCTCTCTTGAGGGCAAGAGCCATGTATTTTTGCATTTCCTTGCATCTCCAGCTCTTTACACAGTGCGGGCCACATAATAAGCATTTAATATTTATTATTGACTTGACTTTTGTTCTTTCACTACCAGCTCAATTAATTCAAAATCCCCTTCATCCCATCTTTTCCAGTCTTCTGGATGTGGCTCTATCAATTATTCTTCCTGTTTTTTATTAATTCAGTCTCTGCCTGCTGCCTACAAACATGGTCAGGTTTTCATTGATCTTTTTAATCCCTGAGTTACTGCCCTTTTGGCATATTCTACCTTATTTCTTTCTTTTACTGGCCAATCCTCTCAGAGTACAGTCATGTCCTATATATGGTTACTTTGTCCGTCATCATTATAACACTATACCTATGGAATGAATTGCCCTCATTAATCATTTTCTAATACGATTTTATGGATCCCATTTATGGTATTAGTTGGGGCAAACTTGTGGTTTATACTCAGTGACTTTTTAATTCAATGACAGTCCCTAGTGCTCTCTTTGTCAAATTGCATGTACTTTTTATTTATATATGTTTACATACTAAATCTCCCAGTAGAAAGTAAAGTCTTGCACCATCAGCTGCTTATTGGACATCTCAAACTTATATATTCCATAGACATCTTAAACTCAATATGTCCTAAATAGAATTCGTTATCTTTACTTCCAAACCCATTCCTCTTCTAAATTCCCTATTTCCACCATCTACCCAGTCACCTAGACTGATAGTCTCGGTGTTACCATTAATTCTTCACTCTCACTTGGTCAACTTATTGCAAGTCCTGCCTTTTCTGCCTTTGCAACATCTCTTGAATATATCTCCTTCTCTCTTCTGATTCAACTGCTACCCTAGTGTCTGTCTTCATCACTTGACTTCCATCTAGTGTCTGATTCTTTTGCGAAGTTATTTTCTTCCTTAGAAATTCTATCTCCGTAGCTGTTTTTGCCTTTCTTGCTACTTTTTTTTACTAGCTTCTCCTTTCCTCTTACATGTAGATATTTCCCCAAGGTTCTTTCCTTGATCCTCTTTCATTTTTCTCTATTGTCTTCCTCAGTAATATCTACTCTTTTGACTTTAGTTGTCAGCTCTATGGGAATGACTTGCTAGTGCCTATCTTCAGCTCTAATCACTATTCCCAGAGCTCTAGAATGGTACTTCCAAATGCCTGATGGATATCCCTACCTCGATGTCCTCTTGAACCCAAAATATCCAAAACCAACTCATCATTTTCCTATGTGCTTTCTTTATGACTTTCATTTTAAATGACCCTGCCAATCTGAATGTTAGTCCTCTAGGCTCACATTTTAGTCTTTGTTTGAATCTTTCCTTTAACTCATCTATCATTCTGTTTCTGCAGTGTCCCCTGTATCTCTTGTTTAGTTTCTAGTCCTGTTCTCTTCAGCCTAGTTCAGATTTTTCTTACCTCTTTCCTGGATTATTGGAACTGTTTCCTGACTTCTCTTCATTTTACTTACCACTGCCAAATTAATTTTCCCTTAGGCATAGTTGTAATCTGGTAACTCCTTTGCTCAGAAACCTATGATTGCTTTCCATCATTTCAAAATTAAATCTTTATCACTATCTTTGTTTTTTGATGTTACCTCCATCTCCTGCTGTGCCTGTTTTCCCATTCCCTCCCAGAGAAGCTGCCTTTCATATTAAAGAAAAAAAGTGGAAGAAAGAAAAAAAATGTTCTGCACAACTAACCAACATATCCCCAAATCTGATAGTATATGAATCATTCCATACCTGCAGTCTTCTGCCCTTGCAGAGGGCAGCAAAGGAATGAATTGTTTTCATCTGTCTTTTGGGGTCAAGCTTGATCACTATTGTGCTGCATGTAGCTTGGGTCATTTTGTTTTTGTTCTTTCAGTTTGCATTGATATAATCATTATGTATATTGTTTTCCTGGTTCTGATTCCTTCACTTTTTTATCAGTTCATGTAAATCTTTACATGTTTCTCTGTAGTTACCATGTTCATTTTTCTTACAGCACAGTCATATTCCATTACATTGGAATGTGTAATAATTTGTTTAGACATAGTAAATGGGCATATACTTTGTTTTTGGTGTTTTGCTACAAATAGTTAAATATTTTGTTTTATTTGTATTTGGTATAATTTTTCATTGACCTCTGTGAGGTATATTCCTAGTAGTGGAATCTCTGGTTTAAGTTTAGTGTATAGATATTTTAGTCACTTTATTTTGCATAATTCCATATTGTTTTCCAAAAATTTTTGAGGAAGGAGAGGGAATCAGCACTTGTTAAGTGCCTGCTATGTACCAGGCACTGTGGTAAATGATTTACAGATACTTCATTCGGTCCTCACAACAACCCTGGGAGTTAAGTGCTGTTGTTATCCCCATTTTACAGCTGAGGGAACTGAGTGTCTGCGGCTAGATTTGAACTCAGGTCTCCCTAATTCTGAGCTAGGCCATCACCACCAAGCTGCCAATTTAGAACTCTACCAACAGCATGTTAGTGTGTTTGTCTTTCCATAATCCCAGTATTCACATCTTCCCATCTTTTGTCATATTCTTGACTGTGAATGGAAACCCTAGGATTGGCCCGCTTGACATAGTCTGGCTGTGTGACCCTGGGTTAGTTGCTTTCCCTCTCAGTGCCATTGCTAATTCCAGACTATAAGTTGTTGAACAAGGGCTGAGTTGCTGGGGCAGGGTTCTCTATGTCACAGATCACAGGTGTGGGTAAAAACCCTAACAGCATGGTAATTATTCTTGCTGGGTGGATCAGGAGAGGCACATGAAAGACAGATGTGACACTTGGGTTGACTTTTGAAGGAAGCTAGGGATTGATTTTAAAAAGTGGAGGCGAGTAGGGAGTTTATTGCAGGCATGGGGAGCAGCCTGGACAGACATACAGAGACACAAGATAGAATGTCTTTTCTGAAGAACATTTAGAAGTCTAGTCTGTCTGGACCAAAGAATGCTTGAAGCATTGTTGAGTTTGGAAAGGTGGATTGGTGACAGGTTTTGAAAGGGCTTTTAAACAAAGGGACTTTGTAATGTGGTATGTAAACAAAAGTATAGTCTTCAGGGTCCATAAAGTGAACTCATTGTTTTGTAAGTTTTAGGGTTGGTTGTATCATTCTTGGTACTAGAAGTTTAGGGGTCAGGAGAAAGTATATAACTGTGGCTTTTAAAATTTCTAGTTTCTAAATCATTCCAGGGAAATAAATAAGCACCTTTCCCCTGCTCCCCGTCTCACTATCATAAGATATCCTCTCCTTCCCCTTGCCCCAGTTTTATAATGCAGGGGGTGAGGAAAAAAGTGAGGAAAAATGTGGTGTTTTCTGTGGATTCACAGGGTTTGGATAGTTTATGTAGGAAACTCGGGAGCAACACTAGCGTGTCAGATACCATCTTCTTAGTCAATTTGTTAATTACTGTGACAAGAGCATTGTAACCATTCTGTACTCTCAAAGGGCAGTAAGGTATATTTCTTGTTTCAGAATCATTCAATAAGCAATCATCTAGCTATTTTCTTCCTTGGATGGGAGCCTAGTAGGTCAATAGTAAATCTTGTCCTTGCATCATGGATTCATTAGTCCATGGACCACTTAGTCAGTTGAGGACCTGATCACAGAATCATACTTTGAGACTTTTTTTTTATTATAGGAGACAGGAAATTTGGGGAAAACTTCATGTGGAAAGACAGGATAAACAAAAGGGATTTTTTTTTGTTTCCACCTATAGTAGTGACCTCTGTCTGACCTAGGCAGCAGAATTATATACTACACCTGCCCTGCCTGAACTTGTCCAAGTGAATTCCCTTAATCTGTAACTGCTTTGTGACTTTTAAATTGCATGCTTAAGGGCCTACCCTAATTTGGTTCTTTGAAACCTTGATTCTAGACGAAGCTAGTGATTCTAGAAGCTGCTGGAAACATGAGATTATCCCCATTTAATAAAAATTATTTTGGCTACCCCATTATGGCTCCTTCTTTCCTAGTGCTCCTCAATGCAAACCCTAGACCTTAGACTACATTGGTCAAAAGGACAAGAGACATTATTAAAAGCTTTATAAATAAGACATTTAAAAAGTTTACATTGTCTTATAAAATAAAAAGAATACGATGAAAGATCTACCAGGCTATCTGTCCAAACCTTTTTGTTCTGTTCTAGTCATCGGTAGCTAGATGGTCATTTAAGCTTGATTTTGAAACTACCAAAAATGATCCGGCAGGGGTCCCTTGCCCATGATAGAATTACCCATCTTCGTCCATGGATAAGGCTCATTCTTCTCATTTTCCTCAGGACTTTACATCACCAAGACAAAAGGGAAACATTCTTTGCACTCCTGCAGTGGGAACATTAGTGAGACTCTAAAAGTCAGCTTGGCAGAGAGAGGGCGTGTGTGTGTGTGTGTGTGTGTCTGTCTGTCTGTGTAGGGTGGGCAATGAAGAAGGGACTGTTTCTTTTTTTTTAAAGAAGGGCTTATTTATGACCCTTAACTTGACTTAAGTCTGGCTCCTCACCTCATCATTCAACTGAAAGCTGGTTTCTCCAAAGTCACCAGTGACAGTCCTACAGGCTTTGATGGTGTTAGTCACTTCTTGTTCTCTCTTGATTTTCCTGACACTGCCCTCTTCTTTCTCCTGCCTGTCTGTCTGATTTCTTCTTAATGTCTTTGCTGGATCTTCCTCCAAGTCATACCTACTAACTGTGGGTATCAGGCTTCTGTTTTGGGTCCTCATCTCTTTTCCCTATGTATTATTTTTGTTGTACAGCTAGGTCATGCTTAGTGTAAATAACGAATCCTGTGAAGTGGTTGCATTATCACATTTTCATTGCATATTTCCATTGGGCTGGAACCAATGACCTTATTTAACATAGTTATACTTCAAATAGTGTGAATTTAATTAATGTGACCACTTTGGGATTCATTATTTGCAATAATCAGGACATAGGATAGAAATACAGAATGTCACTACCTTATATATCATAACACAGTATTTGAATTGCCCCTTAGATGATGCTTTACTTGAGCATGAGGACAGCCTTTTTCTTGCTAGTGCATACTAGGTCTGAACTAAGGTGGTGCTTAGCAAAAATATATTATTGAATTTTTATTTTATCTAGCTGGTTACAGTAATTTAATATTCACTAAGGGTTTATTTAACCAGCAGAGCCAATATTACAGATTCTGGCACTTGGAAGAAATTCGATTGGGAAGGGAGAGACAGTGTATCTTGAGGCTAATGGGCAAATTTAGAACATTCTGTCTGATGCAGATCTTCAGGTCAGGAAAAGGGGCTGGATGGTAGAAGGAACCCTGAGGGGATTGGCAATGCTGGATTTGGGAGAGGGAAGAGGAGAACATGCTTCCATATACTTCCTCTTCCTGGGGTGCCAGCGTTGGGGCATGCTTCCCTAGCTTGGTCTTCTGAGAAGTGAATGCTCCTTCATGTTGTCACCCTGGGGGAAGAAGGAAGGGTAGAGGACCTTGCCCTGTGGCAAAGCCCTGAAGCTCTGGAAAGCCCCTTGCTAGTTATGACCGTTAATCAGACCTCCCTAGTGCCTACTTTATAGACAAAAGTGGTCTCGTATTTGGACCAAACCAGTGACATGTGGGAGCCCAAATACTCATACTAGCATATTCTTGTATAATACTCCCTTTCCAGGACTATTTGGCAGTTCCCTAAAGGACAGCCCTGTGATGCTACTTACGTGCAGCAACATTACGCCTGATTGTCTGAGAAACCTTTGAGCCTCTGTGTACAGGGTATGTGCAGGAGAGAGACTTTGAGAGAGAAAAGTAGAGTTTGAGGGAGAAAATGGGTGAGCGAGAGGGGTAAGGCGTGGATTTTTGAATGGCTAATAGGAACCTCCAGAGCCACAGACATATAGGAGAAATATGCCCTCTAACATATAACTTGATTCCTAGGACCAACAACACCAGAGACAGTTAACAGGAGACTTCTCTGGTAAGATTATTCTCTTCTTAGTTGATTTTTTTTTTCCTTGCTCCCAACTTGAATAGCCCGTTTGCTCTTGTGTATTTTGCCTTCTACTCCAATAGTATAATGTCCGCAACTTCTACTTTGCTGATTGATTGAGTAAATATTTTTGCTTGCTTAAATAAAGATACACTATTGAGATAGAAGTGACAAGCTCTTGTGAAGTAGATTGACTGTGTAGGCTAAGATTGTCAGCCAACCAGAATGGAAAGTGATGGTACCCTCAACAGAAACAGTTGGGGAAAGAGATGAACATGGCGAGCACCAAATGCCCTCACACAGAATGGAATTGGTTGCATTTTAATAGACAGAAAAAGACTTATTGATGTGAGAGTCTTCCCTGAAAAAGTTGCCTGTGCACAGTCAGCCACTAACTAATCAGAATGTAGGTCAGAATACATAATAACCAGGAATAAAGAATAAAAACAAGAAAAAGATAGGACACACAATTTAAAAGATTTAGCCCTGAGTTATTTATACAAATTATTGAAAATAAGTGGGAAATGGACAGCTGAAATGACATAGACATTGTTATAATTTCATCTAGATTTTAAATCAGTGTAAATTAATTGCCACATCAAGAAGACCCGAAAGGGTCTAGAGAGCACCTTAGTCAACAAATAAGCAAACATTTGACTTAGTTGTCAAATGGAAAAGAGATGGCTATCAAAGCTAACATTGGTTTAGAATATAAACCCATTTGTAAAATCTTATGAAGAATGAAGGGAGATTATAAACAGTATTGTTTCATAAAGCAGAGAAAAATAGTGGAGGAAAAAACTAATTTAAAGAAAGTTTGGCAAGATATCTAAGCAAAGTCATCACAAAGGCATTCAAGGAAGAAAGTGAAGAGGATTACAGAGGGAAGAAAAATGGGGAAAAAACTGCAAAATCATTTTTAGAAATCATTTTCTCTGTCAGGAATAGTGGAACTTCCACACTTTGACCCTAACATCACAACTCCTGAAGTGCTTATAGAAAAGGTAGATATGGCACTAAAGTAAATAAAGGTGGGAAAAACAGCCCGATTAGACCATGCAGAGACCTGTGCGTGAGGCAGTACAATTGTGAGGGCATTGAGAGACCTGTTCATAAGATATCCATCTAAAGAAGGTAAAAATATGAAAGATGTGGGGGGAAAAACTCAGAACTTAAAGAAAACCAAAAAAGAGTAAAGGAGACATCAATAACTACAGACCTTTATGTAACAGAAAGAATCCTTTTAATTAAACATCTGATAATAAACATCAGACCTAAAAGAGGGAGATACATGTTTACAAAAGAACTTTACCACTATGAAGGTGGGGGAGGAGAGGCAGCGTAGAATCTAGGTCGAGGAAGGTTTCCCAGTAGATAGTAAGATTCTCTAGATATGCCTGTTTGTGTTGATTTCATCAAGCCTCAAGATATTATGGAACTTCCAAGAAGAGATCTATAATCGTTCAGGAGTTTGGCCTTTCTATCCATACAGAAAAGATCAAATGAAGGAAGAATGACCATTCCCTGTATTTTAGCATGCATTTGGATGGACACCTTACAGAAATTACCCAGGAATTTGTTTTTCAGGAACAGACAATACAGATGGACAATGAGCTGGGCCTAGTTTCAAATAGGAGGAGGAAAGCAGGCTGGATTGCTTTGGGGGAAATTGCAAAACTTGTTTACTGACTAAAGTTTGCTCTGAAAACAAAGGACCATTCCTGCCTCCACCCCCCACCCCACCCCCCCAGTATTTATATTCTACTGGCGTTGCTGTTTGGGGACAAGCCCCAGAATACCAGACGACTAATGGACTAATGGTGAATATCACGCAGAGAGCAATGGAGAGGGGTGTGAACATGTTGAAACTTGTGACTAGTGAAGAGCTTTGAAGAACAGGCTATAATGGATGGCATAAAGGAATTGTATGTTAGAAAGAGAAGATGGACTGGTCACTTGGGAAGAGAAAGTGATGATAGGTAGACAGCTAGAGTGTTACACTGGTATCCTCATTATTTAGGGAGAAAGCAAGGAAGGAAGACCTTGGTTACATTGGTACATTGGTTAGACCTCCTATAGTAAACCCTTAGGAGAATATGGACAAGAGTTGTATAGGATAGGCAGATGTGGTCAGGTTGGGATCTGTAAAGTTGGAAGGAATTCCTGAATTAATGAGATCATAGATCCATTTATTTGATTTTTTTTTTTTTTAGTTTAAGACATGTAGGGGATATTCCGTTTGAAATGTTCTATGGGGACTGCAGTTGGGGAGAGAGACAAGAATTGTATATATAAATATGTGAGTTATCTGTATAGAATTGATAATCAGATCTCTTGGGAACCATTAAATTCACCAAATGAAGAAGTATAGAAACCGAAGAGAAGACGACTTAGGATAGAACCTCAGGGTATGTAGACTGTTGGGGGATGTGATGTGGATAGAGAGCCAGCAAAAGAGTCCAGAAAGGATGGTCAGACAAGTAAAAGGGAAGCCAAGAGAGAGCAGTGTAAGAAAACCCAGAGAGAAGAGATGATGGGGAACAGTGTCATGCTACATTTAGGTCAAGAAGGATGGTGAGAAAAGATCATCACACTTGACACCTATGAAGAGATCATTGGCAATTTTGGAGAGAGCAGTTTCAGTGGAGATGATAGGTTGAGAAGTAAGTGAGAGGAAAGGAAGTAGAGGCAGTGAATATAGATAGCATTTTCCAGAAGTTCATTTAAGAAAGGGAGGAGAGATATAGAACTCTAGCTTGAAAGAATGTAAAGATTTTTTTAAAGATTGGGATGGGTGGGAATGGGTGTATTGATAGGTAGCAGGGAAGGAACCAGAAGATAGGGAAAGATGGAAGATTAGAAGAGGGGTCAAGATGGGAGGAGATAAAGTCAAGGATATATGTAGAAGTGTTGGCTTCAGTGAGAAGGACCAACTTTTGGTCAGAGACTGGAGGAGTGATTTTGAATTGAAGTAATTTTTATTTTCCCTATTCCCTTTCTAGTGTGTGTCTTAAAAAACAAGTTCTGTATAGCATTTATAACCAGTTGAAATCAGGGAGATTTTACTTAGCAATTTCAGGTTAATTAGTCAATGATCATTTAATAAATACATCTTGCCAGATACTGTGCCAAATTGATCACATTTTAGTACTGTACAGGAAAACCATATTTTAAATCTCAATTGATGTAGAAATGGCCATTGCTGTTTACCCTATTTCCTGATACCAGTGCCTTTTACTGCCATTGAAGTTCCCTTAGTCTGGAAGGAAGTACTATTTCAACTGATTTGGCTTATGTTATAAGCTAAATAGATAAATTTGGGCTGGCCTAGTTCGGAACTTAACAATTTCCCATGTTATTTTGATGGGAAGATAATGTTCCAAACAGCTGAGTGATGATAGAACTTTTTGAAATACCCCATTTCACAATTTGGGGACCACCTGTATTTATTTCAAGATTATTCTTAATGATATGCTTTTAATATAGAAGAGCAAACTTCATTAATCTTGGCTTGAATAGTAGGGAAGTGCTTACCTTTTTACTCTTTTGCCTTTTTTTTTCTCCTTTCCTCGTTTTCTTCTTGAGTGGGAACAGTATAGAGAGGTACAGGAGAGTAAAAGGTGAGGGTGATGGAACCTAGGAGAGAAAAGACATTTCTGCCACTAACATGGCAATGATAAAATTTTTGAAAATTTATAGGTTGGTTACCATGCCACAGTTTAAGTTCTTTGGTATTGGGGTTATCTTTTAATGCCCATGATGAGTTTTCTGTCATGTTTATACCTAATCAACCTTACCTACTTCTTTTTTCCTTTTTAAAATCTAATTTTATTAAAGCTTACCTGACTTTCTCTCCTTTTTCTGCCTCTTGGTTTTTTCTTTTTAAAACTATTCTTTCTTATTATGAATTTAAATATTGACAAATATGAACATTTCAATGTACAAAGAACAGAAAGAGGATTCATATGAAACTGTAACCTTCTGTTACATATAATTCGGTTTCTTTAAAGTGTACACACACACACACACACACACACACACACACACACACACACACACACACAAACACACACTCTTTTTTTTGGGAGGTAATCAAGGTTAAGTAACTTGTCCAGGATCACACAGCTAGACAGGATCTTGAACTTGAGTGCTCCTGACTCCAGCTCTATTCCAGTGCACTGTTCACCATGCTACCTATTTGCCCCTATAGTGTATATTAAATTTAGAACAGTAATAACAAAGTACTCTGATTATTTTTGTCCTCTTCTGAAATTTCTTCTGTTCTCCCCTATGTATTTTTAAAAAAAGTTTCATTGATACGATTTTTTTTATTTTCTTCTTTTTTGAATCACTGTCACTGCTTCCAACTTCTTGTCCTCCCTTGTAACCAAAATTTGTAGACAAACAAAATGAATCTACACATCGACTATATTTGTAAATCTGTCTCATGTTTCACTAACTCTAGTCCATCTTGTTGCCAGCAGGTGAGAAACATGCTTCATCATCAGTCTTCTTGAGTTGTGATTAGTCATCGTATCGATCATAATTCTTAAATCCTTCACAATTGTTTTCCTGTACGGTGTTATATTGATGGTATAAATTGTTTTGGTTCTGCTCGTTGTACTCAGCATCAGTATATACAAGTTTTCCCAGGTTTTTCTAAATTTTCCCATTTGTCATTTCTTAAGGTACAATAATATTCCATTACTTTGACATACGATAATTTTTTCAGCTATTCCCCAGTTGATTGGTACCTACTTTGTTTCCAGTGTTTGCCACTACAAATATACATATGGGTCTTTTCTTTCCTTTTTTAAAAAATTTCTTTGAGGTATAAGCTTAATAGTGATATCATTGAATCATTGGATATGCACAATGCACAATGAATTTTTTAGTATAGTTCCAAATTGTTTTCTGGAATGGTAGGACCAATTCATGGTTCCACCAATGGTATGTTAGTTTTTGTGCCCTTTTCCACAAACCCTTCCAATAAGTGTCATTTTCATCTTTTGTTATCTTTGTTAATGTGATGGTTGTGAGGTGGAGCCTCAGTTATTTTAATTTACATGTCTCTATTAGTGATTTGGAGAATTTTTTCATATGGTTATTATTAGCTTGCTTTCAATCTTTTGAGAACTCTATTCTCACCCTTTAAGCATTTAACTGTTGGGGGATGGCTCTTGTCCTTGTATATTTGTATCAGTTTTCTTCAGATCTTTGCTATTTGTCTTTATCAGAAAAATTTGCTAAAAAGACTTTTTTTTTCCAGTTACTAGTTTCTCTTCTATTTCTAATTGTATTGATTTTGCTTGTGCATAATCTTTTCAGTTTCATATACCTGTAATCAAATTGTCCATTCTATCTCTGTTTACTTTGACCTTGCCTTGTTCCTTCATGCTTGCTCCACGTGGTTTTCAAAAGCGTTCAGTAATTATATGGTTCTTTTTTCTCCCAGCATGTCTACAATGTATGGGTTTGGGGAAAGTACAAATTTATGGTGTTTTGGTAGAACACAGGCCAGAAATGCATGTATGTTTTTACTCTGCATCCTAATCATCTGTAACTGAACTCCTTTTACAAAGACAATCTACTTGGGCTCATAATCTCTGTATGCTTAACTGATAATTTGAACCTATACAATTTAAATGCTGTTAGAAGTTATTGAACAAAATTTGCAATTACCAATACAATCTAGCCTACTTTCTTCCTTATTTAAATTTTAAACCCTACGCATTGTCCATTTCTATCTTTCCCAAATTTATGCTAATGGATAAACTACAGGTTGTCATAATTTGGAAAATAGAACATTCTTTATCCATTTAGTTTTTCTTATTTTTTTAAGTTAGACTCTTTTGAAGGGTTTTGGCTGCCTTGTTTGTAGTTGAGCAGCTGGGTAGGGCAGTGAATGGGGCTGGAGTCAGGAAGACCAGAGTTCAAATTTGGCCTCAGATACTAACTAGCTGTAGTGGCTTGGGTAAGTCACTTAACCTCTATTTAACTCAGTTTCTTCAACTGTAAAATGGGGATAATAATAGCACCTACCTTTCAGGGTTGTTGTGAAGATCAAGTTAAATAATATTTGTAAAGCACTTAGCACAGTGCCTGGCACATATTAGGCACAATATAAATGCTATTGTTATTATTATTACTATTATTATTTTTAATTGTTGTAAATCACAGAGTCAGGTGGAAATTAAAGGGCAAAAGATTTCTTCTTGATCCTAGAATGGTGTAGGGTAAAAAACAATAGATTTGGAGCTAGAGAACCTGAGTTCAAGTATAATCTTGGGTAAAAAGAGAACATTTGATTAGACGACCTCTATGGTCCTGTCTATGATCCTATGAAACAATGATCCCTAGAGTGAAACTGCATATATTGTCATGTCTTTTTTTTAACCTTGTATATGTGCTTTGTTTTTTAAATTAATTTTAAAAAATAAAACACTGAGGGAGAGCATCAAAGTTCAATAAAAATCTCTTAAGAATAGTAGGATGAAAAATTGAATTGGAGCCACATCTCATATGAGATATTACAACAAATTCCAAATGAATCATTTATCATTAAGCATTAAAAAGAAATGGGATGATGATACCAATTACAATATTGAAGCAAAAGAAAGTTTCTATTTGATAAATAGAAGTTATAGGAGACAAAGTAAATGGGTTGATTATACAAAGATTGTTTTTATACGACAGAAAGCAATACATCCAGAATAAAAAGGATAGAAATAGATTAAAAAAAAATCTTTGCCACAATATTTGTGATAAAGATCCGTATTGAAAACTTACAATTAAGGATACATCATAGTTTGTAAGAGTATCATTGTACACTTTAATGAGAGTAAGTTTCATTCCATTTTCATGGACCCTGGAAGCTGCCTAGGCTTTTTCAATTTACAGATGAAGAAACAGAGGCCTAATGAAGGGAAGAGGCAGAGCTAGGGTCAGACTGAAGTGTCCTGGCTCCAAATCCATTGCTCTCTCCATTGTACTGCACGGTTCTCAAAAGAAGAAACAAATAAACAATAATAACCTGAAAAATTGTTCAGACCATGATAGAGAAAGGCAGTCTAAAGCACTTCAAATGTATCACCTTGTACTTATTAAATTGGCATATGTATTTAAATAATAAATTCATTGTTGGTGGAACTATAGAGAAATGGCCCTTGCTGTTTGTGTTGCTGATGGAACTATGAATTGACATCATTGTTTCAGATGTCATTTTAGAACAGGAGCTATAAAACTCTATATACTTTTGATATAATGAGCTCACTACTAAGATTAGGATGCCCTAAAGATGTCATTGAACAAGAAAAAGACCTCATTGGACAGAAATATTAGTAAACAGAACAGCAAAAATTGGAAAGACCCGTGTGCTCAAGCTGAACAAACAATTACAAAAGTAATAGATATGAATATACTCTAAGAGATGACAACTAGGAATACAAAGAAATAGGAAGGCTTAGAAAGGTAGCTGTGCTGTGATTGATAGAGAGAATGCTTCTGAATCAGGAAGACCTGGGTTCAAGTCCCACTTCTTACTCATAGGGACTATGTGACCCTAAGGTCACACTTGTAACCTTACCGGCAACCCTCTAAGACAAGCAAATGAGCACAATAATAATGATAATGATAATTGCTAGCATTTATGTATCAATTTAAGGTTTGCAGAATGTTGTATATGTTATCTTATTGAACCTTCACAACAAACCTGTGAGGGGCGTACTGTTATTACCCCCATTTTACAGAGGAGGAAATTGAGGCTGAAAAAGCTAAATGACTTGCCCAGAGTCATACAGCTAGTGAGTGACCAAAGCAGGATTTGAACTGAAGTTTTCCTGACCTCAGGTCAGTGATCTTTGTACTCACCTAGCTGCCTGTATGGATTCTACATGAGTCATCAACTAAGAAGGTTGAACATAAATGAACTAAGTTTTGGTTTTTTAACCAAATTTTTAAAAGGGCTTTGGGAGACCCATGAAAAATTAAAAATTTTCAAAGAACATAAAACCCTTTGCCCCAGTGATGTAGAGTCAATTTGCCCAAAGCCACAAAAAAAGCTGTAACACTGGAATCATATTTGTGAGAGGAAGCAGCAAGCCATAGAATAAAGCAGCTGAGAAGAACATCACAGGGAATGACAGAAAAGAGGAGCCACTGGGGTGAATGTATGTGGATGGTAGAGCTATAGAGGTAGTCCTGATACAAGTAAGTTAAAATATTTGTTTGGAGCAGAGAACTTAAGCAGTATAGCCATCTTGGGCAGAGATGTGATTGGCAGATGAGGTTTTTGAATTGTCTGTGATCTTGGAAAGATCAAAGACTACTGGGGAGATATTGTAGGATGAGAGAAGACCCAAATTTTTAAAAAGGGAAGAAAATACAGTCTCCAAACATAAGCTTAATAATAAGATTGTTTTTTTCTGTCAAAACTCTAGAGTGTATTACTAAAGGAATGATCAGTGAACACCTAGAAAAAGGAAGCAGCGTTCACTAAAAGCCAGCCTGGTTTTATCTAAAAAGGTCATGCTCAACTAACCACATTTACTTTTGTGGTACCTAGACTAGTAGATAAGGAGAATCCTGGATATATAATATAGACGGTGCAAACATTTTGAGTCTGTAATGCTAATCATAGGGAAAAGGTGGAGAGATTTAAGTTATACAATAATATATAGTAAGATGGATTTGGAACTAGTTGAATGGGCTGCCCCAGTTGTAATCATTAATGTATAGCTTAATATGTACAGATAGCATGTTCATCACATTTCAACTTGGAAGGAGGTCTTTAGTATAATACCTTTAGTAGACTTATGTTTACATTAAGTGAAGCATAGTTTGGTGTCTGGGACTACAGTGGAGATGTGTCTTGATCAGATCCCATCTGGAGTACAATGTTTAGTCAGGGCACCAAATTTTAGGAAAGACCTTGATAAGCTAAGGATTTTCAGAAGAGTGCATCCAGGATGGTGGAGTTATTTATTACATCTTAAATCAAGCCTTTTAGGAACCTTAGAGGTCATCTAGTCTACCCCTCTCATCCAATTTTATACCTCAGTATAATGCCGTATGAACATAAGTTGAAAGAGTTGAGGATGTTTAGCCTGTGGAAGAGACCACTTTTGGTTTTTTTTTGCAGGGGGGGAAGGCAGGGCAATTGGGGTTAAGTGACTTGCCCAAGGTCATACAGCTAGTACGTGTGTCAAGTGTCTGAGTGCAGATTTGAACACAGGTCCTCCTGACTCCACGCAGGTGCTCTACTGACTGTGCCCCCTAGCTGCCCCTGAGACTACCTTTGTTAAGAAAGATTTTCACATGGGAGATTAGATTTATTGGTTTTGCCCCAGAGAATAGAAGCTATTAGAGAATAAATAAATGTTGCAAAGAAGCAAACTTTGACTTGATAAAAGGAAAGAATTCCAATTAGAACTCCCTGGAAGGGAAATGGACTCCTTCATGAGGTAGTAGGTCCTTTTTCCTGGAGGAGATGTGTAAGCAAATATAGGATGAAGACTTAAGGGATTCTTGTTTAAAATACATTTTATCAATGGCTTCTGGATATGATTGTATCTCTAGTACCCAATATTTATATACCATATCTCTCTAGTATCAATGTGAATTTTTCATTAGGGTTTCTGAAGATGCCTAATTATCATTAAAGATGTTAAACCAGTCTTGATTGTTTGAAATAGGTGGCTTTTGTTTACTTCTAAATTATCTGTGTTAGTCATGTTTCTGTAATATAAATTCTACTCACATGCTATGTGAAATAACGTTCTGTAAAGGATAAAGAACAGAGGGTGGCTAGGATGGTGAAGGACCTCAAGGTCATGCCATATATGGCATGAATGGTTGAAGGACCTGTTATGCCTGACACATAGTAGATATCTAATGAATACTCATTGATTGATTGACCTGGAAATATTTAGCCTAGGGAAGGGAAGAATGATAGTCTCAAGGGAAACATGATATCTGTTTTTCAGGTATTTGAAGGGCTATTAAGATTTGACTTGTTCTGTTTATCTACAGAACAGAACTAGGAGCAATTGAGTAGAAACTATAAAGGTTGATATAAGCTTAGTTAAAGGGCTATGCCAGGAGTGGGTAACCTGTGGCCTTCTAGGTCCTTGGGTGCAGACTGAGTCCAAATTTTACAGAACAAATCCTTTTGGATTCTGTGAAAGGGCTGCGCTTGAGGGCCTAGAGGGCTACATGTGGCTTTGAGGCCCACAGGTTCCCCACCCCTGGGCTATTCGAAACAGAACTATGCACAAGGGAGTAAGATGCCTAGGAGATAGTAGAAGACCTCACTGGGGGTCTTCAACAAAGGTTAGATGACTACTTGTTGGGTACATCTTAAAGGGGATTCTTTTCCAGTTATGAGTTTATCATGATGTTTTTTCTAGGACTGAAATTCTGTGATTAATTAGTTGTTTGAGTCAGCAAAGTTTAAAAAATAAATGAGGGAAACTCAGTGGTCAAGTACTTTTATCAGTGTAATGAAATAAGTCAGTGAATGGAGTTTCACTAGTATATCTGTGTTTTGACTAAAGCCTTAACAATATGTAGTTGATAGATATTTTCCAAATGTGTTCTTCTTTTAAAAATTACTTTGTGGCTCTTTGTTTGACATAGACACAAAACTAAATTGTGTATATTCTCTTATTTCATGGCATTGGGAATTAAGATATCAGTTTCTTTGTGGATTGAGAAGATAAAATTGCTCTAAAACGCACATTTATTGATTTAACTTTATTTAAGCCCACTTGATTTTTCAAATCTTTGTGGGATGGAAGTTATTTACTGAAAACCTCTATCATTCATTATAAGCCAAGGTTTTAGTCAGGGTGTTATATTGAAAGTGAAGCTGAATTTGCGAAATGCTTTGAGGATAAAAATTTCAAGTGTTTGATAATAATATTACATGGGTTTTTGAAAAAGAGCTATTAAGTTAAATATTTATGGTGAATGAAAATGATGCAAAATGGATTTAGTCTAATTTTAAATGTCCTTTATGAACTTTTTCCTCTCACTATACACCCTAAAGTTAGGAAGGACATTTTAAGTTGATGGATTGAAGGAATCAGCTCCATAATGGTTCTAGCATTTTGCAAAAGAGTTATAGTCTATATTTCAGTTTATCTCTTTTTAATGATTACATAGACAATATTTTTATGTTATCATATCTTTATGCCTTAACAATGGGCATATTGTTTGAATATTTGAAGACCATTAAAAGAAAAGCTTTTTCTTGATCTTTTTTGTATTACTAGTATTTGTATCTCTCCTGTCCACACCCATAGACACCTACCTCTGCAAAGAACTGGGGGGAGTCTTCTCATGCCTCTTCTTTGGGGCCCAGCTTTTTTTTAAAATTATTTTACGATATTTAGTTTTGATTGCTTCATGGTGATTCTCTCCATTTACATTGTTGTAGTCATTGTTTTTCTAGTTCTGCTTATTTCACTTTGTATCAGTTCATATGTCTTCTTGTGCTTCTCTGTGTTCATCATATTCATAAATTTTTATAGAATAGAAGTATTCCGTTACATTCACTTACCATAACTTGTTTGGCCATTCCCTAATTGATAGAGCATCCACTTTGTTTCAGGTTGTTTGCTACTACAAAAAATGCTTCTCTGAATATATTTCTGTCCTCCTTGGGGCATATGATTGGCACTGTGGATAAAACGGTATGAATATTTAGTCAGGTCGTCAGTGAAGCACCTACAACTACAGTGAAGTTCCAGGCTTCCTGCTGAATGCTGGGGATTACAAAGAAAGGCCAAAGACAGTCTGCTGAGGATCTTACAGCCTAATTTAGTAACTTAATTTGTACAATTCCAGATTGCATTCCAGAATGGTTTAACTAATTTTCAGTTGCATCAGCAGTGTATTAGTGTATCTCTTTCCACAACCCTTACAATATTGACCATTCTTGTCTTTTGTCATCTTTGCCAGTTGGCTGGGTATGAGTAGAAGCCTCATGTTTCGATTTGCATTTGTTAGTGATTTGGGGCTATTTGAGTGATTTGAGAACTATTTGTTCATATTCTTTGACCACTTATCTGTTAAGGAATGGCTTTTGATCTTACATATTTATAGTAGTAGTTTCTATATTTCTAATATCCCTTATCAGATATATTTGATACAAAGTTTTGGGTTTTTTTTCCTGTGGTCAGCTGCTTCCTTCCAGAAAGCTTTTTCTCATAGATTTTACTGCCAAGAGGATATTTTAAATAATCAATGATAGTTTTCTATTTTGGAGAAATAAAATTCCTATGAAGTACAAAAGCTGGCAGTATGAGTAGAGCATTAATAGTTTTAAGTTTTATCATATAAGTTGTTTAATTTTTTTAAAGAGGTGTGTTCTTTAGTCTGAGATACAGAAATTCATTTACTTTGATACTTTGCATCCATGATTTTATGGGAACTGCCTCTACCTATTAGATAGCTGTGAAGTAATAGAGAGTTGGCTTCTGAGGAAGACCTGAGTTAAAGTCCCATCTCTGCCCATGTTGTCTGTGTTGCCCTGGGCAAGTAATTTAATGTAAGACCATAAATTGTAGAACAGGTGCCATCAGTGAGGAGTTTCATACCACAGACAAAAGTGTGTGGTGTTGTTTCCCCTGTCTACCCCCCTCCAAAAATATTCCCCAAATTTTCAATCTGTACAGGTCACAATTTCTCCATACTACCTCATCATCCTCATTAATTCCTATCCATATCCTTCTACATAATGCTTAACAGAGGTTCTACTCAAGATAGTGGAAATATTCTTCTTATTTTCAATATTGGGCGGTCCCAACATACTCACTTAGTCTGGCCATCTATTATCTCTTATTTATAATATTAATGCCCAGCTTTTTTTTTGTCACGTGTTTTCTTGTTCAAGTTCTTTTTAAGTTACTTCTTGAATCCAGGTTATATTTGGTGACATGATTCAGTCTTCTTGGGCTTTTTCCTCTTGCCATTTGGATTACTTTTATTTTAGTTCTTTTAAAGTCATGGGAAAAGCAGTCAGATTGGATCAATATGGAGTAAGAGGAAATCCATGCCAGAGGTAATACAATTTTGAGGTCATTGAGAAACCCATTTATAAGATAGCTAAAGGAGAAGACACCAAATCATAAAAAAACAACAAAAATAAACTTTTGTACCTCATTGGTTAAAAAACAAAACAAAAGAAAAGGTATCCCAGAAAACATCAACAACTATCAGCCTTCATTCCTTCTCTCTGATCTATATAGAATCTTTTTGAGTCATTTATATGTGAATTGAGGGCATCCTTTAATGAGGTTATTAGTAGGGAATGAGCAGGCTTTTTTTTTTTTACAAATGATATTCAACAGTGGTACACATCTTTACTATCTCACAATTGACTGAAAATTGTAAAGAGTATTATTTCCCATTATACTTGTTGTTTGTGGATTATGAAAAAAGCACTGAATGTGGTAGAATAAAATTATCTTGTAGGCCCTTTTACAATAAGGGATCTCCCATCTACATGTCAAGATCATTCAAGATTCCTTGGAAGGTGCTATAACAGAAATTACTTTGTTTATTAGTTTTCTGATATTATCAAGGAAATATGCTTATAAAAAGTATTCACCACTCTGATGGAGGAGATCAAATCTAGGTCAAGGAAGGATTTGCAAATGGTGAGATATACCAGATGCTCCTATTTATGGATGATGTTGATTTTTTCTTAAAGCTCCAAGACATTGCAGAGCATCCTAGAAGAGTTCTGTAATCACTGAAAGGAGTTTGGAAAAACCAAGTGGATAAAGAGTATCTCTTTTCCGTATTTCAATGTATAACAGTTTGGGTGGACATCCTTTAGAGTAGGGGTTCTTGATGGTTCATGAACTTGTTTTTAATATTTTTGACAACTGTATTTCAGTATAATTTGTTTCCTTCATAATCCTGTGTATTTCATTTTATGCATTTAAAAACATGCTGAGTAGGGGTCCGTAGCTTTTGCTAGACTGCTGAAGGATACACACACGGAAAGTGACACAAAGAAAGGTTAAGAATCTCATTAAAGAGCTTGTCCAGCAATATGTATATTTGCAACAGTACAAATGGACAGTGAGCTGGGGCCAAAGTTTAAAAAGAAGAGCAAAGTAGGCTGGATTGCTTTTGAGAAATTACAGAATATTTTGTCGCTTCCCATGGAAGCAAAGGGTTATTTTTTCAATACTAATATTTTACTGATGTTGCTATATGGGAATAAGTCCTGGAATACCACTGCCTCCGAAGACCCTAAGATGAGCATCACACAGAGAGGAATGGAAAGTCACATGAAGTGTGAGAGTAGGCTGCATCATATAACCAAGAAAGAACTCTGAAGAAGAGCAAAAGTGAAGATTCTATCATTGAATTGTAGGATAGGAAGAGAATATGGGTTGGTCACATTATGAAAATGAGAAAGCGTCTGTGAATGAACACCCTGTGGTGAACACTTGGGAAGATTTCTGGGAAATTGTGTGTGTGTGTGTGTGTGTGTGTGTGTGTGTGTGTGTGTGTATGATGTATACATTTGTCTTCCCCATTAAGAATATAAGTTCTTGGGGCAGCTAGGTGGCACATTGAGTAAAGCACCAGCCCTGGAGTCAGGAGGACCTGAGTTCAAATTTGGCCTCAGACATTTGACACACTAGCCGTGTGACCTTGGGCAAGTCATTTAACCCCAATTACCTTGCCCTCCCCCCTCCAAAAATTAAAAAAAAAAAAGTGAAATTAAAAGAATATAAGCTCTTTGAGAGTAGGAATTGTTTGATTCATTGTACTTGTATCCCCAGTACCTAGCACATAGTAAGCACTTAATTAATGCTCAATTAATTCTCTCTCTATAACATTTCTTGCATCCTTCCCCTCCTTTGAAGTCCTGTTGCCATAATCTTAGGATGCACCCTCCTTTATTACCTGGTTAGTCTGTTTTACTTGTCTCCTAACCAGGTGTTCCTGCCTTCCATCTATCCTTTATAGCTCTACCACTGTTATTCCTCTGCCCAGAAATCTGCAGTGATTAGTGCCTACCCATAATAAGGTACCACTCTATCTTATCAGCCATATTTCATATTACTCACCATCTATACACACTATACTTCTGCAAATGTGTTCTCTCCTTTGTCCCAGAGCATATCCTGTTCTTCACTACCTTTTTTGTTTTGTTCACTCTGTTCCCAATTCCTGGAATGTTTTGCTCTCTCCCTTTTTGATTGTTGATTGTTGCAAGTCTTCCAAAACCTAAATGCCATCTCTTCTATGAAACCTTCCCTTTATTCACTTCTCTAAGGAGATTGTGTTTTTAGATTTTTCTAGGAATTATGTATTCCTTTTTACCCTGTCCTCTCCCCTCCCCACCTTTCACTAAGCAAAGACAAGGGACTTGCAGAAATGAGAGTAAAAAATTTTGATTTTGTTCATTTTATGTGTCACTATGACTAAAAGTATTTATCACTTGTTGCCAGCCTCCTCATGATGAACCTCTTCCCAAGTAGTTCATGGTCTGCCTGGGCCCATGTCCAGTGCCTTTTCACCTTATTAGAACCTGCCAAGAGCTTTGGTTCAGTTGACTTGGCCTTTGTGAACCTAGGTTTGCCACAGGCCTCTCCACCACAGTGTGAGGCATGAGAATAGGACTTTTGTGAAGTAACAATTAACGCCTAAAAACTACAGGCACTCGCTGACTTGAGAACATCCTGTACATGTGTGCAGCCATCTTGTATGTTGTTAAGAGGTTTGTAGTTGTTAGCAATGTTCTGCTGGCTGACCATGGCAGGGAAGTGAGGAAGTTCTTTTTCCCAGTTAGTGCCCAAGGGCCCAAAATGAAATTGGAAGCATTTTTGTTCCTGAAAATAAATGTCTTGAATGATATAGCTAAAATACCTGGTAAACATTGTATGGAACTATCACCTCCTTTCTTCTTTTTTGTCAAATTACCTCTTGTACTCTTTTCTCTCTCAGGGAATTTTTGTTCATATATACACACTTGAGTCTTTCTTTTAAAAATATCTTATGTTTCTCTTCAGACACTTTAAGCTAATTAGTTTTTAAAATAAATTTTTATCGATATCTTTTTCTTTTTTTCCCCATCATCTAGATTTCCTCATTTACCTTTCTCTTCAAGAGAGTGAAGAATTATATAACAAAGAATTTTTTATAAGAAAAGGAAGCAGAGACTTTTTTTTTTTTAGCAAAGCCAATTGATACATTGAAAAAATCAGACATTATATCCCACACCTCTGGACCTGTCATCACTGCAAAGCAGTGGGGAAGAAGTATCCACTTATATCTCTTCTTTGGGGCCAGCCTTGTTGGCAATTTTGTAACATTGTTAGTGGCCATCACATTTATTAGCAGTAGCAAGTAATAAATAAACAGTAATAAGTGTTTTCAAAAGGTATAGACCACATTTGGGCTTACAGCCAGTCAGTCACCTCTATGCACTGAGAGCGGCTGACTAAATTTCACTTTCACCAACTGCAGCATATAAGTTCTTCCTAGTCTCAGCTCCAGTTCACTCTTCTACATCACTGTTCTCTCCTCTTTCTCTCTGGTTCACAAATTCGTTTGCTTGCATTTTACTCTTGTTACTCCCTCAAGCTAGGATCCTGTTTTTCTTGTCCCCTTCAAAGCTTCTAGTAAGAATAGTTTGCACTCATTGCTTCTGCTTTCTTACTATATACTGCCTTTTATAACATTCATTTTTCATTATTTTGCCATTATTGTAGTCATCATGTAAATAATATTAGATTATTACATTCATAAACCATAATTCGTTAAGCTTTTCCTTAGTCAGTGGCCCTCTATTTTGTTTCTAGTTCTTTGTTATTACAAAAAAGTGTTACTATAAGTATATATTCTGAGTGATCTCCTTGATGATAATATCCTTCTTTGGGGTAGTCTCCCTAGATGGGGAGAGGGAGAGGGGGAGGGAAGGGGAGGGGGAGGGAGATAGAGAGAGAGAGGGAGATGGAGGAAGATGGATATGTATATGTATATATAGAACAAGCTAAATATAATTACAAATATATATATAATGTATATATACATGTGTGTGTGTGTGTGTGTGTGTGTGTGTATGCCTCAGACTAGTTGTGTGACCTTGGGTGAGACATTTGGCCTCTCTAAACCTCAATTTCCTCATCTGTAAAATAGGGATAATAGTACCTACCTCAAAAGTTTGTTGTGAGGATCAAATGAGTTAACATCTGTAAAATACTTTGCAAACCTTAAAGTACTACATAAATGCTAAGTATTATTATTATTTGTTTAGATTATGTTGGTTGATTTTATTTTTTAATAATTTTATCATCAGCATAATCTTAACAAATAAAGTGAAATGAGGAATGAGACTGTACTTTTTTTTGACAGTGATACTCTTTGTTAGCTTAAAAGAGAAAATACTATATTTTTTTGCATGACCCAAATTAAATAAAACCATAAGCTCCAAACTATTTAAGTTTTGATAAAAGAAAAATTTCAACTTAAAAAATTTTTTTAACAAAATTATTTCCTCTTATCTCCACTTGTGAGTTCATCTCCGTCTTTGTACTCATAGTTTGTTTGCTTTCTTTATACAGCTGTAGTGTATACAACTACCCAGTTATGCTTTCTTCACATCACTTCATATGCTTTTCCATGCTTCTTATTTTTAGACATTTGTAATTTTATGTCATAATAGCATATTTGATTGCATTGATATACATAATTCAGCTATTTTCCACTCACATAGTTTGCTTCTAGTTTTCTGCCTTTACCAATAGAGACATTGTGAATATTTTTGTATTAGTAGAGGACTTTTCCCCACTTTACTGTTACCTTTAAGACATAGTCTTGTTGATTTAATATTTCATTACTTCTTCTGCTTTTCTTTTTCCAGAATCTGTCTATGATCTTCTCCCAAAGGAGTTACAGTTACCTCCATCTAGGGAAACATCTGTAGCATCCATGAGTCAGACAAGTGGCGGTGAGGCAGGCTCGCCTCCTCCAGCTGTAGTTGCTGCTGGTATGCATTTCATTTTATTTTATTGAAGAAACCTGTAAGTTATATACACTATGCTGCCCCACATGAACAGTGCTGGCAAAGTTTGGATCAAAAAGATCGTGGAGGATAACTGAGGGTTCATTTTAGAAGGTTTTAACTTGTATTTTTGCCATATAATTTTCTTTAGTTAATCTGCTTGATGTAAATGATATGCTATTATGAGCAAGCAGTTATTGTTTAATATATAAGTGCTTAAAACAGTGCCTGGCACGTCCTAAGCGCTTGATAAATGCTTATTGACTGACATCAATCACATTGTCTTTTCTATAAATGGCATTGTCTGTAATAGATCCTGTCTTCAAATATGGGAACCAATTTGAAGATAACTGTAACTGCACACAAAAGGTTAAATTCCAAGCTATGGATAGAAAATGGTGTTTGAGACTGTACTTTTTTTTTTTAACAGTGATATTCTTTGTTAGCTTAAAAGAGAAAATGCTATATTATTTTGCATGACCTGGAGAAGTGCTCAGGGTTAAAACACTCAAATCTCTTTTCTTTTTGTAGTATGTTACTATAACCTTTTCATTGCATATTAAAATGTATGTGTAACTCAGGGTAGCATGACTTCATACTCACTAGATTCAGATTAAAATAATTAGAGAATTAAATGTATGACTTGTACAAATATATAATCCATTTGAAATTCACTTAGTTTATATTTTATACTGAGCTTCCAGATCATACGCTTTAAATATAAATAAAAAACCTTTATTGGTCTCTTATTTTTGGCACAAAATTTTAATTCATATTCGAATAAAAGACTGAAGGCAGACAGCAAACTATGATAAAGATTTGGTTAGCAAAATTAGGATATGGATTCTCTTCATAGTATGTTACTTTACATAGCTTTGATTCAAATTTAGTAAGGCTGAGATCAAGTGATTTTGATTTATAAAAGTTAAAGCAATATGGATACTTGAGGTTTATATGTCTCTCCTCATGGATTAAGATTTCTTACATAATCTGGTTCCTCTGGTCTTTAAAATGGTCTTTGAAGTCCATCAGAGGGAAGTATTTTTAATAGATTTTGCTAGTTTGGGAAAGAGAACAAGGGAGCAGAAAGTTGCTTTGCAAATAGAATGCTACTGATGTTCTACAGCTTTTTGATGTGGTTTTTAAATGTATTTATGTTGTTCACAAAAGCCTTCCACTGATCTGTATAGTGCAGTAAACAGAATTCCTGGTTGGGATCACAAAAACGTTAAATATGGCAAAGAAACTTTACAGCACTGCTCACTGTTCATGTGTTGTCAGGCATTTTCTAACAGATTCTGTGGATTTAATTGTGTACCATCAAACTTTTTAGTAATTACATTTATATGATGATAGTGGTGAAGCAATATCTGCTGGATTCTAAAATTTCTTTGAATATTTTTTCAGAAATGTAGCTATTTTAATTGAATAATTAAAATTGTATTGAGGTTATAAAATATAAAAGAAATCACCAAAATTTTCTTAATGGTGTCACATTAAATCCACAGGTAGACACTGACTAACTGATTTCTTTTATATCTTTTGATACTGTTTTTCAAGATATGAGTTTGACTAGAACTAAAAGTCTGTTTCCTCTATACTTTTTGGCATAAATTTTATTATATATATGTGTATATATATATATATATAAAATATATGTATACACACATACAAACACATACACATATATATGTAATATATATAAAATTGCTTTTAAAAGCTAAATGAATGGAATTTTTGGTTAAAAAAAACCCAATCTTCCTTTCCAAAAAACCCCATGTATTTCAGTTTACATTTTGGAATGCTTTATTAAAAAATAAAATTAAATGAGTTTTGAATTTGGATCTTAGGGTTCTCTATCTAGAACTGGAAGGGACCTCAGAGAATGACTTCTTTCAATTAACTCATTTTAGAAGTGAAGAAGCCTAGTTCCAGTGAGGTTATAAGTGACTTGGCCAGGGTAATAGAGGTAGCAAGCATCAAGGTAGATCTTTGAACCCCCATGTCCTCTTATTTAGAGCCAATGTGCTTTCTATTGTTCTGCCACCCTACTTTTCACAATTTGAAACACTTCTTATGACATTTAATAAGATGTCAGTTTTCTCAGGTTGTATGGAAAAAAGATTTATCCAAGCAAGATTAAAGCCAAGTCATAGATAGTAAGAGATTTGAACTAAAGGAAGCATGCCGAATTGTAAAGAACAAAAGTCATAAACTCCTCATTATAAAGATGATCAGAAGACTAGAAAGAAAACTATGCATGTATAGCTATATTCAGGATTGTTTGTTCCATTTGATTTAATTTTTTAAAACTTAACCTGTTTTATTCTAAAATTCTAGTATCTTATTGGTAAAAAAGAAAAACATAGCTGACATTACCAATTTTCAATGTAGATGAGGTACATTAAACTGGGTATGTGATTCTTTTTAAGAGTTAATATAAATATCATTTGATTGCCATTTGTATTTAAAGTGATAGTAATTATGCCCTTTACTGTTAACTGTGTTAGCAAAAGGGTAAATTATAGTGCCAACTTGATTTCCCTCATTTTATTTATCATTTGTTCAGTATTTTTTCTATCCTTAAGACAGGATGTCTAGGAAAAGTCAGATTAATTTAGATGTAAGTTTGTTGAACCATTGTTAAATAATCATAGTCAGAGGAAGATGCTTGATACTATAAATTCTTAAAAGTTTTGAAGGATCAATATCGTATGCAGTCATGTACAAGAGCCTAGTGGGAACAGACTTCTAGTTTTGCCATGAAGATTTTACTTCACAAATACTGTTAGATTAACTTTTAAGATGTATGGATATTGATGACCATATTTTGTTATTTGATTATTAAATGGACAGTATATTTCTCAGATTCACCAATACAGATTTTTTTCCCTCCCATGGTACTGACAGGATACTAATCCACAATCCAGAATATTAAGCTAAATGTTGTGGGATGAAGTTAATTGTTAAGACCTTCTTTAGCTTGTGTTTTCATGCCAGAGGAACTATAGGAATTGGGATACATTGGAATAAGCTGAAGCCTTAGATGTAACAACTTTGAACAGTTCTGTTGCTTGTTAATAATTAAATAGTTGATCCCCCTTTCCTAAAAAGAAAAATTACTCAAATGAACTTAATTATTTTCTTATGTGATAAAAAAGGTGACCAAGAATAAAAGTATCAAGACACATATGGTTTAGAATTCTACATCAAAGCAAAAGATGTAAAAATCCTTAAATTTAGGTGATGTGAAAAGCTCAGAAAGCAGTTGCACTTGACCTTGTTAGTACTAAAATCAGTAAGACAGATGCTACAATAATCAATCTGCCTTTCTTATCTTAGAATCAGGTTCTTACATCTCCTTTAAAATGTTTCTCGTCCTTCACATTGACTTAGCTGTTGGGTTTTTTTAAAAGAGAAAAAACATTTCTGGCTTTCCAAAATGGTTAATTACATTATTCTTTTTCATCATATAAAATTGTCTTCAGTTTGGAATGTGGCAGTTTCTACAAACACACACATTTATCAAGTTATGGTTATTTTTGTGAAAGGGGAAAATATTCAAGCAAAGATCTCAGTAAATTTTTTTTAAAATGTGAATCTAGGTTTTAAATCTTAGACTACCCTTTAGACCATTTTAGTGAGAGCTCTGCAGTAGCTTCAGCTTCGTTTACTAAAGCATTTATGTAAAGTTCTATGTTTGTAGGCAGGCTGCATTTTGGACAGCCCTACTATAGACTTACTTTAGTAATTTCACCTGTAGAAATCTTGACATGCTTATTCCTCTTAATTTGGTGTTTATTAAGCACTTACTATTAGCTAGGTATAGATAAAAGAAGACAGCCCCTCTCTGAAGATGTTGAAGGTGAGGGGCATGGATGGGACAAGTTCGTAAATAACTCTACTGCATATTAGAAAGAGTGAATAAAAGAGATCTAATTGTTGTGTTAGGAGTGATTAGAGGGAGAACACTTAGAACTCTGGGCTCAGGCAAAGCTTCATGGAACAGGTGGCACCTGAGTTTGCCCTTGAAAGAAGGGAAGGATTTCTAATAGGTAGAGATGGGGGAGAGATCCATTCTTGGAATGGCATGTGTGAAAGCACGGTCATTAGCGTAAATGATGAGATTGGACACCTATATATAGTCAGGTTTGACTAGAATATAGAGTGTATATATAGTAGTATTGGAGAAAGAAAAACACAAACTACTCTAGTATCTTTGCCAAGAAAATCCCAAATGGAGTCACAAAGAATCAGACGTGCCTGAAATGACTGAACAACAACAAATAGAGTAGTGTGCTCTGAGATAAGAAAAATAGGTTGGAACCAGATAATGAGGGGCTTTGAATGTCATTTAAGGAGTTGGGAGCCACTAAAGGTGGCAGTCCTATGAAAGATGGATTAGAGAGGGGTGAGAGCCAGGAGGTAGGAAAACCAATTAAGAAACTTCCAATAGTTGGGGAAAATAAATGGGAAATGAGGACCTGGACTAGAGTGATTACAGATAGAGACAGATAATGACATTAATAGCTCACATTTATATAAGGTTTATGGTTCAGTAGTTGCTTTCCTTGAGACAAACTAGTGAGGTAAATAGTGAAGAGATTACCTTTATTTTGCAGAGGAGAAACTGAGAGATGTTAGTCAAACAGCAGGGCTCAAGTTTTGAAGGCAAGACTTGACTTTGTCTTTTAACTTAAAGACAAAGGGCTATTTCAGGAATTCCTTGTTTCCTTTAAGACTTGGCTCAGGTGCCACTATCTACATGAAGCCTTTCCTTATCGCTCCCAACTCCATCTATTTTGTATGGTTATTTCTGTATATCTTAGAAAGGCAGCATGGCATAATGGATAGAGAGCTTTCCTCAAATCCTGCCTCTGCTTCACACTGGCTCTGTGACCCTGGGTGAATCACTTAACTTCAGTACCCTAGGCAGCTGGCTTAAGACTATGTAAGTCAGTGTGCATTAGTAGAGGGATTTTCCTCATCCAAAAATTCCCTGACCGACGAAATGATAGGCCCATTCCTTAGTCCTTTTATGTAATATGTGCTTACTATGTGCCAGGCACTGATTCCCACAGCAACTCTAGGAGGAAGATGCTATTATGATCCCCACATCTCAGTTGACGAAACTGAGACAGATAAAGGTAAAGTAACTTGCCCACAGTCATGGAGCTAGTAAGTGTCTGAGGTCACATTTGAATTCAGGTCTTCCTCGCTCCAGGCCCAGCTTTAGCAACACTGCACCATCTAGCTGGCCCAGTATACTAGTTATAGTATTCTAGTTAAGTTGTCGTAGCAACCCTTTGAAGCTTTCATGTATAAACACCCATAAAAGAGATATAGAAAAAAGGCACCTTTATTGAATGACTGAGTAGATAGGACTAACTTAAAAACACTTTGAGGATGAGCAGCAGACTTCAGAAAAACCTGGAAAGACTTATAAGTTATATATGAACTGATGCTGAGTGAAGTGAGTAGAACCAGGAAAACATTGTACACAGTAACAGCCTCAGTGTGCGATGACCGACTTTGATAGACTTAGCTCAGCAATGCAAGGACCTAAAACAGCTCCAAAAGACTCATGATGGAAAATGACATCCACCTCCAGAGAGAGAAATATGGAGTCTGTATGCAGATCAAAGCAAATTATTTGCTCTCTTTTTTTGTTTTGTTCTGTTTATTTTCTTCTTTCTCATGGTTCCTCCCATTCATTCTAATTCTTCTATACAACATGACTAATGTGAGAATATGCTTAATAAGAATGTATATGTAAGAGCCTGTATCGGGTTGCACGTTGTCTTAGGGAGGAGAAAGGGGAGGGAGGTGGAGAAAATTTAAAACTTATGGAAGGGCAGCTAGGTGGCGCAGTGAATAGAGCATCAGCCCTGGAGTTAGGAGGACCTGAATTCCAATTCAGCCTCAGACATTTGACACACTTACTAGCTGTGTGACCTTGGGCAAGTCACTTAACCCCAATTTCCCTGCCTTCTCCCCTGCCACAAAACAAAAACCAAAAAAACCCCAAACTTGTGGAAGCAAATGTTGAAAATGAAAAATTAATTATTTTATTAAAAAACAAAAACAAAAAATAGTTCGGGGCAGCTAAGTGGCTCTGTGCTGGTAGAGTGTTGGCACCAGAGTCAAGAGAATCTATGTTCAAATCTGGCCTTAAACACTAGCTATGTCATTCTGGTGGGCAAGTCACTTAACACTGCTTGCCTCAGTTCTTCATCTGTAAAATGAGCTGGAGGAGGAAAAGGGAAACTACTCTAGTATCTTTGCCAAGAAAACCCTAAATGGGGTCAAGAAGAGATACGACTGAAATGACTCCACAACAACAAAAAAGGTCATGACCTGATGAATAAATAATCCATATGACGACATAATTACTGTGACTATTGGATAGTTCGTAGAAATAATGATTTTTGTTTTATTACAGTCTGTTTTGTAGAACAATACATGATACCAGCTGTTCTTTATAATAAAAGACCCTTACTGAGTGCCGTATATTTTTAGTGGAAACCAGGTAGGTAAACTGAGCTTTGTCTTCTCTTGATTAGCAATTATCCTTCAGTTTTCTCAATTCTAATTACCTCAAGCTACCAAAATTAAAACAAAACAAACAAACATTAAGCTCTTGAACTGTTCACCTACAAAAAAATGTGTACACAGTGAGCCAAATGATCAGGTAATTGAAACAAGATAAAGATAGATGTAAGTTGCAGTTTTCTTCTTTCCTTACTGGACTAAAAATACTTTTTACTTGATGATTCACTAAAAGTGAGGCTTAGCACTTTGTTTAGTGGCCAGATCCTATAGAGTCAGATTATATGATTTGTGCTAGTGTCCTTATTTGATGAAATTGTACCATAACAAGGAATCTATTATAATGGAATTATATGTCTATTAGAAAGCATTTATAGGAGCAGCTAGGTGGCTCAATGAGCACCTGCCCTGGAGTCAGAAGGACCTGCGTTCAAATCCGGCCTCAGACACTTGACACATTTACTATCGGTGTGACCTTGGGCAAGTTGCTTAACCCCAGTTGCCCTGACTACCTCCCCAAAAAACAAAAAAAAAGAAAGCATTTATATTTAAATTAATTTGACTTTTTCCTTCTTTGAATAGACTAATTTGGGTAGATTTTATTTTACTTTTTAAATTAATTGGTTCTCTTGAAATTAGTTAAGATTAGTAAGACCTATTTTGAAAACTCTGGTATTTCTTTCCTTCATAAAATACATGTTATTTCCTATTCTCCAAAATTAAACCTGAAGGCCATTAGAGAATTAATGTTTGATCATACATGCAAATTTCCATTTGACCTGTGCCTCAAATAACAGGTCAAATCTCAACAACAAATAGATGATTTTTTTAAGGAAATTATTTATTCATTCATAAGTATTTGCTATATCTTAGATGATAAATGTCCAGCACCATTTAGAACCATTAGAAATGGCAAGGTCTGCCAAAGGGAGGTAGTGTTCTACCATGAAAAGAGCACTGACTCTGCAATGAGAAGACATGGGTTCAAATCCCATTTCAGTTACTTACTATGACATGGCCTTGGGCAAGTCACCTAACCTCCTTAGGATGGCTTCTTTATGTGTAAAATGAGAGTATTGGGCTAAATGGCCTTGGCTGTCCTTTCTAACTCTCAGTCTATGGTCCTATAATCTCTCTTGATCCTATAATTGTCTGGGGTCCAACTACTTTAACATATTGCAAGCTTGTTTTCAATTTAGTGAAAATGAAATTCATTAATCAGTCCAAAGTATTTTTGGGACACTCTTTTTGTTTGAACCACTCTCAAAGACATCTGTATGTTAATTATCGTGAGAGCAGCATTCTTGAGGGAATCTATTAACATAAGTGAAAAGTTCTATTTCTTGGCAACTCTTAGACATAAAAATAATTTGGGGATCAGTCAGTAAATATTTTTAAGCACCTATGATGTGACAGGAATTGTACCAAGTGCTAGAGATTTTTATAAAAAGAGGAAAAAGAGACTCTCCCTGCCCTCACAGAGCTCATAGTCTAATGGAATCCAGAAATGTCTTTTGACTGAAGATTACTCACATTGCAAATGTGCTTAATACATAGGCAAAAAATGCCTACTACTCTCCTGTCTTTGCTATATGTCCCTTAAATGTGTTCTGTCTGTCTGTCCTTCCTCTCATAGACTTTTAGAGCTGGAAGGGATAGTCACAGATAGGACATTAAAGAATAGAAAGTTTAAGTGATTTGCCAAAGTGACCAGACCCCAGATCTCCTAGCTCCCAGGCCATTGTTTTTTCCTCATTATGTTGCACTGCTTGTTTGGAACAATTAGACTTTGATAACTGAACCTCTGGAGAAGAAAACAAGGTACTTTGTATCATATGTCTACTAGTACTACCTTCAGCAACTTTGATATTTTAATAATAACATTTACATATTATCTTTTTTTTTTTTTTTGCTTTTTGGCAGGGCAATCGGGGTTAAGTGACTTGCCCAAGGTCACACAGCTAGTACATGTGTCAAGTGTCTGAGGCTGGATTTGAACTCAGGTACTCCTGACTCCAGGGCTGGTGCTCTACTCACTGCACCACCTAGCTGCCCCTTACATATTATCTTGTTACAGTCTCACTACAACCCTGTAAGGGAAATGCTCTTAATTCCCTATTTTTACACAAGAGCAAATTGGGTGAAGAGGTTAAGTGACTTGCCCAGAGTCATACAGATAATAAGTATCTGAGGCAGAACTTGAATTCAGGTCTTTCTAACTTCAAGTCTAGCACCATATGTTCTGTGCTACCTACGTGTACACAATTAGATCTCATTTATAGATGTACAAATTTGGGAATATACAGCATTTCATAGTAAGGTAGAATAAGAGGTTGATGATGAATATTTTGAACTATATAATCAATCAATAAGAATTTATTGCATCCTTGTTAAGTGTCTAGCACTGTATTAGGCACTAGGTATACCAAGAAAAAAATGAAAGCATTCCTGCCCTGAAGGACCTTACATTCTATGGGGGTAGAGAAAAACTTATTTAATACATGTATGATTCTCACATCTGACCTCTTTATTCCATTTATACAGCTACCACAGTAGTTCAGATCCTCATCACCTTTTAGATGGACTAATACAGTAGCTTCCTCGTTGGTCTCCTTGCTTCAAGTCTCTTCCCCTCTTGAATCCTCCTCTAAATCACACCAAAGTCATGTTCTTAAAGCACAGGTTTTACTGAATATATCATATAAGCTTATTCAGTAAATTCCAGCAGCTCCCTAATACTTTTAAGGTAAAATGTATATTCCTTTGTCATTTAAAACCCTTCAAAACCTAATTCCAACCTGCCTTTCCTGCCTTATTACACATTGCTTCTATAAACATGGTCAGTGATCCAGACAAACTGGCAATCTTGCTGTTCCTCATGCATAACATCATTCTGCTTTTATCTCTGCATAGACCATCCTCCCATTCCTTGAATGTAATCTGTGCTAACTTTTACATCTCTGGGTCCCAGTTTCCTTCAAACTTCATCTCAAATACCACGTCTTTCTTCATCCTTCCGCCTATTAGTGCCTTCCCCTTCAAAATGACCTTTTATTTATTTTATTTATACTTAAGTGTACATATTATGTATAAGAAATAAGTGCTGAATAGATGATGGTATGATCCATTATCTTTCTTTAACTTGAGTTAGAATATCACTGCCAGTATTAGCTATTATAGTAATAAAATAAATAGGAATTGTTTTTTATTTGCCTTTCTAATACCTTATAGGATTATTCTTACTGAACAGCTTTACTTTCCCAATTATAGTTTTAAAATGTTCTTTTTTATTAGTATGAACTTGACAAACATAAACATGACCTTTCCATAGCACATGAAAAGTAATTTGTATATGGAACTGAATCTCTGTTGCATATAGCTTTTTTTAAAAGTATGTAAAAAATTCAACATGCTAGTCCCAAGACTAGCCTGTTTATGACCTTCCCAATTATTTAGAATAGTTAACAAACTGTCCTTTCATTTTTATATTAGATCATATTACGTATATTTATATTAGATATATTTTATATATCTTATGTATTTTAAACTTTGTGTTACATATTTTAATGATGTTTACCCCATTGATTTGATTACAAAAATAGAAATATATTTACATGAGAGATTTTGGGTATAAGAAGTAATAAAACAACATTTTTTAAAAACAAATTTCCTAAAATCACATATTTGAGGAAAATTGTTAATTTTCTGATAAAATTCAAAGTGATAAAAACAAATCTGAAAGTAGAATGGGTAGAAAAGAAACAGGAAAGCAAAAGGTTTCATACACTCAATAATGAATTCCTTATTGGTTAACCCTATAGTAGTCAACATCAAATGCAGAATTCCAGTCAACACAACTGCCAAAATGGGAGGCAGATTGCCCAGTGCCCACATACGTGCTATGTAGCAAAACCCTGAAGTTCATACCAGATCAAATAATAAAGAAATTCAATGAGAAGCTGCATTTAAATTATTTCTTTCACTCTATAGCTCCACAAAAAGCCAGCCAGAAACACAAGGGCAGTAGGAAAGTTATTAGATGTGTACTGTGCTCCTCCCCACCTGATGCCTAGCAAAGACAATGCCATTGTAGGGTTGCCTCCCAGCTGACCAGACTGACCAAGGGCACATGTAGCCTGCAAGGCTTTATGTCTAAAGGCAACAAGGGTAGAGGGCTCCCCTGAGAAATCCCCTGAATGATAAGGAAGTAGCAGAGAACTGTGGTGAACAGCTATTAGGGCTCCTACCCAGACAGCCTAGCCCTAGGCCTAGGGTCTCTGAGGTTCCCTAACACACTGTCCTGAGATGCCAGAGAAGGCCTTGATAGATCAGCACACTGAACCTCAAAGATGTAAGAAACCCTGACGCTGGAAAATGGAGGTCAGCATAGGAGTCCAGAGTGAGGTCAAACAGGATTGACTGCCCTACCCACTGTTCAGCATGGGGTCCTGGCACAAAACCCCTATTTTGAAACTAAAACTGGAGAAATAAATCAAAGAAAAACCACTTAAGAGTAGCAAAAATTATTGCAAATCCAAGGGATTCTTCTACAAAAAGGAACAAACAACTTTCTAACAACTGCGCATAGATACTCAAAGGAAAAAAAATCAATTTCCTTCAAGGAATATATGAAAACTGAGAAGAAATGAAGCAAGAAGAAAAGATATGAAATAAAAGCTCTGGGAGAAAGAATGAGATGGGGAATAGCTTAGAGCGGAAAGTAGTAAACCTTACCCAAGAAATGGACTTGGACTCCTTGAAAACTAGAATAGACCAAACAGAAATCAATGGTTCCATTAGAAAGAAATATTAAAATAAAATCAAAAGATTGAAATATAAGAAATTATTTCAAAAACAGCTCAGAAAATGACCCACAAGGAGATATTTTAATAATTACTGGTTTACCTGAAAACCATGATCATTAAATTAAAGAAATCATAAATAAAAACTGCTTATAAGTATTAGAACCAGAAGGCAAACCCTAATTACCTCCAAAAGGGAATCTTAAAATGAAAAGTCCCAGAAATGTCATAGCGAAAATCTAAAGCCCCCACCTTAAAACAAAAATACTTCAAAAATCCAGAAAGAAGCAGTTCAGTTATATCATGTCCTCCTTGGATTACTCCCTCTATCCATCACACATGGAAGTAGAAAAAAATTATACAACCATTCTGACTATCATTACAAATTTGTGGGCCCTCACTGCCACTGGACAATCCTTCTGCACTCCCCTTGTCAACTCACTATCCTACTCCACAGAAGCTATTCCAAACCTTTTCATCCTTCTTTAGCCCCTTCATGGCTCCCGCCTTCCACCTTCTCAGATGAACTTTTCCCCATATTTTACAGAAAAAATTGAGGCAATTTGCTGGGAACTCTCTCATCTCCCCTCTTCCTCATTCCATATTGCTCAAATGCCGTTTGCCTCTATTTTCTCCTTCACCTCTGTCTCACATGAAGAGATGCTTTACTGCTTACCAAGGCCCACTTTCCACCTGTACAAGTGATCCCAGTCCATCTTGTCTCCTTCAGCAGATTTCCCCCTCTGTCATCCCTAGCCTATCAGTTATCTTCACTCTCTCCCTTTCTACAGACTCCTTCCTACTGCCTATAAACATGCTCATATCTGCCCCATCTTTAAAATACCCTCATTTGATCCTTCTTCCATCTCTGCTAACCCATCCTATATCTCTTCTGCCCCTTGTAGCCAAATTTCTTGAAAAAGTGGACTATAATAGGTACCTCCATTTTCTGTCCTCTCATGTACTTCTTTACTCTTTACATCCCAACTTCTGACCTCATCATTCCTCTGAAACTGCTCTTTCCAAAGTTACCAGTTACATCCTTAAAAAAGCAAGTGGTAGGAAACGGACGCTCAATAGCTTTACATAGAGTCCTTTTTTTGTGTTTTGCTGTATGTATAAAAGTGCTCTTTTTTGGTGTTGAAGTTCAGAAGAGAAAAAAAAAAGGAAATCAAGCAACCATTTGTAGATCTGATAGCACTTTGCCTAGACTCTAGACTATTGTTTCCCCTTATCACGTGAATATTTGTGTATGTATGCTGTATCTGTCTAGCCTATCCCTGCTATTACAGTGTAGACTCTTGTAGACAGGTCGAGGATTATGTGCTCCTTCATCTTAGCAGTTTTAGTGTCTAGCACTTAATCAGTGATGACATTTATTAAGTGCCTACCACGTGCCAGGTGCTGGGATTACAAAGATTTTAAAGAATGAAACAATCTCTGCTCTTGAGCTTACTTTCTATCTGGGTCAATAATATGTACGTATGTCTCTATATGTGTGTGTGTAATCTGCAGTATAGATGTATACATGTATATGCAAAAAAACTAGTAGCATAGTTTCTTGTACACAAGTTCCTAATAACTTTATTTGCTGAAGTTAAAATCATGCTTCACAAGTACATTTCTTTATAACTACTATCTGCCATCTCTGCAACATTTGACATAGTTGACCACTCTCTCCTCCTGGGTAGTCTGTCCCCTCTGGATTTTCATGACACTAATTTCTCTTGGTTCTTCTTCAGCCTCACCTTCTTACCATTCAGTTTTCTTTGTTGGATCATGCTACCCATGCTATAGTGGAAAGAGAAGTTGTTCTAGAGTTAAAGGGGCAAGCTGTGTTTAAGTCCTCCTTTGACACTGCTGTTTGTGGGATGAGTCACCTAGATTCCCTAGGCCTTAGTTTCCTCAAGTGTAAAATGAGGGCGTTAGCCCGGATGGCCCTTTGAGATAATGTCTACTACTTTTAGATGAAAGACTTCCAACTGGATGAACCTCAAGGGTCTGTCTTAGGCCCTCTTATTCTTTCTTTCTACTTTCATTCTCTCTTAGTGATCTTATCAGTTCCTATAGGTTTAACTGTAATCTCTATACACATTACTCTCAGATTTATATATCCTGAACCTACTGTCTCTACTGAGCTCTAGTCCCACATTAAGAATTACATCTTAAACATTTAAAACTGTTTGTTTTGTAGACACCTCAAACTCATTGCATCTAAAATAGAATTTAGCTTTTCCCCCAAACTCACTCCCTTTCAGACTTCCCTATTTCTGTCAAAGGTAGCACCATCCATCAGATCACTCAGGTTTTGTCCTTAGGATTGTTCTTGACTTCTCACTGTATCTGAGACCACATATTGAGTCTGTTGCCAGACCTTGTTATTTTTACCATTGTAATGTCCCTTTTGTCTGTCCCCTACCCTTTACTTACAGGCTCTCATCACTTCTTACCCAGACTATTATTAATAGCTTTACAGAAGATTGGTCTCTGTCTAATCTCTCCTCTCTTTCCAATCTGTATTCTATCCAGATGCCAAAGTAATTTTCATGAAGGGCAGGTCTGACCATATTACCCTACTTTTCAATAAACTCCATGACTCTCTATTGCCTATAGGAGAAAATTTAAACTTCTTTATTTGGTTTTTAAAACCTTTCCTAACCTACTCCAGCGTACCTTCCCAGTTTTACTATACCTTCCTCCCTTCTTACACTATTTCCACCAACTAGTCTCCTATTCTGTCCCTTTGCTTTGGCTGTCCCCCATGCCAAAAGTATATTTCTTCCTCATCTTTACTTACAATCTCTGGCTTCCTTTAAAGCTCAGCTCAAGCATCACCTTCTACGTGAAGTTTGTCCAGATTCCTCTGCAGTTGCTAGTGCAAAATTACCCATTATTTTATATATACTTATGTATGTATACATTGTCCTCAATGTACTATAAACTCATTGAGGGCAGAGACTAATTTTGTCTTTGTATCCCCAGTGTCTAGTACTTAATAAATATTCATAATTCAATGCTTTTTTTTAACCTAGGGCTTTATTTAACCATTTGCTCTTTTACTTAGGATTGTTCTTTACTATATGTTTCCTTTCACCTATTAGTTTTACCATGCTTTTGTTTTCATTTTTGTCCTTATTTTTACCCTTTTCTCTTTCCTCAGATTCTTATCCAATTACATATCCTTATTATAATTTTCTTTGTATTTATCTTAGCCATTCTTTGTACATGGAACTTGGCTTCTTTAATTTTGTTTCATCTAAATACAAAACAGATGTTTAAAATGAAGGCAACAGTAAGCATTTATTAAATACTTACCGTGTGCTAAGCATTGTGCTAAATACCAGAAACAAAATAAAACATGGTCCTGCCCCTAAAGTATCTCAAATGCAAGTGGAGGAGTCACCATACAAACAACTGTGTATACAACAGGTATACAGGATAAATAGGAGGTAATTTCAGAGAGAAGGCACTAGAAGTCAGAAAGATCAGCAAGGACTTTTGCAAAAGGTAGGATTTGAGCTGAGTCATGAAGCCAGGGAATCTAGGATGTGGGGATAAGGAGGGAAAGCAACCCAGGTTTGGGGGGGCAGAGTGAAAAGGCTTGGAATTCTTGGATGAAGTATATGTGTGAGAAACAATAAGACGGCTAATGTTATTAGATCACAGAATTTGTAAAGAGAAAGTAGTATGTAAGAAGACTGGAAAGGAAGGAAGGTGTCAGGTTATAAAGGGCTTTAAAAGCCACAAAGGGGTTCATATTTTATTCTAGAGGTAATTGAGATGCACTGGTGTTTATTGAGTAGGAGGGTGATATGGTCAGACCTTTGTTTAAGGAAAATCAATTTAACAGCCGAGTAGAGGATGGATTATAGTTGGGAGAGATCCAAGGCAGGGAGACCAACCAGTCTAGGGGTGGCAGCTATGTAAGTGGTGAGAAAGGGATGTATAGGAGAGATGTTAGGGAACTAGAAATGACAGTAATTGGCAACAGGTTGTGGAGTGAGTGTGACTGAAGAGTCAAGGATGACATCTAGGTTGCAAGCCTGAGTGACTGGAAGAACAGTGATTCTCTCGACAGTTGACTGACAGAAGTTCAGTAAAGGGGGAGGGTTTAGAGGAAAGAATGCATTCTGTTTTGGATGTATTGAATTTAAGAAGTCTATGGGACACTTAGTTTGAGATGTCAAATAGTAGTCATTTGGGCATGTGAGATTGGAAGTCAGGAGACAGACTGCTGTTACTTATTCGTTTCAGTCATGTCTGACTTTATGACCCCATTTGGGTTTTTTCTTGGCAAAGATTTTGGAGTGGTTTGCCATTTCCTTCTCCAGCTCATTTTACAGATAAGGAAACTGAGGCAAATAGGGTTAAACAGCTAGTGTCTGAGGCCAGAACTCAGAAAGATGAGTCTTCCTGACTCTAGGCCTGGCACTCTATTCACTGTGCCATCTAACTGTATAGGAGAGAGGCTAGGACTGGATAAAAACATCTGAGAATCATCTGCATACAGATGATAGTTGAATTCAAGGGAGCTGAGCTTATCAAATGAGACAGTATAGAAAAAGAAGACAGCTGAGGGTAGAATCCTGTGAGCCACCCACAATTAGTGGAGATGACCTAGGTGATGATCCAGCATGGGAGTCCGAGAAGGAGCAGTCAGATACATGGGAGGAGAAGCAGGACAGAGCAATGTTATAGAAAACCAGAGAGGAGAGCATATCCAGCATAAGAGGGTGGTCAGTAGTGTCAGAGGTTTCAGAGAAGTTGAGAAGGATGAAGACTGAGAAAAAGCAATTAGATTTGGAAATGAAGAGATCATTAATAACTGAAGAGGGAATTTTAGCTGAATAATGAAGTCGAAACAGATATAGAGGATATGAAGTGGAGGCAGCAGTTGGAAATGTCTTTCTCAAGGAATTTAGCCATGTAAGGAAGGAGAGATTTAGGATGATAACTAGCAGGTATAGTCCAGTCAAGTAAAGGGTTTTTCTAAGGATGGAGAAGACTTGAATGTATTTGTAGGCAGCAGCAAAACAGCTAGTAAATAGGGAGAGATTCACAATAATGGGAGATTATGGTTGATAGGGGGTAATCTCCTTGAGAAGATGGGATAGGATCAAGGGTACATGTAGAAGCCCATTTCTTGTGAAACAAGTGAAGGAGGAGATAATGAGGCAAGACATCTGAGTGAATTAAAATGAGGAGGAGAGAAGAGGGAAGCTCTAGGTGAAGGCTTCAATTTTTTCATGGAAATATGAGGCAAGGTTCTCAACTGAGAGGAGGGAGGAAGGGAATATCATGGAGGGGAAGGGAACAAGCATTTACGAAGTGCCTTTTATGTGCCTGACACTTTATAAATGTAATAACATGATTATGTTATTATCTGTATGCTATCTCTAATGACAGATCATGGAAGACTTTAAGGTGGGTAAAAAGGTTTGGAATAACCATTGTAGTAAGTGGAATAGTAAATTGATTAGGAAAGCATAAAAGGTTTGCCTTGCTGCATTGAGGATCCACTTGAGCGTATGAATCATAAATTTGTGGTGGACTCAGGCAGCATGGTTTTGTGATCCTTCTCTACTTTTAGCATAAGAATAGGAGCAAAGGTAGTAATTTTAAAAAATTGAGAATAATCTAAGGTTGGGGCTTGGAAAGATATAATCGGTGATAGAATAATGGGGCAAGGGACTTCAGTGTAGAGAGTAGTGTAGAGTTTAACAGGTTAACAAAGTTCTTGAGATAAGAAAAGGAGGACAGGGTAGCCATGTCAGAGTGATGACCTGTATGAAAATTAATTTGCAGTTCCTTATCATATACTAACTTGGATCCTGAGGGAGGGCGCTTGAGGATTAGCAGTAGACTAGAAATAGAATCCAGAAAGTGGGTAGTCTGGAAAGTTCTTCTGTGATAGTTTCTTCACGAATTCTCTTTCATTGTATTTTAGGGATGGATTTTAAAAAAAGAGATTATTAAGCACCTGCTATATGCTAAGCGCTTGACCAGTGTTATTTCATTTGATCCTCACTACAACCCTGCGAAGTAGGTGCTATTATTATTCCCATTTTACAGTTGAGGAGACTGAGGCAAACAAGTGAAATGTCTTAAATGTCTGAGGCTAGATTGGAATGCAAGATTATCTGACTCTCTGCCCAGTGCTCAATCCACTGGACCACTTAGCTGCTCCATCAATCAATCAATCAATTAACTCATTAGAACTATAGTCGCTGTTACTTTAAAAAATGTCAAAGGAGTAACTCATACATTGGCAGTTGATGTAAATGGTTTGAGTATTATCCCCATGCAACTGAAGGTTAGGGAAGTTCAGTGTCCTGTGCAAGGTCATGTAACCACATTTGTACTTAAATCTTTTGACACAAAGACCAGTGTTGTTTTTCTTATATTATATTGTCTATAAAATTTCATCCACTATTAAAACTAAGCCAGACCCAGGAATAAAATCAGATTGGGTAATTTAGAGGATTTTTTTCTTCCTTTATCACATTTTTCATGAATAGGAAATTCAAAGAGGTGCCAACATTTGGCAAGAACATTGGCATTGCTATCTGATATATGCTTCATTTAAACTATTTAAACGAATTTGTTAGAACTCTTTGTATTTAATTAAAGATCTTTTTATTGCTGATTAATGAACAGTATTTCCCTTTGAAATACAGTCTTTTGGATAGCTTTTTCTCTCTTCTTTCAGTGTCAGTAATACCACTTGTTCTAGATCTGCCTTAATTCACTATTATTTTTTAGGACAGTTACTCTAATCTGGCCAAACTTTAATCTTTTGAAGGGCAACAATTGTAGATCTCTGTCCTTTTATATTTGAATTATTCAAGACTGATTGTATTATATAGGTGCTGGTCTTCTCTTTTCATCTTAGATGTTAGGCTAGAATGTTACTCAGGGTTTCATCAATAGCGAAATGATAGTATCCTTTCTTTCTTTTCAGAAGAGGGATTCACAAACAACCTTTAGTAGCTTAAACAGTTACAATTTAGTGATTACAGTACTGGTGTTTGGGGGTATTTATAACATCTCAGCTCACAATACCACCACTATGGAGTTCATAATCTAGTTAAATATGTAACATAGTATTTTAGCTATAGTGTATATTTTTAAAGAAATAGATGGTTCACATGTGAACTGGACAGAGCCTAAGAAGATAATTAATAATTAGTTAAACTTCAGAGTGGAATAGTTTTAAAAAAACAAAACAAAACATATCAGTACCTTAAATCCAAGAGCTGGAGTAGATGCTAACAACTTGTCATAATAACTATTATATAAGAATAGCTCTATAGTGTTGAGTCTCAGATATTTTACTGATAATATCAGTTTGTCATTTTAACCCCTATAGTGGCTGACTTTATAGGTGGGGTGGGAGGGTAGGCATCAATAACTGGTGAAGTGTAAAGTGTTCTTTTGATTCCAAGGAAAATATTATTTGTATTTTGAGACAATTAGGTCATTCATGGCCCTGTCCATATTTTAGTTAATTTCATAGTGTCAGCATTACTGAAGGTCTACCTAGAGGGAAAAAGAATTCTGGCTTATGGATTAGCTTACATTTATACCAATAAACATATTTGTCTGTATTGGTGAATATGAGGTAACTAAAGTTTCAGGTAAGAAATTACCCCTCTTAAATCTATTTGGATATTAATATCTATTTATAATATATTAATTTAAAAATATTTTACTATAAATTTAAAATATTCATTTTCAGCATGTAAATGTCAAAGATAAAACTGAAACTGTTTTAATATATATGTAAATTAAATAATGAGCCCTACAATCTTTTATTTTTCTTAAAGTAAATTGGATTGCTTATATTATATGCTGGGATGCTAGTTGTTTTTTCTATTAATACACTTAACTTGCATTCTAGCTCCGCCATTCAGAGACAGGCATCGTGTGGTGGGTTGTGTGACAGTGTCTGTCAATAGTGAAGACAAATAGTACCAGAGACACTTAACCCATCCAATCTCACCCAGGGTATAGGTCGGTCTCGTTTTCAGACTTCTTCATAAGTCTTTTTTTCTTTCTTTCTTTCTCTCTTCCTTCCTTCCTACTTTTCTTTCTTTTTTATTTCTAAATAGTGGATTGATACTGATTTGAAATTAAACTTTTTGGTAAAGTTTAAAACTTTACATTAATATTATATGAAAAAGAAAAATAATAAACCCAGGTTGGCATGAAGGTGTTGGAAAAGAAACAAAAAAGCAGATTTGCAGCCACTATGTATGTTCTTGTTCATGTCTCAGTCTTTTGGCAACATGAGTATGGAACCTGGAATTATTTTCCTCTGAGTATTTTTCTTCTTTATTCTGAAAGTATAGCTTTATAATCCAGTAATTTTTATCTGACAAGATGTTTTGTTTTTAAGTTGATGCTGCTAGTGAGATTAAAACAAAATTTATATTTGTTAAAACTGAATAGTATGGATTTGGGACCAGAAACTATTTCCAAATTTACCAGTGTTGATTTTTCTGTTTATCTTTCTGATTGCTTTCTGAACAGTTAATGGTTTGCCTTCTTTCCTTCCACTATTGGCTTACCTGGAACACTGGATGCAGTTTTAGCTATATATTGAAAACCTATCAAAAGCTATTTGATTTTTCTTTTAGGGCTTTAAAGAATCTTTGTGGCTCTAAAAGATTTCTCCAAAGAGTGATTAGTTCCACAAAAATGGCAATTTCTTTCATAGCCAGCAGCAATCTTAAAAAAAAGTTCTCTGCTAAAATGTGTTTAGAGATTTGTTCATGTGTCTATTACAGGATGGTAGATTTTGAAAATATGATAGTTATTAGTATGGTAGCATTAATATAGTGTTTTAAGGTTTACAAAACACTTGACACAAATATATTAAATCATTTGATCTTCACAACAACCCTGGGAGATCCATGCTGTTATTATCTCTAGCTTACAGAAGAGGAAACTGAGGTAGAGAAAGATTAACTTATTTGCTCATGGTCAGAGCTAGGAAATGTTGGAGGCAGAATTCAGAATCAGATCTTCCTCACTCCATTCACTGTGTCACATAGCATTTCTTAATATTCAAATAGAATTTATTCCAAATGAGGGGAGATAAAACTTGGGCCGATTTGTGCCTAGTGTACCATTTTAAATTCATTTTCACGTTTGTTGAAAGGGGACCAAATTTAGTACTAATAATAAATGCAGTAGCATGTAGGTGCTTCATGTAGATTTTACCCTTCACTGCTCATGCCCTGGCTGTTTTGTGTTTTCAGTACAAACTCTAATAATTCAACTAATTCATAGAAATATTTCAGGTTCACTCATTAAAAAGGCAGGATATTTGAATTTAAAGGTAGCATCTAGCTTTGTAGATACAAACATGCATTTGCCAGCAGTAGAATTAGTTTTACATTAATAGGTGTGGAAGTAGAGCCCAATAGTAAATAATGATTCTTGCCCTCACTTTTAATTTTAGAATTAACTCATCTTAAGATTAGAAATTTCCATGTATGAACAGTAGAAATTCCTAGTTATTTATGCCCTTCGAGGTCACAGGAAATGCCGTGGAATAAATGATAAATTTGTTCTGTATAAATCACCTTTGCTTCAAAGAAAATAACCCCCTTGGAGGATGATTACATAAACTCATAAAAGGGGAAGTATTAGTAGGGATTTGTTTATCTATTTTAGGGGTGATGAGGGAATAACAGACAAAATGTTTAACTTTCAACTTTAATTGTATTCTTTGGAAGAAATTAGTTAACAAATGAAGTTCAGTAGCTTTTTTGCTGCTGAACTTAAAAAAATCTGTCATGAAATGGATACATTAGTAGTTTAGTCTCATGATTTAAAGAAAAAAATATCAAACAAAAAGTTGGCAGTTGAAATATGTTCATACATAAAGGTACATAAATAGGCATGTTTAATGGACAGTCATAAGACATTTCCAAAAAACAGATAAAAACCAGTAAAATCTCACATTAAAAAAACAATAATAAGATTATCTAATAAACTTCATAAAATAATATTCAAATAATCACATGTGGAAAAGGAAAATATCTAAATGGTACAGGGTTGTATTTTTAGCCCTCTAGTTCTCCAGAGCTCCAGCTGAAATTCTTTACAACTGACTTTTCAGACATAGTTGTAAGAAAAATTTTTCTAGATTTTAAAAATCTATATCATGTATTCCTACTTGCTGTGAATGTTGGGAATGCATGAGGGGGTTCAGAAATATTTTAATAATTTTCTTATAGATTATTTTTATATTATTATTCTGAGTTTAAAAAGAGTAGGCTAGTATGAAGTGTATTGCTTTTTTTTATCACAGTGATTTAAGGAGCAAGGAGACTAACCCTAACCCTAAAAGGTACTCTCTAAAAATACTAAACAGTTACCTGGAAATGTTAAATATTTGCTCCCCCCTCCCTTTTCAAGTAATATGACATACAGTAGTGTCTAGATAGTACTTCTAATGTTAAATTACGAAAAAATCTGATGTATCTCCTAAATGTTGGATACATCGATATATTCTGACTTTGATTTAATTCAATATAGCAATTATTTGGATTCCATTAGTTTTAGCCTCCACCTACGCTTACATTAATAACGCATGCGGTTGATGTCCTTTCCCCTCAACCAAAACATAGTAGATACCTTTGTGTGAAGAATTCTATGAGCATTCTTTTAACATAAGGGTGGGAATGAGCAAAACCATTATAGTTTTAAGGGCAAAAGTATGGATAGGTTTTCATATTATATTGTCTTAATTTAAAAGATATTTGCTGGTGTTGTCTGACAGTGTTGGTATTTCCAGCTTAATAGTTTGTGCTAATACACTCTTTTATTTAATAAGTATATCCAGGAAGCTGCAGGTAAAAACAACTATTGTGTTAGGTTTCTAAGCAAGGTACATAGATTAATTTATGTAGGGTATGATATCGCAGTTTGGCATACCTGTCCCCGAACAGACTTTACACATAAGATTGTTCTATTATTTTTGTGGAGTTTTCTTATGAAGAGTTATCTGGTATTACACTTGACAAAAGAAATTTATATTTACCATGAAATCTAGGTCACATCGTGAACATTAACTTCTGTAAAGTGATGGACCTTTTTTCCTTGTCTTTAAACTTCATGGCCTGCTTTTGGGGGCATGATTGTTTCCTTTTTACATATGACTTCAGTCTGTCATGGACAGGGATCACTGAGATGTTCATATTCTGCATTTTCTTGTGCATGGTGTTAGTGTTAAGTGTAAATGTTAAGAACAAAGGGGGAAAAGCTGCTTTATGGAAATACAAGTCCACAGCATTCATGCCGCATGCTCCATGTGTTCCACTTGCAAACACTGCATGCTGCATACTTGTATTTCTCTGACAATGAGAGTGTAGAAGACCCAAAAAGCAATAGAGTCAATGCTGCCAATAGTTGGAACAGATGGAAGGGAATGTTCAAGGTAACACTTTTTTCCTGTTTTTAATTAATGTTAATATTTCTCAAAAGATGAGAGAAGAACTTTGTATTTAAACACAAAGTAGCTGCAAATCAGCTTCTAAACTGTCACTGACATTAGCATCTAGATTTTGTAGTTTTTACAAATCTTTAAAAATATTTATTTACTAAGAAAACATTGCATTAATGCATGATGCAAAAAGGATAAATTCTTCTTTAAATTGGAATGCAGTTTAAAGCGACTGAATCTTCCAATTTCAGCTACTGCATTTGATGAGGATATAAACTCTGGAAAATGGAACTGGTATCATCTAACTGCTCCAGGTTCTTCAGAACTTATGGTAGCAAAGAAAATCTTCCATGTGGCTGAATGTAGAGCACCTTATTGATCAATGATATATTTCTTGTGCTCTTGAACCTTGACAACTATACATTATTTTGGGGGTGTGTAACTTTTGTTTAGTTTCCAATTTATTCTAATACATACTTTATTATCTTAACAATAGAATATTGGCACTTTCATTTTGATTATGTAGATATTAATTTTTAGTATATCATTCCTTTATAGTTCTTGTAAATGTTACAATTCCAAATCCATTTATCCTTTCCCCCATTTAAAAAAATTAAGATTTATCATTCCAATTTAAAATGTGGCCTGTTTGGATATTGATAAAAATTCATTTTAGACTTCTACAACGATTTTGGTGGCCTAATAAGTCTTGCCTATTCTTTTTTTTCAGGCCATGAACTTTCTATTTTGTTTCTTATAGAAGATACTACAGTACTTCTAAAATTACAGGAATGACTACAACTTCTAATTTACTCTGACAGATACAGGTTTGCCTCAAAAATTATGCTGTTAAGAACTAAAGTGTAAATTTCAATGAGCTGTTCTGCCAAATGCCACAGTTTTTAAAAATCATTTACTCATAATATGAATCCTTTTATCTTTATTATCAAGGCATAATAGATCAGAATAATGGTTTTAGAAAAATCATTTTATAGGAATTGATTCTGCTGCTCTCCAGAGATTTTACCTTCTTAATTTTTTTATTTATAATTATCAAAACTTGCTATTAGTCATATCAGAAGAAGTTCACTTAATGGAAATAACACCATAGCTTTTAAGGAGAGAGGAAGTGGATTGTAGTGATTTAATGTAACATTTATTGAGTGCCTTCTATGCCCAAGGCACTATTACTAACTTTATAGGTGAAATATACCCAATGATTGGTCCTTCACTTTGGTGTTCATTCTCCATTAAAGTGTTGATTAATTTCAGAGATTGTAATTTTAAATTGTCACTTCCAACCTCTGGAGATCCAAGGTAGTACAATTTGTTCAGCTTGTAGAATGCCCCGCATGTTCCAAATCAAGTCATTTTCATCCTTGTTCTTCTGGTCTGCAACCAACCACAATGACTGGTACCAGTTCCATTTTCCTACAATTCAGTTAATTTTATATATATTTTTTCCTATTTCTCATTTTATAATTGATATCTGGAATAACCAGCAGCTCTTTTCTCATTTATTTTCTCATATTTTTATTCCAGGATTTGCCTCTGAAGCAGGGAGTGTCTGCATTAAAAATGACCTGTAGTTCTCTGCTTCATAGGTTAGAAACTTATTTTAATATTTTGTGGCTAAGCACAGTCCCACTTTTTCAAATTTATTATAATAAATTATTTAATTGGCATTGAATATGGACTACAAGCATACATTTCACATTGGGGTTTCCTTTTTTATTTTAAATGACTTAAATTCTAAAGAATCAGTCCAGCTGAGGCAACAAAATCTTTATTCTTGCTCTGCAGCTTACATACAACTTTAAAATTAAAGTTAGAGTTAATATATATGTATATATATATATTGATTACAAATAAAATAATGCTATTTGGGCATCTTTAAAAATCATTTTATTGCTTAGGCCTTGTATTGCTTGAAGCATTTACATTCTAAAACTTACCAAATTCCAACTATTCATTTTGGGGAAAATTAATCAGTTCACAAATCACATTTTCAATGGGACTGCTAGCCAGCATAGGTGAAAACATGTATAGTGTATTGACTCTTGAATTGTACACCGCAGATGCTTCTTCAGCTCCTTCCTCTTCCTCCATGGGCGGTGCTTGCAGCTCCTTTACCACCTCTTCCAGCCCTACCATTTATTCTACCTCAGTCACCGACAGCAAGGCTATGCAAGTGGAGAGCTGCTCCTCAGCCGTGGGGGTAAGTAACCGAGGGGTAAGTGAAAAGCAGTTAACCGGTAACACAGTCCAGCAGCATCCGCCAACACCGAAGCGGCACACAGTCCTGTACATCTCGCCGCCACCTGAGGACTTGCTGGATAACAGCCGGATGTCCTGCCAGGATGAGGGCTGTGGACTGGAATCTGAGCAGAGCTGCAGTATGTGGATAGAGGATTCTCCCTCCAACTTCAGTAACATGAGCACCAGTTCCTACAATGATAACACGGAGGTACCACGAAAATCACGAAAACGAAATCCAAAGCAGAGGCCAGGGGTCAAACGGCGAGATTGTGAAGAATCCAACATGGATATATTTGATGCTGACAGTGCCAAAGCACCTCACTATGTGCTTTCCCAGCTTACCACGGACAGCAAAGGCAACTCAAAAGCTGGAAATGGGTTGGTATTCACATTTTTTAAAGTTCTATCACCATTGTGCAAAACAAAGCTAATAAACCATCCCTTTGACTTTTTGAAGTGTTGAGCTCACATTTATTTATAAAGCTAGAGATGCTAATTTTGTAACTGAAAACCATGAGAATTCTCAACTAGAATCACCAAAATTTACTAAAGGAAAATTAACATTAATGGATTCTAACAAATAGACTTACTCTATGATGAATCTAGTAGGCATTATAGGCTGAAAAATCATAATCTGTTTCGAAATGATTTTTCAGTTTTAAATGGATTTATATCAGGAGACGGAGAAAAGATTTTTTAACAATAGAAATTTATACCTTTAATAACCCTTTTAAAAATAATCCCCAAAGAAGTTCACGAACAGCTAGATTGGGATCTTTGCACACACTGTGTCTTGTTCACCTTTTTTTTTTTTTTTGTAAGGCTCTCAGTACATTGCTGGCAACTTTTGTCTTCCTCTTCATTTAATGAAGAGAAGGAAAAAGGAGTTGGTGGTTCGTTGAGATGTCCCAATTTAACATGTTTTTCAGTTTTTGTTTGATACACTCATGAACTGATTGACCCAAATATGTTTTAATGTGAATGCTTTTCTGTATCTGATTTTTTTTCCAGAAATAAATCTTTATTCATATTTCTCTGTTGCTTCTGGGTTGCGTGTATGGAAGGGAACTGGATGAGGGATTGGGAGGGAGTACATTTGCATTTTCTTTCATTTCTCTCAGTTCACACTTTTCACTAAATACATCGCAGTAGTTGCATTACAAAATATTCGTCCACCATAGCATATGGTGGTGTTCCTTTTTTTTCTTTTTTAAACATATGGCTTCTTTAGTTCCTCTATTTTGACAATTGGTAGCTAGACTTGTTTTTTATAGTTCCTTACAATATAGTCTAAGTATTAGAGGAATGAATATTAGACCACTCCTATATTTGAAAGATAAGTTTTATATTTTCTCAGATAAAGTTCTTTAGGCGGGCCTGAGTAGCTATTACAATTTCATATTTAACATGTCATGATAAAGTGAGAAACTCCAGTGTTTTACTGCTTGATGGCATCATAAGTACCTCTTTTTGGTGAGTTGGAAAGTAAGTCCAGTATAATGTTGGAGAACATATTTAGTGTTCATTAGATTCCCTTTTCCCTTATCTTCCCAAAAGAAAAATGATTCTTATATATTAAATGTTCTTTGTTGATCATAATTCTACTTTATACTTCCATGCAGGGAAAAAGGATTATTTGTGATTCTATATGAATAAAGTTATTAAGTAAACTTGCATATTACATACATACCCACACACATTTTTTTAAAAACTAGGTCTGTGTATTGATTAAGAAAATTATTTTAAAAGAAAGAGGAACAAACGTCCCTTCCTGTAAAGTTTGCATGGAAGGAATCAAAAAAAAGCTAGAATATTTCATTTGCAGCACCTGACAAGAGAATAAGCACTCCAAAAGTGTTTGTTTTAATGAAGATTATAGAAAAACCTTAGGAGCCTGGATTTCTAAAATTTATATAAACCTCTTAAGATTTTGAAGTCATTTAAATATGCGTTTTTTATTATTATACAGATTATTTGGGCTTCAAGACAGCCTTTGATAAAATACCAGGTAACAACTTCTTTCTAAAAATGGCTGCCGAGGAAACAGATTAAAAGCAAAATCAAATTTTCAGATAGGGAAATATGGTCACGCTAAATATCATAGATACTAATTAACCTTCCTCCAAATAGCTTGCATTTCTTCCTTTGAAACAAATATTTGGTATGATTTGGTATCCCAAGAAAATGTACAAAGAGGTTTGTCAACTGAAAGTCTCCTGTATAATAATTCATAAGACAAAAGAAGAGTTTCCTAGCACTTTTTCATAAGAAAAAACAGTTGACACTAATACATGGAAGCTATGGCGTTTTTTAGGAAAGGATTAAAATATCAACTCTTCAGAATTATGTGGAGATGGAATACTTTTGGCCTATAAGAAATGAGCCTTGAGCAGGTTATCATGTACAATCAAGCTAAGCATTTTGAACTACTTAACAAAAAATCTCCTCTTATTCATTAGACATCAAAAATGTTATGAAATGTGAGGTAGAATTAGAACTTATGTTAGTGGAAATGATAACATTCTAGGATTTTCTTTAATGTGAAATCTTTTAACATTTTATGATAGTTCATGTAATTCTAATATTTTAGAAACCTAGTATCCAGATAAGTGCTAAACAGGGCTGTATAATGATTAAAAATATCAGATAGGAGTCTTGAAGTCCAGTGTATAGATATAGGCAAATAATTTTTTTAAAATGTTTAAAATTTCTTCCAGTAGTTATAATGATATATGGCATATTTATTAGGCAAAAATATAAGGGCTCATTTAAAGGAAGACTTTGCATTGGATATTAGACAGTATTTTTTGAAGATAAAAATACTGTGTGTGCATTAATACACAACTTCTAGTAAATATTTTATGAATCATTTGAGAACATGTGTAAGATAATATCAAGAGGTTAAAAATTAAAATATGTAATTAGTCATGCTGATCATATCATTTTCAAGTTCTCTCAAGTGTTCTGTGAATCTTTAACCTCATTTTTCTTCATCATGAAGTTAACTAGAATTTTGAGTATGATGTCATCAAGATGTGATGCCTTTTTTAGTGGGGGGGTTGTGATGAGAATTCTCATGCATTTAATAATATCATAGAAAAATAGATTGTGGAGGCAAAGGAGTCAATTCCACTTGAAAATATTTTACACAAAAACATGCCAAGACAGTGAATTTTCCTTTTCAGATTGGCATTTAGAAGTTAACCTTGCATACTGTTGCCACATCATCCTTATTTTTATTTAGATATCATTCCTTATAAGTATTCTAAATTATATGAATGATTTGAAATAGTAAAATAATTTTTGAAGAAGTTGCATACTTGGGTTCAGAGAATTTTAAAGATTTAGCTACATTAATTTAAATCTCCAAATCAGTTAGGGTTTCATTGGTATGATCCTTTCAGCTTCTATGTATCTATTCTATCAGTTAATTCAGCAGATGTGCTGAGTTAAGAGAACATTTTGATATATCAGAATAGTAAAATTCATTCTAATTACTAGCCTCTCAAAAACTAATTTAAAGAAAGGAAAAATAAAAACATTTCTTGTAAGCTGACACACTAATGATTTTTATATTAGGTTTTAATACACTGATTTGAAAATATTATTATAGATGGATTTCCTATGATTTTAGAATGTCTTGATAAAGATTCCATATGTAGTGTTCAAACTCAGTAGTTTGATTCTTAGCCAGGTTAATGAGTATAAAAACAAGTTCCACGTCGCAAGATTGCAGGTTCATGCTATTATTTTTAAATTTAATTCTTATAGAGGTCTTTGAAATGGATGTAATGGGGATCATACAGTCCCCCAACTTATATATACTCCTTTAAAATAAATGGAAATTTCAGTCCTGTTTGTTAGTAACCATAAGAACTTCCCTTCATTTCTTGCCTTTTCTCTCACTTGCTTCTCTAGTATCTCCCCCCATCCTACCTTGTCATCCTGCCGGTCCTCTGTTAGTTGCTGTGGCCCTATGAGAATGTTTCTTCCTCTGTCCACCTTCCTAATATTGCTGGTACAGGATATTTAGCTCCTTTATTGCTGTTACGTGCTTTGATTCCTGCCTATCTTCCCAGCAGACTAATGGGTTGGCTAACTGCCTGGCTAGCCATCGGGACTCATACAAGCCTCATTAATCCTACCTCTGTCCTCTTTCCTGGAAAAGGGAACAGAGAAACTACTTCATTCTAAGGACTACCTAATCCTCTTTCACCTTTTGGATTCAGTTTATCTCTATTCTTGTTCCTTTCTCCCTCTAGTAATTGGGATTAGACTATTAAAGTCCAAAGTGAATCCTTGGTTTACCATGTGGGTCATGGTATAGGGCTAGGTTAGTGATGCTAAGGGCACATAGGGTTGTAAATCTACTTAAAGACTGTTTTTTTTATATTTAAGTCTATTTTATGATGTTTAAAAGAAAAGTTTCTCTCTATTGTTTTCTATCACTTTCTTTCAAGTGATAGTTTTCCTCTTAAAAATGTGGTATTTGTAAAGGGCTTTGAAAACCTTAAAGCACTATATGAATGCTAACTATTACGATTAAGTGTTTGGTATATAGTAATTTGAGCATATTTTTAGTTGAATCAGATTTTGAACTTGAGGCTGGTTGCCTATCCACCGTTTAAAAATTTTGTTTCCACAAAAAAATGTGTTCTAAGCTCCAAGCCCTCAATTCACAAAATAAACTTTTGAAACACAAGGTAGTGGGGACGCTTTATACTATAAACCCTGATTGTGGAAACCTGTACTTTGAGAGCTTTTAGGTTATTGCTTCTTTGATCAGGAGTCAATTAAACTGATCTTTAAGATAAATACACACTCAAAAAACACATATCTGGGAAAGCTTGCCTTAAGTTTGTCTTTGAGTACAACTGGCAAATGGATGTAATGATTCTTTGCAATAAATTTCTGTTAAACACACCAGAAGCCACAAAATGGCATGCAGAAGGTTGTGATATAATTATGGATTTTCTTTAACATTTCCTCCCCCTTTTTTTTTTTTGCCAATCTGACAAGGAAATAACACCAATTCATTTTGTAGTACATTTCGAACATATTATATGAAATAATGTGGAACATGTATGGGATATATATGTATATGTTTATAAACATATGGATATAGATACATTGGTAATATGTTCAAAGTCTACTCCAAAAAAAAAGGGAAAACTTTGAGTACAGTCTTTGACAGTACTTGAACTAAAATATACTTGGATTTATACTAGGGAGAATGATGCTGAAAGCTGTCCCCTTTTCTTTTTTCCCTCCTTTCCCACCTCTAACATATATTCTCTCCCCTGCCCAACTTATTGATTTTTCAAAAATACAATCATATCTGACTATTTGATATATGGATGTTGTCCTAGGCAATTGTTTATTTTGTTAGTAAACAAAGCATTTGTTCCAACTTTGACTTGCCCATTTATTCTGTTTTCTTCCTTAATCTCATTTGACTTTCTTAACTATTCTTTTATGACATTTTTTCAATGTTGTGCTTTGATTTCTCAGAACATTGGAAAATCAGAAAGGAGCCGGAGCAAAGAAGAGTCCTATGTTGTGTGGACAGTATCCTGTTAAAAGTGAGGGAAAGGAACTGAAGATAGTGGTTCAACCTGAGACCCAGCACAGAGCTAGGTACCTGACTGAGGGCAGCCGTGGTTCAGTGAAAGATAGGACACAACAAGGGTTTCCTACCGTAAAGGTATTTTATTTGACCATACACTAAGATTTTACTGCATGTTTAGTCATTTCATTTTTAATTGTTTTTAATCCGCAAAAATCCACCTTAAGTACTTAAATACTAACTGATATGTCTTTATTGAATCATCTCAACAAAATTCAGCTGAGCATAACTTGCTACTAACATAAGTTGCTACTAATTACACAAAAGAAGCTCTGTAATAATCCTTCCCATAGTCTTATTAGGAGCTTCATTTTAAGAAATAACATTAATAAGCTGAAGAGTGTCCAGGGGAGAGCAACAATCATGGTAAAGAGCTTCTAATCTATACCATATGAGAAACCACTGAAAGAGTTAGAGATATTTAGTTTGAAGTAAAGACAAGATTGGGCAGTGGTGGAACGGGGACAGAACAACAAGTTGTCTTTCCAAAACACACAAACTAGTTTAATATTTTCGTTTGAAATAATTGGTCATTAATCAGTCACTGTTGGACTGAATTGACTTTTAAAGATTTACCTAACAAATTGTTAGTTGTAATAATAAGTTTTTGAGAAATGGTCTTGGAAGCCTTAATTTTATTTTTCAGTTTCCAGCTGATTAATATAATACACAAACTGTTTTAATATAAAGCTTCAGGGTGTTGAAGCTCCACATAACTTAGAAAAGAGATTTAAAACAAAAGGGAATTCTTATGGTTATTTTCTTTATATTCCCCTTTCTGTATCTCTGTAGTTCCTTTTTCTGAGAAAGGAGAGTTGTGAAGAAGTGATGGGGAACTGATACTAAGAAATAAAACTGATTTTTGTTTCATGAAACAAAATTATAGTTTTCATTACTGATAAATTTCTTCAGAATCTAATTGTCACTTATGTTCACAAATGAAAAGGAAGAGCAGAGATGATGATGATAAATTTTTAAGAGTCAATCTTAATGTGAATTTATGAAATGGTTGGTTCTGTTAGTAGCACACAGAAGTAGATAAGGGGAGGGTACCTCTAGTTCAGTAGATAAACTTTATTCTTTTGGTTAACCTTTAACTTGCTTTTCCCTTTGGCCCAGTATTTTAAAGACCTCATTCTATACCATGTTACTACCTCTGTTAATCAATGCAACACCAGACTAAATCTTTAGTCGTTTAAGTAAAATTTATAGATAACTTCCATATTTTCAGAATCATCTTGAAATGAATCTTGGTCAATAAAGAGCAATTTTTCCGCGATGCAAGATGGCTTCTAGAATTTGAGAATTTGAAGGAACTTTGGTGACTATCAAGTCCAGTCTATGCCTGAAAGAATTCCCACTATGCAATATGTTGTCATCTGCCCTTTGCTTGAAGACCTACAGTGAAGGAGAATTGACTGCTTCCCAGGGCAGCCTGTTTCATTTTGGGGATGCCCTAATTGTTAAGAAATTTTCCATCATATCAAGCCTAAATTTGCCCATTATCAACTTTTCCCTGTTGCACCCAGGTCTACATTCCAAAGATAAAAAGAGCAAGTCTAACCTCTCTTATACTTTAAACCACTGCATATAGTTGAACACAACTTATTATGTTCCCCATATAATCCCTTTGTCTTCCCAAATATGCTCTTTTCCCAGTCAAATATTTCCAATTTCTTCAGCCATTCATCATATGGCATGAACTAGAGGCCCTTCAACACCCTTATTGTCTTTTTCTGGACAGTCTAGTTTATCAATATGAATTAAATCACATTTATTAAGCACTTAGTATATGTCAGACATTATGTTAAGTGCTGGGGATACAAAAAAAGCAAAAATTTACTAAAATGTAGCAATTGGAACTGAGCTTAATACAGAAGACATGATACAACCAGAACAAAGTACAGCAAAATTATTGCATCCTTATTTTTAGAAGCTATGCCTCTAATAACCCAAGATCTCATCTTGGATTCAATATCTCCTTCTTTGCTCATATACATTGACCTTGCAATGTACTGAAAACTTTCAGATCTTTTATTAGACAAAGTGCTCCCTAACCATACCTCTCCCATCTTAAATTTAAAATTTTTTTATTATTATGAACTTGACAAACATTTCCATATGCAAAGAATAGAAAAAAGGATTGTATATGAAAATGCAAATATCTATTATGATATAGCTTTAAAAAAAAGAACTTAACAAACTCAACACATTAGTTTGAAAGCCATTCTATTTGTGTCTCTGAAATCCTCCTGTTCACTCTTCTGCATTTTTATGTGTTTCAGTGGTACTCTCTTCTTTAGCATCACTATCACAAGCTACCCTTTCCCTCAAGAAGTCTCCCACCATGATACAAGCATTCCCTTCTAATAAATTTACATAATCTAAACAAATTCCCACATTGGTTATGTACAAAAATGTATGTTTCATTCTATATCATGAGTCTGTCATCTCTCTCTAAGGTGGATGAGACATCTTTCATCATTAGGGCTTTGGAAATCATGGTTGGTCATTGCATTAATTAGAATTCTTAAGTCTTTTAAAGTTGTTCATTTTTACAATGTTATTGTATAAATTGTTCTGGTTCTGTTTTTTTTTCACATTCTGTCAGTTCATACAGATCTTCCCAGGTTTGACAGAAACCATTCCTTTTATCATTTCTTATGGCACAATAGTATTCCATTACATTCATATGCTATGATTTGTTTATTCATTCTTTGAATCATGGCCATCCTCATGATTTCTAGTTCTTTGCTACAAACAGAAAGTGATGCTATGAATATTTTTGTATATAAGAGTCTTCTCCACCTCATTCTTTTATGTCTTTTGGATATATGTCTTTAGTGGTATCACTGGTTCAAAAAGTATAAATAGTTTAGTGACTTTTTGGGTATAGTTCCGAATTACTTTTCAGAATGGCTGGACCAATTCCCAGCTCCATTGACAATGCATTAGTGTTCCTGTTTTCCCATAGCCCATCCAGTTGTCATTTTCCTTTTTTGTTAATCTAATGAGAATGAGGTAGAGCCTCAAAATTGCTTTAATGTACATTTCTCTTATGAGTAATTTGGAGCTTTTTTCATGCAGTTGTTAATAGATTGCCTCTCTTCTTTTGAAAGCTGCCTTTTCATATCCTTTTGGCCATTTATCTATGGAAAATATCTCTTGTTCTTATATGTTTGAATTATTTCCCTATATAACTTGGATATCAGACCTTTAGTGGAGAAATTAGCTGCAAAGATGTTTTCCTAGTCCTCTGGGAGGTTAATTCATTTAACCCATGTGTAAGATTGTTACGTGTCATTTTATTAGATTAATCCTGATTCTCTAACCCAGGGGTGGCAAACCTGTGGCCTTCTAGGTCTTTGGGTGCAGACTTTTGACTGAGTCCAAGTTTTAGTTCCTTTTATTAAGGGGATTTGTTCTGTGAAGTTTGGATCCGTTCAAAGGGCTGCACTTGAGGACCTAGAGGGGTGCCTGTGGCCTTGAGGCCATGTGTGGCTGCAGGTACCCCACTCCTGACCTGTCAGTATTAAATCCTGATTGTCATCTAGTGTGTTATTCCCTCCCGGTTTTATGTTATTTTCAAATATGGTAAATATACATTCTCTCTGCCTTTATTCATGTCTGATAAAAATGCTAAATAATGAAACACAAATATCTTGAGTATCTTTACTAGAGTAAAGCTCTTCCAAAATGGTATCAAATCATTGATAACTTGTTAAATCTAGCTATTCCTCCAGTTCCAAATCCATTACTTATACTATTGCCTCACCCATACCTCTCCTTTACACAAGACTAGCATAGTATTTTATCAAGCACTTTGCTAAATTAAGGTAAACTATAAAGTATTCTTTTGATCTACCAGTTTAGAAGTGTTTTCAAAAAAGTTTAAATTTTATCTGCCAGAACCTTTTCTTGCTGAAGACTTCCTGGTTCTTTGTGATCACTATTTTTTCTAAATGTTCCCTAACCATCTCTTTAATAATACATTCTAGAATTTGCCCAGGAGTCAAAGTCCAGCTCATTGTCCTATAGTTTACAGACTATTCTCTTCCTTTTTTTAAAAAAAATGAGGACATTTCCCCTTTCTGTAGAACTCTGGGTTCTTCTCCAGTTTTGCACAATTTTTTCAGATATCTTTAATAATGATTCAACAATCAAGTCCTCCAGTTCTTTCAGTACTTGAGGATGTACTTCATGTGGACAATTTGACTCAAATTCAGCAAAGGCAGCTACCTAAATGGGTACTCTCTCTACTGACTTTGTACATCATCTCCTTATTGGCCATTTTTGTTCTGTCTTTTTTAGTCCAAGGATCATTTGCCTCAGCATAACAAAGAGAAGCAAAATGGAATTAAGCGTCTTGTTTGACTTTCTGGTCACTTTCCACCATCCCATCCACCTTAAATATCAGTTTTCTTTCTTCTTCAGTCTTTTTATTTTTGCTTGTATATTTTAAGAATAACAACATATGCACACAGCCATTTTGTCGTCACTCATTGACGACAAATTTTTCTTTCCCAGTCTCGTCTCATTTTGCACTTTAGGGCTCCTGACACTATTCAGAAGTAATGTGCTGTGTTTTAAAAAATTCATCCTTTGTTCACCTGCCCATTTCTCCATCTTTTTAAAAATTTAAGTTGATCAGTTAGTTCTTGGACTCTTCAAGGAGATTCCTGATTTTGTCACTCCTTTGAATTATTTCCCTTTGTGTCTGAGCAGTTTCATTCTTGAGGATTTCACATCTCTCCTATGCTGACTTCCCCTCCCACCCAGAATTCTGGTATGTGGGGTCCTGTCTATTTCTCTTTTGACCCCTTTGAAAACTGTTCTCCCAAAATCTAGGGTGCTTCGTAGTGATAAGCAGATCTATAAAATGTTTTTCCTTTATTAGTTTCTCTACCTTCTGAAGGAGAAAATTACCATTAAGATAAGTTAGTAAGTTATTAGTTCTCTGTTTTTGGCAGAGGAAAAAACTCCAGCAAATGTCTGGATAGTTGAAGTTTGCCATCATCAGCATATCATGTCTATGTGCCAGTCTGTTTCTCAAACTCCTCGTCTGTTTTCATCTTTCTGTCCGGGTGATCTGTAGCAGTGATGATGAACTCAACTGGGCACCAGGGCACCTAATCTATACATAAGGATCCCTGCAGGTCCCTCATTGACTTAGAAAACCATATATTGATATTATCTATATTCTGTTGTATTTTTATTTATTTTGTTAAATATTTCCCTAATTAAATTTTAGTTTGGTTCAGGTCACACTTGGGATTGTGGTCTGTGGGCAGTATATTTCCCATCTCTGCTCTGTAGTATTATTAGTTTCAAAATAACTTCAGTTTCTCTCTCTATTGAATGTCACCAAAATATATTCCACCATGCTTTAAACTCTGGACCTCCTCACATAAAAAGGGCTTCTTAATATGCAGTGTTTCCCTTTTATCTATGGTTTTTCTTTTGAATAAGATGTGTTTTACCTCACTAAGTTTCCCTGATCTCTTTCCATTAGGACCTCTAGCTGATTTTCTTTGTTGGCTAAACTTTGTGTACTTGTTTCTTAATGTTTCAGGCCATGGGTTTTACTACTGGCTCTTTTCTTGTATCTTCTCTCCACTGGATTTTTTCCCTATATTGTAACTACTTTCTGTGGCTCCAGCCTGGTGAAGATAGACAGTTTTTTCTCCTTCTCCCAATATTTTCAGTTTACAGCTTTTAAAATTAGATTCGTAAGAGTCTACACAAAGACAGTCTTAAATGCATTTGTTAGGTGTTCTCCATACCTGGCCAGGACGTTGCCCTTTCTATATTTTAAGTCATGGTTAGGAATTCAAATACCACACTAAGTAAGACAACATTTTTGCTGGCTCTTTTTTTAGCCCAAGCACAACAGAAAATTAAACAGAGGTTGAAATGGGCCATAAACTAAATATAATTTAACAGTGTACTTTTTTGTCTTGACTTCTGTGTTAAACAAAATGTAGATTTGCATCATATTTTTTATAAGAGGATTAAAACATGCGGAGGAATCAAAGTATCTAAACTTTGTACCATATTTCACCCCATAATTGTTGTAGATTTTATGCCAAATTTTTTTTGCAAAAAAAGTGGAGTGTGACCATTGTGTGAAGTTTTTTTTTTTTTTAAATTGTGCTGTTATTACTTAAAAGTAATTTATATTATTTATTACTAAACTGTCTTTGGTGCAAGATTAGGATGCATGGAATACTCATGAGTATACATTAAAATTGGGAAAATGCAAGACTTACCATATCACTTGACGTACTTATGGGGGCTTCACCTGTCTACCCATTCCCCTTGTGCCTATGGTTCTGCATTTGGTTGAATGACAGTACTATCTATTACTACTGTAGTGCTCTAAACAAACCACACTTTCAAAAATATACTGACAATGCTTGTATGCTGAGAATTCTAGGCTTTCAAGATAAACGCATATCCATATGCCACTGGTGAATATATTGCTATTCTGTTTATCTTCTGAGTGGTGTGATGAACAGAATTAGACCATGCGACAATTACATGATGAAAGGTTATAAACCAATTTTTGAACTTGGGGTGGGGGGAGAACAGGGTGCAACAGTTACGTGGTGAAATATGATACTTGACATTAGCTGTTAAGTTTTAGAATTTTCACTTCATACTTTAGAAGTATTATTGAGAGATAAGAGGAAAGTCATGGAAACTATTAAAGCTTTGGAAAATAGGGCCTATGAGATTAAGTAATCAGATTTTCTTTGACTGAAAGCTTTGACTCAAAGAACCTCTCACCTTTCCACATTACTTATATAGCCACATTGGTTAAAAAACAAACCCATAAGCACTAAATGAATTAAAAATAGCATAAATGCTTTTCTTCATGGAAGAAGATGATTCCACTTGAGGATGTGTTTCCTTTACTAACACTTCTTGTGACTGCTTTTATGGATCATAATAAATGTATTTTTTGGCCAAAGACTAGATTTTTGCTGCAAATCTAACTGGCTTTTATGTGATAAAACTCATTTCATAGGCATGGACCTTAGCAAACAGATACCAATTATTATGTTATAATGTTATAAGATGTTTTCATTTTATTTTTATACTCATAAATTATACTTCAGCTACTAAAAGCCAAAGCATAAATGAAATTTAATTATTTTATCAGTATTAATAGTTTTGTTTTTATAATATTTTTCTGTTAGTCTAAGATAATATATTAATATCTTATGATTTAAATAGGATTTTGTTTTTGAGTAGGAACATTTTTTTTCTTTCAAGAAATTTTTTTAGTCTCTTAATTTTTATTTTTTCAAAATTTGGTGATTTCATTGTTACCTTGAATCTTAGTTACATACTTTATTTTTTCAAAACTATTTCATTTTATAATTTAACTATTGAAGGTCAATTAACTTTGTTTTCTGCTATTTGATTCTAGCTGGAAGGACACAATGAGCCTGTAGTGTTACAAGTATTTGTGGGTAATGACTCTGGTCGAGTGAAACCACATGGGTTTTATCAGGCCTGCAGAGTAACTGGTAGAAATACAACTCCTTGCAAAGAAGTTGATATCGAAGGCACTACAGTTATAGAAGTTGGCCTTGACCCTAGCAACAACATGACACTGGCGTAAGTAATAAGAATTTTTTTTCCTCCTTGTCTAATCATTTGCGTAGTTGAATAGGAAAAATGTTAATTTTTGGTCTTTTGGAATTTTTGAAATGTGATTTTAAGCACTTTATTGCTTTATTTACTTCAACAAATGCGAAGTAGTAAAAGTAATATAGAATATAATAGATTAAAATCATCAACCTTTCCTTATGTAGCTTTCTATTGGGTTTTTAAATATTGTATTTCATGCTTGCTTGCTAGGTTTTGTGCCTAACCTCTGTATTCTTTGAAACATAACATGTTGAAAATATTCTTAGAACATTTATTTATTACATTCTTTTCTTTCTAAATTGAGAGTTCCAAAGTCTCTTCCTCCCTCCCCTTCTTCTGCTCACTGAGAAGGCAAGCAATATAATATCAATTATGCCTGTGAAATCATTTTCCAAAAAAAGCAAGAAAATAAAATGAGAAAATTGTATTTCAGTTTGTGCTCAGAGTTCATCAGTTCTCTCTGGAGGTGGTTTTTTCATCATGAGTCCTTTGGAATTGTCTTAGATCAATTGTATTGAGTAGATTAGTCAAATCTTTCACAATTGATGATCATTACAATATTGCTGTTACTGTGCACAATGATCTCCCAATTCTTCTCACTTTACTTTGCATCAGTTTATATAGGTTTTGCTGTATTTTTCTGAAACTTACCTCCCCTTGTTGTTTCCCACAGCAAAAATATTACTTCATCACAACCATATGCCACAACTTCTTTAGCCGTTTCCCAATTGATGAATGTCCTCTAGATTTCCACAAATCCACAAAAAGAGCTGCTATAAATATTTTTGTACACATAGGTCATTTTCCTTTTTCTTTCATCTTTTTGGCATATAGACCTAGTAGCATTATGGCTGGGTCAAAGGGTATGCATAATTTTATAGCCCTTTGGGCATAATTCCAAATTGTACTCCAGAATGGCTAGACCAGTTCACTACTATACTCGTAGTTCATTTCTATACATATTTTTCCCTCATCTCCTCTAATATTTATTATTTCTGAGAAGTGTAAAGTGGCACCTCCAGATTGTTTTAATTTGCCTTTCTCTAATCAAGTGATTTAGAATATTTTAGTATGAATGTTGATACCTTTGATTTCTTTTTCTGAAAACTACCTTTTTTATCCTTTGACAATTTATCAGTTGCTTTTATTTTCATAACTTTGACTCAGTTCTGTACTCAGTATGTATTTGAGAAATAAGGCCTTTATCAGAGAAACTTGTTATAAAATTTTAAAATACTGCTTCATTATCTTTAGTACCTTTTAGCAAAATGTAGTTTTCATGATTATCCCTTTTAATTAGTCTATTTTTTCTTTTGTTTTGTCTGAGATCATGATTGCTACCCTTGCCTTTTTAATATTGATCTGAAGCATATTAGATTCTGTTCTAGCTCTTTATTTTAATTCTGTGCATGTCTTTCTGTTTCAAATGTGTCTCTTGTAAACAGCATATTATTGGATTCTGGTTTCTAATCCATTCTGCTGTCCTCTTCCATTTTATGAGTGAGCGCATCCCATTCACATTCACAATTATGATTACTAATCTATATTTTCCCCTTCATCCCATTTTTGTCCTCTTGTTTCTCTTTTTATCCTGTTACTCCTCAAAAGTCTTATTTTGCTTCTAACCACTGCCTCCCTTAGTCTGTCCTCCATTTTATCACCCTTCCCCCTTCCTCTTATCCCTACTGAGTCAGTTACATTTCTACACACAACTGAGAGTGGGGGGCATGGCGGGGGGGAGAAAGAGATAGAGAGAAGACTCTCTGTGTGTATATACACATATACATACTTCCGTCTTTGAACCAATTCCAATGAGAGTGAACTTCAAGCATTTCCTGCCCCCCTCCCCCCATTTTCCTCTCTACAATAAAAGCTTTTCTTTGTGCATTTCTTTTATATCAGAACATTTTTCCCATTCTACCTCTCCCCTTCTCCCAGTGCATCCCTCTTTCTCACCCCTTTATTTTTTATGAAGATCATTGCAACATGTTGATTCACTTCCATGCCCTCTGTCAATGTAAACTCATTTTAACTGCCCTAATACTGATAAAGTTCTTAGGTGTTACATGTATCATCTTTCCATATGGGAATGTAAACATTTTAACTTTATTGACAACCTTATGATTACTCTTTCATGTTTACCTTTCTCTTGAGTCTTAGTTTGAATGTCAAGTTTTCTCTTCAGTTCTGGTCTATTCCTCAGGAATGCTTGAAAATCCTCTATTTCATTAAATGTTCATTTTTTTTCCCCTGAAAGACTATACTCACTTTTGCCAGGTAGGTTATTTTTGATTCTAATCCTAGCTCCTTTGTCTTCCAGAATATCATATTCCAAGCCCTCCTCCTTTTTCATGGAGTTGCTAAATCTTGTGTGATCCTGACTGTGACTCCACAATATTTGAATTTTTTTTGATTTGGAAGCAAGCTCTGGAATCTGGTTTTCATATTCCTGGGAATTTTCATTTTGGGATGTCTTTCAGGAAGTGATCAGTGGATTTTTTCAATTTCTATTTTACTCTCTGAATGTAAGATATCAGGGAAGTTCTCCTTGATAATTTCTTGAAATATGATGTCTAGGTTCATTCTTTGATGATGGCTTTCAGGTGCTCCAATAATTATTAAATTATCCCTCCTCAATCTTATTTTCCAGATCAGTTGTTCTTCCTTTGATATATTTCAGTTTTTCTTCTATTTTTTCATCTTTTTGACTTTGTTTTATTGTTGCCTAATGCCTCATGGATTCTTTAACCTCCATTTGCCCAATTCTAATTTAATTCTAATTCTAAGGAATTATTTTCTTTGGTAAGCTTTTATACCTCTTTTTCTATTTTGCCTATTCTGTTTTTTGAGGCATTCTTTTAAGGTGTTATTCAGTATTTTTGTGCCTCTTTTACCAACCTATTAATTTTCTTTTCATAATTTTCTTGCATCAGTTTCATTTCTTTTCCCAGTTTTTCCTTTATCACTCTTATCTCTCTAACTCTTCTGGGAATTCTTGTTGGATTTTGGTCCAGTTATTCTTTTTCTTTGAGGCTTTGTGTGTAGCTATTTTTATATTGGTGTCTTCTTCTGAGTTTATATCTTAGTTGTCCCTGACACTATAATAGCTTTTTAATGGTCAAATTCATTCTTTTGTTTTGTTTGCTCATTGTTCCAGTCTTTTTCTTGCCTTCAGACTTTATGTTAAAGTTGGGCTGTGTGCACCTGGGGTGGGGAGGCACTGTCCCAAGCTTCAGGCTTTTTCATGCTGCTGTTTTCAGAACTACTTCTGGGAATCTGCAGGTTTTTAATGCTTCCACGGTGGTGTGATCTGGGTAGAAGTGCTGTCATTTCTCTTCTGGTCTGTGCTCTGGTCTTTACCACTATTAGTAATTGTAATAATTTCATACTGCCTCCAATGTCATTAATGTGTTCTGCAAAAAACATGACAGATAAAATGTTGCTATTAATAGATAATCAGCCAAATGATCTAGTAGGATCTCATTTTATCACAGTGCTATTAAGTTTCATTTCTACTGAACTGCATTAGTCAGGCCTTTAGCAATATTAACTACTTTTCCATTTTCACAAATCCCTTCACTGACTAGGTTTAACCAATTCCCCTTTCTTAGTGTGGTACAATGAAAAATCACTGTCTGTGGAGTCAGAGGGACTCTAGGTTAATGTCATACCCCTGATGCTTACTACTTGACCTTATCAAGTCACTTAGTTTCCCTAGACCTCAGTCTCCTCATCTGTAAAATGGGGACTGAGTGTCCTCTGAGGCATTTTCCACATCTAGATCTATAAACCTCCAAGTCTTTTATGAACTCTGGTTTTTCTGAGCTGTTGGAAGTCAAGAATACTTAATAGATTTTCATATCCTGATGTAAAAGTCAGAAGCTTGCTAATTGTATATTTATTGTCTACTGCATTTATTTTCCTGCTTCTCATATCTAAAACTGATTTTGTGAATGTTGTTCTAGGTCTTGTTAACTAGTTTGTTTAATTTTTATATTTTGTTAGGTTTTTTCTTTTAGTTTTTACCCTTGCGTTGTATGAACACGTATAGTACTAACCTCTTTAGACTTGTTTAAGATGTACCTATACAGAAGCCCAATTCCGAGGGCTCATGTGAGCCAGTGATGAATTTATTTGTAGGTTATAAGTGGACACTGAACCAGTGTTTGTCATTGTCATTCCTTCTCTGAACGCTGCAGTTTCCTAGACTCTGGGAAGTCATCTTTTTGATGACGTGTAAAATTTTTCTTTCAATAGATATTAATCATATAGGTCTTATATCTAAAGTCCTCTTTTTTCCCTTAAATAAATTGAAAGCCAGGAGCTGTTTCCTGTTGTGGAGATAACTTAAAATTATTTAGTCATCTATCATGACTGGTATTTGACATATGGCTTCCTTTGACAAATAACGGAATTGTGGAAGTAGCAAATGGTTAGGATACTATGCCTGGTAGCAGGAATATTCACATGCTATAACTATTTGTACTTAGCCATAAACATAATTGAGGGCATAAAGGATATTTGTTAGAATCTTACTTGATTTTAGGATTCATTTTCAGTACTGTGTTAAATGAGCAAAAAGTACAGTGAGGATGCATAGAATTTCTGATAAAAACACTCAGGTCATTTTTATAACATCCTTATGACTTTTTAAAAATGGAAAATATAGCAGACTCACTAGTTCCATTTATAAGAATTAACTGCAAGATGAGAGGCCAAGTTATATCGCGAAAAAGTATTAAAGGAGAGGTCTCTTTTCTAAACCAGTACTGATATTCTGGTTTTAAAATGGTGTTTTGTATTTTACATTCTTTCCATTTGTTGTTTCCTCTGTTAATAGTGCTAGTTTAGAGTAAAAAATAATGCAAAATCATTGTTTGAGGTTAGCTCATATTTATGTAACAATTTAATATTAATTACAAAGTCCTTTTCTTTGTAAATAAACGTTAAAGAATTTGGAGATGTTTGGTTAATTTGTAGGCACTAATATTTGCTCTGTGTATTTGAGGATTTTTTTATATAAAAAGAAACCTTACTACATATAATTCTATTCATTCTCTTCCTGCTGAAGGGGTGTAGTTAGTAGTCCATTGTCACAAACAAGACTGCTATTCTATATTCAGGTTTGATTTTAATATGGAAATTTGTAAGTGTGAATTTATGGAAATTATCTTCATTGGGTGCCACATACCAGTAAATATTAATAATGCCATCTTTTTTTCTTCCTTAGGGTGGATTGCGTAGGGATCTTGAAACTCAGAAATGCTGATGTTGAAGCTAGAATAGGAATTGCTGGTTCCAAGAAAAAAAGCACTCGGGCCAGATTGGTATTTCGAGTTAATATCACACGGAAAGATGGCTCAACTTTAACACTACAAACACCCTCCTCTCCAATTCTATGTAGTAAGTGGCTCTAGTATATATACTATATACAGCTATATCTATAGCGTGTAAATATAAAGATATTATATACCTGAGAACATTGATTTTTATTTTTATCACATGCTAAATTAATCACAGTCACATAACTAAGTTGCAAGTGATTGAGCTCTAGCTTTAAAATTATACAAATGGTCAAGGCTTCTAAAAACTGTAGCTAAACTTTCGTAGAATAAAGTAAAAGTAAATGCTCTGGATAAAATAAGGAAACATCCATTTTTACTGATTACTTATCCCTATCATATGCTACATCATTAGTTAATTTTATTGGGTTAGATGCTATAAAACCAATTTTTTTCCTAGGCTCTTCATTTTATTGTACTTGTCTTCTCACTGTTGTTCCCACTTCAAGAAGCCTAAACCACACTTTATGGTCAGTAATGATCCCTCCGGCTTCCAAGTTCCTCTAAAGGGATGCTTTGTTTCTGAAAGATTAATCAAGCAATTTCACAGCAGTAGTTTGTCAGTCTGGGGAGTTGTTTTTCCTTTTTGACCACGCTGTCCTTTGACTTCCCTTGAAATTGACCCTGTTTCATGGAGTGATCCTTAAACCATTTGACTTCCTCAAACCAACAGCTCCTACAATATTTGTCATTGAAATGTACTTAAAAAGAATTAAAGTTTTTGCATATTTCCAAAGCGTTTCTTCCAAATCACAGAATTAACAAATAAAAACAATGAAACACATACATATGACACAAAATCCAGCATGTGACAGACATCTAATTAAAAATGGGACATCCAGTTCAAACTGTTTTCATCTGGTCAAAGCCAGACATTCAGACTCAACTTAGCATCATTAGAAATACACAACATGACCATAACCATTATTGTCATAAAATGAAGCCATATCAAAATTATTCCTTGTAGCAAGTAATTTGCACATCATTGTAGCTTTCATAAATTTAGGAAGGATTCACATTAATGAGCATATTTCTTTAGTTACATCCCATACCAAATTTTTGATTTTATATTTGTAAAATCTATATACAGAATATAGATTTTTTTCTGCTTACCTTATATTTAAAAATTGACCCTATCTTTTTAGACAAAGAAAACGAGGTTATCAGTAAAATATGTGTGTGTGTGTGAGTGTGTGTGTGAGTGTGTATACATACATATACATATACATGCATATACACACACACGTACATGGGTGTGTGTGTGTGTGTGTGTAAAATATTTTTGGAAAGAAAAACTGCCAGAACAATAATTACACTTTAAAATATACTGGTCATACCTATAGAAGTTTCTCATTTGAATAGTAGGCTTAAAAACAAATAATAAAAGCTTACTGACATTTCTCTATAGAAGATATATTTCATATTGCCATTTTACTGAATTTTTGCCTAATTGTAACTTTACAGCTACATAGATTTTTAAAATACATGTTATTTAGAAATTTGTAAATAGTTGACTATTTTGTTTTATTATTGTAAGTGAAAAGGATCTTCTTTTAATTTCACAGAATTTTAGAATTGTAAATGATCTTAGAGACTGAGGTCCAGACATAATTATGTCTTTTCCAAGGTCACAAAATAAGTAGAAGAACTTAGAGCCAAACCCAGGTCTTCCAACTACTTAATCACTACCCTTTCCATTATTCCATGCCATCTTTCAGTATTTTGATTCTTTTTGCCTGTAATGTTAATATGTATAAATAGGCTGAGGAATTAGTTGTTATTCAGCTAAACTAGAATATAAAATGGTAGGTATGACATTTAGTTTTATTAGTAAGTTAAGTTGTCTCTTGGGTTTAGATGGAATATAAAGTCAAGATTTTGTGTGGATAAAATTGGATAAAGGACAGTAAATGAAACCCATAAAAAGAAAATACCTGATTCTTGAGCATTTTAGAATAATATTGATATTTTAGTGCCTATTTTAAATTTTGATTATGAATGGAGAAATAAAAGATTTTATTAAGCACCAGTAACTATGTGTCAGGCACTGGGAATATAACTACAAACGTGAGAGTGTCTGCCTTCAAGAAGCAGCAGAGGAAGATAACACGTCCAAGAGGAGGAGTAGCTCCTAGTAGTAGTTTTGGTCTGGGAAGTGGGTGGAATGGTAAATGAAAACGTAGGACAATTAAATGGCATGTTCCTTTCACATACATGGTTTATTGATTTATTTACTCTTTCCAGCGTTGGGAGACAAAAGGGCAAGAGTGCATGTAGGGCCAGATAGCAAAAAGATGGATAGGATGAGATGTGAATCACTCAGTATGCCCTTATTAAGCATTTACTATGTGCTAGTCACGATGCTAAGCACTAGAGATACAAAGGAAAGCAAAAACAGCCCTTGCCCTCAAAGAACCTAAATTTTGATGAGGTGCTACAGTAGATAGAGTGTTGATCCTGGAGTCGGAAGACCTGAGTTCAAATCCAGCCTTAGACGTATACTAGCTATGCCACCCTGAGCAAGTCACTTTAAACTTTATCTGCCTCAGTTTCCTTAGCTTTAGAATAGGAGCAATAATAGCACCCACCTTCTAGGGTTGTTGATAGAATCCAGTAAAATTATATTTGTAAAACACTTAGCACAGGACTTCGAAGATAAGAAGCTATGAATTGTCTAATGATTAGGGGCTTTTGAAGCATATTAAATACTTACAGTTTTATTCTGTCTTTAATTAAAGATTTTTTTTCTTCTGAATGATTGAATGCAAATGAGAGGACTTCAGGTGTTTATTGCTCACAGTCTACCTGTTCTGTACCTGTTTAGAAGGAATTAGTTTATTTTTAATCAGATTAGCTATACTTCTAAAGGGTTTCAAGAAACACTTTAAGTTCAGTTTGCGCATTAGTCAGACCTTTAAGAACTTAATGATATCCAGTAATAGTTTTCAAAAGGGTGTTATCTTCTCCAATTTTACCAAAAAAAAGTACACAATTCACAGAATTAGGGCAGCTGTACTGCCCTAATGCAGCTGTTTTTTAGTGGGGACAAAGTCACTCAGAAAACAAGGAGCTTAAGCTTAGAGAAAAATATCATAGATGTAGATGCACTTAATGAAACATTCAACCAAAGCACAGGTGACATTTTATTATCAAAAAATGTTTGTCTTAATATGTGTTTTATGGAATATGTTTTGCATCGATGCAGCATTTTTGAGAAGGGTGATAAAATACAGTGAGAGTGAGGAGGAAATAGGCAGGGTTTGGGTTAGAAGTGGACAGGGAGATGGAGGGAAACAGGAAGATGGGAGGGAGGCTGAGAGGAAATGAGGGCAGAAGGTGAGGAAAGCAGAAGGGAGGGGGAGGAAACAGGCATTTGATGTTCCATCTAAAGCCATTTGTCCTTTGGAAAGAAGGCATATTGCCAGTATTTTTGCGGCTACTTATGGCAGTTTTAAAAATTCCTGCCCTTTGGTGATGGCTCAGAGCCTCTCTGATCTTTTACGCAGGATTGGAAGTGACTGATCACTTCAAGGGAAATGAAAGGGTCTTTCCTTTTTATTTCTTATGCTTGGAATTCCCCACAGAGTATTTTATTTGTATGTGTTTATATTTCACTTTTAGTTATCCTGTGATGTGTGCTTAATAAATGCTTGTTGATTGATTCATTATATTTGTATCCTCATTACTTAGCACAGTATCTGGCACATAGTAGGGCCTTAATAAATGCTTGTTGATTGATTGGTCTTTTATATGCAGCCCAAACCAGATTAAAATGTCATCGGAAAATATTTAACAAAATAAATAAAAATACAGTAAAATGTAGATAATATTGGTATGTAGTTTTCTGATTCACTATGAAGCTTACAGGGATCCTTATGTACAGGTTAGGAGCCTCCATTTGTATTTGACTCCACTGCTATAGTGGATAGAGAGCTGACCTTGACACCTTGAAGACCTGAGTTTCAAGTATTGCCTTTAGCACCCTGTGGCCCAGGTCAAGTCACTTCACCTCCGTATCCTCTGAGCAACTCTTGATTGTGACATGCTGAGCAGTTGCTGATTTGTATTGGTAGATGGAGTGTTCTTACAGGGGGTTCCTTAGGCCAATGAAATCACATATGAAATATGACTTTCCCCTCCTACAACCATTCTTCTTAGCTTTAATTTTTCCTTAGGTTACATTGTATCTTCTTAGTATCTTTTTGTTGTTATTGTTATTGAACTGTTGGCTAGGTATTGTGACTTTCTCCCAAAATGAAATATACTGGTTTGACTTGATTATAATCTGACACTTTACTCCAAAAATTCCTTCATAAACTTCTAATGTTCGTTAAAAGGAGACAAAGCTCTGAAATTAAGTCAGTTCTCTCCTATTAAGTTTTGATACATCAACAACATATCATGATGAATTAAGATGTAACATAACCTAAGAGAATCATGATGAGCTTTGTTCCATTCCGCAGAGACAAATTAGAAAAGGTTTGGTCACACATGTATTAGTATTTTTCCACTAAAGTTTCTCTGCCACATATTTATTTTATAGGGTAGTTATTGTAATACTATTGACAGGATCATGTTGAAAGTAATGAATTAGCAAACCAAGTAAGTGTTTAACTTTTGATTTCTATTTATTTCACTGTATTTGTGCAATTTTATATACTTATTCCTCAAGCAGAAAGGTTCAGCTATTCATTTTTCAGTGCCCAGAAGTTTTTAATATTTTTTTGTTGGAAAGTCTTAACTTCTTAGTAACAATTTATAAGTATTGGTAAGAATTCTTTGGAATCAACCAAAGAAAATGGATATTTGAAAGCTGTTTATATAACAACAAAGCGATAGTTTTTAATTTTATTTTGCTTATTAGTATAGTCACTTTTTTCCTCTCTACTAGTTTATGAATTTAAATCTATGTCATTGATAACCAAATAATACGGTCTTTTAGATCTGTTTAGTACAAAACTGATCCTTTTGGATAACTATTAAATTTAAATAGAAAAGACTTTTTATAACTCATAAGTTGTATTATTTTTCAATAATTACAACCTAGTTCTTTGTGTACAGTAAATGTAAATATGAGACATACACTGTACCCTTTAAAGGGCCTCATTTGGCAGCCTTTTGCTTTCAAAGCGTTAGAGGAAAAGATAATGAGATAGAAAAGAAAAGATAATGGGGGAAGTTTTAGTGTCATTAGTGAAGTGGAATTTTACATAACATCTGAAAGTGGGGGAAGGGAAGACTTCATTTACTTCATCATTAATCAAACCTATTCGTATAGGTTTATATCTCTCCTTTTGGTTTTCCTCTCAAAATATTTGCCTTTGTTTCTTAAATATACATGCCTTTCCAAAACAAGTCTAGAATTCCAAAAGTACCTCCTGCCCAAATGAGCTTGAAACTTTACATGGTGGTCTAGTCATCCCTGTCTTTGGGTATATTTTGACCAACATTCATTTCAGTGTATGCAGTACGTACAAATATATTTGTGCACAACTTCTTACTTGCACACAGAAATCATTGAAAGTGTCTCAATTATAACTTTAATAATTGAATTAGGACAGCTATTGAATTGTGTAATTAGTAAATGAATTGTAGCAAAGATAAAATTAAGTAGACTATAGCCATTTTCATGAATTTGAGTACTCCCTCTATAAATGTAGATCATGGTCTTTCATTAGTACACAATATACTGAGTTACTGTGGCCAAAAAATTCACCACCTAGTGATCACCTAAGAGGTGATAAGAGTTTACTTATGCCATCCCTTCCTGGGCCTGTAAGAAAAACTTTCCCAGATTGGCAGGATCTGCCAGAGCTTGTGTTTCACAGTCATAGTTGAACCCAGGATCACCTAGGAGTATTATACAAGTGGAGGAAAATTAAGTATGCATCAATAAATAACAAGAAAATATAGAAAGTCATTTGTTTTGTACTAAAAGTGTAGTAAAAATGTAATGAAAATTTGTCGTATTAGATGAAGGCTATGCTAACTTACCCTTTTTTTTGTAATAAAAAGGTTTCCTAACACATTAATATTTTAAGAAGATCCCTTTTAACTTATGGAATATTTTTAAGAAGCTTAAAAGTGTTCACCTGTAAAGGAATTATTATGTTATCTGCAAATTATTATCAGTTCATTAACTACAGGTACTTAAGTGTCTCTGTTTCCAACGCTTGGCTAACTTTAGTAGGGATCATCTTTATTCCTGGAAATAACAAACTCATATTTTTATTTTTGTCCTCTGCCTCTTCTCAATGAGAGACCGAGTAGTGTTTTGCATTCTGGGCCTGCCTCTGGGTGAGGAAGATCTTGATTCCAAGACCTCTGTTGATTAACCCTTCAGAGGTTCCCTCCAACTCTCTTCCCTTCCATTTTTCTAGGACTATTAAGTTATTAGCAGTGTTGATCTGTATCTGCAGAGGGAATTGTCTCATTTGGAGTTTCTCATTACCAAAATAATTATAGGTCAGAACCAAAGAGAATTTTCCTAGAGGACTCTCCAAATCAGTTCTGGTGCTTTTCAACCGCGCAATAAGCATTTCTTCCAGGCACTGTGCTAATGGATGGGGATACAAAAAGATGGCTTTCCCTGCCTTCAAGGAACTTACAGTGTGATGGAGGAGACAACATGCAAATAAATATATACAAAGCAAACTATATGTAGGATAAATAAATATGAAATAATTAACAGAGGGAGGGCTCTAGAACTTGAATGACAGGATTTTAGTTAGAACTTAAAGGAAGCCAGGGAAGTCAGTAGCAGAGTTGAGGATGGAGAGAATTCCAGGCATTCCAGGTCTAACCACATCAGTCTCTGCTCCATAAATTGCTGTGGTTCCTTGTCATCTCCAGGATCATCTAATACAAAATACTCTGTTTTGGCATTCAAAGCCCTTCATAATCTACTCAGCCCCTTCTTACTTTTCCAGTCTTCTTACACCTTACACCCTGACCATGGTACTGAATCCTCTTCGGAGGTTTACTAGCTGTGTGATCCTGGGTGAGTCACTTCATCATCTTTGTAACAGTTAACATTTATATAACAACTACTCTGTGCCAGGCTCTGTGTTAAGTATTTTACCATTATTATTTCATTTGATCCTCACAATAACTCTGAGAGATAGGTGCTGTTATTATCCTGATTTTATGGATAAGGAAACTGAGGCACATAGAGGTTAAGTGACTTGCCCAGGATTACACATCTAGTATCTGAGGCTGGATTGGAACTCAGGTCTTCCTGACTTCAGATACAATGGTCTGTCCATTGTACCACCTGGCTACCCCAAGTCACTTAACTTCTCTCAGGCTCAGTTTCTTTATCTGTAAAATGGCAATGATAGCACTTACATCACAGGACTATTATGAGAATCAAATGAGATAATTGATTACTGTTGTTTTATTATTGCATTCCAGTGGCTCCCTGTTGCCTCTAGGATAAAATATTAACTCTTCTTTTGGTATTTAAAGCCTTTTACAACCTGGTCGCAGCTCAGCTTTCCAGACTCTGCAGTTCAGCTGAACTGGTGTTATAGGTGGCATTCTGTCTCAGCTCCATAGCTTTGCACTGGCTTTCACCCTCGCCTGGAGTGTACTCCCTCCTTACCTCTGCCTCTGCCATCCCTGGTTTTCTTGAGAATTCAACCCAAGCACCACTCCCCATCCTCCTAGACCTAGTGTTCTTCCCCTACCCCACCAAAGAAAACAAACCCCCAACTCCTCCCAGCACCCTTGTGTTTGCTTTCACTGTTTTGTACATACTCATAGATGTGTGTGTTGTCTCCCTCATCAAAAGTTAAGTACCTTGAAGGCAGGGAGCGTGTCACTTCTGTGTCTCTTAGCATCTCTTCCTTGACACATAATGAAGACTTGTTGGCCGCCTGAATGACCGATTTTGAATCTTACCTCTCATTCCCCCGCTTTCCCTGCAGGCTGATGAAGGTACAAACAAACAATGATAATGTCAAAATTTAAGCAACAGAAAGAAAGAAATGGAGAAATAGGACAATCTATAGACTGAATAATGGAGAGTCAATTATGCTGTATGTGATGTTTTAGGATAAGTACTTTTTTATATTTAGTACTTGTTTATTTACAGCTCAGCCAGCAGGAGTACCAGAGATCCTAAAGAAAAGCCTTCATAGTTGCTCAGTAAAAGGAGAGGAAGAAGTCTTTCTAATTGGCAAAAATTTTCTGAAAGGAACTAAAGTTATCTTCCAAGAGAATGTTTCCGGTAAGTACAAACCATATTAACTTGAATATGCAGGAGGGAATTCTTACTGAGATTTTTGTTATTTATTTACCTTTGGCTTTCATAAGTTCCATAATTACTAGAGAATGACACAATACTTAATATTTCTAACACATTTTTATTTTTATTTCAATCAGATGAAAACTCTTGGAAGTCAGAAGCTGAAATAGACATGGAATTATTTCATCAGGTATTACTCTTAATTTTATTTTAATATTCATGTGTAACTAATCATTTGTTAGCTGAAATGTTTATTCACCCAAGGAAAAAGTTCTATTTCTGGTCTGTTTTCCTCTGAATTGTAAGATATGTTTCTCTTTTGCATGTGTTTGAAATTGTTTCTTTCTCCAGCTTTTCTTTTGCACATAGTTTAAAATTTGTCTTATTCCATTTGTGCTGTAATTAAAACCAAAGAGTAATACTCTCTTCTGGACTCTAAAAAAATTTTCACTAATTCTGTTTTACTGAGTATAAGTTATTGTATTCAAATTACAGTGATTATTGTTAATAAAATAATCAAGATCTTTACCATTAGTTTTTGCTTTGGGGAAGTTGGAAGAAATCTAGTTAGCATGAAAAAATACTACATTTACATATGAAAAAACAGTTTGCAATTTAGTTTTATAAAGTTGTCTTATAGGGACCTTTCTAATGAATTATCCCTCAGCTAGTATATGCAAAGATTAGAAGTAATCAAAGCATCAAAGAGAACATTAGAACCACACTAGGGATTGGGCCTGATAGAAAGGGGCTAAAGTTCTAAGTTGGGGAGAAGCCAGTGTAGAATTGCAGATCAAGAGCTGGTACAGGCAGGGAGGAGAAAACTACCCATCTGGATGAGTAGGAGAAAATGAGCAGTAGGACAGTCTCAGATTTAGAGTGGACCATAGGAGATGGAGTCAGAAAGGAAGTGATCCCAGGGAGTGAAAGCAAACAGAGCCAAGTGAGGAAGGGATCTGAGGCTAGAGACAGCTGACTGCAATGCACACATCCCTCCCTTATGTTTTTAAACAAACACACACACATACACACCCACCACCACCACCAAACAACCCAATTCTACATATGGTATGAAATTAAATTAAAGACATCTGTGAGGACAGTGTTTCTCTATGGAGTATCTTACCAGAGTTCCTTTGGCCTCATGCCACTCACAACCTGTTTTGGAGTAATAAAGACTTAACAGAGTTCAACAATCCAGATGTATTTACCTGGCACACAACAGTAACAGCTCTTGCTGGACTTTAGTGCCATCCTGTTTAACACTTAATTGTTTGGAAATTGTGTGTTTTGTCTTCCCACTTAAAGTGTATGGTTACAGACCATGCCTTATAAGACACTTCTCCGTTTTCTTACAGTACCCAACACAGCACGAGGTACATCATAGAATCAACTAACAAATAACTAATTAGTTGATTTAATTCACCTTTGGAAAGAAAGGTCCCTTTCTGTTGTTTGAGAGCCCTTGACCATTCCAGGGCTTTCCTAGCTTTAATTCTGCCTGGAGCTTTTTAAAAAAATACAGTTTGACATTGTCTATAATTTAGACTAGCTCATCCATGGAAAAGACAGTGGCATGAACATGTTTGTTTTCTGATGGGTTTATCTGAAATAAAATCTCTCATTACAATATCCTAAACAGTAAAATAATCTTCCTAACCAATTAAATAAGTTTTCTAAAATATAAAGCTGACATCAGTGGCATTTTATCACCTCTAGGATAATTTTTTTTTTTTGTTATTCAGTTGTTTCAGTTGTATCTGACTCTTCATGACCCCCTTTGGGGTTTTCTTGGCAAAAATACTATACTTGTTTGCCATTTCCTTCTCCAACTCATTTTACAGATGAGGAAATGGAGGCAAACAGGGTCAAGTGACATGCACAGGGTCACAAAGCTAGTAAATATCTGAGGTCAAATTTGAACATAGGTCTTCCTGACTCCAAGCCCAGCACTTTATCTACTACACCACCTAGTTGCCCAGGGTAAGATTAAAATTTCACAACTTTTCATTCAAAGCCCTTTATAACTTATTACACACTCTATATGTTTCACCAAGATTGGCTTATTTGCTTTCCCCCAAATTCAGCAGGCCTTGTCCCAACAGCACAGGCTGTTCCTCATATCTAAAATATACTCCATTCTTACCAATACTGCAGATGTCTAGCTTCCTTTGTGGCTGAGATCCTGGGCCATCTCCTTCCTAACCAAAGCTTTTCTTGATCCCCATAGTTGTTAGTGCGCTCATTCTCCTCTTCAGATTATTTTACACATATATATGCATATATATGTGTATATATACACACGCACATACATACATATATGTATAAATTATTATATCTTTGTGCTATTTATTATTTACATGTTATATGTTCTCTCCCTCCTTCCCAAAATAAAATGTGAGCTTCTTAAGGGCAGAGACTATATTTTTTATTTGCCTTTATCCTTAAGTGCTATAACCCTAGCACTTAGCAAAATACTTTACACATAGTAGGCACTGAAAAAATTCTTCTTGGATTAATTTAATATTCTTCACTATCTTGTGGTCCCACTAGCATGATACAGAAACTAGAACCAATACAAATTATATCATAGTCACCCGAACCCTTTAACATGTCTTAAGCAGTAAATGTCTTTTTAAAAAAGAAACTTTGAAATCTGGGGTAGTTTAATTTTTTTAAAACACTATTTTTTCAGGGTAGTTATGCCAGCCACTGTAGATTAAAGAAGAATAATCATAAAAATAAGACATGTGGTGGAATGGAAAGGAATTATGTCCTTATTTGGTGTCTATGTCCAGAGGTCCTGGGGTTTTTGCAAGCAAGTATGTAAATAAACTAAATCATAATGTGATCTTCCATTTGATCATATGCTTCTCCTGTTAATTTTGAAATTTTTTTCTTTTTATGAAAGAGATTGTATCTGGATTTTTCAGAGGGATTTTTTTTTGGGGGGGGGAGGGACTGTTATATGATGAAATCATAGCTGGGTGTAATGTATAGCCTTCTCTTATGTGAAAGAAGCCATGGTAGGAAATTTGGGAGTGAGTATTCAGGAAATATTTTGAGGGAAAAGAAACCCTGGGTACATGGACAATATAATATGAAAAGAGAATATGTACATTTAACAATTTAAAAAGAGTACTTGTAAAAATTATAGGATGTCAGGAGTCCTTGAAATATAGTTAGCCATCAGGGCACCCTCAGAACATATGAGAACAAGTAGCTCCTACTTTAGTGTAAAAAATGTTTTGTCAAACAGTTTTATGAATGAAACAAATCAACCCTCCCCCTTATTATTCTATAAGTAACTAAGGAAACCTATTCCAGAATTTCTGTTTTGTACGCCCCATATAAACTTAGGGTGCTGTGTGGAACTCTTCCCCATATATCAAGTTGTCTCTTGTTCTACAAATTTAATTAAATTTTTATTGTTTTTGTTATATTTGACTAATTTTCCCCTTATTTGGCCACATATTTTGAGTTCTCTCCTCACTGAAAGTTGTAGTATAAAGGTTCCTTGAAAGACAACCTTGTAGCTTTTGTTATAAACAGCTAGAATAAATAAATTTAGTTATAATTTTAAAATATCAACCTTTAACATTCCAAATCACTTTTAATGTCAATATATAATTGAATAATAATAAGTTACATTTGCATGGTGTGTTGTGATTTAGAAACAGTATTCTTTCCCTTATAAAATAATGAGAAAACCCCTATTTTTGACCATTTAACAATTAGCTTCACCAATAAAAATCATAGTAAAACCCTTATGCTTGTGTTTTCAGTTACACATGAATACATATTCATATATGTGGGAGTATGTTAATTACATCTATTCCCATTTTAACAAATTTACACAAGTGTTTGTGTTTTTAATTACATATTGAAATAAGTATGTTCAGCCATATTGGAGTTTGGCTTGGAAGGAGAGGCAAGAGAGTTTGTCAGCTTGGAATAGGGTGGTGACTTCGGGGGAGAGATAAGATAACTGGGAAAATTTTTTTCAGCAGGTAACAGATTTAAAGGTACTTTCAGGGGGAATGAGGTTATAATACAAAAAGCAATGTGATATTAAAATGGGAATTTGGCAGGTTTCCATTTTTTCCAAAATAGTTTTTTTTGGGGGCCCGGGGGAGAGTTCCTCTGGGTGTTTTCCCTAGCACATATAAAAATCTATGACACAGAAAAAGAAAAGCTTACAGTTATTTGTGAGCAAGTGAACAGAAGAAAAGACTTTTGGAACATCAAGATACCGTGAAAAATATAGAGGTATATTGATGTTGGGGAAATGAAGGGAAAGGGTCCATTGCATATAAAAAGGGAAAGACCCATCCAGTTGATGCCTTCACAGACTTTGTAGGAATCACTATTCTAAACAAAGGCTTGGCAATTCATTTGCTGTACATTTTAATTCTGACTCTGACACAGGTTTTATTGTATATCTTTGAGCAAGTCTGTATTTCCACAACTGTGAAAAAAAATATAGCAATATGAGATTAACTCAAAAGGTGGTGAAAAATAGCTCATAACAGTGTAAAATAGCAAAGAATATCTGCTAAAAGGGAGATACATTTTTTTCAGAACAATTTGTCATAGAAGAGTTGAAATTCAGTCTTTAAATTCAGTCTCATTTTGTTTTTTCAGTTCAGGAAACATCATGAAAGCACTTTTTTAAGCTATTAAATGTTTTACCTTCTGTGTTTTTTGTGTATTTGGTCTCAGCCCAAAGGCATTCAAATTTTTTTTTTACTTAAAAGCATAGCAGTAAGACAGCTTTTGAAAACTTTATCTCTACTATGAATTTTTTTTTCATATAAGATTTTAAGATTGATGAGGTGTCAAATTGGTATATAAAGAAAGTTAATAAGCCAGTTAATACTAGGATTGAAATTAAATTGTAAAAATGGGTGTGTAAAAAAGTACCTTTTAAAAAAGCAATTTTAGAAGATACTGAAATTTCATTGTATAGTATATAAAGTGAATGGAATTACTACATGGGAAAACTCTTATTTGAAAAAAGGGTATAAACTCTAGAGCAGAAGTCTTAAGCTTTTTGTGTGACATTGATTTCATTGGCAGTCTGAAGCCTATAAGCCCATTCTCAGAATAATGTTTTTAAGTGCATGAAATAAAATATATAGGATTACAAAGTAAAATAATTATATTCAAATACAGTTGTCACAGTATTAAAAAAAAGTTCACAGACTTAACCTTGTTAAGAACTCTGCTCTAGAGTTTGCCATTATTCTTAAAGTTAGAAAAGTACTTTTAGAAATTATGTGTCATTTTGACTGGGGGCAGGATTTATCTGTGACACAGGTGCTATTTTTTAATGAAGTTATAGAAATCAGAAAAGACAAGACTTAAAACATGTACATATCTGAGAAACTGAATTAGTACAGTTGTACCATGTTATGGTGGGATAAAAAAGCCGAGTCTAGACAACATCTAGACAACAGTTTATTTATCCTTGGCTCTTGTTGGAACCAGTTGGTTTCTGCAACCACATGCATTGCTAAATAAATCCTTGTCTAGACATAACTACTTAGTTTTTTGACTCCATTAACAACCATGATGAGATACAGGGGTTAAATGGTTTCCATTTGTTTCTGACAGTTCTTTTTAATGATGCTGACTTGGTTGGCATTTGGCTGGTGTTACCTCATTAGGCTGATAGCTGGAGAAAACAGATTTTATGATGACTCGTAGATGCCAGGCCTGAGTAGCCACTGGTAAATCATTTAATCTATAAATGAAGTCTGAGAAGCAACAGAGTGAGTAAAGAGCTGCCTCCAAATCAGGACCACATAGGTTCAAGTCTCCTTCTGTTACATAGTGGCTGAGTGACCCTGGGCAATTTATTTGATTTCTCTGTGTCTCCAAACAACTCTGATACTTGCAGGTACAGAGCAGGTGCAAAGATGTATTGGAAGAAGTTGTTTCCTTCTGGCAATGAAATCATGAGTCTTTTTTTAAAAAAGTAATAAATGAATTTGCTGTACTCCATGTACATAGTACTGAGGTATGATCAGTAGAATATGTGTGTTGAGTTGTTATTCAGCAATTACTGATTGATTTGTCCTAGTTGATTAATGTTCTCAAATGGCCCAAAGACCTAAATATGTGGTGGGAGGCTTGATCTAAGGTAAATTCCATAAACATAGAGCAAAAATAAAATACCTGGCTTGTGTTAGGATTAAACCTCTGATGCTGACTTCATTATTATCATGCCCCAAACAACAAAGCCAACCAGCTATAGCCCAATTAAGCAACAAAGATCTTTTGGCTCTTTCTACATTCAACTACCTTGGCATTCTTTATGTTTTCAGGACAAAAATATAGTGTTTGCCTCCTGATTTTGTTTCCCATTACTTGAGTCTTTAAAGAAAGGGAGTTCATTTAACCGTACCTGATTCTGTAGTGGCTGAGACTCCTAGTGGTAGTGGGAGTAGTAAAGTAGTGTTGGGCCAGACCTCTTTTCTTTTGTTAAGGTTTTTATTACCACTTTGGAAAAACACTGCTTTTGATGTTTGAGGTCCAAAAATTTTAGATAGCATTTAAATGGCTAAAAAAAAAGCTGTAGAGCAGATTTGAACTGAGGACCATTTGCATGGGAAGATTGCAAAGCGTATAGTAACTTATCAACTTAGCCAGGGCTGTATTTGTTGCTTTGTTCTGAGGATGCTTTTTCCCTCCAAATTTAATTTAAAGAGTTTTAAAGTTTTGGTCCTGGAACTTATAGACCACCTCATTTATTCCTTTCCTTTTACAGAAAAAAAAAATAGGCTTATAGAGGTAGTGTGATTTGCCTAAGGCTACACAATTACTGAGTGGCTGAGTAGAGTTTATAGCCCAGGTTTCTTAATTCCCAGAAAATGTTTTTCTACTCTTTTTTTTTCTTATGGGGTAGAGTGAGGGGAATGGGGGTTGGGAAGGGAGAAAAGGTTGGAAGAAAGGAGAACTTGAAAGGACAGACAGCTGGGTGGGAAATTGACATTTTTCCAGTACAAATAGTATAAACAAGTTACCCTTCTCTTTTAATATAAGAAAAATGTTGGATCTTAGTCTACATTTTCTGCTAAGAAAAATAGCAGAACACGCTGTCAATATGTTCCTATGAAAGCCCTAAGTTCTTTTCCTTTGAATATTGTCAATAAGATCTATATGCAGAGAATGCCTGAAAAGGTTAAGGTCGTACAAGAGTGAATGGCATCTGTCTTCCATTTTCTGAAAACCTGGGAACTTTGACTTTCTGTGAATAAAGTTTGTCATTACAGTGGACCCTAAGATCTCAGCGCCAAACAAACCACGGGGTAAAAGGCTTACATTATGCCTGGCAGTTCTGTATCCATGTCTTGCATCAACCTGACCAATAGGATATATATTTTAATAAGTTCTTTTTTCTTTTATAGCTCATAGGAAAATAAGTCTTAATAAAGTTTTAAGTATTCTTTCCATTTTACCCCTCTGACTTTCTCATGTTTTCTCTTTACCTTTGTACAAACCAGAATCATCTTATTGTGAAGGTGCCTCCATATCACGACCAATATATAACCTTGCCTGTGTCTGTGGGAATCTATGTAGTGACCAATGCTGGAAGATCCCATGATATTCAGCCATTCACCTACACTCCAGATACAGGTATGTCCAGTAAAGAAGCCAGGGTTAAAGTGAATGATTAATTTCTAATTCTTGGAAAGTGTTAGGAGAAGTTGTATCCTACATGCTGAAAAAAAAAGTTAAGTTATTAGTCATTATTATAAAAATTATTGTAATTTTAAGTTTATCAGTTTGTTTTTAGTTATTCACCAAGGTAATTTTATATAAGCTATCTTCTAGTTTTGTGCAGTGAGGTGGCAAAGTAGACAGATTCCTGGCCCGGAGTCAGGAAGGCTTGAGTTCAAACGTGGCCTCAGACACTTAGTAGCTGTGTGACCCTGGGAAAGTCACTTAACCTGTTTGTCTCAGTTTTCTTACCTGTAAAATGAACTGGAGAAGGAAATGGCAAACTACTCCAGTGTCTTTGCCAAGAAAACCCCAAATGAGGTCAAGAAGAGTCAGATACAACTGAAAGCAACTAAATAAAAGTCTTCTAATTTACATTAGACTCTTAGGGAATCAATTATCAAGAGACCAGAATGAAAATATGAGACCCTTTAGCCTTAATAGCTACATGAAGAAGGACATTTAGCTCACCCAATCAACCTTGAACTGAGATCATTGCAATTCTGTGCCAGGCCCAGAAAGTTTTTTGATGATATTTGGGGCATTTGTTTCAAGGTACTGTTTGAAGAGATGAATGTCCAAATGAATGGTCTTTAATAAATGCTTTCCTCTTGGTGGCTCATTTGGAACAGAAATGCAGATAAAGACAAGGCATAATTCCTATAGGGTGCAAGTGTCTTTCACTGTCCTCTGGGTGTTTTTTTACATCTTAAGAAGAAAAGGCAGAAGTACAGAAACCTATTTGCTTAGTCATTTTTATCTTATACCTTAGTTAAATCTCAACTCTAATTTTTATTTGCCTTACGGCACCAAATTGCAGAAGGGCAAATATTTTAGATATAGTTTCAGACAAGTACATAATCATATGCTTTGTCCTACAGTGAAGTAAAGTAAAAGAGCTTTCTTTTTGCATTTTTTTTCTGTTGAAGCCGAACCAGCAAGATCATCAAAGATGATATAATTTTAATGTAGACCTGACTCACAGACCTCATGCTACTATGATTGCCTGAAGGGAAGACACTGTCTTCTAGTAGGAATAGGGTAAAAAAAAAATAGGGTAAAGGAACTGGGATTTACTGATTTATTTAAGTAAGCAGACTCTGGCTACTGATTTGTAACAGAATCCAGGGAGCTTTTCCTGGTTCCCCCAGCTGCTAGGCAGTCAGTTTACTCTAGTACCACAAAGGCTACTGAAGCAGAATCAATAAGCCTTTCATAGCAGGAATATCCATTAAATACAACTCTCTAAGAATTCAGAGTCCTTGTGTTGTACTGTCATGTACATGTGCTGTACTTAGAAAGTCTGCTCTGAGGAGATAAGACTGAAGATCAGTTCTAGGCTTCCTTGTTATGTGCTTGTAATCTGTGCTTTGAAAAAGAATAATAGAATCTCAGATAATATGTTCTGTACTGAAACAACAATCTCATTTTAAAGAATTATTTACTGATTTTAGCTATTAAATCTATGGAACCAATTAACTGTTTGTGAATTGTATGTAGATTTATTTCTTATCCAATGCCCCATAATTCATTTAGCTGATCTACTAATTATGAGGCTCTTGCCTACCAAGATAAATAGTGCAACACAACAACTCTCAAGGGTTATGTACTGTTTTATGTATGTCTGACAGCTCTAGCCATCATTTGAAATTATCTGCTCTGGAATGATACATGGAAAATATAAACTGCATTTGAATAGAAACTCAGTAAAATAAATAAGAACTTGTTTAGATGGAACTCGACTTTTTATTTGCCATCTATTAGGGCTTACTTATTTTTTATCTGAAGGCTTTTTTATTTAAATTTGACATCATGATTCTCTAGTTGATAGGATCATTTGTAATCACTTAGCAATAAGTTAGTAATACATATATTAGCATAGGAAGATAGACTGAAATTTTGATTTCAACTCCCAAGTGAGGAAACTTTCTCTACCACTGCAGCTCAGTACCTTCTCTGCATTTTACCAGCTCAGGGCCTGCCTAGAGCACTGAGCAGTTAAGTGCTAGTATAATATAAACTCATTTTGAATAGGGATCTTTGCATTCTTTGTATTTGTATCTTCAACACTTAGCACAGTGCCCAGCACATAGTAGAAGCTTGATAAGTACTTTTTGATTGGCTGATTGAGGTGACTTGCCCAGAGTCACACAGCTGCTAGGAATCTGAGGTGGGATTTGAGCCAAGATTTTCCTGGCTCCAAGACTGGCTCCCTATATAGCTTACTGCTTCTCCTGATTGTATGCTACCTGTGTTATAGTTTATAAAAATTGAATTGACAGTACCAAATGACTTCATTATATTGACTTTCTAACACTTTATTTGGTAACAAATGTCTGTAATGCTGTGCATTTAGAGTTCTTTATACTTTTTCAATTCAGACTTACATGCCCACTGTATCATATTAATATTTCCAGAAGTCTTCTGAATGGCAGACTAATTTTATCTTGCCAGTAAACTCATTAGCTTTCCCCCTAAGCCTTCCTTCCCTACTACCTTCCATTTATTCCAGAGGGCAACACCGTCTTCCCTGCCCCTCAGGCTTACAACCTAGGAGTCATCCTAGATGCCTCACTGTCTCTTACCCCTCTCCACAAATATCTAAGCTGTTGACGAGGCCTGTCGATCTCAACTTTGCAGCATCTCTTGAATATACCCCCTTTTCTTCTCTGACACTTTTTTCTTGTTCACTCATTTTTCAGTCATGTCTGACTCTTTGTGACCCCATTTGGGGTTTTCTTGGCAAAGATACCAGAGTGCTTTGTCATTTCCTTTAGCTTATTTTATAAATGAGGAAACTGAGGCAAACAGAGTTGAATGACTTGCCCAGGGTCATACAGCTAGGAGATGTCTGAGGCCAGATTTTCTCAACTCCAAGTCAAGCACTCTATCTACTATGTCATCTAGCTGCCCTCTGACACTGCCCCCATTCTAGGATGAGCTCTCATCATCTCACGCCTGGACTATTAGAATAACCTGCTGGTGGATCGGCCTGCCTCAGCTCCTTCCCCACTCCGGTCCATCCTCTGTTTGGCCACTAAAGTGATTTTCCTAAAGCATAGGTCTGACTATATCATTCACTCAGTAAAGTCCAGTGGTTCCCTATCACACACCAGCATCCAATACAAAGTATTCCGTTTTGACATTCAGAGCCCTTCATAACCTAGCCTTCCAACTTTTCCAATCTTCTCATACTTTACTCCCTGACATGTACTCTTAGATCCAGTGACCCTTGCCTTTTGGCTGTTACATGAGCAAGGCAGTCCGTCTCTCAGTCCTTGGCTTTTTCTTTTTTTTTTAATTAAGTTATTTTTAGTTTTCAACATTCACTTCCAAAAGCTTTTGAGTTTTTGATTTTCTCCCCCTCCCTTACCTCCTCCCAAGACAGTGTGCAATCTAATACAGGCTCTACATACACATTTATATTAAACATATTTTCACATTAGGCATGTTGTAAAGAAGTATTAGAACCAATGGTAAGAACCAGGAGAAAGAAGAAACAAAACAACAAAAGAAAAAGAGAGCAAATAGTATGCTTCAATCTGTATTCAGACCTCGTAGTTCTTTCTCTGAATGTGGACAGCATTTTCCATTGGGAGTCTTTTGGAGTTATCTTAGATCCTTGTATTGCTGAAAAGAGCCAAGTCTATGAAAGTTAGTCATCACACAGTATGCCTGTTACTGTGTACAATGTGCTCCTGGTCCTGCTCACTTCACTCAGCATCAGTTCACGTAAGTCTTTCATGGTTTTTCTGAAGTCTGCCTGCTCATCATCTCTTATAGTATAATACTATTCCATTACATTCTTATACCACAACTGATGGGCATCCCCTCAATTTTCAGTTCTTGGCTGCCACCACCATTTTTATGATCTCTTTGGGATACAGACCCAAATTGTTCTCCATAATGGTTGGATCAGTTCACAACTCCACCAACAGTGCATTAGTATTCCAATTTTCTCACATCTTCTCCAGCATTTATCATTTTCCCATTTTGTCATGTTAGCCAATCTGATAGGTGTGATATGGTGGCCCTGGCTGTACCCTATGCCTGGAACACTCTCCCTCCTCTCTTCCCCCTTCTGAATTTCTTTAAGTCCCAAGTAAAACTCCGTATTTTACAGGAAACCTTCTCCCATCCCTCTTAATTCTAGTGCCTTCCCTCTTTTAATTATTTCCTCTACATATTTGTTTGTATACTGTCTCCCCTAATAAATTGTAAGTTCCTTGAGGGTAAGGACTGTTTTTTGGCTCCTTCTTTATCCCCAGCACTTAGCACAGTGCCTAGCACATAGTAGGCACTCAATAAATGTTTATTGATTGATTAATAGTAAACCTGTTAGATAAGAATGTATTGCTTCACATTTGATTGCCGTTGACTTTCATAAATATTTGACCAGTGTTAACATTTCTTTCCCTTGCATGTGTGGAAACAGGTTAATATACAGAAGATAGAACTTTGGTAAAATGTATCTTCACTTAGATCTTGTAGAGAAATAGTTTGTTATTAAAGAAATTTGAAGCAAAATCTGACAATTCGTTTATTTGGATAATTTATAATAAATACCATGATATCATTTAATCAACAGCTAATGCTCTGAATGTAAATGTGAAGAAGGAAATGTCCAGCCCAGCAAGACCTTGTTCTTTTGAAGAGGCTATAAAAGGTACTAGATTAACTCTTCTAAAAAGTTTTAATGGATAAATCTTTACATTTCCTGTAGTACACCTTATTTTTTCCTCCAATTTGTTCATATATAAAGACCTAACTTTTCCATATGACATTTTCCTTCATTTTTCACTCAAATACATTTAGTTGTCTTTGAACATAGAAGAAGAATCTTGGATTTTGTCAAATCTGCTTCAAAAAACTAAAAATACATTTAAACTCCATCCCTGTACTATTCCTGTAATATTGGTCTAGTAATGATCTTTCTGCCGTAGAGGGCTACTTCTAGTGATTGGGTGTCATATTAGGTTGTTTTTCACTCCTGCTTCAATAGTTCATCCTGTGTTACTGATAAAACATATTACAGTGAAATAAATCTTCAGTCAATTTTAAACTAAAAGGTTGAAAAAGCACATAGAGCATCTTATTAACCAATTAAAAAACCCTTTAGTGTGTGATGCTCTGACATTTTCGATTCATCAAGTATCTATTGAGTAAGTGTGCCTGACACTGCTGAGCAAATTGATGGTGTTGTTTCTTTCTATACCTATTCTATTTTTGGATGAATGAATGAATAACAATATTTATTAAGGGCTTTTCTCCTTAATAAATAAGCATCTGCAAAGTTTGAGGCTAAGCACTGGGGATCCAGACAGAAAAATTAAGACTCCCAAGGAGCTCTCATTCTAATCCATGTAAGATATTTCTCCTGGAAGTCAGATTATTCCTCAGATGTTGACTTAACTGTACATGTTTCAGCCCTAAGACAGCAATTGTGTTTGTCTTGAAAATAATTTAATACACTGCAAAAATTTTGTTTCAACATGTTTGGATTTAAAAATAAATACAAAACTTAGGTGATGATGCTTCATATGGTTCAGTGGAACCTTGATTACTTATTAAAGCTAATGTAGTGGAATTTCTGTTACTAGTTACAATAGTAATAAAATGCAATATAAATTTAATTATATTCAAATTGTAGGGCCACAACATAACCAGACCTAATTGACAAATTGGTAATGAATGAATTGTTTAGTACCAGATGGCATCTAGGCATCCACCAAAAACTTTTTAAGAAAACAAAAAATGAGATACTAGAACCATTGGCCTAAAAAACAGCTCTCAGCATATATCTGACTTACTTTCCAGGTTGAGAGAGGGCAGCCAGTGGCCATACTGGTTTGTAATTTGAACTTATTCATAAAGCCTTACGAAAATGTAGGTGATGTAAAAACAACTATTTTAATAAAGATGTACTATGTATATACGTGTGTGTGCGTGCGTGTGTGTGTGTGTATAATTCTAAAAATCTTGAGAAGCAAGATAATGGATGATAATGACCTATATTGCCTCATAAAGCAGAGAGAAGCAGGGAGAATAAAACTAATTTATCGAAAGATTGACAAGAGGTCCAGTTAAGCAAAGTTTTCCTGAGGTCATTTAAGGACAGCAGAAAGGAATAAAAATAGAAAAGATCTGCAGAGATTTTTATAATAAACTTTTTACCATCAAAGACATTAAAGCTATCATACTTGGCCTCTCATATCACAGTCTTGGGTTTGCTAATAGAGGAAGTGGAAATTCACTAAAAAGAGTAAATATGGTTAAAAGCACCCCATTGAAAGGAGTATATAGAGACAAAAATGCAATATCCCACTGTGCTTATTGTTTCTCAAAAAGCGTTTGATTCAGTAGAGCAAAACACTACCTTAAAAGCTCTTTTCCAACATGGCATCTCCCATTATTATATCAAAATTATGCAAGATTCTATGAAAGGCAGAAAAACAGAAATAGCTTTATTCGGTGAGTCACTGATTATAAACATTAGGCAAAGTGTAAAATAGAGAAATGTTATGCTTGCTGAAGATGTTTATCTAATACAGAAGACCGAAGCTGAAGAGGGATTCCTTGTGAGTGGTGAGACCCTCCAGATGCTCCTTTTTATAGTCATTGTGCTAGTTGGTTCAAGCCTTAGAACATTGTAGAGCCTCCTGGGAGAGATTTATAACCATCTACTTAACCATCCATACAGCAAAGATCAAGTGGATGAAGAATGTTGCCTGGATTATGACATGTAGTTGAATGGACAAGTACAAAGCTTGTCCACCTACAGTGGATGTCCACCTGCAGTAGATGGTACAAACGGACAAGTAGGGCAAAAAATTAAGCAAGAGGAGGAGAGTGTGTTGGATTGCTATCAGAAATTGCAAAGCTCCTTTAATTTCCCCAAGTTCTCCCAGAAATAAAGGCTCATCTTTTTAGTATCAACAGTCTACCAGTATTGTTGACATGGAATACAATGATTTGTGGAGTGGAAGGTTTAAGAACTGAATCTTAGGCATTCAAACATGACTATATCAAAATTCAAGACCTCTAAAATTGTAAACCCTCGCTTAAATTGCTAAGGAGACACACACGCATGCACACATGTTACTTCTCAAATGGATCTGTGATCTCAGTGATTTGGATATTGCCTTGAATGATAATGACTGTAACCCATCCAGGCCTGCCCATCCTACAAGACTCTCCATCACACTCTAAGTCAGTGGTGGCATAGTCTGCAATATGTGACCAATGAAGAACTTTAGGAGTAACAGGAGTAAAAATATTGTCCAGGAATTATAGGATAGGAAGATGGGCTAGTCATGTGGTGAGGGTGAGGTAGGACAGATTAGAGACCTGGAATGTTCAACCTGAATCCTCTACATCATAGACAGTGAAGAAGGCATCCAACATGTTGAGTGGAACTCAGTGTTAAACTGACGAGAGGTGAATGAGGGTCTTATAGGATGGGCAGGCGTGGATGGGTTACAGTCATTATCAGTCAAGACAACAGCCAAATCGCTGAGATTACAGATCCATTTGAGAAGTAGCATATGTGTGTGTGTGTGCGCTTAGCAATTTAAGTGAGGGTTTACAATTTTAGAGTGGTCTTGAATTTTGATGTAGTCATGTTTGAATGCCCAAGGTTCAGTTCTTAAACCTTCCACTCCACAGCCAGTCCACTTTATGTCAAGGTGGCTATGGCCTCCCAGGCAGCTTTTGCTGGCTACTTCCAATGGGTGACAACATGGCACAGTGGATAAAGTGCTGAACCTGAAGTGACAGGGCCTGAGTTCTATCTCTGAATCCTCTTTTACTCACTGCCCATGTGACACTGGCAAATCCCTTCACCTCTCTGTTCCTGTTTCCTCATCTTTAAAATGAGAGGGTCCTTCGAGCTCTACATCTGTAATGTATGACACATCCAAGCGTGTAGCTTGATAATGTTGAGCGGTATAAACTAGGGGAGGTGGTCTCCCTTTGCGAGAATTATGGGGATGTGGCTTTACCTAGGGGTTAGAGGCCCTCCCCCACCACTGGCATTCTTCAGAGTGCACTTAAACTTGCTCTGAAGAATGTCTAGATAGACAAGGTAGTTCTTAAAGCCCACCCCCAAGGAACTCTAGTAGATATACTTAACTCTAGTAAATTTCTAGGGAGTGAGGATTACACTAGTCTATATACCTATTCTTTTCTTTCAGACTACTCTCAATAATAAAATAAATTAGGCTCAGAATCACCTTCTAAATTGGCTATTAAACCCTCAAATTTTATTCTCAGGATAGTCCTGAGAATCATGAAGCCCATGTTAGGGATTAAAAACTGGGCCTGTGATTTCATTGGTATAAGGAACTCCCAGTTTAGGAAGCTCCCTCAACCAATTCAGGTCAGCACCTTCTTAGCCTTTAAGAAGTTGTCTAGAGAACTGAGAGGTTAAGGTTTTCTTAGTCACATAGCCACTGTGTGTCAGAGGTGGGACATGAACCCAGGTCTTCTTGGCTTTGAGGCTAGCCCTCTCTCTCCTATATCATACTGTCCATGTAGAAAGGAAGGAAGGAAGAAAAGGAAGAAATGAAGAAAAAGAGAAAAGTATTGCATTGGATAGTATCTTTTTTGTGAGCCACTTCATCACATAGATCATACTCATTTTTCCACCATTACAGTTCCATCAGAAAATAGATTTTTAGGATGTGACTTAAACCCAGCATATTATAGAATTTCTAGTAAATTTCATGTTTCTTTTTGTTTGTTTGCAGTAATAAAAGCCACTAGTTGTAATCTAGAAAAAGTAAATATTCTTCCTAGTGCCTTGATCACTCCACTCATGTCAAGCAGTATGATTAAGAATGAAGACATTACTCCAATGGAAGTAACAGCAGAAAAAAGATCTTCTCCTGTCTTTAAGGTGAGCTACATTGATGTGGGTCCAATCCCTTGACCTGAATCTAAAACATCCTCTATGCATAGAATGATTTTTCTGTGACTTATTTTTCTTATTTTCTCCATTTTCATATTATTTTGTGTTTCCTTTGTGGGTTTTTTTTACTCTACCTTTACTTGTACCTTAAAAACACAGATAATCCTGCTTTGTTGAGTGATTCTTTGATTTCCCTTAAAGTTAGTTGCCTGTAAAAGGAATCTTATTTTCTCATTGACTTCAAATATAAATTTTTAACAAGGAAGGAATTAAGATAGAATAGAATAGCATGTTGAGTATTAGTAAGAGCTTTGTTCAATACTCCCATCATGGCCTCTACACTTTTGTAGGCTTCCTTTCTTCCCTTTGTTTTTCTTTTTGTTTCACTGACTTTAATACTAGTGATAGATATTAACATTTAAATATTAAATGATCTGTTCTTGATTTACATACCACAGAATTTGATTATTTTGGCCATGATTCTGTTTAGTTTTCCCAACACCTTTTAAAAAATTTTTTTTTTACCTTTTACCATTGTCACCTTTTAAAAATGTTCTTTTTTTCCTCCTCATTTGATTATTTTCATAGGTGTACACAGAGTATCATCATTGACCTCTAAAGTGTGGAAAGCACAGTATTTTTAGTTTTTCTAGCTAGAGTTGGTAATGACAAATTTATTCCTTTTTTAAAAAAATTTCTTTTGCCAGCATTTATTCTTTCTTGTTCATACTCCTCTCCCCTAACTGAACAATACAAAGGAGAGAATACTCTTGTATGAAGATACATAGACCAGCAAAATAAAGTTTCTTGTTGGCCATGAACAAAACTGTGTCTTAATATGCAGTCTGTATTACCTTTCTGGCAGCATGTAGTTGGTGTGTTTCATTTTCAGTCCTCTGAACTGGTTCCTCATTTTATTGAGCAGAGTTCTAAAATCTTTCAAAATTGGTTTTTTCCCTATAATGTTGTCATTGTATACATTGTTCTCCTAGTTCTACTAACTTTACTCTGCATCACTTCGTCTTTCTCATTTTCTCTGAAAAAATTGTTTTGTCACTTTTGTGGCACAATGATCTTCCATATTACATTCATGTACCGTAATTTGTTTAGTGATTCTCCAATAGGACAGCCCTTAGTTCTAGTTTGGGGTTTCTTTTTGTGTGTTCAGAATACCAGGATGCCCGTAGATTGAGCCAGCACAACTTTCTTTACTCCATACTTCTGCTCACTTGTGTGTCATTATTAGCATATGGTTTTGGATTTTTTTTTTTAGACAACAAAGACAGTTGGATCAACTCAGCAAACATTAGAAAATATCTCCAACATATCGGGAAGTGGATCATTTTCCTCTTCCTCTTCTCACTTACCTCCCGAAAATGAAAAGCAGCAGCAAATTCAGTCTAAAGTATACAACCCAGAGACCCTGACGAGTCTTCAGACACAGGACATTTCACAGCCAGGGACTTTTCCAGCAGGTGCTGCTGCTGGCCAGCTGTCCAGTAGCGATGCCTTGTTGCAGCAAGCAACCCAGTTTCAGAGCAGAGAACCCCAGTCGAGAGAGGTGCTGCAGTCTGAGGGCACTGTGGTGAATCTGTCCCAGCTGACTGAGACAGCACAGCAACAACAGCCGTCACCCCTGCAAGAACAAGCACAGACATTGCAGCAGCAGATTTCGTCCAACATTTTCTCACCACCCAACAGTGTGAGTCAGCTCCAGAATACCATACAGCAGTTACAAGCTGGAAGTTTTACAGCCACTGCCACCAGTGGCAGCAGCGGAAATGTGGATTTGGTCCAGCAAGTCCTCGAGGCCCAGCAGCAGTTATCTTCAGTTTTGTTTTCTGCTTCAGATGGCAATGAGAACGTCCAAGAACAACTCAGTGCTGACATTTTTCAGCAGGTCAGTCAAATTCAAAACAGTGTAAGCCCTGGAATGTTTTCTTCAACAGAACCAGCTGTCCATGGCAGGCCAGAAAATTTAATGACTGGAAGAGCCGAAAATGTCCATCCCCAAGCTGAGAATGCATTATCCAGTCAGCAGCAGCAGCAGCAGCAGCAACAGCAGCAGCAGCAGCAAGCGATGGAATCATCAGCCGCCATGGTGATGGAGATGCAGCAGAGCATCTGCCAGGCGGCCGCCCAGATGCAGTCAGAGTTATTCTCTTCAACTGCCTCTGCAAATGGGAACCTCCAGCAGTCCCCAGTTTACCAACAAGCATCACATATGATGAGTGCGCTGTCTACCAGTGAGGACATGCAGATGCAGTGTGAACTTTTCTCTTCTCCTGCAGTTTCTGGGAATGAAACTTCTACGACTACAACACAGAAGGTTGCGACCCCTGGCCCTGCCATGTTTCAGACTTCAAATTCAACAGATGGAGAAGAGGCGGGAGGACAAGTAAAACAGATACAAAATAATGTATTTCAGACCATGGTGCAGATGCAGCACAGTGGAGAAAACCAACCTCAAGTCAACCTTTTTTCATCTTCCAAAAATATGATGGCTGTTCAGAGCAGTGGTGCTCAACCACAGGGTAATGGTCTGTTCCAGCAGAATAATGAGATACTGTCTCTTCAGTCTGGAAGCTTTATACAGCAGCCTTCTCATTCCCAAACTCAGCTTTTTCACCCACAGAATCCTATTGGTGAGGCTCAGAATATATCCCAGGAAACCCCAAGTTCTCTCTTTCACAGCCCGAGTCCCATTGTCCACAATCAGACTTCCACTTCATCCTCTGAGCAGCTGCAGCCTTCAATGTTCCATTCCCAGGGCACCATGGCTGTGCTGCAGGGTTCTTCTGTTCCTCAAGACCAGCAGCCAGCCAACTTGTTCCTTTCTCAGAGTTCTATAAGTACACTTCAGAATAACACGGTGTCTCAAGAAGAGCAGATCTCATTTTTTACAACACAAAACTCAATTTCTCCCCTTCAGCCGGCACCAAACACTGAGCAACAAGCTGCTTTTCAGCAGCAGACACAGATATCTCATATTCAGTCACCTATGCTTTCCCAAGAACAGGCACAACCTTCCCAGCAGGGTTTGTTTCAGCCTTCAGTATCTTTAGGTGCTCTCCCACCAAATTCGATGGCCCAGAACCAACAAGGGACAATCTTCCAATCACAGCATTCAATAGTTGCCATGCAGAATAGCCCTTCATCCCAAGAGCAGCAGCAGCAGCAGCAGCAGCAACAGCAGCAGCAGCAGCAGCCGCAGAATATCTTATTCAGTAATCAGACTACCATGGCTACAATGGCATCCCAAAAGCAACCACCACCAAATATGATATTCAGCCCAAATCAGAATCCTTTAGCCAACCAAGAGCAGCAGAACCAGGCTATGTTTCACCCACCAAACAACATGGCAACAATGAATCAAGAACAGCAGCCCATGCAGTTTCAGAACCAGAATGCAGTTTCTTCCCTCCAGACCCCAGGATCTACCCAGGCCGAGCCTCCCCAGCCACCTTTGTTCCACGCCTCTCCCCAGATTCAGTTGGTCCAAGGGTCACCCAGTTCACAAGAGCAGCAAGTCACACTCTTCATCTCTTCAGCTTCCATGTCTGCCTTGCAGACCGGTATGAATCAACAAGACCTCCAACAGCCTCCCCTCTACTCTCCTCAGAACAACATGCCGGGAATCCAGGGAGCTGCAGCTTCACCTCCGCAGCCCACTAGTTTATTTCACAACACAGCGGGAGGTACAATGAACCAATTGCAGAATTCTCCTGGCTCATCTCAGCAGACTTCAGGAATGTTCTTATTTGGCATCCAGAACAGTAAGTGGTTCTGTTTCTAGTGGTGTTTTATTACTCATCACATGTGTTGGATACAATGGCCTAGTAATTGTCAGTTGACTTTTTTTTAGCTCTGTAAGTTTCGAGCCGCACCGCCCCCCCCCCCCCAAGCTTTTTCCCTGGGATATAGCAATAGACTGAAGATCCTGGCCAGCCAAAAGGTCGGCTGTGTGCACAACGCCTGCTGGGTGAAAGCGTGCGGATGGGTTAAATTGCTCAGTTTCCAAGTACCAGCTCTTTAAGCGGATAAGTTGCAGCGAAGGTGCTAACCTCCATTGGTGGAGGAAGCTTCCCAGCCCAAGAGTTGCTCATACTGTTGACCTTACACTTCTCTGCTGGGCAAAATGCTAGATGCCGGAGACTCAAAGATGAGGCTTTTCCAATATGGAGCTTCTGTCTTACATTTTATCCTCCCAACAGGCCTGGACAATAGGTGCCATCATCATCCCCATTTTATAGAAGAAGAAACTGAGGACAGACAGAGATTAAGTGACTTGTGTCTGAAACAGGACTTGAACCTTGATCTTTCTGACTTCAGGGTCAGCACTCTGTACACTGTACCACTTTTAGGCAGTTCAGGGATGGAGGAGTATCTCTGCCAGTGCAGAGGCAGGAAACAGCAGGTTAGCTGAGACAGAAAGTACACAAAGGGAGATGATGTGAAATGACCGTAATAATGATAATAATAGAAAGTATTTATATGACACACTAAGATTTTCAAAGTACTTTACGTTGGTAACTTATTTTATCATAATCCTAAGTCCAAAATAGAAAATATAGCTTGGATCCAGATGCTGTAGACCTTTAAATTCCTGCCAGAGATGGCATTGTTCTTCTCTAAGTAAAAGCAAGCCGTAGAATGTTTTTGAGTAGGAGAGTGGCATGGAAAGAGCAGTATATTAAGAAGATTATTGTGTGAAAGATGGATTTGAGGAAGGGAGAAATTAGAATCATTGAAACCAGTTAGGAGATTCTTAGAATAGCCAAGGCAAGAAGTAATTAGGTTTATAAATAAATTTAGAGTAGTAACAATTGGAGTAGAGAGAAAATGTAAGAGGTAGAATCAGTAAGGCCTTGCACCTGATTGGAAAGTGGAAGAATTGAAGGAGGCTGTGGTTTTAAACCTGAGTGATGCAGGGTTGAGTGTACTAGCAGCTAAAATAGGGAAGATGGATGGGAGGGAGAAAAACATTTTAGGAGGAAAATAATGAATTTAGGTTTGGACATGGCAAACTTGAGTTGCATCTGGTTGTACATAGTACAGTAATACAGTAGACAGAAATGACTGGAATTCAGGAGAGAGTTTAGAGCTAGACAGAGATTTGGGAAGAAGCTACACAGAATGTGAGCTCCTTAAGGAGAAGAGAGTATGGAACTTTGTATCCCAGTACTTAGCAGAGTACCTGGCACATAATAAATGCTTAAATCAATATTTGCTGATGATAGCTGTGCTGAAAATGTCTTCTTACTATTTAACTGAGGTTCAACTGGTTTTTCCTATCTATTAACTAGGAGTATCTGAAATAAAATAGATTTAAACTTCAGATATTGGATTCCAACGTTCATAGGTACACAGATTGGGCGGTTCCTCATCTAGTCCAGTCCAGTGTTTTTGGGAAAAGGATACTCATAACTGAAGCTAATATTGTCCAAGTAAAAAGCCAAAGTTAAAAGAATCATTTTTAGATAAGGAAACAAAAGCATATCTAGAGGTGACTTGCAAAGGGTCACGCCCAGAGATGGGATTAAGAACCAAGCCCTCTTGACTCCAAATTCAGGACTCCTTCTAATGCTCTCCATCGTGAGAGTCTTTGTAATATCAATGACTTATTTCAGTCATATGCTTTCTTTCGACTACATAATACTGAGTTTTATTCTCCAATACTCTGTGTGTGTGTGTGTGTGTGTGTGTGTGTGTGTGTGTGTGTGTGTGTGTGTATTTACTTGTAGATGTACAGTAGGCAGTTAAAGATGACTGAAACTCAGGAGAGAGTGTAGGATTAGTCACATAGATTTGAGAATCAAAAAAAGAAAATCTGATCATTGAACCTTATGAGAGGGAGTTACATATCATGAAGGGGAAGAAACGTAACAGAAAACACTTGGCTGCGTGGGTAGCTTTCCAGAATTTAGACAGTTTTATTTTAAATGTCTCTGTAGACTGTGGCCAGCTTTTAACCCCTGGACCAGCAGGATTGCCAGATCAGCTAATGGCTATAAGTCAGCCAAGTCAGCCCCAGAGTGAAGGTCAGCAACCTGTGACAACACTTCTGTCTCAGCAAATGCCGGAGAATTCTTCACTGTCATCATCTGTAAACACCAACCAGAACATTGAAAAGATGGATTTGCTTGTTTCATTGCAAAACCAGGGAAACAACTTGACTGGCTCATTTTAACTGCATATGAGTAAGTGTTGCATTTTGATTTACTAGTCTTGTTTCCTGCTGAAAGGGATCAATTAGATATGTATTTAATGACTTGAATAAGTCATACCTAGGATGGATGCTTTCAGCAGCATTTTTTAAAATTCCTGGGATCTTGGGGTAATTTTGGCCACTTAAAGCTAAGAAGGCTCAAGACTTCTGAGATATGAATAGAATTTACTATCTCTATAGTTTAGATATGTAAGAAATGAACCGAGCTTTTGTTTCCACAGAAAATGTCATATGCCAGAAAATCTTATATTTGTAGGGGAAGGCAGGAAAACTAATGGACTAGAAAGGCTTGGAAATGTTGATTAATGCTTCACTAGGATGTGGGTGCCTGCTTATTCGCATATCTATAGGTGAACAACTCCTTCCTTGTACTTCATATAAAATCCACGAAGTTCGAAGGCCAGAAGAGACTTTCATTACTCTTCTTATGCTACTGGTGAAGGAAGCTCAATCTTTTTTTTCTAAATTCACTCATGGCCAGGTGGAATTCTTGGGAAGATTATTATTTCTAACAGATAATTGCCAACAGATTTCATTTCTACATCTCACAAAAATTGAATATCGAATTCCAGGAAATCCTAAAAATAGGAGAAGAAATGTAATAAATTATAGTTCTAAGCTTATCAGTGTATTTTCCTTTCAGCCGGTTATAGTTAATTCTTCTTCTTTTTTTTTTTTAACAGAAATTCTGTGAAGGAAAACCCAGTTCCAGGATGCCCTTGGAGCTTGTGACTGATTGCGTTTGTACTAAAGTGAATGGAACTAAGTTGCTCTATAAAAAAAAAAATTACACCAAAAAACTATGTTTGAGTAAATATGTAGATTTTTACCCTCCCTGCAGAAGAGCACATTTCTGCTACTTGCTGCAATGATTAATCAACAATATTATCATATTTCATATTCCTAATAGCAATAATGACTTAAGAATTTATGTTTGTGTTCCTGTTTTGGTAAATTGTTGCTATCTTCCTAAGCACAGTGCCTCTATAAGGTACAGTATGAATTCAAGTCCAGTCCACCCGGTCATTATTGCTATTAGAAAATAACCCATAATGCCATTTTACTTTTATTCGTTCATTATTTTTTTCTCCCACGTCTTTTCTGTTAAGATTTTTGGAAAAAGGATACCCATAACTGAAGCTAATATCGTCCAAGTAAAAAGCACAGCTATTGGTCAAAGTAAAATAATCATGTTTTTAGTTTTCATAGAGAGCCTGAAGAGCTTACCCAATGACAAGCTGTAGTAAGAATACTCCTAGAAGGCAGATGTGTCTGTAAGCAGATGCTCTGGTAATGGAACTGGGAAGAGCTGTAATGCTTTAAGGCTCCACATCAGAGAGTTGTTCATTGATTTCTATGTTTGTGTACAAAGATGTTAGCCTGTAATTGTGCATAGAGTAGTAATGATCTTGTTCTACAAAAATGAAGGCAACAATTTATGGTAAATTTTGTTTTTATATTTTCTGTAGTATCCTGTCCTGTAGGAGTAATTCAAATGGCTGAAGTTTCAAGTCCTTTGTAATCTAATTTGTATTCTTTGGTCAGAATTTAACCTAACTCAGCCTTAGACCAACATTCCTTTTTTATATGTGTCCATGATTGTTTTCTTCACTTTTTAGTTTGGTTGCAAGCAACTATGAATACATTACTGGCTTTAGGATCCTCTAGCAGCTTAAAGAAAATAAGACCCCATTTGACCCAAGGTGATCTAGCAAGTCCTGCAACACAGGGAATGAGAAAAGGTCCCTTTCATAAATTGAAAGGGGTAGGAATTGACTCCAGGAAAGACAATGCATTTTTTCCCATGAACGGTGCTGTTGTAAAGTCTTCAAAAAAAATTTTTCCCTCCAACGGGAAACAGAAGCTAAGTTTTCTTGAAATACCACTTCTCCCTGAGCTGCAGTGACTGTCATATACTTGTCACCTCAGTGCTTTACAATTTCGAAGTGGTCACTTTCCTGATAGTTCCCATAAGCCTTAGGCTTTACAGGGTCATACTGTTCACTTAAAATGAAGAATTCACTTGTTATATCTGTAAAGAGCAAAAGAACACACTCCGGGACTTGCAGGTGTAGTGCTGGTTATAGAGTTTGGGTGCTTTGACCAACCCGAGGAATGTTTGCTTCTCACTACAACCTCTTGTCTGGCCACATGCTTATTTCCTGTTCACCTTGTGGCGTGTAGAAAGCTGTTACTGCAGTTTAGAGCCAAACTGGTGTGTGTAGCTTCTAAATCTTGGTATAATGGTTTTGGTATTCTTGTCGTTTCCATTTTGTTTTATTGTTTTAAGTACAGAAGAATAGCCTGTAAATTGTTCACCTTTTCCGTTTACTGTATTATGTTTTCTATCTTTGTATACTCAGTTGAATTGTGTAGAATTGTGGTGGCGTTGGTTTTGTTTTTATAACTAGATTTTTCTTATTTGTGATGGTCTTTCTCTGTTATTTGTATGCTTTCTCTACCCTGTCTTTACCATATCCTTCTTTCTTCTCTCACAAGCATATCTTTCTCTCTCTCTCCATCCTCTTAGCTCACCCTTTCTACCTCTCTCCCCTCCCATCTTTCTTTTTCCTTTCTTTCTCTCTCCCCCTTCCTCCCTCCCTCCCCCCTTCCTTCCTTCTCTCTCTGATTGAGAGGCATTGAATTACGTTTTCAGTAGTACAGGCTTCTTGCCGATATGAAGGGAACTTTTCAGAAAGAGACCTGCTCTGGGTCATTTAATTTTGAATACAGTTTTCAATCGTTCAAGTTTTGGATGGTTTATATCTAATGTGTGTTTCATTTTTTTGGAAAGCTATATTTTGTATTTAGGAAATGGTATACTATTTTGCTATTTGTACTGAGTGAGTACATTGGCATAAATATAAAAAAATTTATATATATATATATATATATACATATATATAAACTATTCTTTTTGCCACACATTTTTGTGGTAAATTTGTGAGTTTGTCTGATGTTCTACCACAACGTGGCGTCTGATAACAGTGAGGGGGGTTTTGTTATGTCTTTATTAAGTATTTAAGTACTTTTTGCAGCAGAAATGACCTGTTCATCTGTGGCCATTCCATCAGGCAGTGCATTGTTATTAGTGGGCTAATGGCAGCTTCACTGTGTTTGCTGTGTTTGTCACTCTGCAGCAATGTGTTGGAGTAAGGAAACTAATTTTGGCAATTGTGTCATACGGTGTTTCACCAGAATGAGCCAATCAGCTTTTGCTCACTATATATTTAATATTTTATTATTGTTGTTATTATTAATTGGCTTACTTGTTCTATGCCTTTTATTTATAAATACACTAAAACTATATTACAGTTTTAATAAAGAACATTTTCCTCACCATATAATGCCCAGAGCTACATTTTAATTTCTCTAAGCCAAAATTTTTTTTCTTTCCCTCCCTATCTTCTCCATTGAAGTGGAGAAAACTCCCCTAGAATATATAGTTCAGGATATGAAAAAGATAAGCTGTAACCCAGTGCTTCACTTCCAAAATGTAAAGCCCTAACAGAGCATAGAATGTCAATTGTAGTATCAGGGTGACCATACCCAGCCGCTATATAATTGGGGCATAGAAATAAAATTCATTTGGTCAGTTTATTTCTGTGTTTTCCTAGAATATTTTCTCAGTGATGACCCAGAAGCTTCAATAAGACCCATTTATTCACCATATTCCAGGACTGGAATATTTGACAACACTGTGGTTATAACTTCATCTTACAAAAAGATTGGCTTGTGTACTGATTTACTTTGTTTAGAAGGACGTTTACTATTGGGAAATGGTCGATTGTCAGTGCCAAGTCACCGGGGACCAATTTTCTGTTTTACAATATCTTGTTGAGAACAGTACCTATACCTGAACTGTACTGATTCACAGTTTTGGGTGGAGGAAGAAAACCCAATTTTCATGTGTTTCATAAATTTGGAGATTGTTCATTCAAGGGCTGTACTGTGCTACCATATTCCTGTTATTTCACTAATGGTGACTTTTCTTTATTTTTTACTTTGTTAAATTTACATTATCTATTTTAGGTCAATGTTAAGTGTACAACATTCTGAACACGTGATTTGGTTACAAAAAGTATTTGTATTTTGAATGAAGGGTTAAGCTCAATGGTTGGTTTGTGCTAATACTGCTGCTTTCAAACAACTGTTACAGATGGGAAAGAGACATTCAGTGAGCCAGCAAAGAGCCTTAGAAGAAACAATTGATCATAATTGTTTCATGGCAGAAGGACCTAAATATACTGTGAACCACATGATATTTCCTTCATATTGCTATATTCAACATGTTCTTAATTTCAGCAATGAACACTTATGCTTGGAGCTTATCTGCGTGTGTGTGTGTGTGTGTGTCTTTGTGTGTGTGTCATTTCCCTGGTTATTCATTCCATTATGCTTTGATGCAAGTATAAAGAATGACTGGAGATTTGTTTTTATTTCTGATCTTTAACATAAGGGGTCACAGTTACCTTTACCAATAAACTACCAAGATTCACAATATTTTTAGCCCAAGCTTAAGCTAAAACACTTTAATAATTTTTAGTTATCAAGAAGTAATGAAATTGAATTTTCTATGTTTTACTTTTTGAATACATTACATTGTTTAAGAAGAGACATTAAAACAATATATGCTTTTTTTCACAATAGTGAAACCTGAGAAACATCTGGAAATAAAGACTGGAATAGCATATTGCCTTAATAATGCACAGATCCAACTTTCAATAGGAATGTTTCCAAACATTCAACAGATGGAATCTTAAAAGTTTATGTTTTATTGAGAAATTTTCTCTTCTAATATGTTTGCTAATTGGCAAATTAATATACTATGAGCCAGTTATCTTCATTCTTTTTATTGTTATAGACTGTACCACTTTTCTGGGACAAGCACCTTTATAGATGTATACTGTTGTCACAGCGAGGATTGATTGAGTAGAGGATACAGATAACCGTCACAAGTAATGGGAAAAAAGTGAAAATGTGTGCTCTGGTAATGAGTCAGTAGTGTCATCTTTGTGTAAGGACAGTACCATATAATGTAGGGTAAGGTAGCGTCCATCCTCCACCTATTTGTTTCAAAAGAATTAAAACTATAATTATTTTGAAATATTTTAGTAACAAAATGGGTAGGTGATGTTCTTAATGTAAAAATATCAAGATAGTAAAACAAAAATTACTTTAGTTATGACTTCATCCAATTAACACTGTCTTACCTGCCTCCTTCCCTTGAGCTCCAGTTGTTTTTTTTCCTACTCCGTGCTAGTTTTCATTAATTGATATAGTTCAGTTCAGGTATTCTACCGCTGATATAATTCAGGAAGCCTTTAAAAAATATTTTATAAATCCAGATTAAATACTTATTTTCAAGTGCCTTTCTTACTTTGACAATGCCATCTTTAAAAAATTTTGTTTAGCATTGCCAAAAAGTGTATACCTTTACACTGATAGTTTAGTATTATCCCTTACTTTATTTCCCACTAGTCTTTTCTCCGTTTCTTAACTACTGCCTTGGAATTCTGTTAAGAAACATTGCCTGAAAAGCATTTTCCATAAGTTTTTATTCTCCTTTGTCATATAAATAAAATATTTTATTGAACTTTTGGGGATGAGAGTAAAATGTATGTTTTATCATTTGGATATTATATAAAATTACTATAAATAAGCCATTTCTCATTTTTATCAATCTTGATCCAATTATAATTTATATGTGCTGCTAATGTAATTCTGACATAATACCATACCTGTAACTCACTGCAGTTATAAGTACCAAGAAAGGGGTTTGTAAAGTGTTTACCCTGTTTATAAGAGAATTAAATCCCTGCAGTGCGGTTTAAGGAAAATTTAACCATACCCATATTTTTAAGTAGAAAAGGTAAAAAAATTCAGTGTTATATTTCTTGATCAGTTTTCTTTGAGTATATCAGAACTTCAGTTCAGTTCAGTTTCAAAAACTAGCCCCCCCCCAAAAAAAAGTTGCACCTGAATTATTGAAAAGCAAAAGTGATCCCTTTAGAACAGATGTAGTTAGACTGTCAAGTTAAGCTTTGTCCTGTGTTTCCCTCTTGATATGTCCACATTTTAAACCTCAGTCAAATGTAATAGCAGAAAATTGAGTATAAGTAGGAATTAGCAAAAGCAGTGAAAGTTGAAAAGGGAAATTAATGGTAAAGTTAATAAGAAGCTGAGATGAAGTTCCTTCATTTATTCCTAAATGATAGCTAGCACAACCTCTCATAGTTAAGAAATAATGAAATTGAGTCTTTTGGAAGGAGACACTGAGGAAAAAATCCAACTGCTCTCTTTGTATGAGTATTTTCATGACTGTTCACGGCACCTTGAGACTGCAGACCTTTATGCAGTATTTTTAATATCTAATTCACAGTATGCACTTTAATCATTACAAAGAAGTCAAGGGTGCTAAATAGTGGTCATACTTTATTAATGAATACTTTTTAATGATCTAAGGTACTTCGTCATTTTTGTCTTGGTAAACCAAGACACTGTGGGTATGTGACTGTATTGTGTGAATATCTTCCAAATTATCTGTATAATTAGGATTAAGCCTTTGAAGTCTAACCAGTCATAAAGGAAAAATATTAGGCATGAATAAATCTGTTCTGTCTTTTTAAAATCATAAAACCAAGCACATTAAAAATTTTTTGTCAGCCCACTTGTTTGAGGGTTAATTCCATGTATTTTTATGTATATAAACATATTATGGTATATAATTTTGTACATATAGTATATGTATATATGTATACTATATATAACTGGATCTAGCAGAAGTTTTTTTTCTTTTGGTACTCAACATGTAATCATGTTGATATTATATAAACTTAAACAGCTTATCCCTAATGGTTTATGAGTGATGCTATTAAATTTCATCAATTTATTATCGGTAGGATCTGTAGAAATGAAAAGTTTAAATATATAGGTTTGGGTACACATACACTCAATTTGGTTATAAATAATGTTCAGTTAACTATTTGGTATAATATTCTCTTCATTAAAACTTATACATGAAATGGCTTTGATTTAAACATATATTTGGATTATTCTATCTTAATTTTTTAATGAAACTTGACAGGTGCTAAAGTCTTCTGTTCATTGAATGGGTACATTGTGGACAGTGGTGAGACAAACTTTTATCTTACCTACTTACCAGCATGAAATAGCCCTGCTGTGGCTGGAGCGCTTATCAAAACAGTAACATCTTTCATTCCCTGTACCCACTGAGTTGTGTGTGTGAGATAGTCAGCAAAGTGGCCAAGTCATTCTAACCTAAACAATTTCAAAAGCCATATGAACATTAATTTCTAAGACAGTGAATTATATTCTCGTTTCTCTCAGCTATTTTCATCCTTATAATCTGTAAAGTTGATATCTTGGGCTTGCTATCCAGTTCCTCATCTGTTTTACCATATTTTAATTTTCTACTCTAGCAAAGAAGCTGACAAGTTTAGGAAAAGCATTTATCTTGCACCATAACTTAGTTGTTTTTTTTTTTAAGGTAAAACTTTTAAATATTAAAGTAGCCTTCTAGGAGAATTCACAGACTGCTCTTGTTATGTACAAGAACTTCATGGAGAACACTATGTTAGTATGTGTGGTATGTTTGTCTTAACCTATGCTTCATCTAGAAGTGAAATGAATTATTATATTTTTCACTATAAATATTCATTATTGTTCTCATAGTTCTATGATCTCATCTACATGAATAAACCCTCAGAAAACCAGATTGCAACCTATCTATGCCTGTCTGTACTATGTGACTGTTGTTCATGTCCTTCTTTAAACTCACCAAAGAAGATCTAAAACAAATGCTAAATAAAATAAGATGTAGACAATTGAATTATAAAGTCAAGTAAATTTGTTCAATAGTCCATGTGCTTTCATAATTATTCCTTACTCCCTTTCTTACCATGTGTATACCATTACTTTATCTGTTTGCAACTCCTAGCTAGCTCTGAATTGACTTAATAGGTAAAGCACACAAACTTTTCACATTTCAGACATCAAATATATATGAAATGTGTGACTTCTCAAAATTTTTACCTCCTTTCGCACTGATTGCTTTGGGAAACTTAGCAATGGCAATTACATAGGACAAGATGAAAAGCCAATTTCTCCGCCCTCATTTGCAAATTGCTATAGTGTATGATGCTATATCCTCCTATTTGTCCAGGGTCCTGAATTTAGGAGTCATGAAGACCCAGGTTCTAGGCCTAACTTTACCACTGAACAGCTGTGTGACCTTGGACAAGTTATTTAAACTCTTCAGGCTTTAGTTTCCCCATCTATAAAATGAGAATAACGGTCTGCCTATCTGAACAAGGATGTTAGAAGACGTGAGTGAGATGAGCCCAAAGTGCTATCAAATTGTAAGGGATGGCCTATTTCCTCTTTCACTGACCAGCACCCAAGTTTTGATACTCAGAATTCTACCAGATTGTTAGTCATCTTCCAAGTGGTAATTCTTACTGTAAAAAACCTATCTCAACCAAACTTGAAATACCGTTGAGTTACCCCAAATGTTACTTTTCAGGTGTCATTTGCTTGACTGTTGTAGAATCTTCTCAGATATATTACTCTTATGTGTTATGGCCCTGGGAAGGACCTTAGCTCAAACTGGCTTCTATTTACTGGGTTCTTTTCCTTCACTAAAAATATAGTGTCTGAGATGTGTGCCCTGTAACTTGTAGATGTACTTCATCACACTAAAATCGGGAAGATTTTAGTGACTTCTATTTATTCCATTGATTTTGAGTTATTTTCTTTTGATATAATGAATGCATCAGTTCAGCTCACCTTGTTCTTGCTCTTAGATAAGCTCCAAGCAGTTGTTCCTTTTGACTCTTTCTCCCGCTGTTGTTTTTATTTGATCTTTCAATATGCTACAATTTTTGAGTAATCCATTCTTTAACCAAGTGGTTTATCTGCCTTTCTGCCATTTTTTTTTTTGCTAGAGCGCACTGATCAACCACTGAGCTACCTTCTTCCATTGTCCTGCAGTGATGTGAAGGTAGCACCAGATGTTTTTTGTGCATTTTTGTGTATATGGCTTTCGTAGTTGGGATTTTCAGAGCACTGATACCAGATGTTTTCAGTTTGTTCTCCGGGGAAATTTCATTTGCATCTATGTTTTTAGCTATCTGTGATAACTTGTTAAATATTAAAAAATATTTTGCTTCTATTGGGACATTTGTATACTCGCAACTATATTTCTGTAAACAGCTGCAGTCAAAAATAAAACATCGAAAGTTTTCTTTTTGTTGTGTTAACCGTGTCCCTTTTTTCTGCAAGAATTGTTGCATAAATAATGAATAAAATCGTATATTGGTTGAAAAGAGGGAGAGGTTACAATACATTCTGGATCAGACAGATTGCAGTCCCAACTGCCCCTGAGGTCTCTGAAGAACACAGCATTCATCATCCAGACCCAGATAATGCATATTAGGATTAAACAAGATCCCACCATTCCTTTCAGAAGCATGAACAGCCTGGCCCTGACACGAAAGTCTTTACTCAGGAAGTATGGCTGGAAAAATGAGTAAACAAAACACTAAAGATAAAATAGAAATAAGGATGGTTAAGACACAGAAAGAAGAGCATCCTCTACAAACAAAGCCTTAAAGAAAATCACCCATTTGCCACAGACTACCAGGAAATTCCTAGCACTAAAAATTAAGATTTTTTAAATGATCTACATGCAATGAGAATTCTAGAGGAAGTAAATGGGAGTCTACACTAGTGAAAGAAAGAGGAAGGAGTGGAACCTAGCATCTCAGAGTGTGCAAGTCCGTACAAATATAGAGAGGAAGGGGCGATAAACCTCATTTTCATTGGAACTGGCAAGGGAAAGTTGAATACACGTACAAACATAGTCTGGTGTAAAGAAACAAATTCACCAGAGAATCGGGTGGGAATAGAGAAAGGGGAAATGAGAAGGGGGGGTGGTGGTAGACTCCAGCAAATGAAACCCTAGCTTCCTAGAGTGGGCTGTAAAGGGGCAGGAAAAGAAAAAGTAAGCACTAATACTACGCACATCCCTCCCACTACTGCTCTCTTTGTAAAGAGGATTGAGGGGAACAGACATGGGTAAAAAGAGGACAGGATTGAGAGGATTACACAATTAACAATCATAGCAACATGAATGGGACCAACAGGACAAGCTAGAATGGATTAGAAAGCAGAATGCAACAATATGTTGTTTACAAGAAATACATGAAACAGAAGGGTTCATGCAGAGTTAAAATGAGGGACTAGAGCCTTTACAACCTCAGACAAGACAACACGCTACAAATAGATGATTAAAAGCCAAATCGAATGGCATAGCATCTAAATGCTCAAAGACAAAATCAAGGAATAATAAATAAAAGGAAGAAATAATATGTAGCATACAGAACCTAACAAAGGGCAGACTGAGACAGTTCTCTGAAAGAGATCCTTTATTAGCAGGGGCAATTTGGCCTGGTTACAAAGGGGTCTTTTGAAATCCTTCCCTTTATGCCAAAGACCTGGAATGAGGGCTGACAGCATCTTTTATGCCTAGGTGTATCTTCTTTCTGATTGGCCTGACGGTACATCATTTGGACCTCCCCTCGTAAATGTAAGGCAACCCTGATTGGTGGACATTTTAATGGGAGGGTGGATGTAACAACAATGTTGTTAGCAGCTGTTGTAGTTGGGAAAGACCAACAACAAGAACACACAGAAGGGCTGCTAGCACAGGTTCTTTGACCTGCTTTTCTAAGGATAGCAACTTTAAGGGGTTAGCAATCTCACTTTAATTAAACATACATGTATCATTCACTTATTTCAGAGGGAAAAGCCAGCACCCTGAACTTCAGAGAGAATGCAAACAGAAATTACAAGCAGACATGATATAAACAGAACAAATAACACAAACCAGCAGGCTTCTAGCTGTCTGCCCAACATCTCAATACAATTACCAGAGAAGCACCAACATCTGGGTTTTTCAAAGCTGGGGTGGGGGTGTAGAATCACTCCAAAACAAAGACAACAAAAAGTCCACTTTGCTTGCCATTACATTTGAAAAGCAAAACTCATCAAAGATACTTGATTGCCTCAGCATTCCAAAAGAGAAAACAGTAAAAAAAAAAAAAAAAAAGTCCCACTCTAATGACCAAAGCAGTGGGTTAAGAATCTTCAGCTCCTGTCTTTATCTAGGATGGAGGGGGAAAGCCAGGACATCCCCTGGGAAGGACCTTAGCTCAAACCGGCTTCAATTTACTGGGTAAACTCAAAACAAGGGTTAGTGAGCAGATGACTTCGGGGCTGGGAGGAATTCCCTTATTTTGTTACACCCTTCAGAAAAACTTCCTGACTACAGGCTGGGGTCTGAGGAAGTGGATGGATTTACATAGAAATACTGGTAATAATACAGCCCAATATTAATTTTCCTCAAGTAAAAGTATAATAATTGGGAATCTCAATGTAACCTGAACTTTTTCAGACTTAGACAAATCTAACTAAAAGTTGGACAAGAAGTTCTCCAACCTGAATAGAATTTTATGTCAGATATAATAGATCACTGGCAAATACTGAATACATATTTTTTATCTATGCATAGCACTTTTAAAAATCGACTGTGTGTTAGAGCATAAAAACATCACAAAGAAATGCAGAAAAGGAGATATGTTAAATATCCTGTATCAAATGCATAAAAAAATTAAAAATAGGGGCCTTTGGAGAAAAAAATTTAAACTTAACTGGAGATTAATTCTAAAGAACAGATGTGTCAAAAAACAGATTAGAGAAACAATTACATCAAAGAAAAATGAAATGCTGAGATAACATACTAAAACTTTTGGGATGCAACCAAAGCTTACCTTTGGAAAATTTCTGTCTCTAAATCTTTTCATCAATAAAATAAGGGCAAAAATAAGTCAATGGCTTGATTATGTATTTATTTAAAAAACTTGGCGGAGCAGAACCAAGATGGCTGCGTGAAAACAGCGCTTTAACGGAGCTCTCTCACAAAATCTGTCACATACCTCTAAAAAAGTGAATCTGAGCAGATTTGAGAGTTAGAAGCCACTAATAGACTGAGTGGGGCAGGAGCACCAGGCGTGGAACGGTAATAGACCACACCAGAATGGGAGCAGCAGAAGAACCCAGCCAGCACGCCCATCTGGGAGAGTGCTAGGCAGGCAAAATGCAGGAGTGGGAGCAGGCCCAGGGTGGAAGTACCGGCTATGGCAGTGATCCCCAGGCTTCTCAGCCCAGGACAGTAGTCTTTTGGAGCTACCGGAGACACCAGCTCAGAGCCAAGTTTGAAACTCACATTCTTGAACTTCTGGGAGCCATAATGACCAGATAAAATGGCTCTCATCCCTCCCTTCCTTATCCAGATAATACTCCCTTGGGAGAAACCCTGAAATAGAGGAGCCAGAAGTGGGGCTTCAGTAGCCTTGTAGCTCAGGAAGCTGGGGAGTTCCCCTCTTGTGGTGGCATAAGGAGACTAGTGCAGGAAGAAGTGTCCCAGCAGGCCTCACCTTAGCAGAACAGCAGGAGTTCCTGAACCCCAGGTGGGTGGAGGCAGCAATCATGAACACCAGGACCCCATACATGCCTTTACACTGCTGGAGGAAGTGTCAGACACCAGCTCAGACAGCAGCTGAGACCACCTAAGCTGTAGGGCAAGCATAGAGGAAGAGGAAACTGCCAGCAGCCAGACCACCCCTTCCCCATGCCTCATGATATTAGAGGCCACAACACACAAAGCCAGTGAGCTCCAGAAGCAGAGATCCACTCCAGAAGCCAGGGGGAAAAAACAAACACCATGAAAAAACAAACCAGAAGATCAAAGACTATTGATTCCTATTATGGAGATAGAGAAGATCAAAGTACCTATTCAGAAAAGGACAGCAATGACACTATACCCACATCTGAAACCTCAAAAGGGAATGTGAGCTGGTCTCCAGCCCAAAAAGCATTCCTGGAAGAGCTCAAAAAGGATTTAAAAACCAAATTCGAGAAGTAAAAGAAGAGAACAAATCTTTAAAAAGTAAAATTGGTGAAATGGTTAAGGAGGTTCAGAATATATTTGGAGAGAATAACTCCTGAAAAAATAAAATTAATCAAATGGAAAAGGAGATACAGAAGCTAAATGAAGAAAACAATGTGTTAAAAATTAGAATTGGGCAAGTAGAAGCTAAGGACTCTATGAGACACCAAGAATCAGTCAAATGAAATCTAAAGAATGGAAAAATAGAAGAAGATGTGAAATATCTGATTGGGAAAACAACTGACCTGGAAAATAGATCTAGGAGAGATAATCTAAAAATTATTGGTCTACCGGAAAGCCATGATGAAAAAAAGAGCCTGGACAGTATCTTCCAAGAAATCATCAAGGAAAATTTCCCCGAGGTCCTAGAACCAGAGGGTAAAATAGTCATTGAAAGAATCCACCGATCGCCCCCTGAAAGAGGTCCCAAATTGAAAACTCCAAGGAATATTGTAGCCAAATTCCAGAATTATCAGGTCAAAGAGAAAATACTGCAAGCAGCCAGAAAGAAGCAATTCAAATATCGCAGAACTACAGTCAGGATCACACAGGACCTTGCAGCTTCTATAATAAAAGACAGGAGAAATTGGAATATGATATTCCAAAAGGCAAAGGAGCTTGGACTACAACCAAAGATCAACTACCCAGCAAAATTGAGCATAATTTTTCAGGCAAGGAGATGGACATTCAATGAAATAAGGGAATTCCAGACCTTCCAGATGAAAAGACCAGAGCTCAATGGAAAATTTGATCTTCAAATACAAAACTCAAGAGAGATAAAAAGGTAAACGGGGGAAAAAAACAAAACTATGTTATTCAATAAGGGAAAATTGTTTACATCCTTATATAGGATTATATTGATTTATATATGTTATATATGTGTCAATCTTGAGAATGGTACAGTTATTATGACAATTGAAAGGGATATACATAGACCAAGGGTGTCAGTATAAAGTAATTGATGTGATGATAAAAAACATAATTATGGGGTGCAAAGGGATTATTGTGGAAGAAGAGGTAAGGAGGAGGTAGAAAAGGGTAAATTAAGTCACATGAAGAGGGACAAAAACATAGAGGGAAAAGGGAGGGAGAAAAGCAGTGTCTGAGCTTTACTCTCATTGGATTTGGTTCAATGAGGGAATAACATACTCTGATAAGTATAGAAATCAAACTTGTCCTACAGGCAGTAGGAAGGGAAAGAGGAAAGAAAAGGGGGAGTGGATAGAAGGGAGGGAAGAAGTAGCAAGGGGAAAATGGTAAGATAAGGGAGGGGAATCAAGAGGGAGGATAAACTGAGGAAGACTGTGGTCAAAAGCAAAACTCTTTTGAGGAGCAGAAGGCAGAAGGGAGAAATAAAAGCATAAACGGGGGGGGGGGGGTAGTGTGGAATAGGTTGGAGAAAAAGACACAGATAGTAATCCTAACTGTGAATGTGAATGGGATGAACTCTCCCATAAAACGGAGGCATATAGCAGAATGGATTAAAAATCATAATCCTACAATATGTTGTTTACAAGAAACACATTTGAAACAAGGGGATACACACAGGGTAAAGGTAAAAGGCTGGAACAGAATATATTATGCTTCAGCTAAAGTAAAAAAAAAAAAAAGCAGGGACAGCAATCCTAATCTCAGACAAAGCAAAAGCAAAGATAGATCTAATTAAAAGAGATGAGGAAGGCCACTATATCCTGCTAAAGGGCACCATCGACAATGAAGCAATATCATTACTTAACATATATGCACCAAATGGTATAACATATAAATGCTTAGAAGAAAAGTTAAGGGAGTTACAGAAGGAGATAGACAGCAAAACTATACTAGTCAGGGATCTCAACCTCCCCCTCTCTGCACTTGATAAATCTAACCTCAAAATAAACAAGAAAGAAGTTAAGGAGGTGAATAAAATTTTAGAAAAGGTAGATATGATAGACCTCTGGAGAAAACTGAATGGGGATAAAAAGGAACGTACCTCTTTCTCAGTGGTACATGGCACATACTCAAAAACTGACCATATAGCACCTCTCAATTCAGTGCAGAAAGGCAGAAATAGTCAATGCATCCTTTTCAGATCATGATGCGATTAAACTTATTTGTAATAAAGGACCATGGAAAGATAAACTAAAAATTAATTGGAAACTAAATAATCTAATCCTAAAGAATGAGTGGGTCAAAGAACAAATCATAGAAACAATTAATAACTTCATTTAAGAGAATGACAATAATGAGATAACATACCAAAGCTGATGGGATGCAGCAAAAGTAGTTCTTAGGGGAAGTTTTATATCTCTAAATGCTTATATGAATAAAATAGATAAAAAGGAGATCAATAAATTGGGCATGCAACTGAAAAAGCCAGAAAAAGAACAAATTGAAAATCCCCAATTAAATACCAAATTAGAAATACTGAAAACCAAAGGATAGATTAATAAAATTGAAATCAAGAAAACTATTGAACTAATAAATAAAACTAAGAGCTGGTTTTATGAAAAAACCAATAAAATTGATAAACCTTAGGTCAATTTGATTTAAAAAAAAAAAGAAAGAAGAACACCAAATTACCAGTATCAAAAATGAAAAGTGTGAATTCACCTCCAATGGAGAGGAAATTAAAATAATAATTAGGAATTATTTTGCCCAATTGTATGCTCATAAATGTGACAACCTGAGGGAAATGGATGAATATTTACAAAAATATAAATTGCTCAGGTTAACAGAAAAGGAAGTAAAATTTCTATTTTTTTTCTTGTTCTTTTTCTTGATTACCTTTTCAAGCTTCTCTTGATTCTTGTGCTTGAAAGTCAAATTTTCTATTCAGTTCTGGTCTTTTCACTGAGAAAGCTTGAAAGTCCTCTATTTTATTGAAAATCCATATTTTGCCTTGGAGCATGATACTCAGTTTTGCTGGGTAGGTGATTCTAGGTTTTAATCCTAGCTCCATTGACCTCCGGAATATCGTATTCCAAGCCCTTCGATCTCTTAATGTAGAGGCTGCCAGATCTTGGGTTATTCTGATTGGGTTTCCACAATACTCAAATTGTTTCTTTCTGGCTGCTTGCAGTATTTTCTCCTTGATCTGGGAGCTCTGGAATTTGGTGACAATATTCCTGGGAGATTTCTTTTTGGGATCTATTTGAGGAGGTGATCGATGGATTCTTTCAATTTCTATTTTGCCCTGTGACTGTAGAATATCAGGGCAGTTCTCCTTGATAATTTCTTGAAAGATGATATCTAGGCTCTTTTTTTGATCATGGCTTTCAGGTAGTCCAATAATTTTTAAATTATCTCTCCTGGATCTATTTTCCAGGTCATTGGTTTTTCCAAGGAGATATTTCACATTGTCTTCTACTTTTTCATTCCTTTGGTTCTGTTTTATAATATCTTGATTTCTCATAAAGTCACTAGCTTCCACTTGCTCCAATCTAATTTTTAAAGTAGTATTTTCTTCAGTGGTCTTTTGGACCTCCTTTTCCATTTGGCTAATTCTGCCTTTCAAGGCATTCTTCTCCTCATTGGCTTTTTGGAGCTCTTTTGCCATTTGAGTTAGTCTGTTTTTTAAGGTGTTGTTTTCTTCAGTGTATTTTTCAGTATTTTTTTGGGTCTCCTTTAGCAAGTTATTGACTTGTTTTTCATGGTTTTCTCGCATCCTTCTCATTTCTCTTCCCAATTTTTCCTCTACTTCTCTAACTTGCTATTCCAAATCCTTTTTGAGCTCTTCCATGGCCTGGGACCAGTTCATGTTTTTCTTGGAGGTTTCTGTTGTAGGGTCTTTGATTTTATTAATTTCTTCTGTCTGTATGTTTTGGTCTTCTTTGTCAGCAAAGAAAGAATGCAAAGTCTGAGACTGAATCTTGGTGCGTTTTCGCTGACTGGCCATATTCCCAGCCAACTAACTTGACCTTTGAGTTTTTCAGTGGGGTATGACTGCTTGTAGACTACAGAGTTCTATGTTCCACGTTTGGGGGGGGGAGGTGCCAGCTCTGCCACACCAGCACTGCTCCTTCCCCAAGAACCCCCAACCTGAACTGGGCTTAGATCTTCAGCAGGCTGTGCACCCCTGCTGTGATCTGCCACCAGGTGGGCCTGGAGCCAAAAGCAACAGCAACCTTGGCTGCCCCACCTCCGCTGCCCCCGGGGCTAGAAGCCAAACCACGAACTCCTTCCACTCCCACAGCTTTTCCCACTAACCTTCTCAGCAGTCTTTGGTGTTTGTGGGTTGAGAAGTCTCGTAACTGCCACAGCTCACTGATTCAGGGTGCTAGGGCATGCTCTGCCTGGTTGCTGGTCTTGTTGGTCCACACCGCTCAGGCTGGGCTCTGCTCCACTCCGTTCCCAGCTCCCAGCTCCCAGCTCCCAGCTCCGTGTGGGATAGACCTCACCCAGAGACCATCCAGGCTGTCCTGGGCTGGTGCCCTGCTTCCCTCTGCTGTTTTGTGGCTTCTGCCGTTCTAGAATTGGTTCAGAGCCATTTTTTATAGGTTTTTGGAGGGACTCGGTACAGAGCTCATGCTATTTCCTGCTTACCAGCCGCCATCTTGGCTCCGCCCCCACTACGATGGAAGTAAAATTTCTAAATAACCCCATCTCAGAAAAAGAAATTGAGCAAGCCATCAATGAACTCCCTAGGAAAAAATCTTCAGGGCCAGATGGTTTTACATGTGAATTCTATCAAACATTTAAAGAACAATTAATTCCCATACTTTATAGACTATTTGGGAAAACAGGTGAAGAAGGAGTCCTACCAAATTCTTTTTATGACACAAATATGGCACTAATACCTAAACCAGGAAGAGTCAAAACAGAGAAAGAAAATTATAGACCAATTTCCCTAATGAATATTGATGCAAAAAATTTTAAATAAAATATTAGCAAAAAGATTGCAGCAAATTATCATGAGAATAATACACTATGACCAGGTAGGATTTATTCCAGGCTGGTTCAATATTAGGAAAACTATCAGCATAATTGATTATATCAACAACAAAACTAGCAGAAACCATATGATGATCTCAATAGATGCAGAAAAAGCTTTTGATAAAATACAACACCCATTCCTATTAAAAGCACTAGAAAGCATAGGAATAAATGGAGCCTTCCTTAAAATTATAAATAGTATGTACCTAAAACCATCAGCAAGCATTATATGTAATGGGGATAAGCTAGATGTATTTCCAATAAGATCGGGGTGAAACAAGGATGTCCATTATCACCCCTATTATTCAATTTGGTACTAGAAATGTTAGCTTTAGCAATAAGAGAAGAAAAAGAAATTGAAGGAATTAGAACAGGCAGAGAAGAAACCAAGTTATCATTCTTTGCAGATGATATGATGATTTACTTAGAGAATGCTAGAGAATCAAGTAAAAACCTACTTGAAATAATAAACAACTTTAGCAAAGTTGCAGGATATAAAATAAACCCACATAAATCCTTGGCATTCCTATATTATTAACAAAGCCCAACAGTAAGAGATAGAAAGAGAAATTCCATTCCATTTGAAGTTACTGTAGACATTATAAAATATATGAGAGTCTACCTGCCAAGACAAACCCAAAGCCTATATGAACACAATTATGAAACACTTTTCACATAAATCAAGTCAGATCTAAATAAATGAAAAAACATCAGTTGCTCATGGTTAGGCTGAGCTAATATAATAAAAGTGACAATTTTACCGAAATTAATTTATTTATTCAATGCCATATCAATCAAACTACCAAAAAATTATTTTACAGAGCTGGATAAAATAATAACAAAATTCATCTGGAAGAACAAAGGGTCCAGAATATCAAGGGAATTAATGAAAAGAAATGCTAGGGAAGGTGCCCTAGCCATACCCGATATTAAACTGTACTATAAAGCAGCAGTCATTAAAACTACTTGGTACTGGCTAAGAAACAAAGTGGTGGATCAGTGGAATAGGTTGGGTACACAAGACACAGTAGTCAATGAGTATAGCAATCTACTCTTTGATAAAACCAAAGAATCTAGCTTCTGGGCTAAGAATTCACTATTTCACAAAACCTGCTGGGAAAAAATGGAAAATGGTATGGCAGAAACTGGGCATAAACCAATATCTTACACTGTATACCAAAATAAAGTCAAAATGGGTTCATGATTTAGGAATAAAAGCTGATATTATAAGCAATTTGGGAGAGCAAGGAATACTTTACTTGTCAGATTTATGGGAAAGGGAAGAATTCATGACCCAACAAGAGATAGAGAGCATTACAAAATGCAAAATGGATAATTTTGATTGTGTTAAATTGAAAAGTTTTTGTATAAACAAAGCCAATGCAACCAAGATAAGGAGAGAAGCAGAAAATTGGGAGAAAATCTTTACAACCAGTGTCTCTGATAAAGGCCTCATATCTAAAATATACAGGGAACTGTGTCAAATTTATAGGAATACAAGTCATTCCCCAGTTGAGAAATGGTCAAAGAATATGAACAGGAAGTTTTCAGAGGAAAAAATAAAAGATATCTATAGGCACATGAAAAAATGCTCTAAATCACTATTGGTTAGAGAAATGCAAATCTAAACAACTCTTAGGTACCACATCTCTCCTGTCAGATTGGCTAACATGACAAAACAGGAAAACGATAAATGCTGGGGAAGATGGGGGAAAATTGGAACATGATTACATTGCTGGTGGAGTTGTGAACTGACCCAGCCATTCTGGAGAGCAATTTGGAACTATGCCTGAAGGGCTTTAAAAATGTTCATACCCTTTGACCCAGCAATACCACTTCTAGGGCTATACCCCAAAGAGATCATACAAGTGAGAAAGGAACCTGTATATACAAAAATATTTACAGCAGCTCTTTTTGCGGTGGCAAAGAATTGGAAATCAAGGGGATGTCCATCAATTGGGAAATGGCTAAACAAATTGTGGTATATAAATGTAATGGAATACTATTGTGCTATAAGAAATGAGGAGCAGGCAGACTTCATTATAACCTGGAATGACTTATATGAACTGATGCGAGGGGAACAGAACCACGAGATCATTATACACAATTACAGACACACAGTAGACTTGACTCCTCTCATCAATGCAAGATTCAAAGACAGCTCCAAAAGGCTCATGATGGAAAAAGCTATGTACATCCAGAGAAAGAATTACGGAGTTTGAATGCAAATTGAGGCAAACTTTTTGCTCTCTCTCCTTTTTTTTTTTCTTTTTTTTTTCAGTTTCGTTTTTCCTTTCTCATGATTCATTCCATAGGTTATAATTCTTCGTTACAACTGGACTATTATGTAAATAAATTCAATGTGAAGGTATATGTAGAACCTACATTGGATTACAGGCCGCCTTGGGGAGGAGGGAGAGAGAAAATTTGGATCCCAAAAACTTGTGGAACTGAATGTTGTAAACTAAAAATAAAAAATAAATTAAAAAAACCCTAGAAAATCAACGATTTTGAAACCCTAAATAAATAAAATTGAAATTCTGAAAATTCTAGAGATTGATAAAATGTAAAGTAAACAACAACATTTAATGGTTAAGATAAGGAACTGGGTGGTTTATAATTTTTTAGCAATAAAATAGCTAGACCATCAGTCTGTTTTTTTTTTTTAAATAGGTCTTCCTCTTTTAAATTAAATTGTCAGCATCAAACATGAAAAAGAATTCAAAAGAAGTGAAGAATAAATAAAATCACCAGAAACTTTTATTCAATTATGTGCCAACAAAACTGACAAATGAAATAGATGAAGATTTACAAAAATATGAACTGCCAAGATTAACAAGAAAAAGAGAATTTAAATAATTTTATTTCAGAAAAAGAAATTAAACAAGCCATGAATGAACTCTCAAAAGAAAAAAAAAACAGAACAAGACTTATTTAAAAGAAGTGTGTTCTATCAAATATTCACTAACAATTTGAGTGTTAAATAAACTATTTGCAAAAGTAGGAAAGAGAGAGATCTTACCAAATTTCTTCTGGGTGAAGGAATGGGAAGAAATAAAATACAGAAATAAAACTATAGAACAAAATCCCTAATGAATATAATGCAAACATTTAAAATGAAACATGAGCAAAACAGCTACAGCAACATATCAAAGTGACTGTACACTATAATCAGGATTTATACCAGTAATGCAACATTGATTTAGTATTAGGAAAACTAAGCATAATAAACCATATCAATTTTAATTAATTAATTAATTGATTGATTGACCACCAATTTTTTTAATCATATGAGTATCTCATTGCCTATAGAAACAGCTTTTGGGAAAATACAAGAGCCATTTCTGTTAAAAATCTTAAAAAGAATCAATTGGCTCTTCCTTAATAGAGCAAATATAATATGCAATAAACTAGAGACCATTCCAGTAATATCAGGGGTAAGGCACCAATGTCTGTTATAATAACCACTGTTATTTGATACTGATATTTGAAATGCTAGCTATAGCAATAAGACAAAAAGAAATTGAGGAAATATGTATAGACAAAGGAAAACAAAAGAAACAACTGAAAAAATTAATTGAAACAATAACTTCAGGAGAGTAGCAGAATATAAAGTCTAACACACAACTCACCAGCCTTTCTGTTATTAACAAAACCCAATTAGAAGAGATAAAAAGAAATTCCATTCACTCTAACTAGAGAATATAGAAAATATTTAGGAATATACCCACTAAGACAAAGAAAATATTTGAATACGTGGACAAAAGAGTTTTTACAGAAATAAAAATAAAACCTAAGTAAGTGTAATAGGGCAGCGAGGTGTCCCAATGGATTCAGCACCAGGCCTGGAGTTAGGAAGACCTGAGTTCAAATTCAGCCTCAGACTGTGTGTGAGCTGTGTGACCCTGGGCAAGTCACTTAATGCTATTTGCCTCAATTTCCTCATCTGTAAAATGAGCAGGAGAAGGAAATGGCAAACCACCGAGAAAACCCCTAATGGCTTCACGAAGAGTTGGACATGACTGAAAAACAACTGAACGACAAAATAATTGGAAAGATTATTAATGGTTAAGCTGCACAACTATAATAGAAATTATAATAATATCTAAATTACTTTATTCAGTATCATGTCAATCAAATTATCAAAAGATAACTTCATAGAATTAGAAAAAAACATAACAAAATTCATCTAATTGAACAAAAGGCCAAGATTCTTGAGGAAAAAAATGAAAAAAAAAGTGAGAAGTACTAGCAGCACCAGGTCATAAACTGTTCCAAAAACAATTTGATACTGGTTAAAAACAACCACCAGGTCAATCAGTGGCTCAAATTAGATAAAAATCCTGCACTACCAAGTGAGTCTAGTAAACCTAGTGTTCAATAATCCAAAGACCTCAACTATTGGGGTAAGAACTGACTATTTGACAAAAACTAGAAAAACTAGAACACATTTTGGCAGAAATTGTATTTTTGACCAACATCTCACACCTTAGGCCAGAAAAACCCCAAGTACATACATAATCTAGATATAAAGTCATGTCATAAACAAATTAAAGGATTAAAGAAAAAAAATTTGCAGATATGAACATGGGAAGAATTCATGACCAGACAAGGGATAGAGTAGAGCATAGTAGAAAAACATAGGCAGACAGACAAAAGATGGTGGAGTAGCAGGTAGTACTTCTGAGCTTCCTCCTTCCCTCCCCCCACCCCTACCCCTTATAAAAAGATCTACAAGTACACTAGACCAAGTCCTGACTGGAATATCCAAGAAAAAAAGTTAGAGTCAGTCATTTTCCCTGCCCAGTTCAGCACAGGGAGAAAAACATATTCAAGGGCATTAGTGATGGCGTCTAGCCTGGAATCACCCCTTGGAGCATTCTAGCACAGGTAGAAGCTCTATGTCAGGGCAAGAAGAGGTCTCGAATCTAGCTCAAAGGGGCCCAACCCTTTTTAGGATTAGACGTCACCACGTAGGTCTGTTGTTCACTACCCAGTTCTGGGTCACAGATCCAAGACTGATAGAGGAGGACACCTTGTATGATGCTATAAAATGAGAAGTGGTTCCTGCCATAAGACTGTGTGCTGAGCAAAGAACAAGTTCAGAAGCAAGGAACAACTGGTTCCTTGTGTGGTTTGACTCTAGGAGCAGAGCAGGGTCTCAGCTGCAGCATCCAGTCAAGACTGAAGCCTGCATTGGACTAATTAAGGCGGGAATCCTAGACCAAAGGGCGGCCTTCAGTTCTGTCACTCTGAATCTTGCTACTCAGACCCAAACACAGATCAAGGAAGGCAGAAATCTGATTTTGTTCTGAATCAGACCCTTTTGGAAGCACTAAAAGCTTGCAGATCCCCAACGTAAGCTGGGGATACTAGAACAACACAACAATGAATGACCCTAAAAAAAGTATCAACAGGAACCTAAGGACACTTGGTCAGTCCAGACATTATCTCCAGAAGTTCACAGAGTCCAGCCCCAACAAAGTATGAAATCAGGAAGTAGGCTGAAAGAATAAACAAAAAGAAAAAAAAAGGATCCCACCATAAAAAGCTATTAGGGTGACAGGGATACTCAAGACTCAAACCAAGAAGAAAAATGATTCCAAATCATCTTTCATCAAAGCCTCAAAGAAAAATAGAGCTTTGGCACAAATCCAACTAGAATTCCTGAAAAGATGAAGTTTTTAAGTTCAAAATGTTTTTTTATAAGGGAAATAAGAGTGCTAGAGGAAAAAAATTAGAAAAGAAATAAGAGATATGGAGGAAAAAAATGAAAAGAAATTAGAGCTTAGTAGAAGAGGAATAAAACCTTGTCTAAGAAACAATCTGAAAATTAGAATGGACCAAATAGAAGATAATAATATTCGATGAGATCATGAGAAATGTTAGTCAAAACACTGAAAAGAAGAAGAAAATGTCAGGTATTTTATGATACCTAGAAGCAAATGACCTGGAAAACAAATAGAAGAGAAAAGATTTAAGAATTATTGGATTATCTGAATGTCATAACAGAAAAAAAAACCAAGACCTTATATTTCAAGAACTCATAAAGCAAAACTGTCCAAATATCTTAGAACCAGAAGGAGAAGTGGAAATAGAATCTACTGATCACCTTCTGAAAGAAATCCCAAAATGAAAACTCCTCGGAACATTACAGCCAAAATCCGGGAGCAGCTAGGTCAAAGACAAAATACTGAAAGCAGCCAGAAAAAAAAAAAAAGAATTTGAGTACTGAGAAACCGCAGTCAGGCTCACACATGATTTAGTAACCATCACTACAAAGGATGGAGAACTTAGAATACAATATTCTAGATAGTATAGGTAAATTTTTACAAAAGTTGTAAATCTGCTACACCCAAGAATAACTTATCCACTGAAACTGTGTATCCTTCAAGGGGAAATTGGATTTTTAATGAAATAGAGGACTTCCAAAGCACTTCTGATTAAAGATCAGAGCTATATATAAATTTTGAAGTGAAAACATAGAGTTAAGAGAAACATAAAAAGATACATATGAATGAGCAATTATAAAGGACTAAACAAGGAGGTGGTACATTGGATAGGGCACTTTGCCTAGAGTCCGGAAGATCTGAGTTCAAATCCAGCCTCAGATACGTACCAACTGTGTGACCCTGAGCAAGTCACTTAATCCTGTTTGCCTCAGTTTCTTCATCTTTAAAATGAGCTGGAGAAGGAAATGGCCAACCATTCCAGCATCTTTGCCAAGAAAACCCCAAATAGGATCACAAAGAGTCAAATATGACTGAAACAACTGAACAACAACAAACAAGAATAAACTATTAATGTTCTAATATGGGGAGATGAGAATATGTTCCCTAAGAGCCCTATTATTAAGAGTGATAGAGGGAGTTTAATTAAACAAAGGGCTCAGGATTGGTTCTGTTATATCTTAAAACAAGAATGGAAAGAGAGGAGAAGATATCTGATCATATCACCCCACTTACTCAATAAACTCCACTGGCTCCCTATCACCTCCAGGAGCAAATACAAAATGCTCTGTTTGGAATTCAAAGCTCTTTATAAATCAGCCCCTCTCACCTCTTCAGTCTTCTTACACTACTCCCTGACTCATACTCTTCACCCCAGTGACCTTGGCTGTTCCACATGCAAGACATTCCATTTCTTGGAGCTCTGGGTATTTTCTCTGGCTCTCCCCCATGCTTGGAATGTTCTCCCTCCTCTGCTTTGACTACTGACCTCCCTGGCTTCCTTTAAATCCAACTAAAACTCCATCTTCTGAAAAAAGGCCAAGGTCTCCCACTACATCTGGGGCTATCTTCAGTCGTCCTGGTCTATAGCTTGCCACTGGACACAGATGGCTCCAGAGGAGAAAGTGAAGGTGGTTACCTTGCACAGCCCTCCCTCACTTAAATCTAATTCACTTGCATGTCACCTCCCTGATGTCATGGTCCTCTTCGATAAAGAAGGACAAACAGCAGCAACAACAAAAATTCCATCTTCTACAGGAAGCCTTCCCTAAGCCCTCAATTCCAGTGCCTTCCCTCTTTCATTTCCTACTTTTTTTCTTTGGAGGGGGGAAGACAGGGCAATTGGGGTTAATTGACTTGCCCAAGGTCACACAGCTAGTAGATGTGTCAAGTGTCTGAGGCCGCATTTGAACTCAGGTCCTCCTGACTCCAGGGCAGGTGCTCTACTCACTGCACCACCTAGCTGCCCCATTAATTTCCTATGTAACCTGTATGTAGCATGCTTTGTATATATTTGTTTGCATGTTGTCTCCCTCATTAGATTATAAGCTCCTTGCCTCTTTTTGTATCCTCGGTGCTTAGCACAGTGCCTAGCACATAGTAATTGCTTGATAAATGTTTATTGAATGAATGAATACACTGGGTTGGAGAAGGACAGGACAAATTAACTCATTATCTATCTCATTTTCTATAACCAGGGTGCACAAGTAAGTCTATACAAACAAGTAAGGAAGTGTAGGGAAGTGGGTGACACTTGAACCTCATTCTCATCTGAACTGGCTAAAGAATGGAAGGATACACACACATACATACATACATACGCAGCTGGACACAAAAATGCATTTTATTTAACAGGAAAATGAGGGAAAGGCGAGATTAGATTAAAAGAAAGAGGATAGGTTAAGGGAGAATTTAGTCCTAATCAAAACAAACTTTAAGCATCTAAGAAACTAATCATAGCAGAGGGGTTGTTTTTTTTTTTTTTGGTGGGAAAGAATTAGAAACTGAGGGTGGGGTGCTCACCTACTGGGAAGTGGCTGAACAAGTTATGGTATGTATGTGAATATATATGTATATATCTCTATATATGTATCTATATACATGTTTGATGGTACATATACCTTCACATTAAACTTATTTACATAATAGTCTAGTTGTGAAGAAGAATTGTAATCAATGGAATGAATCATGAGAAAGAAGAAACAATACCAAAAAAAGAAGGGGAAAAAAAGTGAGAGAGAGCAAATAGTTTGCCTCAATCTGCATTCAGACTCTGTAATTCTTTCTCTGGATGGGCATAGCTTTTTCCACCATGAGTTTTTTGGAGCTGTCTTTGAATCTTGTATTATTGAGAGGAGCCAAGTCTATCAAAGTTAGTTATCACAGATACGGTGTGTCTATAATCATGTATAATGTTCTCCTGGTTCTTCTCCCAAGACAGCAAAGTTTAAACAGATTATTAAAATATTAAGTTGTTATATATTTTTGACTGAGCAGAAATCTGATTTTGTTAATTTTTTTCACAATGACTTACGGCTTTCAAAACTGTGTTATTTGTCAGATTTTTTTTTTTTTTTTTTTTTGCTTTTTGGCAGGGCAGTTGGGGTTAAGTGACTTGCCCAAGGTCACACAGCTAGTACATGTGTCAAGTGTCTGAGGCCGGATTTGAACTCAGGTCCTCCTGACTCCAGGGCCGGTGCTCTACTGACTGCGCCACCTAGCTGCCCCATTGTTAGATATTTTTTAAAACACTCAATGATTAAACATGTCTCTTCAAGGAAAAAGTTGTAACATATTTATGTTAAAAGATAAAATTGAAAGTTTTACTAAAAAAGTATGGAAGAATAGGGTGGAAAATGGGCCTTTAGAAATGTTTGAGCTACTGATAGTTTTATAATTGAAAATAACCTTCCCAAAGATTTAATTATAAGAGTTAAAATTGATCATCTGGAGTGCCTAGAGACACAGTTTCAGCAACACTTCCCTTCAAATTTTGATTCTAAAAACCTAAGTTGGGTTCATAAATCATACTCAATTGAAATAAAAAACATCAGTCGTCTGCCATCAAAAGTTCAAAAAGAATTTGCCGAGTTACCAAGTGGCATAGGTTTAAAATTTGAGTTTCCTAAAAAATCGTTAAATGAATTTTGGCTTGGGATTAGGACAGAATTTCCAACAATTTCTGAAATGTCCCTAAACATACTTCTGCCATTTTGTACTAGGTATTTATGCGAAGCAACATGCTTAGCATTTAGGATTATAAAATGAAAATATTGATCAACCCCGAAAAACATTGAAGATGCTCTACATCTTGCAGTATCAAATATTCCACCAAGATTTAATTATGTAAAAATAAACAGGCACATCCACCTAATTAGCATGCAATTTGCTTTCATCTTTAATAAATGGTAAAATTATATGTATACCAAAGAATTGTTTTAAAATAAATTTCTTTATAATTTATTATCATTAAATGTTTGATTTGTATACTTATTTTATGTATCTATATACCCTGGGGTCATGTAAAAATTTCTCAGGCAAAAAGGGGTCAAGAGTGGGAAAAAGTTTAAGAAGCCCTGCGTTAGATAAGAGAACCAGGAGACAGTTGTCTCACAAAAACCCTGAGAGGAAGGAGAAATGCAGGAGAGTGGGATCAACAGTGTCAAATACAGCAAAGCTCAAGAATGATGAGGACTTGCACCACACCATCAGATTGGTAATTAAGAGATCCTGGTAATGTTTGACAGCAGTGTCAGTGGAGTGATGTAATCAGAGGTCAACTATAAAGGGTTGAGGAGAGGAAGAAGTGAGCCTCCATAGGGTTTTTCTAAGACTTTGGCTGAGACAGGGAGGACAGATATAGGATAAGAGCTTGAGAGAACAATAGTGTGATAATGTCTTTCTGAAATTTTAAAATTTTTTTTAGATAGATATTGTTTATTTTATTTTTAGTTTACAACACTCAGTTCCACAAGTTTTTGAGTTTCAGATTTTCTCCCCCCGCCTCTCCCTAAGACAGCATGTGATCTGATAAAGGTTCTACATATACCTTCACATTAAACTTATTTTCCCAATAATCAAGTTGTAAAGAAGAATTATAATCAATGAAATGAATCATGAGAAAGATGAAACAAAACCAAAAATAAAATAAAATAAAATAATAAAAAAGAGGGAGCAAATAGTTTGCTTCAATCTGCATTCAGACTCTGTAATTCTTTGGATGCGGATAGTCTTTTCCATAATGAGTCTTTTGGAGCCGTCTTAGTACCCTGCATTGTTGAGAAGAGCCAAGTCTATCAAAGTTAGTCATCACAGAAGCAATGTGTCTGCGGTTGTGTACAATGCTCTCCTGGTTCTGCTCCCTTCACTCATCATCGGATCATATAAGTTTCTCCAGGTTCTTATGAAGTCCAAGGGTTTTTTTTTTAAGAATGTGAGAGATATATTTGAAGGCAGCAGGGAAGTAATGAATCAATTCAGAGAGGCTGAAGAATGGGAGAAGGGAGAGAGAATGGAGGAGAAGATGGAAGCAAAAGGAATCAAGGGCTCATTTCGTCCTTGGCAGAAAGAAATGTCATCTCTTTGTCATGGACAGGAGAAAAAGAAGAGCGAGTAGGGAATGATTGATGACAAGGTCTAGATTAGGATCATCCCCTAGGTGGACTGGAGGAGAAATAGACCACAAGATTTAAAGACATGAAGGAATTGGGAGATTAGGAAGTTTAAGGGGGTATCTGCATGGATGTTTAAGGCCCTAGAATAAGGTCAGGAGTTGAAGGAGAGAGGAAGATAGTAACCCAGGTGCTAAGTTTCTTGATAAAGGAGGCAGAAAAACCTCCAGGCACAATAACCTCCATGATTTAAAGGGGGTGGAAAATTTTAACTGAATTTTTTTTAATTGAGTGAACTTAAAAGGGGGAGATGTTGCTGAGTGATGGCCCCAGAAGGAGAGTCTAGAAATGGCAATGAGAAACAAGCAGTATCCCATCTCCATGTCAAGGTGTGAGTGAAGGTACATTTAGTGCAGGAGAGCATGAACAGAGGATGCTGCACCATCTGGGGGAACTCGGGTCTCAGTGAGAGCAAACTGATGGAAGGAGTATGAATGAAATCAGCATGAAAGAAGAGAAAGTCCAGAACAGAGCTGTGGGATATCCCCTTACATAAGGGGCAGGATATGGATAGAAATGCTGAGGGGAGACTGAGGAAAGGTCCAACAAGAAGGAAAGGAACTAGGGCAGAGAGGTGCCATGAATAACCAGGAAAGAGAGGGCATTCAGAAGGAGGGGATTGCTAACAGTGTGAAAAGCGGCAAAGGGAACAAGAAGGACAGAGACTGAGAAAGGGCCATCTGATTTTAAAATTGGGAGCATCAGGAGCCTTAAAAAGAGTCATTATCAGTTGAGTAGTAGGGTCAGAAGCTTGATGACAAAGGGTTGAGAAATAATGAGCATAGGAGGGGGTACTCCTGGTATGCTGAGGGAGTACACCATAGAGAGGTGTTTGGGTTTTTTTTTCTTCTCCAGGAAGTTTGGCACTAAAAGAGGAGAAATATTGGATGATAGCTTTCAGGGAATCAAAGCAGCAATGAAGATCTTTTTTTTAACTTGAGCGTGTTTGCAGGGAAAGAGCCAATGCAGAAAACATATCAAGAGATTCACAAGCCACATTATAATTCAAACCTAGTAGAGTCAAACCAACAAGCATTTATCAAGGGCCTCCTGCGTTCCAGGCAATGGAGAGCGAAGAAAGAAAGGCAAACCTTAAGGTCCCTGCCCTTGAGGCACCTAATAGGAAATACAGCATGAAAGTAATTATGTACAAAGAAGGTAGCCGATAAATGGGAGAATCATAGAGAAAGGCATTAGCATTCAGGGAACAGAGGAAGACATTGGAGAAGGTATAATTTTAGTTGAGACTTGAAAGAAGCCAGGAGGCAGAAGCAGAAATAAAGAGAATTCCAGAAAATTCCAGCCAAAAAAAAAGTAATGAAATCTGACAAGAAGCTGGCCACCCAAATTCAAAATTAAAATTATTTGAAATATCTATTTACATCCACTACTGTTGATGCTGAACATATTGTGATAAGCAGACATATATGCATATGTCGTGCCTTGCGATATTAGCCTATGACAATATGAAGCCATCAAAATTAGCAAGACGTTTAAAAACTAAGTATTTAGAACACAAAGACAAATCTCTACCAATTTCAGTGACGTTTAGTCATGCAATCCTCCATTTTTTGTTCAGATTTTAGTCATGTTTGACTCTTCGTGACTCCATATGGAGCTTTCTTGGCAAAGATACTGGAGAGATTTGCCATTTTCTTCTCCATCTTATTTTACAGATGAGGAAACTGAGGCAAGCAGGATTCAGTGACTTGCCCAAGGTCACACAGCTAGCGTCTGAAGCCATATTTGAACTCGGGTCTTCCTGACTCCAGGACCAGCACTCTATCCACTGCGTCATCTAGCTGTCCCAATTGAGTGCTCCATTTAATACATTTAGCACTTTGCCAAATGATCATGTTAAATGTTTAAAAGCCCTTATATAGGATTCTGAACCAGACCTTCAAATTACTGTATCACAGTGTTAAACCAAGGTTTTAAAAAATAATGAAGCATATTTAGTTACCTCATTCTTGATAAAAAAATATTAATAATGTTTTAGTGAGAATAAAAAGAATGAGTATTGGATAGCAAGGAGGAATTTCTTCCATTTTCCTCAGGAAGGAAGGGACAGCATGATTCATCTAGCCTTCAAAGTCTCATGGAACCGAGAGGCCATGAAGTATGAGGATTTCATGAGAAGAGATAAGAGCCCAGGGCTGGACAGGGCTAGAGATGGGATTCGCCTTGGCTACTTATTCCCCCAACTCTGTGCCTCACTATCATTGGTTGGTTTTTTTAATAAATTTTCTTTTTTATTGTTTTTTTCATTTAGTATTTATTTTTCCCCAGTTGCATGTAAAAATAATTTTTAACATTCGTTTCTAAAATTTTAAGTTCCAAATTTTCTCATTGAGAAGGAAAGCAATGCAATATAGGTTATACATGTGTAGTCATTCAAAACATATCCGTGTTAGTCATGTTGTGAAAGAAAATATAGACCAAAAAAAAACCTCAAAAAAATTAAAGTTAAAAAAAAGTATGCTTCAATCTGTGCTCAGACACTACCCATTCTTTCTCTGGCAATGGATAGCATTTTTCATCCTAAGTCCTTCAGAGTTGTCTTGGATAGTTGTATTGCTGAGAATAGCTAAGTCATTCATGGCTGATCATCTTACAATATTGCTATTACTTGTACATTACCAGTACATTTCACTTTGCATCAGCCCATGCAAGTCTTTCCAGGTTTTTCTGAGAGCATCCTGCTCATCATTTCTTATAGTATGATAGTATTCCATCATAATCACATACTGCAACTTGTTCAGCCATTCCCCAATTTCCTCACTCCAATTCTTTGCTCCCAGAAAAGAGCTACTATCAATATTTTTGTACATATAGGTCCTTTTCTTTTTTGTTTTTTTTAAATCTCTTTTGGGATACAGATCTAGTGGCCTCACCGTATCAATGTATCCCTTTCTTCCCACAGAGGCTGTGTTTATGAAAGAGTATGTCCCAGGTTTATGAGGGAGGAATGTTTTATAGCTATCATTCTTCCTGTGCCATCTTAGTAAATGCCTTTTGCTTCAAACCAATTATATCTATTGTCTGATTATTGCTTAAGTGAGCAAGGTAAGTTCACCTATAGGGGCTTCCGAACTCTAGTTTAAGGAGTGGGTATTCATACAATACCTGGTAACCTATGAAGATAACCATCCCCTTGAGGGACCCAACTTAAAAACCTAAGAGCACAAAAAATGTTCATAAATGTGTGTTGTTTGTTGACTGACTGATTGGAAATATATTTTTGGAGGAAGTAGTCCTGAATCACTGAAATTTAAGCCTTAGAGCCCTGCACAAACATAATATTTTGTTCTTAAGGCAAACACTGTAGCTTCTTAGCTTAGAAAAGCCAAGGTCTCCCATTATCTGAGGCCATTGCTAGTCATCTTGACCTACGTCTTGCCACTAGATTCTGATGACTCTGGAGGTGAGAGTGAGGCTGATGACTTTGCACAGCTCTGCCTCACTTAAATCCAATTCACTTGCCAGTTGAGACATCCCCCTCCTGATGTCATTGGCCCTCTTCAAGAATGAAGGATGAACAAGAACAAACTCTAGTTTCTGTAAAGTCAAGCAAGAAGATCTGCTCTTCCCTTACCCTACTGTCTATTCAATTTTGTATGAAATAATGACATTACTATGATTAAGCAAAAGGTAAGTGATCATTTGACCACTTGATTTTATTTTATCCAAACAGCTTCATCCCTGGCTTGGTTGAAGCAACTATAACCCCTGCTTTTGTAGACTTGAATTTTATTTATTTGACAATTACTTTATGAACTCATTTTAGCATTTATTTAATATTTACTTAACTATTAAAATTTATTTGATAATTTTTTACAAGGTAGAAATGAAAGGTAGACTGAAACATCCATCATTCTGCCACTAAAGATATACAGAGACAGGGTTTGAAGGTTAGTTTTTGTTCCATAGTCACCTAATGCAGTTGTCATTTAACAATTCCCTCCTCTGTAAAGAGAGAGGTTGGGAGCAGAGGATCTTAAGGGCCCATCCAGACTTAAATCCTCTGATCCTAGGCTCTCTACTCCATCATTCATCACTGATGGCTTGCTCACTTAGCTCCTTCATTTAAACCTTATGGTTCTAGCCAACAGCTTCATGTTTTCCTTCTACATCAACCACAAGAGGGCAGCCTTGTGTGTGTTCTAGAAATAAGGCAGAGAGACTCAGTCCAACAATTTAAATGGTAGAGTGTTACATAATTACTTTCCATAGTTAATGGAGACTTGATGTCACAGTTCCATTACAAAATTTTAGGAAGTCAGCAGAGAGGCGGTACAGTAGAGTATAGCTACAGGATGCGATACACATTGTCAGACAAGGCCAGTGTGTCAACCTGCTTTCCTTAATTTAGGATTATAGATTTAGAATTATAAGGAACTTGAGAGCCCAACCCTTTCATTTTACAGGTGAGGAAGGTGAGGCTAAGAGAAGTTAGGGGACTTGGGCAAGGTCACTGCCTAAGTCCAGTGTTATAATAAGTATATTAGTATACTAGTATTAATATAATAAGTATATTAGTATATACTAATTAGTATACTAGTATTAGTATAATAAGTATATTAGTATAATCAAAATTCCAACGCTGGTCCTCTGCTTCCTACTGCTGATGCTTCTGTTATAATGGATGATTTGGGGCAGGGAAGATGAGAAGGGAAGAGTTTTTTTGGGGTAGGTCTAGGGTTGAGATATTCATTGGGGAATGACCATAACAGAAAAAAAAAGTATCAACAAGATATTTCACTTTTTAAGATTTAAAGAATCAAAAGATATTTCATTAAGTGTGTTGGGTTTGATAGAGCGGTGTTGAGACTGATGCTGATTTCATGAAGCTCCATCCTCTGGACTACAGATCCCCAGTGACATCATCCTATAACTCCTTTCTCTCCTTGGGCTTCCCCATAGAAGACATTCCCTCTGAGCATAGAGAAAGCGCATTTACTTTATTTACTTCAAAAGAAGAGCAGCTAATAATTATATGACTCACCTAAATAACCAATCAATCATCAAACATTTAGAAGCTCTTACTACATGCCAGGCACTGGAAGTTCAAAGAAAAGGGAGCCTCTGACCTCAAGGTCTTCATGTTCTACTGGGTGAGCCAACATGCATACCACATAAAGTACTGCTATTTTTGCATGTGAACATTTTGATCTCTGAAAGGTCCAGGAAAAAGAATGTATGTTTAAGGAAAACTGATCTAATCTGTTTGAGAAGAAACACAGCAGCTCTTTTTTGTGGTGGCAGAGAATGGGAAGCTGAAGGGGTGCCCACCAATTAGGGAATGGCTAAATGAATATATGAGTGTGATGAAATGGTATTATGCTATAAGAAATGATGGGGATAGTTTCAGAGAAACCTGGGAAGATTTACATGAACTGATACAGAGTGAAGTAAGTAGAGCTAAGAGAACGATAGATATAGATATAGATATAGATATAGATATATAGATATATATAGATATATTTAAAATTCAATAACAACAATATTGTAAAGTTAAACAACTTTGAAAGACTTAGGAACTCTTTATCAGTTCAATGAGCAATCACGATTCCAGAGGACTACTGATGAAATGTACTATCTGCCTCAGAGAGATTCAGAGTACAGATTAACATTTTTTTATATAGGCAAAGTGGGAATTTGTTTTGATTAACTATACATGTTTGTAACAGGTATTTTGGTTTGTTTTTTCCTCAATTGGAAGAGTGGTAGAGAGAGAAGGCGGATTTTTGTGGATTAAAAAAAATTTAATTCAAAAACATTTCTAGCCTAGATAATCAATCACTAAGGGCCTTCCTAATGCTGAGATTTGGATGTCTTTATCATATGACCAACCAAATGAACTAGACATTTTCTTCAGTCTTCCCTCTTAAAATTTTCCCAAACTAAGAGTTATGATCAAGAAGCAAAACAATTGCAGCTCTCTCTGCAAGCCAAGGGGCTAAGAACTCTGCACAACATTAACAGCCTTATGAATTAATAGCAAAGAAAATTAATTCCTAACATGCTCACTCAGCACCCTATTTCCCACCAGCCCCCATGCTCTGACAGGTTTCACAACTGGACCCATCTATTTATGCACTGGAATTCACTCAGAAATGGCCTTGCTGATTTTGTCATCTTTATCAGGACACCCTGCCCCTCCCTTGACCCCACCATTCTGCAGCAACAAACAGCAGACCTAAACTCTAACTCCCCACTTGCAGAGGAGGAGGAAGTATAGAAAGGTGGGAGCACACTCTGTCTTGGGCAGCAGCACTCAGCCAGAAAATGAAATGAGAAAAAACTGGGTCAGAGTGTTAGTGTGTGTGAAGGGCTGCCACACCTGGCCTAAAGGAAAGGGAGCTGGCATCTTCCTTTTGTCCACCATCTAGTTTTGTCCACCCATGAGAATGAGAGGTAAAAAATGAATTTCCCAACTATGAGAGGAAACTGAGACAACCTTGAGGTCCAGCCTTCAGGTACCTTCCATTAAAGGGGAAGGAGAGAGAATGTGAGCAAAGGGGAAATATGAGGGGGAAAAGACCAAAACATAAAAATAAAATGATCTTCATAACAAGAAACCTCAGTTTAAAATCTAGAGTACAAAAGATAAAACTATGGGGAACATATTAAAATAGAAGGAATAACAGCCACAAAGACATCTAAGTAACTACAAAGATCCCTAAATAAGTATTGGGAGACAAAGGAAATTGGCCCAACACCAGACGAGACAGAGGACCCTGTGAGTTCCTATACAAGCATGGAACTGCACCAGAATGGTCCCACATGGTTTAAGAAGGAAGTAAGAATCTGGAAAGACAAAATTAAAAGGGAACAAATGGAAGCATTTATGGCTTGCACGGCCAAAATAATTAGGAAAGTAGAAAAACCTGAATCCATGATGTCAAGTCTCTCCAAAGAAGCAAAAAAGAGAGGAACTGATTAGGAATAAAAATATATTTAAGCAAAAAAAAATCTAGAAAAAGTAATTTAAGAAAAAAGATAACATTAAAAGAATACATGATCGCCATACAAGCTAAATATATTGACTTTGAATATAGCATATGTAAAAAGAACTAAGGAATCATAAATCTCTGAAAAGAAAATGACAAGTCAAAAATCTGAATACCATAATGCAAGAAATAATACAAGAAATCTACCCAGAACTTCTCACCATAGAAAACAAAGCACCAATAAAAGAATCCACAGAATCACCTCCAGGAAAACAAATAAACAAACAAACCTATCCTGCTCCAAGGCACATGGTGGTTAAATTGAGCAGTTCACTTCTGATGGCGAGCAACAAATCCTGCAAACAACCAAAAGAAAGACCTTCAAGCCTAAAGAAAATGAAATTCAAATACTACAAGACAATTCTGCACCAACTAAAAACCACAGAAGGGAATGGAATATATATTAGCAAAAGCAAAGGAGCTAAAGATACAAACCAAGATGACATTCTGCAAACCTGAACCTAATCATCAATGAAAAAAAGATGGAGGTCCAATTAAAAAAAACTGAATTTGAAAGGTGAGGGAGGGAGCCTGACACCCCTGAATTACAAATACAGTGAAACTTAAAAATCATATCCCCTGTTATACAGAAGGTTAGAACCTACCATCAAGTGACTATAAATCAATTAAATACCTTGGAGGCTTTGAAACATAAATGGGTTGAGGATAGGATTTCAGACACAAATATCCATGGCAAAGAAAGGTTTACCTAGTTTTGCTTTTTCTTGGTACCATTCATTTATTGTAGGCTAGCTCCTTTTCAAATTAAGAAAACACTCACGTGAATAAACTTTTTTTAAATTTTAAAATACATACATGATGTCCTGCTCTGCATAAATTCCAACTCTTGTTCTGCAACAAGAACAATTCTATTTAATCTCCAGTGTTGGACATACTGTATTCGTAAAATCCAAGTAACCAAAAGAACTGGGGACTACATCAGGTTTAGCCAGCCCATGGAACAAGCCTTAGAACCTGCTAAAGTTAAGAACTCAATTACAAAAAATATCTAGAAGCTTTTGAGTGCCATTGAACTGTCATCCTCACTCAGTCCCTCAAAATAGATTTGGAGAGAGTCCTAAAGGGTCAGGGCAAGAAGACGTTAAAAATGAAATCAGATGATTCGATAAATTCTTAGAAGAGAATGAGTTTTGTGGTGTCCTATTTCTTGGCTTTGATCTGGTTGTCAGTTGGGATGCTTTTGCCTAAGTGGTGACCAACAGAAAGCCCAACTTTCTTGTCTTTTTGTTCTTCCTGAACTTCTTTTTTCAACAAGAACCCTGACTTCAAATCAAAGTAGCTGCTTGGAGCAAAGGACAGCGGCTTCTCTTCCCAGATGTTTTCCAGGCGTTTTTTCCATCTTTCCAGAATCTGAAGCCGTTCCTCTGCTGGTGTGTGCCCAATACCGTAGGTAAGCTGAGGTTCCAAGACTTGAAAACCACAGAAGTACAGAATGCCGCTCTAGGAATACAAAAGACACAGGGATGAGTGAGAGAATGCATGAGGAAGTACCTAAGTTACCAGAATGTTTATAACTAAGCTGCTCTGCAAAATAACTTAGGAAATATGGCTAGTGACATCCTGGCTTCTACTGGCAGATACTGACTAACTGACCCTGACAACTCAGTGCCCCAGACACAACTCTCTAACTGATAAGTAGCAAAGCAGATGCCAAGTTTCACTGGGAGGGAATTTCCTTACTTACAGTGAAATGACAGGTTCAGTCCAGGATATTGGATTCTAAAGACACAGATAGAGGAGAGACACAGACAGACAGAGACAAAGATAGAGAGACAAACAGAGACATAGAGGCAGAGAGACAGACAGAGACAGAAAGAGAGAGAAAGAGGGAGGGAGGGAGGGAAGGGGGTGGAGGAAGGGAGAAAGAGAGGGAGACAGATATATGAAGGGAAAGAGAGAGAGAGAAAATGGAGCGGGGAGAGGGGGAAGAGAGAGAAGGGGAAAGGGAGAAAAAGAGGGAGGGAGGGAGGGAGTAAGAGAGATTGGAAGGAAGAAAAGAAGGAGGGGGAGAGAGGAAGAGGAAGAAACAGAGAGAGAGACAGGGTCAGAGAGAAAGAACTGAACTTGAGATTTTCTTGGTCTAGGAAATTACTAGTGAGAAAACGCCCTCCAACAAAGTAACAGCTGCTTTGTTCACACTTGGGTCAGTGAAGGGTTAAATGACTTGGCCTAGGCCTATACCAAAAAAGGATCAAAAAAATAGGAAAAGGTCTTCTCTGTGCAATAACAGTAATAGCAGCTGTTCTGAGAGTCTAGGCCAGCTGTTCTTTTCTCTGAGGGATTCCCCTATGGTCACTCTACTAGCTAAATAATCCAAGAAGCTACATGTTCTATGACAAGAGGGTGACTTCTTTGGCTCCTTAGGAAGCTAGGCCCCCAAGCTGCCACCCCAAGGGCCATTTCACGTCACTCGGTATAAATAACTACCACCCATGTTCTCAGGGAGCCACAAGGTTTACACTTCTCTAAACCCCACCCTCTTTATGAAAGATGGCACCTCCTTTCTGTAGTAGGCATTCAAAGAGGCAGTGACTTTGGCACAGATAGTAGAATCTCTTGAGAAGGCTGAAGAGTGGTGTTGGAAGGAATGAGCAAGAAGGATTTCCACTAGCAGAAAGAGCTTCTGGGAATGAGAACTGCCATATTTTTGACTTTTTGTTTGGGGGCAGCTTCATCTTCAGAGGGACCTTCTAGGATGGAAATGCCATCGACTCATCTATAACTTAGAGTGGCCTGAAGCACTGACAAGAAAAGTGCCTTGGACATGGCCACATAGCTAGTGTGAGCACTGGATCAGGAATCTGAAAAAACTGAGTTCAAATCCTGCCTCAGACACCTACAAGGTGGGCACGTGGCTTAACGTCCCTCAGCATCTGTTTCTTCACCTGTAATCTGGGGGTGATAATTGTGAAGAACAGGTGAGATGATCTATGCAAAGTACCTTGCAAACCTTAAAATGCTATATAAAAGGGTAGCTATCATTGCTATCACTGTCTTGTGTCGGAGGTGGCATTTGAACCCTAGTTTGTAAACTCTCCAAGGTCAGCCCTGATTCTATGCCATCCTGCTTCCCATCAGGAGGATACACGGTCAGATACACTGGAGGGCCATGCAGAGAAAATGGGGTGTATGTATGACATACACAGGGAGGGGGCAGAAGCTGGAATTAAGGGGGCTTTTGGTGAAGAAAGGAGCTAGTGATGCGTTAGTATGCACCACACAGGGAGTTTCTCCATGATGTAGCCCTGCCACACATCACTCTACCCACTACAGAACAGAGATTCCTGAGAAGGTTCATTTAATGACCCAAAATGCAATGAAAATGTGGTACCTGGATTGGCCAGAGAAGGACATTCATGTCCCCGTGGACACCCAACAGTGAATACATGGAGCCAGCCCCTCCAGTGGTGATGGAGAGCACAGCCTTCTTGTTCTGTGGAAGAAAAACTTCATTATTCTCCAGACTGAAGAGGCGATGCTGGTGGTGACAGGGGATTAATGAGGTAGCTCCAGGGAAATGAGTGTATCAACCTGCCCTATACAGCTTAACACTGTGGCACCTCCCCCTCCACCCTACTGAGTATGACTCTGCAGAAACAGTGACAAAGGAAATGGAGAACAGGTGGGATATGGACAGGGAGGGGAAGATTCCACTTGTGGGAAGGTGGCAATTGAGGTCAAGAATGTCGTATTTTGTGAGTGAGTGAGTGATGCAGGAGAAGGGAGCCCGTGTTTAAGGGAGCCTAGTTTAAATTAACGGCGGCTGTGGTCTCCAATGATGATACTATAAAATGAATGTGATCTAAAGCAGTGGTCTCCAAAGGGGTGGACTGTGGGGGACTTCCTCATTGGTTTCCCCTCTCTAATTAATATTCCCAAAGGTCTAAGTCACTTTCCTACTCAATCAACAAAGCCTCCTGATAGACTCTAGAAACAAATAATATTTCACCTTTATTTTGTCCTTTAAAAATTTCTATGTCTATGTATAAATTTTATAAGATACATCATTTTAGTATGGTAATACACACATTTAATAATGTAAATTAATACACAAGGCATAACGTGAGTATAATAATTATGAGTATAGTAACACACATAAATAATGAGATATATATAAAATATGATATAAGTGTATACGTATTAGGGGCATACACTGCTAAATTTTAATGATGGGGTGCTTTATAAAAAAATTTCCAAAGTAGCAAGGCAATTGTGCTTTTATGAATTTATGCTTCTCCAAGATACCAAGGGGTAAAAAGGAATCTGGGGACAAAGGCATTTGAGATAAGGTCTACTACACTAGAAGACTCATGAGGTCAGGGGCTATGTCTTATCTAAACTCTGTATCTCTTCTAGTGAGTGGCCAACATTATCCATACATTCAACAAACATTTAGTAAGGCCTACACTTAATAAATGTTGGACGGATGTATTTATTCACTTAATAAATGTGGGTTCGAGTGCATAAATGAGTCAACCAATAAAAGCATTTATTAAGCCCTGTGTACCAGGCACTATGCTAAGAACTGGGGAGGGAAAGACAAAAATTAAACAGTCCCTGCTCTCACAGAGCTTCTGTTTTGCTGAGGGAAGCAACGTAGGCATGTATAAGAAAATATAGGATTGGGGCAGCTAGGTGGCACAGTGAGTAGAGCACGGGCCCTGGAGTCATGAGGACCTGAGTTCAAATCTGGCCTCAGACACTTGACACGTTTAACAGCTGTGTGACCTTGGGCAAGTCACTTAACTCCACTTGCCCTGCCAAAAAAACAAACAAAAAAAGAAAATATAGGATAAATACAAATTCACCATACGGGAGTTGAGACAGGGAGAACAATCAGGAGACTCATTTAAGAGCTCACGCTAGGGGAGATAAGGCCGTGAAGCAAGATGGTGACTATGTGACTAGAGAGAAGAACTCGGAAGCCAAAGATGTTGCTGTGGAGGTAGAAACAGTCAGATTTAGCAGCACATTGAATATGTAGGGCAAGGGCAAACAAGGAGCTGGTAATGGTCTGAGGCTACAGTAGCCAAGTATTTACAAGTTTAATTTGGTAAGTGCCCCCTTGAGGAGAGGAGCTTTCTCTGGTTTGCCTGCATAGCCCCCGAGACTGGCCATCCATGAGCACAAGGTGTGAACCAAGTGAACCACAGCCTGAGCACGTGGCTAGCCCATGCTCCATGCCCACCTGTAGACCTACTATAGCCCAGGTACAGAGTAAGTGCTTAACTAACAATTGCTTATTGGATTGAATTGAATATACATGCTCAGTGGGCACCATGTTGCTGATCAGGATAAAGGGTTGTCTCAATTAAATGACTCAGACTCTGGAACCTGGTCTTGGTGACTCATCTTGGCCTTTGATGAAAAGAGGCTACCTCCATTATTTTGTAATGGCCTTTGACCAGTCCCCAGCAAACCACTTATCTAATGTGAATCTTGGACCCAGACAAAGGAGAACATTGCTTTTCTTCTGTTACATTGTTTTAGGCCCAAAGAATAAATATCACATTACCTGAAAGCTGCTACACATACAGAAATATCTGTTCCCCTCACCTACTGTTTTCTCCTACTTAGCTTATAACACTTTCTAAATATCCCGCCAAATATATGGAGGTTGTTTCTGATCCCTGATCATCTTTAGAGCTCTGTTCTGAGCCAGAATAATGTTGTTGCTGTGTTTGTCTTTCATTTTTGAAGAGGACCATGGCATTAAGGAAATGATGACATGACTTGCAGTTGACTTTGATTTGAGTAGGGGAAGGCTGTGCAAGGTCACCAGCCTCACTTCCTCCTCCAGAGCCATCTGGAACCAGTGACCAGATATTCATCAGGAAGACTGGAGATGACCCAGGATGCAATGGGAGACCCTGGCTCTTTTAGGCTAAGGCCTTTTCATTTACTCAGAGTGAGACAATGCCCAATCAGTGAATAGGCTTCTTTAGGAAGTCAAGGGATGACCCCTTTAATTAGAAAAAAAAAGAAAAAAAAGTCAAGCTAGGAGGGGAAGACCCTCAGGGTTGCTGTTCCAAAGAGAAACAGTTACCATTGACATTTAAGTCAGGAATGCCCAGAGTACAGCCATTAAGTGGAGCTTGGGCAGGGACCTATTGTGGTCTAATCTATGAGCTTCAGAGTGAACTAGGTTTAAGGTTTTGTGGGAGAAAAAAAGAAAGAAAGCGAGAGAGAGAGAGAGAGAGAGAGAGAGAGAGAGAGAGAGAGAGAGAGAGAGAGAGAGAGAGAAAAGAGAGAGAAAGACAGAAAGAAAGAAATCCAGCCAGCAAACCCCAATTTAAGTGGGCAGCTTCAGGCCATTGAAATTTACCTTCCTTTGGAGAAGAGAAGGAGAGGGAGAGGATGAGCTGAGTTACCCAACTAGCTGGGTCCCCATTCAGGCAGCTCCATCTACTCACAGGTTGTATTTGTCCTTTGTTTTTGAAGAGGGCCATGGCATCAGGGAAATGATGATATGACTTGCAGTTGAGTTTGATTTGAGTGGAGGGGAGCAGTGCAAGGTCAACAGCCTCGCTTTCTCCTGCAGAGCCATCTGGGTGCAGTGACCAGATAGTCATAAGGACGACTGGAGCCAGCATATAGCTGAAAGCCAAACTACTACAAGGAAAGCCAGCCCCAGTCAGCCACCTACCTTAAAGGGCCCTTTATCATACATGGTGGCGTATGAATAGGCAAATTCTCCAATGAAAACTCTATCGAACCAACCCTTCAGGATAGCAGGCAATCCAAACCACTGCATTGGAAACTGAAAAACAAAATGGAAGAACAAATGGGTTAGGAGGTTTGGGGTGGGGGTGGGGGTGTTGTTTTGTTTTGTTTGTTCTGGCTTGTTTTTTTGGCAGAGTAGATAAGGTTCAGAATCCCTTTTTCATAGACAGAGCTGGAAGATGCCTTAAAGACCATCTACTCCAAATGTCTCATTTTAGAGATGGGGAAACTGGGACTCAGAAGTGAATTAACTTGCCTGTAAGCATCAGAGGCAGGATTTGAACCTAGGTGTTTTTTATTCCGGGAGGTGGCTCGGTATATTGGAAGGGGCATTGACTGTGGAATTCCAGGGCCTCAGTTCAAATCCCATCTCTGATCAGTGTGACCTCAGGCAAATCCCAGAATAATATTTTTACGCATAAAGTAAAACACACGGGATTAAAAAGGAAGCCAATGATATTGAAATGCAGATATTAAGTTTCCATATCTGTAAAATGAATAGATAGACTAGATGTTCTCTGAGATTCCTTCCATCTATAGAACTATAAACCCATGACTCCAAGCCTGGCATTCTAGCCCCTTTACCAGAAGGGTCAAACATGTGGCCTATAACACTCCCCAGGGCCCGATTAAAATGTAGTTGGGAAATGTTTAACAAAATAAATAAAAATTGAGTGTAACATAGACAATGTTAATTTGTGTTTTTTAAAATTAATTTGATGCCCGCAGGGATTGATTTCTATTTGAGTTTGACCCACCCCCTTTCTACATCATGCTGCTTTAAAGATGCTAGAGGGGCAGCTAGGTGGTGCAGTGAATAGAGCTCCAGCCCTGGAGTCAGGAGGACCTGAGTTCAAATCTGACCTCAGACACTTGATACTTAATAGCTGTGTGACCTTGGGCAAGTCACTTAACCCCAATTGCCTTGCCTTCCCCCCTAACAAAAATAAATTTAAAAAAAAAGATGCTGGAGGGGAGGGAGCAGGGGACTTCCCAACTCCTCAGAGTAGTTAGACTTCTGCTGCCTCCTAGCATCCTTTCCTTTTAACCTGAAAAGTCCATCATTTAACTAGCATTAAGAAAAAAGAAAATCGTAGGTCACATTATCATTCCCAGGATTGTTCAGGGATACAAGTGGGTGGGTGTGATTATGCCCAAGGTCTGATAAAGAATCACCTTTGACTGAGAAGTTGAGGTAGAAATGGTTGAGGTAGAATTTACTATCATATATTATATTATGCCCCGATCCATATTTTTCCAGTAGCCTGGTTAAAGCTACTGGAATAAAGATGGTGGTTGGCAAATGTTACATAGGCACCTCCTCTTTATAAAGCACAGGCTCTCACTGACTCCCACAAACAGAAATGCTCACAATGAGCCACTCAACTGGCTTGGGCCTGACTGAGGGATTCCTTCATGAAGGAAAATCTTTGTAGCATGCTGTTTAGTTTCTAGTCCTTGCTAAACGATGACATAATAGGAACAAAGAATTTCACTGTTTATTCATTTCAGTTGTGTCTGACTCTTTGTGACCCCATTTGGGGTTTTCTCGTCAAAGATACTGGAGTGGTTTGCCATTTCCTTCTCCAGCTCATTTTGCTGATGAGGAAACCGAGGCAAACAGGGTTAAGTGACTTGCCCAGGGTCACACAGATAGTAAGCATCTGAGGCCACATTTGAATTCAGATCTTCCTGACTCCAGGCCCAGTATTCTAACCACTGCACCACCTAGGTATCCTGGAGTAAAGAACAGATGTTCTCAATTGCAGTATACAAATGTAGGAATAGAATATTACAACGAATATGATGAATATAGAGAAGCAGGAAGATTTAGGATGAACTAATGAAGAATGAAATGAGCAGGGCCAAGAGAACAGTACAATAGTGTAAACGGAAGGAACAACCAACACAAAACCACCCAAAATTAATGTTGTGAAATTATAAAGAACATTTGGGCCAAAAGAAGATGCATATAAAGACATCCTTCCTCACTCCTTTGCAGAGATGGAGGTACACAAGCTTGGAGTACTGCGTATATTGTCAGATTTTTTTTGATGTATTCATCTGTTTTGTTGCTTTTTTCCCCTACTTATTTCTTTTTCTTTTCTCTCTCTCTTTTTTTTTTTAATAAGGGATGGTTCTCTGGGAAGGAAAGGGAATAGGCTGTAGGGAGAAATTTAGGTGATGTAAAAACAAAATATAGCAATAAAAATTTATTTTTTAAAAATAGATGTTTTTAGGCTCTTACAACTCTGATCCTATGCTCTCACGTGCTGTGTGTGTGTGTGTGTGTGTGATGGACTCCTCTAGCAATCTGATGAAACCTATGGACCCCTTCCCAGAATAATATTTCTATGCATAAAATAAAATGCACGAGATTAAAAAAGAAGTCAATGATATTGAAATGCAGTTATTAAAATAAGCACCCCTACTCTATTGAAAGGTGGAAGTCCCTGACCCTGTCCCTCTCTCCCTCTCATTTTAGTTTTAAAATATAATGACTTGGGTCTCATCTCTCAGTTGCTTTAGGTCTAAAATGGCATGCTCTGTCTCCTCTGCCTCATCTTCTGTGCCCGTCATGCACTCAACACAGTTCAGACCAGGGCAGAAAAAAAAATAAGCCTGAAGGAGAGCAATGTTCATTGCAAGGGTGTCTAAACGACATGGCACATGGTTCATTAGGACTTCAGTGACACCCATGTCTGCGCTCTCAGCAGCGATAGCAGGGATCTTCAGCCTGGCTGGTTTCTATGTTTTCAGCTCCAGTTTGCTTACTTTAATTCTCCTCTTTTGGTACCCAATTATAGAATCTGATGGGGACAAGTACTTGAGCTGTGGGAAATGTCTCTCGGCTCAATTTTGGACTTGAATGAATAGTGTGTGCCCACCAAAGGCAGCTTGCAGCCATTAATGGCCCTTACTAGAGTGGGAGGCCTGATGCCAGAAATTCACAATCTGTAGATGTCATTTGTCTTTTCACTGAATTCAGTTACTTGTGCTGTGAATATTATTAGTAACATATCTAAAGAACAATCCGTCTTTGGCAGTGTGCCTCAGATTAAATGAAACATGAAACATTTTTCTTAAAATAGGTAGTTTCTAGCATTTACATAGTGCCTTAAGGTTTGCAAGGTACTTTACAAATATTGTCTCATCTTATCCTCACAACAACTCTGAAAGGTAGGTGCTATTGTGTCTCATTTTACAGATGAGGAAACTGAGGCAGCCTTGTTCATGGTCACACAGTTAATAAGTAAATGAACTCAGGTTTCTCTGACTCTAGATCTAGGTTTTATCCATTGCATCAATCTTCAAAATCTTTCACCTCTTCTGTACCCCGAGAGCGCTTAACATCATGTTCTTGCCCTTAAGGGGCAACCAATACATGCCAAACTAGGGGGGAAAAAACACAAGACACAACAAGTTTTTCTTAGAAAGAGAGGTCTCCTATAAGCCTGATGCCTTCCCAGCTCTCTGACGAGTGAACTGACGGTTACTTTATTTTACTTAATGTATTCAGACTTGCAGATGCAACTCCAAACTTGGCAATCCACGTTTAGACTAAACTTTTGTTTCTCTGGGAAAGTTTTTTAAGTAGTTGCCCAGGAACATGATAACTGAACAGGATAACCAAAACCTAGACATAAATAGGAGAACGAGGATAGCTAGCTAACTGTTAGACAGCATCGTCACAACATTAGGAACCGATGGAAAATCTGGAAGGTGAAATCATACTGTAGCTGTTGCTTGTGCTTCATTCTGGAAGAGGACCGATGACATCAGGAGGGGGATGTCTTGGCTTGCAAGTGAGTTGGATTTAAGTGAGACAGAACTGGGCAAAGTCATCAGCCTCACTCTTTTCCAGAGTCATCAGAATCCAGTTAGGACTCCAGGCCAGGATGGCTAGAAATAGCCCCGATACAGTGGGTGACCTTGGCCTTTTTAAACTAAGGTCTTTCCCTTTTGTTTGTCTGGGGCAATGTCCATTCAGTGATTTAAGGGTAGATAAGAAATGAGGCAAAAGATGGCCTAGTTTGTCTACTAAAAAACAAAAAAATCTAACTGGGAGAAAAAGATCCTCAGGGTTTCTGGCCAGAGCAGAAACAGCTGCCATTTACACTAACTCTGAGCCATCAAGACCCAAAGAGTGACCAAGAGAAGCTTGGTCTGGGATGTGTTATTGGCCAATCAGCGAGAGCCAGAGAGATTTTGGGTTTAAAGGCATAGGCAAGTAGCTCCATTTGAATCCCAATGGGCTTTATCAAAGCCTGCTTTTCTGGAGCTCTATTTCAAGAAATCATTAATGAAAATTACATGAGACAAGAGAGTTCACTGTACCAGTTTTTCAGAAAAAAAAAAATGATAGAATAGTGGTGGTTGCTGTCCTTCATTCTCAAAGAAGACCAAAATGACATCACTATGCTAGAATGAAGTTACAGTGTGTCTGGCTGTGGCTGATCAGACCAATATGAGCCACCGCAGGTCAGGCACAAATAGTCCATGAATATTTGGGGTGAATTCTCTAAATTTGCACATCTCACGTTTCTTTTGAGCTGTTTCAATTCTGCTTTGCTTACAGAGCATAGCAACTTCTCTGATGAGGTCACACCATGCCAGGCAGTACTGTGCCAGTGTCTCCCGTGTCATACAATCAATTCCAAAGTTCTTAAGAGCGACCTTGAGAGTGTCCTTGTATCACTTCTTCTGACCACCATCTGAGTGCTTGTCCTGTGTGAGTTCTCCATAAAATAGTCTTTTTGGCAAGCGTACATTTGGCACTTGAACAATGGGGCCAGCCCATTGGAGTTGCGCTCTCTTTTTCAAAAAAGAAAAAACAAAACCAAAAAACAATGACAGAACAAATGAGTAGGGAAAGCCTTCCATGCAGCCAAAAATGTCTCATTGGAGATATTGGCCTAAAAGCTATGATGGTGACCTTGATGACCCTGATCAATGAGAGCGAATTAAAGACTTAGAAGAACCAAATTAAGAAGCACGGACTACAAGTTCAGCATTAGCCAGCGATGTGATATGGCAGCCAGAAAAGCCAGGAAAATGTTGGGCTCCTGGAATAAGGAGATCCTTATAGCATCTGTCTCTTCCTTAAGATGCAGCTCAGGCACCATCTTCTGCATAAAGCCTTTCCTTGCTAGTGCCCTCCCTCCCAAACTAAATTGTATCTATTTTGTCTACATATGTATTTTTTAATTTTATGTTTATTCTGAATATGTTATATGTATTTGATGTTTCTCTCATTGGAATATAAGCACATTGTGAGTAGGGATTATTTAATTCTTTGTACTTGTATCCCCAGAGTCAAGCACAGTATCAAGCACACAGTAGGCACTTAATAAATACTCTGATTTGATCAGAGCCAATCTGGAATTCTATGTTCAATTATGATCACCACAGTTTAGAAGGGACATCGATAAGACGGAAAGTTGTTGGAGCAGAATAACCAAGATGGTGATGGGCATTAAATCCATATATATATAAGGACAGTCTGAAGGAACCTGGAATAGTTAACCTGAAGAAGGAAAGGCTTAGGGTGCACATGTTAGCTGTCTTTGAGTGATCAAGAGGCTATCACATGGAAGGGTCATTTAACCTTGTTCTATTTTAGCCCCAGAGGCCTCAAATTCATCGGTGAGGTTGGGCAGTGTCTACGCCAAGCATGTGAAGACTTCCCCTGGCAGAAAGGGTGAATGAGAGCAATCTGTTTCAATGGCCACAAAGGCAGCTTAGAGCGTGGTCAGACATCAAAGACGCCCAGGTCATCCACTGCATCCCAAGCCATTGCCAGTCATCCTAACTTTTGTCTTGTCACTGGACTTCCATGACTCTGGAAAACAGAGTGAGGCTGATGACTTTGTGCAATTCATGTGCAAATCAAAACATCGCCTGTGAAGCCACTGGAACTCTTCAAAAACAAAGGACAAACAACAATAATTTAGCCCCCAGAGGGCAGAACCATGAATAAGTGGAACCTCTGAAGAAATAAATTGAGGATTGAGATCAGGAAAAACTCCCAACCCACTCCAAGTCAAACAGGCTGTGAAAAGGGTAGCAGAGGCTCCTTCAATGGAAGTCTTCAGTCAGGAGGCCCATTTGTCGGGTGTGATATGGAGTGGATTCTTGCTCAGGTCTGAGTTAGGCTGAATGGCCTCCACCACTGAGATCCGTTCCAGCTCTGACATTCTGTGAATCTGCGGAAACTGACCATGTGGCATGGATATATGGTAGCAGGCTTCAAAGCAAGGTAAAGAACAAGAAGGCAGTGGTCATCTGCAGTCTACTGTATGATTAAAAGAGTTAGGAATACCTCAGAGAACCCCAATCTTCCAGAAAAGGTCAAATAATGTATTTGTAAAAGTGCCTAACACACAATAGGCACTTAATAAATGCTTACTCCCTTCCCCTTTCCTAAGAAGTTCTGCAGGTGTCATCTAGGTCCTATTCTCAATCTCAAAAGGCAAGACTGGATCAGTAACATGGAGTCATTGAAGGTAGTCTTGTTAGCACAAATGACAGATTTACTGAATGGGTTATAATGAAGATGTTCTCACCATTCTAGCACAGTAGGCTACCACAGGAAGGAAAACTTCAGGGAAAAGTGTTATGAAGACTTATTGAATGAGAGGACAATCAGGTGGTGCCATAGTGCATGCAGCATGGGGCTAGGAGTCAGGAGGACTCCTCTCCCCAAGTTCAAATCTGGCCTCAGACACTTCCCAGCTGTGTGACCCTGGGCAAGTCACTTAATCCTGTTTGCTTCAGTTTTCTCATCTGTCAAACAAGCTGGAGAAGGAAATGGCAAAACACTCCAGTATCTCTGCCAAGAAAACCCCAAATGGGGTCACAAAGAGTCCAACCACGACAGAGAAACAACTGAACGACAACAAATTGAAGGAGAACCTCAATGACCACAGCTTTAACTGGGAAGCAATAGCCGTAGCTAATGGAAGGGTCAGGGGGAGTGTTGATGGAGAAAACCAATCAGGTCACACATACCCCCATCTAAGGAAAGGATAAAATGCCAAGTCTCAATCAACTGATCATAGGCTTTATATTATGTGTGAAAAGTCCTTTGATGGATTTGAGTGACAGTTCAGAGTGTTTGAGTGACTTGAGTGACAGGTCAGAGTGTTCACACCTGACTGAAGAAACCTGATCACACCTCTTAGGTCCTTTATAAAATATCAGCCCAGTTTCAGAACAGAGAGGGATCTCAAATGTCTGACAACAGAGAGGAAAAAGTGGGGACAACAGGAAATGAGATGTAAAGATTCAGCAGGCCAGAGGTAACCACTGAAAAGAGAGAGAGAAAGTAAGATTGAGCTGTGGTTAAGAAAGGAGAGAGATAGAGGAGGGTTATTGGCTCCCTACAGTTATCTCACAGCAAAAGACCCAGACTGGCATTACTAGATGTACCTACCTCTTCAAGGACTAAGGGAAATGCCCCCCCAAAGGCCTTTCTATTAAGATGTAATTACAGTAATTGACACGTATATAGTATATAGTCATTTAAGGTTTGCAAAGCTCTTTGTGTACATTATTTCATGTGATCCTTACAACAACCCTGTGAGTTAAGTGAGATGGGTATTATGATTCTTCCCAACTTACAGATGAGGAAACCAAAGCAGACAGGGGTTAACTGACTTGTCTAAGATCACACAGGTAGTAAATGTACAAAGAACCCCGTTCTTTTTAAACTGCAAATCCAACACTTTACCCTCTGTGTCAATGGATTATGAAACAGAGATGAAGTAATTTGTTATGGGTAGGCCATAAATATCCCAGGATGCAGAGACAGGGAAACCTGCGCGCATCATCAGACCCCACTATGAATGGGAAACCAATGGCCATTACACCCACGAACTACCATAGGGAAAATGAGTTGTCCCTTATGAAACTTCAGTTAATCCCATCCACACACATGGAGAGCAGGGCACTCAGCTGTCATCTTTAAATACGCTGACAATCCTTTCAGATTATTTGAACCCCAATAAGACCCAAAGCCTGACACTGTCCAAAATGCTTTGCTTTACTCTAAAGATGCCCTTTGCTGTGTCAGCAACTTCAAAGACCAGATAAGGCTAACAAGGAGTATTTTTTGGTGACAGGATGTCTGCAACCAGAACAGTGGGATTTCTCTTATCTTGATATTCCAGGGGCATATACAGGAGAGGTACAAACATCTTGGGATCGTAGTCCCTAAGTGACACTGCCTTGTCAATTGTCTTGTCTTACTATATTTACGACTCATTCAACTAGGAAACTTCCTTTCTTATGATATGGGGACCATAAATTGGAGTTGGGATTGTTCTAAAGTGTATTTAAACCTTGTCATTCTGGGGCAGCTAGGTGTTGCAGTGAGTAGAGCACCGACCCTGGAGTCAGGAGGACCTGAGTTCAAATCCAGCCTCAGACACTTGACACACTTACTACCTGTGTGACCTTGGGCAAGTCACTTACCCAACTGCCCTGCCTTCCCCCCTGCAAAAAAAAAAAAGAATCTAAACTTTGTCATTCTTCTGTTAGTCAATTGGAAGTTTGCTTCTGATTCCATGATCATGTATCTGCTAGCTTTAAGAGAATAAACTATATGAATTTATATATCACCTAGCCTGTTTGCCTCCTTTAACCAAACTTTCAGGTCGACGATGCACATACACTTTACACCATATTAAAAGGGTGCACTGTGTCATGGATAAAATATTGGATTTGGTGCAAGGAAGACCTGGGTTTAAATCCTGCCTCTAACTATCTGGGTGACCACAGGCAAGTCAACGAAGCTGTCTGAGCCTGTTTCCTCATGTGCAAATAAAAAGGGACAGAGTTACTACCAGAGGAAATTCCCTCTTCCAATGAAGGTCAATGCCTTCTCTGCAGCTTACTGTCTTAAAGAGAAGCAAAACTCTCCAAAGAAGCAGGGTTGGTCACCGTGGCATCTTATTTTGTCAGTTGCCTAGGTCCCAGGGAAGTTGAGTGACTTGCTCAGGGTCATACAGTCATTATGAGAAATCATTGAGCTTTCAGTGCCTTAGGTAGTTCTTTCAGAAAATAGGCTGCCACAACAACCAGCCACAATTCTGAAGGACTCGTGATGAAACGTACTGCCCACCACATGGTAAAGAGGTGAGAGAGAGAACATACACATATACATACATATACATGCATGTATACATACATACACATGTGTATGTATGTATGTGTAGGCATACACAGATATGTATATATTATATGTGTGGGGCTTTTTGGACATGGTCACTGTGGGAATCTGTTTTGCTTGAATGTACATGTTTGTAACAAGGGTTTTGTTTTTCTTGCTTTCTTAATGTGGGGGGGATGGGGAAGGAGTGAAGGCACATCTTTGAAAATAAAATAAAATTTAATTTAAAAGCTAAGTTGCCAGCAGGTTGTTAATCTGCTTCAGTGAATGGACTTTTCATGCTGTTAAGTTCCCTGTACTGTTCATGCAAATAAAAAAAATAGAGGATGGACTCAAACTCGGGTCCTCCTGGGTTTGAGGCCAGCTCTTTGTCCACTAAACTACAAGATCTTAGGGCAGCTAGGTGGCGTGAGAGATTGAGTGCCACCAGGTCTAGAGTTAGGAAGACCTGAGTTCAAATCCAGCCTCAGATACGTACTAGCTGTGTGACCCTGGCCAAGTCACTTACTCCTATTTGCCTCACTTTCCTCACCTGTAAAATGAACTGGAAAAGGCAATGGCAAACTACTTTGGTATCTTTGCCAAGAAAATCCCAAATGGGATCACAAAGACTCAGACACACCTGAAATGACTGAACAACAAAACGCATACTATCTCATCTATAAAACAGGGACAGTAATACATGTACTACCTGCTTCCCAGGGTTTTTGTGAACCTCCAATGACACAGGGCATGTTAAATGACTTTGAAAACTTGAAAGGATTATACAAATATCAGAAGTAATGATTACATGATCGCTTTCAACCTGAAAGCACTTTTCTATCTACAATCTCATCCTGTCCTCATGAAGGTCCTTTGAGGTAGGCGGGGCAGAGGAACCTGAAGCAAGATGCAATGGGCCTTGCTTAAGATCACACAAGCTTAGCGCTGATGGAAGAAGCCCCGTTTTCCCATACTGTTCTCTCTCCCCCAGCCCAATACCTGAAATATCACGAGATCCGCATCTGCTACCTTCTTCTGTTCGGCGACAATGTCCGAGCTCAGCCGCCCCTCCTTGTAAGCCTGAACAGATTCAACTGGATACTTAAAGTTGTCAGGGTCCTTTAGGCCACCTGAAGAAACAAGGAGGAGGGGGATCAGAGGCTGGTGCCCATGGGAGTCAGCATTAGGTCTAGAGGGCTCAGCTCAAAGAGAGTAGTAAGTAGATCAGGTACCTGTGATGTCCTTTCTAGAGATCAGTGGATTAAAATTCAGGGCATACAGGTCTGACACTGTGACCTCCCAGCCCTTCTTCTTTAAAGCCTCCTGGGCAGCTGCTTTCAAGGCATAGTTGAAGGATGTCTTTTCTGAGTGAGCCAGAACTATCAGTGCTTTCTTGGCTGTAAAACACATCACAGGAAACACAGAAGTAATGAATGACTAACCGGCGGTGCTTCCACTGGTGTGAGCTGGTCAGCAGAGCCATAGAGATCACAGAATTAATCAAGATGTCATATGTGCCCTCACAGAATGTAAGCTCTTTGTTTTAAATTTTGAGTTCCATATTCTCTCCCTTTCTCCCTCCCCTTTCCCCTCCTTGAGAAGGCAAGCAATTTAATATAGCTTATATACATGTGCAGTCATGTAAAACATTTCCATATTAGTCAATACATATATATTTTTCAGATCCTTTGCTTCAATTGTCAAAACCAGGGTGAATTATTCCCTTGACCTAGAGTAGTTCACAGATACCTTAGTCAGATCACAACATTGGGAAACAAACCAATGTAGGTGCCCAACTAAAGGAAAATGACTGAACAAGCTATGGCATCTAAATGTAATGGAATACTATTGTACCGTAAGAATCAATAATTAAATATGATGAGGTGATTATAAAAAAATAAAACTGGGTAGGGAGAGATAAAAAAGAGTAATTATTGCATACAAATGAGGCATAAAAGGAAAAATTGATACAGAAGGAGCTAGTGGGGAAAGGGCGGATAGTGATAGAACCTTACTCTCACTGGGAATGGGTTAAAGAGGGAACAACATATATATATATATATATATATGTATAGGTAAAAAAATCTTTTGAACATAGAAAGAAATAAGAGGTCAAGAGTGGGGTGGGGGAGAGGATAAGGGAGAGACTTGGAGAGGAAGGTTAAGGAATAGAAAATCAAGGCAGTGGATAGAAGTAAAGCAGAGGAATAGGGGGAGAAGAATAGTGGGGAAAAATAGAAAGGAGGAAAATATACAAGTAATTATAGTTTAAAATGTGAATGGGATGAATTTACCCACAAAATGAAAACTGATAGAGGATCAAAAATTTGAATTCAACAGTATGTTGCTTTCAGGAAATGCTATAAAAATGAGAGCTACACACAAAGATAAAATAAAGGTCAGGAGTAGAATTTATTATGTAAAAAGAGCAGGGGCAGTAATCATGATCTCAGACAAAGCTAAAGCTAAAATAGATTTAATCAAAAGAGAAAAACAGAGAAACTGCACTGTGTCAGCAATATTATTTAAAATTGTTTTAGACCACTTAAAATAACTAGACAGTATGAAATTCTTGAGAGTATACCTGCCAAAATAGACACAGGAACTATATGAACATAAACATAAAACACTTATATGAATAAAGTCGGATTTAAATAATTGAAGTAATATTTATTGTTCATGGGTAGGTAAAGCTAATATAGTAAAAAAATGACAATTTTACCTAACTAATTTATTTATTCAATGCCATCCCAATTAACTTACTTAAAAAAATTATCTTTCTGAGTTAGAAAAAATAATAACAAAGTTCATACGGAAGAACAAAAGGTCAAGAGCTTCAAAGAAACCAGGGAAAAGTGATGTAAAGGAAGCAAATTCAGCAGTATTAGACCTTACACTATATTTTATTTTTGGGTTTTTTTTGGCAGGGCGATTGGAGTTAAGTGACTTGCCCAAGGTCACACAGCTAGTACATGTGTCAAGTGTCTGAGGCCACATTTGAACTCAGGTCCTCCTGACTCCAGGGCTGGTGCTCTACTCACTGCGCCACCTAGCTGCCCCACTTAAACTATATTTTAAGGTGAGGACATTGTCGAAGTATAAAATGGATCATTTCGATTATTTTAAATTTAAATTTTCTTGTATAAATAAAACCCATACAGACAGGAATAGAAGGAACGCAGAAAATTGGGGGAAAACTTTCATAGGCAATCTCTCAGATTGGAGGTGACTGGGTTGGAATACTGCTGTGGTGTAAGAAATGGTGAGCTGGTTGGTTTAAAATAAGATGGAAAGATTTGGACCTGTGAAGGAAGATGCTATTCACCTCCAGAGAAACAGATGATAGGAGGAAATAAGCATCATATAGTCTTAAATATATGCGTGTAAGTGTGCATGTGTATATATGTGTATGTTTATAGATAGCTATCTATATGTGCATGTATACACACACACACACACTTTTGTAGCTAGGGAAACAGTGATGAACCTGGTGTGTTATGTTCCATGGAGTCACAAAGAGTTGGGCATGACTGAACGATGACAGCAACACAGTATGCTAAATACTGAGGAACTCCAGATTCTGTCTAGGTTACAGGGTCATAGATTTAGAGCTGGAAGGAAACTTTAGAAGCCAGAGTCTAGCTCTTATTTTACAAATGAGGAAACTGAGGCCCACACAGGTGAAGTGATATGCCCCAGGTCACACAACTAATGAGCCACAGAGGCAGGATTTGAACCCAGGTCTTCTCAGCTCCAAGTCTAACACTCCCTCTGCTGAATTTGAAAAGCGCTTAAGTACAGTGTATTTTTAAATTCCTTTTTTAAAAAACAGGAGGACAAAAGGGGTAAACGTAGAACCTAGGAAAGGGAAAATGCTTTTGACTACCAAAAGGATCTGCAGCTCCCTCTCCAGCCCCGCTGGCTTCTTTGTTCATGCAATTATGGATTTCGACATTAGAGGAAATGTAGGCACGTTATGCCTAATAGCTATTTACTCTGTCATTTATTTTCACATTAGTCATGTTTAGAGTTGCCTATACAGTTTAATTTGTGAAGGCATGAACAATTGTTTTTTATCCCATTGGCTGGTTTTTATTCTTTAATAATAATTATTACATATATTATATTATATATTATATATAATAATTCTTTAATAATAATAAACATTCCAAAATATATTCTACATTGCATAAAGCAAATAAAATTGGATTTCCCTGATCATTGACTAAATTAGATTAGAGACAGACCTATTATTGGCCAGAAGGAAAAAGAAGAGACAAGTCACTGTTTAAATTATTTAATCATTTCATTTGCACTTAAATCTCATTGTTTTTCTCTCTATCTATTTCTCTGCTCCTCTGTCTCTCTGTCTCTGTCTCTCTTAATGTAAAATAAGATTCAAAAGGAGTGAGCATTAATGGCTGGGGGAATGAGGAAAGGCTTCTTACAGGAGAAGTACTCGATTTGTCCTCTGAAGGAAGCTGAGGATTCTAAGGCAGGTGAGGAAGGAAGACATTCAAGAATTGCAGAACCACCTGTATCTGAGGGCACCCACCCAGTCAGTCAGTCAGTCGGCCAATAAGCATTTATTAAATTCCTATCATATGGTAAGCACTAGAGATACAAAGAAACACAAAAGACAGTCCCTGCTCGTAAGAACCTCACAGTCTAGTGGGAGAAATACGTGAACAGCTATGGACAAACAAGATACATACAGGGTAAGGCAACAGAAGCAAGATATTAATTATTAAATGGATAGGGAAAGATTTTAGCTGGGACTCGAAGGAAGCCAGAAAACAGAGATGAGGAGGGACAGCAATTCATGCATGGGAGACAGCTGGTGAAAATGACCAGAGTGGGGAAATTGAGGGTCTCCTTTGAGGAACAGCAAGGAGGTCAGTATCCCTGTATCACAGATAACAGATATCCAGGAATAAGGTTGAGTGGAATACCGAAATAGTGAACCCCCTCAGTATGGTACTGAATGGACCACTGAAATAGTGAAGCCCCACACCCCTTCTATATTTTTAGAAACTGCTCTGCTGAGAAAGCAGAGATAAGAAATTACAACAGGAGACAGAAACCTGCAAGGTCTTGTTTATCCAGCTTTTACTCCCTTTTTGCTAAATATACAGTCCCTGCCTTTTTGTTCTTTTTCTTTGTTACTGGGGAGAAAATTCCACGTTTAGAATGTGAGCTCCAAACCCAGTTAATGGAAAGAGGAACTTGGTGGGGGAGGTTTGGGGGAACTCTGCATTAGGGTCTATATAACTTGCTTTGAGCTGTATGACACACACACACACACACACACACACACACACACACACACACACACGTGCTGACATCATCCTGGGCCATGCTGAGGTGTGTCCTTTCTCATGAAAAATTAATAAATTCCTTTTTGCCTTTTCTCAAGAATGCTCTCTATTTTTAATGTGAGTAGTGGTCTCTGACCCACACAAGGTGTAAGAAAACAAGCAGTTAGGGCGGGCCAGGTCATAAAGGACTTTGAATAAAAAATATAATTTTGTATTTGATTAGGAGGAGATAGAGAGTCACTGGAGCTTACTAAATGGGAATGGTGGGTGACGTGGATGGGTGACGTGGTCAGATTTGTGCTTTGTGAAGGTTAATTTGAAAGCTGAGTTGATGGACTGGAGTAGGGAGAGACATGAGGCAAGGAGACGAACAGGCAGATTACTGCAATAGTTCCGCAGAGATGTTACAAAGTAAAATCGACCGTACTTGGCAACAGATTGGATAAAACAAGTGGGCGAGAGTGTGAGGAGTTGAGGATGGCACCTAGGTTTCAAGACTGGGTGAGTGGGAGGATAGTGGTGCCTTAGACAGTAAGAGCGAAGTTAGAGAGAAGGGAAGGTCGGGGTGCAGGGAGACAGGAAGATAATGAATTCTGTTTTGGACCTGTTGAGTCTGCAGGATGCCCAAACCAGGAAATTGTCCCAAACCCAGAGCAGCTGCAGGAGGAAGCAGAGGAAGAGGCAATTAAAATAAAATTAGCAAAGTAATAACCATGAAAAACATTTGGTATTGGTAAAGAAAAGACCAATATCTGAAACAACTAGTAAACGGTTGAACAAATAGTGATATCTGAATGTCATGTAAAATTGTGCAGAAAATGACAAATGTGAGGAAAGTGAAGAAACATGGGAAGTTAGATATGAGCTAAGCAGGACCAGAAGAATGATGATTACTATGAAGGTGATTAATAAATGATACTAAGGAAGCCAAACTCTGAAAAACTGCAATAGCCAATCTTGTTCCAACAAGACAGGGGACAGGGTGTCACTACCTCCTGTGGGCAGTAGACTTGGAGGTAGAATGTCTCGTGCATTCCTAACTGCTTAAACAGTTTTTCTTTGATAATTTTTCTTTGTTACAAGGATCCAGGGGTCCAGGGTCACACGGTAGGTTAAAAGCAGAATCTGAACCCAGGTCTTTCAACTATATAAAATTTTGAAGCTTTTACACAAACAAAATAAATATAAGTGGAATAAAAAACTGTCCAGTGGGTGGGAAGTGGGGGGAATTTTTCCATCAAACACTTCAGACAAAAGTCTGATATCCAAGAAACATAGGGAACTAATGAAAATATTTTGGGTAAAGAGCTAGTCTCCAGTACATAAGTGGGAAAAGGAGACAGTTTTCAAAAGAAGAAATGCAAGATATCAATAATCTTATCTTTAATTGCTCCAAATTAAAAAAAAAAAACACTGAGGGGGTGGAACTCCAGGATTGCTAAGGTCTCTCCAATTCTAAAATTCTTGAGGTTTTATGAGAAGAAACACAGAAGGGAGTTTTCAAGGTTTCCTTCAGTCAGGAGTGACTAAATACTTCTGGTGGCCCATTCCTTTAATCCTTTATTTTGAAAGGTTGGGCTGGAATTAGAGAGGAGGGTGTGAGGGACTTCAATGATGCCAGTTTAGCCCAAGGTAAAGGAGGGAGGGTACATTTCTCCTGGGCATGCCACTTCATGGGATAATTGACTTTCCAGGTCATGGGGTCATGAAGAGCTGGACACAACTGAAAAACCACTAAACTGTGTGTGTGTGTGTGTGCGTGTGTGTATGTACACACACATAGGTACGCAAATACATATACACACACTTTCAAGATATATATGTATACATATACATACAGATATATTAATATACCTTAAAGGTTTGCAGAGACAAACTGAGAGGAATGAATGTTGGCTCCAGACCTAGAAAGGCAGCCATCCTCAGAGCCCAGCAGAAAGCCACATCCTTGGGAACTTGGTAAGGTCTCTGCGAAGGGAGGAGCTGCTGCCCCGGGCAGGAGGGCAAGGGAGGGGACTGGAGGGGAGGCACTCACCGGCCATCGGTCCGGCAGAGGGAATCGAACTGGTCAGAGGAGCAGCGGCCAAGGATCCCGACCCCGGCAGCGAGCAGCGTCTACGCTACGCAGTTCAAGGTGGGCGTTGGAGCCAGGCCCTTTATAGTTCTGTGGTCATGGCCAGCCCACTTAGGGTAGGAAGTCAACGGGGAGCGGCGGGCAGCGGGCAGAGAGAATTCCCGAGGGTTTAAGTGGGCGGGGTTATCGGCGGACCGAGGGGTGGAGAGGAAGGGGTGGGGGTGGGGGGTACAGAGAGGGAAAAGGAGAGGGTTGGGGGAAGACGGGAGAGGAAGGGGAAGGGGATAGAGAGAGGGAAAAGGAGAGGGTGGGGGAAGACGGGAGAGGAAGGGGAAGGGGATAGAGAGAGGGAAAAGGAGAGGGTGGGGGAAAGACCAGAGGGGAACGGAAGGGGACAGAGAGTGGGGAAAGGGTGGGGGAAAGAAGAGAGGAAGGGGAAGGCGACAGAGAGGGAAAAGGAGGGGGTGGGGGGAAGACGGGAGAGGAAGGGGAAGGGGATAGAGAGAGGGAAAAGGAGAGGGTGGGGGAAGACCAGAGAGGAACGGAAGGGGACTGAGATAAACGAAAGGATGGGGGAAAGAAGAGAGGAAGGGGATAGAGAGAGGGAAAAGGAGAGGGTAGGGGAAGATGAGAGGAAGGGGAAGGGGATAGAGAGAGGGAAAAGGAGAGGGTGGGGGGAAGACGAGAGAGGAAGGAGAAAGAGACTGGGAGAGGAAAAGGAAAGGGTGGGGGGAAGACGAGAGAGGAAGGAGAAAGAGACTGGGAGAGGAAAAGGAGAGGGTGGGGGGAAGACAAGAGGAAGGGGAAGGGGGCAGAGAGAGGAAAGGGTGGGGGAAAGAGGAGAGGAAGGGGAAGGGGGCAGAGTGAGGGAAAAGGAGAGGGTGGGGAGGGGAATAGAGAGAAGGAGAGGGAAGGGCAGAAGGAAAGAGAGAACTCTTGGATTAGTTGTGGGTGGGTGGGTCCCTGGGTTAGTTGGCAGGCTGGGGGTGGGGGTTGTGTGTGAATGATCCTGGTAGTTGGGTGGGTAATCCTGTATGAGTTGTGTGTGTCTGTGGGTGTGGAGTGATCCCAGGTTAGTTGCCAGGACAGCAGGGACCTGGGGGGATGATGCCTTTCTAGATTGGGACGACATTGTCTCCATTCAGGACCAACCTAGGACCTTAAGGAAGGTCTGTGTGATGGAGCCCTCTGTGATAGCACCCCAAGGGGCTTCTCTGGTGCCCCAGGACAAGGGTGGAAGTGGCCCTGTATCCCCCAGCCTCCAAAACTGTCACTCTGGAAAGTAAAGGGAGATACTCTCATTGATTTTGCATATATATATGGTTTTTTTCCCCTTTCTTTTTGAAGGTTTGTTGCTAGGGATGGCTCTCTGGGGGAAACGGCGGAAGGAGGGATGCTTTCTGGGAAATGACAGATGTTAGCAACAAAGGATAAAATAAGGTTTTCAAAACAACAGGGAAAATCTGTTTGGGTCTCTGGGCCTGGGATTCTGCTGAGTCATAGTGACAGGCACTGAAGCCAAAGCTAAGATGCATGCTCTTTGTCCCTGAGGCAGAGACTAAGGCAAGTGTTTGTTCCCTCCTTTTCATGCGGTTTGGGCAGAGCTCTTTGGCATTGAATCAGGTTCAGAGCCTCAGGAAGGATAGAATTTAATTCTGTTCTCACTCCCTCTTTGTGCTCTATTCCTGAGTATCCCAAGTCCTTTTCATCTGGGTAGGCACCTGGACTGAGCACAAGCTCTGCCTTTATGGATGTCTTAGGGACTGTGGGGATACAAGAAGGCAGTTGTTGTGGCCTTGGAGTGACCAGAGAGCCATAGAAATCACGATATGAAAGGGGGAGAAGGTGGGCTGTACTGGCAGCAAGCGATGACTGATGAACTGTAGGAAATGGTCTGACCATTCTGGTACCCAATTTGGAATTATGCTAAGAAAATGGCTGAAATGTCCTTACCCTTTGATCCTCTGGGAGGATGCATACCCCAAAAGGGTCAATGACAAAAAGGCTCCATCCCCATGCACACAAATCTTTATAGCACCGCTTTTTGTAGTACCAAAGAACTGGAAACGAAACAGCACCCAAAGTGGATGCTAACTACTCCTTTTCTCTAGGGACAACCCTGAGAGTTCCTGCGGTTTCTAGTACTGTCACTCACATGGGCTTGTCCGGCATGCTTCCCATTATTGGTCAACCTGTTCAACTCTGTTAGCTTTTACAAAAGGTATTTACTGAGAGGGTATCACACCAAGAGTAGTTAAAAAATGATCGATCCCTCCCCCCCCCCATGAGGGGCATACTCTCTCCTTGCATACACAAAGTCTCTGGGGGAGGGGCTCAAAGTTAAAGTAGAGAATCGCATTCATGGCCAAGGGACACCCTCCTGACTTCCCCCTTTGGGAGTCCTTTCTCTCCCTTCCCAGATACTTCATGATTTTCCTCATGGATGTAGTTTTCTGCTGGGCTCTGAGGATTGGTGCCTTTCTAGATCTAAAGCCAATATTTCTCTCAATTTGTCTTTACAAACCCTTAAAGATATATTAATATCTGTGTATGTGTATATATGTATATATCTTGAAGGTGTCTATATATACACACATATTTGCATATATATGTGTATGCATATATGTATACACATACATACCTACATATATTGTAAAGTGGTTTTTAAGTTGGGTCAAACTCTTCATGAGGCAAATGGAGTTGTGACTTGCCCAGGGTTACCAAGCTAGTGTCTGAGGCTGGATTTGAACTCAGGTCTCCCTGACAGCACTCCTGGTGCTCTATCCACTGTGCCACCTAGCTGCGTGCGCGCACACACACACACACACACACACACACACACACACACACACTTTTCCACCTTGCCATTTCTCTTCTATTTTCTTCATAGATTTTATTTGTGCAAAAACTTATTTAATGTAGTCAAAATTGTCTCTTTTATGGTTTCTTATGGAAAGTTGGAGAATGAGGTGGGGCAGAGCCAAGATGGCAGCTGGAAAGCAGGGACTTGCTTAAGCTCCCCTTCAGGTCCCTCCAAACACCTGTAAAAAATGGCTCTGAATAAATTCCAGAGCTGTGGAACCCACGAAATAGCAGAGGGAAACAGGTCTGCATCCCAGGAGAGCCTGGATGGTCACTGGGAAGGGTCTATCACACGGTGCTGGGAGTGGAGCGGAGCGCAGCCCAGTGTGGGCTGGGCCAGGACAGATTAGTCCTGGAGTCAGCTGGCTGGGAAAAGGCCTTAGGGCTATGAATCATTGAGCTGTGGCAGTTACCAGACTTCTCAACCCACAAACGCCAAAGAGCAGGTTGGTGGGAAACTGCGGGATCAAGTTCAGAGCCGTCCAGCCACAAGCCCAGGGGGTGGCAGAGGTGGTGCTGTGGTGGTGTGGCAGTGGCAGTGGTAGCAGCAGGAAGCTCCTGAGGCTGCTTCCAGAGCTCCAGCGTCAGCTGCTTCCCAAGTCCCTGGCTCACACGGTGGGAGGAATCTAGCAGCATATCAGAGTGGGAGTGCAAGGAGCGCTTTGTGGGCACAAAGGCGAGTTCTCCTGCTGTGCCCTGCTTGCATTTGGATTGCAGGCCTAGTTGGTATTTTTTCTTGGGGGAGGAGGAGCGCTGCTGTGACAGAGCCTGGGGTGACAGTGGAGGAGAAGTAGCTCTGAAAACAGCAGTGCTTGGACCCTAAAACTTGGGACGAAGTACTCTCTATTCTAGAAGCAGTCATAGCCTGGCAAAAAGCTCAAGGGTCAAGTAGTTGGCTGGGAACATGAACAGGCAGCGAAAACGAACTCAGACTCAAATTCAAACTCTAGATTCCTTTTTTGGTGATAAAGAAGATCAAAACATACAGCCAGAAGAAGTCAACAAAGTCAAAGAGCCTACATCAAAAGCCTCCAAGAAAAATGTGAATTGGTCTCAGGCCATGGAAGAGCTCAAAAAGGATTTGGAAAAGCAAGTAAGAGAAGTAGAGGAAAAATTGGGAAGAGAAATGAGAGTGATGCAAGAAAATCATGAAAAACAAGTCAATGACTTGCTTGAGGAGACCCAGAAAAATACTGAAGAAAATAACACCTTAAAGAATAGACTAACCCAAATGTCAAAAGAGCTCCAAAAAGCCAATGAGGAGAAAAATGCCTTGAAAGGCAGAATAAGCCAAATGGAAAAAGAGGTCCAAAAGACCACTGAAGAAAATTGCCACCTTGAAAGTTGGGAGAATGAAGCAAAGAACTCTTCCCAAAGCCTCCATTTAAAGAGAGCTTCCAGGACAGCCATCGTTTCATTTCTACTGTGTACACTCCTTTGGACTGGATTCCATCCTTCTCAGATACGTTCCCTTCCTCCTCCCCCTTTTCAGCTTCCTCTTCTGTGTCGACTTCCCCCATTAGATTGTAGACTCCTAGAGGGCAGGGACTGTGCACTGTCTTTTTCATGTTTGTGTCCCCTGTGCTTAGGATAGTACTAAATATTTATAGATTGACTAATCTCCTTTATCCCTTATTTGGTAAAGAGTTCTACTCCTATATAGAAGTCCATCTTGCCCTACAAGAAAGTAAGGGATAAGGGTCGGGGGTGATGGAAGGGCAGACTGGGGGCAGGGCTAATCAGAATGTGTGCTATCTTGGGGTGGGGGAGGGGAGAGATGGGGAGAAAATTTGGAACTCAAAATCTTGTGAAAATGAATGTTGAAAACTAAAAATAAATTTTTTAAAAAAGAATTCTACCCCTAGCAACAGGCCTGGAAGATGCTGGATCTTGTTTTCTCCTTTGTTTATTTAGGAAGGGGAGCCATTTGGACTTTACTGTGGCATCAGGCATAGTAACTCTGTGGTTTGTCACTGAGGAATTCTCTGAGTCAGTACTTCAATACTACATGAGTTTGGTTAGATCTAGTGAAAAAAATTGATATTAATGTTTTTGCGGATAAAAGAAAGCATAATTAATTTTGCTTAAGATAAAGGTTACTTACCCAGAATAAGTAATATAGCGAATATAGACTAAACTGTGGAAGAAGCCCTTCTGGGCCCACAGGGACTGGGATATTGCAGCATTCTGGCCTCCACCCTAAGGCTAAAGGGCGCCTCTCTTGCTCTAGGCTCCTGAATGTGGTCGAACCTGTTTAGTCTTGGGGGAGCCACCTCTATGAGAGGAGCTAGACTCTTTTTCACACTCATTGGCTCATTAAATCCCCACCTGGAAACCTGGAGGAAAAGTGTATGTAAGCTTATGGTTCATACCCATGGGTTTCAAAAAGGTAGAAATTGAAATGTACTCAGTGTACAGTAGATGTAGGGTGGGCAATTTATTCTTGCACACAAAAGAGATACTAAGCCATTTCATTTTGAACATCCCCTCTTTTCTCTCCTCTGATTCTGCCACTGCCCTGGGGCAGGCCCTGAGCACTTCATGCCTTGACTATCCCAGTAGTCTGCTGGTTGGTCTCCCTGCCTCCAGTCTCTCCCACTCCAGTCCATTCTCCACTCAGCTTCAAAGTGATCTCATTAAAGCACAGATCTGACCACGTCATTCCCCCATCAATAAAATCCAGTGGGTCGCTATTACTTCTAGGATCAAATATATGTAACAAGAAGTGTGTTTGACATGTAGCAGAGGGAATGTTGTAGGTGGTTTGAGGAAAGGAAGAATGAATGTTTCTATCATCTCCTCTCCCTGCCATTCTCCAAAGGGAGACTTTGATTCCTTCCTGGAGGGAAAGCAGGATGTTGAGACCAAAAGCTAGGCCCTCTTCTCTCCTCAGAGAAGGGGGGTACCAGGCTAGAATGATATCTATCTGCACACTTAAATATTATTACTCTAGGGGATGTAATTTTAAGGTTAGCTAATCTTCTGATCACTATTTCTTAACAGGGAAAGGGGATCCCCAAATACTAGTTCCACAGTGAACACACCTAGAGAATAGCAAAGAAACACATCCTAGTCAACAGCAAAACAGAAAGAGAGAATGTATACATATGAAATATATAGCAGATAAGAGAGAGAGAGAGAGAGAGAAAGAAAGAGAGGGAGGAAGGGAGAGAGAGAGAGAAGGGAAGAGGAGGGGGAGGGGAGAGAGAGTCCCAGATCTTACCCAAAGGGGAAATTCCCTGAAGTCTCTAATGTAGCAGGGATAGAGACATAATGGAAACTGCCACCTCCTCTCATATCAGCTTCTTCCAGAGTCTTTTCGGGGAGAGGGACAGCTAGGTGGTACAGTGAGTAGAGTGCCAGCCCTGGAGTCAGGAGGACCTGAGTTTAAATCTGGCCTCAGACACTTGACCCACTTACTAGCTATGTGACCTTGGGCAAGTCACTTAACCCCAATTGCCCTGCCTTCCCCCCTCCAAAAAAAAAAAAACCAACAGTCTTTTCCCTTAAACATGTGTGGGACGAGTGAAGACCTCTCATAAAAGGGAACAAATTAGATAAATAGAAATAAGTAGGATAGTGAGTCCCATTTCCCTACTTAGATATTTTCCTTTCTGTAAAGCCATTATCTCTACTCAGATGTTTTCCCCTCCACAAGCCTAGCTAGTGACCATAAGGCCCCCGAGGTTAAGAACAGGTCCTGTGTATTTACCTAATGGCGAGAGGCCTGAAAGAAAGAAGGGTTGAGGTGAATAAGTCAGCAACCATAAAAATTCTCTGAGGATAAGGATAAGACACAGGATACTCACCCCCTGTACATTGACCCCAAGATAAGAGAACCTCCGTTTGGGGAAGAATGGATGAAAAGCCGAAAAGCCAGGTGCAATATAGATGTGCAAGATTAGTTAGGTATAAGAATGATGGGAGGCAAGGTGTAAGGATACTGGGGATATCCGCCATAGCCACAGATGTGAAGATGAGGTAACTAACAACTAATTCCTGCCTGTCACCGATAACCGAACTGTTTGTACAGATTTACTACCTTGAGATTGATAGTAGAATGAAACAAGAATGGTGGGAAGTTTATGACTGTCACCTGCTTGTAAAAAAATAACCATACTGTTTGTTCCTTGCCATTGTCCCTGGGTAGATTTATCGCGTCTAGATAGTACCCTCAAAGCTTACGTCTGCAAGCTGAGAGGAAGGAGGTTGGGAGGGGGAATTGCGGTTAGGGACCTATATAAACACCCCAATTTTCTGTGTCCAGTGCGCTCTGACACTGAGAGGACCCCCAGTCCTTTCAATGTCCGGGTTGCCCTTTCCTGCAGGATCGTAATAAATTTTCCTTTCTACTTTCACCTTGAGATGCCTCTGTTGTTAATTTTTGGATTCGTAAAATCCATCCCACACAAACATCCTTAAGAAAGGTCAATATTACACATCTTCTCTCTCAAGCTGAGAAGCCTGAAGAAAACCAAAAGACTGAAGAGACTAGATCTGTCTTCTCTTCTGTTCTGGACAACTCTGTCTTGCCCCTCACCTATGGGGCATTGGCCTCCACCAGTAAGGAGAGAGTCCCATATCAGTGAGTTTTAAGGTTACACATAAGCTTACATAAAATTAGATTATAAACTTATATAAGGTTACATGTTAACTTTATGGTTCCATATAAAATCCTTTGTTTGGAGTTTAAAGCCCTTCATAAGCTGGCCCCTTTCTATCTAATCTCACGCTTTCCCCTGACCCCGCAGAATCACTCTGATCCAGTGACACCTGCCTCCTTGCTATTACTCCAGTGAGACTCTCCATCTCTCAGCTCCAGGCATTTTCCCGGGAATGCTCTGCCTCCTCATCCCTCCCTCCTGGCTTCCTTCAAGTCTCAGCTACAGTCCCAACTTCTTCAAGAAACCCTTTCTGATCTTAATCTTATTCTCCTCCTTCTGAGATCACCTACAATTTATTCCATATGCATTTTATTCGTAAATAGCTGTTTGCATGCTGTCTTCTTCCCGGCCCCTGATGAGAATGTGAGTTCCTTGAGATTGGGGACTGGATTTGGGTTTTTTTTTTAAGGAGAGTTGCCTTTCTTTGTGTCCCCAGCATTTACCAAAGTAAGCAGATGATTAATAAATGCTTATTCGCTAAACAGAAAACACTCAGTGCTTAATAATGGAATGATTAAAACAGTAACTTCCTGTGTAACTACTATCACAATCTCCTGGAATGCTGATAGGATCGTAGATTTAAAGCTTCAAGGGTCCTTGGAGAACCTCTAGTAGAAACTTCTTGGTTTACAAATGAGGAAACTGAGCCATATGAGTGGTTAGAGGACTTGCCCAAGGTCACAGAGCAAATAAGTGGAAGAATCAGTATTTGAACTCAGGCCTTCAGTCTCCAAATCCAGTCCTCTTTCCACAGTACCATGTGACCTCTGAAAACCTCATCGCAGCATAAAGCAGTTTGTAAGACAGCTAGATATTCCATTTAAATGAGATAATATTTGTAAAGTGCTTAGCACGGTGCCTGGCAAATAGTAGGTGTTTAATAAATGCTTGTTCCTTCACATTCCTTTTTGTCCTCTTCTATGTACCATCCAAATGCCTGACTCTCTCAAAACCTCCTAATTCTAGCGCCTTCCCTCTGTTGATTATTTCCAATTTATCCTGTCTATAGATCATTTGTACATAGTTGTTTGCATATTGTCTTCCCCATTAGACTGTAAGTTCCTTCGAAGTAGGGACTGGCTTTTACCTTTGTATCCCCAGCACTTGGCACAGTGCCTGGCACAAGGTAGGCATTTAATCAATGTTTATTGATGAAGTGATTGGCTATATTTATCTGCTAATAAAACCAGTAGCCAAGCCCCTTGTCAGTGGGCATCCTTTCCAAGAGTATTGGGGTAGCTGCTGGAGACTTTCCCTGCCCCCTTGAACTCTTACCTCCAAGTCTAGATAACATTCTCCCCCTCCCTCCCAACCCCCAATATGCTTGGTCATCTACTCCAGGAAAGAAACACAAAGTGGAAAAGGTAGACAGGAGCCCAGGAGCAAGATCCGCTAGTTAAGTCTAGGCTCGGGGGGCGGGGGGAATTTGGGGATGGGGGAAAATTTGCTGCCCATCCTCCTTTGTCCCAGCATGAGGAGTCTAGAGATGGAGACCACAGCCGGCCATACTGAAGAGTCCAAACAAAGAACTGAGCCAGAATTGCCTGCCTCTTCTTTTAACTGGCACAGGGCCCAACTCCACCCTCCTCCCCACTACCAGCTGACAAGATTAGGACCAAGGGACCACTCAGGATCTGCCATGTCATATCCCAAATGCCACATCCTCCTAGCACTGGGCCAAACTATGGCCAGAAGCCAGGGTCCAAAGTTCGCACATAGTCTAGAACCAGGAAGGGCAACTCTGGATATGTTCCAGAAATGCTTCTCCCTCTGTAGTATTTACAAAATAAACAAAATTTGCTTATTACTCAAACACACTAAAGCATGTCTGATCTTGAATAACGCCTCAAAAATGCTCTGACTGAAGGAAGACAGTACATATGCCAGTCTTCTGCCTGTGCCAACATAAGCATTCAGTGTGCCCTGATTCCTTGCTGCAGAGGAGACTAGACACTGTGAGTGAAAAGAAAAGTCTGAGCACCACTCCTCTGGGCAGGAACACTCTTCCAGCCTCTTGCATGCCCAAGATAAAGACCAAATGAGATGGACAAATGCAAGAGCATTATTTCTCTCATCATTTTGGCCTGAGCCCTCCAGGTTCTGATGGACAGTTAGGACCAAAGACATACTTATCTGCTTAAAACAAACGCTCAGAAATTGGAGGTGGAAGGGTAAGGCAGAAATAGCAAATTCTTAAAAAGCAAATTCATGAAGCGTTTAGATTTGTCGACGTTCAGATTTCACAAAGATAGAGTATGCTCAAGGGCAGCTAGGTGGCCCAGTGGATAGATTGTCTGGCTTAGGGTCAGGAGGACCTGAATTCAAATTTGACCTCAGACACTTACTAGTTGTGTGACCCCGGGCAGTTCACTTAACACTGTTTTCCTCAGTTTCCTTATCTGTAAAATGAGCTGGAGAAGGAAATAGCAAACCACTCCAGCATCTTTGCCAAGAAAACCCCAAATGGGGTCATGAAGAGTCAACCACAACTGAACCACAACAAAAGTATTCTTCCTTCTTTATTTGGTCCAGAGAAAACCAACAAGGAAATTTATTAATTAAAGTCCTGTTTAAACTTTTGTTTCCAACTCTTAATCATGTGTGGATTGTCTTCTTTTATCAATCAAACATTTATTGAGCCCCACAAAGCACTGTGCTAGCCTCCATTGAGAGCGTATAGAAGAAAAAGAGATGGATGAGAATCCGATACAGTTGGACTCCAGTAACCAACATGGTTCTCACCCTCAGGGAGCTTATAATCTAACAAGATAGTTAAGACCTAAAAGGAGAGGTACAACATGCCAAATGAGTGGTGCAAACGATAAACAGACAATGAATCCTATGGTACTTCAGAGGGAGGAAATAGCACGTTGGGCTGTGATGGACAAGGAAGACTTCACAAAGGAGGTGTGCCTTAAACTAGGCTTTGAATGGTGTGTAGGATTCTATTTATATATTATTATATTATATATTCTATTTATAGAAGTGAGGCTGATCCTAGCCAACCAAGTAAGCCTTTCATACCTGCCAAAGAATTTTAATTTCACACTGATGGAAACATGTCAAGTTTACGAGATACAGTGCGGTATGATGGGAACCAAGTTGGACTTGGGAGTCAGAAGAGAATGGTGTGCAGCAATCAAGTTAGACTAGGCTGCTTCTTCCAAAGGAGAGGACCCATGGAAACAGAAGTAATCCAAGCAACAGGTGACACCATACAAACTCCTGAGGTCAACAGGACTTTTAAGCAATCCTTCCTGACTCTACCCATGTTGGTATAGTCAAAGGGCCTGATTATCCTCGACTGGTGCATTTGCCAAGGGCTCTGGTCTTAATTCTCTTCCTGAGTAGAAAACAGGGTAAACCTAGCAGTGTGGTTAGCTCCGCTGACCAGAACCAATTGCTAAATTTTCGGTGTGAGCATTTAAAAACATGCAAAGGCTATAAATCAGGGTTTGGTTTATTGCTTTGTTGATGGTCTAGACTTAAGGGAGAAAATGTTAATAATGCAAATTAAATTTGAAAGTGCGTTCTTGTAATTCAGAAGGATTTATGATGAAAAATGCAATCTACCTCCAGAGAAAGAGCTGATGGAGTCTGGACGAAGATCTAAGAATACTTTTTTTTTTTTTAACTTTTTTTGAGTTCTTTTTTTGGTCTGTGTTTTCTTTTACAACATGACTAATATGGAAATAGGTTTTGCATAACTGCACATGTATAACCTATACCAAATTGCTCACCTTCTCAAGGAGGGGGTGGGGAAGGGAGGGAAGAACAGAATTAGGAAATTTTTAAAAATTAAAACATTTAAATTTTAAAAATTCAAATTTTTTTAAAATGAATGATAAAAATTGTATTTACATGTAATTGGGAAAAAATATAAAAGAAATTTTTAAAGCCTATTCTTGGTTGGTTTGTTTTTTTTCCCCAGAGAGTCAGTTGTTGAACATTTACCAGCACACTTGCTAGATATTGGTGAACCCCCAAATCCAAGAGTTACTGAAGTCAGCCTGCATTTCTGGTAGAGCTAACTAGCTTCTAGACAGACCTTAAAAATGGGGAGATATGTTTCAGAATCAAGAAGAAAGTCACCTGGGTGGTTATGTCACAGTTGTTTTTAAAGTCAATAAATTATATCTAGAATAATAATAATAATAATTTACTACCTAATAAATGAGGTAAGCTTCCTGGGAGCTTGAATGCTATCCTTCTTCCTGAAATCCAGAGCAGGATCAAAACATCTGGCCATAATGATGAGATTTAAGAGAATCCAGCAACTCCCTAGGAGTGAGCAAAGGAAGGGAGAGGGGAGCTGAGCTCAATTAATTCCAGGTTTTCTGGGCATGGCTAGCATTTTAGTCCAGTTGGACACTCTCGTGGTAGAGGCCTTCCATGACTAGAAGAAGAAATAAACAAAGAAGGGGCTGGGCATCCAAGTGCTTTGGACCAAGTATGGGCTGAGACAGCAGTGGCTGGGGGTAGAGGCTAATTCAGATGCCGAAGGAGAACCCATAGCAAAGGGGGAAAATAGACAGACAATGAATGATCCCTTCTCCACCAGCTCTGCTTTCATGAGGAATGGAGGAGAGTTCTGGGGTAGCCCAAGCAAGCTTCCTCTGTGGATCTGCTTGGGTTTGGGTTTGAATTTGAAGAACATTTTTGGGGCAGCTTAAAAAGGGATAAGCACCTACCTCACAGGGTTGTTGTGAGGGTCAATGAGATAAGTAAAGTGTTTTGCAAATACTATATAAAAGCTAGCTGTTATTTGTCATTTTTATGGTCATGTGCCTATATTAACTCATTTTGCTCCACCCAGGTCCCAAACTGGGAATTTCTGAATTTAACTGAGTTTCTGGCTGCTTACCACGCATGTTGTTGTTAAGTCATTTTTCAGTTGTGTCCAACTCTCCGTGACCCCATTTGGGATCTTCTTGGCAAAGATACTGGAGTGGTTTGCCGTTTCCTCCTCCAGCTCATTTTACAGATGAGGAACTGAGGCAAACAGGGTGAAGTGACTTGCCCAGGGTCACACAGCTAGTACATGTCTAAGGCCAGGTTTGAATTCAGGGAGAGGCCCTGAGCTCTATCCACTGTGCCACCTAGCTGCCCCTCCCCAGGCACAGAAGAGCATTGAAAGAATGCCAAAGAATAGCCTTGAGTCAATGTGATATGAAGATTAGTGTTAATAACTAATTATTGAATCAGGACTAAGGTTTTTCTCTTTTTCTCTTTCATCATGCAGAAATGTATTAGGAGGGCAGAGTTTATAATCTCAAATAGGATCATAAACATGTCTGAAAGGTTCGGAACCGCTGGATATAAGAAACTCTCAAAGTAGAAGGCAGAAGAATCAAAACATATATTTAGGCTCCACAGTAACCAACCCATGAACCAGCAACCCCATTTTGATATATTGATCAAAAGCTTCCAGGCCCAATAAGTACGCCTTGAAAGAGTAACCAGGAGGCTACAGAGAAGCATGATTGCGTAAAGCAAAATCATGCTTCCCCCTCTATGGTAAAAAGATTACCCACTGGCCTGAAGTCCTTGTTCAGCTTCTTCCCGTAGGTCAGCTCTGCCACTGGCAGCTCCTGCTGTGGCTGTGGCTGTGGCTGTGGCTGTGGCTGTGGCTGTGGCTGTGGCTGTGGCTGTGGCTGTGGCTGTGGCTATAGCAGCCTCTGGCTCCAACGGGAGCTGCTTTTAACCATCCGGCTTTTGCGGGGGTGTAAGGTACGCCGGGGAAAGCACAGGTTCTTTCAATCTGCTTAAGCAAGGTGAAGGGGTTGGCCAGGAAAGCACAGGTTCTTTCCATCAGCTTAAGCAAGGGAAGCAAGGTGAAGGGGCTGACAAGCTTACTCCAGTCCAACATACAAACAGCATTCAGTTCAGGGGAAAAAGCCAGACTAGTCAAGGGCACTTGTTGACTAAGTGCTAAGGAGCCCATTTTTGGTTGCCAACACAAGAAATCAGCCAATGTGGGAAATCTTTCTCAGAGACTTACCGAGACTAAGATCTAATAGGACAGGAAAAGAAATTCTAAGTTTAGGCTAATGGGTAGATTCTTGCTCTTTGTGTCTACTGACCAGTCTGGGAAAATGTGAATTCTCCCTTTTGTCAGACAGGGGAGATGGAAATGGACAAGTGTCTTTGACCAAGACTTGGGTGATCCAGATCTCTTAACTCAAGACCCTCATTGGAACATAACCCACCTCCTGTTGTACTATTCATTCTCTCATTAATTATTAACCAATCAGAGTTGATTGCCACCCTCAGGAACACCTGCTCTTCCAAGGGCATGTAAACTGTGAGTCCACCACCATAAGGGGTCTTTGGCATTCAAGAATGCCACTGACCTCTTTTATTAATAACATGCTAGTCTCATTAATAAAATGATTCAATTACCCAGAAATTATGTCTCTTGAACTTTTTAAACATCACATTGGTTAAAGGAGCCTAACAAGAGGAAAGAATACTCAGAGAATCATGATAGTTATCTAAAAGTATCGGAAGAGCCATGATGTGGAAGAAAGACTAGATTTGTTCTGATCCCTGTTTCACAAGAAATCCAGAGCAGAGGCCCCAGAGACTAGACTAGGAACAATCCATCAGAAATTTCATGGGCTAATTTAGGCTTGGAGCGAAGAAGAGCTTTCCTGACAATTGGAGTTGTCCCAAAGTGGGATGGGCTGCCCCAATAAGGGATGTGCTCTCTTTCCAAAGTCTTCAAGCAGAGGCTGGAGGACCACTCATCAAGTCTGTCACAGGAGGGATGCCTTTCATGCATAGGTTGGCCAATGAGGCAGTTCCCTTCCAACAACCAAATTCTGCAGTTTCATGAAATAGTTAGTAATTAGGTAAGACAGAAATAAATGTCAAAATTTTGAAAATAGCATGATCCATGTTTCTCCCATTTCCTCCCTAGGGTAGATTGGGACTCAGGGTCCTCCAAAGTCATGACTTCAGTAGTAAAAACATGGATTCAGTCATTCTTTCTAGCTGGGGAGTACCCTAGATGATCCCAGGGCTGAAGATGGATCTGCTGCTACCTCTGTTCATCTCCAGGTGCCCAGTCTGCCACCTGTCTCTCTCCACGTGACCCAACTAGGCTATCATCATGCAGGCCCCTAGTTCATTTCTTACTCACCCACCCCCACCGTGGTCAGCCAGTCAGGCACTGTGCTGAGCCCTGGGGAAATGAAGAAAAGCATAAGACAGACTCTCCTCTCAAGGAGCTCACGGTTTAATGGAGGAGACAACACACAAACAACTATGTACAAACATCATCACCATCACTTTTATATAGCACTTATTATTATGTGTCAGGCGCTGTGCCAACTGCTTTACAATGACTAAATCACTTGATTCTCACAACAACCCTAGGAGGTAGAGGATATTATTGTCCCTATTTTACAGATGAGGAAACTGAGGCAAACAGAAGTTAAGTGGCTCGTCTAGGGTCACAAAGCTAGTAAGCATCTGAGGCTGCATTTGAACTCAGATCTTCCTGACTCCAAACCCAGAACTTTATCCACATGCCACTTCACTACCCCTATATACAGGATAAATTGGAGATAATCAACAGAGAGAAGGTGCTAGCATTAAGGCAAATAAATGACTTGTATGGGGTCACACAGCTAGTGAGTGTCTGAGACAGGATCTGAACTCGGATCTCTATGACTCCAAGTCTAATGCTGTATGCATTTAATGCTTCCTTACAAGACAAAAATGAAGTGGTCCCTGCCCTCAAGAAGCTTATATTCTTTTTAAAAAAATTAATTAATTTTTAGTTTTCAGCACTCACTTCCATAAGATTTTGAATTCTAAATTTTCTCCTCCTCCCTCCTCTCTCCGCTCCCC